>NC_086203.1:5625688-6921938 GCF_035770615.1 Melospiza melodia melodia | reverse complement strand
CGGCCTGGCCGCACACTCAGGCCTGGAGCCTTCCCGTGGCTCCCCAGGGCGCGAGAGCCTCAGCCCCAGCTCCCAAACACGGCCTAACAGGCTTTGCTGATATTGATCCCTGTCAGAGCTTTGAAAGCACTTTCAAAGTAACCTTGTCTGGCTACACTTTCAAGGAAGAAACGGGACTTGCTTCTAATCGGTAAAATCTTTATTGGTTTGCTTGCACTTTCTATAGGGTATCCTAATGCTTCCTTTGGCGTTCCAGAAAATAATGAAAATCTAACAAATTCTAAAGAGAAGTTCCTGAATCCACTATGAGGAGAAGTCTCTACATTCACTATCCTTACATACAGTTAAGAAGCTGCTCCTGTAACACACAAAGATGGAGTGGTTAACCTGACTGGACCACACAACATGATGTTTTATACACACCGCTACACTACAAAACTTCTCGTCCCTGTTCATTACAAATTTGAAGCTCTTCTCGAGGTCCTGACTTAATTTTGCATGCACATTCATACCTGCAATCCCTCCCCATGCTCAGCTTTCACCTAGACTTACCAGGGAACAGATGTTCCATACTCACCTCAAGCAATAATCTACGTCTGTCTTCCTAACCCTCTTTTTCCTCACTGACTTCTACTAATCTACAAAATAACTGCGGACCCTCTGCACAAAAGAAACATCCAATTAATAGTCTTAAACACTTGTGATTGTGCTGCTGCTTCTAACAATCATGTCCAACACAGCACTAAAATCAGAAATCAATTCTCACACCCTTCCTATTCTCCTGCCCCCACCACACCTTGGCTCCAGAAGAAATGTTCCCTACTGCAGCCTGGTGTGCTAAGAACAATCAAAGGCAGCAGCACTTTCCCTCAACATGCTGCAATCTGAATTGCACTGAAATTGCAGCTGTTGCATTAGAAGCTCAGCACCAGCACCCCCAGAACTGAGGCCTGAGCTCTCCATTTCAACACACCCTGTAAATCAGGCTGCCTGGAAGATTGTAGGCCGGGAACTGTGTGAACACAGCAGTGCATTTCAGCAGAGTTATGGAATCAATCTCATGGAAGGCACATCCTTTATGCTTGTCTTAAGATTCTATTCTACAAAATCTAACCAGCAATTGTTTTGGTGGCCTGTGCAGGTTTTGGGGACTGTGCATGTTTCCTTTGGATGTTGTTTTCTTTGTTTCTAAATACAAAATTGACTGCATTCAGAAGAGAAAGCCCCAGATTCATTAGGACAAAGAACCACAGGGACATATGTGGCTGACAAGAACACTCAACATTCCTAACGGTAACACCAGAAAGAGAGGAAAAAGACAAAGATGATTTAAATACCTGAAAGGATCCAAACTGTCTATGTAAGCTGTCAAGTGACTAAGTTTTTGGTAAACTCTAAAAGTCCAGATTCCTATTCGGTAATTGTCTGAAAGAAAAGAAAGCCAGAAATTTGCTTGACCTTCATTTTGCCAGGACTTTCTCACAGGATTCTGCCACAACTTGGATCACAAGTGAGGGTGGCAAATTTTGACTAGAAAACTTGGATAACTAGGCAGCATTTTTTCCTCCTCACTGAATTACAGGAAGGGTTTAAAAGGAAAAAAAAATATAAAAAATGGTAAAGAAATTCTGTCATACGTATAAGGCGTTGATTGTCTTTGGAGAAGAAAAAAAAAACTCTAGCACTTCCTGTGCGTGGTAAAAAAAAGAAACCTAGAAAAGGACGAAGGGATTTGAGCATCCTAAATTGTACTATCAAATTCCATGAACACAAGTTAAACCTCTAGTGCTTCAGAGAAATGGCATCCATTGAAAAGCTTTATTCCCTAGGAACTGAGTAGAGCTTTTTATTTTAATAAACCCTCTTTTAAAGGGGAAACTGACTGTGTCTTGGCTTTTGACCAAACTCAGTTTGGAGTTGGTCAAACCAAAATGACCCTGTTAGTTTCTTGTGCTCTACTCTTTCTTTCCATATTCACATTCACATCCAATGGGCTGCTGGGAGTTTTGACTCTGTGCAGCATGAACAGTTTTCCAAGACCACTTTCATTGCTCAGAGGTGTGCAATGTCAGTTTCCCATTCCCTGAGTGCTGCCATTAATATTCCCACAGCATCCAACTACTACAGCCATGTAGACAACAAAGAGAAATGCAACTTGCATTTCTTGGTCCTGTTCCATTTCTGTCATCTCAGGCTCATCGTCACCCTCAGAACTGCTGTCCTGGAAACGTGGATCCTCTTGCCACGTGGCTTTTACCGGCTTTATTGTCCCAAGCGCGTGAGGCTCTGCAATGACAGCACCAATAGAGAAAAAAAGCCAAAACCAGATTATTCCTCAAACCGTCAGGAAAAATTCTTCCTTTCACGTGAAATACTTACAGTGGAGAAGAGAGATTTAGGAAGGAAAGAATCTGACCCTGCCAGATTTTCTAAGCTATATTTCTGCTCCAGTATTTTCCACTTTGTTCCAGGGATCCCTTATGTATTCTTAAACATTTCTCATTGCATTCAGAAGACACTGAATACCTTCTCAGTTCAGCACAAGTCTGGGGGGCTCGTTGCTTTGTGCTGTTGCGTTGGGTTTTTTAATATTTTGGATAACTTCACGGGGTTTCTTTTCTCTCCTACATGACTGGGACTCGAGTTAATGTTGTTTCATCTTCATTTCAGACGGCCCTAATTTACCTAAGGTTAGGACACCCCAATGATCATGTGTCATTCCATTTCCTTTTTCTAAAGGTCCAAGAGTAGAATTCAGTAACAAACAGAATGTTCATGGATCTTGGGGCCAGCTCTCGGACTTTGCTCCTCCCTCTACATTAGCGCACATTTCCTTAAAAGCCTTGTGAGGTCCTATGAAACTTGATATGACTGGTGTGTCACCTTTTTCCCTGTTTGAGGAATTCAGGGCATGAGAACAAGCTTTTTCACCACTCGGCCAAAACCCCAATGCCTTCTCAAAGCATGCCTTTCAGAATTCCTGAGATGCAAGCATGAGGCACCTCTCATTAATCTACCACAGCCCCGGCAAGCAGAAATGAAGATCAAAATGCTTCTGCCTAATTACTGACTTCTGTTGCTGAAAATCCCCTGCATCCTGACCTTCTTTACACCATATTGCCCTACAGTGCCTGCCAGAAGCTCTTCCTTAGCAATGGCACTGTTAGAAGGGTTCTGCTGTTACCTTCTTTGATGCCCAACTCCTCTGTGCCTCCAAAGAAGGAAAACTTGAAAGAACTCGTCTCCTGAGCTGCGTCGTCCTCAGGCAAAGGTCCCAAATGGTCGTCTGGGGCAGAGTCCTGTGCATCCTCTTTGTCCCAGGGTATTTCCTCAGTCTGTTCTGGTTTGTTCTTCGAAGGTCTTTCAAAGAACAAACCAGAATAGACAGAGGAAATACCGTCTATTCTGGTTTGTTCCTTGAAAGGCCTCTTTCAAATCCGCAGCAATGCTGTAGAAGTTGTCTTCAGACACTTGAGGCAGTGTCTCACTCTCTTTCTTCTTTTTTTGGCTTTACTGAAATGAGATTGTTCAAGGATAGCAACACAGCACATGTCCTTTTCAGACACCGCTTCCCTAAGAGCCACCTTGCTCTGAATGTCTCCCTAAGCATATCCAAGCCCATTAAGGAGTGCTTCATTATCAAGGGTAAGCACTGGGGAGACATCTGAGGTTGGAGTGTAAAGGCAGGACCAAGAGTCCTTTTTAATTAGCCACATCCTTAAGTGACTTATCACTTACTACACGGTTACACAGAAATCCAGGTATTTAGCACAGACTTCTTCCTGCCAGTAGAAACATCAAGAGCTAATCGGGTTTGCTCACAGAGCTGCACAGCTCAGGGTCCCTGCACTGACCGTTCTCACCTTCACTTCCGGCAAGGAACACACGGCCTAGAAAGAAAAGATGACGGCGCTACGTGCTGCTGTTGGAGGTCCCAGTTGAGGTCCGACGTCGCTGGTGGGAGCGGCTGCTCCTGCGCGATGTCCCCGACCACGTCCCCCTGCGCCTGGGCCTCTCAGCACTGGCTGCTGTCCTCCTGCTCCTGTCCTGGCGACTCCTGGACCGCAGAGTTTGAGTCGAGGCCCGGCGCTGCTGGCGGGAGCGGCTGCGTCTGGGGGGCGTCCCCGATGATGTGTCCCTTCGCCTGGGCCTCTCAGCCCTTGGCCTTGTCCTGCTGCTGCTGCCACGGCGACTCCTGGAGCGGACAGGTGGACTCTGGGCCCAGCCTTGCTGGCGGGAGCGCCTGCGTCTGGGGGATGGCCCTGGCCATGTCCCACTACGCCTGGGCCTCTCAGACCTTGGCCCTGTCCCACTGCTCCTGTCACAGACACTCCTGGAGCGGACAGGTGGACTCTGGGCCCAGCCTTGCTGGCGGGAGCACCTGCATCTGGGGGATGGCTCTGGCCATGTCTCCCTTCGCCTGGGCCTCTCAGTCCTTGGCCCTGTCCCACTGCTCCTGTCACAGACACTCCTGGAGCGGACAGGTGGACTCTGGGCCCAGCCCTGCTGGCGGGAGCGCCTGCGTCTGGGGGATGTCCGTGATGGTGTCTGCCTCCGCCTGGGCCTCTCAGCCCTTAGCCCTGTCCCACTGCTCCTGTCACGGCGACTCCTGGACCGGACAGGTGGACTCTGGGCACGACTTTGCCGGCGAGAGCAGCTTCGCCTGCGGCTGGGCCCAGCATGTCTGGAATGGACCCTGTCCTCAGGGTCAGGGGACGTGCTGCGTGTTGCCCTTGATCTGCTGATGCTGCTGGTGTCCAGTGAGGAAGATGGCAGCGCCTGCTGCCATGCTGCGTGGTGGGGCCTGCTGTGGCTGCCCGTCTCTGGAGATGGAGACGGGGCAACCAGCACCAATGGCACAGGGCTGTGGGAGCTGGGGCTGATGGCCTCAGATTCTGACCAGCCACGAGCAGATTGTCGTCCTGACTGTCTGGCCGGCCTGGGGCCATTGAGCTCTGTCTCATCCCGGGCGGCTGTAAGGGCAAGCAGGAATGTCAAAGATCGCCCAGGCCCCGGCCAGGCCAGGCCAGAGCAGTGCCCCCAGCCCTCCAGCAGTGGATGCTGCCCTCTGCCAAGCCCGGCCTGGGCACTGCCCCCAGCCCAGGGACACCGGGGACTTTGACTCATACATGTTCCGAGCCCAGCACAGCTGTCACACTCCCAACTCTGTGTGCTGTTCCTCAGGCCAGAGCAGCGCCTGTGTGTGCCCTCAGCAGCACAGGAGGAGCACAGGAGCAATTGCCAGGGCCTGGGGAGGAAACAGGCTCATAGCACTGAGAACAAAGTGTACCAGCACGTGGTTGTCTGGCCAAGCGCTACTGGTTCTTCCCGCTTTGAGCCCTCGCCGAGACACAGGTTCCCCGCAGAGCCCCAGGTGCAGCTTCCCAACTTACCCCTGTTCCTCTGCCTCCTCCCTGCCTCCAGGGTAAAGGCAATCCCTGGCGTTGCACTGGCTGTGCCTCACTCCTAGATCTTCAAAGGCATCGTTGTCCTCCCATGTTGCGTCTCTGATGGAGAAAGGAAGAGATGATGAATTTCTGCTGCTCTCCCTCACGGAGGTCCAGGGTGCCCCAGCTATTTCTCCAGAGCTTTTCCAAGCTGGGGGTGAAGCTGAAGCCCAGACTGACGGGACAGGGCAGGGCCAAGGCTCCTGGGGCAGGGCCTGGCACAGCACAGCACTTGCACCCTCCTGCCTGGTGGGCCAGGCAGAAGGACACCAACCTGAAGGGGACTCGGATCCCCAAGATGAGCATTTCAAAAGGGAATTCCTCACTATCTCTGCACAGGGGGCACTGGAAATACAAAGCACCAGCGCACAAGGCCTGTCCCTGCAGGGCAAACAGAGGCAGGGTGAGCGAGGCCCTGCTGCTGCTGCTGAGCACCTGCTGTGCCCCGGGGCTGAGGGGAGGGCTCCTACCTGGATGCAGTCCCTGTGGAACCAGGCCCTTTTGCACGTTGGGCACACCAGGGTTGTGAAGGTCTTTCTGTCCTCCACAGGCTCCAGGCAGATGAGGCAAACGGTGTCCGGCTCAGGAGTCGCCTCCACCTCCTGCTCTGGACGGTGCTCAGGGCAGAAGGACCTGGAGGAAAATGGATGGGGAAAGTGAGAAATGCTGGATCATTCCCCAGGGGTGGCCATAAAGAGAGATGAGGTACCTGAACGGAATAAGGTATACATTGACACAGCCGCCCTCCTTGGCACAGGGCAGGTGGAACCATCTGTCACAGTCCGGCACACAGCACATGATGGTTGCCCCGCTCTGGCCGCAGACGCAGCAGCGCTGGAAAGAGCCAAGCAGCCGCATCAGCAGCAGCAGCAGCAGCCTCGAGGCCTCCCTGGGCAGCCGCAGGGCTCCGGGCAGGGCACAGGACGTGGCCACTGCTGGCTCCCAGCCCACAGAGCCGCCTGCTGGAGGAGGGAGGCTCCTGTGCCAGGGCCTCTGTGCCACAGCTGCTGGGAGCCAGACTTTGTCCCGGCTGCTGGGCCGGCCTTTCTTTCCTGCTGTCTGGGCTAAGCTCTGGCAAACCTCACCAGGCACAAAGCTCCCTGCTCTTGTCAGGCTCTCACCTTCTGTGCTGCCCGACAGGCCGCAATTTGGAGATCTCGTGCGAGAAAGCCTATGAGACCATCGTAGCAGTTCTCTTGCCGAAATAGAAGAGTGGCGAAAAACTGCAGGCAAGGGGAGGAGCTGATGAGGAGAGGGCAGCAGGAGCTGCCCATTGCAAAGGTGGAGGTAGCGCCCGGAGCCACTCACCATGCAGAATCTGTGAGCACAGAACGCACCCATCTGCAGTTTGTCACCGCACATGTCCGGGTCAGCCTCGGCACGGCGACACAGCATGCAGGCTGCAGGGGACAGAGCCAATGACACGGGGCACGAGCAGCTCTGCGGGGCTCAGAGCCTGCAGCAGCATCAGCCCCGAGGCTGCTCTGTCCCTGCCTGACTGATGGGCAGGGCTGGAGGCCTTGCAGAGCAGGGGCCATTGCGGGCACGGCTGTCCCAGGAGCTGCCCCCTGGCCCAGCTGGGCCCCACTTGGGCAGGAAGGAGGCTCCCAGCCCCGGCATGGCCGAGCAGCTCCTGCCTCCCCCTGCCTCTGCTCTCATCCCCACGCTGCCTGCTGCCACAAGAGCCCCTGGGCCAGGCTGTCACAGGGCTGCTTTGCCCTCACCTGGCTCCCTGGCACCAGGGCCCTCCTGCTTGCTCTCAGACATGGTGGCCGTGCCTCCTGCGTCGCAGTCCTCGAGGGACGTTGTCGCTGCGAGGTGCAGATACTCTCTTTCTAGGGGAGAAAGAAGGGGGGGGAGTTTGCAGAACAGGCCCAGAACCACGAGGCTCTACTCCCTGCTCAGGCCGGCGTGAGCCCTGCTCCTGTCCGCTTTCTCCTCCCGTTGTCGCGCTGAGGAACACTGCAGTGTCCTGGCTGTTCCTCCGCTGATTCTGGGAAGGGAGAGGCAGCTGAGGCTGCAGCACAGGCCCAGAGCCCCGAGGTGTGGGGCCCCTCTGGTCCCTGGGCAGCCACGTCCCCACCCTACCTTCTCCTCCCGGTGTCAGGTCGCACTGACGCTCGACCTGATCCCAGCGTCCCCTTTTGTGGCCTTGGTGGCACAGGTCACAATGGCCACTCTGACGTCAGAGCCATGTACCCAAAATCGGGGCAGCCATGGCCTCAGGTCCCTGGCAACCACTTGTGGCGGCCCCCTCGGGCACCGAGCTTCTGAGATGGGTCCGAGCGTTTGCTCAGTGTGGAAGCACGGCCGGGAATCCGGCAGCAAGTGCAGGGTCAAATGCCAGGCCCAGGGGCAGCCAGCCAGGGTGGCACTGTGGGCAGGGAGGTGCTGTTCAGGCACTGCCACGCCAGGGCTCTGGCCACAGCCAAGGGCAATCTCTGCTCCTGCCCCTGGCAGGCGGTGGCCCAGAGAGCCCGTGCGGAGTCAGCTGCACTGCAGGGATTCAAACCCTGCTCTAGGTGAACTGATGTTCTCCTCAACACCTGTCTGCAGAAAACTAAGATGAACCTGATTTGATGCTGCTGCTGATCACCAGTGGGTACTGGAGATAAACCTGGACACCACCACAGCTGCCTCCAGACCTCAGTTATCTGGCATCCTATGAACTAACAACTTTCACATTTCATATAAATGGAAAAATTAGTATTAAGCTTCTGAAAAAGGTCATCTTTGATACTGACTCAGTGGAAAGACACAAAATGCACTGAGAATTTTCTGTGTACATTTGACAGGAGAGCTTGCAACTGTCCTCCACTCAAGTCAAATACAGGAGGATGCTTTTCCTACGTTTTAGGAACTTTGCCAGTTTGGTCCGTGCTTTCCTACTAGAAAATACATTGGAAAAATTCAGCAAGAGAAGCACAAACAATTCTTGTCAGTTTTTCTCTTTCGTGTCTTTGCAAACATGCTCCTGGAAATCCAGATCCATGACTTCTAGAACAATCAGTGGCATCTCTGGGAAGCAGGGCAGGGGCTGACAGGCAGGGACACCCTGCAGCTGCCTGATGCTGGGGCAGCAGGAGTTTGTCCATTTTCCTGTCTCCATGGCAGAGCCACCTTGGCTGGGAAACGATCCCTTCACTGCTCTAGGAGGGAGGCACAGCCAGTGCAATGCCAGGGAGTGCCTTTACCCTGGAGGCAGGGAGGAGGCAGAGGGGGAAGTTGGGAAGCTGCACCCGGGGCTCTGCAGGGCTCCCGGCCAGGGCTCGAAGCACAAGGAGCCAGAAGAGCTTGGCCGGACAATCCTGAGCTCTGGACACCTTGTCCTCAGCACCGGGAACCCGTTTGCTTCTCCAGGCCCTGGGCACTGCTCCCGTGCTGCTCATGCAAGTTACACACAGACACAGAGCTACCTGCTCTGTCGCAACCCTCTTCAGCACTGGACAGCACAACACAGTAACATGTTCTCTTCAGTACATGGTCTAATTATTAATAGTCCTGCAAAGACTCTCATTCAAAGCATACACACACAAAAACCCAAGCCCTGGTACAGACCTTGCATCAAGCCATGGTACAGACCTTGCATCAACATAAAATGCCACTTGCTGTTCAGAAACACAGGGCAGCATTTTGGCCAATGCTTTTTCCTGCAAGATCTTTCAAAAGATTGCAAAAGTGACTTTGTTTGGCAACTTCTTCAAGGAACAAACAGGAGAGGCTGCTGAGTTTTTAAAGATTTATTGATTTGCTTTCACTTCCCTTTCTTTGGCATCCTTACACTTATCCCTGCATTCCAGAAAATCGTGAAAATCCAAAATAATATCAGGGAAAGTTTCTGAATTCCTTCATATTTCTCTCAAAGACTTTCTTCACATACATACAAGGGACTGGTCGGATAACATACAGAGAAGCAGTGGTTTCCCTCACTGGACATTACAAGACAGTGTTATAGACTCCACGTTACTAAAACACTTGTGTTGCCTGGTCATTACAAAGCCTGAAGCTCTTCTAGAGGCTTTTCCCAGTGCAACTTCATTAGGTTCCTCTCTGCTCAACTCTCGAGCCTGTCCAGGTCTCACTGAAGGGCAGCAGAGCCTTGTGGTGCCTCAGGCCCTGCTCCCAGTTCTGTCCCATCAGCAAATGCTGAGGGAGCGCTCCGTCCCTTCTGCCAGGACCCTGGGGAATAAGGCAAACAAGGCTGGACCCAGCACGGCCCCCTGAGATCACAGCTACCTGAGTTTGGAGCTCCCCTGTCCACTTCTCTACCCCACTGTCCCTGAGCTGCCTCAGGGGCCTGTTATGGGAGGCAGGGACAAAGCCTTGCTGAAGTCCCAGCTGACAACAACCACTGCTCTCCCCTCACAAGCCCAACCAGGCACTGCAGCACAGGTGGCTATGGGATTGGTCAAGCATGGTTTCCATTCCTGTTATTCCACAGGCTTAGAGATGGCATCCAAGAGGAGCTGTTCTGTCTCCTTTCTGGGGATGGAGCTGAGGCTGATGGGCCTGCAGTTTCCTGGCTCCTTCTTGGTGCCCTTTTGCAAGACTGCAGTGATGTTGGCTTTCCTCCACTGCTCATGGCTCTCTCTGGGGCTGTCTCCTTCCCTGACCTGCTGGCAGAGCGCCCTGTGCCAGAGGCAGGAGCAGAGATTTCCCTTGGCCCCAAAAGGGAAGGCTGGGCTCAGGCCGAGTGTCAGTGCGACCTGACAACGGGAGGAGAAAGTAGGGCAGGGACGTGGCTGCCCAGCTACCAGAGGGAGCCCCTCGGGGCTCTGGGCCAGGGGCAGTGCCCAGGCTGGGCTTGGCAGAGCCCGTCCGCTCCTGGAGGGCTGTGGGCACTGCTCTGGCCTGGCCTGGCCCGGCCCTGGGTTCCCTTGGCATTCCTGCTTGCCCTTGCCTCCACCAGGGATGGGCTGCAGCTCAATGGCCCCTGCCTGGCCGCACACTCAGGCCTGGAGCCTTCCCGTGGCTCTCCAGGGCACGAGAGCCTCAGCCCCAGCTCCCAAACACGGCCTAACAGGCTTTGCTGATATTGATCCCTGTCAGAGCTTTGAAAGCATTTTCAAAGTAACCTTGCTTGGCAACACTTTCAAGGAACAAATAAGGAAAAGCTTTTGATCTGTTAAAGAAAATTTATTGTTTTGCTCTCACTTTTCTTTTGGCGTCTTTGTGCTTCTTCCTGCATTCCTGAAAATGATAAATATACAACATAGTATTAGAAGTTTCTGAATTCACTGTATTTCTGAAATACATTCATTACAGTTAAGTAGCTGCTGCTTTAACATACAGAAAAGCAGTGGTTTACCTGCCTGGACCACACAACATGATGTTATGCACACCAAGTAGAGGAGAAATCATTTGTAGTTGGTCATTACAAAGTTTCAAGCACTTCTTGAGGTCCTGACTTAATTTTGCATGCACATTCATACCTGCAATCCCTCTCCATGCTCAGCTTTCACCTCGACTTACCAGGGAACAGATGTTCCATACTCACCTCAAGCAATAATCTACGTCTGTCTTCCCAACATTCTTTTTCTTCACTGAGCTCTTCAGATCTACAGAATAATTTTGGGCCTTCTGCACAACAGAAACGTCCAATTAATACCCTTAAACACTTGTGATTGTGATGCTGCTTCTAACAATCATGTCCAACACAGCACTAAAATCAGAAATCAATCCTTCTCATCCTTCCTGTTCTCCTGCCCCCACCACACCTTGGCTCCAGCAGAAATGTTCCCTACTGCAGCCTGGTGTGCTAAGAACAATCAAAGGCAGCAGCACTTTTCCTCAACATGCTGCAATCTCAATTGCACTGAAATTGCAGCTCTTGCATTAGAAGCTCAGCACCAACACCCCGCATCTTCCCCCAGAACTGAGACCTGCTGAGGCCTGAGCTCTGCATTTCAAAACACCCTGTAAATCCGGCTGGAAGACGCAGTTTTCTAAGATACGCTGGCAAGAAACCAAAATGTCTAGGTAACCTGTCAAGTGACTAAGTTTTTGCTAAACTCTAAAGTTCCAGATTCCTATTAGGCAATTATCTGAAAGAAAAGAAAGCCAGAAATTTGCTTGACCTTTATTTTACCAGGACTTTCTCACAGGATTCTACCACAACTTGGATCACAAGTGAGGGTGGCAAATTTTGACTAGAAAACTTGGATAACTAGGCAGCATTTTTTCCTCCTCACTCAATTCCATCAAAAGAAAATACAAAAAGGGGTAAAGAAATTCTGTCATACCTCTAAGGCGTTCATCATCTTTGGAGAAGAAAAAAGCTCTAGCACTTTCTGTGCGTGGTAAAGAAATAAACCTAGAAAAGGAGAAAGGGATTTGAGCATCCTAAATTGTACTATCAAATTCCATGAACACAAGTTAAACCTCTAGTGCTTCAGAGAAATGGCATCCATTGAAAAGCTTTATTCCCTAGGAACCGAATAGAGCTTTTTATTTTACAAAACCCTCTTTTAAAGAGAAAACTGACTGTGTCTTGGGCTTTTGGCCAAACTCAGTTTGGAGTTGGTCAAACCAAAATGACCCTGTTAGTTTCTTGTGCTCTACTCTTTCTTTCCATATTCACATTCACATCCAATGGGCTGCTGGGAGTTTTGACTCTGTGCAGCATGAACGGTTTTCCAAGACCACTTTCATTGCTCAGAGGTGTGCAATGTCAGTTTCCCATTCCCTGAGTGCTGCTATTAATATTCCCACAGCATCCAACTACTACAGCCATGTAGACAACAAAGAGAAATGCAACTTGCATTTCTTGGTCCTGTTCCATTTCTGTCATCTCAGGCTCATCGTCACCCTCAGAACTGCTGTCCTGGAAACGTGGATCCTCTTGCCACGTGGCTTTTACCGGCTTTATTGTCCCAAGCGCGCGAGGCTCTGCAATGACAGCACCAATAGAGAAAAAAAGCTGGCGTTTGTACTTCCAAAAAGATCCAATTCCTCAGGAGGAGAATGCAAAGAGGTGTTAAGTGATTGGATTAGTAAGCATTGACGATAGCCATCACTCTGACTTACAGTATACCCTTGTTGCACTGGCAATGGGATGTTTACATGTTAGACATTCATAAGGTTCGATTGTTTATCAAACTGCAAAATTCTCCAGGAGACCACACCGGAAGTCCCACCAGGCATGTTCGAAATGGGTTAGTGACTCCTCCAAGACTAAGTGATGATTGGTTAGTTTGATTAGCAAGTGTCACCCATAAATTTTCTCTTGGTTGACTAAAGTGTGTTATTCCTACTGCTTCACTTGCTACAGCATTGAGCAGTATAACAAGAACAAACCTCATTTTTCTTTCTGCTTGCTTTGTTTTTCCTTTCTTCTCTGTCTTTTCCCTGGTTTGCTAGATTGTCTATTGTAAGGCTGAGTCAATTTTTGAATATACTGATCTAATTCCAAATCAGCATCCTTGCTTACAGGTAGCATGAGGTAAGTTTGAAGGCAAATCAGCTTTACAGCGAGCTGCTATGATGCGTGAGGCTTTATTAATTTCAAATATTCTAAGTATTTCCTGCAACTTCCACCTAAGATATGCTATAACCACTTGTTCTGCACTCTCAAAGAGCTGTAATCCGGTCCGTCCTGGCAGGCCAGTACTTTGTTCAAGAGCTCTAACCCAGATATGATTTCGAATCCACTTTCCAAAACAAGATGTACACCATAAATATCCCAATGACTTCTGTGAATACCAATAATCCTGATTACAATCTGCACAATGCAAAGCTACCCATGCATAGCATTTATCTTTATCCTTTTTGCAAACATAACAAGGAAGCGAATCTAAGTAAGGACCAGTATAAAATTCTGTATCTTCAACCCAATGCAACCAATTCAATGGTGGTGATCGCAAAGCCTCTTCAGCCTCTTTACTATATGAGGCTAACAGCTCAAGGTCTTTCTTTAACACAAGGTGTATCTTATTTCGTAATCGTAGTTCTTGTTCGTTATCTTCTTCAACAACTATATCCTCCTGAGGGTCCCACAACTGTAAAATTGTCCTAATCATAGAAAATTAATTAGCAATCACTGATATCCTTACTCAGATGAGATCGTTCCCTTTTTGCCTTCCTTTTCTTATCTATCTTCAATCTTGCTGCTCCTAATCTTACTGGTCCTGCCACTTGCAAATTCAATTTTTGCAGCTTGTCAATGCAGCAATCTAATGCTCTATCAGGATTCCCTTTGAAGGGTCCTACAATTGAATGCTGTGTTAAAGGTATTAATTTCCTACACCTTATAGAAACTATATGTGATTTACTTTGAACCTTAATTCTATTCACAATACATTGTACCTCCCATCGATAATAAGCAAGAATCTTCTGTTCAGGAGACTCATAAAGATTTAAAGCTATATATGCATTTTGCCCTTTTTGTCTCCTTAATTCATCTTGCCAGCTTTTACCCCACCTGTGCTTGTGTTCACAAGTGTGACACCACAAATCCCGTAATAATGATTGTTCTATCCAAAAAGTCCTATCACAACCCCCACAACGTAGGGCTATCCAGGCAGCACAATGTGAATTGTGACAGTCAAGGCAATGTTCTTTCGCTGGATTTGTTAAGCGAAAAGTTGATAATGAGTCAATGAAACGAATCAACTCCTGGGCCGTCCGGTAGTGACGTGTCAGTGCTCTGTCCACCGCTTCCGAGTACCCCTTCAATTGTAACAGTAGCGGTGGTAGTACTAGAAGCAGTTTCTTCCCCAGTCGCTCCCTGTCCTCCTCCATAAGGCGATCCACCAGAGGCTGCATCAAAAACAGGTTTAGTCCACTTAGCAGGCACCCACAAAGGCCCTGTAGGTGAGGAAACACAAAGATACCCCCGACCCCAATATAATACTTTTGCAGGTTTTTCCCATAATCCTGTACTTGGGTTCTTATACTTAACCCAAACCTCTGTTTCCTTAGTAGTTTCTTGACCTGACCTCGGATGATGTTTAATTGCAGGAGGGGTATCGTCTTCCCCAAAAATACATAAATGATTAATCACATACAAAACCTTAGCCAAACATGCTTGTGGATCTCTCAAATCTTGATGTTTTTCAATATACTGCTTAAGGGTACTGTTTGCTCTTTCCACTATTGCCTGTCCAGTAGGGGAGTGTGGAATACCTGTCACATGCTTAACAGACCACTGATTCAAAAATTTCTGGACCCTAGCACTTACATAAGCTGCACCATTATCCGTTTTGATACTCTTTGGAACTCCCATAACAGTGAAACAACTTAACAGATGTCTGATAACCTGTATAGCTTTCTCTCCTGCCTGAGCCATAGCCCATATGTAATGACTATATGTATCTATAGTGACATGCACATGCTTGACTTTACCAAATCTAGCCATGTGTGTAACATCCATTTGCCATTTCTCATTTATTTCTAAACCTCGAGGATTAACCCCGATGCCTAAACCTATTCCACCATTATGATAACTACATGTCGGACATGCTCTAACAATGGCCTTGGCTTCTGACAAACTCAGCTCAAAGTGCCTTGCTAATCCTCTTGCATTTTGATGATATCTACTATGTGCTTCTCTGGCCAATGTATGCTTATCAATAGGACAAGAATTATCAATGGGTAGAGTAACCAATTTATCTGCACGTTCGTTCCCTTCTCCTAAACCTTCAGACCATTTATGACTCCTAATATGAATTACAGAATACGCTGCATTTCTCTCTCGTAAAGCCTTCCTTAACTGTATCAGTAACTCATACAATCGTTTATTATTCACTTCCTTAATTGCTGCTTCCTCTATTTGTCTGACTACTCCTGCAACATACATAAAGTCTGTGACTACATTTAAAGTTTCCTGTAAGTTGGACACTCCCCATACTACTGCTAACAATTCCAGGGTTTGTAAGCTATCTGCAGGGTCTGCTGTGAGGAGTTGATGCTTCCATTGTCCTTTTTCTTGCCAGGTAACAGCAGCACGCCTTGATTTCTTTCCTGCATCTGTAAAGGCTGTAATAGCTCCTTCTATGGGGCGTTCTTCTCTCAAAGGTCGAGTGATCCAGTTCCATTCTGTCATCCATTGCAAAACTCTAGGCACTAATTTACTAGTCTCTACTTTAGCAGGTGACATCAATAATGCTTCCTGTAAATCCTTCGAATTAATCAAGTACCAGTCCAAGGTTTCTTTTTCCATAGGCAATCTAATAGTAGCAGGTTCTCTACCATCCACTTCAAGAATTCTGAGACGCCCCTTTTTGATTAATGCAGCCAATTGTTCAATTTTTGAAGATATTGTTTTCTTATGCTGTAGTGGTGGTGATAACCATTCAAACACCCGTATCTCCCCCGTTTTCTTTTGTAGTTGAGAGAGAGCACCAAGCAAGTGGCAAGGGCTATTCCAGATAGTAAGGTCAATGGGGTGGTCGAGTTGTCAACGAGACACATACCCTTGCTGTACACAGTTACTAATTTGCTGCAAAGCAAAATGATGCTCCTTTGTCAGGTGTACAGGAGTAGTAGGGTCCACGCCCTTTAACAAAGGCTGTAGGGTTTCTAATAAATGATTTGGTATTCCCACGATGGGCTTCAGCCACTGTAAGTCTCCCAGCAACTTCTGTGCGTCATGTAGAGTTTTAATGTCCAATTGTAATTCCAATTTTTGAGGTATTACTATTTGATCCGTCAAAGTCCATCCCAAATATTTCCAGGGCCTTGTGGTCTGAATTTTCTCTGTAGCAATAACAAGTGAATATGCAGCAAGAGTATTTTTAATGCTGTCAATCTGCAAAGAGGAAAATGGTTGTTGCTGTGCAAACAAAATATCGTCCATGTAATGATATATTATAGTTGCTGGCCATTTGCGACGTAGTGGCTGTAATGCAGCATCAACATAAAGCTGACATAAAGTAGGGGAATTGCGCATGCCTTGCAGAAGAGACGTCCATTCAAATCTTTTATCCGGTTCTCCACGATTTATTGCTGGTAAAGTAAAAGCAAATCTCTTCATATCATCAGGATGCAGCCCAATAGTGAAAAAACAATCCTTTAGGTCAATAATTAAAAGTGGCCAGTGTTCTGGAATCATAGCTGGATTTGGAAGACCAGGCTGTAAGGCCCCCATTGGTTCCATTTGGTCATTTACAGCCCTCAAATCATGTATCAAACGATATTTCCCTTATTTCTTTTTGATTACAAAAATAGGTGTATTCCAAGGGCTCGTGGATAGTAGTAGGTGTCCCTTTGTATATTGTTCCTGTACCAATTCATGGGCATGCATAATAATGGGCATTTTAATGGCCATTGCTTAACCATCACCGGTGTATCCGTTTTCCAGGTGAGTGGAATGGGGAAAGTCCAAGCAATGGCAATTACCCCAAAGGGTGCTGATTAGTTAACACCACTCCCAATTGTGTTAAAATGTCCCTTCCAATTAAGCAGGAAACTGTAGGAGGCAGTTGAACAATTGAAAATACAGCAGATACTTGTTGATTCTCAATGCACACAGACAAAGACGGCGACCTGCTTGCCAATGTAAATCCTCCCACTCCTGTGAGCATGTTTGATGAGGGAAATAGAGGCCAATGTTGTGGCCATGCTTCTGGAGAAATGATGCTGGTATCTGCTCCTGTATCCAATAATCCATAAAGGGTTATGCTTTGATGCCCATAAGTAATTTCAACCTTTTGCTTTGGTCTATTTTGTAAATCCACAGTCAAAAGTGTAACACCAGTGGAGCCAAAACCTTTTTCATCCCGTGTTTGCCCAGTAAATGATTGTATTCCCGATGTCATTTGTGATAGTGGTACCAATTGTGCGATGCGTTGTCCTTTTGTAATTTTAATCAGAGGATAAAGGGTGTAAAGTATTTCCCCTGTATAATCCGCATCATAACACCAGTCAAAACAAATAATCCCAACATAGTTGTAGAAGAACGTCCCAGCAATAATGCTCCACATGTTTGTCCATTTAATATAAGAGGGCCCTTTACTCCAGTGGGTATCCTTTCAGGCCGGTTCATCATTAGTGTGATGTCTACTGCTGCTGATAAATCCAAGCCGAGGCTCCCAGTTGTTGCAGGTTGCAGACAGGAGGTGGCAGCGATGTTACGGCAGCAGCTGGTGTCTCCGATGACACGGCGGCAACTTGTGTCTGGGCACGGCCCCCATGATTCGCGCTCCGCTGATGGTTTCCCGACCGGCGCCTACAAGCCGTAGAATTGTGGGAGCTGGATCGGCAGTGTTGACACCATATGTCAGTCGCTCGGCAGGTTCGGTGTGTGTGTCCTTCGTTGCCGCATCAGTAACACTTGATGAATGGTTTTGAACCTCCTTGCGTGAATGCCAGTGAGCCGCTTCGGAGAGGAGCAAGAGCAGCTAACACCTGATTCTGAGTAGACTCTGCTTGCTTTTGCAATCCTAATCCTAATTCCTTTAAGGCTTCTGCTATAAATGCCTGTGAAGCTGTTGGCATTAATGCCATTCGCTCTAATGCTTCCTCAATAGTCCAATTTGCCCCTAAAGTAGCTAACACTCTTTGGGTTGCTGGATTGACATTTTGCAAAGCACACTGCTTCAATAGTGCCCTGCAACACCAGCCCGATCTATAGCAGTAGCTGCTCTATGGATAAAATTTCCAAATGATTCTTCTCTACCTTGTTTAATACCCATATAAGCCGGTAACCCTCCTGGCTCTTTAACCATATCTATTGCAGCACGCACTAACCGCACAGACTCTCTAAGTTTATCTGCTACCGATATCATCTGTGCCTCTGTACGCAAAAATGCCCCTAAGCCCATCAGCTCCTCTACTGTCACTCCATGTAATAGATCTCCCTGAGCTCGTTGTACAGCAACCGACTCATTAACTAGAGCTTGCCAATGTGCATTAAACAATAACTGCTGATGCTGAGTGAATATCAACCGAACTATTCCTCTTAAATCATTAGGACATAAAACCTGAGTATTAAAAAGATAATCTAGCATTTGCCTAACAGGTTCACTTTTTACTCCAAACTGACTAACCGTAGAACATAGCTGAGTTAACAGCTTCCAAACTAAGGGAGTATATTCTGCTATATTATGCGTAAGGTTCCCCTGTGCATCATACTGTGGTGTGTATGTGACCAGACATGCAAGACTAGAAGCTATTTCCACCGCCTCACCATCCCCCATTTGCATTACTTCTTTTGCCAAAGCAGCCCAAGCTTCCCTCCTCTGTTTAGCCATCTCCCCCCCTGGGACGGGATCTGACTCTTTAAGGGTGCTATGCTGCTGGCGCTTTGGTGCAGACACCGAGTTTTCACACGGGGAAGGCAGTGGAGCAGAGGCTGGCTCGTGCGGGGGAAGCGGCCCCCCCGCTGAAGCTGTAACTGGAGCCGGTTCACTCGGGGGAAGCGGTGGAGGCAAAGCTGGTGGCGGAGGCGAAGCTGGCTTGCTCCCACCCCCACCATCCGACCCGCCTGAAGCTGGTGGCGGAGGCAAAGCTGGCTTGCTCTTACTTCCACCATCCGACTCGCCCTCCCCCTCTGACAGAAAGGGTGCAGACGGTTCCACTGTGCCCATAGGAAAATCCTCCACACCACTTTGCTGGGGACTCTTAGGCATAAGTATCTTAGTTACAGAAGGTGCCAGGGGATTATCCTCACGACCATACCCTATATTCCTCTTATGAGCTTCTGTAGCCCTTTCTGCTGCCTTTCTCTCAGAGACCTGCTAAAGTAACGTGTTATACACCACCCACCATAACTTCCCGAATTTCTTTGCTGACTTATCATCGTCTAACACTGTATCCCACAGTATTTCCCCAAATTTCTTCCACTCTGCTAGCTCAACTGTATGCAGGTTGGCAACGATACCTTTAGCATGGCCGTAAGCTAATAACCCTGGTAATTCCTTTTTAAAATCTATCCCCTTTATTCCTTGCCATTCTAAATACGCGGCGAATAAATCGTATGCCACTTGCCTATCCATACCTATTAGTCAGAGCGTGCTGTTGCAGCTCTCCAGGCTCCAGCGACACGTATTGGCTTGATTCACCATTGTGATCCTCAAGGGTGCTTCAAATTCCGGCACTGTCCCGGCTGCAAGGACCCAAACCCAACTTCCTCGACCGTGGCGTAATCCCATTTTTCTTTTATTCCAAGAAAAAAGGACAGAGATTCGGCGTTGCCCGCATTCTCCACCATTTGTCGACGGAAGGAGACCAGGACATCAATTAGATCATCACAGGCCCAATTTTATTGATCAGTACAGCAGGTGAAATACAGTTCATAATGAGCTTCATACATATTGCAAAAGTTAAGCTCAGGATTGGTTAGTTACATATCAGCAACTACGCCTACTTCTGCACTCTTATGGTTCTACTTTTGATACTTTCTACATATTCTCAGGAAGAATCTCTCTTCCCTATCCTCATGTTGCGGCAAGGGCATTCTGTCCTTGCCTGTCATTGGTCACCGACTGCTGACTTCTCCTTTCAGCTTGACCAGCGGCATTATGTCAGTATGGCCTTTCTCAGCTAACCAATTATTACTAAATCTCTCCACATCTCCACAGGTTTCTCCCAATTGGTTAAAGTTTT
The DNA here is from genome assembly GCF_035770615.1 of Melospiza melodia melodia. Taxonomy (NCBI): domain Eukaryota; kingdom Metazoa; phylum Chordata; class Aves; order Passeriformes; family Passerellidae; genus Melospiza; species Melospiza melodia. The sequence continues at coordinate 6,901,947 of NC_086203.1, read as the reverse complement.
GTACCCTCTCCATGAACCTCTCCTTGTTTAAAAACCCCTTCTAGAGCCTGGACTTGTCTCTTTCTATGCCTGACCTTCCTGGGCATAAATACCTTTGGGAGTAATACAGAAGACCTCTCCTTGTTCCTTGTCCCTGCCCTTGAAGAATTCCACCTTTGCCATAGAGCAAATTTGTCCTACAGCCGCACCCCAAATTGTGTGGCTTTTTGGGGGCAGTCCCCTCCTGGTGACAGTGCTTGGAGCAGCCCAGGCTGAAGAACTCTGGCACTGCATCACTGAGGCAGCCACTCCATCATGGAAGGGCTCTGGCTTGGTCAGGCAGCACAGACCCACCCTGTGCTCCTCAAGGTTTTTTTTGGCATATCCAAGCATTGAAGAGGTTGGGTGGGTTTTCTCCCCCCTGTTTTATTGACTGTGTCCTTTGAGAACCACAAGAGGAAGCAGTGCCTCAAATTGCACATGAAGAGCAAATGTTGAAGTAAAGGCTTCACCTTTCCTATGAAGCCAAAGGACTGTGTTAGCCATGGCCTCCCCAAGGTGCCAAATTTCCATCTGGGAAGCTGCTGACAGGAGGGAATGTGGCACTTGTCTCCAGCCAGAGATCACTCATTCCTCAGCATGCTGGGCTGTGCCTGGCAGTGCCTGAGGAGCTCAGAAATCATTGGATGTGATCTCCTGTGCCAGTGCCCAGAACACAGAGCAATGAGCTCCGCTTTGGAGAGGGGGGGCAAGTCCAGCCATTGGACACAACTGCCAGGCAGGATGAGCTCCCTCCCAGAGAAGGAAAATTCCAGCCATGAGCAATCTGGTATTGCTGGGAGAGAAAATCGTGTTTTGTAATTCTCGACCTCAACCAGCTTCCTTTAAATGCTTCTCATAGGCAGGGAACATTCCCAGTGAGGCTGCAGTGTAGGAGTGGCCAGTCCATGGTTGTCCAACGAACAGTGCTGAGGGTTCTGCTGCTGCCCAGAGCTTTCATTGGCCTCCTCATTGCTGGGCCTTGTCCTGGGGGGCCCGCTGGGGCTGCAGCCAGTGCTGGCTCCCACTGAGGCTGCCTGGCCAAGAGCAGCCCCAGGGGCACAGGGCAGAGGCAAAGCAAGGTGGGGAGGAGAAAGAGCAGGGACGAGATTGGCCTTGAAAGGCAGAGGCGCTCTGGGGCCCGCTCCTGGCCAGGGAGCCTGCCCAGAGCCGTGCCCTGCTCGCCGGCACCTTGAGGGACAGCTGTGCAGCTGGGCCAAGCTGTGCCAGCAGCTCCAGCCGTGCTGGGGAGCCTTGCCAGCTCTGGGCCCTGCTGTGCAGGAGGCTCCCTGTGTGCCACTCGCAGCTGGGACCTCAGCCGCCTCCTCTCTCCACAGGTGCTCCTGTGCATCTACAGAAGAGAGGCCTAGCAACTCGGGCAAAGAGAACTTGGCCTGTTATTCCAGGTCTCCACTTATGCCCTTATCTGGCCTGCCGTGGCTGCAGCACCATCACGAGGCCTTCCCAAATTACTCTCCCCCAAAGGGAGACCCTATACCTCAGGACCCCCTTGTCCTGTTCCCAGCCAGGATTGAAGGTGGGCAGCTCCTGTCTGCCAGGGCCGGGCTTGGCCCACATTTTATATTTCAATAAAGAAATGGAGTTTTCACAGCTCTGTCCAGGTGATAGCAGCAGGAAAGCCCACACGGCACCAGCACAAGCTGAGGTCCATGGCCAGGAGCAGCCGTGGATACCCACGGTGTGGGCAGGCAGGAGCCAGGCAGGGGCTGCTGTGACCAGCAGCGGGGCCCCGAGGGCTGGGGGAGCCCATGCTGAGCGTCCCTGGGCTGAGGGCACATTTCCTTCCCTGGCATCAGCTGGGCCTGGAGCTCCTCCAGTGGCATGCCCAGGGAAAGAGGGAAGCCATCAGGAGTTGCTTTCATTGAGAACAATGGAAAGAGGCTGGACTCTGAAGGAAGTCCTTCATAGCCTGAGGGATGAACTCAGAGCCCGACAGACACTGGGCCTGTGGTAGCCCCGGGTCTCTTATCAGCATAGAGGGGATTTGCCCCCCAGGCCTCATCTGTTCACCCAGGGACACATGGTGAACACACACACACAGAAGATGGCTCAGCACTGGTGCTGCTCCCTGAGTGTTATGTTTGGGTTTCTCTAAAGGCATGCAGGGGCTTTGGGTCACCTCTGTGCTGTGCAGGGGACTGGGGACACCAAGAAGTTGTGCAGGGAGTTTAATGTATGTACCAAGTTGTGCAGGGGCATCTGTAAAATTGAGCAGAGGTCCTATGTCTTTCTTCGAGGACATACGGGGATTTTAGGGTGGCTGAGGACACCCATAAGATGTGCACAGGATTTGGGTGTCCCCTAAAGTGTGCAGCTACCCTGAAGGCCTGTGTTTCATTATTTTTGTCAGCTTTGGCATCAAATTCTTCACTTTTTAAATACGGGCCAAAGGGCAGCAAAGTGCACAATAGGAGTTGGTGTCAGCATGGCAGGGCTGCTGCTGCCTGCAATAGTGGGAATCACCAAAATGAGTGGAATTTTGACTTGACATTGCTGTTATATGTAGAACCACAAAAAGTCTCACTTGTGGAATATCGTGTAACTCACTTGAGAAAAAAACCGAGCTTGCAAATAGGTACTGGGTGGGATATCCTCTCCTCGCTGGAAGGGCACCGCTGGAGATCCATTCCAATGAAATCCTGCCCCAGCCATGAGGTCACAGCAGGCTCTGAGGTCACAGAGGTGCCAGAGCCCCGTGGTTGCACAGCAGCACAAGGAGCGAGCAGTCAGTCCTTGAGCACAACTGTTGCGGCAGCAGGAGCGGCGGTGGCAGCCGTGGTGCTGACATTGGGACAGCGGTGTCAGGACAGCGGTGGCAGCAAGAGCTGCGGGACTGGCAGAGGGCAAGGCAGCATGGCCCTTGCTCTGCGCCTCTTCCTCCTGCTCCTCCTGGCCGTGGCCCTGCCTGCCAGGGCTGCCCAGGCTGCTCCGCTGCAAGCGCAGCGAGCAGGTGAGCCGGCAGCCTGGCTCCCCTTTCCCGGGACAGCGCTCCCTGCTCCCCGGGAAGCGCTGGGGATGGTTTTCCCCAGGCCTTCAGGGAGGGTTTCCTCTGGGGGAGGGAGACAGCCCCCACAGGCCCTGGGCTGGCCCTGTTTCCTCTCCAGGGATGTGTCACAGGGCCGGCAAAGAGGGTGGAGAGTGACCAGGAGCAAGCCCAGAGCTCCCCAGGCCCGTGTGCAGCTCTGGCCTTGTCCATTGACATCTGGCTCCCACAGCCTTACCCGATCCCCTTGCAGTGCCCAGGTCCCATAGGCAGAGGGGGGATCCTAGGACACCATGGAAATGGTTTTGTGTGTTTGCTTCCCTCTAGATGAGCTTGCTAGGAAGGTTTCTCCAGCAGCTTGGCTCCATGACGATTTGCAGCCTCTTCAGCCCCCTGCAGGTATGTTGTCAATGTTCCCCTAAGCGGATAATCCTTGACAACCTGGCAGGAACCAGGTGACAGAAGCTTCTGTAGCTGTTGTGTTACAGGAGTCTCTGCAGAGAGGACTTATCAAGCTCCTTTCTGGGTTGCTGCTCACAAGCCCAGCTCCCATCACAGGGGTGAGTATTGTGTCCCTGCTGACCCCACGGGCTGAGCCCTGCTTCTGTGGGATCCGCTCTTCTGACATGCAAACACGTCACTTAAGGCCCTCCAAGAGGGAGGAACAAGCCTGGAGGAGGCACTAATTCCCTAGAGGCGTCCCAATACATGGAAAGGACCCTGAGTGACGTGGAGAGACGCCATGGTGGGTTCATTTCCCTCAGCCTTGTCCTGGGGCTCAGCAGCCGGGGGCTTTGGCTGCACATCTGGACACGCCGTGCCCGGCACAGCGGGAAGGGATCCATGGCAGCCTTGCTGCCCCGCTGCTGCTTCCACGCCCTGCAGGGCTGTTTGCCAGCCTGGCCTGGCTGCAGCTTCTCCCCAGCCTCTGCAGGAAGGCATTTGGCATCTGCTGACAGGCAGCCGAAACAGCACCATGGGCCTGTGATCCCCTGCAATTTCCTGGTTTCTGAGCACATTTGGAGGGGCAGCTCTTTGGAGGAGGGAGGACCCTGCAGCAGCCCCAATAACCTGATCTTTCTTCTGCATCTTATCCATTACTTGGACATGCAGTTCCTCCTGCAGATGCCACCTTCCCATTGGGGAACAGACCCCCTGATCCAGCTGCCCCTTTTCCTTTCTGCAGAGATGGAAGGAGAGGATGCGCTGAAGGCTCAGTTTCCCGGAGGAAGCAGGGGCTCATTGCCAGCCTCTGCTGCAGGAAGGGAGGAGATGCCAGGCACAGCCACAGGAGGTAATTGCTGTGCCTCTGGGCCTGAGCCCTGCTGAGGCTTGAGCTGCCCTCTCTGCTGCTTGGCACTGCTGGCACGCAGCATTACCTGACTCCCTTCCAGTGCTGGGTTCCCTATAGAAGGGGATCCCAGCACAGCATGGAACGGTTCCCATCTGTGCTCCTTTCTAGACTGGGATCCTGACTTGAGTCATTTTGAAATGGTGGTAAAGCAATACTTAAGGATGTTGGAGCTTGGTGAAGGTAGGCTACCAGCAATCCTTCCCTAACAGAGTAATCATTGTCCAAGTGAAATCCTTGTTCAGAGTAATATTCCTGTGTCATTTCCCTCAAGATCCGCTGAAGTTTGATAAATTGTGGGAATCCTGGCTTCCAAATTTCTGTTCCTGTGTCCAACAGTGATCCCACTGGATCTCAGTCATAGAGAAAATGGATCATTTATCTGTCCATCTCCTTCCCATGTGCAATGCCAGTGTGTCCTTCTGTGTGCTCTGTGCAGCCACGGAGAAGAGCAGAGAGGGAAGGGGCTGGGCCCAGGGCTGTGCCTCGGGGCTGAGCCTTTCTCAGCACCTTTACCGGCCCCAGGGAGCCTGAGCTGCTCCTGCTGTGACTGCCAAGCCCTGGCCCTGCCTGGGGCTGGGTTTGGAGCTGCAGCAGCTCCAGGGAATCCATTCTGCCCCAACTGCCCTGCAAAGGGCTCCTTACATCCCAGTATGGGGCCACTGCAGGCACGAGGTCCCCCTGGCCCTGCTCCTGAGTGGAAGGCAGAGCTGAGAGAGTGCCTTGGAGGGCACCAATCACCCAGGTGCCCTCACTGCCACTCCAGAAGGAAGCAGAAATGGAACAACTTTCTATTAAGGTCCTCCTAGTTCGATGAACCAAGGGACAGGAGACAAGAAATCCCTGGCGGCAGCCAAACTTCTGGACGAGATGCTCAGTGACCTGGAGAGGCCCCATGGTGGGTGCATTTCCCTCAGCCTTTTCCTGGGGCTCAGCAGCCGGGGGCTTTGGCTGCACATCTGGACACGCCGTGCCCGGCACAGCGGGAAGGGATCCATGGCAGCCTCGCTGCCCCGCTGCTGCTTCCACGCCCTGCAGGGCTGTTTGCCAGCCTGGCCTGGCTGCAGCTTCTCCCCAGCCTCTGCAGGAAGGCATTGGGCATCAGCTGACAGGCACCATGGTTCATACATGCCCTGAGATCCCCTGCAATTGCCTGGACCATGGGGATATCAGGAATGACAGCAGTTTTGAGAAGGGCAAATCCTGGCCAAACCCAAAAGTTTTTATTATGTCCTCCTCCTTATCCATCAGTTTGACCAGTATTGCCTCCTGAAGATGCCACCTCCCAGAAAGGGGAACATCTCCATCTAATTTAGCTGTCTCTTTTTCTTTCTCCAGAGATGAACCGAAAGTCTGTGCCAAAAACAGCATTTCCTGCAGGAAGCAGGGGCTCATTGGCAGCCTCTGCTGCAGGAAGGGAGGTGATGCCCAGCACAGTCACAGGAGGTAATTGCTGTGCCTCTGGGCCTGAGTCCTGCTGAGGCTTGAGCTGCCATCTTGGCTGTGCGTCAGTGCCTGCCCTCCAGGGATGTCAGACAGGCCCTGCAAAGAGGGTGCAGAGTGACCAGGAGCCAGCCCAGAGCTCCCCAGGCCCCTGTGCAGCTTTGGCCTTGTGCATTCACATCTGGCTCCCACAGCCTTACCCGATCCCCTTGCAGTACCCAGTTCCCAAAGGCAGAGGGGGATCCCAGCACACCATGGAAATGGGTCTGGTCTGTGCTCCCTTCCAGATGAGAGTGGTGCCATTGCTTTGCCAGCAGCTGGGATGGAAGATGGTTTGGAACCCTTGGAAGCTTCGGCAGGTAAGTGCTGAGAGAATAATCACTGGCAACCTGGCAGGAACCAGGTGACAGAAGCTCCTGTGGCTCTTGAGTTTCAGGTGTGTCTGCAGGGAGGATCTTCCCAGGTCCTTTGGTGGATGTTGCACACAAGCCCAGCTCCCATCACAGGGGTGAGTAGTGTGTCCTTGCTGACCTCACGAGCTGAGCCCTGCATCTGTGGGATCTATTCCTGGTTAAATGGAAATACTTTCTCTTAAGGTCCTCTGAGAGGGAGGAAAAAACCTACAAAACAGAATGTGCCCCTGGAGGAATCCAAACAACTGGACCAAATCTTGATTGACATGGAGAGGCACCGTGGTGGGTGCATTCCCTCAGCCTTGTCCTGGGGCTCAGCAGCCGGGGGCTTTGGCTGCACATCTGGACACACCGTGCCCAGCACAGCGGGAAGGGATCCATGGCAGCCTCGCTGCCCCGCTGCTGCTTCCACGCCCTGCAGGGCTGTTTGCCAGCCTGGCCTGGCTGCAGCTTCTCCCCAGCCTCTGCAGGAAGGCATTGGGCATCAGCTGACAGGCAGCCCAAACTGCACCATGAGCCTGGGTTTTCCCATTCTCTGGGCAGATCCGGAGTGGCAGATCTTTGGAGGAGAGAGGGCCCTGTGGCAGCCCCAAGAGCCTTGGCCTTTCCCTGGTCCTTATCCATGTCTTTCACAAGTGGTATCTCCTGAAGATGCCACCTCCCCCGTGGGCAGCGGCTCGACGTGATGTGGCTTTTCCTTTTCCTTTCTCCAGAGATGGACCAAAAGTCTTTCCAGAAGGCAGCACATCCTGGAGGACACAATGTACCTGTACTAGCCACTGATACAGGAAGTGAGGAGATGCCAGACAGTGCCACAGAAGGTGATTGCTGTGCCAGGCTCAGCCGGTCTGAGCAGTCCTGCTGGGGTCCCCCCGTGTGGGACATGTCCTGAAACCTGGGAGCGATTGCATGGGGTGCCCATGGTGGGGAAAGGGCAGAGGGGGAGGGCAAGGCTCCATTGTGTTTTTAGAGGGCCTGACTGTGTGTCCCTGGGGCTGGGGGAGCTGTCACGGGGCAGGGAGGGCCAGGGCTGGCAGTGGCTGCTCAGGGATGGCTTTGGCCCGTGTCCCTGCAAGCAGCCACTGCCCAAGCAGCTGCGCTGCCCCCGGGCTCTCCTCCCGGCCTGCTGGGCTTTGTTGGGTGGCACAGCCTGTGCCAAGGGGCGGCAAGGTGCCTGCAGGCCCCAGCTCTGGGGGAAACGGAGAACGTCCTGCCCGCATCCACCGTGCTGCCAGCTCAGCAGTGCAGCACAGCACGGGCTCACGCTCCCCATTGCTCCCACAGACGTTGTCACTGAAGCAGGAATATATGGCCCGGATCCAGTGCGCCTCCCAAGAATTGTCTGTCCCCAGGATGTGCGCAGAAAGTGCATGATAGGCACAGTGGTGATAGTGTTCACTGTGCCACTTGTGCTGCTAGGCTGCTATCTTGGCATTCGCAAGCTGTATGAGATCAGACGGTCAGTTGCTGATTTTTCTCCACGGTTTTCTTATAACTTTGCTCCATAGCATTGCTGGCCTGACTCATAGTCATGCTGCTGTGGAGGAGTGGCCAATCCATGATTGTCCAAAGAGCTCTGCTGATGGTTCTGCTGCTGCCCTGAGCTTTCATTGGCCTCCTCATTGCTGGGCCTTGTCCTGGGGGCCCGCTGGGGCTGCAGCCAGTGCTGGCTCCCACTGAGGCTGCCTGGCCAAAGCAAACCCCAGGGGCACAGGGCAGAGGCACAGCAAGTTCTCAGCAGTGTTTGGGCAGCATAGTTCAGGACAGGGCAATGCTTATTTTGTAGCTAATGTAATGTTTAATGGCAACGGTGTTGCAGCACAAGCAAATATGCTCCAGTTCAGTGTTAAAACATATCCAACCTTATGAAGGTTTGGATTTGGCCCTGAAACTTTGCACTTTTTGTGAGCCCTGTTCTGGATTGATTCCCAATCAGTCTTGGAGCCAATTCTGGGTGAAGGCTCATCCCAGCCCTTAGTGTTTGCAGTTCTGGCCTCAAAGGGACAGCTGAGGCTGCACTGGACATGACTGGGAATCAGGGCTCTATTATCAAAGGGCTTTGAGAAGTTTAAATTCCTATGTTTTTTCTTCATGTTTTTCTTTATGAAATTCATTCACTTTTTCTAAACTTAGTTTTGAAACGAACTTGTTTTCCAGTGCCTATTCCAGTTTTTTGGTATAGTGAATGATGGCCTAATTATCCCATGGCTGATTTAAAAGACTGTAAGTACTATAAAATGGGATGATTTTTACCATCTTATGTCTTTCACAGACTCATGAAACTTTTGTTGGTTTGATGTGACAAACGGAAGAGTTTTTCTCTACTTTTAATTCAAACAAGAGCAGAGCTGGAACCTGTTGAGAAGAGTCTCTTCACTTCATAGCTAAAGCAAACTGCCTGGGTTCGTTATTGAGCAATATAAAATCTATATTTTATGTATATACTCCTGTCAAGTGACTGATAGATATGAGGGATTTGGACTCTGTGGGAAGTACTGACCAGCTGTGCATTGGCTCTCCATAGCTCAGTCTGTAATAATCAATCTTTTTCAGAAGAGAATGTTCAGTTTCTTCCTGGCACTCACTCTTGCATTTGTACTCAAAAACACTTCTTGAAAGAAATTTACAACGGCTCTTTATGCTCCCTTAGATGACTTTTCTCTCTTTCTCCATAGATGCAGTTGAAAATCTGGATGATTCCATTAAGAAAGCTGCAAAGCAGATCCTGAAGAAGAGGGCATATATCTGCTCCCACCCTCTGGACAGGACCTTCTGATCCCTCCCTGACAGCAGGCACTCATCACTGTCAGTCAGGGAGGAATTTGCTGCAGTTTCCATGTTTGACAGCTTAAAATGATCTGTTATTTACTGTCTTTAATCAATGTAATTGTACAAAATAAAATTTCTTTCTAAACACTACTTCATAGGATAAGGATAAATAAAGAGATTTAATTTAAAGCTGAAATTATTTTGTCAGATAGATAGATGGGTAGACATGTAGGAAGATATGTAGATACTTAGATCGCTAGATAGTTAAATAACTAAGACAGACATAGATAGAAAGATAGATAGATAGATAGATAGATAGATAGATAGATAGATAGATAGATAGATAGATAGATAGATAGATGGATAGATAGATGGATGTATATATATGTTTGTTCCTCTTGGAGTGGGATAAAGACAGGGAGAGGAAGTTTGGATGGGGAGATATTTCTTCCCAGGGAAGGGACTGTGTGGTTTCTCAGTATCTTTTCACTTTAGTGAGCTCCTCATTCCCTGAGCAAGTCTGAAAGACTTGGGCAATCACAACAGTTCTGTTTTGGAGGCCCCTCCAGCTCTCTTGTCCAGCAGCACCACCAGGACACTGAGTCCCCAGTGTCCAGGGAGCTTCTGCTGTCACCCTGAGGGACACCACTGGTCACTGACGTCCATCGGGCCTCCGAGCCATTGACCACAACCCCCTGGATGTGACCAGCCAGGCAATTGCTCATTCTCCAAACTGTGCCTCCATCAGATCCATAGCTCACCAAAGGAGGGACAAGGATGCAGGGCAGGGCTGATGTGTCCAGGGCATGGCAGAAGTCCAGAGTGGTGCCATCTCTAGCTCTTCCCTTGTGCACTGGGGTGTAACTTCGCGGCTGGGTCACAGGCAATATGTTCTCTGGCCAGCTCACTGCCTGAGTCCCATGGACAGTCACAAGAGAGGCTGCCCCTGGATCCCTACAGGGACCTTCCCGGCTGGCGGTGTGTACAGGGGCTCGCAGCTCCCTGCAGCCGACACCTGTGGCACGGGTGACACAGCAGCAACCCAGTACGAGGGACCAAGGCGAAGGAACCGAGAGAGTTCACTTGTTTGAGTTCTAAGGAAGGTTTATGTCCCCAGAGGAGTCAGGGACAAGTGACAATAACTGAGGGCAAAACACTGATTTTTAAGGAAGGGAGGGAAGAAGGGGAGTGACACAACTTTTCACCAAGGGGAAGGCATTGGGGAAGGAGTCCAGGGCAAGGGCTATCCAATAGAAACCAACAAGGGGAAGGAGCAAACCTTGAAATCCAATCTTGCTTTGAGGAAGGGATGAACTACAGGGTACACACCAGAACAAAAGGCTGTGCTTTGTTGGACAGGGGCATTGACATATACTTGGTGAATAAACAACTCAGGACTGAACCACCAGAGAAACCAAGTGGGATACGTGGAATGAAACATTACAAACATATAACAAGGAATATTTAAAGCTTACTACAGAAGAACAAACTGTAAAATAACAGACTACCACACTGGGGTGTTGCAGTGTGTCTCTATTGTGTTTTCAACTGCAATTCAGTTTTAATGTTCAGTTCTAAAATCCACCCCCCACCCCCCCGGCTTTTGTATTTTTATAGCATATTTTAACCCTTAATGGATTGTTCCTTTGCACCTCTCTTGTTGGTTTTGCCCTGGTTTTCCATCTTCCCAAAGACCTGCCCTTTGTTCCTCAATGTTACCTGTTCCTTCTCCCAGGAGGAACCTTGTCAGTCCCTCCTCATGCCTGCCCCTTTCTCCAGAAACTTCCCTGTCATTTTTGTATCCCTTGAGGTCCCATTGGTTTGTTTACCCTCTTCCCCTCCCCTGTAATTCCCAATTGGTTTAAACACTGTATTCCCTGCCTTATGCTTCTCCCCAGGTTTCTCCCACTTGGTTAAAGTTTTGTACTCTCCTCTTGAACCTCCCCTTGTTGAAAAACCCCTTCTAGAGCCTGGACTTGTATCTTTCTGTGCCTGACCTTCCTGGACATAAACACCTTTGGGAGTCATACAGAAGACCTCTCCTTATTCCTTGTCCCTGCCCTTGAAGAATTCCACCTGTGCCATTGAGCAAATGTGACCTATAGCAGCACCCAAATTGTGTGGCTTTTTGGGGGCAGCCCTGTCGCAGACATTTTTTCACAGAAATCCTTTCTTTCAGATTTCTGTGTCTTCTGGAAGGCAGAGGCCTCAGAAGAGAATGTAAACAATTGTTATCTGCTCCTGTGGAATGCAATAGGATTGCATTTGTGATTGGTTCATGTTCCATGTTTATGGTTAAGAGCCAATCACAAGGCAAGCTCTCTGGGACACAGGGACAGAGAATTCTCTTGTTTTTAGATTGTTTCTGGATATTCTCAGCCTAGCAGCAGCCTCTGCAACTTCTCTCTTTATTCTATTTAGTATAGTCATAATGTATTCTATATCATATATCAATAAATCCAGCCTTCTGATCAAGAAACAAGATTCCCGTCTCTCTCTCACCAGCAGCGACCCACTCAGGACGCTGTAATACAGCCCCCTCCTGGTGACAGTGCTTGGAGCAGCCCAGGCTGAAGAAATCTGGCACCGCGTCACTGAGGCAGCCACTCCATCATGGAAGGCCTCTGGCTTTGTCAGGCCGCACACACCAACCCTATGTTCCTCAAGGGTTTTTTTGGCATATCCAAGCATTGAAGAGGTTGGGTGGTTTTTCCCCCTGTTTTATTCACTGTGTCCTTTGAGGACCACAAGGGGAAGCAGTGCCTTAAATTGCATATGAAGAGCAAATGGTGAAGTAAAAGCTTCACCTTTCCTATGAAACCAAAGGGCTGTGCTAGCCATGGCCTCCCCAAGGTGCCAAATTTCCATCTGGGAAGCTGCTGACAGGAGGGAATGTGGCACTTGTTTCCAGCCAGAGATCACTCACTCCTCAGCATGCTGGGCTGTGCCTGGCAGTGCCTGAGGAGCTCAGAAATCCTTGGATGTGCTTTCCTGTGCCAGTGCCCAGAACACAGAGCAGTGAGCTCAACTTGGGGGTAGGCAAGGCCAGCCCTTGGACACAATAGCCAGGCAAGCATGAGCTCCCTCCCAGAGAAGGAAAATTCCAGCCATGAGGTCCATCCCCAAGCAGGCCATGAGGTCACAGCAGGATTGTGAGGTCACAGCTGGCTCTGGGGTCACAGAGCCGCGTGGTTCTACAGCATCACAATGTCCAACCCCCGGTGCCCGGCACAGCGGGAGGGCATCCATGGAAACCTCACTACCTTGCTGCTGCTTCCATGCCCTGCAGGGCTGTTTGCCAGCCTGGCCTGGCTGCAGCTTCTCCCCAGCCTCTGCAGGAAGGCATTTGGCATCAGCTGGCAGGGAGCCCAGGCTGAAGCATGGGCTTAAGATCTGCTGGGGCTGCAGCCAGTGCTGGCTCCCACTGAGGTTGCCTGGCCAAAAACAGGGCAGAGGAAAAGCAAAATGTGGAGGAGAAAGAGGAGGGATTAGATTGCCCTTGAAAGGCAGAGGTGCTCTGGGGCCCGCTCCTGGCCAGGGAGCCTGCCCAGAGCCGTGCCCTGCTCGCCGGGGCCTTGAGGGGCAGCTGTGCAGCTGGGCCACGCTGTGCCAGCAGCTCCAGCCGTGCTGGGGAGCCTTGCCAGCTCTGGGCTCTGCTGTGCAGGAGGCTCCCTGTGTGCCACTGGCAGCTGGGGCCTCAGCCACCTCCTCTCTCCACAGGTGCCCCTGTGCATCTTCAGAAGAGAGGCCTAGCAACTCGGGCAAAGAGAACTTGACCTGTTATCCCAGGTCTCCACTTCTGCCCTTATCTGCCCTGCCGTGGTTGCAGCACGGTCACGAGGCCTTCTCAAGTTCTAAATTTGTTTTCCCCTCCAAAACAAGACCCTCTGTCCCAGAGCCGGCAAGTCCTGTTTCCCAGCCAGGAGTGAAGGTGGGCAGCCCCTGTGTGCCAGGGTAGGGCTTGGCCCACATTTTATATTTCAATAAAGAAATGGAGTTGTCACAGCTCTGTCCAGATCGTAACAGCCGCAAAGGCCACCCCGCAGCAGCACAAGCTGAGCTCCATGGCCAGGAGCAGCCGTGGATGCCCACGGTGTGGGCAGGCAGGAGCCAGGCAGGGGCTGCTGTGACCAGCGGTGGGGCCCTGAAGGCTGGGGGAGCTCATGCTGAGCGTCCCTGGGCTGAGGGCACATTTCCTTCCCTGGCATCATCTGGGCCTGGGCCCCATGAGGAAGGCATGGATATTTTGGGGTCCCTGCTGAGGGGTGCCGTGGTCACTCATGAATCACAAAGGAGTATTGATGGCCACTCCTAAGGTGTGCAGGGATCCCTCATGAGGTGTGCAGCAGGGTTACATTTGAGGGGGTTTTTTACTCTTCTCAGCACAGCAAAGGGTCACTTGGCCGAGGTTTTGCAAAGCTGTGAGAAAGCCTCTTGCAAAGCCTTGGGCCCAGCCTGCGGGCACAGCGGACAGGCGGAGCCCATCCCCTGGGGCCAGGCCGGGCTGCTCAGGCCGGGCTGGGCCGCACCAGGCTCGGGGCCCGGCAGGGAAGGGCCGTGGCCCTGGGCTATGAAGAAGCTGCTGAGCTCCGCCCTGGCCCTGTGCTGCAGCCCAACACATTTACAGCCAGGGCCGTGCCCTGGCCCACAGGAGGCACCCGGGGCTGCAACTGAGGTCGTGCCTTCTCCAAATCAAGGGGGCTGGCTCTGTTCCTTTGGAGGATCCCAAGACGTCTACCTGGGCCTGATGGTGAAAAGATCCCCCCCCCCCAGCATCCCTGAGCTGGCAGAAATAAAGGCTTTGTGCTCATTAATATGAAAAGCTGTATGGGTGGCCTGCAACTAATGTTCTTTTGTTGCCTGGACCCCAGTCAGTGCTCGAGTCTAAATAAATGACCCAGCCTGAAGCTGGCCTTAAGACTGATTTGATGAAAGGGACTGAAGCTCTGTTGACTGCAAATTCTCCAGGAAAAAAGTGCAGGAACTTGGATAAAGCTGGTGACAAAAGCAGAGTGCAGAGTTGAACCTATGAGGCCACCTCAATGCCTCCTCCCCAAACCCTTTTATTTTTATTTTGTTAAATATTCTGAGGTCCAGTTCTTGCATGAAATGGGCCCTCAGCAAGGAGCTGCTGGGCCTCCTGGCTGTGTCCGTTTGTGCTCCCTGTGCTTCTGGTCGCCAGGGCCAGCACCTCTGGGGACAGGGGGTCCTGCTCTGGGTGGTGGTGGCAACAGCATGTCCCCAGCAATAAGCCGGTAGCGCAGCCGTGGAAGGGACAACGGACACTGGCACAGAAATGAGAGATGACAGGTCTAGTTTTCCCTGCCTGAGTTATTTGACAGGTCTTGTGAAGCTGCAGAATCATCCCTGTGAAGAGAGGAGGAGGCTGGGGAATTGGGAAAACAATGGGGTATGCATAAGTTTTTGTATATGCCCCATTCAGCATAGGCATTTTTAGGAAGTGATTTATTGAAGGAGTTTTGAAGCAACCATTACATTCAAAAATGGAGAGGGTCCTCTGGAGCTGAATGATCAAAAGTACATCGAGGTATTAAGTTTAACCTTAACAGCTGTTGAAATTGAGGGGGAAATTGATGAAGAGATACTAAGTCAAGTATTTCCCAGGGCATGGACCTCTGGTTTACCAGGGATGGCGAAAAATGTGTCCTCCATAGTAATTAAGCTTAAGGAAGGGAAACAACAAGTCAGAATTATGCAGCAGTACCCCGTAAAGAATGAAGACAGGGAAGGAATCAGCCCAAGAATTAAAAATTTTCTGCGGTTAGCATTTTTAAAAGAATGCCAATCTGATTTCAATACTCCCATTTTACCCACAATCTGATGGGGCAGACCAGATAGTACAGGATTTGAGGGCTGTCAATAAAGTAACAGAAGATCTGTATCCTGTGGTAGCCAACCCATATACTTTATGAACTTATTTAACACCTGAGCTAACCTGGTTAACCATTTTAGAATCAAAAGATGCCTTCTTTTGCCTCCCTATCCACAAAGTCAGCCAGAAAATTTTTGCATTCCAATGGGAAAGCCCTAAAAGTGGGCGCAAAACCCAGCTCACATGGCCTGTGCTTCCTCAGCACTTCAAAATTTCCCCTACTCTGTTTGAGGAGCAACTTGCCAAAGATCTGGAGTTTTGGGAAGCTCCACAGGAAGAAGGAAGGCTTTTGTAGTACCTGGATGATCTTCTAGTAGCCACTCGGACGAGGGAAGCATGTCTGGCCTGGACAGTAAGCCTTTTGAATTTCCTAGGGCCCCAAGGACACAGAGTATCAAAGAAAAGGCACAGGCAGTGAAAGAGAAAGTAATCTACCTGGGGTACCAGGTGAGTGCTGGGCAACGGACGTTAGGGCAGGCTCGCAAGGAGCCATATGCCAAACCCCAAAATCCCAGACAATAAAGGAACTCCAAACCTTCTTAGGCATGGCAGGGTGGTGCCGGCTGTGGTTTATAATTATGGACTGCTCGTCAGACACCTCTATGCTCTTATTGCCAGTGGAAACAGAGATCTCCAGTGGACAAAGGAAGGCACACGGGCCTTTCACCAGCTAAAGAGTGCCCTCATGTCAGCTCCAGCTTTGGGACTTCCAGATGTAAGTGAACCATTCTTTCTGGTTTCCCATGAAAGACAGGGCATTGCCCTGGGAATATTGGCTCAGGACTTGGGTCCATATCAGAGGGCAGTTGCTTACCTCTCCAAGCAGCTAGATGCATCAGCCAAAGGATGGCCAGGTTGCCTCAGAGCTGTAGCAGCAGTCATGCTGAATATTCAAGAGGCACACAAGTTTACCCTGGGACAAAAATGGCTGTGCTAGTGTCCCACACAGTGTCCGCAGTACTGGAAGCAAAGGGTGGCCTCTGGCTTTCACCACAGAGGTTTCTGAAATACCAGGCCATCATGGTAGAGCAAGATGATGTAGAGATAGTGGTGACTAATATTGTCAACCCAGCTTCTTTTCTCAGTGGAAATCCAGGAGAAGCAGTACACCACGATTGCCTGGAGACTATTGAAGCTACTGTCTCCAGATGCCCAGACTTGAAAGACACTCCGCTGGACGATACAGAGACCTGGTTCACTGATGGCAGTAGTAGCCACGTTGCCAGTGGAAAGCGACATGCTGGATTCACAGTGACTGCCTGCAGAGAAGTAATAGAATCCAGGCCCTTACAGACAGGCACCTCTGCGCAGAAGGCAGCGATAATTGCCCTGACCCGTGCCTTGGAAATGGCAAAAGGAAAGAGAATAAACATCTTTATGGACTCGAGGTATGCGTTCAGAGTTGTGCATGCACATGGAGCCATCTGGAAAGAGAGGGGACTGCTAACCTCACAAAAAGAAGAGACAATGCAGCTGCTGGAAGCAGTTCAGCTGCCTGAAAAGGCGTATTAAGGCACACCATAGAAAGAGCTCAGCACTGGAAGAAGGAAATGAGCTAGTGGATGGAGAGGCAAATAAAGCAGCAAAAAGTGGAGTAATTATGGATCCCTCAAAAGTAAGCCAAAATATAATAGTACTAATCAAAAGAGGCATGCAACCACAAGGGGTGGGAGACCATTGAAAGACAGCCAGTAATCCCTTCCCATTTTGTGATCACTAGTGAAAGAAGAGCACCAGAAAACACACTGGGGCCTAACTACTTAAAAGCTTTTATAAAGTGTGGCTCCTTTCCCAGAATGACCAAGACTGCCAGTGATACAGAGTGCATCAAAATAAAGTGTTGACTTTTAAGTAGTAGTTTCCACAGGCTTTCTAAAATGCATATCTGATTGAAAGAATCATTGCCAAGAATTAGCACGCCACTATTACTCAGGTAAACCAACAGTGAGATCCTTGCCTCCAGACTAATGCCAAAAATACCCCCAGGCCGAAACTCGGTCAAATTAAGAGAGGCCATGGGCCTGGACAGCCGTGGCAAATTAACTTTTCAGAACTCCCAAGGAAAGGGGGGTATCTGTATTTATTAGTATTGACAAATACATTTTCAGGCTAGCCAGAAGCATTCCCCACCAGAACTGTCAAAGCTCTAGAGGTGACCAGGGTATTATTAAAAGAAATAATACCATGCTTCAGAGCTCCAGCCACAATATCCTCGGATAGAGGATCACATTTCATTTCCAAAATAGTGCCACCGATTAGTAGCCACCTGGGCATAGATTCATATATTGAGAACTTCACACTCCATACCCCCCGCAATCAAGCAGCCAGGTGGAGAAAATGAATCATTTGATTAAGCAGCAGATTGTAAGACTGGGGCAGGATGTTAATCTGCTCTGGCCCCAAGCTCTTCCACTGGCACTACTGCGAATTCAGACTAAACCACGAGCTAAAGAAAAGCTGAGTCCTTTTGAAATGCTTTATGGAAGACCATATGGAATACGAAAGAGAATGTCCACCCACATTGGAGAGATAACCCTGGCCACCTGCATGGCGGCTTTAAGCAAACAGCTCAGAGAAATTGAGAAACACGTGGCTAAAACTCGGAGCAAAGAGCTAGACAGACCAGTACATAACATACAGTCTAGAGATTATGTATATGTTAAGCCTCTTGCAGAAAAGACTTTGGATGCACAGTGAGAGACATCACTGCAAGTGCTTCTCACCACCTTCACTGCAATCCAGATCAAGGAGCAGAATGCCTGGATCCATCACTCTCGAGTGAAGAAAGCCCCAGGAGCCCCTTAGAGAGGGACATCAAGAAACAATGAACTGAGATTAAAACTTACTCAGGCAAAATGAGTATATTGCAGCCAGGGGTTGTTTGTCATTTCAATTATAGAATTGATTTGTATGTAATTATAACTGGAGTCTTAGAATTAGAGAGTACCTCTATCCAAAGCAATGCTGAATGGCCTTGGTCCCAAGCTTTCAATCTGTATACCGGATCCATGGGAGAACTTTCTGAGATAAAAGAGCTAAACCTATCCACTGTAGTAATTCATGAAGATCAGGTATATGAGGAGCAAGAGTGGCAAGAACAAGAACTGTGGACACTTCAGGAGATCAAGAGAGAAGAAATCAAAATAGAGTGCTAGGTAGTCAATGAGACAGCTTATGAGAAACCTGATGAAATTAGTGTCTCAACCTTCCCGTATACAGGCACCAAGAAGTTTGTGATAGCCCAAGTGAATCAGACTGTTGGTGTAATTTCTCCTTGATACAGCCTGTAGAAGTGACCTGCCTTTAAGCTCGAGATGCTATCGAGTTCTCATTTAAATTTTAAATCGACACTTCACTTTTTACAATGGCAGGACCTTATACAACCCACACTGGTAATCAAATAGTTCAGACCCACACCACACCTGAAGTGTGTGAAATAGGCCCCTACGTAGTGAAGAATGTAAGTGAAAACAACTGTTGTTCAATCCAGAACCGTCTCTCAAACGTGTTGAGTTGCTAGTGCAAATTAACATCTCAAAAATCCAACCAGCCTGCTCCTCTTTCCTAAGAACATCCTTTGAGGGCTGCACAAGGTGGTTATAAAGACAGCTATAGCTCAGGAGCAGAATAAGAAATGATCTAACTGGGATGTTAGGGAATGGATTGAGAGTTTTAAATGGAATTGATTCAGAAATACTGATGAATAAGCTGGCCACTGCAGCAGGTGACCTAGCAAAATTGAAGCGGCTTTTACAGTCATCTCTATTGGCTTTGGGAACTAGCCAGTGGCAGATTTCCAAAGTACTGACTGCCAAAGTGGGAAAAGGTCGGAGGCCTAGACCACAAGCTAATATTAGAAGCACTTGGTACACTTGAAAATAATGTGTCTTTAGCTTTCAGTTGTATACAAGCACAGTTATAGATACAGGCAACAGCAGCTCTGATCATACAGGAAGGGGGTGAAGGTAATTTTCCAGCAGGAATTCGGAAAGTTGTCTGGGAGAATGTGATTGATTTTGAAAAGAAGTTTCAATCCTGGTGGACTATAGTAAATTTCACCTATGATCCTGCTTCTTATGTGGCAACTGTCTTTGTCCTTACCATACGTAATGCCACTGTTTATGTTATCTGCCCCATCATTGCACTGGGATTAAATAATGAAAAAAGATTGCTCTACCCTTCAGAACATAGGGTGCGGGCAGGAAAGGTGAATGAAAAGTGGCCAACAGTAAAGTTAGAATCCTGCATTACTAGAGAACAACTAGGATTCATTTGTGAAAGCAGTACAATCAATGCCCAAGATGTGTGTCGAGACAGTGAATATAGTATTTGCCACTTTGAGATTCATCCAGTCACTGATCAGAAAACTGTGCTCGTATATACTAGTAAATGTTATGTGTGCCTGAGAACTGCTTGTGCTGCTGTAAAAATTGATAACAACGATGTGTTTTTGTCTAGAAGAAATAATTTTAATTTTTGTATTTGTAATTTTGTTAGGATTATCAGGTATGATTTTTCGTACGTGGCCCCAGTGACATCCCACCAGTTGATTAAAACCAATTACCCAATGTAACACAGACTATCACCTACTCCTATTGAGATGGACCTTACATTGATAAAACAATTAATTAAGCACCAAGACCTAGTGGAAATCTTCAAAGAAATCCAAGAAAGCAGAGAAAGCCCTAATTACTGTCCAACATGATAACAAAGAAATAACCAGAATTCGGCAAAGAATAAAACAAAATGCAGATCATCACTGGTGAGATGTGATCTTTGGGTGGTCACCAAATACAATAATCCTTAATAAATGGTGTCATCCCATTGTAGTTTTGTTAATATTAGTTGGACTAAGTTTAGGGTTATCCATTATATTGCTAATATGAAATTGGAGAATACTACAGCGAACAGCTGTGTTAACCTCCTTAACAAACGTACATGTTAAAGCATTAAGAGACACTTATTGTCGTAGGCATTTGCATTAGATAAAAGAATTTAGTTATTTCTAGGAAAGCGGGGAAAAGAGACAGAGTAGAAATTTTCCAGAGTAGAAATCCATTTTGATTTAGGAGAAATGTACATCTTTGAGTAAAGTCAGTAGTTGGAAAATATAGCTGTTTAGTCTGACTGGTAAAAAGCCTAAGCTCAGAGAAACTGCTTCAGTGAAGGACAGAGATAAGGGGGTGGCAGGGGACACAGAGACAGAGGAACTGCTATGAGAACAGGCCAACCTGACCTGGGAATTCTTTCTGATAAAGATTAACTTGCGGTAAATGTCCAACCAAATTTGTAAAAATGAATATGTATGAACCTATCGTAAAATTGGATGCATATCTATTTGAGAGGGTGATAAAAAAGGATCTGGAGTTCCCAGAGGGACGCATGTCTTTTAAGGAGAGGAATCTCTACATGCATCCAGCACAGTAATAAACATACCAACTTTACAACTTTCACAAAGTCGTGGAGTTGCGTTTATCTCCGCAAAAGAGGCCCCGGGGTCAGCTGGCTCACAGAGACCCTCCTGCACAGCAGGAGATTCCCACTGTGCTCACAGTTTGCCTCTGAAGACTGAGAGATGAGCTTGTAAAAAATCCCGGAAATTACCAGGGAAAGGGCTTTAACTCCGTTGTTGTCACTAGGTAAAAATCTCCAGTGGGAAAAGAGCCTCTCCAGTACACTGGGTGTCTTGTGATGACTTAGTTCATCTAAGAGTAATGAACACCAATTATTGCAGTTTTATTTTCTATTTGGCAAGTGTAAAAGTGTTCCAAATTTTTCAGAATTCTAAAACTACTTTGAAAAATCCTAAACTACAATGGGAAAAGGGAGGAAATATTTGGGGATATTTTTCTACAAAAAATGTTTCTAAATATTTCTAAAATCTTCAGCTGTGTATAAATGTAAAAGAAAGACAAAATGAGGTTGCTTTGTCTCAGGAGCCCCGTGCTCAGCTGCTGCCTGCCCAGACAAGCCGCTCCGCCAGAGCTGGTGGTAGCACAGACACACCTGAGCTGAACCCCAAAGATGATGCCAGGCTCAGGCCCTTCCCTGGTAGGAGGGCTGCACCTCCTGGCCTGGCTGGACACCAGGGACAGCTCCTTTGGGGACAGAGGCTCCTGCTTGGGGTGGTGATACCAACAAGCTGTCCCTAGCAATGAGCTGGTAATGCAGCCGTGGAAGGGACAACGGACACAGGCACGGAGATGCGAGATGACAGGACCAGTTCCCCCTGGCTGAGTTATTTGGCCAGTTTTGTGAAGCTGCAGAGGCATCCCTGTGGAGAGAGGAGGTGGCTGAGGCCCCAGCTGCCAGTGGCACACAGGGAGCCTCCTGCACAGCAGGGCCCAGAGCTGGCAAGGCTCCCCAGCTTCTCTGGACAATCACAGACTGGCAACAACACCACAGCAGCTTCTCTGGGAATGTTTCCTGTCTACAGCATTAGACTTTTAAAAGAAGGTGTTTGAGGGAAAGGTGAACAAAACACTCACCCTTTTCTCTTCCAGCAAGTCCAAATTTGGACACAGCATAAGATAAAAAAAAGCTCCAAAAAAAGCAGGCCTGCCATTAATCCTATCCAGCAGCCTGTTCCCTTAGAGAAACCCCTTCCAGGGCCCTTCTGGGAATCCAGAACACGTCTGGTGGGGCCAGCTGCACCTGTGGGAGCAATGGGGAGCGTGAGCCCGTGCTGGGCTGCACTGCTGAGCTGGCAGCACGGTGGATGCGGGCAGGACGTTCTCCGTTTCCCCCAGAGCTGGGGCCTGCAGGCACCTTGCCGCCCCTTGGCACAGGCTGTGCCACCCAACAAAGCCCAGCAGGCCGGGAGGAGAGCCCGGGGGCAGCGCAGCTGCTTGGGCAGTGGCTGCTTGGAGGGACACGGGCCAAAGCCATCCCTGAGCAGCCACTGCCAGCCCTGGCCCTCCCTACCCTGTGACAGCTCGCCCTGCCCAGGGACACACAGCCAGGCCCTGTCGGGACACAATGGAGCCTTGCTCTCCCCCTCTGCCCTTTCCCCACCATGGGCACCCCATGCAGTCTCTCCCAGGTTTCAGGACATGTCCCACATGGTGGGACCCCAGCAGAACTGCCCAGACTGGCTGAGCCTGGCACAGCAATCACCTTCTGTGGCACTGTCTGGCATCTCGTCACGTCCTGTATCTGTGGCTGCACGGGTACATTGCGTCCTCCAGGATGTGCTGCCTTCCGGAAAGACTTTTGGTCCATCTCTGGAGAAAGGAAAAGGGACAGCCGGATAACGTGGAGCCATTGCCCACTGGGGAGGTGGCATCTTCAGGAGATACCACTTGTGAAAGACATTGATAATGATGAGAGAAAGGCCAAGGCTCTTGGGGCTGCCACAGGACCCTCCCTCCTCCAAACAGCTGCCCCTCGGGATCTGCCCAGAGAATGGGAAATCCCAGGGAATTTCAGGCTCATGGTGCAGTTTGGGCTGCCTGTGAAGGGATGCCCAATGCCTTCCTGCAGAGGCTGGGGAGGAGCTGCAGCCAGGCCAGGCTGGCAAACAGCCCTGCAGGGCGTGGAAGCAGCAGCGGGGCAGCGAGGCTGCCATGGATCCCTTCCCGCTGTGCCGGGCACGGCGTGTCCAGATGTGCAGCCAAAGCCCCCAGCTGCTGAGCCCCAGGACAAGGCTGAGGGAAATACACCCACCTTGTCCTGCCTGCTGCATTTCCTTCGTCCTTTGCCTCATGTGTTCAGATGATTCATGGGCTTTCTTCTGTCCTGCAGCTTTGTTCTTTCCTTTTAGAGGACCTTAGAAAAGCATATTTCCTCTTACCCTTAATGGATCCCACAGAAGCAGGGCTCAGCCTGTGGTCAGCAGGAACACACTACTCACCCCTGTGATGGGAGGCAGGCTTCTGTGTAGGAATGAGGGAAGGATCAGGAAGAGACCTCCCTGCAGACACATCTGTAACTCAACAGCCACAGAAGCTTCTGCTGCCTCTACTCAGCTCCACGGACACCACTGAGCCGCAGGAGCAGTGAGGGGATCACCCAGGGCGAGGGCACACACGTGCATGGCTCTGTCCTGGCACCTGCAGCGATGCCCCCCTGGCCGAGCTTTGGGCTCTGAGCTGGCAGCTCTCCCAGGGGAAAGGCCTTGACCTACCCTCACCACATCCCAGAGGCTCAGTCTAGGACGTGGTTTGGGAAGCCAGATCACCTTCACCAACAGGCTCAGCTGCAAAGAAAGGCAGGACAGAACAGCACCCGTGGCACTGTGGAAGATCCTCAGGCTGCAGGCAAGGCTCAGCCCCGGGGCACAGCCCTGGGCCTGGCCCCTGCCCTCTCTGCTTTTCTCTGTGACTGCACAGACTGCACGGAAGGACACAGTGGCATTGCACATGGGAGGAAGATGGATGGCTAAATGCTCCTTCCCCCCACTGACAGTCATCCTGTGGGATCACTCAGAGCTCCAGAAAGGAGCAGGGCAAGGTTTTCAGAACCCTTCTGTCCTGACTTAACGGAAATGGCAGAGGAACGAGCTCTTGCCACTTGGATACTGATTAATATGTCACTAGAAAGGGAAATTCAGAACTTACCTCCAGCATTCTTCAAGACATTCGAAATATCATTCAACAACAATTCCAAATCATCAAAGTCGCGATCCAAATCTAGAAGGGAGCAAAGACCAGACCAATTTCCATGATGCACTGTCATCCCCTTCTGCCTCCGTGAACTGGGCACTGCAAGGTGGTCGGGAAAGTCCGTGGGGGTCAGATGTCAATGGACAAGGCCAAAGCTGCACAGGGGCCTGGGGAGCTCTGGGCCGGCTCCTGGACACTCTCCACCCTCTTTCCATGCCCTGTGACACATCCCGGGAGAGGAAACAGGGCCAGCCCCAGGGCCCATGGGGTCTCTCTCCCTCCCCCAGAGGAAACCCTCCCTAAAGGCCTGGGGAAAACCATCCCCAGCGCTTCCCAGGGAGCAGGGAGCGCTGTCCTGGGAAAGGGGAGCCAGGCTGCCGGCTCACCTGCTCGCCGCGCTTGCAGCGGAGCAGCCTGGGCAGCCCTGGCAGGCAGGGCCACGGCCAGGAGGAGCAGGAGGAAGAGGCGCAGAGCAAGGGCCATGCTGCCTTGCCCTCTGCCAGTCCCGCAGCTCTTGCTGCCACCGCTGTCCTGACACCGCTGTCCCAATGTCAGCACCACTGCTGCCAGCGCCGCTGCTGCTGCCGCAACAGTTGTGCTCAAGCACTGACTGCTCGCTCCTTGTGCTGCTGTGCAACCACCGGGTCTGGGACATCTGTGACCTCAGAGCCTGCTGTGACCTCAGCCTGCTGTGACCCCTGAGCCTGCTGTGACCTCATGGCTGGGGTAGGATTTTGTTAGAATGGATCTCAAGTGGTACCCTTCCAGAGAGGAGAGGATGTCCCTCCTGGTACCTATTTGCAATGTCATTTTGTTTTTCACAGGAAGTGAGTTATAAAACATTGGACAAGTGAGGCTTTTCATGGTTCTACATCCAACAGCAATGCCAAATCCAAAATTCCACTCATGTTGGTGATTCCCACTATCGCAGGCAGCAGCAGCCCTGCCATGCTAACACCGAGTCCCTGCTCTGCGCGGTGCGGCCATTTGGCCCGTATTTAAAAAGTGAAGAACTTGATACCAAAGCTGACAAAAATTATGCAATACGGGACATCAGGGTACCTGCACACTTTAGGGGACACCCAAGCCCCGTGCACATCTTGTGGGTGTCCTCAGCCACCCTAAAATCCTCCTATGGCCTCCAAAAGAGACCCAAAAGCCATGCTCAATTTACAGCTGTCCCTCAGCCCCTGCACACCTTTGGACATATATTAAATTCCCTTCACAAATTCTTGGTGTCCCCAGTCCCCTGCACAGCACAGAGGTGACCCAAAGCCCCTGCATGCCTTTAGAGGGACCCAAACATAACACTCAGGGAGCAGCACCAGTGCTGAGCCATCTTCTGTGTGTGTGTGTTCACCATGTGTCCCTGGGTGAACAGATGGGGCCTGGGGGGCAAATCCCCACTCTGCTCATAAGAGATCCGGGGCTGCACAGGCCCAGTGTCTGTCGGGCTCTGAGCTCATCCCTCAGGCTATGAAGGACTTCCTTCAGAGTCCAGCCTCTTTCCATTATTCTCAAGGCAAGCACCTCCCGATGGCTTCCCTCGTTTCCTGGGCTTGCCACTGGAGGAGGCCCAGGCCCAGATGATGCCGGGGAAGGAAATGTGCCCTCAGCCCAGGGACGCTCAGCATGGGCTCCCCCAGCCCTGGGGACCCCGCCGCTGGTCACAGCAGCCCCTGCCTGGCTCCTGCCTGCCCACACCGTGGGCATCCACGGCTGCTCCTGGGCACGGAGCTCAGCCTGTGCTGCTGCTGGGTGGGCTTTGCTGCTGCTGCCACCCAGACACTGGGCTGACAGCTCCATCTCTTTATTGCAAGAGAAGAGCTCATTTGGGAAGTGCTGCAGTGCCCGATTTCTTCAGCCTGACTAGCTGCCAACACCAACACCCAGAGCGGGCCGCCCCCAGAAAACTGTCAGCTCTGGGGTTTGGCTGTAGGGCACAGCTGCTTTACAGCACAGGTGGACTGCGCTGGGGTAGAGACAAGGAACAGGGAGAGCTCTTCTGTATGCCTGTTGCCTGCCGACTCGGCGACAGAAAGACACTGAATTAAAGCCATACACCGATTTCCAAAATGGGGAGGTCCCTGGGGAGGATACAGTCTTTAGCCAATTGGGAGAAACTGAGGGTGGAACACAAGGCGGGGAATACATTGTTTAAACCAATAGGGGATTACAGGGGAGGAGGACAACTTAAACAAACCAATAGGGTTTCAAAGGATACCAAATAGATAGGGAAGTTTCTAGGGAAAGGGGTAGGCTTGGGGAGGGATTGACATTGAATGGGAGAAGGAACAGGGAACAAAAGGCAGGTCTTTGGGGAGATGGACAACTAGGGACAAAACCAGCAATATACAGGGGGGAATTGAGCAACCCATTGGCAATAAAATATGGTATAACAATACCAAATAAGGGGGTGTTATAAAACTGACTACTAGGACCGAATTACAATCAAAAACATGCACCGCAACAGGGAAGCTCTCAGTCAGGGCTCTGTTGAGCACTTCCAAATCTTTTCCTGGCATCAACAGAAGGCCAAACTTGCCCTTATCACAAGCAAACAGAGTGTTCCCCAACAGTAACCTCTTCCAAAGCCCTGTGAAACATGCTTGTTTTATGATTGGCTTTTTGCAAATATTAAAATGAAATTTATATGTGTTGTCTTAGAAACTAATGCTGTATTAATTTTCTCAAGTAGTCTTATAAATATAATTTTAGGTTATAACAGAATGTTAAAATATAAACGACACTATGTAAGATACTTGTTTGAAAGCAAGGGCTCATAGCGAGGTAGCAGCCATAGAACACTGCCGTTTGTCAGAGAAAAAGAATTTATTGCTCTCCTATCAGAAGAAACTAAATTCTTCCTGCCTCGCTCAGCCCTCAGAAAGCTGATTAGGACTAAGAGGGAGAGGTTGACGATGACCAGACAAAATCCTGTGCTTGAATGGAATTTATGCATCATGTATGAGATATATGAACATGCAACAGCTTATTCTTTTTAAGGGTTAATCCTCTGTTAACATGTGTTATTTTTCGACCTATATTGCCCAGAAAATAGGTACCCAGATGTCCGTAACTCTTTGTTTCTATTGTCTCCTATTCTCCTAATCCAAATTGTCCAAAAATTTTATCACTCTAATGATATTGCTATTTTTATAAACATTTTATTATTAATAAAATTTTAAAATTTTAAAAACAAGTGATTGACATTTTTCACACCTCTTCTGCGAATCAGGAACACGTGTGGTGGGGCCAGCTGCACCTGTGGGAGCAATGGGGAGCGTGAGCCCGTGCGGTGCTGCACTGCTGAGCTGGCAGCACGGTGGATGCGGGCAGGACGTTCTCCGTTTCCCCCAGAGCTGGGGCCTGCAGGCACCTTGCCGCCCCTTGGCACAGGCTGTGCCACCCAACAAAGCCCAGCAGGCCGGGAGGAGAGCCCGGGGGCAGCGCAGCTGCTTGGGCAGTTGCTGCTTGGAGGGACACGGGCCAAAGCCATCCCTGAGCAGCCACTGCCAGCCCTGGCCCTCCCTGTCCCGTGACAGCTCCCCCAGCCCCAGGGAACTGACTGACACAAACTCCACAGCCAGCAAAGAGATTGTCCCAGTAATTGTCTGCTGCTCTTCTTCCCTGCAGTTGGTCCCAGAAACATCCCTCACACTGCTCTAAATGCCCACACATGGGCTGACCAGCCCCTATGCTTTTCCAGTCTGCTCTCTGAAATTTTGCAACAAATCCACCAATAAATTACAGGTTACCTCTGGGAATTGCACACTACAGTTTGCTTCATTTTTTCCCAATACCTGGAATGTCCTGTATATAGTAATGCTCTTAAGGATCTCTGGTACTTTACAGCAATTTTTTTGTACTGAGACAGATGAAACAGCCTTACTGGTTTTACTTTTGGCAGGTCTGGTTTCTTCCTTAGCGTGATGGTTTACTTATTATCTACATGTAAACTTATTTTTATTTATGTCTTTTTGTTCCCCAAGCAATTATTTTGACAATCTGTCATTCACTTCTTAGTCACTGTTACATGTATGAACAATTTTGAATCTCTTTCTATAGGAATAGAAAGCTGTATTTGTAATTTTGATCGCACTCTGGCTTCACACCACAGGCCTGATTTGTGGCTCAATGCCTGGATGCCTGTCTGAATTAAAACAATGTTTGTGAGGCAGCTGAAGAGCTTAGACCTCAGAGATTAAAATTCCTGGGAGGAGAAGAAAGAAGAAAGTATAAAATTGTGTTTCAAAGGCTGTTTTTTCACTTCTAGTATGCCAGAAGTGTGGTAGACTACACATGTCTTCAAGTGCCATTTAATTCCAGAACAACTCTCTACAGTGCCAGACACCAGGACAAATTACTCAAGACTTTGCCTCCCAATGCATCAGCTTTAGTTCTAGTGAGAGGTAGGCCTTAATTCCTGTCCGATTAGAGCAAATCCACAAAGCAACCTTGCCACTGTGTGAATGGCAAGAAGAATTTGCTTGTGAACAGGTGAATATGTCCCGCTCAATCATGACCAAAATTTGCCTTGACTTGGAAGCAAGTAGACAAGGAGCAATGCAGTATTTAGGTTTTATCTAGTGATAAATGGGGCAAGAAGCTGTACAACTTCCCTGTTTTACAGGACACAAGTACTGATACAGCCAATAATGCACCCACATGAAGGGATCTTCAGGACATTGCTTTATTTCTTAACCAGGAATAGGCAGCAAAATGGTGGCACTTATCTGAGCTGGAAGCCGTGTTCCTCTCCTGTTTTTCCTTTATTGGAATTACCAATGTTATAAATGATCAAATCATGAGCCAAAATTGTCAAAAATTTAGCAAAGGTTTATTAATTTGTCTGTGAATTTTGGTCCTTGAAACCACCACAGCCAAAGAGACAGCATCGAGCCCGGGAAAGCTGCCGGATGAACCTGTATCTGACCTCCCGAGTGTCAGAGTCTACCCAGTTCACGCATGCTGCTTCTTGCAACGAGGTTTTATGCAGTTTATTCTGCCCGAGGCAAAGATGACCAAATTTCCTTTGTATCTCTTCACATGCATTGCTGTTTCTTTCCATGGGCAGAGCTGGACAAAGGCCGAGTCCAGGTGGGCCATCGGCGTTAATCGGGTCCAGGGATGCCGTGTATTCAGCTGCACCAATTTGGCACCACTGACTATCTTGATAGATGCAACCTCCAAGGTGATAATCACTCTTAGGTGGCTCCCCATGACTCAAGAAACCAGTGATCATCGCCATGGAAGCTTCTATTCTTACGTTAAGGTGTTGATTGTTATCTTAACTTGTGTCCAGGAGCTAGTTGAATCTAAATAGAGAGCTGCTCCGAGCCAAGATGGTCAAAGATATGATTTTGGATTTCACAATATTTTATACCATTCATTAACAGCATGAATTATCCCTACCATATATTACACCAATACTACTGATGGCACATGCCTTGGCTTGTCTGGCCCCTGCAGCTGAACCAAATAGCAGCAACTGTGATGTTCCACCCCAGAGACATTTTCGGCCAGCTGGATTTGCAGCTGGGCACGTGGGAACAAGTCCAGCCATGCCGGGACTCCGGTGCCGTTGGGATGGAGCTTCCTCCCCTGGAGGGTCTGCTCCTCAGGCTTCCCTCTGCCAGAGAAGCTTTAAGGCGGTAGTGAAGGAAAGGAGTCGGTTCTGATGGAGGGTTTTAATCCAGAGCTTTATTCTGGCCCACAGGCCACTGAATCCAGCAACTGCTCCAGTGGAACTCTTGGACCGCATGGTTACTCGCCCTTTTCCCCGAGGGAGGGGAGGAAGGAAGGGATAGGGAACCCACCAACCTGGGACAAGAGAGGAGATCTCGAGGGACAAATGACACCTAGATGGCCCAATGCCTGCCCTGCCCCCCAGGGTAGAGGGCATCTTTTGAATCTGCCAATCACTCAATGCCCTTCTGGAATTGCAGGATTGGCAGCCAGTGCTCAGCAGGGCTCAGGGTGGGGAAAGGAGGGATGATGGACACACCTGGGAGGGAATCTTTAGGGGAGAAACCCGGAGTTCTGGGGTAAACCATGAAATCACACTGCAACACTCCTGCAGCACACTGTCTGTTATTTGCAGACTTCACTGCCTAGACCATGAATGCTCTCAGGGCCAATTGCTAAAGGACACAAGTCCCAAAATACAGGTGCCACATAATCACCCCAGCACTAATCCAGCACTGCTTTGATGGTGCCCAGGAGCACAGAATGGCTTGGCTTGGAAGGGACATTTAAAGGCCATCTAGTCCAATGCCCTGCAGTGAGCAGGGACACCTTTAAGTAGGTCAGGTTGCTGAGAGCGTGAGCTTGAATGTCTGCAGGGATGGATGTCCACCTCTTTGGGAAACCTGTGCCAGGCTTTCAAAACCTACAGTAAAAAAAATGGGTTTCTTTTGTCCAGTCTGAATCGACCATCTTTTGGACTAAAAGCATTCCCTCTCGGTCTGCTCACAAAAGGCTCTACTAAAAGTGCTGTCCCATCTCTTTTACAAGCCTCCTTAAGGAACTGAAAGGAAGCAATGAAGTCTCCCTGGAGTCTGCTCTCTTCAAGGCTGAACGCCACCAGCTCTCCCAGCCTGTCTCCAAAGCAGAAGGGCTCCAGCCCTCAGAGCAATTTGTCCCTCCTCTGGACTAGATCCAACAGGACCATGGCCTTCCTGTGTGGGGAGCCCAGAGATGGATGCAGTACTCTGTCGCGGTACAGACAGAGACAGTACAAAGCAACACACTCCGTTTCCAGAAGGCTTCAAACACTGTTTTTATTCTAGCATGCATGCTTGTTCTACATTCTTACAAAGCTCATAATTTACACTTTACTCACTGATCACGAGAGGCAAGCAAAGTGCTTCTTGGAATAAGCAGTTACAAGTTTTCCTTATTTATCCTACTTTCTTTCTTGCTTTCAGTGTAAAAAAACTTGATAATAAATGCTTTGAGGGGTAAACCTGGATCCTCTTGCCAAAGTTCTCAATGGCTCACAGAGGTCACTGTAAAACCTCTTCCACAGTACTCCAGATTGGGTCTCACCAAAGCAGAGGGATGGAATCACCTCCTTCAAGCTGCTGGGAACTCTCCTTTGGATGCACATGGCTGGCTCATGTGCAGCCTCTCATCTTGCAGCACCCCCAAGTCCATCTTGACAGGGCTGCTCTCCATCCCTTCATGGCCCAGCCTGTGAGATCAGCTGGGCTGGGACTGTGTCACAGCCCTTGGACAGGGCAGCTGGGAACGATGAGCTCCCTACCAAAGAAGGCAGATCCCACTCCCCACACAACTCCACCCTGGCCATGAGGTCACAGCAGGCTCTGAGGTCACAGAGGTGCCAGAGCCCCGTGGCTGCACAGCAGCACAAGGAGCGAGCAGTCAGTGCTTGAGCACAACTGTTGCGGCAGCAGCAGCGGCGCTGGCAGCAGTGGTGCTGACATTGGGACAGCGGTGTCAGGACAGCGGTGGCAGCAAGAGCTGCGGGACTGGCAGAGGGCAAGGCAGCATGGCCCTTGCTCTGCGCCCCTTCCTCCTGCTCCTCCTGGCCGTGGCCCTGCCTGCCAGGGCTGCCCAGGCTGCTCCGCTGCAAGCGCGGCGAGCAGGTGAGCCGGCAGCCTGGCTCCCCTTTCCCGGGACAGCGCTCCCTGCTCCCCGGGAAGCGCTGGGGATGGTTTTCCCCAGGCCTTCAGGGAGGGTTTCCTCTGGGGGAGGGAGAGAGACCCCGGGGCCCTGGGCTGGCCCTGTTTCCTCTCCAGGGATGTGTCACAGGGCCGGCAAAGAGGGTGCAGAGTGACCAGGAGCCGGCCCAGAGCTCCCCAGGCCCGTGTGCAGCTCTGGCCTTGTCCATTGACATCTGGCTCCCACAGCCTTACCCGACCCCCTTGCAGTGCCCATGTCCCAAACGCAGAGGGGGAATCTCAGGACACCATGGAAATGGGTTTGGGTGTTTGCTTCCCTCTAGATGAGCTTGCTAGGAAGGTTTCTCCAGCAGCTTGGCTCCATGAAGATTTGAAGCCTCTAAAGCCTCCTGCAGGTATGTTGTCAATGTTCCCCTCAGAGGATAATCCTTGACAATCTGGCAGGAACCTGGTTACAGAAGTTGCTGTGGCTGTTGGGTTACAGGAGTGTCTGCAGGGAGGACTTATCAAGATCCTCTCCTGGTTGCTGCTCACAAGCCCAGTTCCCATCGCAGGGGTGAGTAGTGTGTCCCTGCTGACCCCATGGGCTGAGCCCCGCTTCTGTGGAATCATTTCATCTGACATGCAAACACTTCTCTTAAGGTCCTCTGAGAAGGAGGAACAAGCCTGGAGGAGACAGAAAGTCTCTAGAGGTATCCAGACCCATGGCCAGGATCCTGAGTGACCTGGAAAGACGCCATGGTGGGTTCATTTCCCTCAGCCTTGTCCTGGGGCTCAGCAGCCGGGGGCTTTGGCTGCACATCTGGACACGCCGTGCCCGGCACAGCGGGAAGGGATCCATGGCAGCCTCGCTGCCCCGCTGCTGCTTCCACGCCCTGCAGGGCTGTTTGCCAGCCTGGCCTGGCTGCAGCTTCTCCCCAGCCTCTGCAGGAAGGCATTTGGCATCTGCTGACAGGCAGCCGAAACAGCACCATGGGCCTGTGATCCCCTGCAATTTCCTGGTTTCTGAGCACATCTGGAGGGACAGCTCTTTGGAGGAGGGAGGACCCTGCAGCAGCCCCAATAACCTGATCTTTCTTCTGCATCTTATCCATTACTTGGACACGCAGTGCCTCCTGAAGATGCCACCTTCCCATTGGGGAACAGCCCCCCCTGATCCAGCTGCCCCTTTTCCTTTCTGCAGAGATGGAAGGAGAGGATGCGCTGAAGGCGCAGTTTCCCGGAGGAAGCAGGGGCTCACTGACAGCCTCTGCTACAGCAAGGGAGGCGATGGCAGGCACAGCCACAGGAGGTAATTGCTGTGCCTCTGGGCCTGAGCCCTGCTGAGGCTTGAGCTGCCCTCTCTGCTGCTTGGCACTGCTGGCACACAGCATTACCTGACTCCCTTCCAGTGCTGGGTTCCCTATAGAAGGGGGATCCCAGCACAGCATGGAACGGTTCCCATCTGTGCTCCTTTCTAGACTGGGATCCTGACTTGAGTCATTTCGAAATGGTGGTAAAGCAATACTTAAGGATGTTGGAGCTTGGTGAAGGTAGGCTACCAGCAACCCTTCCCTAACAGAGTAATCATTGTCCAAGTGAAATCCTCATTCAGAGTAATATTCCTGTGTCATTTCCCTCAAGATCCGCTGAAGTTTGATAAATTGTGGGAATCCTGGCTTCCAAATTTCTGCTCCTGTGTCCAACAGTGATCCCACTGGATCTCAGTCATAGAGAAAATGGATCATTTATCTGTCCATCTCCTTCCCATGTGCAATGCCAGTGTGTCCTTCTGTGTGCTCTGTGCAGCCACGGAGAAGAGCAGAGAGGGAAGGGGCTGGGCCCAGGGCTGTTCCATGGGGCTGAGCCTTTCTCAGCTCCTTTGCTGGCCCCAATGAGCCTGAGCTGCTCCTGCTGTGACTGCCAAGCCCTGGCCCTGCCTGGGGCTGTGTTTGGAGCTGCTGGCAGCTCCAGGGAGTCCTTTCTGCCCCAACTGCCCTGCAAAGGGCTCCTTACATCCCAGTATGGGGCCACTGCAGGCACGAGGTCCCCCTGGCCCTGCTCCTGAGTGGAAGGCAGAGCTGAGAGAGTGCCTTGGACGGCACCAATCACCCAGGTGCCCTCACTGCCACTCCAGAAGGAAGCAGAAATGGAACAACTTTCTATTAAGGTCCTCCTAGTTCGATGAACCAAGGGACAGGAGACAAGAAATCCCTGGTGGCAGCCAAACTTCTGGACGAGATGCTCAGTGACCTGGAGAGGCCCCATGGTGGGTGCATTTCCCTCAGCCTTGTCCTGGGGCTCAGCAGCCGGGGGCTTTGGCTGCACATCTGGACACGCCGTGCCCGGCACAGCAGGAAGGGATCCATGGCAGCCTCGCTGCCCCGCTGCTGCTTCCACGCCCTGCAGGGCTGTTTGCCAGCCTGGCCTGGCTGCAGCTCCTCCCCAGCCTCTGCAGGAAGGCATTTGGCATCAGCTGACAGGCAGTCCAAACTGCACCATGGTTCATACATGCCCTGAGATCCCCTGCAATTGCTTGGACCATGGGGAGATCAGGAATGACAGCAGTTTTGAGAAGGGCAAATCCTGGCCAAACCCAAAAGTTTTTATGATTTCCTGCTCCTTATCCATCAGTTTGACCTGTATTGCCTCCTGAAGATGCCACCTCCCAGAAAGGGGAACATCTCCATCTAATTTAGCTGTCTCTTTTTCTTTCTCCAGAGATGAACCGAAAGTCTGTGCCGAAAACAGCATTTCCTGCAGGAAGCAGGGGCTCATTGGCAGCCTCTGCTGCAGGAAGGGAGGTGATGCCCAGCACAGTCACAGGAGGTAATTGCTGTGCCTCTGGGCCTGAGCCCTGCTGAGGCTTGAGCTGCCATCTTGGCTGTGCGTCAGTGCCTGCCCTCCAGGGATGTCAGACAGGCCCTGCAAAGAGGGTGCAGAGTGACCAGGAGCCAGCCCAGAGCTCCCCAGGCCCCTGTGCAGCTTTGGCCTTGTCCATTCACATCTGGCTCTCACAGCCTTACCCGATCCCCTTGCAGTGCACAGTTCCCATAGGCAGAGGGGGATCCCAGCACACCATGGAAATGGGTCTGGTCTGTGCTCCCTTCCAGATGAGAGTGGTGCCATTGCTTTGCCAGCAGCTGGAATGGAAGATGGTTTGGAACCCTTGGAAGCTTCGGCAGGTAAGTGCTGAGAGAATAATCACTGGCAACCTGGCAGGAACCAGGTGACAGAAGCTCCTGTGGCTCTTGAGTTTCAGGTGTGTCTGCAGGGAGGATCTTCCCAGGTCCTTTGGTGGATGTTGCACACAAGCCCAGCTCCCATCGCAGGGGTGAGTAGTGTGTCCCTGCTGACCTCACGAGCTGAGCCCTGCATCTGTGGGATCTATTCCTGGTTAAATGGAAATACTTTCTCTTAAGGTCCTCTGAGAGGGAGGAAAAAACCTACAAAACAGAATGTGCCCCTGGAGGAATCCAAACAACTGGACCAAATCTTGATTGACATGGAGAGGCACCGTGGTGGGTGCATTCCCTCAGCCTTGTCCTGGGGCTCAGCAGCCGAGGGCTCTGGCTGCACATCTGGACACACCGTGCCCGTCACAGCGAGAAGGGATCCATGGCAGCCTCGCTGTCCCGCTACTGCTTCCACGCCCTGCAGGGCTGTTTGCCAGCCTGGCCTGGCTGCAGCTTCTCCCCAGCCTCTGCAGGAAGGCATTGGGCATCAGCTGACAGGCAGCCCAAACTGCACCATGAGCCTGGGTTTTCCCATTCTCTGGGCAGATCCGGAGTGGCAGATCTTTGGAGGAGAGAGGGCCCTGTGGCAGCCCCAAGAGCCTTGGCCTTTCCCTGGTCCTTATCCATGTCTTTCACAAGTGGTATCTCCTGAAGATGCCACCTCCCCCGTGGGCAGCGGCTCGACGTGATGTGGCTCTCCCTTTTCCTTTCTCCAGAGATGGACCAAAAGTCTTTCCAGAAGGCAGCACATCCTGGAGGACGCAATGTACCTGTACTAGCCACTGATACAGGAAGTGAGGAGATGCCAGACAGTGCCACAGAAGGTGATTGCTGTGCCAGGCTCAGCCAGTCTGAGCAGTTCTGCTGGGGTCCCTCCATGTGAGACATGTCGCGAAATCTGGGAGCGATTGCATGGGGTGCCCATGGTGGGGAAAGGGCAGAGGGGGAGGGCAAGGCTCCATTGTCTTTTTAGAGGGCCTGACTGTGTGTCCCTGGGGCTGGGGGAGCTGTCACGGGGCAGGGAGGGCCAGGGCTGGCAGTGGCTGCTCAGGGATGGCTTCGGCCCGTGTCCCTCCGAGCAGCCACTGCCCAAGCAGCTGCGCTGCCCCCGGGCTCTCCTCCCGGCCTGCTGGGCTTTGTTGGGTGGCACAGCCTGTGCCAAGGGGCGGCAAGGTGCCTGCAGGCCCCAGCTCTGGGGCAAACGGAGAACGTCCTGCCCGCATCCACCGTGCTGCCAGCTCAGCAGTGCAGCACAGCACGGGCTCACGCTCCCCATTGCTCCCACAGACGTTGTCACTGAAGCAGGAATATATGGCCCGGATCCAGTGCGCCTCCCAAGAATTGTCTGTCCCCAGGATGTGCGCAGAAAGTGCATGATAGGCACAGTGGTGATAGTGTTCACTGTGCCACTTGTGCTGCTAGGCTGCTATCTTGGCATTCGCAAGCTGTATGAGATCAGACGGTCAGTTGCTGATTTTTCTCCACGGTTTTCTTATAACTTTGCTCCATAGCATTGCTGGCCTGACTCATAGTCATGCTGCTGTGGAGGAGTGGCCAATCCATGATTGTCCAAAGAGCTCTGCTGATGGTTCTGCTGCTGCCCTGAGCTTTCATTGGCCTCCTCATTGCTGGGCCTTGTCCTGGGGGCCCGCTGGGGCTGCAGCCAGTGCTGGCTCCCACTGAGGCTGCCTGGCCAAGAGCAGCCCCAGGGGCACAGGGCAGAGGCACAGCAAGTTCTCAGCAGTGTTTGGGCAGCACAGTTCAGGACAGGGCAATGCTTATTTTGTAGCTAATGTAATGTTTAATGGCAACGGTGTTGCAGCACAAGCAAATATGCTCCAGTTCAGTGTTAAAACATATCCAACCTTATGAAGGTTTGGATTTGGCCCTGAAACTTTGCACTTTTTGTGAGCCCTGTTCTGGATTGATTCCCAATCAGTCTTGGAGCCAATTCTGGGTGAAGGCTCATCCCAGCCCTTAGTGTTTGCAGTTCTGGCCTCAAAGGGACAGCTGAGGCTGCACTGGACATGACTGGGAATCAGGGCTCTATTATCAAAGGGCTTTGAGAAGTTTAAATTCCTATGTTTTTTCTTCATGTTTTTCTTTATGAAATTCATTCACTTTTTCTAAACTTAGTTTTGAAACTAACTTGTTTTCCAGTGCCTATTCCAGTTTTTTGGTATAGTGAATGATGGCCTAATTATCCCATGGCTGATTTAAAAGACTGTAAGTACTATAAAATGGGATGATTTTTACCATCTTATGTCTTTCACAGACTCATGAAACTTTTGTTGGTTTGATGTGACAAACGGAAGAGTTTTTCTCTATTTTTAATTCAAACAAGAGCAGAGCTGGAACCTGTTGAGAAGAGTCTCTTCACTTCATAGCTAAAGCAAACTGCCTGGGTTCTTTATTGAGCAATATAAAATCTATATTTTATGTATATACTCCTGTCAAGTGACTGATAGATATGAGGGATTTGGACTCTGTGGGAAGTACTGACCAGCTGTGCATTGGCTCTCCATAGCTCAGTCTGTAATAATCAATCTTTTTCAGAAGAGAATGTTCAGTTTCTTCCTGGCACTCACTCTTGCATTTGTACTCAAAACCACTTCTTGAAAGAAATTTACAATGGCTCTTTATGCTCCCTTAGATGACTTTTCTCTCTTTCTCCATAGATGCAGATGAAAATCTGGATGATTCCATTAAGAAAGCTGCAAAGCAGATCCTGAAGAAGAGGGCATATATCTGCTCCCACCCTCTGGACAGGACCTTCTGATCCCTCCCTGACAGCAGGCACTCATCACTGTCAGTCAGGGAGGAATTTGCTGCAGTTTCCATATTTGACAGCTTAAAATGATCTGTTATTTACTGTCTTTAATCAATGTAATTGTACAAAATAAAATTTCTTTCTAAACACTACTTCATAGGATAAGGATAAATAAAGAGATTTAATTTAAAGCTGAAATTATTTTGTCAGATAGATAGATGGGTAGACATGTAGGAAGATATGTAGATACTTAGATCGCTAGATAGTTAAATAACTAAGACAGACATAGATAGATAGATAGATAGATAGATAGATAGATAGATAGATAGATAGATAGATAGATAGATAGATAGATGGATAGATAGATGGATGTATATATATGTTTGTTCCTCTTGGAGTGGGATAAAGACAGGGAGAGGAAGTTTGGATGGGGAGATATTTCTTCCCAGGGAAGGGACTGTGTGGTTTCTCAGTATCTTTTCACTTTAGTGAGCTCCTCATTCCCTGAGCAAGTCTGAAAGACTTGGGCAATCAGAACAGTTCTGTTTTGGAGGCCCCTCCAGCTCTCTTGTCCAGCAGCACCACCAGGACACTGAGTCCCCAGTGTCCAGGAAGTTTCTGCTGTCACCCTGAGGGACACCACTGGTCACTGACGTCCATCGGGCCTCTGAGCCATTGACCACAACCCCCTGGATGTGACCAGCCAGGCAATTGCTCATTCTCCAAACTGTGCCTCCATCAGATCCATAGCTCACCAAAGGAGGGACAAGGATGCTGGGCAGGGCTGATGTGTCCAGGGCATGGCAGAAGTCCAGAGTGGTGCCATCTCTAGCTCTTCCCTTGTGCACTGGGGTGTAACTTCGCGGCTGGGTCACAGGCAATATGTTCTCTGGCCAGCTCACTGCCTGAGTCCCATGGACAGTCACAAGAGAGCCTGCCCCTGGATCCCTACAGGGACCTTCCCGGCTGGCGGTGTGTACAGGGGCTCGCAGCTCCCTGCAGCCGACACCTGTGGCACGGGTGACACAGCAGCAACCTAGTACGAGGGACCAAGGTGAAGGAACCGAGAGAGTTCACTTGTTTGAGTTCTAAGGAAGGTTTATGTCCCCAGAGGAGTCAGGGACAAGTGACAATAACTGAGGGCAAAACACTGATTTTTAAGGAAGGGAGGGAAGAAGGGGAGTGACACAACTTTTCACCAAGGGGAAGGCATTGGGGAAGGAGTGCAGGGCAAGGGCTATCCAATAGAAACCAACAAGGGGAAGGAGCAAACCTTGAAATCCAATCTTGCTTTGAGGAAGGGATGAACTACAGGGTACACACCAGAACAAATGGCTGTGCTTTGTTGGACAGGGGCATTGACATATACTTGGTGAATAAACAACTCAGGTCTGAACCACCAGAGAAACCAAGTGGGATACGTGGAATGAAACATTACAAACATATAACAAGGAATATTTAAAGCTTACTACAGAAGAACAAACTGTAAAATAACAGACTACCACACTGGGGTGTTGCAGTGTGTCTCTATTGTGTTTTCAACTGCAATTCAGTTTCAATGTTCAGTTCTAAAATCCACCCCCCACCCCCCCGGCTTTTGTATTTTTATAGCATATTTAAACCCTTAATGGATTGTTCCTTTGCACCTCTCTTGTTGGTTTTGCCCTGGTTTTCCATCTTCCCAAAGACCTGCCCTTTGTTCCTCAATGTTACCTGTTCCTTCTCCCAGGAGGAACCTTGTCAGTCCCTCCTCATGCCTGCCCCTTTCTCCAGAAACTTCCCTGTCATTTTTGTATCCCTTGAGGTCCCATTGGTTTGTTTACCCTCTTCCCCTCCCCTGTAATTCCCAATTGGTTTAAACACTGTATTCCCTGCCTTATGCTTCTCCCCAGGTTTCTCCCACTTGGTTAAAGTTTTGTACTCTCCTCTTGAACCTCCCCTTGTTGAAAAACCCCTTCTAGAGCCTGGACTTGTATCTTTCTGTGCCTGACCTTCCTGGACATAAACACCTTTGGGAGTCATACAGAAGACCTCTCCTTATTCCTTGTCCCTGCCCTTGAAGAATTCCACCTGTGCCATTGAGCAAATGTGACCTATAGCAGCACCCAAATTGTGTGGCTTTTTGGGGGCAGCCCTGTCGCAGACATTTTTTCACAGAAATCCTTTCTTTCAGATTTCTGTGTCTTCTGGAAGGCAGAGGCCTCAGAAGAGAATGTAAACAATTGTTATCAGCTCCTGTGGAATGCAATAGGATTGCATTTGTGATTGGTTCATGTTCCATGTTTATGGTTAAGAGCCAATCACAAGGCAAGCTCTCTGGGACACAGGGACAGAGAATTCTCTTGTTTTTAGATTGTTTCTGGATATTCTCAGCCTAGCAGCAGCCTCTGCAACTTCTCTCTTTATTCTATTTAGTATAGTTATAATGTATTCTATATCATATATCAATAAATCCAGCCTTCTGATCAAGAAACAAGATTCCCGTCTCTCTCTCACCAGCAGCGACCCACTCAGGACGCTGTAATACAGCCCCCTCCTGGTGACAGTGCTGGGAGCAGCCCAGGCTGAAGAAATCTGGCACCGCGTCACTGAGGCAGCCACTCCATCATGGAAGGCCTCTGGCTTTGTCAGGCCGCACACACCAACCCTATGTTCCTCAAGGTTTTTTTTGGCATATCCAAGCATTGAAGAGGTTGGGTGGTTTTCCCCCCTGTTTTATTCACTGTGTCCTTTGAGGACCACAAGGGGAAGCAGTGCCTTAAATTGCATATGAAGAGCAAATGGTGAAGTAAAAGCTTCACCTTTCCTATGAAACCAAAGGGCTGTGCTAGCCATGGCCTCCCCAAGGTGCCAAATTTCCATCTGGGAAGCTGCTGACAGGAGGGAATGTGGCACTTGTTTCCAGCCAGAGATCACTCACTCCTCAGCATGCTGGGCTGTGCCTGGCAGTGCCTGAGGAGCTCAGAAATCCTTGGATGTGCTTTCCTGTGCCAGTGCCCAGAACACAGAGCAGTGAGCTCAACTTGGGGGGACGCAAGGCCAGCCCTTGGACACAATAGCCAGGCAAGCATGAGCTCCCTCCCAGAGAAGGAAAATTCCAGCCATGAGGTCCATCCCCAAGCAGGCCATGAGGTCACAGCAGGATTGTGAGGTCACAGCTGGCTCTGGGGTCACAGAGCCGCGTGGTTCTACAGCATCACAATGTCCAACCCCCGGTGCCCGGCACAGCGGGAGGGCATCCATGGAAACCTCACTACCTTGCTGCTGCTTCCATGCCCTGCAGGGCTGTTTGCCAGCCTGGCCTGGCTGCAGCTTCTCCCCAGCCTCTGCAGGAAGGCATTTGGCATCAGCTGGCAGGGAGCCCAGGCTGAAGCATGGGCTTAAGATCTGCTGGGGCTGCAGCCAGTGCTGGCTCCCACTGAGGTTGCCTGGCCAAAAACAGGGCAGAGGAAAAGCAAAATGTGGAGGAGAAAGAGGAGGGATTAGATTGCCCTTGAAAGGCAGAGGTGCAATGGGGCCCGCTCCTGGCCAGGGAGCCTGCCCAGAGCCGTGCCCTGCTCGCCGGGGCCTTGAGGGGCAGCTGTGCAGCTGGGCCAAGCTCTGCCAGCAGCTCCAGCTGTGCTGGGGAGCCTTGCCAGCTCTGGGCCCTGCTGTGCAGGAGGCTCCCTGTGTGCCACTGGAAGCTGGGGCCTCAGCCACCTCCTCTCTCCACAGGTGCCCCTGTGCATCTTCAGAAGAGAGGCCTAGCAACTCGGGCAAAGAGAACTTGACCTGTTATCCCAGGTCTCCACTTCTGCCCTTATCTGCCCTGCCGTGGTTGCAGCACCGTCACGAGGCCTTCTCAAGTTCTAAATTTGTTTTCCCCTCCAAAACAAGACCCTCTGTCCCAGAGCTGGCAAGTCCTGTTTCCCAGCCAGGAGTGAAGGTGGGCAGCCCCTGTGTGCCAGGGTAGGGCTTGGCCCACATTTTATATTTCAATAAAGAAATGGAGTTGTCACAGCTCTGTCCAGATCGTAACAGCCGCAAAGGCCACCCCGCAGCAGCACAGGCTGAGCTCCATGGCCAGGAGCAGCCGTGGATGCCCACGGTGTGGGCAGGCAGGAGCCAGGCAGGGGCTGCTGTGACCAGCGGTGGGGCCCTGAAGGCTGGGGGAGCTCATGCTGAGTGTCCCTGGGCTGAGGGCACATTTCCTTCCCTGGCATCATCTGGGCCTGGGCCCCATGAGGAAGGCATGGATATTTGGGGTCCCTGCTGAGGGGTGCCGTGGTCACTCATGAATCACAAAGGATGGCCACTCCTAAGGTGTGCAGGGATCCCTCATGAGGTGTGCAGCGGGGTTACATTTGAGGGGGTTTTTTACTCTTCTCAGCACAGCAAAGGGTCACTTGGCCGAGGTTTTGCAAAGCTGTGAGAAAGCCTCTTGCAAAGCCTTGGGCCCAGCCTGCGGGCACAGCAGACAGGCGGAGCCCATCCCCTGGGGCCAGGCCGGGCTGCTCAGGCCGGG
This sequence comes from Melospiza melodia melodia, assembly GCF_035770615.1. Taxonomy (NCBI): domain Eukaryota; kingdom Metazoa; phylum Chordata; class Aves; order Passeriformes; family Passerellidae; genus Melospiza; species Melospiza melodia. Next base: position 6,860,318 of record NC_086203.1, on the reverse strand, counting down.
CTGGGCCGCACCAGGCTCGGTCCCGGCAGGGAAGGGCCATGGCCCTGGGCTCTGATGAGGCTGCTGAGCTCCGCCCTGGCCCTGTGCTGCAGCCCAACACATTTACAGCCAGGGCCGTGCCCTGGCCCACAGGAGGCACCCGGGGCTGCAACTGAGGTCGTGCCTTCTCCAAATCAAGGGGGCTGGCTCTGTTCCTTTGGAGGATCCCAAGACGTCTACCTGGGCCTGATGGTGAAAAGATCCCCCCCCCCCCCAGCATCCCTGAGCTGGCAGAAATAAAGGCTTTGTGCTCATTAATATGAAAAGCTGTATGGGTGGCCTGCAACTAATGTTCTTTTGTTGCCTGGACCCCAGTCAGTGCTCGAGTCTAAATAAATGACCCAGCCTGAAGCTGGCCTTAAGACTGATTTGATGAAAGGAACTGAAGCTCTGTTGACTGCAAATTCTCCAGGAAAAAAGTGCAGGAACTTGGATAAAGCTGGTGACAAAAGCAGAGTGCAGAGTTGAACCTATGAGGCCACCTCAATGCCTCCTCCCCAAACCCTTTTATTTTTATTTTGTTTAATATTCTGAGGTCCAGTTCTTGCATGAAATGGGCCCTCAGCAAGGAGCTGCTGGGCCTCCTGGCTGTGTCCGTTTGTGCTCCCTGTGCTTCTGGTCGCCAGGGCCAGCACCTCTGGGGACAGGGGGTCCTGCTCTGGGTGGTGGTGGCAACAGCATGTCCCCAGCAATAAGCCGGTAGCGCAGCCGTGGAAGGGACAACCGACACTGGCACAGAAATGAGAGATGACAGGTCTAGTTTTCCCTGCCTGAGTTATTTGACAGGTCTTGTGAAGCTGCAGAATCATCCCTGTGAAGAGAGGAGGAGGCTGGGGAATTGGGAAAACAATGGGGTATGCATAAGTTTTTGTATATGCCCCATTCAGCATAGGCATTTTTAGGAAGTGATTTATTGAAGGAGTTTTGAAGCAACCATTACATTCAAAAATGGAGAGGGTCCTCTGGAGCTGAATGATCAAAAGTACATCGAGGTATTAAGTTTAACCTTAACAGCTGTTGAAATTGAGGGGGAAATTGATGAAGAGATACTAAGTCAAGTATTTCTCAGGGTATGGACCTCTGGTTTACCAGGGATGGCGAAAAATGCGTCCTCCATAGTAATTAAGCTTAAGGAAGGGAAACAACAAGTCAGAATTATGCAGCAGTACCCCGTAAAGAATGAAGACAGGGAAGGAATCAGCCCAAGAATTAAAAATGTTCTGCGGTTAGCATTTTTAAAAGAATGCCAATCTGATTTCAATACTCCCATTTTACCCACAATCTGATGGGGCAGACCAGATAGTACAGGATTTGAGGGCTGTCAATAAAGTAACAGAAGATCTGTATCCTGTGGTAGCCAATCCATATACTTTATGAACTTATTTAACACCTGAGCTAACCTGGTTAACCATTTTAGAATCAAAAGATGCCTTCTTTTGCCTCCCTATCCACAAAGTCAGCCAGAAAATTTTTGCATTCCAATGGGAAAGCCCTAAAAGTGGGCGCAAAACCCAGCTCACATGGCCCGTGCTTCCTCAGCGCTTCAAAATTTCCCCTACTCTGTTTGAGGAGCAACTTGCAAAAGATCTGGAGTTTTGGGAAGCTCCACAGGAAGAAGGAAGGCTTTTGTAGTACCTGGATGATCTTCTAGTAGCCACTCGGACTAGGGAAGCATGTCTGGCCTGGACAGTAAGCCTTTTGAATTTCCTAGGACTCCAAGGACACAGAGTATCAACGAAAAAGGCACAGGCAGTGAAAGAGAAAGTAATCTACCTGGGGTACCAGGTGAGTGCTGGGCAACGGACGTTAGGGCAGGCTCGCAAGGAGCCATATGCCAAACCCCAAAACCCCAGACAATAAAGGAACTCCAAACCTTCTTAGGCATGGCAGGGTGGTGCCGGCTGTGGTTTATAATTATGGACTGCTCGTCAGACTCCTCTATGCTCTTATTGCCAGTGGAAACAGAGATCTCCAGTGGACAAAGGAAGGCACATGGGCCTTTCACCAGCTAAAGAGTGCCCTCATGTCAGCTCCAGATTTGGGACTTCCAGATGTAAGTGAACCATTCTTTCTGTTTTCCCATGAAAGACAGGGCATTGCCCTGGGAATATTGGCTCAGGACTTGGGTCCATATCAGAGGGCAGTTGCTTACCTCTCCAAGCAGCTAGATGCATCAGCCAAAGGATGGCCAGGTTGCCTCAGAGCTGTAGCAGCAGTCATGCTGAATATTCAAGAGGCACACAAGTTTACCCTGGGACAAAAATGGCTGTGCTAGTGTCCCACACAGTGTCCGCAGTACTGGAAGCAAAGGGTGGCCTCTGGCTTTCACCACAGAGGTTTCTGAAATACCAGGCCATCATGGTAGAGCAAGATGATGTAGAGATAGTGGTGACTAATATTGTCAACCCAGCTTCTTTTCTCAGTGGAAATCCAGGAGAAGCAGTACACCACGATTGCCTGGAGACTATTGAAGCTACTGTCTCCAGATGCCCAGACTTGAAAGACACTCCGCTGGACGATACAGAGACCTGGTTCACTGATGGCAGTAGTAGCCACGTTGCCAGTGGAAAGCGACATGCTGGATTCACAGTGACTGCCTGCAGAGAAGTAATAGAATCCAGGCCCTTACAGACAGGCACCTCTGCGCAGAAGGCAGCGATAATTGCCCTGACCCGTGCCTTGGAAATGGCAAAAGGAAAGAGAATAAACATCTTTATGGACTCGAGGTATGCGTTCAGAGTTGTGCATGCACATGGAGCCATCTGGAAAGAGAGGGGACTGCTAACCTCACAAAAAGAAGAGACAATGCAGCTGCTGGAAGCAGTTCAGCTGCCTGAAAAGGCGTATTAAGGCACACCATAGAAAGAGCTCAGCACTGGAAGAAGGAAATGAGCTAGTGGATGGAGAGGCAAATAAAGCAGCAAAAAGTGGAGTAATTATGGACAGATTTCCCTCAAAAGTAAGCCAAAATATAATAGTACTAATCAAAAGACACATGCAACCACAAGGGGTGGGCTACCATTGAAAGACAGCCAGTAATCCCTTCCCATTTTGTGATCACTAGTGAAAGAAGAGTACCAGAAAACACACTGGGGCCTAACTACTTAAAAGCTTTTATAAAGTGTGGCTCCTTTCCCAGAATGACCAAGACTGCCAGTGATACAGAGTGCATCAAAATAAAGTGTTGACTTTTAAGTAGTAGTTTCCACAGGCTTTCTAAAATGCATATCTGATTGAAAGAATCATTGCCAAGAATTAGCATGCCCCTATTACTCAGGTAAACCAACAGTGAGATCCTTGCCTCCAGACTAACGCCAAAAATACCCCCAGGCTGAAACTCAGTCAAATTAAGAGAGGCCATGGGCCTGGACAGTCGTGGCAAATTAACTTTTCAGAACTGCCAAGGAAAGGGGGGTATCTGTATTTATTAGTATTGACAAATACATTTTCAGGCTAGCCAGAAGCTTTCCCCACCAGAACTGTAAAAGCTCTAGAGGTGACCAGGGTATTATTACAAGAAATAATACCATGCTTCAGAGCTCCAGCCACAATATCCTCGGATAGAGGATCACATTTCATTTCCAAAATAGTGCCACCAATTAGTAGCCACCTGGGCATAGATTCATATATTGAGAACTTCACACTCCATACCCCGCGCAATCAAGCAGCCAGGTGGAGAAAATGAATCATTTGATTAAGCAGCAGATTGTAAGACTGGGGCAGGATGTTAATCTGATCTGGCCCCAAGCTCTTCCACTGGCACTACTGCGAATTCAGACTAAACCACGAGCTAAAGAAAAGCTGAGTCCTTTTGAAATGCTTTATGGAAGACCATATGGAATACGAAAGAGAATGTCCACCCACATTGGAGAGATAACCCTGGCCACCTGCATGGCGGCTTTAAGCAAACAGCTCAGAGAAATTGAGAAACACGTGGCTAGAACTCGGAGCAAAGAGCTAGACAGACCAGTACATAACATACAGTCTAGAGATTATGTATATGTTAAGCCTCTTGCAGAAAAGACTTTGGATGCACAGTGAGAGACATCACTGCAAGTGCTTCTCACCACCTTCACTGCAATCCAGATCAAGGAGCAGAATGCCTGGATCCATCACTCTCGAGTGAAGAAAGCCCCAGGAGCCCCTTAGAGAGGGACATCAAGAAACAATGAACTGAGATTAAAACTTACTCAGGCAAAATGAGTATATTGCAGCCAGGGGTTGTTTGTCATTTCAATTATAGAATTGATTTGTATGTAATTATAACTGGAGTCTTAGAATTAGAGAGTACCTCTATCCAAAGCAATGCTGAATGGCCTTGGTCCCAAGCTTTCAATCTGTATACCGGATCCATGGGAGAACTTTCTGAGATAAAAGAGCTAAACCTATCCACTGTAGTAATTCATGAAGATCAGGTATATGAGGAGCAAGAGTGGCAAGAACAAGAACTGTGGACACTTCAGGAGATCAAGAGAGAAGAAATCAAAATAGAGTGCTAGGTAGTCAATGAGACAGCTTATGAGAAACCTGATGAAATTAGTGTCTCAACCTTCCCGTATACAGGCACCAAGAAGTTTGTGATAGCCCAAGTGAATCAGACTGTTGGTGTAATTTCTCCTTGATACAGCCTGTAGAAGTGACCTGCCTTTAAGCTCGAGATGCTATCGAGTTCTCATTTAAATTTTAAATCGACACTTCACTTTTTACAATGGCAGGACCTTATACAACCCACACTGGTAATCAAATAGTTCAGACCCACACCACACCTGAAGTGTGTGAAATAGGCCCCTACGTAGTGAAGAATGTAAGTGAAAACAACTGTTGTTCAATCCAGAACCGTCTCTCAAACGTGTTGAGGTGCTAGTGCAAATTAACATCTCAAAAATCCAACCAGCCTGCTCCTCTTTCCTAAGAACATCCGTTGAGGGCTGCACAAGGTGGTTATAAAGACAGCTATAGCTCAGGAGCAGAATAAGAAATTATCTAACTGGGATGTTAGGGAATGGATTGAGAGTTTTAAATGGAATTGATTCAGAAATACTGATGAATAAGCTGGCCACTGCAGCAGGTGACCTAGCAAAATTGAAGCGGCTTTTACAGTCATCTCTATTGGCTTTGGGAACTAGCCAGTGGCAGATTTCCAAAGTACTGACTGCCAAAGTGGGAAAAGGTCGGAGGCCTAGACCACAAGCTAATATTAGAAGCACTTGGTACACTTGAAAATAATGTGTCTTTAGCTTTCAGTTGTATACAAGCACAGTTATAGATACAGGCAACAGCAGCTCTGATCATACAGGAAGGGGGTGAAGGTAATTTTCCAGCAGAAATTCGGAAAGTTGTCTGGGAGAATGTGATTGATTTTGAAAAGAAGTTTCAATCCTGGTGGACTATAGTAAATTTCACCTATGATCCTGCTTCTTATGTGGCAACTGTCTTTGTCCTTACCATACGTAATGCCACTGTTTATGTTATCTGCCCCATCATTGCACTGGGATTAAATAATGAAAAAAGATTGCTCTACCCTTCAGAACATAGGGTGTGGGCAGGAAAGGTGAATGAAAAGTGGCCAACAGTAAAGTTAGAATCCTGCATTACTAGAGAACAACTAGGATTCATTTGTGAAAGCAGTACAATCAATGCCCAAGATGTGTGTCGAGACAGTGAATATAGTATTTGCCACTTTGAGATTCATCCAGTCACTGATCAGAAAACTGTGCTCATATATACTAGCAAATGTTATGTGTGCCTGAGAACTGCTTGTGCTGCTGTAAAAATTGATAACAACGATGTGTTTTTGTCTAGAAGAAATAATTTTAATTTTTGTATTTGTAATTTTGTTAGGATTATCAGGTATGATTTTTCGTACGTGGCCCCAGTGACATCCCACCAGTTGATTAAAACCAATTACCCAATGTAACACAGACTATCACCTACTCCTATTGAGATGGACCTTACATTGATAAAACAATTAATTAAGCACCAAGACCTAGTGGAAATCTTCAAAGAAATCCAAGAAAGCAGAGAAAGCCCTAATTACTGTCCAACATGATAACAAAGAAATAACCAGAATTCGGCAAAGAATAAAACAAAATGCAGATCATCACTGGTGAGATGTGATCTTTGGGTGGTCACCAAATACAATAATCCTTAATAAATGGTGTCATCCCATTGTAGTTTTGTTAATATTAGTTGGACTAAGTTTAGGGTTATCCATTCTATTGCTAATTTAAAATTGGAGAATACTACAGCGAACAGCTGTGTTAACCTCCTTAACAAACGTACATGTTAAAGCATTAAGAGACACTTATTGTCGTAGGCATTTGCATTAGATAAAAGAATTTAGTTATTTCTAGGAAAGCAGGGAAAAGAGACAGAGTAGAAATTTTCCAGAGTAGAAATCCATTTTGATTTAGGAGAAATGTACATCTTTGAGTAAAGTCTGTAGTTGGAAATATAGCTGTTTAGTCTGACTGGTAAAAAGCCTAAGCTCAGAGAAACTGCTTCAGTGAAGGACAGAGATAAGGGGGTGGCAGGGGACACAGAGACAGAGGAACTGCTATGAGAACAGGCCAACCTGACCTGGGAATTCTTTCTGATAAAGATTAACTTGCGGTAAATGTCCAACCAAATTTGTAAAAATGAATATGTATGAACCTATGGTAAAATTGGATGCATATCTATTTGAGAGGGTGATAAAAAAGGATCTGGAGTTCCCAGAGGGACGCATGTCTTTTAAGGAGAGGAATCTCCACATGCATCCAGCACAGTAATAAACATACCAACTTTACAACTTCCACAAAGTCGTGGAGTTGCGTTTATCTCTGCAAAAGAGGCCCCAGGGTCAGCTGGCTCACAGAGACACTCCTGCACAGCAGGAGATTCCCACTGTGCTCAAAGTTTGCCTCTGAAGACTGAGAGATGAGCTTGTAAAAAATCCCGGAAATTATCAGGGAAAGGGCTTTAACTCCGCTGTTGTCACTAGGTAAAAATCTCCAATGGGAAAAGAGCCTCTCCAGTACACTGGGTGTCTTGTGATGACTTAGTTCATCTAAGAGTAATGAACACCAATTATTGCAGTTTTATTTTCTATTTGGCAAGTGTAAAAGTTAATATTTGGGGATATTTTTTTTTTTTTTTTTTTTTTTTTTTTTTTTTTTTTTTTTTTTTTTTTTAGGTGGTATTTTGGGAATTTTTCTACAAAAAATGTTTCTAAATATTTCTAAAATCTTCAGCTGTGTATAAATGTAAAGAAAGACAAAATGAGGTTGCTTTGTCTCAGGAGCCCCGTGCTCAGCTGCTGCCTGCCCAGCCCTGGCTGTGCCCAGACAAGCCGCTCCGCCAGAGCTGGTGGTAGCACAGACACACCTGAGCTGAACCCCAAAGATGTTGCCAGGCTCAGGCCCCTCCCTGGTAGGAGGGCTGCACCTCCTGGCCTGGCTGGACACCAGGGACAGCACCTTTGGGGACAGAGGCTCCTGCTCTGGGTGGTGATACCAACAAGCTGTCCCTAGCAATGAGCTGGTAATGCAGCCGTGGAAGGGACAACAGACACGGGCACGGAGATGCGAGATGACAGGACCAGTTCTCCCTGGCTGAGTTATTTGGCCAGTCTTGTGAAGCTGCAGAGGCATCCCTGTGGAGAGAGGAGGTGGCTGAGGCCCCAGCTGCCAGTGGCACACAGGGAGCCTCCTGCACAGCAGGGCCCAGAGCTGGCAAGGCTCCCCAGCTTCTCTGGACAATCACAGACTGGCAACAACACCACAGCAGCTTCTCTGGGAATGTTTCCTGTCTACAGCATTAGACTTTTAAAAGAAGGTGTTTGAGGGAAAGGTGAACAAAACACTCACCCTTTTCTCTTCCAGCAAGTCCAAATTTGGACACAGCATAAGATAAAAATAAGCTCCAAAAAAAGCAGGCCTGCCATTAATCCTATCCAGCAGCCTGTTCCCTTAGAGAAACCCCTTCCAGGGCCCTTCTGGGAATCCAGAACACGTCTGGTGGGGCCAGCTGCACCTGTGGGAGCAATGGGGAGCGTGAGCCCGTGCTGGGCTGCACTGCTGAGCTGGCAGCACGGTGGATGCGGGCAGGACGTTCTGCGTTTCCCCCAGAGCTGGGGCCTGCAGGCACCTTGCCGCCCCTTGGCACAGGCTGTGCCACCCAACAAAGCCCAGCAGGCCGGGAGGAGAGCCCGGGGGCAGCGCAGCTGCTTGGGCAGTGGCTGCTTGGAGGGACACGGGCCAAAGCCATTCCTGAGCAGCCACTGCCAGCCCTGGCCCTCCCTACCCTGTGACAGCTCGCCCAGCGCCAGGGACACACAGCCAGGCCCTGTCGGGACACAATGGAGCCTTGCTCTCCCCCTCTGCCCTTTCCCCACCATGGGCACCCCATGCAGTCTCTCCCAGGTTTCAGGACATGTCCCACATGGTGGGACCCCATCAGAACTGCCCAGACTGGCTGAGCCCGGCACAGCAATCACCTTCTGTGGCACTGTCTGGCATCTCGTCACGTCCTGTATCTGTGGCTGCACGGGTACATTGCGTCCTCCAGGATGTGCAGCCTTCCGCAAAGACTTTTGGTCCATCTCTGGAGAAAGGAAAAGGGACAGCCGGATAACGTGGAGCCATTGCCCACTGGGGAGGTGGCATCTTCAGGAGATACCACTTGTGAAAGACATTGATAATGATGAGAGAAAGGCCAAGGCTCTTGGGGCTGCCACAGGACCCTCCCTCCTCCAAACAGCTGCCCCTCGGGATCTGCCCAGAGAATGGGAAATCCCAGGGAATTTCAGGCTCATGGTGCAGTTTGGGCTGCCTGTGAAGGGATGCCCAATGCCTTCCTGCAGAGGCTGGGGAGGAGCTGCAGCCAGGCCAGGCTGGCAAACAGCCCTGCAGGGTGTGGAAGCAGCAGCGGGGCAGCGAGGCTGCCATGGATCCCTTCTCGCTGTGCCGGGCACGGCGTGTCCAGATGTGCAGCCAAAGCCCCCGGCTGCTGAGCCCCAGGACAAGGCTGAGGGAAATGCACCCACCTTGTCCTGCCTGCTGCATTTCCTTCGTCCTTTGCCTCATGTGTTCAGATGATTCATGGGCTTTCTTCTGTCCTGCAGCTTTGTTCTTTCCTTTTAGAGGACCTTAGAAAAGCATATTTCCTCTTACCCTTAATGGATCCCACAGAAGCAGGGCTCAGCCTGTGGGGTCAGCAGGAACACACTACTCACCCCTGCGATGGGAGGCAGGCTTCTGTGTAGGAATGAGGGAAGGATCAGGAAGAGACCTCCCTGCAGACACATCTGTAACTCAACAGCCACAGAAGCTTCTGCTGCCTCTACTCAGCTCCACGGACACCACTGAGCCGCAGGAGCAGTGAGGGGATCACGCAGGGCGAGGGCACACACGTGCATGGCTCTGTCCTGGCACCTGCAGCGATGCCCCCCTGGCCGAGCTTTGGGCTCTGAGCTGGCAGCTCTCCCAGGGGAAAGGCCTTGACCTACCCTCACCATCTCCCAGAGGCTCAGTCTAGGACGTGGTTTGGGAAGCCAGATCACCTTCACCAACAGGCTCAGCTGCAAAGAAAGGCAGGACAGAACAGCTCCCGTGGCACTGTAGGAGATCCTCAGGCTGCAGGCAAGGCTCAGCCCCGGGGCACAGCCCTGGGCCTGGCCCCTGCCCTCTCTGCTTTTCTCTGTGACTGCACAGACTGCACGGAAGGACACAGTGGCATTGCACATGGGAGGAAGATGGACGGCTAAATGCTCCTTCCCCCCACTGACAGTCATCCTGTGGGATCACTCAGAGATCCAGAAAGGAGCAGGGCAAGGTTTTCAGAACCCTTCTGTCCTGACTTAACGGAAATGGCAGAGGAACGAGCTCTTGCCACTTGGATACTGATTAATATGTCACTAGAAAGGGAAATTCAGAACTTACCTCCAGCATTCTTCAAGACATTCGAAATATCATTCAACAACAATTCCAAATCATCAAAGTTGCGATCCAAATCTTGAAGGAAGCAAAGACCAGACCCAATTCCATGATGCACTGGCATCCCCTTCTGCCTCCGTGAACTGGGCACTGCAAGGTGGTCGGGAAAGTCCGTGGGGGTCAGATGTCAATGGACAAGGCCAAAGCTGCACAGGGGCCTGGGGAGCTCTGGGCTGGCTCCTGGTCACTCTGCACCCTCTTTGCAGGCCCTGTGACACATCCCGGGAGAGGAAACAGGGCCAGCCCCAGGGCCCATGGGGTCTCTCTCCCTCCCCCAGAGGAAACCCTCCCTGAAGGCCTGGGGAAAACCATCCCCAGCGCTTCCCGGGGAGCAGGGAGCGCTGTCCGGGGAAAGGGGAGCCAGGCTGCCGGCTCACCTGCTCGCCGCGCTTGCAGCGGAGCAGCCTGGGCAGCCCTGGCAGGCAGGGCCACGGCCAGGAGGAGCAGGAGGAAGGGGCGCAGAGCAAGGGCCATGCTGCCTTGCCCTCTGCCAGTCCCGCAGCTCTTGCTGCCACCGCTGTCCTGACACCGCTGTCCCAATGTCAGCACCACTGCTGCCACCGCCGCTGCTGCTGCCGCAACAGTTGTGCTCAAGCACTGACTGCTCGCTCCTTGTGCTGCTGTGCAACCACCGGGTCTGGGACATCTGTGACCTCAGAGCCTGCTGTGACCTCATGGCTGGGGTAGGATTTTGTTAGAATGGATCTCAAGAGGTACCCTTCCAGAGAGGAGAGGATGTCCCTCCTGGTACCTATTTGCAATGTCATTTTGTTTTTCACAGGAAGTGAGTTATAAAACATTGGACAAGTGAGGCTTTTCATGGTTCTACATACAACAGCAATGCCAAATCCAAAATTCCACTCATTTTGGTGATTCCCACTATCGCAGGCAGCAGCAGCCCTGCCATGCTAACACCGAGTCCCTGCTCTGCGCGGTGCGGCCATTTGGCCCGTATTTAAAAAGTGAAGAACTTGATACCAAAGCTGACAAAAATTATGCAATACGGGACATCAGGGTACCTGCACGCTTTAGGGGACACCTAAGCCCCGTGCACATCTTGTGGGTGTCCTCAGCCACCCTAAAATCCTCCTATGGCCTCCAAAAGAGACCCAAAAGCCATGCTCAATTTACAGCTGTCCCTCAGCCCCTGCACACCTTTGGACATATATTAAATTAAATTCCCTTCACAAATTCTTGGTGTCCCCAGTCCCCTGCACAGCACAGAGGTGACCCAAAGCCCCTGCATGCCTTTAGAGGGACCCAAACATAACACTCAGGGAGCAGCACCAGTGCTGAGCCATCTTCTGTGTGTGTGTGTTCACCATGTGTCTCTGGGTGAACAGATGAGGCCTGGGGGGCAAATCCCCACTCTGCTCATAAGAGATCCGGGGCTGCCACAGGCCCAGTGTCTGTCGGGCTCTGAGCTCATCCCTCAGGCTATGAAGGACTTCCTTCAGAGTCCAGCCTCTTTCCATTATTCTCAAGGCAAGCACGTCCCGATGGCTTCCCTCTTTCCCTGGGCTTGCCACTGGAGGAGGCCCAGGCCCAGATGACGCCAGGGAATGAAATGTGCCCTCAGCCCAGGGACGCTCAGCATGGGCTCCCCCAGCCCTCGGGGCCCCGCCGCTGGTCACAGCAGCCCCTGCCTGGCTCCTGCCTGCCCACACCGTGGGCATCCACGGCTGCTCCTGGGCACGGAGCTCAGCCTGTGCTGCTGCCAGGTGGGCTTTGCTGCTGCTGCCACCCGGACACTGGGCTGACAGCTCCATCTCTTTATTGCAAGAGAAGAGCTCATTTGGGAAGTGCTGCAGTGCCCAATTTCTTCAGCCTGACTAGCTGCCAATTCCAACACCCAGAGTGGGCCGCCCCCAGAAAACTGTCAGCTCTGGGGTTTGGCTGTAGGGCACAGCTGCTTTACAGCACAGGTGGACTGCGCTGGGGTAGAGACAAGGAACAGGGAGAGGTCTTCTGTATGCCTGTTGCCTGCCGACTCGGCGACAGAAAGACACTGAATTAAAGCCATACACCGATTTCCAAAATGGGGAGGTCCCTGGGGAGGATACAGTCTTTAGCCAATTGGGAGAAACTGAGGGTGGAACACAAGGCGGGGAATACATTGTTTAAACCAATAGGGGATTACAGGGGAGGAGGACAACTTAAACAAACCAATAGGGTTTCAAAGGATACCAAATAGATAGGGAAGTTTCTAGGGAAAGGGGTAGGCTTGGGGAGGGATTGACATTGAATGGGAGAAGGAACAGGGAACAAAAGGCAGGTCTTTGGGGAGATGGACAACTAGGGACAAAACCAGCAATATACAGGGGGGAATTGAGCAACCCATTGGCAATAAAATATGGTATAACAATACCAAATAAGGGGGTGTTATAAAACTGACTACTAGGACCGAATTACAATCAAAAACATGCACCGCAACAGGGAAGCTCTCAGTCAGGGCTCTGTTGAGCACTTCCAAATCTTTTCCTGGCATCAACAGAAGGCCAAACTTGCCCTTATCACAAGCAAACAGAGTGTTCCCCAACAGTAACCTCTTCCAAAGCCCTGTGAAACATGCTTGTTTTATGATTGGCTTTTTGCAAATATTAAAATGAAATTTATATGTGTTGTCTTAGAAACTAATGCTGTATTAATTTTCTCAAGTAGTCTTATAAATATAATTTTAGGTTATAACAGAATGTTAAAATATAAACGACACTATGTAAGATACTTGTTTGAAAGCAAGGGCTCATAGCGAGGTAGCAGCCATAGAACACTGCCGTTTGTCAGAGAAAAAGAATTTATTGCTCTCCTATCAGAAGAAACTAAATTCTTCCTGCCTCGCTCAGCCCTCAGAAAGCTGATTAGGACTAAGAGGGAGAGGTTGACGATGACCAGACAAAATCCTGTGCTTGAATGGAATTTATGCATCATGTATGAGATATATGAACATGCAACAGCTTATTCTTTTTAAGGGTTAATCCTCTGTTAACATGTGTTATTTTTCGACCTATATTGCCCAGAAAATAGGTACCCAGATGTCCGTAACTCTTTGTTTCTATTGTCTCCTATTCTCCTAATCCAAATTGTCCAAAAATTTTATCACTCTAATGATATTGCTATTTTTATAAACATTTTATTATTAATAAAATTTTAAAATTTTACAAACAAGTGATTGACATTTTTCACACCTCTTCTGGGAATCAGGAACGCGTGTGGTGGGGCCAGCTGCACCTGTGGGAGCAATGGGGAGCGTCAGCCCGTGCTGTGCTGCGCTGCTGAGCTGGCAGCACGGTGGATGCGGGCAGGACGTTCTCCGTTTCCCCCAGAGCTGGGGCCTGCAGGCACCTTGCCGCCCCTTGGCACAGGCTGTGCCACCCAACAAAGCCCAGCAGGCCGGGAGGAGAGCCCGGGGGCAGCGCAGCTGCTTGGGCAGTGGCTGCTTGGAGGGACACGGGCCAAAGCCATCCCTGAGCAGCCACTGCCAGCCCTGGCCCTCCCTGTCCCGTGACAGCTCCCCCAGCCCCAGGGAACTGACTGACACAAACTCCACAGCCAGCAAAGAGATTGTCCCAGTAATTGTCTGCTGCTCTTCTTCCCTGCAGTTGGTCCCAGAAACATCCCTCACACTGCTCTAAATGCCCACACATGGGCTGACCAGCCCCTATGCTTTTCCAGTCTGCTCTCTGAAATTTTGCAACAAATCCACCAATAAATTACAGGTTACCTCTGGGAATTGCACACTACAGTTTGCTTCATTTTTTCCCAATACCTGGAATGTCCTGTATATAGTAATGCTCTTAAGGATCTCTGGTACTTTACAGCAATTTTTTTGTACTGAGACAGATGAAACAGCCTTACTGGTTTTACTTTTGGCAGGTCTGGTTTCTTCCTTAGCGTGATGGTTTACTTATTATCTACATGTAAACTTATTTTTATTTATGTCTTTTTGTTCCCCAAGCAATTATTTTGACAATCTGTCATTCACTTCTTAGTCACTGTTACATGTATGAACAATTTTGAATCTCTTTCTATAGGAATAGAAAGCTGTATTTGTAATTTTGATCGCACTCTGGCTTCACACCACAGGCCTGATTTGTGGCTCAATGCCTGGATGCCTGTCTGAATTAAAACAATGTTTGTGAGGCAGCTGAAGAGCTTAGACCTCAGAGATTAAAATTCCTGGGAGGAGGAGAAAGAAGAAAGTATAAAATTGTGTTTCAAAGGCTGTTTTTTCACTTCTAGTATGCCAGAAGTGTGGTAGACTACACATGTCTTCAAGTGCCATTTAATTCCAGAACAACTCTCTACAGTGCCAGACACCAGGACAAATTACTCAAGACTTTGCCTCCCAATGCATCAGCTTTAGTTCTAGTGAGAGGTAGGCCTTAATTCCTGTCCGATTAGAGCAAATCCACAAAGCAACCTTGCCACTGTGTGAATGGCAAGAAGAATTTGCTTGTGAACAGGTGAATATGTCCCGCTCAATCATGACCAAAATTTGCCTTGACTTGGAAGCAAGTAGACAAGGAGCAATGCAGTATTTAGGTTTTATCTAGTGATAAATGGGGCAAGAAGCTGTACAACTTCCCTGTTTTACAGGACACAAGTACTGATACAGCCAATAATGCGCCCACATGAAGGGATCTTCAGGACATTGCTTTATTTCTTAACCAGGAATAGGCAGCAAAATGGTGGCACTTATCTGAGCTGGAAGCCGTGTTCCTCTCCTGTTTTTCCTTTATTGGAATTACCAATGTTATAAATGATCAAATCATGAGCCAAAATTGTCAAAAATTTAGCAAAGGTTTATTAATTTGTCTGTGAATTTTGGTCCTTGAAACCACCACAGCCAAAGAGACAGCGTCGAGCCCGGGAAAGCCGCCGGGTGAACCTGTATCTGACCTCCCGAGTGTCAGAGTCTACCCAGTTCACGCACGCTGCTTCTTGCAACGAGGTTTTATGCAGTTTATTCTGCCCGAGGCAAAGATGACCAAATTTCCTTTGTATCTCTTCACATGCATTGCTGTTTCTTTCCATGGGCAGAGCTGGACAAAGGCCGAGTCCAGGTGTGCCATCGGCGTTAATCGGGTCCAGGGATGCCGTGTATTCAGCTGCACCAATTTGGCACCGCTGACTATCTTGATAGATGCAACTGGCAAGGTGATAATCACTCTTAGGTGGCTCCCCATGACTCAAGAAACCAGTGATCATCGCCATGGAAGCTTCTATTCTTACGTTAAGGTGTTGATTGTTATCTTAACTTGTGTCCAGGAGCTAGTTGAATCTAAATAGAGAGCTGCTCCGAGCCAAGATGGTCAAAGATATGATTTTGGATTTCACAATATTTTATACCATTCATTAACAGCATGAATTATCCCTACCATATATTACACCAATACTAGTGATGGCACATGCCTTGGCTTGTCTGGCCCCTGCAGCTGAACCAAATAGCAGCAACTGTGATGTTCCACCCCAGAGACATTTTCGGCCAGCTGGATTTGCAGCTGGGCGCATGGGGACAAGTCCAGCCATGCCGGGACTCCGGTGCCGTTGGGATGGAGCTTCCTCCCCTGGAGGGTCTGCTCCTCAGGCTTCCCTCTGCCAGAGAAGCTTTAAGGCAGTAGTGAAGGAAAGGAGTCGGTTCTGATGGAGGGTTTTAATCCAGAGCTTTATTCTGGCCCACAGGCCACTGAATCCAGCAACTGCTCCAATGGAACTCCTGGACCGCATGGTTGCTCGTCCTTTTCCCCGAGGGAGGGGAGGAAGGAAGGGATAGGGAACCCACCAACCTGGGACAAGAGAGGAGATCTCGAGGGACAAATGACACCTGGATGGCCCAATGCCTGCCCTGCCCCCCAGGGTAGAGGGCATCTTTTGAATCTGCCAATCACTCAATGCCCTTCTGGAATTGCAGGATTGGCAGACAGTGCTCAGCAGGGCTCAGGGTGGGGAAAGGAGGGATGATGGACACACCTGGGAGGGAATCTTTAGGGGAGAAACCCGGAGTTCTGGGGTAAACCATGAAATCACACTGCAACACTCCTGCAGCACACTGTCTGTTATTTGCAGACTTCACTGCCTAGACCATGAATGCTCTCAGGGCCAATTGCTAAAGATCACAAGTCCCAAAATACAGGTGCCACATAATCACCCCAGCACTAATCCAGCACTGCTTTGATGGTGCCCAGGAGCACAGAATGGCTTGGCTTGGAAGGGACATTTAAAGGCCATCTAGTCCAATGCCCTGCAGTGAGCAGGGACACCTTTAAGTAGGTCAGGTTGCTGAGAGCGTGAGCTTGAATGTCTGCAGGGATGGATGTCCACCTCTTTGGGAAACCTGTGCCAGGCTTTCAAAACCTACAGTAAAAAAAATGGGTTTCTTTTGTCCAGTCTGAATCGACCATCTTTTGGACTAAAAGCATTCCCTCTCGGTCTGCTCACAAAAGGCTCTACTAAAAGTGCTGTCCCATCTCTTTTACAAGCCTCCTTAAGGAACTGAAAGGAAGCAATGAAGTCTCCCTGGAGTCTGCTCTCTTCAAGGCTGAACGCCACCAGCTCTCCCAGCCTGTCTCCAAAGCAGAAGGGCTCCAGCCCTCAGAGCAATTTGTCCCTTCTCTGGACTAGATCCAACAGGACCGTGGCCTTCCTGTGTGGGGAGCCCAGAGATGGATGCAGTAATCTGTCGCGGTACAGACAGAGACAGTACAAAGCAACACACTCCGTTTCCAGAAGGCTTCAAACACTGTTTTTATTCTAGCATGCATGCTTGTTCTACATTCTTACAAAGCTCATAATTTACACTTTACTCACTGATCACGAGAGGCAAGCAAAGTGCTTCTTGGAATAAGCAGTTACAAGTTTTCCTTATTTATCCTACTTTCTTTCTTGCTTTCAGTGTAAAAAAACTTGATAATAAATGCTTTGAGGGGTAAACCTGGATCCTCTTGCCAAAGTTCTCAATGGCTCACAGAGGTCACTGTAAAACCTCTTCCACAGTACTCCAGATTGGGTCTCACCAAAGCAGAGGGATGGAATCACCTCCTTCAAGCTGCTGGGAACTCTCCTTTGGATGCACATGGCTGGCTCATGTGCAGCCTCTCATCTTGCAGCACCCCCAAGTCCATCTTGACAGGGCTGCTCTCCATCCCTTCATGGCCCAGCCTGTGAGATCAGCTGGGCTGGGACTGTGTCACAGCCCTTGGACAGGGCAGCTGGGAACGATGAGCTCCCTACCAAAGAAGGCAGATCCCACTCCCCACACAACTCCACCCTGGCCATGAGGTCACAGCAGGCTCTGAGGTCACAGAGGTGCCAGACCCGGTGGTTGCACAGCAGCACAAGGAGCGAGCAGTCAGTGCTTGAGCACAACTGTTGCGGCAGCAGCAGCGGCGGTGGCAGCAGTGGTGCTGACATTGGGACAGCGGTGTCAGGACAGCGGTGGCAGCAAGAGCTGCGGGACTGGCAGAGGGCAAGGCAGCATGGCCCTTGCTCTGCGCCCCTTCCTCCTGCTCCTCCTGGCCGTGGCCCTGCCTGCCAGGGCTGCCCAGGCTGCTCCGCTGCAAGCGCGGCGAGCAGGTGAGCCGGCAGCCTGGCTCCCCTTTCCCGGGACAGCGCTCCCTGCTCCCCGGGAAGTGCTGGGGATGGTTTTCCCCAGGCCTTCAGGGAGGGTTTCCTCTGGGGGAGGGAGACAGCCCCCATGGGCCCAGGGCTGGCCCTGTTTCCTCTCCAGGGATGTGTCACAGGGCCGGCAAAGAGGGTGCAGAGTGTCCAGGAGCCAGCCCAGAGCTCCCCTGGCCCGTTTGCAGCTCTGGCCTTGTCCATTGACATCTGGCTCCCACAGCCTTACCCGACCCCCTTGCAGTGCCCATGTCCCAAACGCAGAGGGGGAATCTCAGGACATCATGGAAATGGGTTTGGGTGTTTGCTTCCCTCTAGATGAGCTTGCTAGGAAGGTTTCTCCAGCAGCTTGGCTCCATGAAGATTTGAAGCCTCTAAAGCCTCCTGCAGGTATGTTGTCAATGTTCCCCTCAGAGGATAATCCTTGACAATCTGGCAGGAACCTGGTTACAGAAGTTGCTGTGGCTGTTGGGTTACAGGAGTGTCTGCAGGGAGGACTTATCAAGATCCTCTCCTGGTTGCTGCTCACAAGCCCAGTTCCCATCGCAGGGGTGAGTAGTGTGTCCCTGCTGACCCCATGGGCTGAGCCCCGCTTCTGTGGAATCATTTCATCTGACATGCAAACACTTCTCTTAAGGTCCTCTGAGAAGGAGGAACAAACCTGGAGGAGACAGAAAGTCTCTAGAGGTATCCAGACCCATGGCCAGGATCCTGAGTGACCTGGAAAGACGCCATGGTGGGTTCATTTCCCTCAGCCTTGTCCTGGGGCTCAGCAGCCGGGGGCTTTGGCTGCACATCTGGACACGCCGTGCCCGGCACAGCGGGAAGGGATCCATGGCAGCCTCGCTGCCCCGCTGCTGCTTCCACGCCCTGCAGGGCTGTTTGCCAGCCTGGCCTGGCTGCAGCTTCTCCCCAGCCTCTGCAGGAAGGCATTGGGCATCTGCTGACAGGCAGCCGAAACAGCACCATGGGCCTGTGATCCCCTGCAATTTCCTGGTTTCTGAGCACATCTGGAGGGACAGCTCTTTGGAGGAGGGAGGACCCTGCAGCAGCCCCAATAACCTGATCTTTCTTCTGCATCTTATCCATTACTTGGACACGCAGTGCCTCCTGAAGATGCCACCTTCCCATTGGGGAACAGCCCCCCCTGATCCAGCTGCCCCTTTTCCTTTCTGCAGAGATGGAAGGAGAGGATGCGCTGAAGGCTCAGTTTCCCGGAGGAAGCAGGGGCTCATTGGCAGCCTCTGCTGCAGCAAGGGAGGCGATGGCAGGCACAGCCACAGGAGGTAATTGCTGTGCCTCTGGGCCTGAGCCCTGCTGAGGCTTGAGCTGCCCTCTCTGCTGCTTGGCACTGCTGGCACGCAGCATTACCTGACTCCCTTCCAGTGCTGGGTTCCCTATAGAGGGGGATCCCAGCACAGCATGGAACGGTTCCCATCTGTGCTCCTTTCTAGACTGGGATCCTGACTTGAGTCATTTCGAAATGGTGGTAAAGCAATACTTAAGGATGTTGGAGCTTGGTGAAGGTAGGCTACCAGCAACCCTTCCCTAACAGCGTAATCATTGTCCAAGTGAAATCCTTGTTCAGAGTAATATTCCTGTGTCATTTCCCTCAAGATCCGCTGAAGTTTGATAAATTCTGGGAATCCTGGCTTCCAAATTTCTGCTCCTGTGTCCAACAGTGATCCCACTGGATATCAGTCATAGAGAAAATGGATCATTTATCTGTCCATCTCCTTCCCATGTGCAATGCCAGTGTGTCCTTCTGTGTGCTCTGTGCAGCCACGGAGAAGAGCAGAGAGGGAAGGGGCTGGGCCCAGGGCTGTGCCTCGGGGCTGAGCCTTTCTCAGCTCCTTTACCGGCCCCAGGGAGCTTGAGCTGCTCCTGCTGTGACTGCCAAGCCCTGGCCCTGCCTGGGGCTGGGTTTGGAGCTGCAGCAGCTCCAGGGAGTCCTTTCTGCCCCAACTGCCCTGCAAAGGGCTCCTTACATCCCAGTATGGGGCCACTGCAGGCACGAGGTCCCCCTGGCCCTGCTCCTGAGTGGAAGGCAGAGCTGAGAGAGTGCCTTGGAGGGCACCAATCACCCAGGTGCCCTCACTGCCACTCCATAAGGAAGCAGAAATGGAACAACTTTCTATTAAGGTCCTCCTAGTTCGATGAACCAAGGGACAGGAGACAAGAAATCCCTGGCGGCAGCCAAACTTCTGGACGAGATGCTCAGTGACCTGGAGAGGCCCCATGGTGGGTGCATTTCCCTCAGCCTTGTCCTGGGGCTCAGCAGCCGGGGGCTTTGGCTGCACATCTGGACACGCCGTGCCCGGCACAGCGGGAAGGGATCCATGGCAGCCTCGCTGCCCCACTGCTGCTTCCACGCCCTGCAGGGCTGTTTGCCAGCCTGGCCTGGCTGCAGCTTCTCCCCAGCCTCTGCAGGAAGGCATTGGGCATCAGCTGACAGGCAGCCCAAACTGCACCATGAGCCTGGGTTTTCCCATTCTCTGGGCAGATCCGGAGTGG
This sequence comes from Melospiza melodia melodia, assembly GCF_035770615.1. Taxonomy (NCBI): domain Eukaryota; kingdom Metazoa; phylum Chordata; class Aves; order Passeriformes; family Passerellidae; genus Melospiza; species Melospiza melodia. The sequence continues at coordinate 6,840,177 of NC_086203.1, read as the reverse complement.
CAGATCTTTGGAGGAGAGAGGGCCCTGTGGCAGCCCCAAGAGCCTTGGCCTTTCCCTGGTCCTTATCCATGTCTTTCACAAGTGGTATCTCCTGAAGATGCCACCTCCCCCGTGGGCAGCGGCTCGACGTGATGTGGCTGTCCCTTTTCCTTTCTCCAGAGATGGACCAAAAGTCTTTCCAGAAGGCAGCACATCCTGGAGGACGCAATGTACCTGTACTAGCCACTGATACAGGAAGTGAGGAGATGCCAGACAGTGCCACAGAAGGTGATTGCTGTGCCAGGCTCAGCCGGTCTGAGCAGTCCTGCTGGGGTCCCCCCGTGTGGGACATGTCCTGAAACCTGGGAGGGATTGCATGGGGTGCCCATGGTGGGGAAAGGGCAGAGGGGGAGGGCAAGGCTCCATTGTGTTTTTAGAGGGCCTGACTGTGTGTCCCTGGGGCTGGGGGAGCTGTCACGGGGCAGGGAGGGCCAGGGCTGGCAGTGGCTGCTCAGGGATGGCTTTGGCCCGTGTCCCTCCAAGCAGCCACTGCCCAAGCAGCTGTGCTGCCCCCGGGCTCTCCTCCCGGCCTGCTGGGCTTTGTTGGGTGGCACAGCCTGTGCCAAGGGGCGGCAAGGTGCCTGCAGGCCCCAGCTCTGGGGGAAACGGAGAACGTCCTGCCCGCATCCACCGTGCTGCCAGCTCAGCAGTGCAGCACAGCACGGGCTCACGCTCCCCATTGCTCCCACAGACGTTGTCACTGAAGCAGGAATATATGGCCCATATCCAGTGCGCCTCCCAAGAATTGTCTGTCCCCAGGATGTGCGCAGAAAGTGCATGATAGGCACAGTGGTGATAGTGTTCACTGTGCCACTTGTGCTGCTAGGCTGCTATCTTGGCATTCGCAAGCTGTATGAGATCAGACGGTCAGTTGCTGATTTTTCTCCACGGTTTTCTTATAACTTTGCTCCATAGCATTGCTGGCCTGACTCATAGTCATGCTGCTGTGGAGGAGTGGCCAATCCATGATTGTCCAAAGAACTCTGCTGGTGGTTCTGCTGCTGCCCTGAGCTTTCCTTGGCCTCCTCATTGCTGGGCCTTGTCCTGGGGGGCCCGCTGGGGCCGCAGCCAGTGCTGGCTCCCACTGAGGCTGCCTGGCCAAGGCAAACCCCAGGGGCACAGGGCAGAGGCACAGCAAGTTCTCAGCAGTGTTTGGGCAGCACAGTTCAGGACAGGGCAATGCTTATTTTGTAGCTAATGTAATGTTTAATGGCAACGGTGTTGCAGCACAAGCAAATATGCTCCAGTTCAGTGTTAAAACATATCCAACCTTATGAAGGTTTGGATTTGGCCCTGAAACTTTGCACTTTTTGTGAGCCCTGTTCTGGATTGATTCCCAATCAGTCTTGGAGCCAATTCTGGGTGAAGGCTCATCCCAGCCCTTAGTGTTTGCAGTTCTGGCCTCAAAGGGACAGCTGAGGCTGCACTGGACATGACTGGGAATCAGGGCTCTATTATCAAAGGGCTTTGAGAAGTTTAAATTCCTATGTTTTTTCTTCATGTTTTTCTTTATGAAATTCATTCACTTTTTCTAAACTTAGTTTTGAAACTAACTTGTTTTCCAGTGCCTATTCCAGTTTTTTGGTATAGTGAATGATGGCCTAATTATCCCATGGCTGATTTAAAAGACTGTAAGTACTATAAAATGGGATGATTTTTACCATCTTATGTCTTTCACAGACTCATGAAACTTTTGTTGGTTTGATGTGACAAACGGAAGAGTTTTTCTCTACTTTTAATTCAAACAAGAGCAGAGCTGGAACCTGTTGAGAAGAGTCTCTTCACTTCATAGCTAAAGCAAACTGCCTGGGTTCTTTATTGAGCAATATAAAATCTATATTTTATGTATATACTCCTGTCAAGTGACTGATAGATATGAGGGATTTGGACTCTGTGGGAAGTACTGACCAGCTGTGCATTGGCTCTCCATAGCTCAGTCTGTAATAATCAATCTTTTTCAGAAGAGAATGTTCAGTTTCTTCCTGGCACTCACTCTTGCATTTGTACTCAGAAACACTTCTTGAAAGAAATTTACAACGGCTCTTTATGCTCCCTTAGATGACTTTTCTCTCTTTCTCCATAGATGCAGATGAAAATCTGGATGATTCCATTAAGAAAGCTGCAAAGCAGATCCTGGAGAAGAGGGCATATATCTGCTCCCACCCTCTGGACAGGACCTTCTGATCCCTCCCTGACAGCAGGCACTCATCACTGTCAGTCAGGGAGGAATTTGCTGCAGTTTCCATATTTGACAGCTTAAAATGATCTGTTATTTACTGTCTTTAATCAATGTAATTGTACAAAATAAAATTTCTTTCTAAACACTACTTCATAGGATAAGGATAAATAAAGAGATTTAATTTAAAGCTGAAATTATTTTGTCAGATAGATAGATGGGTAGACATGTAGGAAGATATGTAGATACTTAGATCGCTAGATAGTTAAATAACTAAGACAGACATAGATAGATAGATAGATAGATAGATAGATAGATAGATAGATAGATAGATAGATGGATAGATAGATAGATAGATAGATAGATAGATAGATAGATAGATAGATAGATAGATAGATAGATGGATAGATAGATGGATGTATATATATGTTTGTTCCTCTTGGAGTGGGATAAAGACAGGGAGAGGAAGTTTGGATGGGGAGATATTTCTTCCCAGGGAAGGGACTGTGTGGTTTCTCAGTATCTTTTCACTTTAGTGAGCTCCTCATTCCCTGAGCAAGTCTGAAAGACTTGGGCAATCACAACAGTTCTGTTTTGGAGGCCCCTCCAGCTCTCTTGTCCAGCAGCACCACCAGGACACTGAGTCCCCAGTGTCCAGGGAGCTTCTGCTGTCACCCTGAGGGACACCACTGGTCACTGACGTCTATCGGGCCTCTGAGCCATTGACCACAACCCCCTGGATGTGACCAGCCAGGCAATTTCTCATTCTCCAAACTGTGCCTCCATCAGATCCATAGCTCACCAAAGGAGGGACAAGGATGCTGGGCAGGGCTGATGTGTCCAGGGCATGGCAGAAGTCCAGAGTGGTGGCATCTCTAGCTCTTCCCTTGTGCACTGGGGTGTAACTTCGCGGCTGGGTCACAGGCAATATGTTCTCTGGCCAGCTCACTGCCTGAGTCCCATGGACAGTCACAAGAGAGCCTGCCCCTGGATCCCTACAGGGACCTTCCCGGCTGGCGGTGCGTACAGGGGCTCGCAGCTCCCTGCAGCCGACACCTGTGGCACGGGTGACACAGCAGCAACCCAGTACGAGGGACCGAGGCGAAGGAACCGAGAGAGTTCACTTGTTTGAGTTCTAAGGAAGGTTTATGTCCCCAGAGGAGGCAGGGACAAGTGACAATAACTGAGGGCAAAACACTGATTTTTAAGGAAGGGAGGGAAGAAGGGGAGTGACACAACTTTTCACCAAGGGGAAGGCATTGGGGAAGGAGTGCAGGGCAAGGGCTATCCAATAGAAACCAACAAGGGGAAGGAGCAAACCTTGAAATCCAATCTTGCTTTGAGGAAGGGATGAACTACAGGGTACACACCAGAACAAAAGGCTGTGCTTTGTTGGACAGGGGCATTGACATATACTTGGTGAATAAACAACTCAGGTCTGAACCACCAGAGAAACCAAGTGGGATACGTGGAATGAAACATTACAAACATATAACAAGGAATATTTAAAGCTTACTACAGAAGAACAAACTGTAAAATAACAGACTACCACACTGGGGTGTTGCAGTGTGTCTCTATTGTGTTTTCAACTGCAATTCAGTTTCAATGTTCAGTTCTAAAATCCGCCCCCCACCCCCCCGGCTTTTGTATTTTTATAGCATATTTTAACCCTTAATGGATTGTTCCTTTGCACCTCTCTTGTTGGTTTTGCCCTGGTTTTCCATCTTCCAAAAGACCTGCCCTTTGTTCCTCAATGTTACCTGTTCCTTCTCCCAGGAGGAACCTTGTCAGTCCCTCCTCATACCTGCCCCTTTCTCCAGAAACTTCCCTGTCATTTTTGTATCCCTTAAGGTCTCATTGGTTTGTTTAAACTCTTCCCCTCCCCTGTAATTCCCAATTGGTTTAAACACTGTATTCCCTGCCTTATGCTTCTCCCCAGGTTTCTCCCACTTGGTTAAAGTTTTGTACTCTCCTCTTGAACCTCCCCTTGTTGAAAAACCCCTTCTAGAGCCTGGACTTGTATCTTTCTGTGCCTGACCTTCCTGGACATAAACACCTTTGGGAGTCATACAGAAGACCTCTCCTTATTCCTTGTCCCTGCCCTTGAAGAATTCCACCTGTGCCATTGAGCAAATGTGACCTATAGCAGCACCCAAATTGTGTGGCTTTTTGGGGGCAGCCCTGTCGCAGACATTTTTTCACAGAAATCCTTTCTTTCAGATTTCTGTGTCTTCTGGAAGGCAGAGGCCTCAGAAGAGAATGTAAACAATTGTTATCAGCTCCTGTGGAATGCAATAGGATTGCATTTGTGATTGGTTCATGTTCCATGTTTATGGTTAAGAGCCAATCACAAGGCAAGCTCTCTGGGACACAGGGACAGAGAATTCTCTTGTTTTTAGATTGTTTCTGGATATTCTCAGCCTAGCAGCAGCCTCTGCAACTTCTCTCTTTATTCTATTTAGTATAGTCATAATGTATTCTATATCATATATCAATAAATCCAGCCTTCTGATCAAGAAACAAGATTCCCGTCTCTCTCTCACCAGCAGCGACCCACTCAGGACGCTGTAATACAGCCCCCTCCTGGTGACAGTGCTGGGAGCAGCCCAGGCTGAAGAAATCTGGCACCGCGTCACTGAGGCAGCCACTCCATCATGGAAGGCCTCTGGCTTTGTCAGGCCGCACACACCAACCCTATGTTCCTCAAGGTTTTTTTTGGCATATCCAAGCATTGAAGAGGTTGGGTGGTTTTCCCCCCTGTTTTATTCACTGTGTCCTTTGAGGACCACAAGGGGAAGCAGTGCCTTAAATTGCATATGAAGAGCAAATGGTGAAGTAAAAGCTTCACCTTTCCTATGAAACCAAAGGGCTGTGCTAGCCATGGCCTCCCCAAGGTGCCAAATTTCCATCTGGGAAGCTGCTGACAGGAGGGAATGTGGCACTTGTTTCCAGCCAGAGATCACTCACTCCTCAGCATGCTGGGCTGTGCCTGGCAGTGCCTGAGGAGCTCAGAAATCCTTGGATGTGCTTTCCTGTGCCAGTGCCCAGAACACAGAGCAGTGAGCTCAACTTGGGGGGACGCAAGGCCAGCCCTTGGACACAATAGCCAGGCAAGCATGAGCTCCCTCCCAGAGAAGGAAAATTCCAGCCATGAGGTCCATCCCCAAGCAGGCCATGAGGTCACAGCAGGATTGTGAGGTCACAGCTGGCTCTGGGGTCACAGAGCCGCGTGGTTCTACAGCATCACAATGTCCAACCCCCGGTGCCCGGCACAGCGGGAGGGCATCCATGGAAACCTCACTACCTTGCTGCTGCTTCCATGCCCTGCAGGGCTGTTTGCCAGCCTGGCCTGGCTGCAGCTTCTCCCCAGCCTCTGCAGGAAGGCATTTGGCATCAGCTGGCAGGGAGCCCAGGCTGAAGCATGGGCTTAAGATCTGCTGGGGCTGCAGCCAGTGCTGGCTCCCACTGAGGTTGCCTGGCCAAAAACAGGGCAGAGGAAAAGCAAAATGTGGAGGAGAAAGAGGAGGGATTAGATTGCCCTTGAAAGGCAGAGGTGCAATGGGGCCCGCTCCTGGCCAGGGAGCCTGCCCAGAGCCGTGCCCTGCTCGCCGGGGCCTTGAGGGGCAGCTGTGCAGCTGGGCCACGCTGTGCCAGCAGCTCCAGCCGTGCTGGGGAGCCTTGCCAGCTCTGGGCTCTGCTGTGCAGGAGGCTCCCTGTGTGCCACTGGCAGCTGGGGCCTCAGCCACCTCCTCTCTCCACAGGTGCCCCTGTGCATCTTCAGAAGAGAGGCCTAGCAACTCGGGCAAAGAGAACTTGACCTGTTATCCCAGGTCTCCACTTCTGCCCTTATCTGCCCTGCCGTGGTTGCAGCACCGTCACGAGGCCTTCTCAAGTTCTAAATTTGTTTTCCCCTCCAAAACAAGACCCTCTGTCCCAGAGCTGGCAAGTCCTGTTTCCCAGCCAGGAGTGAAGGTGGGCAGCCCCTGTGTGCCAGGGTAGGGCTTGGCCCACATTTTATATTTCAATAAAGAAATGGAGTTGCCACAGCTCTGTCCAGATCGTAACAGCCGCAAAGGCCACCCCGCAGCAGCACAAGCTGAGCTCCATGGCCAGGAGCAGCCGTGGATGCCCACGGTGTGGGCAGGCAGGAGCCAGGCAGGGGCTGCTGTGACCAGCGGTGGGGCCCTGAAGGCTGGGGGAGCCCATGCTGAGCGTCCCTGGGCTGAGGGCACATTTCCTTCCCTGGCATCATCTGGGCCTGGGCCCCATGAGGAAGGCATGGATATTTTGGGGTCCCTGCTGAGGGGTGCCGTGGTCACTCATGAATCACAAAGGAGTATTGATGGCCACTCCTAAGGTGTGCAGGGATCCCTCATGAGGTGTGCAGCGGGGTTACATTTGAGGGGGTTTTTTACTCTTCTCAGCACAGCAAAGGGTCACTTGGCCGAGGTTTTGCAAAGCTGTGAGAAAGCCTCTTGCAAAGCCTTGGGCCCGGCCTGCGGGCACAGCGGACAGGCAGAGCTCATCCCCTGGGGCCAGGCCGGACTGCTCAGGCCGGGCTGGGCCGCACCAGGCTCGGGGCCCGGCAGGGAAGGGCCGTGGCCCTGGGCTATGAAGAAGCTGCTGAGCTCCGCCCTGGCCCTGTGCTGCAGCCCAACACATTTACAGCCAGGGCCGTGCCCTGGCCCACAGGAGGCACCCGGGGCTGCAACTGAGGTCGTGCCTTCTCCAAATCAAGGGGGCTGGCTCTGTTCCTTTGGAGGATCCCAAGACGTCTACCTGGGCCTGATGGTGAAAAGATCCCCCCCCCCCAGCATCCCTGAGCTGGCAGAAATAAAGGCTTTGTGCTCATTAATATGAAAAGCTGTATGGGTGGCCTGCAACTAATGTTCTTTTGTTGCCTGGACCCCAGTCAGTGCTCGAGTCTAAATAAATGACCCAGCCTGAAGCTGGCCTTAAGACTGATTTGATGAAAGGAACTGAAGCTCTGTTGACTGCAAATTCTCCAGGAAAAAAGTACAGGAACTTGGATAAAGCTGGTGACAAAAGCAGAGTGCAGAGTTGAACCTATGAGGCCACCTCAATGCCTCCTCCCCAAACCCTTTTATTTTTATTTTGTTTAATATTCTGAGGTCCAGTTCTTGCATGAAATGGGCCCTCAGCAAGGAGCTGCTGGGCCTCCTGGCTGTGTCCGTTTGTGCTCCCTGTGCTTCTGGTCGCCAGGACCAGCACGTCTGGGGACAGGGGGTCCTGCTCTGGGTGGTGGTGGCAACAGCATGTCCCCAGCAATAAGCCGGTAGCGCAGCCGTGGAAGGGACAATGGACACTGGCACAGAAATGAGAGATGACAGGTCTAGTTTTCCCTGCCTGAGTTATTTGACAGGTCTTGTGAAGCTGCAGAATCATCCCTGTGAAGAGAGGAGGAGGCTGGGGAATTGGGAAAACAATGGGGTATGCATAAGTTTTTGTATATGCCCCATTCAGCATAGGCATTTTTAGGAAGTGATTTATTGAAGGAGTTTTGAAGCAACCATTACATTCAAAAATGGAGAGGGTCCTCTGGAGCTGAATGATCAAAAGTACATCGAGGTATTAAGTTTAACCTTAACAGCTGTTGAAATTGAGGGGGAAATTGATGAAGAGATACTAAGTCAAGTATTTCCCAGGGTATGGACCTCTGGTTTACCAGGGATGGCGAAAAATGCGTCCTCCATAGTAATTAAGCTTAAGGAAGGGAAACAACAAGTCAGAATTATGCAGCAGTACCCCCTAAAGAATGAAGACAGGGAAGGAATCAGCCCAAGAATTAAAAATTTTCTGCGGTTAGCATTTTTAAAAGAATGCCAATCTGATTTCAATACTCCCATTTTACCCACAATCTGATGGGGCAGACCAGATAGTACAGGATTTGAGGGCTGTCAATAAAGTAACAGAAGATCTGTATCCTGTGGTAGCCAATCCATATACTTTATGAACTTATTTAACACCTGAGCTAACCTGGTTAACCATTTTAGAATCAAAAGATGCCTTCTTTTGCCTCCCTATCCACAAAGTCAGCCAGAAAATTTTTGCATTCAAATGGGAAAGCCCTAAAAGTGGGCACAAAACCCAGCTCACATGGCCTGTGCTTCCTCAGCGCTTCAAAATTTCCCCTACTCTGTTTGAGGAGCAACTTGCAAAAGATCTGGAGTTTTGGGAAGCTCCACAGGAAGAAGGAAGGCTTTTGTAGTACCTGGATGATCTTCTAGTAGCCACTCGGACGAGGGAAGCATGTCTGGCCTGGACAGTAAGCCTTTTGAATTTCCTAGGACTCCAAGGACACAGAGTATCAACGAAAAAGGCACAGGCAGTGAAAGAGAAAGTAATCTACCTGGGGTACCAGGTGAGTGCTGGGCAACGGACGTTAGGGCAGGCTCGCAAGGAGCCATATGCCAAACCCCAAAACCCCAGACAATAAAGGAACTCCAAACCTTCTTAGGCATGGCAGGGTTGTGCCGACTGTGGGTTTATACTTATGGACTGCTCGTCAGACTCCTCTATGCTCTTATTGCCAGTGGAAACAGAGATCTCCAGTGGACAAAGGAAGGCACATGGGCCTTTCACCAGCTAAAGAGTGCCCTCATGTCAGCTCCAGATTTGGGACTTCCAGATGTAAGTGAACCATTCTTTCTGTTTTCCCATGAAAGACAGGGCATTGACCTAGGAATATTGGCTCAGGACTTGGGTCCATATCAGAGGGCAGTTGCTTACCTCTCCAAGCAGCTAGATGCAACAGCCAAAGGATGGCCAGGTTGCCTAAGAGCTGTAGCAGCAGTCATGCTGAATATTCAAGAGGCACACAAGTTTACCCTGGGACAAAAATGGCTGTGCTAATGTCCCACACAGTGTCCGCAGTACTGGAAGCAAAGGGTGGCCTCTGGCTTTCACCACAGAGGTTTCTGAAATACCAGGCCATCATGGTAGAGCAAGATGATGTAGAGATAGTGGTGACTAATATTGTCAACCCAGCTTCTTTTCTCAGTGGAAATCCAGGAGAAGTAGTACACCACGATTGCCTGGAGACTATTGAAGCTACTGTCTCCAGATGCCCAGACTTGAAAGACACTCCGCTGGACGATACAGAGACCTGGTTCACTGATGGCAGTAGTAGCCACGTTGCCAGTGGAAAGCGACATGCTGGATTCACAGTGACTGCCTGCAGAGAAGTAATAGAATCCAGGCCCTTACAGACAGGCACCTCTGTGCAGAAGGCAGCGATAATTGCCCTGACCCGTGCCTTGGAAATGGCAAAAGGAAAGTGAATAAACATCTTTATGGACTCGAGGTATGCGTTCAGAGTTGTGCATGCACATGGAGCCATCTGGAAAGAGAGGGGACTGCTAACCTCACAAAAAGAAGAGACAATGCAGCTGCTGGAAGCAGTTCAGCTGCCTGAAAAGGCGTATTAAGGCACACCATAGAAAGAGCTCAGCACTGGAAGAAGGAAATGAGCTAGTGGATGGAGAGGCAAATAAAGCAGCAAAAAGTGGAGTAATTATGGACAGATTTCCCTCAAAAGTAAGCCAAAATATAATAGTACTAATCAAAAGAGACATGCAACCACAAGGGGTGGGAGACCATTGAAAGACAGCCAGTAATCCCTTCCCATTTTGTGATCACTAGTGAAAGAAGAGCACCAGAAAACACACTGGGGCCTAACTACTTAAAAGCTTTTATAAAGTGTGGCTCCTTTCCCAGAATGACCAAGACTGCCAGTGATACAGAGTGCATCAAAATAAAGTGTTGACTTTTAAGTAGTAGTTTCCACAGGCTTTCTAAAATGCATATCTGATTGAAAGAATCATTGCCAAGAATTAGCACGCCACTATTACTCAGGTAAACCAACAGTGAGATCCTTGCCTCCAGACTAATGCCAAAAATACCCCCAGGCCGAAACTCGGTCAAATTAAGAGAGGCCATGGGCCTGGACAGCCGTGGCAAATTAACTTTTCAGAACTGCCAAGGAAAGGGGGGTATCTGTATTTATTAGTATTGACAAATACATTTTCAGGCTAGCCAGAAGCATTCCCCACCAGAACTGTCAAAGCTCTAGAGGTGACCAGGGTATTATTGCAAGAAATAATACCATGCTTCAGAGCTCCAGCCACAATATCCTCGGATAGAGGATCACATTTCATTTCCAAAATAGTGCCACCGATTAGTAGCCACCTGGGCATAGATTCATATATTGAGAACTTCACACTCCATACCCCCCGCAATCAAGCAGCCAGGTGGAGAAAATGAATCATTTGATTAAGCAGCAGATTGTAAGACTGGGGCAGGATGTTAATCTGATCTGGCCCCAAGCTCTTCCACTGGCACTACTGCGAATTCAGACTAAACCACGAGCTAAAGAAAAGCTGAGTCCTTTTGAAATGCTTTATGGAAGACCATATGGAATACGAAAGAGAATGTCCACCCACATTGGAGAGATAACCCTGGCCACCTGCATGGCGGCTTTAAGCAAACAGCTCAGAGAAATTGAGAAACACGTGGCTAGAACTCGGAGCAAAGAGCTAGACAGACCAGTACATAACATACAGTCTAGAGATTATGTATATGTTAAGCCTCTTGCAGAAAAGACTTTGGATGCACAGTGAGAGACATCACTGCAAGTGCTTCTCACCACCTTCACTGCAATCCAGATCAAGGAGCAGAATGCCTGGATCCATCACTCTCGAGTGAAGAAAGCCCCAGGAGCCCCTTAGAGAGGGACATCAAGAAACAGTGAACTGAGATTAAAACTTACTCAGGCAAAATGAGTATATTGCAGCCAGGGGTTGTTTGTCATTTCAATTATAGAATTGATTTGTATGTAATTATAACTGGAGTCTTAGAATTAGAGAGTACCTCTATCCAAAGCAATGCTGAATGGCCTTGGTCCCAAGCTTTCAATCTGTATACCGGATCCATGGGAGAACTTTCTGAGATAAAAGAGCTAAACCTATCCACTGTAGTAATTCATGAAGATCAGGTATATGAGGAGCAAGAGTGGCAAGAACGAGAACTGTGGACACTTCAGGAGATCAAGAGAGAAGAAATCAAAATAGAGTGCTAGGTAGTCAATGAGACAGCTTATGAGAAACCTGATGAAATTAGTGTCTCAACCTTCCCGTATACAGGCACCAAGAAGTTTGTGATAGCCCAAGTGAACCAGACTGTTGGTGTAATTTCTCCTTGATACAGCCTGTAGAAGTGACCTGCCTTTAAGCTCGAGATGCTATCGAGCTCTCATTTAAATTTTAAATCGACACTTCACTTTTTACAATGGCAGGACCTTATACAACCCACACTGGTAATCAAATAGTTCAGACCCACACCACACCTGAAGTGTGTGAAATAGGCCCCTACGTAGTGAAGAATGTAAGTGAAAACAACTGTTGTTCAATCCAGAACCGTCTCTCAAACGTGTTGAGTTGCTAGTGCAAATTAACATCTCAAAAATCCAACCAGCCTGCTCCTCTTTCCTAAGAACATCCTTTGAGGGCTGCACAAGGTGGTTATAAAGACAGCTATAGCTCAGGAGCAGAATAAGAAATGATCTAACTGGGATGTTAGGGAATGGATTGAGAGTTTTAAATGGAATTGATTCAGAAATACTGATGAATAAGCTGGCCACTGCAGCAGGTGACCTAGCAAAATTGAAGCGGCTTTTACAGTCATCTCTATTGGCATTGGGAACTAGCCAGTGGCAGATTTCCAAAGTACTGACTGCCAAAGTGGGAAAAGTTCGGAGGCCTAGACCACAAGCTAATATTAGAAGCACTTGGTACAGTTGAAAATAATGTGTCTTCAGCTTTCAGTTGTATACAAGCACAGTTATAGATACAGGCAACAGCAGCTCTGATCATACAGGAAGGGGGTGAAGGTAATTTTCCAGCAGAAATTCGGAAAGTTGTCTGGGAGAATGTGATTGATTTTGAAAAGAAGTTTCAATCCTGGTGGACTATAGTAAATTTCACCTATGATCCTGCTTCTTATGTGGCAACTGTCTTTGTCCTTACCATACGTAATGCCACTGTTTATGTTATCTGCCCCATCATTGCACTGGGATTAAATAATGAAAAAAGATTGCTCTACCCTTCAGAACATAGGGTGCGGGCAGGAAAGGTGAATGAAAAGTGGCCAACAGTAAAGTTAGAATCCTGCATTACTAGAGAACAACTAGGATTCATTTGTGAAAGCAGTACAATCAATGCCCAAGATGTGTGTCGAGACAGTGAATATAGTATTTGCCACTTTGAGATTCATCCAGTCACTGATCAGAAAACTGTGCTCGTATATACTAGTAAAAGTTATGTGTGCCTGAGAACTGCTTGTGCTGCTGTAAAAATTGATAACAACGATGTGTTTTTGTCTAGAAGAAATAATTTTAATTTTTGTATTTGTAATTCTGTTAGGATTATCAGGTATGATTTTTCGTACGTGGCCCCAGTGACATCCCACCAGTTGATTAAAACCAATTACCCAATGTAACACAGACTATCACCTACTCCTATTGAGATGGACCTTACATTGATAAAACAATTAATTAAGCACCAAGACCTAGTGGAAATCTTCAAAGAAATCCAAGAAAGCAGAGAAAGCCCTAATTACTGTCCAACATGATAACAAAGAAATAACCAGAATTCGGCAAAGAATAAAACAAAATGCAGATCATCACTGGTGAGATGTGATCTTTGGGTGGTCACCAAATACAATAATCCTTAATAAATGGTGTCATCCCATTGTAGTTTTGTTAATATTAGTTGGACTAAGTTTAGGGTTATCCATTCTATTGCTAATTTGAAATTGGAGAATACTACAGCGAACATCTGTGTTAACCTCCTTATCAAACGTACATGTTAAAGCATTAAGAGACACTTATTGTCGTAGGCATTTGCATTAGATAAAAGAATTTAGTTATTTCTAGGAAAGCGGGGAAAAGAGACAGAGTAGAAATTTTCCAGAGTAGAAATCCATTTTGATTTAGGAGAAATGTACATCTTTGAGTAAAGTCAGTAGTTGGAAAATATAGCTGTTTAGTCTGACTGGTAAAAAGCCTAAGCTCAGAGAAACTGCTTCAGTGAAGGACAGAGATAAGGGGGTGGCAGGGGACACAGAGACAGAGGAACTGCTATGAGAACAGGCCAACCTGACCTGGGAATTCTTTCTGATAAAGATTAACTTGCGGTAAATGTCCAACCAAATTTGTAAAAATGAATATGTATGAACCTATCGTAAAATTGGATGCATATCTATTTGAGAGGGTGATAAAAAAGGATCTGGAGTTCCCAGAGGGACGCATGTCTTTTAAGGAGAGGAATCTCCACATGCATCCAGCACAGTAATAAACATACCAACTTTACAACTTCCACAAAGTCGTGGAGTTGCGTTTATCTCCGCAAAAGAGGCCCCGGTGTCAGCTGGCTCACAGAGACCCTCCTGCACAGCAGGAGATTCCCACTGTGCTCACAGTTTGCCTCTGAAGACTGAGAGATGAGCTTGTAAAAAATCCCGGAAATTACCAGGGAAAGGGCTTTAACTCCGTTGTTGTCACTAGGTAAAAATCTCCAGTGGGAAAAGAGCCTCTCCAGTACACTGGGTGTCTTGTGATGACTTAGTTCATCTAAGAGTAATGAACACCAATTATTGCAGTTTTATTTTCTATTTGGCAAGTGTAAAAGTGTTCCAAATTTTTCAGAATTCTAAAACTACTTTGAAAAATCCTAAACTACAATGGGAAAAGGGAAGAAATATTTGGGGATATTTTTCTACAAAAAATGTTTCTAAATATTTCTAAAATCTTCAGCTGTGTATAAATGTAAAAGAAAGACAAAATGAGGTTGCTTTGTCTCAGGAGCCCCGTGCTCAGCTGCTGCCTTCCCAGCCCTGGCTGTGCCCAGACAAGCCGCTCCGCCAGAGCTGGTGGTAGCACAGACACACCTGAGCGGAACCCCAAAGATGATGCCAGGCTCAGGCCCTTCCCTGGTAGGAGGGCTGCACCTCCTGGCCTGGCTGGACACCAGGGGCAGCACCTTTGGGGACAGAGGCTCCTGCTCTGGGTGGTGATACCAACAAGCTGTCCCTAGCAATGAGCTGGTAATGCAGCCGTGGAAGGGACAACAGAAACGGGCACGGAGATGCGAGATGACAGGTCCAGTTCTCCCTGGCTGAGTTATTTGGCCAGTCTTGTGAAGCTGCAGAGGCATCCCTGTGGAGAGAGGAGGTGGCTGAGGCCCCAGCTGCCAGTGGCACACAGGGAGCCTCCTGCACAGCAGGGCCCAGAGCTGGCAAGGCTCCCCAGCTTCTCTGGACAATCACAGACTGGCAACAACACCACAGCAGCTTCTCTGGGAATGTTTCCTGTCTACAGCATTAGACTTTTAAAAGAAGGTGTTTGAGGGAAAGGTGAACAAAACACTCACCCTTTTCTCTTCCAGCAAGTCCAAATTTGGACACAGCATAAGATAAAAATAAGCTCCAAAAAAAGCAGGCCTGCCATTAATCCTATCCAGCAGCCTGTTCCCTTAGAGAAACCCCTTCCAGGGCCCTTCTGGGAATCCAGAACACGTCTGGTGGGGCCAGCTGCACCTGTGGGAGCAATGGGGAGCGTGAGCCCGTGCTGGGCTGCACTGCTGAGCTGGCAGCACGGTGGATGCGGGCAGGACGTTCTGCGTTTCCCCCAGAGCTGGGGCCTGCAGGCACCTTGCCGCCCCTTGGCACAGGCTGTGCCACCCAACAAAGCCCAGCAGGCCGGGAGGAGAGCCCGGGGGCAGCGCAGCTGCTTGGGCAGTGGCTGCTTGGAGGGACACGGGCCAAAGCCATTCCTGAGCAGCCACTGCCAGCCCTGGCCCTCCCTACCCTGTGACAGCTCGCCCAGCGCCAGGGACACACAGCCAGGCCCTGTCGGGACACAATGGAGCCTTGCTCTCCCCCTCTGCCCTTTCCCCACCATGGGCACCCCATGCAGTCTCTCCCAGGTTTCAGGACATGTCCCACATGGTGGGACCCCATCAGAACTGCCCAGACTGGCTGAGCCCGGCACAGCAATCACCTTCTGTGGCACTGTCTGGCATCTCGTCACGTCCTGTATCTGTGGCTGCACGGGTACATTGCGTCCTCCAGGATGTGCAGCCTTCCGCAAAGACTTTTGGTCCATCTCTGGAGAAAGGAAAAGGGACAGCCGGATAACGTGGAGCCATTGCCCACTGGGGAGGTGGCATCTTCAGGAGATACCACTTGTGAAAGACATTGATAATGATGAGAGAAAGGCCAAGGCTCTTGGGGCTGCCACAGGACCCTCCCTCCTCCAAACAGCTGCCCCTCGGGATCTGCCCAGAGAATGGGAAATCCCAGGGAATTTCAGGCTCATGGTGCAGTTTGGGCTGCCTGTGAAGGGATGCCCAATGCCTTCCTGCAGAGGCTGGGGAGGAGCTGCAGCCAGGCCAGGCTGGCAAACAGCCCTGCAGGGTGTGGAAGCAGCAGCGGGGCAGCGAGGCTGCCATGGATCCCTTCTCGCTGTGCCGGGCACGGCGTGTCCAGATGTGCAGCCAAAGCCCCCGGCTGCTGAGCCCCAGGACAAGGCTGAGGGAAATGCACCCACCTTGTCCTGCCTGCTGCATTTCCTTCGTCCTTTGCCTCATGTGTTCAGATGATTCATGGGCTTTCTTCTGTCCTGCAGCTTTGTTCTTTCCTTTTAGAGGACCTTAGAAAAGCATATTTCCTCTTACCCTTAATGGATCCCACAGAAGCAGGGCTCAGCCTGTGGGGTCAGCAGGAACACACTACTCACCCCTGCGATGGGAGGCAGGCTTCTGTGTAGGAATGAGGGAAGGATCAGGAAGAGACCTCCCTGCAGACACATCTGTAACTCAACAGCCACAGAAGCTTCTGCTGCCTCTACTCAGCTCCACGGACACCACTGAGCCGCAGGAGCAGTGAGGGGATCACGCAGGGCGAGGGCACACACGTGCATGGCTCTGTCCTGGCACCTGCAGCGATGCCCCCCTGGCCGAGCTTTGGGCTCTGAGCTGGCAGCTCTCCCAGGGGAAAGGCCTTGACCTACCCTCACCATCTCCCAGAGGCTCAGTCTAGGACGTGGTTTGGGAAGCCAGATCACCTTCACCAACAGGCTCAGCTGCAAAGAAAGGCAGGACAGAACAGCTCCCGTGGCACTGTAGGAGATCCTCAGGCTGCAGGCAAGGCTCAGCCCCGGGGCACAGCCCTGGGCCTGGCCCCTGCCCTCTCTGCTTTTCTCTGTGACTGCACAGACTGCACGGAAGGACACAGTGGCATTGCACATGGGAGGAAGATGGACGGCTAAATGCTCCTTCCCCCCACTGACAGTCATCCTGTGGGATCACTCAGAGATCCAGAAAGGAGCAGGGCAAGGTTTTCAGAACCCTTCTGTCCTGACTTAACGGAAATGGCAGAGGAACGAGCTCTTGCCACTTGGATACTGATTAATATGTCACTAGAAAGGGAAATTCAGAACTTACCTCCAGCATTCTTCAAGACATTCGAAATATCATTCAACAACAATTCCAAATCATCAAAGTTGCGATCCAAATCTTGAAGGAAGCAAAGACCAGACCCAATTCCATGATGCACTGGCATCCCCTTCTGCCTCCGTGAACTGGGCACTGCAAGGTGGTCGGGAAAGTCCGTGGGGGTCAGATGTCAATGGACAAGGCCAAAGCTGCACAGGGGCCTGGGGAGCTCTGGGCTGGCTCCTGGTCACTCTGCACCCTCTTTGCAGGCCCTGTGACACATCCCGGGAGAGGAAACAGGGCCAGCCCCAGGGCCCATGGGGTCTCTCTCCCTCCCCCAGAGGAAACCCTCCCTGAAGGCCTGGGGAAAACCATCCCCAGCGCTTCCCGGGGAGCAGGGAGCGCTGTCCGGGGAAAGGGGAGCCAGGCTGCCGGCTCACCTGCTCGCCGCGCTTGCAGCGGAGCAGCCTGGGCAGCCCTGGCAGGCAGGGCCACGGCCAGGAGGAGCAGGAGGAAGGGGCGCAGAGCAAGGGCCATGCTGCCTTGCCCTCTGCCAGTCCCGCAGCTCTTGCTGCCACCGCTGTCCTGACACCGCTGTCCCAATGTCAGCACCACTGCTGCCACCGCCGCTGCTGCTGCCGCAACAGTTGTGCTCAAGCACTGACTGCTCGCTCCTTGTGCTGCTGTGCAACCACCGGGTCTGGGACATCTGTGACCTCAGAGCCTGCTGTGACCTCATGGCTGGGGTAGGATTTTGTTAGAATGGATCTCAAGAGGTACCCTTCCAGAGAGGAGAGGATGTCCCTCCTGGTACCTATTTGCAATGTCATTTTGTTTTTCACAGGAAGTGAGTTATAAAACATTGGACAAGTGAGGCTTTTCATGGTTCTACATACAACAGCAATGCCAAATCCAAAATTCCACTCATTTTGGTGATTCCCACTATCGCAGGCAGCAGCAGCCCTGCCATGCTAACACCGAGTCCCTGCTCTGCGCGGTGCGGCCATTTGGCCCGTATTTAAAAAGTGAAGAACTTGATACCAAAGCTGACAAAAATTATGCAATACGGGACATCAGGGTACCTGCACGCTTTAGGGGACACCTAAGCCCCGTGCACATCTTGTGGGTGTCCTCAGCCACCCTAAAATCCTCCTATGGCCTCCAAAAGAGACCCAAAAGCCATGCTCAATTTACAGCTGTCCCTCAGCCCCTGCACACCTTTGGACATATATTAAATTAAATTCCCTTCACAAATTCTTGGTGTCCCCAGTCCCCTGCACAGCACAGAGGTGACCCAAAGCCCCTGCATGCCTTTAGAGGGACCCAAACATAACACTCAGGGAGCAGCACCAGTGCTGAGCCATCTTCTGTGTGTGTGTGTTCACCATGTGTCTCTGGGTGAACAGATGAGGCCTGGGGGGCAAATCCCCACTCTGCTCATAAGAGATCCGGGGCTGCCACAGGCCCAGTGTCTGTCGGGCTCTGAGCTCATCCCTCAGGCTATGAAGGACTTCCTTCAGAGTCCAGCCTCTTTCCATTATTCTCAAGGCAAGCACGTCCCGATGGCTTCCCTCTTTCCCTGGGCTTGCCACTGGAGGAGGCCCAGGCCCAGATGACGCCAGGGAATGAAATGTGCCCTCAGCCCAGGGACGCTCAGCATGGGCTCCCCCAGCCCTCGGGGCCCCGCCGCTGGTCACAGCAGCCCCTGCCTGGCTCCTGCCTGCCCACACCGTGGGCATCCACGGCTGCTCCTGGGCACGGAGCTCAGCCTGTGCTGCTGCCAGGTGGGCTTTGCTGCTGCTGCCACCCGGACACTGGGCTGACAGCTCCATCTCTTTATTGCAAGAGAAGAGCTCATTTGGGAAGTGCTGCAGTGCCCAATTTCTTCAGCCTGACTAGCTGCCAATTCCAACACCCAGAGTGGGCCGCCCCCAGAAAACTGTCAGCTCTGGGGTTTGGCTGTAGGGCACAGCTGCTTTACAGCACAGGTGGACTGCGCTGGGGTAGAGACAAGGAACAGGGAGAGGTCTTCTGTATGCCTGTTGCCTGCCGACTCGGCGACAGAAAGACACTGAATTAAAGCCATACACCGATTTCCAAAATGGGGAGGTCCCTGGGGAGGATACAGTCTTTAGCCAATTGGGAGAAACTGAGGGTGGAACACAAGGCGGGGAATACATTGTTTAAACCAATAGGGGATTACAGGGGAGGAGGACAACTTAAACAAACCAATAGGGTTTCAAAGGATACCAAATAGATAGGGAAGTTTCTAGGGAAAGGGGTAGGCTTGGGGAGGGATTGACATTGAATGGGAGAAGGAACAGGGAACAAAAGGCAGGTCTTTGGGGAGATGGACAACTAGGGACAAAACCAGCAATATACAGGGGGGAATTGAGCAACCCATTGGCAATAAAATATGGTATAACAATACCAAATAAGGGGGTGTTATAAAACTGACTACTAGGACCGAATTACAATCAAAAACATGCACCGCAACAGGGAAGCTCTCAGTCAGGGCTCTGTTGAGCACTTCCAAATCTTTTCCTGGCATCAACAGAAGGCCAAACTTGCCCTTATCACAAGCAAACAGAGTGTTCCCCAACAGTAACCTCTTCCAAAGCCCTGTGAAACATGCTTGTTTTATGATTGGCTTTTTGCAAATATTAAAATGAAATTTATATGTGTTGTCTTAGAAACTAATGCTGTATTAATTTTCTCAAGTAGTCTTATAAATATAATTTTAGGTTATAACAGAATGTTAAAATATAAACGACACTATGTAAGATACTTGTTTGAAAGCAAGGGCTCATAGCGAGGTAGCAGCCATAGAACACTGCCGTTTGTCAGAGAAAAAGAATTTATTGCTCTCCTATCAGAAGAAACTAAATTCTTCCTGCCTCGCTCAGCCCTCAGAAAGCTGATTAGGACTAAGAGGGAGAGGTTGACGATGACCAGACAAAATCCTGTGCTTGAATGGAATTTATGCATCATGTATGAGATATATGAACATGCAACAGCTTATTCTTTTTAAGGGTTAATCCTCTGTTAACATGTGTTATTTTTCGACCTATATTGCCCAGAAAATAGGTACCCAGATGTCCGTAACTCTTTGTTTCTATTGTCTCCTATTCTCCTAATCCAAATTGTCCAAAAATTTTATCACTCTAATGATATTGCTATTTTTATAAACATTTTATTATTAATAAAATTTTAAAATTTTACAAACAAGTGATTGACATTTTTCACACCTCTTCTGGGAATCAGGAACGCGTGTGGTGGGGCCAGCTGCACCTGTGGGAGCAATGGGGAGCGTCAGCCCGTGCTGTGCTGCGCTGCTGAGCTGGCAGCACGGTGGATGCGGGCAGGACGTTCTGCGTTTCCCCCAGAGCTGGGGCCTGCAGGCACCTTGCCGCCCCTTGGCACAGGCTGTGCCACCCAACAAAGCCCAGCAGGCCGGGAGGAGAGCCCGGGGGCAGCGCAGCTGCTTGGGCAGTGGCTGCTTGGAGGGACACGGGCCAAAGCCATCCCTGAGCAGCCACTGCCAGCCCTGGCCCTCCCTGTCCCGTGACAGCTCCCCCAGCCCCAGGGAACTGACTGACACAAACTCCACAGCCAGCAAAGAGATTGTCCCAGTAATTGTCTGCTGCTCTTCTTCCCTGCAGTTGGTCCCAGAAACATCCCTCACACTGCTCTAAATGCCCACACATGGGCTGACCAGCCCCTATGCTTTTCCAGTCTGCTCTCTGAAATTTTGCAACAAATCCACCAATAAATTACAGGTTACCTCTGGGAATTGCACACTACAGTTTGCTTCATTTTTTCCCAATACCTGGAATGTCCTGTATATAGTAATGCTCTTAAGGATCTCTGGTACTTTACAGCAATTTTTTTGTACTGAGACAGATGAAACAGCCTTACTGGTTTTACTTTTGGCAGGTCTGGTTTCTTCCTTAGCGTGATGGTTTACTTATTATCTACATGTAAACTTATTTTTATTTATGTCTTTTTGTTCCCCAAGCAATTATTTTGACAATCTGTCATTCACTTCTTAGTCACTGTTACATGTATGAACAATTTTGAATCTCTTTCTATAGGAATAGAAAGCTGTATTTGTAATTTTGATCGCACTCTGGCTTCACACCACAGGCCTGATTTGTGGCTCAATGCCTGGATGCCTGTCTGAATTAAAACAATGTTTGTGAGGCAGCTGAAGAGCTTAGACCTCAGAGATTAAAATTCCTGGGAGGAGGAGAAAGAAGAAAGTATAAAATTGTGTTTCAAAGGCTGTTTTTTCACTTCTAGTATGCCAGAAGTGTGGTAGACTACACATGTCTTCAAGTGCCATTTAATTCCAGAACAACTCTCTACAGTGCCAGACACCAGGACAAATTACTCAAGACTTTGCCTCCCAATGCATCAGCTTTAGTTCTAGTGAGAGGTAGGCCTTAATTCCTGTCCGATTAGAGCAAATCCACAAAGCAACCTTGCCACTGTGTGAATGGCAAGAAGAATTTGCTTGTGAACAGGTGAATATGTCCCGCTCAATCATGACCAAAATTTGCCTTGACTTGGAAGCAAGTAGACAAGGAGCAATGCAGTATTTAGGTTTTATCTAGTGATAAATGGGGCAAGAAGCTGTACAACTTCCCTGTTTTACAGGACACAAGTACTGATACAGCCAATAATGCACCCACATGAAGGGATCTTCAGGACATTGCTTTATTTCTTAACCAGGAATAGGCAGCAAAATGGTGGCACTTATCTGAGCTGGAAGCCGTGTTCCTCTCCTGTTTTTCCTTTATTGGAATTACCAATGTTATAAATGATCAAATCATGAGCCAAAATTGTCAAAAATTTAGCAAAGGTTTATTAATTTGTCTGTGAATTTTGGTCCTTGAAACCACCACAGCCAAAGAGACAGCGTCGAGCCCGGGAAAGCTGCCGGGTGAACCTGTATCTGATCTCCCGAGTGTCAGAGTCTCCCCCGTTCACGCACGCTGCTTCTTGCAACGAGGTTTTATGCAGTTTATTCTGCCCGAGGCAAAGATGACCAAATTTCCTTTGTATCTCTTCACATGCATTGCTGTTTCTTTCCATGGGCAGAGCTGGACAAAGGCCGAGTCCAGGTGTGCCATCGGCGTTAATCGGGTCCAGGGATGCCGTGTATTCAGCTGCACCAATTTGGCACCACTGACTATCTTGATAGATGCAACTGGCAAGGTGATAATCACTCTTAGGTGGCTCCCCATGACTCAAGAAACCAGTGATCATCGCCATGGAAGCTTCTATTCTTACGTTAAGGTGTTGATTGTTATCTTAACTTGTGTCCAGGAGCTAGTTGAATCTAAATAGAGAGCTGCTCCGAGCCAAGATGGTCAAAGATATGATTTTGGATTTCACAATATTTTATACCATTCATTAACAGCATGAATTATCCCTACCATATATTACACCAATACTAGTGATGGCACATGCCTTGGCTTGTCTGGCCCCTGCAGCTGAACCAAATAGCAGCAACTGTGATGTTCCACCCCAGAGACATTTTCGGCCAGCTGGATTTGCAGCTGGGCACGTGGGAACAAGTCCAGCCATGCCGGGACTCCGGTGCCGTTGGGATGGAGCTTCCTCCCCTGGAGGGTCTGCTCCTCAGGCTTCCCTCTGCCAGAGAAGCTTTAAGACGGTAGTGAAGGAAAGGAGTCGGTTCTGATGGAGGGTTTTAATCCAGAGCTTTATTCTGGCCCACAGGCCACTGAATCCAGCAACTGCTCCAATGGAACTCCTGGACCGCATGGTTGCTCGTCCTTTTCCCCGAGGGAGGGGAGGAAGGAAGGGATAGGGAACCCACCAACCTGGGACAAGAGAGGAGATCTCGAGGGACAAATGACACCTGGATGGCCCAATGCCTGCCCTGCCCCCCAGGGTAGAGGGCATCTTTTGAATCTGCCAATCACTCAATGACGTTCTGGAATTGCAGGATTGGCAGACAGTGCTCAGCAGGGGTCAGGGTGGGGAAAGGAGGGATGATGGACACACCTGGGAGGGAATCTTCAGGGGAGAAACCCGGGGTTCTGGGGTAAACCATGAAATCACACTGCAACACTCCTGGAGCACACTGTCTGTTATTTGCAGACTTCACTGCCTAGACCATGAATGCTCTCAGGGCCAATTGCTAAAGGACACAAGTCCCAAAATACAGGTGCCACATAATCACCCCAGCACTAATCCAGCACTGCTTTGATGGTGCCCAGGAGCACAGAATGGCTTGGCTTGGAAGGGACATTTAAAGGCCATCTAGTCCAATGCCCTGCAGTGAGCAGGGACACCTTTAAGTAGGTCAGGTTGCTGAGAGCGTGAGCTTGAATGTCTGCAGGGATGGATGTCCACCTCTTTGGGAAACCTGTGCCAGGCTTTCAAAACCTACAGTAAAAAAAATGGGTTTCTTTTGTCCAGTCTGAATCGACCATCTTTTGGACTAAAAGCATTCCCTCTCGGTCTGCTCACAAAAGGCTCTACTAAAAGTGCTGTCCCATCTCTTTTACAAGCCTCCTTAAGGAACTGAAAGGAAGCAATGAAGTCTCCCTGGAGTCTGCTCTCTTCAAGGCTGAACGCCACCAGCTCTCCCAGCCTGTCTCCAAAGCAGAAGGGCTCCAGCCCTCAGAGCAATTTGTCCCTCCTCTGGACTAGATCCAACAGGACCATGGCCTTCCTGTGTGGGGAGCCCAGAGATGGATGCAGTAATCTGTCGCGGTACAGACAGAGACAGTACAAAGCAACACACTCCGTTTCCAGAAGGCTTCAAACACTGTTTTTATTCTAGCATGCATGCTTGTTCTACATTCTTACAAAGCTCATAATTTACACTTTACTCACTGATCACGAGAGGCAAGCAAAGTGCTTCTTGGAATAAGCAGTTACAAGTTTTCCTTATTTATCCTACTTTCTTTCTTGCTTTCAGTGTAAAAAAACTTGATAATAAATGCTTTGAGGGGTAAACCTGGATCCTCTTGCCAAAGTTCTCAATGGCTCACAGAGGTCACTGTAAAACCTCTTCCACAGTACTCCAGATTGGGTCTCACCAAAGCAGAGGGATGGAATCACCTCCTTCAAGCTGCTGGGAACTCTCCTTTGGATGCACATGGCTGGCTCATGTGCAGCCTCTCATCTTGCAGCACCCCCAAGTCCATCTTGACAGGGCTGCTCTCCATCCCTTCATGGCCCAGCCTGTGAGATCAGCTGGGCTGGGACTGTGTCACAGCCCTTGGACAGGGCAGCTGGGAACGATGAGCTCCCTACCAAAGAAGGCAGATCCCACTCCCCACACAACTCCACCCTGGCCATGAGGTCACAGCAGGCTCTGAGGTCACAGATGTCCCAGACCCGGTGGTTGCAAAGCAGCACAAGGAGCGAGCAGTCAGTGCTTGAGCACAACTGTTGCGGCAGAAGCAGCGGCGGTGGCAGCAGTGGTGCTGACATTGGGACAGCGGTGTCAGGACAGCGGTGGCAGGATGTGTCACAGGGCCGGCAAAGAGGGTGCAGAGTGTCCAGGAGCCAGCCCAGAGCTCCCCAGGCCCGTGTGCAGCTCTGGCCTTGTCCATTGACATCTGGCTCCCACAGCCTTACCCTACCACCTTAGAGTGCCCAGGTCCCAATAGCAGAGGGGGAATCTCAGGACATCATGGAAATGGGTTTGGGTGTTTGCTTCCCTCTAGATGAGCTTGCTAGGAAGGTTTCTCCAGCAGCTTGGCTCCATGAAGATTTGAAGCCTCTAAAGCCTCCTGCAGGTATATTGTCAATGTTCCCCTCAGAGGATAATCCTTGACAATCTGGCAGGAACCTGGTTACAGAAGTTGCTGTGGCTGTTGGGTTACAGGAGTGTCTGCAGGGAGGACTTATCAAGATCCTCTCCTGGTTGCTGCTCACAAGCCCAGTTCCCATCGCAGGGGTGAGTAGTGTGTCCCTGCTGACCCCATGGGCTGAGCCCCGCTTCTGTGGAATCATTTCATCTGACATGCAAACACTTCTCTTAAGGTCCTCTGAGAAGGAGGAACAAGCCTGGAGGAGCCAAAAAGTCTCTAGAGGTATCCAGACCCATGGCCAGGATCCTGAGTGACCTGGAAAGACGCCATGGTGGGTTCATTTCCCTCAGCCTTGTCCTGGGGCTCAGCAGCCGGGGGCTTTGGCTGCACATCTGGACACCCCGTGCCCGGCACAGCGGGAAGGGATCCATGGCAGCCTCGCTGCCCCGCTGCTGCTTCCACACCCTGCAGGGCTGTTTGCCAGCCTGGCCTGGCTGCAGCTTCTCCCCAGCCTCTGCAGGAAGGCATTTGGCATCTGCTGACAGGCAGCCGAAACAGCACCATGGGCCTGTGATCCCCTGCAATTTCCTGGTTTCTGAGCACATCTGGAGGGACAGCTCTTTGGAGGAGGGAGGACCCTGCAGCAGCCCCAATAACCTGATCTTTCTTCTGCATCTTATCCATTACTTGGACACGCAGTGCCTCCTGAAGATGCCACCTTCCCATTGGGGAACAGCCCCCCCTGATCCAGCTGCCCCTTTTCCTTTCTGCAGTGATGGAAGGAGAGGATGCGCTGAAGGCGCAGTTTCCCAGAGGAAGCAGGGGCTCATTGCCAGCCTCTGCTACAGCAAGGGAGGCGATGGCAGGCACAGCCACAGGAGGTAATTGCTGTGCCTCTGGGCCTGAGCCCTGCTGAGGCTTGAGCTGCCCTCTCTGCTGCTTGGCACTCCTGGCACACAGCATTACCTGACTCCCTTCCAGTGCTGGGTTCCCTATAGAGGGGGATCCCAGCACAGCATGGAATGTTTCCCATCTGTGCTCCTTTCTAGACTGGGATCCTGACTTCAATCATTTCGAAATGGTGGTAAAGCAATACTTAAGGATGTTGGAGCTTGGTGAAGGTAGGCTACCAGCAATCCTTCCCTAACAGAGTAATCATTGTCCAAGTGAAATCCTCATTCAGAGTAATATTCCTGTGTCATTCCCCTCAAGATCCGCTGAAGTTTGATAAATTCTGGGAATCCTGGCCTCCAAATTTCTGCTCCTTTATCCAACAGGCATCCTACAGGATCCCACAGGATCACTGTCTGTGAGAGGAATGATCATTTATCTGTCCATCTTCCCCCCATGTGCAATGCCAGTGTGTCCTTCTGTGTGCTCTGTGCAGCCAAGGAGAAAAGCAGAGAGGGAAGGAGCTGGGCCCAGGGCTGTGCCTCGGGGCTGAGCCTTTCTCAGCTCCTTTGCCGGCCCCAGGGAGCCTGAGCTGCTCCTGCTGCAACTACCAAGCCCTGGCCCTGCCTGGGGCTGGGTTTGGAGCTGCAGCAGCTCCAGGGAGTCCTTTCTGCCCCGACTGCCCCGCAAGGGGCTCCTTACATCCCAGTATGGGGCCACTGCAGGCACGAGGTCCCCCTGGCCCTGCTCCTGAGTGGAAGGCAGAGCTGAGAGAGTGCCTTGGACGGCACCAATCACCCAGGTTTCCTCACTGCCACTCCGGCAAGAATTAGAAATGGAACAATTTTCTATTAAGGTCCTCCTAGTTCGATGAACCAAGGGACAGGAGACAAGAAATCCCTGGAGGCAGCCAAACTTCTGGACCAGGTGATGAGTGACCTGGAGAGGCTCCATGGTGGGTGCATTTCTCTCAGCCTTGTCCTGGGGCTCAGCAGCCGGGGGCTTTGGCTGCACATCTGGACACGCCGTGCCCGGCACAGAGGGAAGGGATCCATGGCAGACTCGCTGCCCCGCTGCTGCTTCCATGCCCTGCAGGGCTGTTTGCCAGCCTGGCCTGGCTGCAGCTTCTCCCCAGCCTCTGCAGGAAGGTATTGGGCATCAGCTGACAGGCAGCCCAAACTGCACCATGGTTCATACATGCCCTGAGATCCCCTGCAATTGCTTGGACCATGGGGAGATCAGGAATGACAGCAGTTTTGAGAAGGGCAAATCCTGGCCAAACCCAAAAGTTTTTATGATTTCCTGCTCCTTATCCATCAGTTTGACCTGTATTGCCTCCTGAAGATGCCGCCTCCCAGAAAGGGGAACATCTCCATCTAATTTAGCTGTCTCTTTTTCTTTCTCCAGAGATGAACCGAAAGTCTGTGCCAAAAACAGCATTTCCTGCAGGAAGCAGGGGCTCATTGGCAGCCTCTGCTGCAGGAAGGGAGGTGATGCCCAGCACAGTCACAGGAGGTAATTGCTGTGCCTCTGGGCCTGAGCCCTGCTGAGGCTTGAGCTGCCATCTTGGCTGTGCATCAGTGCCTGCCCTCCAGGGATGTTAGACAGGCCCTGCAAAGAGGGTGCAGAGTGACCAGGAGCCAGCCCAGAGCTCCCCAGGCCCCTGTGCAGCTTTGGCCTTGTCCATTCACATCTGGCTCTCACAGCCTTACCCGATCCCCTTGCAGTGCACAGTTCCCATAGGCAGAGGGGGATCCCAGCAAAACCATGGAAATGGGTCTGGTCTGTGCTCCCTTCCAGATGAGAGTGGTGCCATTGCTTTGCCAGCAGCTGGAATGGAAGATGGTTTGGAACCCTTGGAAGCTTCTGCAGGTAAGTTCTGAGAGAATAATCATTGACAACCTGGCAGGAACTGTTTGACAGAAGCTCCTGTGGCTCTTGAGTTACAGGTGTGTCTGCAGGGAGGATCTTCCCAGGTCCTTTGGTGGATGTTGCACACAAGCCCAGCTCCCATCGCAGGGGTGAGTAGTGTGTCCCTGCTGACCTCACGACCTGAGCCCTGCATCTGTGGGATCTATTCCTGGTGAAATAAAAATACTTTCTCTTAAGGTCCTCTGAGAGGGAGGAAAACACCTACAAAACAGAATGTGCCCGTGGAGGAATCCAAACAACTGGAACAAATCCTGATTGACCTGGAGAGACGCCGTGGTGGGTGCATTTCCCTCAGCCTTGTCCTGGGGCTCAGCAGCCGGGGCCTTTGGCTGCACATCGGGACACGCCGTGCCTGGCACAGCGGGAAGGGATCCATGGCAGCCTCGCTGCCCCGCTGCTGCTTCCACGCCCTGCAGGGCTGTTTGCCAGCCTGGCCTGGCTGCAGCTTCTCCCCAGCCTCTGCAGGATTGATTGAGGCATCTGCTGATGGGCAGAATAAACTACACCATGGGCATGAAATTCCCTGGGATTTCCCGGTCTCTTGGCAGATCCAGAGGGGCAGATGTTTGGAGGAGGGTTGAGCCCTGTGGCAGCCCCAAGAGCCTTGGCCTTTCCCTGGTCCTTATCCATGTCTTTCACAAGTGGTATCTCCTGAAGATGCCACCTCCCCAG
Source organism: Melospiza melodia melodia (assembly GCF_035770615.1). Lineage (NCBI taxonomy): Eukaryota > Metazoa > Chordata > Aves > Passeriformes > Passerellidae > Melospiza > Melospiza melodia. The sequence goes on along the minus strand of NC_086203.1, from coordinate 6,812,161 downwards.
TGGGGAGTGGCTCCACCTTATCTGGCTTTTCCTTTTCCTTTCTCCAGAGATGGACCAAAAGTCTTTGCGGAAGGCTGCACATCCTGGAGGACGCAATGTACCTGTGCTAGCCACAGATACAGGACGTGACGAGATGCCAGACAGTGCCACAGAAGGTGATTGCTGTGCCAGGCTCAGCCGGTCTGGGCAGTTCTGCTGGGGTCCCCCCGTGTGGGACATGTCCTGAAACCTGGGAGCGATTGCATGGGGTGCCCATGGTGGGGAAAGGGCAGAGGGGGAGAGCAAGGCTCCATTGTGTTTTTAGAGGGCCTGGGTGTGTGTCCCTGGGGCTGGGGGAGCTGTCACGGGGCAGGGAGGGCCAGGGCTGGCAGTGGCTGCTCAGGGATGGCTTTGGCCCGTGTCCCTCCAAGCAGGGACTGCCCAAGCAGCTGCGCTGCCCCCGGGCTCTCCTCCCGGCCTGCTGGGCTTTGCTGGGTGGCACAGCCTGTGCCAAGGGGCGGCAAGGTGCCTGCAGGCCCCAGCTCTGGGGGAAACGGAGAACGTCCTGCCCGCATCCACCGTGCTGCCAGCTCAGCAGTGCAGCACAGCACGGGCTCACGCTCCCCATTGCTCCCACAGACGTTGTCACTGAAACAGGAATATATGTCCCGGATCCAGTGCACCTCCCAGAAATTGTCTGCCCCCAGGATGTGCACAGAAAGTGCATGATAGGCACAGTGGTGATAGTGTTCACTGTGCCACTTGTGCTGCTGGGCTGCTATCTTGGCATTCGCAAGGTGCAGGAGAAAAGACGGTCAGTTGCTGATTTTTCTCCACGGTTTTCTTATAACTCTGCTCCATAGCATTGGTAGCCTGACTCGTTGTCGTGCTGCTGTGGAGTTGTGGCCAGTCTGATATTCCAAAGAACTCTGCTGAGGGTTCTGCTGCTGCCCAGAGCTTTCATTGGCCTCCTCATTGCTGGGCCTTGTCCTGGGGGCCCGCTGGGGCTGCAGCCAGTGCTGGCTCCCACTGAGGCTGCCTGGCCAAGAGCAGCCCCAGGGGCACAGGGCAGAGGCACAGCAAGTTCTCAGCAGTGTTTGGGCAGCACAGTTCAGGACAGGACAGTGCTTATTTAGTAGCTCATATATAGTTTCATCGGATTTGCTCCAGTTCAGTGTTAAAACAAATCCAACCTGATGAAGGTTTGGCTTTGGCCGTGAAACTTTGCTCTTTGTGTGCGCCCTGTTCTGGATTGATTCCCAATCAGTCTTGGAGCCACTTTTGGGGGAAGGCTCATCCCAGCCCTGAGCCTTGGCAGTTCAGGCCTCAAAGGGACAGCTGAGGCTGCAGTGCATATGACTGGGCATCGGGGCTGCATTATCCAAGGGCTTGGGAAGTTTAAATTACTGTAATTTTTCTATATGTTTTTTTTTCTATGAAATTTGTTCACTTTTTCTAATTTTAGTTAAAAAAAAAATTTTTCCAGTGCTTTTTACAGTTATTTGATATTGTGAATGCTGCCATGATTATCCCATGGCTGAATTAGAAGACTGTAAGTATCATAAAATGGAATAATTTTTACACTCCTATGTCTTTCACAGGCTCATGAAACTTTTGTTGCTTTGATGTGACCAACAGAAGAGTTCTGCTCTGCTTTTAATTCAAACAAGCAGCAGGGCTGGAACCTGTTGAGAGGAGTCTCTTCACAGCTACAGCAGCCTGCAAGGTTTCTTTGTTGAGGAATATAAATCTTTATTTTATGAATATATTTGTCTTGGTTTGGAAAGACAGGTGCCTGCTAAGGAAGGCAGTAGCGTCCCCTGAAATGGAGAATGTACCCCCTTTGAATTGTTATAAATTTTAAATTAAGGGCCTCAGGCAAAAAAATGTGGGAGCAGGAAATAACAGTTCTTTAACAGGGAAGAAAATAAAAGTATAAAATAAACAATGCAGTAAACTAAAACAACTCTGACAGAGTCAGAACACAACCCGACACCCAGTGGGTCAGGGTGTTGGTAGCAGTCCAAGTGGAATTATGGCTGCAGTCCTCCTGGAGTGTCAGGTGTTGTTCTGCTGGAGCAGGAATCCTGTAGAAAAGGCTGTAGTCTTCCTCTGAAGATCCAGGGGAAGAAGAGGCAGCTGCTGTTTTTCTGGGAAAGCCAGTGGAGAAGCTGTCTTGGTGTTCCAGAATCTCCACATTATATCTCTGGCAGGAATTTCCTCTGGGGCAGAGCATCTCTGACTGGGATGCTGTAGTTCTTATCAGTCATGCAGTGACATTCAATAGCCTGTTATCAGCAGATGTTTGTGTCCCCGCCCCCTCCCCCAAGGCAGGAGTGGGTGTGGAAGAGATAAGGCAAACTGGCCACTTAACAGAAGACAGCTGCCATACAGATAGAAAACATATTGCTTTGCAGTCTGGGACACTATGCACCCCTTATTCTATTGCCATCTGCATCACAATGAAACTTGACACACAACTCTAACTTAATACCAGGTTTTTCTGTGGTACACAAGGATCTTCATCTTCCTGCATTACCCACCAAGTGTAACCATGTTCTTGAGCAAAAACAATTCCATGGATGGGTTTTTCTTTGCCTGAAGTGGGATTAATCCAAACAGTCTTTCCCAAAATACCTTTCATATGTACAACAGGGACATTATTTCCGTCCACTGTGTGCAGGGGTTCAGACTGGGCAGGATCAGCTCAATTGATGGACCCTTGGGTGTTGATCATCCAGGTGACTTTTGCTAAGTTCATTTCCCTGTTTGTAAAAGTCTCCTCCCCAGGTGCCTTCAGGGTAGTCTTAAGAAGTCCATTGCACCATTCACCTTTCCTAGCAGCTGGTGCATCATAGAGGATATCCATTCAATGCCATGTTCCCTGGCCCAGGTGTTGATAAGGCCGTTCTTGAAATGGGTCCTGTTGTCCAACTCAGTCCTTTAAGGGGTGCTGTGTCTCCACAGAACTTGCTTTTCAAGGCCCAGGATGGTGTTCCAGGCAGTTGCATGAGACACAGGGTAGGTCTCCAACCATCCAGTGGTGGCTTCCACCATGGTCAGCACGTAGCGCTTGCCCTGGCGTGTCTGGGACAGTGTGACGGAGTCAATCTGCCAGGCCTCCCCATACTTGGACCACCACCCCTACCCTACCATAGGGGCTTCACCTGCTTGGCCTGCTTGATGGCAGCACACGTCTTACAGTCATGGATAACCCTAGAAATACTGTCCATGGTTAAATTCACCCCTTGGTCTTGTGCCCACTTAGAGGTGGCATCTCTGCCCTGATGGCCTGAGGCATCATGGCCCCATCAAGCTAGGAACAACTCCCCCTTATGCTGCCAATCTAAGTCTGTCTTCAACACCTCTATTTTTGCTGCCTGATCTACCTGTTCATTGTTTCGGTGTTCCTCATTAGCCTGACTCTTGGGGACATGGGCATCTACATGATGGACTTTCACAGGTAGCTTCTCCAATCGAGCAGCAATTCATCTGCAGCCCAGACTGGTTTTCCCCTATGCTGCCAGTTGACCTTTTTCCACCTTTCCAGCCAGCTCCACAGAGCATTGGCTACCATCCACAAATCAGTATTAAGGCAGAGCTTTGGCCACTTTTCTCTCTCAGCAATGGCCAGGGCCAGCTGAACAGCTTTGAGTTCAGTAAGTTCCTTGAACCACCTTCTCCTTTAGCAGTTTGTGCAACCTGTTGTGGGGGGCTCCATACGGCTGCTTTCCACTTCCAGTTCATCCCTACGATGCAACAGGAACCATCAGTGAAAAGAGCGTAGCGTGTTTCCTCTGCTGGTAGATGGTTGTATGGTGGAGCTTCTTCAGTACGTCTCACTTGCTCTTGTTCACCAGTGAGACCAAAGTTTTCACCTTCCGGCCAGTTTGTAATTATCTCCAAAATCCCACAGCAATTCAGGTTTCCAGTATGGGCGTGCTGTGTGATAACAGCAATCCATTTGCTCCATGTGGTGTCAGTGGCATGGTGGGTAGTGGGAATCTTTGCTTTGAACATCCACCCCAGCACCGGTAGTCAGGGTGCCAGGAGGAGTTGTGCTTCCATGCCAATCACCTCTGAGGCAGCCTGGACTCCTTCATAGGCAGCCAAGATTTCTTCTGCTGGAGTGTAGTTGGCTTCAGACCCTCTGTAACTTTGACTCCAAAATCCCAGTGGTCGACCCCAAGTCTCCCCAGGCACCTTCTGCCAAAGGCTCCAGGACAAGCCATGGTTCCCAGCTGCAGAGTAGAGCACATTCTTCACCTCTGGTCCTGTCCTGACTGGGCCAAAGGCTACTGCATGAGCGAATTCCTGCTTAATCTGGGCAAAAGCTTGTTGCTGTTCAGGGCCACAGTGGAAATCATTCTCTTGCAGGTGACAAGGTAAAGAGGGCTCATGATCTGAACTGTACTCAGGAATTGGCATTCTCCAAAAACCGATGGTGCCTAGAAAGCTTGTGTTTCTTTCTTGCTGGCTGGTGGAGACATTGCTGTGATCTTACTGATGACCTCAGTGAGAATCTGACACTGTCCATCTTGCAACTTTACTCCCAGGAACTGGATCTCTCGGGCACGTCCCTTGACTTTACTCTTCTTGATGGTGAAGCTGGCTTCCAGGGGAATCTAGAGGATCCTCTCTCCTTTCTCAAATACTTCCATTGCTGTGTTCCCCCACACAATGATGTCATCAATATATTGCAGATGTTCTGGAGCCTCACCCTTTTCCAGTGCAGCCTGGATCAGTCCATGGCAGATGGTGGGGCTGTGCTTCCACCCCTGGGGCAGTCGGTTCCAGGTGTACTGCACTCTCCTCCATGTGAAGGCAAACTGAGGCCTGCATTCTGCTGCCAGAGGAATGGAGAGAAACGCGTTAGCAATGTCTATAGTGGTGCACCACTTTGCTGCCTTGAACTCCAGCTCGTACTGGAACTCCAGCATGTCCAGCCCAGCAGCGCTCAGCCGTGGAGTCCCTTCATTCAAGGCACAATATTCCACAGTCAATCTCCATTCTCTGTCAGATTTGCACACAGGCCAGATGAGACTGTCGAAGGGTGAGTGGGTTTTGCTGACCACCTCCTGGCTGTCCAGCTCACGGATCATTTTGTGGATGGGGATCACAGCATCTTGATTCGTCCGATACAGCCGGCGGTGCACTGTCGAGGTGGCAATTGGCACTCGTTGCTCTTCTACCTTCAGGAGTCCTACTGCAGATGGGCTTTCTGATAGTCAGGGCAAGGTGTTCAACTGCTTAATGTTCTCTGCCTCTACAGCAGCTATTCCAAATGCCCATCTGAGTCCCTCTGGGTCTTTGTAATAGCCATTCTGGAGAAAGTCTATGCCCAGAACACAGGGGGCCTCTGGGCCAGTCACAATACGATCTTTTTTCCACTCTTTCCCAGTCAGGCTCACCTCGGGTCCCAACAGGATCAATTGCAGTGATCCCCCTGTCACCCCGGCAATGGAAACAGGTTTTGCCCCCCACATGTCCTGATGGTATCAGGGCACACTGTGCACCAGTATCAACTAAGGCATCGTATTTTTGTGGCTCTGATGTGCCAGGCCAGTGGATCCACAACATCCAGAAGATCCTGTTTTCCCATGCCTTTCCCTGGCTAGAGGCAGGGCCCCTCTAACCCTGGGTATAAGTGGTAGAGATATCTTCAAGAGGATCTGACAGATCATACTCAGCAGCTCGGTCATGGGAGGTTGAGGCTACCTTTACTGGAATTCCCTCAGTTAGTGTTTCCCTCCTTGAGTTGACTCACCCGTACTGCCAGGACAGAAGTGGGTTTCCCATCCCACCTTCCCATATCTCTCCCATGGTTACACAGAAGGAACCACAGGTCAGCCCGTGGGGTGTACCCTCTCTATCTAGCTGGGGAATGTTGGGCTCTGACTCTGGGGCCTGTGAGTGGTACTGGTGCTATGTGGGAACTGTTCCTCCTCACCTCCTCCCTCATCTCCTCTCTGAGTTCTTGGACAAGGGCAGAGACATGAGCCTGCATTGGGCCATTGATCATACTCACACAATTTCTAAGCTTGGTGGCCACAGAACCCACTGTCTCTTGGTTGGTGTTGGCATTAATTGTTGCAACGAAGGTGGTGTATTGAGATGGCCCCAGATATGCCAGACTCCACAACATTTGGCCTGCGCACCTGACCTTGTTGGGGTCATTTTCATGCTGTCCATCCCTCCCAAAGAGTACCTCCAATACTGCCACTTCTCTCACCTGTTGGATCCCCCCCTCAAGGGTCTTCCAGCACATTCTATGGTGGTGCTCCTGCACTGTCTCCCTGTGGACAAACCTGTGGAATCCCAGGGCACCAGGAATATTTCTCTGTCTGCTCTGGAGTGCCCTGACCCCCAGGGAAGCTCTGACTTTGAGGGCACTCTCTCTAGCTGGCGAAAGGCTCATGTGGTGTCTTTTGTCTACTGGAGATTTCAGTTTCCATTGGCAATAAGAGCATAGAGGGGTCTGGCGATCAGTCCATAATTATAAACCCACAGCTGGCACTACCCTACCATGCCTAAGAAGGTTCAGAGTTCCTTCGTTGTCTGGGGTTTCAGGGTTTGGCATACGGCTTCTTTGCCTTAAAGTCTGCTGCTCAGCACTCACTTCTTACTCTAGGTAGATTACCTTCTGTTTCACTACCTGTGCCTTTTTTTTTGAGACTCTGCGTCCTTGGAGTCCTAGGAAATTCGAAAGGCTTACTGTCCAGGCTTCTCCTGCTTCCCTTGTCCGAGTGGCTACTAGAAGATCGTCTCTGTACTGCAACAGGCTCCTTTCCTCTTGTGGAGCTTCCCGGGACTCTGGGTCTTTGCAAGCTGTTCTCTAATCGGAGTGGGGAATCTTGAAGCCTTCAGGCACATGGACTATGTGAGCTTGAGTTTGAATGCAAAAAATTTTCTGGCTGGCTTCGTGGATAGGGAGGAAAAGAAGGCATCTCTTAGGCCTAAAACAGGGAACTAGGTTAGCTCAGGTGTTAAACAAGTTAGTAAGGTATATGGATTTACTACCACAGGGTATAAATTCTGTGTTATCTTATTAACAGTCCTTAATCTAGTACTATCAATTATTGGGCTGATTCTTTCCTTATCTTGTTTTTGAGGGTACTACTCAGTTCTCACTAGTTGTGTTCTTTCTTTAAGCTTGATGCTCATGGGGGAGCATCTTTCACTCTCCCTGGTACACCAGAGGCTTATACCCTTGAAAACACTTATTTACTTATTCTAATATCTCTTTACTAATGTCTTTCTTAATTTCAGTGTCTGTTAATGTTAAGCCTAACATCTTTATATCATTTGCTTCTAGAGTAACCTTTCTCATTTGAGAATGTTTAGTAAATTGAGCAAATTGTACAAAAGCTTTTAGGTACGCATAGTACACATGTTACTTTAAAGGTTTGCACAAGTATGCTTTCTCAGACTGGCCAGTTGTTCATTCCCCACACTACAACATAAACATTCTCCACAGGTACTAAAGCTTTATTAAAACTGAATATACGACCCTTGTGTCGACAAAAATTCTTCCCTTTTTGGGAGGTCATCTTTACTCTTCCTCCCTTACCTTGGGAGGAGCTTTTAGCAAATCATATGTACTCATTTTGTGAACTGTGATTGCTTTGCATTTCAGCATGATAATCTTTGCCTGATTTCATACGTTGCTATCTTATGCTGCATGCTGAACAACATGTTTGATTTGCTTTCTCTTTGCCTTGTTTCCTTTTTCAAGGGCCAAGACTGGAGGGAGGTCTGATCTTACAGTCTCGTTGCCATTCTGGGTGATTTCTTAAAACAAAAAGACATTTCAGCATACAAAAACTCTATCTCATTTATCTTCTTATTTTAAAACAGTACTAACAGCAATGAAGTATTATAAATCTTTTTATTTTCTGAGCTGCTCTTACTGGCAGCTTTCTCTTAGTGAGCCCCTCCCAAAAGGGGCGAATTTAGGAACCTCTTTGCTCTGGTCAGTTCTCATTATTTATTTCTCCTTGCTTTATCTCGCTTCCACTCAAACTTTTTTACAGACCTTTACAGTAGTTTCTCAACTTTCTTCTTATACACACAGCTCTAGGTGGCAGGTATCAGATGTTCCCACACACAAGCTCTAAGACCTTAGGTTCTGAATCTGCTTGACTAGAAACTTCTAATTTACACTCGGGGCATGTGTCCTGACAGCAAAACAGCAATACCAGTGTTTGTCATAAACACCACACTGCAATAATACCTGCACATCTAGCTTTTGCTCACAGGCCATTCCCGTGTTCCCTGGAGAGACGGGGCAGCCAGAGCTGTCCCTGTGCCCAGGGGACAGCCACTGTCACCTCACACAGCATGCTAATCAAAAACGTGACATAGACACTATGTTCTGATCAAACAAAATATCAGTCTTTTCTAGTTCTCTTCTTGCACAATCTAATTAAGTACTGTGCTTACTTACACTTCTTTTACTGCTTTGCAAAAAGGCTGTGCTAGTCACAGCCGAAACTCTGATATGCTCACAGACACGGACACATGCACCCACACCCCCCCTTTATCTCAAATTCGCTAGAGCCAAGGCTTGAATTGCTGTGAGGGGGAGAATTCTTGGAATTCCTTTAACTCGCTTTATCGTAGTTAAGCATAAATCACTGTACTATAGTTCTCTTATGTAAAATGCCACTCCTGTTGCAACAAAATCTTAAAATCTCTACAAACACTACTATACAATCTGAGAATCAAATTACCACAATGCAGCAGAAGAAAATCTCCACACAAAATCACTGGGAAAGGGCATATCTCTCAAAGTGCTCACTTTTCTCAACACAACAGAGCATACCATAATTCAGCATTTACTCACATCAATTTTTCTTTGACACAATCAAAATAACAGCATACAGTCTAGAGATCAAGTCTAAACATCTAAGGCAAAGGAACTCTCTGAGCTCATACTCACGGTTAAAATGTACTAAATCTACACAAACTACTACATTTAAACACGATAAACACCATCACTGACATTCCTCCACTCGCTTCTCTGCGGGGCACTTTTCTCTCTGCCCCCACAGCCTGCTGCAGCTTCAGGCTTCACTCGGCTGCTTTAAACACGGGTAGTACTCACTCCCCCCCCGCACTGTAGGGCACTATAGATTTATTCTCTTTTATACACCATACACTTATACACTTGCACAATTAGAAACACAGTGCACTGACCACACAATGCACACATTAACTATACAGCAACACAGTGTCCGGACATCACACACACACAAAAACAAAACACACACGGGCTCAGCGGTTCTGCTCCATCAGAACAATGAACCCCCAACACACACATACACGGGTTCACCTGGCTCACCCCCAGAACTGCTTGCGGTCTGCTCTATCAGAACGATGAACCCCGTCTCTAATACAGCTGCTCTATCAGCTGAACCCAGACGTCTCTGGGTGGTTTATTCCCTTGCTCTCCTTTCCCTCCCCCAGGGGCCCCTCAGTACATACCGTATCTTCCTCCGCAGGCCAGCAGGTCCTTGTCTGTCTTCGCAGGTGGCAAGTTGAGATGAGCGGAGCCCCACCAGGAAAAAATCCTAGGGCGCGCCTTGGAGGTCCGTCTATCCCCCCTGCCCCTGCGGGGACAGAGAACTCCTGCCTGGCTCGCCATAATGTTTTGCGGAGAAAAGAAGAAAGTTCACATCTTTGTAAAAGTTGTAAATCCCGGTATGCTTTTATTATGATGCGCGCCGGACGCAAGCCCCCAACAAGGCACGCGTACCTCTGAAGACCTCGGGTCTTCTTTTATCCCCCTTCCAAATGCATATGCATACACTTTCACAATAAGTTCATACATATTCATTCCGCGTGACATTTAGCACCAGTTCTTCTTTATCAAAGGAATTTCTAAGTCGGGGGCAAATCGACCTTGTGGTCTTTTCTGTTTTTCTTTCTCTGTCTCCTTGCTGTCTCAGCATGTGAGATTTTCCTTCAGTTTTGGTCTCACAGACTTTTCACCTTTCTTAGACACTTCACCTAATTCAGAATGGATCTTTACTCTGTCTCATTGTAACCAACAGAAGAGTTTTTCTCTGCTTTTAATTCAAACAAGCAGCACAGACGGAACCTGTTGAGAAGAGTCTCTTCACTTCATTGCTAAAGCAAACAGCCTGGGTTCTTTATTGAGCAATATAAAATCTATATTTTATGTGTAGACTCCTGTCAAGTGACTGATAGATATGAGGGATTTGGACTCTTTGGGATGTACTGACCAGCTGTGCATTGGCTCTGCGAATCTCAGTCTGTAATAATCAATCTCTTTCAGAAGACAATGTTCAGTTTCTTCCTGGCACTCACTCTTGCATTTGTACTCAAAACCACTTCTTGAAAGAAATTTACAACGGCTCTTTATGCTCCCTTAGATGACTTTTCTCTCTTTCTCCGGAGATGCCGATGAAAACCGGGATGATTGCATTAAAAAAGCTGCAAAGCAGATCCTGGAGAAGAGGGCATACATCTGCTCCCACCCTCTGGACAGGACCTTCTGATCCCTCCCTGACAGCAGGCACTCATCACTGTCAGTCAGGGAGGAATTTGCTGCAGTTTCCATATTTGACAGCTTAAAATGATCTGTTATTTACTGTCTTTAATCAATGTAATTGTACAAAATAAAATTTCTTTCTAAACACTACTTCATAGGATAAGGATAAATAAAGAGATTTAATTTAAAGCTGAAATTATTTTGTCAGATAGATAGATGGGTAGATATATCGGAAGATAGGTAGATACTTAGATCGCTAGATAGTTAAATAACTAAGACAGACATAGATATATAGATAGATAGATAGATAGATAGATAGATAGATAGATAGATAGATAGATAGATAGATAGATAGATGTATATACATGTCTGTTCCTCTTGGAGTGGGATAAAGACAGGGAGAGGAAGTTTGGATGGGGAGACGTTTCTTCCCAGGGAAGGGACTGTGTGGTTTCTCAGTATCTTTTCACTTCAATCAGCTGCTCATTCACTGAGCAAGTCTGAAAGACTTGGGCAATCACAACAGTTCTGTTTTGGACGTCCCTCCAGCTCTCTTGTCCAGCAGCACCACCAGGACACTGAGTCCCCAGTGTCCAGGGAGCTTCTGCTGTCACCCTGAGGGACACCACTGGTCACTGACGTCTATCGGGCCTCTGAGCCATTGACCACAACTCCCTGGATGTGACCAGCCAGGCAATTGCTCATTCTCCAAACTGTGCCTCCATCAGATCCATAGCTCACCAAAGGAGGGACAAGGATGCTGGGCAGGGCTGATGTGTCCAGGGCATGGCAGAAGTCCAGAGTGGTGCCATCTCTAGCTCTTCCCTTGTGCACTGGGGTGTAACTTCGCGGCTGGGTCACAGGCAATATGTTCTCTGGCCAGCTCACTGCCTGAGTCCCATGGACAGTCACAAGAGAGGCTGCCCCTGGATCCCTACAGGGACCTTCCTGGCTGGCGGTGCGTACAGGGGCTCGCAGCTCCCTGCAGTCGACACCTGTGGCACGGGTGACACAGCAGCAACCCAGTACGAGGGACCAAGGCGAAGGAACCGAGAGAGTTCACTTGTTTGAGTTCTAAGGAAGGTTTATGTCCCCAGAGGAGTCAGGGACAAGTGACAATAACTGAGGGCAAAACACTGATTTTTAAGGAAGGGAGGGAAGAAGGGGAGTGACACAACCTTTTACCAAGGGGAAGGCATTGGGGAAGGAGTGCAGGGCAAGGGCTATCCAATAGAAACCAACAAGGGGAAGGAGCAAACCTTGAAATCCAATCTTGCTTTGAGGGAGGGATGAACTACAGGGTACACACCAGAACAAAAGGCTGTGCTGTCTTTGATGGACAGGGGCATTGACATATACTTGGTGAATAAACAACTCAGGACTGAACCGCCAGAGAATCCAAGTGGGATAAGTGGAATGAAACATTACAAACATATAACAAGGAATATTTAAAACTTACTACAGAGAACAAACTGTAAAATTACAGACCAGCACACTGGGGTGTTGCGGTGTGTCTCTATTGTGTTTTCAACTGCAATTCAGTTTCAATGTTCAGTTCTAAAATCCCCCCCCCCTCCCAGTCTCTTCTATTGTTATACCATATTTTATCCTTAATGGATTGTTCCTTTGCACCTCTCTTGTTGGTTTTGCCCTGGGTTTCCATCTTCCCAAAGACCTGTTCTTTGTTCCTCAATGTTCCCTGTTCCTTCTCCTAGGAGGAGCAATGTCAATCCCTCCTCATGCCTGCCCCTTTCTCCAGAAACTTCCCTGTCATTTTTGTATCCCTTGAGGTCTCATTGGTTTGTTTACGCTCTTCCCCTCCCCTGTAATTCCCAATTGGTTTAAACACTGTATTCCCTGCCTTATGCTTCTCCCTGTCGACGGAAGGAGACCAGGACATCAATTAGATCATCACAGGCCCAATTTTATTGATCAGTACAGCAGGTTAAATACAGTTCATAATGAGCTTCATACATATTGCAAAAGTTGAGCTCAGGATTGGTTAGTTACATATCAGCAACTACGTCTACTTCTGCAATCTTATGGTTCTACTTTTGATACTTTCTACATATTCTCAGGGAGAATCTCTCTTCCCTATCCTCATGTTGCGGCAAGGGCATTGTGTCCTTGCCTGTCATTGGTCACCGACTGCTGACTTCTCCTTTCAGCTTACTGACTGCTGACTTCCCTCTCTCAGCTTAACCAGTGGCATTATGTCAGTATGGCCTTTCTCAGCTAACCAACTATTAATAAAACTCTCCACATTTTCCCCATTTTCTTCTTGAGCAAGGAGATTAGTCTGCCAGGTTTTTGCTATTTTACGGCTGACCATGTTTTGAATACAGTTAAAGATACAAGGCAAAATAAGCAAGAACAGTAAAATTACACCCAGTAGTCCTATAGCATAGATCACAAGGTTCCTCAGCCATGGTCCAAGTCCTAAGCCTTTAAGCCATTTGTCAATTCCTAAACCTTCTTCTTCGTTGAGATTGTGAAGTCCCTGTTGCAGTTCTTTTATCTTAGTGTGAATGGACACCGAATAATCAGACAGATTCATGGAACACATTCCCTCGAACTCTTCACATCCATGCCCTTGTGCTAAGAGCAAAAAATCTACAGCAGCTCTATTTTGCAAAACAGCATGGTTAACACTTTGCACATCTGCGGTTAGCATATCTAGAATTTGTGATGTCTTGTTCAGCTCATCCTTTGCCCAGCATCCTAATTGTTTTGCTAAATTCATGGCTTTACTGGCAGATCGTCCTGGCAAGATAGTTGAAACCACCACTTGTTTGAATGTACCCCAAAACTGTGGATCTCCTGTCTGGCTGCAGTCTAAGTCATGTATGCTGCGTCTTTTCCTGTTTGAATTTTGACTCAGTTGCATTAGCAAGGATACATTAGGGTGAAACAATGACAATTTTCCCAAAAAACAGGGTCCACCCTGTGGTTTAGCTGGTATACCATTCCACACCCTGTCTCCACAAATCAAAAATATTCCTGTGGGTAATTTCATTGGTGCCGTGATATTTGTGCCGTTACATTGACTGTAATGCTGTGGAGAGAATTCACTCACATTCAGGGATGAATCTAGGGTGGCCCATGTTTCTTTAGGTTGGTTTAAATTCTGAGCATCCGAAAATTTGAAACTAAATCATCCGCCAGCTGTAGTGTTAGACATACCCTGCATTCCAGAAAACTGTGAAAATCAAAAAAAATACCAGGGGAAGTTTCTGAATTCTTTCATATTTCTCTCAAAGACTTTCTTGATGTACATACAAAGGACTGGTCCGATAATATAGAGAGAAGCAGTGGTTTCCCTCACTGGATATTACAAGAAAACGTTATAGACTCCACGTTACTAAAACACTTGTGTTGCCTGGTCATTACAAAGCCTGAAGCTCTTCTAGAGGCTTTTCCCAGTGCAACTTCATTAGGTTCCTCTCTGCTCAACTCTCGAGCCTGTCCAGGTCTCACTGAAGGGCAGCAGAGCCTTGTGGTGCCTCAGGCCCTGCTCCCAGTTCTGTCCCATCAGCAAATGCTGAGGGAGCACTCCGTCCCTTCTGCCAGGACCCTGGGGAATAAGGTAAACAAGGCTGGACCCAGCACGGCCCCCTGAGATCACAGCTACCTGAGTTTGGAGCTCCCCTGTCCACTTCTCTGCCCCACTGTCCCTGAGCTGCCTCAGGGGCCTGTTATGGGAGGCAGGGACAAAGCCTTGCTGAAGTCCCAGCTGACAACAACCACTGCTCTCCCCTCACAAGCCCAACCAGGCACTGCAGCACAGGGGCCTATGGGATTGGTCAAGCATGGTTTCCATTCCTGTTATTCCACAGGCTTAGAGATGGCATCCAAGAGGAGCTGTTCTGTCTCCTTTCTGGGGATGGAGCTGAGGCTGATGGGCCTGCAGTTTCCTGGCTCCTTCTTGGTGCCCTTTTGCAAGACTGCAGTGATGTTGGCTTTCCTCCACTGCTCATGGCTCTCTCCGGGGCTGTCTCCCTCCCTGACCTGCTGGCAGAGCGCCCTGTGCCAGAGGCAGGAGCAGAGATTTCCCTTGGCCCCAAAAGGGAAGGCTGGGCTCAGGCCGAGTGTCAGTGCGACCTGACAACGGGAGGAGAAGGCGGGAAGGAGCAGGGCTTACACAGGGCTGAGCAGGGAGTAGAGCCCTCGTGTCTCTGGGCCTACTCTGCAAGCTCCCTGGCCTGTACTTTCTCCACAGAGAGAGAGCAACAGGACCTCGAAGTGAGCAGGAAACCCGGCCATGGAGCAGGGCTGGAGCTGTCAGCCCTCAGGGACACCGGCCATGGAGCAAGACTGGGGCTCTGACTCCTCAGGGAAACCGGCCATGGAGCGGGGCTGAGGCTGTGACACGTCAGGGACACCGGCCATGGAGCGGGGCTGGGGCCATGACACCTCAGGGAAACCGGCCATGGAGCGGGGCTGGGGCCGTGACACCTCAGGGAACTCACCATGGCAGCCACCTCCCGAGATTTTGAAGTACTTGTTTCTTGGTTTAATGCCCTTCCAAGATCAATCTAGCATCTTTGCATATGAGCGGGACATACAAGGCTATTTAAAATTGAGTCTGATCCAATCATCAAAGACAATGGATGTTACCTCTAAACTTACCTTTTCATGATTGTCAAACAATATGGAACTTTTCTTATGTCTGACTTAAAATATCCAGAATGCAAAATTCATTCTCAAGACAGGAAAAAAGAAAACAATGAAAATAGGATATAGGCAGTCTTCAAAAGGCACAGAGAAGAAAATAAACATTAGAAAACCTTAGAAAAATTAGGTTTTCTTCTTCATCTTCTCAGTATGTGTTGTTTGAACATTGGTTGTCTTACTTGTCCCTCGCAAAACAAGGCATGTTACAGCTTTATTGTCTCAGTGCTGCATTTCCCCAATCGCTGACTTGCCATTTAGGCTCTGCTTTGTTTGAAATATACAACAAGGGACTCCCTATGGAAGAGAGTTGCACAAGCCTCTGGATTCCTGACTGTTCACCTCTGCCAATGCTCACAGTGTTCTCCTAACACACCTGAACTTCCTGTCTTTCAGAGAGAGAAAGATTCAGCTAAAGTCAAGCAAACAGGGCAGGGCAGATGGAAACCTTCCCTTGAGATGCTTTTGGGAAGGCCTGCAAGCACCCTGCCTTCCCTTGGAACAGAGGTGGTCACCATGCATGGTGTTGCCTGACTTGCCCGAGGTGCCCCTCTATTCCAGAAGGACTTTTGCCCGCTTCATCACTTGCCTGTCCCTCCAGTTCCAGGGCCTCAAACCTGCTCTGTAAGGCACTAAACCTTTTAGTCAGCAGTAGTTTTTCAGAATAAGGCACTGACCGTGGCTCAAACTAGTTTTTTTAGTCAGGTTGACAATATATTTTGAGAAGAAGAAGGAGCAGAGAAGGTGTGGAAAATGCATATTATATGATTGGCTTTTCGCAAATATTAAAATTAATACTATATGTGTTCTGTTGGAAAGTTATGTTGTATTCATCCTTTTTTGTAGTGCTATCCTAAACTTTTAAAGTAGTGTGGTGAATATAGTTTTAGGCTACAGAAACTCTGTGATGTAAGATACTTTTTCTAAATAGCTCGTGGAGAGATAACAGTAACAAGACACCAAAACTCTGAGAAAAGAAATATTGCCTCCTTATTGGGAAGAACCAGACTTTGAGGGACCAAGACAATTGATTTACAAGATGAAGGAGGGGTTGACAAGAACAAGAAAACACCCATTGTTTGAAAAGAATTTTGGCATCATGTATGAGATATATGAATATGCAACAGGCTATTACTTTTAAGGGTTAATCCTTTGTTAGCAAAGTGGTGTCTTCTGAGGCAGAGCAGAGCACCCAGACATCTGCAATTCTTTGCTTTTTTAATTGCCCTTTATTGTCCTACCTCTAATTGTCCAAATTATTTTTTCTCTAATTTTTATTCTTATTTTTATAACTAATTTATTACTATTAAACTTTTAAAATTTTAAAGCAAGTGAAATTCTGCATCCTTTGTGTCCACTATCAGTGGGCATCCTTCTTCCCAAGCTTTGTCAACCTCCCTCTGGGTTTGAGATCAGTGAAACGTGCCCAGCCTGGAGTCTTGGAAGACAATTCTAGCAACAAGTACTTTGCTTTTCTAACCCCTGGCCATCACTTCGAGCTTGTAGGCTGGTATGTGTGTCACATAGGTGGTTAAACGTCTCTTCCTGTTGATCAGGCTTGGAAGTGTGTAAAGGCCAGGAATGACAGGACATGTTTTCTTCAGGAAATGGGACGTAGGGCCCAGTTTGCAACGGGTCCCGGCCCGCGCCTTCCAGAGCGCCAGAAGGTTGGTGGCGCCGTTGCAGGGCTCAGGGCGCCGCCTTGTGGGCGAGAGCCGCCATGACAGCGCGGGCGCCGCGCGGCGGGGCCGGCGGGCGGGAAGGGGCGGGCGGGTGTGAGGGGCGGGGCGGTTCGTGCCCAGAGCCGAGCCCACGCTGTTCCTGGGCGCATTCCCGGCTCGGTGTTGGGAGCGTGCAGGCGCTGCTCGGGCTCTGGGAGAAGCGTGCGGCCGCTGCGGGGTCCCAGCCCTCAGAGCTGGCTGCCGGCCGAGGCTGCAGTGCCAGAGCTGCCGTGCGCCGTGGCAGTGCCAGAGTCCCTGGCAGAGCCGGGCTGGCACTGCCAGCTCCTGAGGGAAGCCCTGCCATGGCAGCGCCGGGGCCGCTCGCCAGAGCCGGGCTGGCAGTGCCGACAGCTGAGGGGAGCCCGGCCATGGCAGCACCGGGCTGGCGGTGCCGACAGCTGAGGGGAGCCTGGCCATGGCAGCGCCGGGGCCGCTACTGCCCCGGGGCCGCCCGAAGGAGCGACCTCTGGGACCTGCCGGCAGACTGGCACTGCTTGGCCCTCTTCAGTAGATCGACGGAGTGGCAGCACAGATAGCAAAATATTAAAACATCTGATTTAAAACACTGGAGGGAAACCATTGAATTGAAAAGAAAATGAAGGTGTACCAAAATACTCAGGGCATGAATGGGAAAACTGAAAAGATACAGATTCTAATTATTTATATAATCTCAACTATATCATCAGAAACATGAGGGTGAAAATACCTTCTAAAAGTTTTGACAATAGAATGCTTCAGCTGTGTAGTTTTGCTAGTACATTAAAGTCTTAAAAAGCAGTCAGGTATTCCTTTGTCCAGTGCTATGAATTTAATAATGGGATTTGTTACAGTTGTCCCTCAAATACCCCTCATAAAGAGAGTTGAGTGCTTAGATTCGATGGAAGCCATCCGTTAGTAAATGCAGTGTTGTGGTTTTTGTAGTTCTGTAGTAAGTTGTTAATTAAAGAAGTGATCGTTCTGCCAATGGATGCTGATCCCTGATGCGTTCGTGCTGGTTCAATGGAAAGGCAAATTTTTAGTAATAGGCTATTGGAAAACATGTCTTTTCTGCTGGTAGCAGGTAAAAATACATTGCTTTTACTGGTAGAAACTGAAGCAACTTGAGATGCCTGCTCCTTCTTCTCCACCTATATTTAAAGGAGATCCATGCAGTTTAAAACATGAACCAAACCTCGAGGCTCTGGCCCTGTCCTGCAGGCTCACCTGCCTCACCCAACAATCAGCAGAGGAACAGCCAGAAGACCCTGCAGTTTTCCTCAATGCAACAAGGGGAGGAGAAGGTGGGCAGGAGCAGGGCTCACATAGACAGAGAGTATCAGCACCTCAAAGTGACCACATCATTCAAGGGACAGGGACTGACTGATGACAGCTGCCCTTTGAGACAGCAAGCAGGAGGGCGCTGGTACCAGGGAGCCAGGTGAGGGCAAAGCAGCCCTGTGACAGCCTGGGCCAGGGGCTCTTGTGGCAGCAGGCAGCGTGGGGATGAGAGCAGAGGCAGGGGGAGGCAGGAGCTGCTCGGCCATGCCGGGGCTGGGAGCCTCCTTCCTGCCCAAGTGGGGCCCAGCTGGGCCAGGGGGCAGCTCCTGGGACAGCCGTGCCCACAATGGCCCCTGCTCTGCAAGGCCTCCAGCCCTGCCCATCAGCCAGGCAGGGACAGAGCAGCCTCGGGGCCGAAGCTGCTGCAGGCCCAGAGCCCCGCAGAGCTGCTCATGCCCCGTGCCATTGGCTCTGTCCCCTGCAGCCTGCATGCTGTGTCGCCGTGCCGAGGCTGAGCCCTGTGCCTCCCCAGGCCCTGGCCACTGCTCCTGTGCTGCTCCTGCACAGCCCAGAGCACCCACGGGCCCTGCTCAGGCCTCACGCAGACCAGAACCAGCTGGGGTGTGACAGCTCTGCTGCTCTGGGCCCAGCCCTCGGACAAAGCACCCGCCTGTCCCTGGGCTGGGGGCAGTGCCCAGGCTGGGCTTGGCAGAGCCCGTCCGCTCCTGGAGGGCTGTGGGCACTGCTCTGGCCTGGCCTGGCCTGGCCCTGGACTCCCTTGGCATTCCTGCTTGCCCTTGCCTCCACCAGGGATGGGCTGCAGCTCAATGGCCCCGGCCTGGCCGCACACTCAGGCCTGGAGCCTTCTCGTGGCTCCCCAGGGCACGAGAGCCTCAGCCCCAGCTCCCAAACATGGCCTAACAGGCTTTGCTGATATTGATCCCTGTCAGAGCTTTGAAAGCATTTTCAAAGTAACCTTGTCTGGCAACACTTTCAAGGAAGAAACGGGACTCGCTTCTAATCGGTAAAAACTTTATTGGTTTGCTTGCACTTCCTATAGGGTATCCTAATGCTTCCTTTGGCGTTCCAGAAAATAATGAAAATCTAACAAATTCTAAAGAGAAGTTCCTGAATCCACTATGAGGAGAAGTCTCTACATTCACTATCCTTACATACAGTTAAGAAGCTGCTCCTGTAACACACAAAGATGGAGTGGTTAACCTGACTGGACCACACAACATGATGTTTTATACACACCGCTACACTACAAAACTTCTCGTCCCTGTTCATTACAAATTTGAAGCTCTTCTCGAGGTCCTGGCTTAATTTTGCATGCACATTGATACCTGCAATCCCTCCCCATGCTCAGCTTTCACCTAGACTTACCAGGGAACAGATGTTCCAAACTCACCTCAAGCAATAATCTACGTCTGTCTTCCTAACCCTCCTTTTCTTCACTGACTTCTACTAATCTACAAAATAACTGCGGACCCTCTGCACAAAAGAAACATCCAATTAATAGCCTTAAACACTTGTGATTGTGCTGCTGCTTCTAACAATCATGTCCAACACAGCACTAAAATCAGAAATCAATTCTCACACCCTTCCTATTCTCCTGCCCCCACCACACCTTGGCTCCAGCAGAAATGTTCCCTACTGCAGCCTGGTGTGCTAAGAACAATCAAAGGCAGCAGCACTTTCCCTCAACATGCTGCAATCTGAATTGCACTGAAATTGCAGCTGTTGCATTAGAAGCTCAGCACCAGCACCCCCAGAACTGAGGCCTGAGCTCTCCATTTCAACACACCCTGTAAATCAGGCTGCCTGGAAGATTGTAGGCCGGGAACTGTGTGAACACAGCAGTGCATTTCAGCAGAGTTATGGAATCAATCTCATGGAAGGCACATCCTTTATGCTTGTCTTACGATTCTATTCTACAAAATCTAACCAGCAATTGTTTTGGTGGCCTGTGCAGGTTTTGGGGACTGTGCATGTTTCCTTTGGATGTTGTTTTCTTTGTTTCTAAATACAAAATTCACTGCATTCAGAAGAGAAAGCCCCAGATTCATTAGGACAAAGAACCACAGGGACATATGTGGCTGACAAGAACACTCAACATTCCGAACGGTAACACCAGAAAGAGAGGAAAAAGACAAAGATGATTTAAATACCTGAAAGGATCCAAACTGTCTATGTAAGCTATCAAGTGACTAAGTTTTTGGTAAACTCTACAAGTCCAGATTCCTATTCGGTAATTGTCTGAAAGAAAAGAAAGCCAGAAATCTGCTTGACCTTCATTTTGCCAGGACGTTCTCACAGGATTCTGCCACAACTTGGATCACAAGTGAGGGTGGCAAATTTTGACTAGAAAACTTGGATAACTAGGCAGCATTTTTTCCTCCTCACTGAATTACAGGAAGGATTTAAAAGGAAAAAAAAATATAAAAAATGGTAAAGAAATTCTGTCATACCTCTAAGGCGTTCATCATCTTTGGAGAAGAAAAAAAAATCTCTAGCACTTCCTGTGCGTGGTAAAAAAAAGAAAGCTAGAAAAGGAAAATAGGGATTTGAGCATCCTAAATTGTACTATCAAATTCCATGAACACAATTTAAACCTCTAGTGCTTCGGAGAAATGGCATCCATTGGAAAGCTTTATTCCCTAGGAACCGAATAGAGCTTTTTATTTTACAAAACCCTCTTTTAAAGAGAAAACTGACTGTGTCTTGGGCTTTTGGCCAAACTCAGTTTGGAGTTGGTCAAACCAAAATGACCCTGTTAGTTTCTTGTGCTCTACTCTTTCTTTCCATATTCACATTCACATCCAATGGGCTGCTGGGAGTTTTGACTCTGTGCAGCATGAACGGTTTTCCAAGACCACTTTCATTGCTCAGAGGTGTGCAATGTCAATTTCCCATTCCCTGAGTGCTGCTATTAATATTCCCACAGCATCCAACTACTACAGCCATGTAGACAACAAAGACAAATGCAACTTGCATTTCTTGGTCCTGTTCCATTTCTGTCATCTCAGGCCCATCGTCACCCTCAGAACTGCTGTCCTGGAAACGTGGATCCTCTTGCCACGTGACTTTTACCGGCTTTATTGTCCCAAGCGCGTGAGGCTCTGCAATGACAGCACCAATAGAGAAAAAAAGCCAAAACCAGATTATTCCTCTACCCGTCAGGAAAAATTCCTCCTTTCACGTGAAATACTTACAGTGGAGAAGAGAGGTTTAGGAAGGACAGAATCTGACCCTGCCAGATTTTCTAAGCTACATCTCTGCTCCAGTATTTTCCACTTTGTTCCGGGGATCCCTTATGTATTCTTAAACATTTCTCATTGCATTCAGAAGACACTGAATACCTTCTCAGTTCAGCACAAGTCTGGGGGGCTCGTTTCTTTGTGCTGTTGCGTTGGGTTTTTTAATATTTTGGATAACTTCACGGGGTTTCTTTTCTCTCCTACATGACTGGGACTCGAGTTAATGTTGTTTCATCTTCATTTCAGACGGCCCTAATTTACCTAAGGTTAGGACACCCCAATGATCATGTGTCATTCCATTTCCTTTTTCTAAAGGTCCAAGAGTAGAATTCAGTAACAAACAGAATGTTCATGGATCTTGGGGCCAGCTCTCGGACTTTGCTCCTGCCTCTACATTAGCGCACATTTCCTTAAAAGCCTTGTGAGGTCCTATGAAACTTGATATGACTGGTGTGTCACCTTTTTCCCTGTTTGAGGAATTCAGGGCATGAGAACAAGCTTTTTCACCACTCGGCCAAAACCCCAATGCCTTCTCAAAGCATGCCTTTGAGAATTCCTGAGATGCAAGCATGAGGCACCTCTCATTAATCTACCACAGCCCCGGCAAGCAGAAATGAAGATCAAAATGCTTCTGCCTAATTACTGACTTCTGTTGCTGAAAATCCCCTGCATCCTGACCTTCTTTACACCATATTGCCCTACAGTGCCTGCCAGAAGCTCTTCCTTAGCAATGGCACTGTTAGAAGGGTTCTGCTGTTACCTTCTTTGATGCCCAACTCCTCTGTGCCTCCAAAGAAGGAAAACTTGAAAGAACTCGTCTCCTGAGCTGCGTCGTCCTCAGGCAAAGGTCCCAAATGGTCGTCTGGGGCAGAGTCCTGTGCATCCTCTTTGTCCCAGGGTATTTCCTCAGTCTGTTCTGGTTTGTTCTTCGAAGGTCTTTCAAAGAACAAACCAGAATAGACGGAGGAAATACCGTCTATTCTGGTTTGTTCCTTGAAAGGCCTCTTTCAAATCCGCAGCAATGCTGTAGAAGTTGTCTTCAGACACTTGAGGCAGTGTCTCACTCTCTTTCTTCTTTTTTTGGCTTTACTGAAATGAGATTGTTCAAGGATAGCAACACAGCACACGTCCTTTTCAGACACAGCTTCCCTAAGAGCCACCTTGCTCTGAATGTCTCCCTAAGCATATCCAAGCCCATTAAGGAGTGCTTCATTATCAAGGGTAAGCACTGGGGAGACATCTGAGGTTGGAGTGTAAAGGCAGGACCAAGAGTCCTTTTTAATTGGCCACATCCTTAAGTGACTTTTCACTGGCTACACGGTTACACAGAAATCAAGGTATTTAGCACAGACTTCTTCCTGCCAGTAGAAACATCAAGAGCTAATCGGGTTTGCTCACAGAGCTGCACAGCTCAGGGTCCCTGCACTGACCGTTCTCACCTTCACTTCCGGCAAGGAACACACGGCCTAGAAAGAAAAGATGACGGCGCTACGTGCTGCTGTTGGAGGTCCCAGTTGAGGTCCGACGTCGCTGGTGGGAGCGGCTGCTCCTGCGCGATGTCCCCGACCACGTCCCCCTACGCCTGGGCCTCTCAGCACTGGCTGCTGTCCTCCTGCTCCTGTCCTGGCGACTCCTGGACCGCAGAGTTTGAGTCGAGGCCCGGCGCTGCTGGCGGGAGCGGCTGCGTCTGGGGGGCGTCCCCGATGATGTGTCCCTTCGCCTGGGCCTCTCAGCCCTTGGCCTTGTCCTGCTGCTGCTGCCACGGCGACTCCTGGAGCAGACAGGTGGACTCTGGGCCCAGCCTTGCTGGCGGGAGCGCCCGCGTCTGGGGGATGGCCCTGGCCATGTCCCCCTACGCCTGGGCCTCTCAGACCTTGGCCCTGTCCCACTGCTCCTGTCACAGACACTCCTGGAGTGGACAGGTGGACTCTGGGCCCAGCCTTGCTGGCGGGAGCGCCTGCGTCTGGGGGATGGCCCTGGCCATGTCTCCCTTCGTCTGGGCCTCTCAGACCTTGGCCCTGTCCCACTGCTCCTGTCACAGACACTCCTGGAGCGGACAGGTGGACTCTGGGCCCAGCCTTGCTGGCGGGAGCGCCTGCGTCTGGGGGATGGCCCTGGCCATGTCCCCCTATGCCTGGGCCTCTCAGACCTTGGCCCTGTCCCACTGCTCCTGTCACAGACACTCCTGGAGTGGACAGGTGGACTCTGGGCCCAGCCTTGCTGGCGGGAGCGCCTGCGTCTGGGGGATGGCCCTGGCCATGTCTCTCTTCGTCTGGGCCTCTCAGACCTTGGCCCTGTCCCACTGCTCCTGTCACAGACACTCCTGGAGCGGACAGGTGGACTCTGGGCCCAGCCTTGCTGGCGGGAGCGCCTGCGTCTGGGGGATGGCTCTGGCCATGTCTCCCTTCGCCTGGGCCTCTCAGACCTTGGCCCTGTCCCACTGCTCCTGTCACAGACACTCCTGGAGCGGACAGGTGGACTCTGGGCCCAGCCTTGCTGGCGGGAGCACCTGCGTCTGGGGGATGTCCGTGATGGTGTCTCCCTCCGCCTGGGCCTCTCAGCCCTTAGCCCTGTCCCACTGCTCCTGTCACGGCGACTCCTGGACCGGACAGGTGGACTCTTGTCACGACTTTGCCGGCGAGAGCAGCTTCGCCTGCGGCTGGGCCCAGCATGTCTGGAATGGACCCTGTCCTCAGGGTCCGGGGACGTGCTGCGTGTTGCCCTTGATCTGCTGATGCTGCTGGTGTCCAGTGAGGAAGATGGCAGCGCCTGCTGCCATGCTGCGTGGTGGGGCCTGCTGTGGCTGCCCGTCTCTGGAGATGGAGACGGGGCAACCAGCACCAATGGCACAGGGCTGTGGGAGCTGGGGCTGATGGCCTCAGATTCTGACCAGCCACGAGCAGATTGTCGTCCTGACTGTCTGGCCGGCCTGGGGCCATTGAGCTCTGTCTCATCCCTGGAGGCTGTAAGGGCAAGCAGGAATGTCAAAGATCGCCCAGGCCCCGGCCAGGCCAGGCCAGAGCAGTGCCCCCAGCCCTCCAGCAGCGGATGCTGCGCTCTGCCAAGCCCGGCCTGGGCACTGCCCCCAGCCCAGGGACACCGGGGACTTTGACTCATACATGTTCCGAGCCCAGCACAGCTGTCACACTCCCATCTCTGTGTGCTGTTCCTCAGGCCAGAGCAGCGCCTGTGTGTGCCCTCAGCAGCACAGGAGGAGCACAGGAGCAATTGGCAGGGCCTGGGGAGGCAAACAGGCTCATAGCACTGAGAACAAAGTGTACCAGCACGTGGTTGTCTGGCCAAGCGCTACTGGTTCTTCCCGCTTTGAGCCCTTGCCGAGACACAGGTTCCCCGCAGAGCCCCAGGTGCAGCTTCCCAACTTACCCCTGTTCCTCTGCCTCCTCCCTGCCTCCAGGGTAAAGGCAATCCCTGGCGTTGCACTGGCCGTGCCTCACTCCTAGATCTTCAAAGGCATCGTCGTCCTCCCATGTTGGGTCTCTGATGGAGAAAGGAAGAGATGATGAATTTCTGCTGCTCTCCCTCACGGAGGTCCAGGGTGCCCCAGCTATTTCTCCAGAGCTTTTCCAAGTTGGGGGTGAAGCTGAAGCCCAGACTGACGGGACAGGGCAGGGCCAAGGCTCCTGGGGCAGGGCCTGGAACAGCACAGCACTTGCACCCTCCTGCCTGGTGGGCCAGGCAGAAGGACACCAACCTGAAGGGGACTCGGATCCCCAAGATGAGCATTTCAAAAGGGAATTCCTCACTATCTCTGCACAGGGGGCACTGGAAATACAAAGCACCAGCGCACAAGGCCTGTCCCTGCAGGGCAAACAGAGGCAGGGTGAGCGAGGCCCTGCTGCTGCTGCTGAGCACCTGCTGTGCCCCGGGGCTGAGGGGAGGGCTCCTACCTGGATGCAGTCCCTGTGGAACCAGGCCCTTTTGCACGTTGGGCACACCAGGGTTGTGAAGGTCTTTCTGTCCTCCACAGGCTCCAGGCAGATGAGGCAAATGGTGTCCGGCTCAGGAGTCGCCTCCACCTCCTGCTCTGGACGGTGCTCAGGGCAGAAGGACCTGGAGGAAAATGGATGGGGAAAGTGAGAAATGCTGGATCATTCCCCAGGGGTGGCCATAAAGAGAGATGAGGTACCTGAACGGAGTAATGTATACATTGACACAGCCGCCCTCCTTGGCACAGGGCAGGTGGAACCATCTGTCACAGTCCGGCACACAGCACATGATGGTTGCCCCGCTCTGGCCGCAGACGCAGCAGCGCTGGAAAGAGCCAAGCAGCCGCGTCAGCAGCAGCAGCAGCAGCCTCGAGGCCTCCCCAGGCAGCCGCAGGGCTCCGGGCAGGGCGCAGGACGTGGCCGCTGCCGGCTCCCAGCCCACAGAGCCGCCTGCTGGAGGAGGGAGGCTCCTGTGCCAGGGCCTCTGTGCCACAGCTGCTGGGAGCCAGACTTTGTCCCGGCTGCTGGGCCGGCCTTTCTTTCCTGCTGTCTGGGCTAAGCTCTGGCAAACCTCGCCAGGCACAAAGCTCCCTGCTCTTGTCAGGCTCTCACCTTCTGTGCGGCCCGCCGCACTGCAATTAGCAGATCTCGTGGGAGAAAGTCCATCACTCCAACGTGGCGTTTCTCTTGCCGAAATAGCAGACTGGCAAAGAGCTGTAGGCAAGGGGAGGAGTTGATGAGGAGAGGGCGGCAGGATTTGCCCATTGCAAAGGTGGAGGGAGCGTCCGGAGCCACTCACCAGGCAGAACACGTGGGCACAGAGCCCACCCTTCTGCAGTTTGTCACCGCACATGTCCGGGTCAGCCTCGGCACGGCGACACAGCATGCAGGCTGCAGGGGACAGAGCCAATGGCACGGGGCACAAGCAGCTCTGCGGGGCTCAGAGCCTGCAGCAGCATCAGCCCCGAGGCTGCTCTGTCCCTGCCTGGCTGATGGGCAGGGCTGGAGGCCTTGCAGAGCAGGGGCCATTGTGGGCACGGCTGTTCCAGGAGCTGCCCCCTGGCCCAGCTGGGCCCCACTTGGGCAGGAAGGAGGCTCCCAGCCCCGGCATGGCCGAGCAGCTCCTGCCTCCCCCTGCCTCTGCTCTCATCCCCACGCTGCCTGCTGCCACAAGAGCCCCTGGGCCAGGCTGTCACAGGGCTGCTTTGCCCTCACCTGGCTCCCTGGCACCAGGGCCCTCCTGCTTGCTCTCAGACATGGCGGCCGTGTCTCCTGCGTCGCAGTCCTCGAGGGACGTTGTCGCTGCGAGGTGCAGATACTCTCTGTCTAGGGGAGAAAGAAGGGGGGGGAGTTTGCAGAACAGGCCCAGAACCACGAGGCTCTACTCCCTGCTCAGGCCTGCGTGAGCCCTGCTCCTGTCCGCTTTCTCCTCCCGTCGTCGCGCTGAGGAACACCGCAGTGTCCTGGCTGTTCCTCCGCTGATTCTGGGAAGGGAGAGGCAGCTGAGGCTGCAGCACAGGCCCAGAGCCCCGAGGTGTGGGGCCCCTCTGGTCCCTGGGCAGCCACGTCCCCACCCTACCTTCTCCTCCCGGTGTCAGGTCGCACTGACGCTCGACCTGAGCCCAGTGTCACCTTTTGTGGCCTTGGTGGCACAGGTCACAATGGCCACTCTGACGTCAGAGCTGTGTACCCAAAATCGGGGCAGCCATGGCCTCAGGTCCCTGGCAACCACTTGTGGCGGCCCCCTCGGGCACCGAGCTTCTGAGATGGGTCCGAGCGTTTGCTCAGGGTGGAAGCACGGCCGGGAATCCGGCAGCAAGTGCAGGGTCAAATGCCAGGCCCTGGGGCAGCCAGCCAGGGTGGCACTGTGGGCAGGGAGGTGCTGTTCAGGCACTGCCATGCCAGGGCTCTGGCCCCGGCCAAGGGCAATCTCTGCTTCTGCCCCTGGCAGGCGGTGGCCCAGAGAGCCCGTGCGGAGTCAGCTGCACTGCAGGGATTCAAACCCTGCTCTAGGTGAACTGATGTTTTCCTCAACACCTGTCTGCAGAAAACTAAGATGAACCTGATTTGATGCTGCTGCTGATCACCCTTGGGTACTGGAGATAAACCTGGACACCACCACAGCTGCCTCCAGACCTCAGTTATCTGGCATCCTATGAACTAACAACTTTCACATTTCATATAAATGGAAAAATTAGTATTAAGCTTCTGGAAAAGGTCATCTTTTATACTGACTCAGTGGAAAGACACAAAATGCACTGAGAATTTTGTGTGTACATTTGAAAGGAGAGCTTGCAACTGTCCTCCACTCAAGTCAAATACAGGAGGATGCTTTTCCTACATTATATAAACTTTGCCAGTTTGGTCCGTGCTTTCCTACTAGAAAATACATTGGAAAAATTCAGCAAGAGAAGCACAAACAATTCTTGTCAGTTTTTCTCTTTCGTGTCTTTGCAAACATGCTCCTGGAAATCCAGATCCATGACTTCTAGAACAATCAGTGGCATCTCTGGGAAGCAGGGCAGGGGCTGACAGGCAGGGACACCCTGCAGCTGCCTGATGCTGGGGCAGCAGGAGTTTGTCCATTTTCCTGTCTCCATGGCAGAGCCACCTTGGCTGGGAAACGATCCCTTCACTGCTCTAGGAGGGAGGCACAGCCAGTGCAATGCCAGGGAGTGCCTTTACCCTGGAGGCAGGGAGGAGGCAGAGGGGGAAGTTGGGAAGCTGCACCCGGGGCTCTGCAGGGCTCCCGGCCAGGGCTCGAAGCACAAGGAGCCAGAAGAGCTTGGCCGGACAATCCTGAGCTCTGGACACCTTGTCCTCAGCACCGGGAACCCGTTTGCTTCTCCAGGCTCTGGGCACTGCTCCTGTGCTGCTCATGCAAGTTACACACAGACACAGAGCTACCTGCTCTGTCGCAACCCTCTTCAGCACTGGACAGCACAACACAGTAACATGTTCTCTTCAGTACATGGTCTAATTATTAATAGTCCTGCAAAGACTCTCATTCAAAGCATACACACACAAAAACCCAAGCCCTGGTACAGACCTTGCATCAAGCCCTGGTACAGACCTTGCATCAACACAAAATGCAAGTTGCTGTTCAGAAACAGACCAGGACTTTTGGCCAATGCTTTTTCCTGCAAGATCTTTCAAAAGATTGCAAAAGTGACTTTGTTTGGCAACTTCTTCAAGGAACAAACAGGAGAGGCTTCTGAGTTTTTAAAGATTTATTGATTTGCTTTCACTTCCCTTTCTTTGGCATCCTTACACTTATCCCTGCATTCCAGAAAATCGTGAAAATCCAAAATAATATCAGGGAAAGTTTCTGAATTCCTTCATATTCCTCTCAAAGACTTTCTTCACATACATACAAGGGACTGGTTGGATAACATACAGAGAAGCAGTGGTTTCCCTCACTGGACATTACAAGACAATGTTATAGACTCCACGTTACTAAAACACTTGTGTTGCCTGGTCATTACAAAGCCTGAAGCTCTTCTAGAGGCTTTTCCCAGTGCAACTTCATTAGGTTCCTCTCTGCTCAACTCTCGAGCCTGTCCAGGTCTCACTGAAGGGCAGCAGAGCCTTGTGGTGCCTCAGGCCCTGCTCCCAGTTCTGTCCCATCAGCAAATGCTGAGGGAGCGCTCCGTCCCTTCTGCCAGGACCCTGGGGAATAAGGCAAACAAGGCCCAGCACGGCCCCCTGAGATCACAGCTACCTGAGTTTGGAGCTCCCCTGTCCACTTCTCTGCCCCACTGTCCCTGAGCTGCCTCAGGGGCCTGTTATGGGAGGCAGGGACAAAGCCTTGCTGAAGTTCCAGCTGACAACAACCACTGCTCTCCCCTCACAAGCCCAACCAGGCACTGCAGCACAGGTGCCTATGGGATTGGTCAAGCATGGTTTCCATTCCTGTTATTCCACAGGCTTAGAGATGGCATCCAAGAGGAGCTGTTCTGTCTCCTTTCTGGGGATGGAGCTGAGGCTGATGGGCCTGCAGTTTCCTGGTTCCTTCTTGGTGCCCTTTTGCAAGACTGCAGTGATGTTGGCTTTCCTCCACTGCTCATGGCTCTCTCCAGGGCTGTCTCCTTCCCTGACCTGCTGGCAGAGCGCCCTGTGCCAGAGGCAGGAGCAGAGATTTCCCTTGGCCCCAAAAGGGAACACTGGGCTCAGGCCGAGTGTCAGTGCGACCTGACAACGGGAGGAGAAAGTAGGGCAGGGACGTGGCTGCCCAGCTACCAGAGGGAGCCCCTCGGGGCTCTGGGCCAGGGGCAGTGCCCAGGCTGGGCTTGGCAGAGCCCGTCCGCTCCTGGAGGGCTGTGGGCACTGCTCTGGCCTGGCCTGGCCCGGCCCTGGGCTCCCTTGGCATTCCTGCTTGCCCTTGCCTCCACCAGGGATGGGCTGCAGCTCAATGGCCCCGGCCTGGCCGCACACTCAGGCCTGGAGCCTTCCCGTGGCTCCCCAGGGCACGAGAGCCTCAGCCCCAGCTCCCAAACACGGCCTAACAGGCTTTGCTGATATTGATCCCTGTCAGAGCTTTGAAAGCATTTTCAAAGTAACCTTGCTTGGCAACACTTTCAAGGAACAAATAAGGAAAAGCTTTTGATCTGTTAAAGAAAATTTATTGTTTTGCTCTCACTTTTCTTTTGGCGTCTTTGTGCTTCTTCCTGCATTCCTGAAAATGATAAATATACAACATAGTATTAGAAGTTTCTGAATTCACTGTATTTCTTAAATACATTCATTACAGTTAAGTAGCTGCTGCTTTAACATACAGAGAAGCAGTGGTTTACCTGACTGGACCACACAACATGATGTTATGCACACCAAGTAGAGGAGAAATCATTTGTAGTTGGTCATTACAAAGTTTCAAGCACTTCTTGAGGTCCTGACTTAATTTTGCATGCACATTCATACCTGCAATCCCTCCCCATGCTCAGCTTTCACCTAGACTTACCAGGGAACAGATGTTCCATACTCACCTCAAGCAATAATCTACGTCTGTCTTCCCAACATTCTTTTTCTTCACTGAGCTCTTCAGATCTACAGAATAATTTTGGGCCTTCTGCACAACAGAAACGTCCAATTAATAGCCTTAAACACTTGTGATTGTGATGCTGCTTCTAACAATCATGTCCAACACAGCGCTAAAATCAGAAATCAATTCTTCTCATCCTTCCTGTTCTCCTGCCCCCACCACACCTTGGCTCCAGCAGAAATGTTCCCTACTGCAGCCTGGTGTGCTAAGAACAATCAAAGGCAGCAGCACTTTTCCTCAACATGCTGCAATCTCAATTGCACTGAAATTGCAGCTCTTGCATTAGAAGCTCAGCACCAACACCCCACATCTTCCCCCAGAACTGAGACCTGCTGAGGCCTGAGCTCTGCATTTCAACACACCCTGTAAATCCGGCTGGAAGACGCAGTTCACTAAGATACGCTGGCAAGAAACCAAAATGTCTAGGTAACCTGTCAAGTGACTAAGTTTTTGGTAAACTCTAAAAGTCCAGATTCCTATTCGGTAATTGTCTGAAAGAAAAGAAAGCCAGAAATCTGCTTGACCTTCATTTTGCCAGGACGTTCTCACAGGATTCTGCCACAACTTGGATCACAAGTGAGGGTGGCAAATTTTGACTAGAAAACTTGGATAACTAGGCAGCATTTTTTCCTCCTCACTGAATTACAGGAAGGGTTTAAAAGGAAAAAAAATATAAAAAATGGTAAAGAAATTCTGTCATACCTCTAAGGCGTTCATCATCTTTGGAGAAGAAAAAAAAATCTCTAGCACTTCCTGTGCGTGGTAAAAAAAAGAAAGCTAGAAAAGGAAAATAGGGATTTGAGCATCCTAAATTGTACTATCAAATTCCATGAACACAATTTAAACCTCTAGTGCTTCGGAGAAATGGCATCCATTGGAAAGCTTTATTCCCTAGGAACCGAATAGAGCTTTTTATTTTACAAAACCCTCTTTTAAAGAGAAAACTGACTGTGTCTTGGGCTTTTGGCCAAACTCAGTTTGGAGTTGGTCAAACCAAAATGACCCTGTTAGTTTCTTGTGCTCTACTCTTTCTTTCCATATTCACATTCACATCCAATGGGCTGCTGGGAGTTTTGACTCTGTGCAGCATGAACGGTTTTCCAAGACCACTTTCATTGCTCAGAGGTGTGCAATGTCAGTTTCCCATTCCCTGAGTGCTGCTATTAATATTCCCACAGCATCCAACTACTACAGCCATGTAGACAACAAAGAGAAATGCAACTTGCATTTCTTGGTCCTGTTCCATTTCTGTCATCTCAGGCTCATCGTCACCCTCAGAACTGCTGTCCTGGAAACGTGGATCCTCTTGCCACGTGGCTTTTACCGGCTTTATTGTCCCAAGCGCGTGAGGCTCTGCAATGACAGCACCAATAGAGAAAAAAAGCTGGCGTTTGTACTTCCAAAAAGATCCAATTCCTCAGGAGGAGAATGCAAAGAGGTGTTAAGTGATTGGATTAGTAAGCATTGACGATAGCCATCACTCTGACTTACAGTATACCCTTGTTGCACTGGCAATGGGATGTTTACATGTTAGACATACATAAGGTTCGATTGTTTATCAAACTGCAAAATTCTCCAGGAGCCCACACCGGAAGTCCCACCAGGCATGTTCGAAATGGGTTAGTGACTCCTCCAAGACTAAGTGATGATTGGTTAGTTTGATTAGCAAGTGTCACCCATAAATTTTCTCTTGGTTGACTAAAGTGTGTTATTCCTACTGCTTCACTTGCTACAGCATTGAGCAGTATAACAAGAACAAACCTCATTTTTCTTTCTGCTTGCTTTGTTTTTCCTTTCTTCTCTGTCTTTTCCCTGGTTTGCTAGATTGTCTATTGTAAGGCTGAGTCAATTTTTGAATATACTGATCTAATTCCAAATCAGCATCCTTGCTTACAGGTAGCATGAGGTAAGTTTGAAGGCAAATCAGCTTTACAGCGAGCTGCTATGATGCGTGAGGCTTTATTTATTTCAAATATTCTAAGTATTTCCTGCAACTTCCACCTAAGATATGCTATAACCACTTGTTCTGCACTCTCAAAGAGCTGTAATCCTGTCCGCCCTGACAGGCCAGTACTTTGTTCAAGAGCTCTAACCCAGATAAAATTTCTAATCCATCTTCCAAAACAAGGTGCACACCATAAATATCCTATTGACCTCTGTGAATACCAATAAACCTGATTACAATCTGCACAATGCAAAGCTATCCATGCATAGCATTTATCTTTATCCTTTTTGCAAACATAACAAGGAAGCGAATCTAAGTAAGGACCAGTATAAAATTCTGTATCTTCAACCCAATGCAACCAAT
The DNA here is from genome assembly GCF_035770615.1 of Melospiza melodia melodia. Lineage (NCBI taxonomy): Eukaryota > Metazoa > Chordata > Aves > Passeriformes > Passerellidae > Melospiza > Melospiza melodia. Next base: position 6,779,464 of record NC_086203.1, on the reverse strand, counting down.
TCAATGGTGGTGATCGCAAAGCCTCTTCAGCCTCTTTACTATATGAGGCTAACAGCTCAAGGTCTTTCTTTAACACAAGGTGTATCTTATTTCGTAATCGTAGTTCTTGTTCGTTATCTTCTTCAACAACTATATCCTCCTGAGGGTCCCACAACTGTAAAATTGTCCTAATCATAGAAAATTAATTAGCAATCACTGATATCCTTACTCAGATGAGATCGTTCCCTTTTTGCCTTCCTTTTCTTATCTATCTTCAATCTTGCTGCTCCTAATCTTACTGGTCCTGCCACTTGCAAACTCAATTTTTGCAGCTTGTCAATGCAGCAATCTAATGCTCTATCAGGATTCCCTTTGAAGGGTCCTACAATTGAATGCTGTGTTAAAGGTATTAATTTCCTACACCTTATAGAAACTATATGTGATTTACTTTGAACCTTAATTCTATTCACAATACATTGTACCTCCCATCGATAATAAGCAAGAATCTTCTGTTCAGGAGACTCATAAAGATTTAAAGCTATATATGCATTTTGCCCTTTTTGTCTCCTTAATTCATCTTGCCAGCTTTTACCCCACCTGTGCTTGTGTTCACAAGTGTGACACCACAAATCCCGTAATAATGATTGTTCTATCCAAAAAGTCCTATCACAACCCCCACAACGTAGGGCTATCCAGGCAGCACAATGTGAATTGTGACAGTCAAGGCAATGTTCTTTCGCTGGATTTGTTAAGCGAAAAGTTGATAATGAGTCAATGAAACGAATCAACTCCTGGGCCGTCCGGTAGTGACGTGTCAGTGCTCTGTCCACCGCTTCCGAGTACCCCTTCAATTGTAACAGTAGTGGTTGTAGGACTAGAAGCAGTTTCTTCCCCAGTCGCTCCTTGTCCTCCTCCATAAGGCGATCCACCAGAGGCTGCATCAAAAACAGGTTTAGTCCACTTAGCAGGCACCCACAAAGGCCCTGTAGGTGAGGAAACACAAAGATACCCCCGACCCCAATATAATACTTTTGCAGGTTTTTCCCATAATCCTGTACTTGGGTTCTTATACTTAACCCAAACCTCTGTTTCCTTAGTAGTTTCCTGACCTGACCTCGGATGATGTTTAATTGCAGGAGGGGTATCGTCTTCCCCAAAAATACATAAATGATTAATCACATACAAAACCTTAGCCAAACATGCTTGTGGATCTCTCAAATCTTGATGTTTTTCAATATACTGCTTAAGGGTACTGTTTGCTCTTTCCACTATTGCCTGTCCAGTAGGGGAGTGTGGAATACCTGTCACATGCTTAACAGACCACTGATTCAAAAATTTCTGGACCCTAGCACTTACATAAGCTGCACCATTATCCGTTTTGATACTCTTTGGAACTCCCATAACAGTGAAACAACTTAACAGATGTCTGATAACCTGTATAGCTTTCTCTCCTGCCTGAGCCATAGCCCATATGTAATGACTATATGTATCTATAGTGACGTGCACATGCTTGACTTTACCAAATCTAGCCATGTGTGTAACATCCATTTGCCATTTCTCATTTATTTCTAAACCTCGAGGATTAACCCCGATGCCTAAACCTATTCCACCATTATGATAACTACATGTCGGACATGCTCTAACAATGGCCTTGGCTTCTGACAAACTCAGCTCAAAGTGCCTTGCTAATCCTCTTGCATTTTGATGATATCTACTATGTGCTTCTCTGGCCAATGTATGCTTATCAATAGGACAAGAATTATCAATGGGTAGAGTAACCAATTTATCTGCACGTTCGTTCCCTTCTCCTAAACCCTCAGACCATTTATGACTCCTAATATGAATTACAGAATACGCTGCATTTCTCTCTCGTAAAGCCTTCCTTAACTGTATCAGTAACTCATACAATCGTTTATTATTCACTTCCTTAATTGCTGCTTCCTCTATTTGTCTGACTACTCCTGCAACATACATAGAGTCTGTGACCACATTTAAAGGTTCCTGTAAGTTGGACACTCCCCATACTACTGCTAACAATTCCAGGGTTTGTAAGCTATCTGCAGGGTCTGCTGTGAGGAGTTGATGCTTCCATTGTCCCTTTTCTTGCCAGGTAACAGCAGCACGCCTTGATTTCTTTCCTGCATCTGTAAAGGCTGTAATAGCTCCTTCTATGGGGCGTTCTTCTCTCAAAGGTCGAGTGATCCAGTTCCATTCTGTCATCCATTGCAAAACTCTAGGCACTAATTTACTAGTCTCTACTTTAGCAGGTGACATCAATAATGCTTCCTGTAAATCCTTCGAATTAATCAAGTACCAGTCCAAGGTTTCTTTTTCCATAGGCAATCTAATAGTAGCAGGTTCTCTACCATCCACTTCAAGAATTCTGAGACGCCCCTTTTTGATTAATGCAGCCAATTGTTCAATTTTTGAAGATATTGTTTTCTTATGCTGTAGTGGTGGTGATAACCATTCAAACACCCGTATCTCCCCCGTTTTCTTTTGTAGCTGAGAGAGAGCACCAAGCAAGTGCCAAGGGCTATTCCAGATAGTAAGGTCAATGGGGTGGTCGAGTTGTCAACGAGACACATACCCTTGTTGTACACAGTTACTAATTTGCTGCAAAGCAAAATGATGCTCCTTTGTCAGGTGTACAGGAGTAGTAGGGTCCACGCCCTTTAACAAAGGCTGTAGGGTTTCTAATAAATGATTTGGTATTCCCACGATGGGCTTCAGCCACTGTAAGTCTCCCAGCAACTTCTGTGCGTCATGTAGAGTTTTAATGTCCAATTGTAATTCCAATTTTTGAGGTATTACTATTTGATCCGTCAAAGTCCATCCCAAATATTTCCAGGGCTTTGTGGTCTGAATTTTCTCTGTAGCAATAACAAGTGAATATGCAGCAAGAGTATTTTTAATGCTGTCAATCTGCAAAGAGGAAAATGGTTGTTGCTGTGCAAACAAAATATCGTCCATGTAATGATATATTATAGTTGCTGGCCATTTGCGACGTAGTGGCTGTAATGCAGCATCAACATAAAGCTGACATAAAGTAGGGGAATTGCGCATGCCTTGCAGAAGAGACGTCCATTCAAATCTTTTATCCGGTTCTCCACGATTTATTGCTGGTAAAGTAAAAGCAAATCTCTTCATATCATCAGGATGCAGCCCAATAGTGAAAAAACAATCCTTTAGGTCAATAATTAAAAGTGGCCAGTGTTCTGGAATCATAGCTGGATTTGGAAGACCAGGCTGTAAGTCCCCCATTGGTTCCATTTGGTCATTTACAGCCCTCAAATCATGTATCAAACGATATTTCCCTTATTTCTTTTTGATTACAAAAATAGGTGTATTCCAAGGGCTCGTGGATAGTAGTAGGTGTCCCTTTGTATATTGTTCCTGTACCAATTCATGGGCATGCATAATAATGGGCATTTTAATGGCCATTGCTTAACCATCACCGGTGTATCCGTTTTCCAGGTGAGTGGAATGGGGAAAGTCCAAGCAATGGCAATTACCCCAAAGGGTGCTGATTAGTTAACACCACTCCCAATTGTGTTAAAATGTCCCTTCCAATTAAGCAGGAAACTGTAGGAGGCAGTTGAACAATTGAAAATACAGCAGATACTTGTTGATTCTCAATGCACACAGACAAAGACGGCGACCTGCTTGCCAATGTAAATCCTCCCACTCCTGTGAGCATGTTTGATGAGGGAAATAGAGGCCAATGTTGTGGCCATGCTTCTGGAGAAATGATGCTGGTATCTGCTCCTGTATCCAATAATCCATAAAGGGTTATGCTTTGATGCCCATAAGTAATTTCAACCTTTTGCTTTGGTCTATTTTGTAAATCCACAGTCAAAAGTGTAACACCAGTGGAGCCAAAACCTTTTTCATCCCGTGTTTGCCCAGTAAATGATTGTATTCCCGATGTCATTTGTGATAGTGGTACCAATTGTGCGATGCGTTGTCCTTTTGTAATTTTAATCAGAGGATAAAGGGTGTAAAGTATTTCCCCTGTATAATCCGCATCATAACACCAGTCAAAACAAATAATCCCAACATAGTTGTAGAAGAACGTCCCAGCAATAATGCTCCACATGTTTGTCCATTTAATATAAGAGGGCCCTTTACTCCAGTGGGTATCCTTTCAGGCCGGTTCATCATTAGTGTGATGTCTACTGCTGCTGATAAATCCAAGCCGAGGCTCCCAGTTGTTGCAGGTTGCAGACAGGAGGTGGCAGCGATGTTACGGCAGCAGCTGGTGTCTCCGATGACACGGCGGCAACTTGTGTCTGGGCACGGCCCCCATGATTCGCGCTCCGCTGATGGTTTCCCGACCGGCGCCTACAAGCCGTAGAATTGTGGGAGCTGGATCGGCAGTGTTGACACCATATGTCAGTCGCTCGGCAGGTTCGGTGTGTGTGTCCTTCGTTGCCGCATCGGTAACACTTGATGAATGGTTTTGAACCTCCTTGCGTGAATGCCAGTGAGCCGCTTCGGAGAGGAGCAAGAGCAGCTAACACCTGATTCTGAGTAGACTCTGCTTGCTTTTGCAATCCTAATCCTAATTCCTTTAAGGCTTCTGCTATAAATGCCTGTGAAGCTGTTGGCATTAATGCCATTCGCTCTAATGCTTCCTCAATAGTCCAATTTGCCCCTAAAGTAGCTAACACTCTTTGGGTTGCTGGATTGCTATTTTGCAAAGCACACTGCTTCAATAGTGCCCTGCAACACCAGCCCGATCTATAGCAGTAGCTGCTCTATGGATAAAATTTCCAAATGATTCTTCTCTACCTTGTTTAATACCCATATAAGCCGGTAACCCTCCTGGCTCTTTAACCATATCTATTGCAGCACGCACTAACCGCACAGACTCTCTAAGTTTATCTGCTACCGATATCATCTGTGCCTCTGTACGCAAAAATGCCCCTAAGCCCATCAGCTCCTCTACTGTCACTCCATGTAATAGATCTCCCTGAGCTCGTTGTACAGCAACCGACTCATTAACTAGAGCTTGCCAATGTGCATTAAACAATAACTGCTGATGCTGAGTGAATATCAACCGAACTATTCCTCTTAAATCATTAGGACATAAAACCTGAGTATTAAAAAGATAATCTAGCATTTGCCTAACAGGTTCACTTTTTACTCCAAACTGACTAACCGTAGAACATAGCTGAGTTAACAGCTTCCAAACTAAGGGAGTATATTCTGCTATATTATACGTAAGGTTCCCCTGTGCATCATACTGTGGTGTGTATGTGACCAGACATGCAAGACTAGAAGCTATTTCCACCGCCTCACCATCCCCCATTTGCATTACTTCTTTTGCCAAAGCAGCCCAAGCTTCCCTCCTCTGTTTAGCCATCTCCCCCCCTGGGACGGGATCTGACTCTTTAAGGGTGCTATGCTGCTGGCGCTTTGGTGCAGACACCGAGTTTTCACACGGGGAAGGCAGTGGAGCAGAGGCTGGCTCGTGCGGGGGAAGCGGCCCCCCCGCTGAAGCTGTAACTGGAGCCGGTTCACTCGGGGGAAGCGGTGGAGGCAAAGCTGGTGGCGGAGGCGAAGCTGGCTTGCTCCCACCCCCACCATCCGACCCGCCTGAAGTTGGTGGCGGAGGCAAAGCTGGTTTGCTCTTACTTCCACCATCCGACTCCCCCTCTGACAGAAAGGGTGCAGACGGTTCCACTGTGCCCATAGGAAAATCCTCCACACCACTTTGCTGGGGACTCTTAGGCATAAGTATCTTAGTTACAGAAGGTGCCAGGGGATTATCCTCACAACCATACCCTATATTCCTCTTATGAGCTTCTGTAGCCCTTTCTGCTGCCTTTCTCTCAGAGACCTGCTAAAGTAACGTGTTATACACCACCCACCATAACTTCCCGAATTTCTTTGCTGACTTATCATCGTCTAACACTGTATCCCACAGTATTTCCCCAAATTTCTTCCACTCTGCTAGCTCAACTGTATGCAGGTTGGCAAAGATACCTTTAGCATGGCCGTAAGCTAATAACCCTGGTAATTCCTTTTTTAAATCTATCCCCTTTATTCCTTGCCGTTCTAAATACGCGGCAAATAAATCGTATGCCACTTGCCTATCCATACCTATTAGTCAGAGCGTGCTGTTGCAGCTCTCCAGGCTCCAGCGACACGTATTGGCTTGATTCACCATTGTGATCCTCAAGGGTGCTTCAAATTCCGGCACTGTCCCGGCTGCAAGGACCCAAACCCAACTTCCTCGACCGTGGCGTAATCCCCTTTTTCTTTTATTCCAAGAAAAAAGGACAGAGATTCGGCGTTGCCCGCATTCTCCACCATTTGTCGACGGAAGGAGACCAGGACATCAATTAGATCATCACAGGCCCAATTTTATTGATCAGTACAGCAGGTGAAATACAGTTCATAATGAGCTTCATACATATTGCAAAAGTTAAGCTCAGGATTGGTTAGTTACATATCAGCAACTACGCCTACTTCTGCACTCTTATGGTTCTACTTTTGATACTTTCTACATATTCTCAGGAAGAATCTCTCTTCCCTATCCTCATGTTGCGGCAAGGGCATTCTGTCCTTGCCTGTCATTGGTCACCGACTGCTGACTTCTCCTTTCAGCTTGACCAGCGGCATTATGTCAGTATGGCCTTTCTCAGCTAACCAATTATTACTAAATCTCTCCACATCTCCACAGGTTTCTCCCAATTGGTTAAAGTTTTGTACCCTCTCCATGAACCTCTCCTTGTTTAAAAACCCCTTCTAGAGCTTGGACTTGTCTCTTTCTATGCCTGACCTTCCTGGGCATAAATACCTTTGGGAGTAATACAGAAGACCTCTCCTTGTTCCTTGTCCCTGCCCTTGAAGAATTCCACCTTTGCCATAGAGCAAATTTGTCCTACAGCCGCACCCCAAATTGTGTGGCTTTTTGGGGGCAGCCCCCTCCTGGTGACAGTGCTTGGAGCAGCCCAGGCTGAAGAACTCTGGCACTGCATCACTGAGGCAGCCACTCCATCATGGAAGGGCTCTGGCTTGGTCAGGCAGCACAGACCCACCCTGTGCTCCTCAAGGTTTTTTTTGGCATATCCAAGCATTGAAGAGGTTGGGTGGGTTTTCTCCCCCCTGTTTTATTGACTGTGTCCTTTGAGAACCACAAGAGGAAGCAGTGCCTCAAATTGCACATGAAGAGCAAATGTTGAAGTAAAGGCTTCACCTTTCCTATGAAGCCAAAGGACTGTGTTAGCCATGGCCTCCCCAAGGTGCCAAATTTCCATCTGGGAAGCTGCTGACAGGAGGGAATGTGGCACTTGTCTCCAGCCAGAGATCACTCACTCCTCAGCATGCTGGGCTGTGCCTGGCAGTGCCTGAGGAGCTCAGAAATCATTGGATGTGATCTCCTGTGCCAGTGCCCAGAACACAGAGCAATGAGCTCCGCTTTGGAGAGGGGGGGCAAGTCCAGCCATTGGACACAACTGCCAGGCAGGATGAGCTCCCTCCCAGAGAAGGAAAATTCCAGCCATGAGCAATCTGGTATTGCTGGGAGAGAAAATCGTGTTTTGTAATTCTCGACCTCAACCAGCTTCCTTTAAATGCTTCTCATAGGCAGGGAACATTCCCAGTGAGGCTGCAGTGTAGGAGTGGCCAGTCCATGGTTGTCCAACGAACAGTGCTGAGGGTTCTGCTGCTGCCCAGAGCTTTCATTGGCCTCCTCATTGCTGGGCCTTGTCCTGGGGGGCCCGCTGGGGCTGCAGCCAGTGCTGGCTCCCACTGAGGCTGCCTGGCCAAGAGCAGCCCCAGGGGCACAGGGCAGAGGCAAAGCACGGTGGGGAGGAGAAAGGGCAGGGACGAGATAGGCCTTGAAAGGCAGAGGCGCTCTGGGGCCCGCTCCTGGCCAGGGAGCCTGCCCAGAGCCGTGCCCTGCTCGCCGGCACCTTGAGGGACAGCTGTGCAGCTGGGCCAAGCTGTGCCAGCAGCTCCAGCCGTGCTGGGGAGCCTTGCCAGCTCTGGGCCCTGCTGTGCAGGAGGCTCCCTGTGTGCCACTGGCAGCTGGGACCTCAGCCGCCTCCTCTCTCCACAGGTGCTCCTGTGCATCTACAGAAGAGAGGCCTAGCAACTCGGGCAAAGAGAACTTGGCCTGTTATTCCAGGTCTCCACTTATGCCCTTATCTGGCCTGCCGTGGCTGCAGCACCATTACAAGGCCTTCCCAAATTACTCTCCCCCAAAGGGAGACCCTATACCTCAGGACCCCCTTGTCCTGTTCCCCAGTCAGGATTGAAGGTGGGCAGCTCCTGTCTGCCAGGGCCGGGCTTGGCCCACATTTTATATTTCAATAAAGAAATGGAGTTTTCACAGCTCTGTCCAGGTGATAGCAGCAGGAAAGCCCACACGGCACCAGCACAAGCTGAGGTCCATGGCCAGGAGCAGCCGTGGATGCCCATGGTGTGGGCAGGCAGGAGCCAGGCAGGGGCTGCTGTGACCAGCGGCGGGGCCCCGAGGGCTGGGGGAGCCCATGCTGAGCGTCCCTGGGCTGAGGGCACATTTCCTTCCCTGGCATCAGCTGGGCCTGGAGCTCCTCCAGTGGCATGCCCAGGGAAAGAGGGAAGCCATCAGGAGTTGCTTTCATTGAGAACAATGGAAAGAGGCTGGACTCTGAAGGAAGTCCTTCATAGCCTGAGGGATGAACTCAGAGCCCGACAGACACTGGGCCTGTGGTAGCCCCGGGTCTCTTATCAGCATAGAGGGGATTTGCCCCCCAGGCCTCATCTGTTCACCCAGGGACACATGGTGAACACACACACACAGAAGATGGCTCAGCACTGGTGCTGCGCCCTGAGTGTTATGTTTGGGTTTCTCTAAAGGCATGCAGGGGCTTTGGGTCACCTCTGTGCTGTGCAGGGGACTGGGGACACCAAGAAGTTGTGCAGGGAGTTTAATGTATGTACCAAGTTGTGCAGGGGCATCTGTAAAATTGAGCAGAGGTCCTATGTCTTTCTTCGAGGACATACGGGGATTTTAGGGTGGCTGAGGACACCCATAAGATGTGCACAGGATTTGGGTGTCCCCTAAAGTGTGCAGCTACCCTGAAGGCCTGTGTTTCATTATTTTTGTCAGCTTTGGCATCAAATTCTTCAATTTTTAAATACGGGCCAAAGGGCAGCAAAGTGCACAATAGGGAGTTGGTGTCAGCATGGCAGGGCTGCTGCTGCCTGCGATAGTGGGAATCACCAAAATGAGTGGAATTTTGACTTGACATTGCTGTTATATGTAGAACCACAAAAAGTCTCACTTGTGGAATATCGTGTAACTCACTTGAGAAAAAAACCGAGCTTGCAAATAGGTACTGGGTGGGATATCCTCTCCTCGCTGGAAGGGCACCGCTGGAGATCCATTCCAATGAAATCCTGCCCCAGCCATGAGGTCACAGCAGGCTCTGAGGTCACAGATGTCCCAGACCCGGTGGTTGCACAGCAGCACAAGGAGCGAGCAGTCAGTGCTTGCGCACAACTGTTGCGGCAGCAGCAGCGGCGGTGGCAGCAGTGGTGCTGACATTGGGACAGCGGTGTCAGGACAGCGGTGGCAGCAAGAGCTGCGGGACTGGCAGAGGGCAAGGCACCATGGCCCTTGCTCTGCGCCCCTTCCTCCTGCTCCTCCTGGCCGTGGCCCTGCCTGCCAGGGCTGCCCAGGCTGCTCCGCTGCAAGCGCGGCGAGCAGGTGAGCCGGCAGCCTGGCTCCCCTTTCCTGGGACAGCGCTCCCTGCTCCCCGGGAAGCGCTGGGGATGGTTTTCCCCAGGCCTTCAGGGAGGGTTTCCTCTGGGGGAGGGAGACAGCCCCCACAGGCCCTGGGCTGGCCCTGTTTCCTCTCCAGGGATGTGTCACAGGGCCTGCAAAGAGGGTGGAGAGTGACCAGGAGCAAGCCCAGAGCTCCCCAGGCCCGTGTGCAGCTCTGGCCTTGTCCATTGACATCTGGCTCCCATAGCCTTACCCGATCCCCTTGCAGTGCCCAGGTCCCATAGGCAGAGGGGGGATCCTAGGACACCATGGAAATGGTTTTGTGTGTTTGCTTCCCTCTAGATGAGCTTGCTAGGAAGGTTTCTCCAGCAGCTTGGCTCCATGACGATTTGCAGCCTCTTCAGCCCCCTGCAGGTATGTTGTCAATGTTCCCCTAAGCGGATAATCCTTGACAACCTGGCAGGAACCAGGTGACAGAAGCTTCTGTAGCTGTTGTGTTACAGGAGTCTCTGCAGAGAGGACTTATCAAGCTCCTTTCTGGGTTGCTGCTCACAAGCCCAGCTCCCATCGCAGGGGTGAGTACTGTGTCCCTGCTGACCCCACGGGCTGAGCCCTGCTTCTGTGGGATCCGCTCTTCTGACATGCAAACACGTCACTTAAGGCCCTCCAAGAGGGAGGAACAAGCATGGAGGAGGCACTAATTCCCTAGAGGCGTCCCAATACATGGAAAGGACCCTGAGTGACGTGGAGAGACGCCGTGGTGGGTGCATTTCCCTCAGCCTTGTCCTGGGGCTCAGCAGCCGGGGGCTTTGGCTGCACATCTGGACACGCCGTGCCCGGCACAGCGGGAAGGGATCCATGGCAGCCTTGCTGCCCCGCTGCTGCTTCCACGCCCTGCAGGGCTGTTTGCCAGCCTGGCCTGGCTGCAGCGCCTCCCCAGCCTCTGCAGGAAGGCATTTGGCATCTGCTGACAGAGCCCAAACTGCACCATGGGCCTGTGATCCCCTGCAATTTCCTGGTTTCTGAGCACATTTGGAGGGGCAGCTCTTTGGAGGAGGGAGGACCCTGCAGCAGCCCCAATAACCTGATCTTTCTTCTGCATCTTATCCATTACTTGGACATGCAGTTCCTCCTGCAGATGCCACCTTCCCATTGGGGAACAGACCCCCTGATCCAGCTGCCCCTTTTCCTTTCTGCAGAGATGGAAGGAGAGGATGCGCTGAAGGCTCAGTTTCCCGGAGGAAGCAGGGGCTCATTGCCAGCCTCTGCTGCAGGAAGGGAGGCGATGCCAGGCACAGCCACAGGAGGTAATTGCTGTGCCTCTGGGCCTGAGCCCTGCTGAGGCTTGAGCTGCCCTCTCTGCTGCTTGGCACTGCTGGCACGCAGCATTACCTGACTCCCTTTCCAGTGCTGGGTTCCCTATAGAAGGGGATCCCAGCACAGCATGGAACGGTTCCCATCTGTGCTCCTTTCTAGACTGGGATCCTGACTTGAGTCATTTCAAAATGGTGGTAAAGCAATACTTAAGGATGTTGGAGCTTGGTGAAGGTAGGCTACCAGCAACCCTTCCCTAACAGCGTAATCATTGTCCAAGTGAAATCCTCATTCAGAGTAATATTCCTGTGTCATTTCCTTCAAGATCCGCTGAAGTTTGATAAATTCTGGGAATCCTGGCTTCCAAATTTCTGCTCCTGTGTCCAACAGTGATCCCACTGGATCTCAGTCACAGAGAAAATGGATCATTTATCTGTCCATCTCCTTCCCATGTGCAATGCCAGTGTGTCCTTCTGTGTGCTCTGTGCAGCCACGGAGAAGAGCAGAGAGGGAAGGGGCTGGGCCCAGGGCTGTTCCCCATGGCTGAGCCTTTCTCAGCTCCTTTACCGGCCCCAGGGAGCCTGAGCTGCTCCTGCTGTGACTGCCAAGCCCTGGCCCTGCCTGGGGCTGGGTTTGGAGCTGCAGGAGCTCCAGGGAGTCCATTCTGCCCCAACTGCCCTGCAAAGGGCTCCTTACATCCCAGTATGGGGCCACTGCAGGCACGAGGTCCCCCTGGCCCTGCTCCTGAGTGGAAGGCAGAGCTGAGAGAGTGCCTTGGACGGCACCAATCACCCAGGTTTCCTCACTGCCACTCCGGCAAGAATTAGAAATGGAACAATTTTCTATTAAGGTCCTCCTAGTTCGATGAACCAAGGGACAGGAGACAAGAAATCCCTGGAGGCAGCCAAACTTCTGGACCAGGTGATGAGTGACCTGGAGAGGCTCCATGGTGGGTGCATTTCTCTCAGCCTTGTCCTGGGGCTCAGCAGCCGGGGGCTTTGGCTGCACATCTGGACACGCCGTGCCCGGCACAGTGGGAAGGGATCCATGGCAGCCTCGCTGCCCCGCTGCTGCTTCCACGCCCTGCAGGGCTGTTTGCCAGCCTGGCCTGGCTGCAGCTTCTCCCCAGCCTCTGCAGGAAGGCATTGGGCATCAGCTGACAGGCAGCCCAAACTGCACCATGGTTCATACATGCCCTGAGATCCCCTGCAATTGCTTGGACCATGGGGAGATCAGGAACTACAGCAGTTTTGAGAAGGGCAAATCCTGGCCAAACCCAAAAGTTTTTATTATGTCCTGCTCCTTATCCATCAGTTTGACCAGTATTGCCTCCTGAAGATGCCGCCTTCCAGAAAGGGGAACATCTCCATCGAATTTAGCTGTCTCTTTTTCTTTCTCCAGAGATGAACCGAAAGTCTGTGCCGAAAACAGCATTTCCTGCAGGAAGCAGGGGCTCATTGGCAGCCTCTGCTGCAGGAAGGGAGGTGATGCCCAGCACAGTCACAGGAGGTAATTGCTGTGCCTCTGGGCCTGAGCCCTGCTGAGGCTTGAGCTGCCATCTTGGCTGTGCATCAGTGCCTGCCCTCCAGGGATGTCAGACAGGCCCTGCAAAGAGGGTGCAGAGTGACCAGGAGCCAGCCCAGAGCTCCCCAGGCCCCTGTGCAGCTTTGGCCTTGTCCATTCACATCTGGCTCCCACAGCCTTACCCGATCCCCTTGCAGTGCACAGTTCCCATAGGCAGAGGGGGATCCCAGCAAAACCATGGAAATGGGTCTGGTCTGTGCTCCCTTCCAGATGAGAGTGGTGCCATTGCTTTGCCAGCAGCTGGAATGGAAGATGGTTTGGAGCACTTGGAAGCTTCTGCAGGTAAGTTCTGAGAGAATAATCATTGACAACCTGGCAGGAACTGTGTGACAGAAGCTCCTGTGGCTCTTGAGTTACAGGTGTGTCTGCAGGGAGGATCTTCCCAGGTCCTTTGGTGGATGTTGCACACAAGCCCAGCTCCCATCGCAGGGGTGAGTAGTGTGTCCCTGCTGACCTCACGACCTGAGCCCTGCATCTGTGGGATCTATTCCTGGTGAAATAAAAATACTTTCTCTTAAGGTCCTCTGAGAGGGAGGAAAACACCTACAAAACAGAATGTGCCCGTGGAGGAATCCAAACAACTGGAACAAATCCTGATTGACCTGGAGAGGCACCGTGGTGGGTGCATTTCCCTCAGCCTTGTCCTGGGGCTCAGCAGCCGGGGCCGTTGGCTGCACATCTGGACACGCCGTGTCCGGCACAGCAGGAAGGGATCCATGGCAGCCTCGCTGCCCCGCTGCTGCTTCCACGCCCTGCAGGGCTGTTTGCCAGCCTGGCCTGGCTGCAGCTTCTCCCCAGCCTCTGCAGGATTGATTGAGGCATCTGCTGATGGGCAGAATAAACTACACCATGGGCATGAAATTCCCTGGGATTTCCCGGTCTCTTGGCAGATCCAGAGGGGCAGATGTTTGGAGGAGGGTTGAGCCCTGTGGCAGCCCCAAGAGCCTTGGCCTTTCCCTGGTCCTTATCCATGTCTTTCACAAGTGGTATCTCCTGAAGATGCCACCTCCCCAGTGGGGAGTGGCTCCACCTTATCTGGCTTTTCCTTTTCCTTTCTCCAGAGATGGACCAAAAGTCTTTGCGGAAGGCTGCACATCCTGGAGGACGCAATGTACCTGTGCTAGCCACAGATACAGGACGTGACGAGATGCCAGACAGTGCCACAGAAGGTGATTGCTGTGCCAGGCTCAGCCGGTCTGGGCAGTTCTGCTGGGGTCCCCCCGTGTGGGACATGTCCTGAAACCTGGGAGCGATTGCATGGGGGGCCCATGGTGGGGAAAGGGCAGAGGGGGAGGGCAAGGCTCCATTGTGTTTTTAGAGGGCCTGGCTGTGTGTCCCTGGGGCTGGGGGAGCTGTCACGGGGCAGGGAGGGCCAGGGATGGCTTTGGCTGCTCAGGGATGGCTTTGGCCCGTGTGGCTGCTCAGGGATGGCTTTGGCCCGTGTCCCTCCAAGCAGGGACTGCCCAAGCAGCTGCGCTACCCCCGGGCTCTCCTCCCGGCCTGCTGGGCTTTGTTGGGTGGCACAGCCTGTGCCAAGGGGCGGCAAGGTGCCTGCAGGCCCCAGCTCTGGGGGAAACGGAGAACGTCCTGCCCGCATCCACAGTGCTGCCAGCTCAGCAGTGCAGCACAGCACGGGCTGACGCTCCCCATTGCTCCCACAGACGTTGTCACTGAAACAGGAATATATGTCCCGGATCCAGTGCACCTCCCAGAAATTGTCTGCCCCCAGGATGTGCGCAGAAAGTGCATGATAGGCACAGTGGTGATAGTGTTCACTGTGCCACTTGTGCTGCTGGGCTGCTATCTTGGCATTCGCAAGGTGCAGGAGAAAAGACGGTCAGTTGCTGATTTTTCTCCACGGTTTTCTTATAACTCTGCTCCATAGCATTGGTAGCCTGACTCGTTGTCGTGCTGCTGTGGAGCTGTGGTCAGTCTGATATTCCAAAGAGCTCTGCTGAGGGTTCTGCTGCTGCCCAGAGCTTTCATTGGCCTCCTCATTGCTGGGCCTTGTCCTGGGGGCCCGCTGGGGCTGCAGCCAGTGCTGGCTCCCACTGAGGCTGCCTGGCCAAGAGCAGCCCCAGGGGCACAGGGCAGAGGCACAGCAAGTTCTCAGCAGTGTTTGGGCAGCACAGTTCAGGACAGGACAGTGCTTATTTAGTAGCTCATATATAGTTTCATCGGATTTGCTCCAGTTCAGTGTTAAAACAAATCCAACCTGATGAAGGTTTGGCTTTGGCCGTGAAACTTTGCTCTTTGTGTGCGCCCTGTTCTGGATTGATTCCCAAACAGTCTTGGAGCCACTTTTGGGGGAAGGCTCATCCCAGCCCTGAGCCTTGGCAGTTCAGGCCTCAAAGGGACAGCTGAGGCTGCAGTGCATATGACTGGGCATCGGGGCTGCATTATCCAAGGGCTTGGGAAGTTTAAATTACTGTAATTTTTCTATATGTTTTTTTTTCTATGAAATTTGTTCACTTTTTCTAATTTTAGTTAAAAAAAAAATTTTTCCAGTGCTTTTTACAGTTATTTGATATTGTGAATGCTGCCATGATTATCCCATGGCTGAATTAGAAGACTGTAAGTATCATAAAATGGAATAATTTTTACACTCCTATGTCTTTCACAGGCTCATGAAACTTTTGTTGCTTTGATGTGACCAACAGAAGAGTTCTGCTCTGCTTTTAATTCAAACAAGCAGCAGGGCTGGAACCTGTTGAGAGGAGTCTCTTCACAGCTACAGCAGCCTGCAAGGTTTCTTTGTTGAGGAATATAAATCTTTATTTTATGAATATATTTGTCTTGGTTTGGAAAGACAGGTGCCTGCTAAGGAAGGCAGTAGCGTCCCCTGAAATGGAGAATGTACCCCCTTTGAATTGTTATAAATTTTAAATTAAGGGCCTCAGGCAAAAAAATGTGGGAGCAGGAAATAACAGTTCTTTAACAGGGAAGAAAATAAAAGTATAAAATAAACAATGCAGTAAACTAAAACAACTCTGACAGAGTCAGAACACAACCCGACACCCAGTGGGTCAGGGTGTTGGTAGCAGTCCAAGTGGAATTATGGCTGCAGTCCTCCTGGAGTGTCAGGTGTTGTTCTGCTGGAGCAGGAATCCTGTAGAAAAGGCTGTAGTCTTCCTCTGAAGATCCAGGGGAAGAAGAGGCAGCTGCTGTTTTTCTGGGAAAGCCAGTGGAGAAGCTGTCTTGGTGTTCCAGAATCTCCACATTATATCTCTGGCAGGAATTTCCTCTGGGGCAGAGCATCTCTGACTGGGATGCTGTAGTTCTTATCAGTCATGCAGTGACATTCAATAGCCTGTTATCAGCAGATGTTTGTGTCCCCGCCCCCTCCCCCAAGGCAGGAGTGGGTGTGGAAGAGATAAGGCAAACTGGCCACTTAACAGAAGACAGCTGCCATACAGATGGTAATAGAAAACATATTGCTTTGCAGTCTGGGACACTATGCACCCCTTATTCTATTGCCATCTGCATCACAATGAAACTTGACACACAACTCTAACTTAATACCAGGTTTTTCTGTGGTACACAAGGATCTTCATCTTCCTGCATTACCCACCAAGTGTAACCATGTTCTTGAGCAAAAACAATTCCATGGATGGGTTTTTCTTTGCCTGAGGTGGGATTAATCCAAACAGTCTTTCCCAAAATACCTTTCATATGTACAACAGGGACATTATTTCCGTCCACTGTGTGCAGGGGTTCAGACTGGGCAGGACCAGCTCAATTGATGGACCCTTGGGTGTTGATCATCCAGGTGACTTTTGCTAAGTTCATTTCCCTGTTTGTAAAAGTCTCCTCCCCAGGTGCCTTCAGGGTAGTCTTAAGAAGTCCATTGCACCATTCACCTTTCCTAGCAGCTGGTGCATCATAGAGGATATCCATTCAATGCCATGTTCCCTGGCCCAGGTGTTGATAAGGCCGTTCTTGAAATGGGTCCTGTTGTCCAACTCAATCCTTTAAGGGGTGCTGTGTCTCCACAGAACTTGCTTTTCAAGGCCCAGGATGGTGTTCCAGGCAGTTGCATGAGACACAGGGTAGGTCTCCAACCATCCAGTGGTGGCTTCCACCATGGTCAGCACGTAGCGCTTGCCCTGGCGTGTCTGGGACAGTGTGACGGAGTCAATCTGCCAAGCCTGCCCATACTTGGACCACCACCCCTACCCTACCATAGGGGCTTCACCTGCTTGGCCTGCTTGATGGCAGCACATGTCTTACAGTCATGGATAACCCTAGAAATACTGTCCATGGTTAAATCCACCCCTTGGTCTTGTGCCCACTTAGAGGTGGCATCTCTGCCCTGATGGCCTGAGGCATCATGGCCCCATCAAGCTAGGAACAACTCCCCCTTATGCTGCCAATCTAAGTCTGTCTTCAACACCTCTATTTTTGCTGCCTGATCTACCTGTTCATTGTTTCGGTGTTCCTCATTAGCCCGACTCTTGGGGACATGGGCATCTACATGATGGACTTTCACAGGTAGCTTCTCCAATCGAGCAGCAATTCATCTGCAGCCCAGACTGGTTTTCCCCTATGCTGCCAGTTGACCTTTTTCCACCTTTCCAGCCAGCTCCACAGAGCATTGGCTACCATCCAAGAATCAGTATTAAGGCAGAGCTTTGGCCACTTTTCTCTCTCAGCAATGGCCAGGGCCAGCTGAACAGCTTTGAGTTCAGTAAGTTCCTTGAACCACCTTCTCCTTTAGCAGTTTGTGCAACCTGTTGTGGGGGGCTCCATACGGCTGCTTTCCACTTCCAGTTCATCCCTACGATGCGACAGGAACCGTCAGTGAAAAGAGCGTAGCGTGTTTCCTCTGCTGGTAGATGGTTGTATGGTGGAGCTTCTTCAGCACGTCTCACTTGCTCTTGTTCACCAGTGAGACGAAAGTTTTCACCTTCCGGCCAGGTTGTAATTATCTCCAAAATCCCACAGCAATTCAGGTTTCCAGTATGGGCGTGCTGTGTGATAACAGCAATCCATTTGCTCCATGTGGTGTCAGTGGCATGGTGGGTAGTGGGAATCTTTGCTTTGAGCATCCACCCCAGCACTGGTAGTCAGGGTGCCAGGAGGAGTTGTGCTTCCGTGCCAATCACCTCCGAGGCAGCCTGGACTCCTTCATAGGCAGCCAAGATTTCTTCTGTTGGAGTGTAGTTGGCTTCAGACCCTCTGTAACTTTGACTCCAAAATCCCAGTGGTCGACCCCAAGTCTCCCCAGGCACCTTCTGCCAAAGGCTCCAGGACAAGCCATGGTTCCTGGCTGCAGAGTAGAGCACATTCTTTACCTCTGGTCCTGTCCTGACTGGGCCAAAGGCTACTGCATGAGCGATCTCCTGCTTAATCTGGGCAAAAGCTTGTTGCTGTTCAGGGCCACAGTGGAAATCATTCTCTTGCAGGTGACAAGGTAAAGAGGGCTCATGATCTGAACTGTACTCAGGAATTGGCATTCTCCAAAAACCGATGGTGCCTAGAAAGCTTGTGTTTCTTTCTTGCTGGTTGGTGGAGACATTGCTGTGATCTTACTGATGACCTCAGTGAGAATCTGACACTGTCCATCTTGCAACTTTACTCCCAGGAACTGGATCTCTCGGGCACGTCCCTTGACTTTACTCTTCTTGATGGTGAAGCTGGCTTCCAGGGGAATCTAGAGGATCCTCTCTCCTTTCTCAAATACTTCCATTGCTGTGTTCCCCCACACAATGATGTCATCAATATATTGCAGATGTTCTGGAGCCTCACCCTTTTCCAGTGCAGCCTGGATCAGTCCATGGCAGATGGTGGGGCTGTGCTTCCACCCCTGGGGCAGTCGGTTCCAGGTGTACTGCACTCTCCTCCATGTGAAGGCAAACTGAGGCCTGCATTCTGCTGCCAGAGGAATGGAGAGAAACGCGTTAGCAATGTCTATAGTGGTGCACCACTTTGCTGCCTTGAACTCCAGCTCGTACTGGAACTCCAGCATGTCCAGCCCAGCAGCGCTCAGCCGTGGAGTCCCTTCATTCAAGGCACAATATTCCACAGTCAATCTCCATTCTCTGTCAGATTTGCACACAGGCCAGATGAGACTGTCGAAGGGTGAGTGGGTTTTGCTGACCACCTCCTGGCTGTCCAGCTCACGGATCATTTTGTGGATGGGGATCACAGCATCTTGATTCGTCCGATACAGCCGGCGGTGCACTGTCGAGGTGGCAATTGGCACTCGTTGCTCTTCTACCTTCAGGAGTCCTACTGCAGATGGGCTTTCTGATAGTCAGGGCAAGGTGTTCAACTGCTTAATGTTCTCTGCCTCTACAGCAGCTATTCCAAATGCCCATCTGAGTCCCTCTGGGTCTTTGTAATAGCCATTCTGGAGAAAGTCTATGCCCAGAACACAGGGGGCCTCTGGGCCAGTCACAATACGATCTTTTTTCCACTCTTTCCCAGTCAGGCTCACCTCGGGTCCCAACAGGATCAATTGCAGTGATCCCCCTGTCACCCCGGCAATGGAAACAGGTTTTGCCCCCCACATGTCCTGATGGTATCAGGGCACACTGTGCACCAGTATCAACTAAGGCATCGTATTTTTGTGGCTCTGATGTGCCAGGCCAGTGGATCCACAACATCCAGAAGATCCTGTTTTCCCATGCCTTTCCCTGGCTAGAGGCAGGGCCCCTCTAACCCTGGGTATAAGTGGTAGAGATATCTTCAAGAGGATCTGACAGATCATACTCAGCAGCTCGGTCATGGGAGGTTGAGGCTACCTTTACTGGAATTCCCTCAGTTAGTGTTTCCCTCCTTGAGTTGACTCACCCGTACTGCCAGGACAGAAGTGGGTTTCCCATCCCACCTTCCCATATCTCTCCCATGGTTACACAGAAGGAACCACAGGTCAGCCCGTGGGGTGTACCCTCTCTATCTAGCTGGGGAATGTTGGGCTCTGACTCTGGGGCCTGTGAGTGGTACTGGTGCTATGTGGGAACTGTTCCTCCTCACCTCCTCCCTCATCTCCTCTCTGAGTTCTTGGACAAGGGCAGAGACATGAGCCTGCATTGGGCCATTGATCATACTCACACAATTTCTAAGCTTGGTGGCCACAGAACCCACTGTCTCTTGGTTGGTGTTGGCATTAATTGTTGCAATGAAGGTGGTGTATTGAGATGGCCCCAGATTTGCCAGACTCCACAACATTTGGCCTGCGCACCTGACCTTGTTGGGGTCATTTTCATGCTGTCCATCCCTCCCAAAGAGTACCTCCAATACTGCCACTTCTCTCACCTGTTGGATTCCCCCCTCAAGGGTCTTCCAGCACATTCTATGGTGGTGCTCCTGCACTGTCTCCCTGTGGACAAACCTATGGAATCCCAGGGCACCAGGAATATTTCTCTGTCTGCTCTGGAGTGCCCTGACCCCCAGGGAAGCTCTGACTTTGAGGGCACTCTCTCTAGCTGGCGAAAGGCTCATGTGGTGTCTTTTGTCTACTGGAGATTTCAGTTTCCATTGGCAATAAGAGCATAGAGGGGTCTGGCAATCAGTCCATAATTATAAACCCACAGCTGGCACTACCCTACCATGCCTAAGAAGGTTCAGAGTTCCTTCGTTGTCTGGGGTTTCAGGGTTTGGCATACGGCTTCTTTGCCTTAAAGTCTGCTGCTCAGCACTCACTTCTTACTCTAGGTAGATTACCTTCTGTTTCACTACCTGTGCCTTTTTTTTTGAGACTCTGCGTCCTTGGAGTCCTAGGAAATTCGAAAGGCTTACCGTCCAGGCTTCTCCTGCTTCCCTTGTCCGAGTGGCTACTAGAAGATCGTCTATGTACTGCAACAGCCTCCTTTCCTCTTGTGGAGCTTCCCGGGACTCTGGGTCTTTGCAAGCTGTTCTCTAATCGGAGTGGGGAATCTTGAAGCCTTCAGGCACATGGACTATGTGAGCTTGAGTTTGAATGCAAAAAATTTTCTGGCTGGCTTCGTGGATAGGGAGGAAAAGAAGGCATCTCTTAGGCCTAAAACAGGGAACTAGGTTAGCTCAGGTGTTAAACAAGTTAGTAAGGTATATGGATTTACTACCACAGGGTATAAATTCTGTGTTATCTTATTAACAGTCCTTAATCTAGTACTATCAATTATTGGGCTGATTCTTTCCTTATCTTCTTTTTGAGGGTACTACTCAGTTCTCACTAGTTGTGTTCTTTCTTTAAGCTTGATGCTCATGGGGGAGCATCTTTCACTCTCCCTGGTACACCAGAGGCTTATACCCTTGAAAACACTTATTTACTTATTCTAATATCTCTTTACTAATGTCTTTCTTAATTTCAGTGTCTGGTAATGTTAAGCCTAACATCTTTATATCATTTGCTTCTAGAGTAACCTTTCTCATTTGAGAATGTTTAGTAAATTGAGCAAATTGTACAAAAGCTTTTAGGTACGCATAGTACACATGTTACTTTAAAGGTTTGCACAAGTATGCTTTCTCAGACTGGCCAGTTGTTCATTCCCCACACTACAACATAAACATTCTCCACAGGTACTAAAGCTTTATTAAAACTGAATATACGACCCTTGTGTCGACAAAAATTCTTCCCTTTTTGGGAGGTCATCTTTACTCTTCCTCCCTTACCTTGGGAGGAGCTTTTAGCAAATCATATGTACTCATTTTGTGAACTGTGATTGCTTTGCATTTCAGCATGATAATCTTTGCCTGATTTCATACGTTGCTATCTTATGCTGCATGCTGAACAACATGTTTGATTTGCTTTCTCTTTGCCTTGTTTCCTTTTTCAAGGGCCAAGACTGGAGGGAGGTCTGATCTTACAGTCTCGTTGCCATTCTGGGTGATTTCTTAAAACAAAAAGACATTTCAGCATACAAAAACTCTATCTCACTTATCTTCTTATTTTAAAACAGTACTAACAGCAATGAAGCATTATAAATCTTTTTATTTTCTGAGCTGCTCTTACTGGCAGCTTTCTCTTAGTGAGCCCCTCCCAAAAGGGGCGAATTTAGGAACCTCTTTGCTCTGGTCAGTTCTCATTATTTATTTCTCCTTGCTTTATCTCGCTTCCACTCAAACTTTTTTACAGACCTTCACAGTAGTTTCTCAACTTTCTTCTTATACACACAGCTCTAGGTGGCAGGTATCAGATGTTCCCACACACAAGCTCTAAGACCTTAGGTTCTGAATCTGCTTGACTAGAAACTTCTAATTTACACTCGGGGCATGTGTCCTGACAGCAAAACAGCAATACCAGTGTTTCTCATAAACACCGCACTGCAATAATACCTGCACATCCAGCTTTTGCTCACAGGTCATTCCCGTGTTCCCTGGGGAGACGGGGCAGCCAGAGCTGTCCCTGTGCCCAGGGGACAGCCACTGTCACCTCACACAGCATGCTAATCAAAAACGTGACATAGACACTATGTTCTGATCAAACAAAATATCAGTCTTTTCTAGTTCTCTTCTTGCACAATCTAATTAAGTACTGTGCTTACTTACACTTCTTTTACTGCTTTGCAAAAAGGCTGTTGCTAGTCACAGCCGAAACTCTGATATGCTCACAGACACGGACACATGCACCCACACCCCCCCTTTATCTCAAATTCGCTAGAGCCAAGGCTTGAATTGCTGTGAGGGGGAGAATTCTTGGAATTCCTTTAACTCGCTTTATCGTAGTTAAGCATAAATCACTGTACTATAGTTCTCTTATGTAAAATGCCACTTTTGTTGCAACAAAATCTTAAAATCTCTACAAACACTACTATACAATCTGAGAATCAAATTACCACAATGCAGCAGAAGAAAATCTCCACACAAAATCACTGGGAAAGGGCATATCTCTCAAAGTGCTCACTTTTCTCAACACAACAGAGCATACCATAATTCAGCATTTACTCACATGAATTTTTCTTTGACACAATCAAAATAACAGCATACAGTCTAGAGATCAAGTCTAAACATCTAAGGCAAAGGAACTCTCTGAGCTCATACTCACGGTTAAAATGTACTAAATCTACACAAACTACCACATTTAAACATGATAAATACCATCACTGACATTCCTCCACTCGCTTCTCTGCGGGGCAATTTTCTCTCTGCCTCCACAGCCTGCTGCAGCTTCAGGCTTCACTCGGCTGCTTCAAACACGGGTAGTACTGACCCCCCCGCACTATAGATTTATTCTCTTTTATACACCATACACTTATACACTTGCACGATTAGAAACACAGTGCACCGACCACACAATGCACACATTAACCATACAGCAACACAGCGTCCGGACATCACACACACACATACAAAGCACACACGGACTCAACAGTTCCGCTCTATCAGAACTATGAACCCCCAACACACACATACACGGGTTCACCCGGCTCACCCCTAGAGCCTCTAGCAGTTTTGCTCTATCAGAACAATGAACCCCCAACACACACATACACGGGTTCACCCGGCTCACCTCCAGAACTGCTTGCGGTCTGCTCTATCAGAACGATGAACCCCGTCTCTAATACAGCTGCTCTATCAGCTGAATCCAGACGTCTCTGGGTGGTTTATTCCCTTGCTCTCCTTTCCCTCCCCCGGGGCCCCTCAGTACATACCGTATCTTCCTCCGCAGGCCAGCAGGTCCTTGTCTGTCCTCGCAGGTGGCAAGTTGAGACGAGCGGAGCCCCACCAGGAAAAAATCCTAGGGCGCGCCTTGGAGGTCCGTCTATCCCCCCTGCCCCTGCGGGGACAGAGAACTCCTGCCTGGCTTGCCATAATGTTTTGCGGAGAAAAGAAGAAACATCACAACTTTATAAAAGTTGTAGAGCCCGGTATGCTTTTATTACGACGCGCGCCAGACGCAAGTCCCCCAACAAGGCACGCGTACCTCTGAAGACCTCGGGTCTTCTTTTATCCCCCTTCCAAATGCATATGCATACACTTTCACAATAAGTTCATACATATTCATTCCGCGTGACATTTAGCACCATTCTTCTTTATCAAAGGAATTTCTAAGTCGGGGGCAAATCGACCTTGTGGTCTTTTCTGTTTTTCTTTCTCTGTCTCCTTGCTGTTTCGGCATGCGAGTTTTTCTTTCAGCTTTGGCCTCACAGACTTTTCACTTTTCTTAGACACTTCACCTAATTCAGAATGGATCTTTACTCTGTCTCACTCATTCATGGAGAAAGTTTCCTACACTTCAAGATAAACTAGAATCCACAAAAGTGTGAAATAGATTATAGAGAGTAGTGTAGTTATATCACTTGGTGAGAAATTTAGTTTTGGGATTTTTAGTATTTTGTGGATGAAAGCAAGATGGAGGGCACAGGGTGTCATCTTGGGTTTCTTCTTCATGCTTCTTCTTCCTCCTTCTTCATGGGTTTGGGTGGCATTTTGTAATTGGGCAGAAAAGTCCACATTGCAGCTCTTTGGGATCAGTTATTGGGTTAAAAGGTAAAATAATCTAGGTGTCAGTTCTTAATTGGATAGTTTAGTCTTAAAAGACCTTGGAACAAGAGCATGTTGGCCATTTTGTGCCTTCTAATGAAAAGCTGCCGAACTCACCGTAATGAGACTGTTTTACTGATAAGAAATAATAAACACTTGAGTCTGAACAGAAATTACCGTCTCAAGTGCCTTCAATCCAGACCCAGAAAAACCAATGACTGGGACCCCCACACAAACCTCTCTCTGACACTTACTAAAAGCCACTCCCAGAGGGAAAGGGACCCTGGCTCCCTTATAAAAATCTGATTCATACCGGAGTCCTGGGTCAAGGCTCCCAGATTCCTTGCCTCACCACCATCCAGCTGGACACGTGTCCCGATAAGGTCCCAGACCCGGAGTAGCCAGGTTGTACAAGCCTCACATCCCCGTCATACAATGTCTTTGTGCAGATTACGGAGACTTTCATACATTAGGGACTCGGTGATGATCGCAACCTCTGGCTCCCCTATGGGTTGTGAGGGCCCTCCCCTATCTGGGTGCTCTGCTTCCATCTTAGATATTCTTGTTTCCACAGGGGTGACTGCTGCTGGCTGTGTCTGCCTTTGCAGTTCACCTGGAACCTGGACAGTTGTAACATCTGTGGGTTCTGCTGCTGCACTATTAGACTCTCCCTCTTCAAGGCAGGGGGAGGACTTCTCACCAGGTGGGGAAGTGTATTCCTTCAGCATCTGGCCCATATCACGCATCTCCTTCACCAGATCCCCCGCCCAATCTGGGTAGTTCACATCTGGGATGGGCTGTGGGGCAGGGTCAGGCTCTGGGGCAGCAGCATCCCAAGGCTCTGGTGCCATGTCAGGTTCTGGGGTAGGTGTCAGGGTAGTTATCCAGGTTAATCTTCCCTTCTCTCTAAATGCTAAATAGAACAGGCCTATCAGCAACACCAGCAACTGCATGATATTGTTAGTATTGAGAGTGGATCTGAACTCTTCAAAAACTCATGAGGCAGACCTAAAGAGATGATTAAAGGGCTGGGAGAAAATTTCCTCCCGTGTCATTTCCTTACACCAGCTGCCATTAATAAAGTAACCCCAAAAACATACAGTTAGTGTGTGATAGCTGTGAATCCATGTACCTGCTTTCCAGAGCAAGTTAAAAATCCATTAATTCCTCACCTTATTCACCCATAAAACAAACCAGATAACAGACACAGTAGCTTTGGTTATAGGACCCGTGTTTAGATAAGGGCTTGCACATGGGAGGAATACAGCCAGTACCACGTGCCACCCAAACCAGGGCAAGCTGGACCCCATGGGGTCGCTTAACAAGGTTTCTATAGTCATACACAGAAAAATTGATTACTCAAGAACTGTTATTCCCTTTTTGTTTCTGTGCCCTCAAGCCTCACGTTGGGCACCAAAATCGGTCTTGGTTTGGAACAGACAGGAGTCTGCTAAGGAAGGCAGTAGCGTCCCCTGAAAGGGAGAATGTAAGTGCCCCCCCTCCCCCCCAACCTCCAAATTGTTATAAATTTGAAATTAAGGGCCTCTTAGGAACAAAAATATGGGAGCAGGAAATAACAGTTCTTAAATAGGGAATAAAATAAAAGTATAAAATAAACAATGCAGTAAACTAAGAACACAACCTGACACCCTGTGGGTCAGGGTGTTGGTAGCAGTCCAAGTGGAATTATGGCTGCAGTCCTCCGGGAGCGTCAAGTGTGGTTCTGCTGGAGCAGGAATCCTGTAGAAAAGGGTGTAGTCTTCCTCTGAAGATCCAGGGGAAGAAGAGGCAGCTGCTGTTCCTCTGGGAGAGCCAGTGGAGAAGCTGTCTGGGTGTTCCAGAATCTCTACATTATATCTCTGGCAGGAATTCCCTCTGGGCAGAGCATCTCAACCGGGGATGCTGTAGTTCTTATCATTCATTCAATAGCCGGTTATCAGCAGATGTTTGTGTCCTGTTCCTGAATGTCCCAGTCCCGCCCCCAATCCCCCCTAACCAATCCCCCTCTGCCCACCCACACTTCCCCCACCACCCCACCCCCCAAATGAGGAGTGGTTGTGAAAGAGATAAGGAAAACTGCCCACTTAATTGAAGATACAATCTGGGACAATACTCCTGTCAAGTGACTGATAGAAATGAGGGATTTGGACTCTTTGGGATGTACTGACCAGCCGTGCATTGGCTCTCCGAAGTTCAGTCTGTAATAATCAATCTTTTTCAGAAGAGAATGTTCAGTTTCTTCCTGGCACTCACTCTTGCATTTGTACTCAGAACCACTTCTTGAAAGAAATTTACAATTGCTTTTTGTGCTCCTTTAGTTGACTTTGCTCTGTTTCTCCAGAGATACCAATGACAATCAGGATGATTGCATTAAAAAAGCTGCAAAGCAGATCCTGGAGAAGAGGGCATACATCTGCTCCCACCCTCTGGACAGGACCTTCTGATCCCTCCCTGACAGCAGGCACTCATGAAAGTCAGTCAGGGAGGGATTTGCTGCAGTTCCAGAATTTGACACCTTGAAAGCATCTGTTATTTAATGTCTTTAATACATGTAACGGCATAAAATAAAACTTCTTCGTAAACACTACTTCATAGAAAAAGGAAAAATAAACAGATTTTATTTAAAGTGGAATAGATATACATATATATGTCTGTTCCTCTTGGAGCTGGATAAAGACAGGGGAGGTTTAGAGGGGGAGATGTTTCTTCCCCGGAAAGGGACTGTGTGGTTTCTCAGTATCTTTTCACTTCAATCAGCTGCTCATTCACTGAGCAAGTCTGAAAGACTTGGGCAATCACAACAGTTCTGCTTTGGAGGCCCCTCCAGCTCTCTTGTCCAGCAGCACCACCAGGACACTGAGTCCCCAGTGTCCAGGGAGCTTCTGCTGTCACACTGAGGGACACCACTGGTCACTGACATCCATTGACCACAACCCCCTGGATGTGACCAGCCAGGCAATTGCTCATTCTCCAAAGTGTGCCTCCATCAGATCCATAGCTCACCAAAGGAGGGACAAGGATGCTGGGCAGGGCTGATGTGTCCAGGGCATGGCAGAAGTCCAGAGTGGTGCCATCTCTAGCTCTTCCCTTGTGCTCTGGGGTGTTGTGGTGTCTCTCTATTGTATATTCAATTGCAATTCAGTTTTAACAGTCGGTTCTATAATCCCCTGCAGTCTTTTGTATTGTTATAGCATATTTTATCCTTAATGGATTGTTCCTTTGCACCTCTCTTGTTGGTTTTGCCCTGGGTTTCCATCTTCCCAAAAACCTGCCCTTTGTTCCTTAATGTTCCGTAGTCCTGCTCCCAGGAAGAACAATGCCAATCCCTCCTCATACCTGCCCCTTTCTCCAGAAACCTCCCTGTCATTTTTGTATACCACAAGGTCCCATTGGTTTGTTTAAACTCTTCCCCTCCCCTGTAATCCCCAATTGGTTTAAACACTGTATTCCCTGCCTTATGCTTCTCCCCATGTTTCTCCCACTTGGTTAAAGTTTTGTACTCTCCTCTTGAGCCTCCCCTTGTTGAAAAACCCCTTCTAGAGCCTGGACTTGTGTCTTTCTGTGCCTGACCTTCCTGGACATAAACACCTTTGGGAGTCATACAGAAGACCTCTCCTTGTTCCTTGTCCCTGCCCTTGAAGCATTCCCCCTGCGCCATAGAGCAGTTGTGCCCTACAGCCGCACCCCAAATTGTGTGGCTTTTTGGGGGCAGCCCCCTCCTGGTGACAGTGCTGGGAGCAGCCCAGGCTGAAGAACTCTGGCACCGCATCACTGAGGCAGCCACACAATCATGGAAGGGCTCTGGCTTGGTCAGGCAGCACAGACCCACCTTGTGCTCCTCAAGGTTTCCTTTGACATATCCAAGCATTGAAGAGTTTGGGTGGTTTTTCCCCCTGTTTTATTGACTGTGTCCTTTGAGGACACAGTGCCTTAAGAGGAAGCAGTGCCTCAAATTGCACATGAAGAACAAATGGTGAAGTAAAGGCTTCACATTTCCTATGAAACCAAAGGGCTGTGTTAACCATGGCCCCCCAAAGGTGCCAAATTTCCAGCTGGGAAGCTGCTGACAGGAGGGAATGTGGCACTTGTCTCCAGCCAGAGATCACTCATTCCTCAGCATGCTGGGCTGTGGCTGACAGTGCCTGAGGAGCTCAGAAATCATTGGATGTGATCTCCTGTGCCAGTGCCCAGAACACAGAGCAGTGAGCTCAACTTGGGGGGACGCAAGGCCAGCCCTTGGACACAACAGCCAGGCAAGCATGAGCTCCCTCCCAGAGAAGGAAAATTCCAGCCATGAGGTCCATCCCCAAGCAGGCCATGAGGTCACAGCAGGATTGTGAGGTCACGGCAGGCTGACGTCCAAAGAGACTCTGGGGTCACAGCATCACAATGTCCAGCCCCTCAGTCCTTAGCAATTCTTGCACATGGGTGTCAGGACAGCGGTGGCAGCAAGAGCTGCGGGACTGGCAGAGGGCAAGGCAACATGGCCCTTGCTCTGCGCCCCTTCCTCCTGCTCCTCCTGGCCGTGGCCCTGCCTGCCAGGGCTGCCCAGGCTGCTCCGCTGCAAGCGTGGGGAGCAGGTGAGCCGGCAGCCTGGCTCCCCTTTCCCGGGACAGCGCTCCCTGCTCCCCGGGAAGCGCTGGGGATGGTTTTCCCCAGGCCTTCAGGGAGGGTTTCCTCTGGGGGAGGGAGAGAGCCCCCATGGGCCCTGGGCTGCCCCTGATTCCTCTCAGGGGATGCGTCAAAGGGCCTGCAAAGAGGGTGCAGAGTGACCGGGAGCCAGCCCAGAGCTCCCCAGGCCCTTGTGCAGCTTTGGCCTTCACATCTGGTTCCCACAGCCTTACATGACCCCCTTGCATTGCCCATTTACTATAGACAGAGGGGGATCCCAGGAAACGATGCAAATGTTCTGGTCTATGCTCTCTTCTAGACTGGAATGATAAGATGGCTTATATGGAAAAGCTGGTGAATGACAATATGAAGACTCTAGGGCATGGTGGAGGCAAGTTCTCTGTGTGCCTTTCCTGAAAAATAATCAGTGTCCATGTGGCAACGGCTCACTCATGAGCCCACTCCCTTAACATAATCTCTGGGTATAAAGAATCTGGACATCTTGCCCTGCTCCCTTCTGTGATCCCACAGGATCGCTGTCAGTGGGAGGAAGGAGCATTTATCTGTCCATCCTCCTCCCGTGTGCAATGCCACTGTGTCCTTCTGTGCGCTCTGTGCAGGCACAGAGAAGAGCAGAGAGGGAAGGGGCTGGGCCCAGGGCTGTGCCCCGTGGCTGAGCCTTTCTCAGCTCCTTTGCCAGCCCCAGGGAGCCTGAGCTGCTCCTGCTGCCACTGCCAAGCCCTGGCCTTGCCTGGGGCTGTGTTGGGAGCTGCAGCAGCTCCAGGGAGTCCTTTCTGCCCCGACTGCCCCACAGGGGGCTCCTTCCATCCCAGTGTGGGGCCACTGCAGGCACGAGGTCCCCCTGGCCCTGCTCCTGAGTGGAAGGCAGAGCTGAGGGAGTGCCTTGGAGGGCACCAACCATCCAGGTGCCCTCACTGCCACTTGGGCCTGAAGGAGAAATGGAACTTTCCATTAAGGTCCTCCTAAATGGAAGAACCGAGACATAGGAGAAACGAAATCTCTGGAGGCAGCCAAACATCTGGACCAGATGCTGAATGACCTGGAGAGACGCCGTGGTGGGTGCATTTCCCTCAGCCTTGTCCTGGGGCTCAGCAGCCGGGGGCTTTGGCTGCACATCTGGACACGCCGTGCCCGGCACAGCAGGAAGGGATCCATGACAGCCTCGCTGTCCCGCTGCTGCTTCCACGCCCTGCAGGGCTGTTTGCCAGCCTGGCCTGGCTGCAGCTTCTCCCCAGCCTCTGCACGAAGGCATTTGGCATCAGTTCACAGGCAGCCCAAACTGCACCACGGGCCATACATGTCCTGAGATCCCCTGCAATTTCCTAGTCTCCAGTCAGATCAGGTGTAGGGGCTTTTTCGGTCAGGGAGGGCCCTGGCCCAGCCCCAATAACCTGGCTATTTTCCTTATCCTTATCTATGACTTTACAAGTATTGTCTCCTGAAGTTGCCACCTCCTGCAATGATTCCATTGGATCCAGCTGTGCTTTTTCCTTTCTCAAGCAATGGAGCAAAAGTCCATGCAGATGGGGCCATATCCTGTAGGAAGCAATGGCTTTGTGCCAGCCACTGATGCAGGAAAGGAGGAGATGCCAGACATGGGCACAGGTACAGGAGATAATTGCTCCGCTAGGCTCAGCCCTTGGCGGGGCTGTGTGGCAGCAGCTCTTCCCCCAGGCCCTGCCCTTGCCCGGCCAGGCAGCAGCCAAAGCTGGAGGAGCCTCTGGAGGCTTGGAGACCTCCGGAGCTCGTTCACAGCCCAGGGGAAAGGGGACTCGTGCACCATGTCCCTCCCACTGCAGCTGCTCTGGAGCTGGCCCTGAGTGCCCAGAGGCCCAAGGCACAGGAGCAGCCCCGAGCGGGAGCCCTGCTGCGAGCCCAGGGCCAGAGCCAGCCTCGGCTCCCAACTGGGCAGGGGCTGCACTGGGTCCTGACAGGGCCTGACTCTGTGCCCTGGGGCTGGGGGAGCTGTCACGGGGCAGGGAGGGCCAGGGCTGGCAGTGGCTGCTCAGGGATGGCTTTGGCCCGTGTCCCTCCAAGCAGCCACTGCCCAAGCAGCTGCCTGCTGCCCCCGGGCTCTCCTCCCGGCCTGCTGGGCTTTGTTGGGTGGCACAGCCTGTGCCAAGGGGCGGCAAGGTGCCTGCAGGCCCCAGCTCTGGGGGAAACGGAGAACGTCCTGCCCGCATCCACCGTGCTGCCAGCTCAGCAGTGCAGCACAGCACAGGCTGACGCTCCCCATTGCTCCCACAGAAGTGCTTGGCAAGTCAGACACTGATGCCCAGAATCCACGGAAAACTTCAAGAATTATCTGCCCCCAGGACGTGCGCAGGTCCTGCATGATTGGCACGGTAGTGACACTGTTCACTGTGCCAATTTCCATGGTGCTGTGCTGTGTTGGGTTCTGGTGGTGGAAGGGAAAGAAACGGTAAGTTGTTGCTCATCTCTACCCACCAGCTTCTTTAAAGGCCGCACACAGTCAGGGAACATTCAGGGAACAGAGAAGCTGCAGTGTAGGTGCGGCCAAGTCCATGGCTGTCCAAAGAACTCTGATGAGGGTTCTGCTGCTGCCCAGAGCTTTCATTGGCCTCTTAATTTTTGAGCCTTGTCCTGGGGGGCCCGCTTGGGCTGCAGCCAGTGCTGGCTCCCACTGAGGCTGCCTGGCCAAGGCAAACCCCAGGGGCACAGGGCAGAGGCAAAGCACGGTGGGGAGGAGAAAGAGCAGGGACGAGATTTCCCTTGGAAGGCAGAGGCGCTCTGGGGCCTGCTCCTGGCCAGGGAGCCTGCCCAGAGCCGTGCCCTGCTCGCCAGGGCCTTGAGGGGCAGCTGTGCAGCTGGGCCAAGCTGTGCCAGAAGCTCCAGCTGTGCTGGCGAGCCTTGCCAGCTCTGGGCCCTGCTGTGCAGGAGGCTCCCTGTGTGCCCCTGGCAGCTGGGGCCTCAGCCACCTCCTTTCTCCACAGTCGCGCTGCCGCCGCTCCAGCATCCCGGCCGAGAAGGCGTGCCTCTCCCTCGCCCCCAGAGAGCCCAGAGACCGTCGCCTTTGACAGCTCTCACACGAGGCCTCGGCAGCAGCAGTTGCCCAAGAAAGCAGAGCACCAGCCCTTCGTGCCTCCCCCACGCCCCCCCAGCCCGGCCTTGAAGCGGAAGCCTCCCGAGATCCCCCCACCTCCTCCCCTCCCGAGCCCACCGCCCTGGTCCAACTAGGACTGCAACTGGGCCAGCCACGCAGGGCTTGGGCCACCAACAGCTTGGCCACCTGCCCTCCTCTACAATGAGCATGTGTTACCTACGGGCAACAGCCAGAGTCAGTTTTCATACTCTTGGACCTTCCACAGGAAGGGCTGAAGATTCTTCCCATGCCCTTTCTCATCCTTTACCTCTTTGCTTTTCATACAGTTGGGAGCTAGTTGCATCTCTTAAAGCTTTATTAGCACTACATCTTTACCTTACCAGTTAAGGGGAAAAAAATAAAAAAATTCTTCAGTTTTGATTTAATTTTTAGTGTGGTTGGGCTGCTCACATTTTCAGCAATTAATTTTCCACAGTACTGCTTCCTTTTTCTGTACTATCCACAAAAAGTTCATCTGGACATAAAAATCACCAGCATTACTGAGATTTACCTCAAAGCCCAGATAGAGAATCTAGCACCAAATATTCTCCCTGTGTACTGCACAACAAGAAATATTCAGAAGAATATTCACTGGCAGCTGAGGCTCGTGGAGCTTCCAGAATACTGAGCCTGCAGAGGAGGCAGACAGCTCTGGCAGTGGCTGAGGGGACTTCTCGTCACAGACTCCTCTGAAAGGGTTTCACTCCAGGAGGAGAAAGCATTTAAACCTGTGCCTTACCTTCCTCCTGTGCTAAAATGTAAGGTTCCTCCTGAGCTACAAACAATTCTCCATTCCTCAACAAAGCTACTCATGTTCTTGACTTATCTTAAAGAGCAATAGCAAATGTGGTCAGAAATTTCTCATCAAAGCCTCTTTGCAGAGAAACGCTGCCATATGTGAGATAGCATCAGCTCAGTCAAAAGAAAGCCAACAATTGAGCAGTGCTTTAAATGAACTTGAATTCTCTTTCCTCACCTATCAGCCGGATTGGTTTTGTGGTAAATAGGTATGAATTTTGCTGCCAAAATTTAAACACTAATTAATATTGATACAGTAATTAATATTGGGAAATAATAAAGCAGTTAAAATGTGTCATGCCAAGAAAGAAAGGGAGAGGAGGGTTTCCACCCTCCCCCCTTTCCTGCAGTTGTTCAAGGACACGAAAAAGCAAGAGATAATAGTTACTAAAAATTAACAGAAAGAAGGGAAAATCTGGTTGGGTCCCAGGAAAATGCCAGCTATAAAAGATTTATTGCTTTGATGCTTAAATGTGGTAATATGTTAGTTTTGCCTTACATTCTACTGGCTTGATGCGCATGTGTAACCCTAGTGTGAGTTAAGGACATCAAAGAAGAGGAGAGGCCTTCATCAAAAATGACCCCCAAAGAGAAAAGGAGGCCGTGAGTATCACCAGGTTTTGGGTCTGGGGGGCAACTGTATGCATGTGTGAGTGTGTGTGGAGTATCTGAGACAGAGGCTGGGCAGTCCTGGACCCCTCAAGCGGGTGAGGCCTCCCGGTACCGCGTTTCCAAGATATCCGCAAGGAGACTGGCCAGTAAAGGAGGGAAGTGAAAGAAAAGTGAACGAGTGGAGACCCCAGGAGGGTTTGACCCAGGGGGAAGGAGGGCGTCCCTGGTCCAAGCACCTGTGCGAAGGTCCTTGAGCAGGAGGGATTGACTCAGTAGGGAGAATGAGAAGGAGAGTGATTTAATAGGTTCAATTTCCTTGGAGGGCTTGGTAGCTGGCAATTTAGTATGAGATTAGATGGTGAGAGGACATGGCTAATAGATTGAGAAAGAGGGAGAAATAGGAGTGGAACAAGTAGATTGAAAAGGCAGTGAGACAGAGTAGTAAGTGAGGAAGCTGAGCCACAAGGTGAGTGTGGAAAACCAAGACTCTCCTGGTACCGGGGATCTCTTAGTTTGTTGCTGCCAGAGATGGGTCAGGGAAAAAGTAAGTCCTTAGACCCAGGGGCTGCAGATTGTGTGAAAGAATCGCAGGAGTTTAGGGTATCTGGGAACTTTGAGGGGGGTTCTCAGGAAGGGAGCATTCCTCAGGACAGCCCACTGGCGATGATGATACGGTTTTGGGATGGAATGGGAATCCTGAAGGGGAAAAAGTAAACAAAAATGATTAAGTATTGCATGTTTGAATGGACAAAGGAAATGATCCTGAAAGATATATTGGCCTAAGTTTGGATCATTTGAGGATTGGATTTGCCAGGCTCTAAATATATATGTGAATTCGAAAAACCCTGTTAATCAGCAGGCGAGTGAGTATGCTGCCTTATGGAGTCCTGAGGGGAGAAGTAGGTTTGTTGTTCAGAGGCAGGAAGCTGGGGGTTGCCGATGTTTCCTTTATTAACCAAAGGGAAGGTGGTTAAAAGGAACAGGCAGGAGCCGTGGGACCCACTAAATCAACTCCCACCCCCTTATGGACAACCCAACCAGCTAGCTCAGCCACAGGCCCCTGAGAGTCCCCCCATAAATCCAAATGCACCTCCTCTTCAAGAGGAGCTGGTGGCACACAGAACCAGAGGCAGAGGGAGACAAGGGGAGGAAAATGATGGAGATGAGGGGGAAGAAAGGGAGAATCAATTGTACCCACTTAGAGAGGTTCCCATTGTTAGTGTTCAAAAACACATAATCATGGAGCAATTATATGCGGTGCTTTTTATTAAGAGCTCTGGGAATCAGGGTATATTCAACCCAAATCTGACTCCGACCATACATCCGAATTGATCATGTTTTATACTCTATCGTTACATAACTTTCATGTTAATTATTAAACTTATATTGTTCTATTGTATATATAAATTTAGCCCCTCTCTGAATTTCCAACATAGTTTCTCACTATTCTTCTTATGGTTATATAATAATTACATTTAATTACTAAACAATCATCACATCTAACAATTCTATAGTTTATCATACTGCTTATGCAGGTGCAGTTGATCTGGGAAAGCACAAAGCCTAACATTTTAGATTCTATCTTTAACTTTTTCCATGGTTCCACTATCATTCTCCCCCCTTTGAAAGCATTTTCACTTCACTATAGGTGTAAATGTTTTCACTTGATACAGTCCTTTATTCCTCAGTTCGTACTTGGTTCTTCAAATCCAGGGTTGATGTAAATGTTGTCGTGGATGCTGTTATAAACTGGAGAACCAGAAGATGGTGGGCGTGGATCTCGTGTTAGTGCCTTTATTATCCTCTGGTTCCAGGATGTTTTCTTCTGTATCTCTCCCTTTAAGATGCTGTAAACTAACCAAATTGCTAAGAATACCTAAGAATACAATTAGTAAGATTATCACACTCTCAATGATAGATTTAATCCATGAGCTCACATTCCACCCTAATCCTTTAAAGATTTTTTTCCTAACCAGCTTGTAGCCAAATCCTTTTGCTCTTCTTGTGCTTCATGATCTATTTGTTTCAACTGATTGATGTCATATTCTACATCTGCAGTTACATTTGGGATATGAACGCAGCAACGATCAACTTGTCCCTTTAAAAATCCACATACTCCATGCTCTTTCAGGAGTAACATATCTAGGGCCAATCGATTTTGTAAAGTCAGTTTTGTGGTGGCTTGTAACTGTATATTTAATTCTTTAAATCCTTCCCGGGTGACTCTTGCCAGTCTACCTACCTGACCTGTAAGTTTGTACAGCATCTCTCTGCTCTTATAGTTTGCTATAGGACCAAGCAATGACTCTAGGGCCCATCCAAATTTCACTCCACTAGAGGGTTCTTGCCAAGTGTCATCTGGATTTTCATTGTCTAGAACTTCTCGTCTTGCTCTTATCTGCAGAAGTTCATGTTTTCCATTAAATGGGGACTTTTTCCAAATTGGACATAAGGTTGGCAGGCCTAAAGTAATCTCCTTTACTTTCCCGTCTACAGGCAGATGTGTTGTCCAGGTACCATCACTTGCTGCCCATACAAATTGTCCTGGACCTCGGATTGTAATCCTGGTACACCCTATAATTACTTTATAATTCACTCTGCCTTGGTTATGTTTGATCCCTCTGCAAGCACAACCAATTTGTAGGGCTATTGCCAGGGGTGGCATCTGTTTTATCTCTTCATCATCTGAAGTGCAGTCGTAAGTTTTATTACATGTCCACCAACTTACTTTGTCTGCCCTCGTTCTGCTACTAATGTCAGTGTTCGCTATTGCTGGATCTGTTTCATTCTCAGGCCTTCCCACTTATTAAGTGGCAAACACCAAGGGGTGTTTGCCATATATTGGAATCTTTGAAGAATACTCACAGACCAAGCACTGTCCCAAGGTTCTATCTGATCTTTCTTATACTTGGCCTCACATTCCCATACCAGAGTTGTTTCTGTAACTTGCCTTGATTCGGGTACCAGTTTACATGTAATTGTTTTGTTCTTTTGTATTTCAGGTAGTTTTGATGTTATGATTCCCCAATTTACTGGGTCTCCTGCTGCCTTTGGTATTGGCAGACAGGCAGTTATTCAGCTGGTGTTTTGCATTTTGGCAAAATCTTTGACTAATCCAATCAATACATTCTCAGCCTGAACTGCATTAGAAACCTTTATCACCTGTGTTTCCGTTTGTACCTCTCTCTTCATTCTAGAATGAAGAGTGGTTAGTTGATCATTTTGCATTCCACATCCCAAAGATATTAATAACCATAACATTAGCACAATTACGGATAGCATTCTGAAAGCAATTAAACACGTCTTATCTGCAGCCTTTGTTCATTCCAGAGTTTATACAGTCTGTGATCCAGGATGGACTTTCTTCACTCGGGTATAGTGAATCCAGGGGTCCACGCCGGCTACTTTGACTGCTGTAAAGGTGGTCAGTAGTTCCTGATGGGGTCCACTCCACTTTTCTTTCAGCGGTTCCTCGTTCCAGTTCTTGATGTACACCTCGTCTCCTGGATGTATGTTATGGACTGGGTTCTCGAGAGTCAGTGGTCTATTCCACACAAGGATACTCTGGAGCCAAGCTAAAGTTTTCCCAAGAGACAGAACATAATTATACACTTCCCGCTTTCCTGTGACATGTACATTAGGGTTAGGCTCAGGAGATTCATATGGTTTCCCATACAATATCTCATAAGGACTGACTGACATCCCACTCCTAGGCTTTATCCGAATCCTCAACAGTGCTATTGGCAAAGCCTGGGGCCACTGCAATTTGGCTTCTTGGCATATTTTACTGATTTGCCTTTTTAGTGTCTGATTCATCCTCTCTACCTGTCCACTTGACTGGGGTCTCCACGGTGTGTGGAGGTCCCAATTTATCCCCAACAATCTACTTACCTCTCTTACTACTGTAGCTATGAAATGGGGTCCCCTATCTGATGATACCCCTAGGGGTACCCCAAACCTGGGAATAATCTCTTGTAGTAACCACTTAACTGTTTCCTTTGCTTGGTTCGTGCGACAGGGAAGGGCTTCTGGCCACCCAGAGAATGTGTCAACCCCCACTAACAGGTATTTGTATCCTCGAGTCCTTGGTAGTTCTACAAAATCTACCTGCCAATAGTCTCCTGGTTCTATTCCTATCTGCATTCTTCCTGGCTGTGCCTGTCGCCTGGCCACCGGGTTGTTTTTCAAGCAGGTATTACATTTTGACATTACTGATTTTGCCATTGTTAACATCCGTCCTGAAATTAAACTCTGCTTTAGCAATTTTACCAATGCCTCTGCTCCCCAGTGACATTCGTTATGTTTAATTTGTAGAACTTCTCTCATTATCAAGGGGGGTACCACTATTTGTCCTTGTGTAGTTACATACCATCCCTCTGAATTCTTTTGTGCATTTAGCAAATGTGCCAGTCGCTCATCTTCTACTGAATATTTTGGTTTTGGAGGCAAATTGAATTGGGATACATTAAGCTTCAAAGGTATCAATGCCATTGTTGTTTGTACCTCTCGAGCAAACTGTCGGGCTGCCTAGTCCGCCTTTCGATTTCCCTCACAGATTTTGGAGTTTCCTGATTGGTGTGCTTTGCAGTGTATGATTGCCACTTGTTCAGGTTTTTGTACTGCCTTTATCAATTGCAGGACTGCATCCTGATGTTTAATGTGCGTACCCCGAGAAGATAACAGTCCTCTTTCTTTCCACAGTGCTCCGTGTACATGCACCACTCCAAAAGCATATTTTGACTCAGTCCAGATATTTACCTTTTTCCCTTCACTTAATTTTAGTGCCCTGGTTAAAGCAACCAGTTCTGCCTTCTGGGCAGATGTATTTGGTGGTAATGCCTTTGCCTCCACTACTGTATTGACTGTTGTTACCGCATAACCAGCGTATCTGGTTCCGTTTTCCACGAAGCTGCTCCCATCTGTAAACAGCTCCCACTCCGGCTGCTCTAGTGGGACGTCTTTCAGGTCTTCTCTTGCTGAATAGGTGTACTCTATTACTTCTACACAGTCGTGTTCTAATGGGCCTTCTTCAGTTGTGGTACCTAGGAACAAAGCTGGATTCAAAAGGTTAGTTGTTTTTAATGTGACATCAACCTGTTCAGTCAGGACTACCTGGAATTTCATCATCCTGCTGGGAGATAGCCAATGGCCCCCCTTTTGTTCTAAGACAGTGGTTACCATGTGTGGTACATAGACATCTATGTGCCCTCCCATAGTAAGTTTCCTGGCTTCTTGTATCAGGATCACAGTAGCTGCGACTGCCCGCAGACATGGGGGCCATCCGGCACTTATGTTGTCGAGTTGTTTGGAAAAGTAGCCCACCGGCCTTTTCCAGCTTCCCAGACGTTGGGTCAGGACTCCTAGTGCTAGGCGCAGCCTTTCGTGTACAAACAGCTGAAAATCTTTAGACAGATCAGGTAACCCTAATGCTGGAGCAGTTGTCAGTGCTTCCTTTAATTTTAGGAAGGCTTCTTTCTGTGGTTTGTCCCAGGTGAATGGCTGTGTCTTCTGAGCTTCATGCAGGGGTTTCGCAATCAGTCCATAGTCCATGATCCACAAGCGACACCATCCTGCCATCCCGAGGAAGACTCGCAGCTCATGTAAATTCTGGGGCTCTGGAATAGCACAAATAGCTTGGATACGATTAGTACCTAGTTTTCGTTGCCCTTGTGAAATTTCACACCCCAGGTAAATCACAGTCTGTTGTGTGATTTGTGCCTTTCTTCTGGATACTTTATAGCCTCCCATTCCCAGTGAATTTAAAATCTCAACGGTTACCTTTATACAGGTTGCTCTTTCTTCTGTAGCTATGAGTATATCATCAACATACTGCCACAATAAGTATTGGTCTCTTGGTACTTGCCCATTTTCAGTCCAAATCTCCAGTTCCTTTGCCAGTTGGTTTCCGAATAGGGTGGGACTGTTCTTGTAGCCTTGTGGGAGTCGTGTCCAGGTGAGCTGGGTCTTTCTTCCGTTCCCTGGGTTTTCCCACTCAAAGGCAAACAGTTTCCTACTTTCTTTGTCAAGGGGGATGCAGAAAAAGGCATCTTTTAAATCAATTACGGTAAACCATTTATATATCTCCTTTACGGATGTTAGCAATGTATAAGGGTTTGTTACCACTGGATAAATGTCCTTTGTTATTTTATTTATTGCTCTCAAATCCTGCACTAATCTATATTCACCATTTGGCTTCTTTACTGGAAATATTGGTGCATTAAATTCTGATTCACATTCTTTTAAAATTCGGTATTTCAAGAATTTCTCAATAATCTTTACTATTCCTTGCTGTGCTTGTGGTTTTATGGGATATTCTTTGACTTGTACAGCCCTTGCCCCTTCTTTTAACTCTACATGCACTGGTTGTGCCAATTTAGATTTCCCTGGTATATCTGTCTCCCATACAGAGGGAATCACTGCATCTTCTACTTCCCTAGGGATAGAGGGGACAGGTTTTTCTTTGATCATTAATATCTGTCCCATCTTTGATTCAGGTATTTTCATTATAAGCTCTCCATTTTCAAAGGTTATTACTGCATCAAGTTTTGCTGGCAAATCTCTCCCTAAAAGTGGAATTGGACACTCAGCTACATATAAAAATTTGTGTGTTATAACCTTGTTTCCAAAACACAAATCTAGGGGTTGCAGGAAAGGCCGTTTTTCCTCTTTCCCTGTAGCGCCGACTATTGTCGTTTCCTTGTCCCCAATTTGTCCTTGCAAATCATTCAATACAGAAAAAGCAGCTCCCGTATCTATTAGAAATCTGACCTCTTTATGCCCTAACTGTATATTTACAACAGGTTCCTTAACTTGTTCTACCGGTTCTATGTCTAGTCAGCTGGTATACTCTCCCAGGACCATCTCCTTGGTAGCCTGCTGGAACTGATTGCCCTGGTCAAACTGGTTATTCAAACTTGGGCAATTTGGCTTCCAATGCCCCTCCTGCTTACAATATGCACACTGATTCAGGCTTACCCCTTGGGTAACTGGTCTCCTACCCCAACCATTCCTGTTACGCCCCCTGAAATTTGGGTTCCCTCTCCCCTGTATTATTGCCCAAAGATTCTGCTGCTGCCTTTTACTGCCTTTTACTGCCTTTTCCCAATTGTTATATACCTTCCAGGCGACCTCGAGTAACTTATCCAAATTCCTTAATTCTTCCCCATCTAATTTTTGCAATTTTCTACCAATGTCATCCTGTGATTGGCCCAAGAATATGAGAGCGAGCTGAACCTTTGCTTGCTCTGTATCCATTTGAAGGTCTGTATAATTTCCTTGCTACCTCCTTAAGCCTCTCCAAAAACGCAGTGGGAGATTCCTTCTTTTCCTGTCGAACCTCATATAGTTTGGACCAATTTATAGTTTTGGGGACAGCATTCTGAACTCCTATTTGGATCCACTCTTGGTATTTCCGTAATCTCCTCATATCACACAATAAATTAGGGTCCCAATTTGGATCCTCAATTGGGAAATTCACATCTAAATTCCCTGTTACCAGCCCATTTCTAATATCTTCTCTTGCCCTCTCTTTGGCTGCCTTAAGTACCATTTCTTTTTCAGTAGAATCCATCAGAGTATCTAATATTACTTGTATGTCATCCCAGTCAGGATTTTGAGTTTTCATAACCATTTTACTACGCGTGCCACTTTATCAGTATTTTCTCTATAAGTTCTGGCTGACTGTATCCAAATAACTAACTCTGCCGGGGAAAAAGGCACTTTTACAAATACTGGCCCTTCCACTCTGACACCTTGTCGCAAGGGGCAATCACAGTCCGTTTTTGTTTCCTTATGCCATCTCTATGCACAACTGGAGCATGCTTTGCCCGACCCCGGGTTCTATGGGCTATTGGGGTCACTGATTCATTACCACTGCTATCTTTTTCACTCGCATACCTCTTTCCCCTTTCTATCACAGTTAGGTTTTGCTCATCTTCCGAGGAAGAGGCATCAGGTGATGATGGGAGAGGAGGATAAAGAGGGAAAGGTGTACTAGATGAGACAGGTTCAGGGTGAGGAGCAGGTAGTGGGATAGGGACAGATGAAACAGGTGGGATAGGGTTAGGTTCTCTTGTTCCTATTGGAGCTACTTCTAAATCAATATCTGTATAATTTTCTCTACTCAAGCTTTCTCTTAACGCCAAGTGTTCTAAACAACGTTCCTCACAAACCCCACACTTTGCAGATGTTTTAACCACTATTAATCCACATTGATCCTGCCATTCTGGCTTTCCCCGTAAGTAGAGAAACAGATCAACATATGGGACTTCATCCCATTTTCCTTCTTGTTTACAAAACAACATTAACTGCGAAATAGTGTTATATTGCAGAGTACCGTATTTTGGCCATTTTTCAACGTTCTCCAAGGCATATTCTGGCCACCATGAATTACAATAATCAATCAACTTAGTTTTACGTAATCCTTCCCCAAAGTTACCTTGTTTCCAATGTGCTAATAAGCACCCCAAAGGAGAATTTTGCGGGATAGGGGTGTTACTGCCCAAAATCCCTTTAAGTTTCTCCATTTCAAAAATACCACAAATGCCGAACCTGCAACGCTTTCGCGATTGTCTTACGGAACGGCGCCTAGGCTTACACCAACAGGAATTCCTTTAGCCCAACCAAGCGTAGCTTTCGCTGCGTCTTATTGGCAGGCATCCAAACCAAAGTAAAAAGCACCTTACCTTTCTCCCAGGGACGTTTGTGAGTGGCGGAAGCGGTCGCGGCCGATGTGCTCCCCGAGAATCCCTCAGTGCCAGCTGAAGCGTGATCAAGTCACAAACTCGCTCAGCAGCACTCACAAGGGTCCCTTCTGGGTTCCCCAAAATGTTAGTGTTCAAAAATACATAATCACGGAGTGATTATATGTGGTGCTTTTTATTAAGAACTCTGGGAATCGGGGTGTATTCAACCCAAATCTGACTCCGACCATACATCCGAATTGATCATGTTTTATATTCTATCGTTACATAACTTTCATGTTAATTATTAAACTTATATTGTTCTATTGTGTACATAAATTTAGCCCCTCTCTGAATTTCCAACATAGTTTCTCACTATTCTTCTTATGGTTATATAATAATTACATTTAATTACTAAACAATCATCACATCTAACAATTATATAATTTATCATACTGCTTAAGCAGGTGCAGTTGATCTGGGAAAGCACAAAGCCTAACATTTTAGATTCTATCTTTAACTTTTTCCAGGATTCCACTATCACCATGGCAAATCCAGGACAGAGGCCACCTATTGGTTATGTGAGTGTTCCCCTAAAGACCGGGGATGCCAGAGAGTTTAAGAAGGAGATAGGAACACTGATAGAGGACCCCGTCAGAGTGGCAGAAAAGTTAGATCAGTTTTTGCAACCAAACACATATACCTGGGTGCAGATGCAGTCTATGCTAGGAATTTTGTTTACAAGAGAAGAGAGAG
Source organism: Melospiza melodia melodia (assembly GCF_035770615.1). Taxonomy (NCBI): domain Eukaryota; kingdom Metazoa; phylum Chordata; class Aves; order Passeriformes; family Passerellidae; genus Melospiza; species Melospiza melodia. Next base: position 6,736,872 of record NC_086203.1, on the reverse strand, counting down.
AGATGATCAGACAGGCAGGAATGCGGATTTGGGACAGAGAACTGAGGGACAAGGGCGGAGTGATCAGAAATGGCCTATGCAGGATCCAAATTGGAATAATCAGAATGCAAAGCATAGGTAGAATATGAGTGATCTCCGGTGGATAATTGTACAAGGAATTTGTGGGGCAGTGCCTAGGGTACATAATATAGGAAAAGCTTTGAGTCAGCAGCAGAGAAAGAATGAGTCCCCGGCAGAACGGTTAGAGAGATTAAAGAAAGACTTGCAATTATATTCAGGCATAGATACTGATACTGCAGCGGGGCAGGTTCTTTAAAAACTCAGTTTGTAGCAAAATCCTGGGGAGACATCAGGAAGAAGCTGGAAAAATTAGAAGATTGGCAGGACAGGGGACTTCAGGAATTACTGAGAGAAGCACAAAAGGTGTATGTAAGGAGAGATGAGGAAAAGCAGAAGGCAGATGCATGAATTTCGGTGGCGGCAGTTAAAGAAATGCAGGCAGCTTTGATTACAGAAAAACCTGCAGGAAAGAACAGAGCAGATGTCAGCATCTATTTTTAGGAACACAGGACCCATGTGTTTTTCTTGCCACAAGAAGGGGCATTTAAAAATTCTTGCCCTACCTTGAGGGGTGCAGGACCCACCTGTTTTTACTGTCATAAAAAGGGGCACCTACAAAAAAGTTTTAGGAAGAAACAGCAAGAGGAGAAAAATTTTCAGGAGGATTAGGGAGGTCAGGGGCTCTATTTAATGAAGGGGACCAAAACACCACCAGAAGAGCCCTTGATAAAGTTCAAGATAGGTCCCCATAGTAAAGAAGTTGTATTTTTAGTGGATACTGGAGCTTCTCGGGCAACAGTTAGAAAATTACCCCAGGGATGTAAGATAAGTCGGGAGCGAGTTCCAGTAATTGGAGTTAAGGGAGAGGCTTTTCCCGTTCCTCTAATAAAAGGGATGCAAATTGAAACAGATGACAAATTTGGAGTAAATGATTTATTGTTGATGCTGGAGGCCGAGAATAATTTATTAGGCAGAGATCTAATAATAGCCTTGGATTTACAGATAAAACCCTATGAAGAAAAATCTAAAAGTTATTCTTTACCTGGAGAGGATAATCTGGAAATTAATGATATGGTTTGGCATTCGGGTGAAGGGGGGAACCTCAACATTCCGCTTATTAAAATTGAAATACAGAATCGAGAAGTACCAATCTGAGTGAAGCAATATTCAATATCACTAGAGGGGCGGAAGGGATTAAAACCAGTGATTGAAAAATTAATACAGCAAGGAATATTAGAACCTTGCACGTCACCCCCTAATACTCCCATCTTACGGGAAAAGAAACCTGACAGGAGTTACAGGCTGGTTCAAGATTGAAGGGCAATAAAACAAAGGACTATTACACATTTTCCAATAGTGGCTAACCCATATACTTTGTTGAGTCAATTGCTTCCTAATTACATGTCGTATAGTGTGGTGGATTTAGAAGATGCCTTTTGGACTTGCCCTTTGGATGGGGGCAGTAGAGATTATTTTCCTTTTGAGTGGGAAAACTGGGAGACAGGTAGAAGAGAACAGCTCAGGTGGACGGTACTACCGCAGGGTTTCACCGAGTCACCTAATCTTTTTGGGAGAGCATTAGAAAATCTCTTAAAAACTTTTGAGTTGCCTGAAGGAATCAAGTTGTTACAGTATGTGGATGATTTGTTCTTAGCAGAGGAAAGGGAGGAGAAAACTAGGAGGAGCACTATTCATTTGCTGAATTTTTGAGGTGAAAATGGTCTGAAAATATTCAGATCCAAATTACAGTTTGTGGAATCAGAAGTCAGGTACTTAGGTCATTGGATCAGTAAGGGAAAGAAAAAGCTGGACCCTGATAGAGTTTGAGGAATATGAAAGATGGGACCCCTGAAATAAAAAATAAGACAATTTTTAGGTCTTTTGGGTTATGGCAGACAGTGGATTGAAGGATTTAAGTCTTCCTGATTTGGGAAAACCCTTTCAGTTATTTGTAAGTACAACTCATCTGACAGCCTATGGGGTACTGACTCAAGACTGGGCAGGAAGCTGGAAACCAGTGGGCTATTGTTCAAAACTATTAAATCCAGTTAGTAAAGGCTGGCCAACATGTTTACAGGCTTTGGTAGCGCCTGCCTTGCTAGTGGAAGAGGTCCAAAAAGTAACCTTTGGTGCACCTTTGGAAGTATACACCCCTCACAATATTAGGGGAATTTTAGCACAAAAAGCTGAAAAATGGTTAACAGATAGACGAATACTGAAGTACGAGGCTGTCTTGATTACCTCCCCCGAATTAGACTTGAAGGCGACACAAGTACAGAGCCCTGCTCAGTTTCTTTATGGGGATCCAGGGGAACAGCTGGTACATGATTGCATAGAGGTTACAGAATTACAAACAAAAATACGTCCAGATTTGGGAGACCAAGAATTACAAAGGGGAGAAAAGTTAGTTACAGATGGGTCATCTCGGGTAGTGAGTGGGAAAAGAAAATCAGCTTATGCTATAATCAGTGGGGGACAGCTCGAGGTAAAGGATTCTGGTCCCCTTAGTCCATCCTGGTCAGCACAAGCTTGTGAACTTAATGCATTACTCCGTGCATCATTAATACTAAAAGGGCGAGAAGGGACTATTTATATGGATTCCAGATATGCTTTCAGTGTAGTACATACTTTTGGAAAAATTTGGAAGGAAAGGAGACTTATAAGCACTCAAGGAAAAGGGTTAGTACATGAGAGATTGATAATTCAGATACTTGAAGCTTTAAAGGGCCCAAAGAGAATAGCAGTGGTTCATGTAAAGGGGCACCAGAGAGGGAGGGATATTAGAGACAGAGGAAATAATCTGGCCAATGAAGAAGCAAGAAGAGCAGCCTTAAGGAAAAGAGATACCGAAATCATGACCTTAAAAGAAACAGTCATTCAGCAGGAGACACTTTCCCTTTCACTAGCAGAACTGGCAGCTATAAGGAAATTAGGAGCAACATTTAAGGAGGGAAAGTGGCTTCTTCCTGATGGCAGGATTATGATGCCAAAGCCAGTGGCACGTCAGATCTTAGATAACTTGCATACACAGACACACTGGGGAACAAGAGCCCTTTGTGATCACTTTTTAAAATTTTATGGGTGTATAGAGATATTTGAAAGTGGAAAACAAATTACCCAGGGGTGTCTAAGAACATATTTTGGAGCCCTCTCTCTGGAGAACACAAAAGAGCCTACAGGCCATTTGAAAAGATCCAGGCTGACTTCACAGAATTGTCTAAAGTGGGTCAGTGGAAGTATTTGTTAGTTATAATAGATCCATTAACTCTGTGGGAGAAGCATTTCCAGCAGCTTGGGCTACAGCTCAAACGGTGGCTAAAATATTGTTAGAACATGTAATTCCAAGATTTGGATTAGTGAGGGTCATTGATTCAGACCAGGGTACACATTTCACTGCAATTTTAGAAACTGAGATTGATAACACCTGTTGTTAAAAGACCTCAGAGACAAGTAAAACGTTGGGAGTGCGGTGAACATGGTTTAAAGTGTCATCTCTGGATGTGTATTGTTTGCACACTTTGCTTTAACTTATGGTAGAGAGTAACTAAGAGGGAAGAGAAGGAGAGACAATTGATTTGTTGGTTTTGCTATGGTTATGTATTTAGCTGGCTAACTATAGAACGCATTGCTAGTGATTTTTTGAGATACCTTTGAGACTGGGAGACGGGACCCTTCCAGCAACAATTGGATTAACAGAGAACTTAGATCAATTGGTTCTTGCTATATTGGCTGTAGCACAAATAAGAGAACGAGCAATTAATGGCCTTATAGATCAGTGTCTTATAATCAATAGTTGTTGTGGAGAAGAAGTCTATATACCACATCATAGGCACATTCCAGGGGCATATTGGTGCTGTGAGTTTGCCTATTGGAGGCGGCGACTTAATGAACTCCCCGCCCTTGAAGCAGAAAATAATTGGTAAAATCCTATTGTGGTTGGCACATCCCAGAGATTTTGGAAAATACAGGTTTATGGTGTTTCAGCCTAACCTTTTCCCTGCTCTTTTAATTTTAATTATCTTTTCTTAACCAGCCTGAACTGGGAAATGGCATTTAAAAGGGGAAAAGCAAGCTCTGTGGGGCTATGGGTACCAAGGAAACCAAAACAACCAGTGACTAGATCCCGGGATATTACCTTTGCTACTGAGAAGACTGGCATCTCGGCCCTTGGTTGCAACCCAAGGGGCCTTGAGAATGGTAGAAAGGTAGATTTCCTGAGGATTATTTTCACTGTGTTTATTATGGTACCCTGGACAGTTGGCCAAAGCCAGAAAGCCACACTGGACAGAGTTCAAGAAATGAAAGGATCGGCAATGAAAAAGCAAACTGAGAAAAACCAAGTCCCAGCAATTTCAACATTTGTGACTATTGCAATCACCCTGTTTGGATTAGGGACAAAATAGAATCTGTGTTAGTTCTGCCTGCTACAATTGCAGCAGCTTTATAGATGTTTGTGTTAAAAAGGGAAAGATGTATTGGGTAAGGAAAAATTTGGAATACCATGAACGAGCTCCTTATCCCCATGGCCATCAGATTTGCCCTCAATACGAAAGATTCTTTTGTTTTGAAAGCGATGATCATGGAGATGATCCAAGTATAGGCATAGGAGGCCAGGAAATAAGAGAAAAATTAAAAGAGAACAGGAAAGAAGAAAAGGAACCAAAGGGGAATAGAGGAAAGAACAGGAGAAAAAAGAGTCAAAAGAACTGGCCGAATTGTATAAACAACTAAAACAGCACTACAAAGATTGAGATCTGCCAGCCTCAAAAAGAATCCGTTTGTGGGATTGATGCAAGAGATTGCCGCAGAATTGGGATTATCCAAATGTTGGATTTATGGGGGTTTAAAAATGGCTGAAACATGGCTGTGGAAAGGTGAGAGCTTAGCTCCAGAGCAATTTTTAAAATGGAACCACACCCAAATTTCTGGAACATTGAAGAGACCTGAAAGATAGATTTTAAGCCATCAAGTAATTGGAACCATTTGTATAACCTGAGAAGGAAAGAAATGTAATAAAATAGTGCAGCATACTCCTGTTAAGTCCACATTAGTAGTCAATACAGATAATGGTTCAAAAGTTTGGTGACCTGAAATTCCTGATGGATATGGGGGACCAATAAAAGAAATAAACTGTGAGTGGGATGATCAAATTGATTTATGCTGGTACAGAAGTCCTGGAGCTAACCCCTACCAATCCATCAGCAGCCTGAGGTCTTATTGGGAACAGCCAGAGAAAACTGATAAGAAATGGAAAGCCCCATAGGGGATATATCAGATTTCTGGGCAACGAGCATACAGTGAGTTACCTCATAAGTGAATTACAGTGAGTTACTCCTAAGGTAGAGGAGGAACCTCTACCTTAGGAGTAATACAACCCTCCTTCTTTGTTCTACTGAGGTCTAGGAATCATACGTTAGGAACTCCATTGTATGAAACCATGCAGTGGAATAAAGGAGATTTGAATTTCAATTTTCCAACAGCAGGAGGGAACCAAAAATGGGGAGAGGAAAAATGGCCTGCAGAAAGAATTATAGCATATTATGACCCAGCAACATGGGCTCAGGACGGGCCATGGGGATATAGGACCCCAATTTACCTGTTGAACTGATTGATAAGGCTCCAAGCAGTAGTGGAAGTGGTGTCAAATCACACCTCCGGTGCCCTAAAATTGCTGGCCAGGCAATATTCACAAATGTGGGCGTTTGTGTACCAAAACAGGATTGCCCTAGACTATCTGTTAGCAGAAGAAGGAGGAGTTTCTGGGAGATTTAATGAATCTGAGTGCTGCATAGAAATTGATGATTATAGAGAAGCTATCACCGAACATGCGGAGGAAATTAAAAGGGTGGCTCATGTGCCAGTACAAATGTAGAATTCAATCTTGAAAGCAGATTGGTGAGATAACCTCTTTGGAGGTGTTTGGTGGAAAAAGTTAGGATTCACGTTGTTACGTTCAGCTTTGGGACTTTTGTTTCTGCCTTGTATGATTCCGTGTTTTAGTAGGCTAATTCACTTGTGATTCAAGGGATGCAGATTACAACAATGCCTCTAGATCCAGAATCAGCAGTGAAAGGAAAACCAAGATCTATAATGGTAGTAAGAGCTAAATCGACCAGTGTTAAAGAACAAGGAACCAATTAACTGTGGGCAGGACCTGGAGAGATTGAAACAGAGGAAATGCTAACCAAATTTGAAAAAGAGTGTGAAAAACTAAAGGCAGCGAGAGAAATGCTAGAAAAGTTTGAAGTTGAAATGAGACAACAAGAAAATCCAAATCCTGAAGAATATAAAGGATATCAGGGCACAGTTTTTTGATAAAGCACAAATCAATGATGAAGAAGAGAAATGGGGGATTTGTGGTAAATAAGTATGATTCGTGCTGACAAAATTTAAACAGTAATCAATATTCATACAGTAATTAATATTTGGAAATAATAACACAGTTAAAACGTGTCATGCCAAGAAAGAAAGGGAGAGGAGGGGTTCGACCCCCCTCTTTCCTGCAGATGTTCAAAGCAGGAAAAAGCAAGAGATACCAGGTACTAAAAATTAAGAGAAAGAAAGGAAAATCTGGTTGGGTCCCAGGAAAATGCCAGCTATAAGAGATTTATTGCTTTGAAGCTTAAATATAATATTATGTTCGTTTTGGCTTGCATTATGCTAGCTTAGTGCACATGCGTAACCCAAAAGTGAATCAAAAGACATCAAAGAAGAGGACAGCCTTCATCCAAAGATGATCCCCAAAAAGGGGTGCGACCACCAAAAGAATGGTGGAGCATGCGTGGTAAAGGTGGTGATGAGGGCGAAGGTAGAAGTGTGATGAATCGAAAATGGGAGGAGATGCCATTGGCATATGGCATAGAAGAGGAGAATCTTCACTCGGCAAGCTTGTTCGTGAGGTGGAAAGGGTCCAAGAACCTTGCAACCCGTACCCCACGGTTATCTTTTGCTTATGCACTATTATTGGAATCAAATGATCCCTTATTTTTAATCAAATTATACAGTCAATATTTCAAGTGTATCCAATTTTATATATTTTCTAAACTATTCAATTAGATTTGCAAATACCTCTAATATTGTTGGGTTTTTCTGATGATGGGGTAATTGGGCAAACATAACAATGAGCACAAAGCCTTTATTTCTGCAAGCTCAGGGATGCTGGGGGGATCTTTGCACCATCAGGCCGAGGTACAAGGCTTGGGATCCTCCAAAGGAACAGAGCCAGCCCCCTTGAGTGGGAGAAGGTGCGGCCTCAGTTGCAGCCCCGGGTGCCTCCTGTGGGCCAGGGCACGGCCCTGGCTGTAAATGTGTTGGGCTGCAGCACAGGGCCAGGGCGGAGCTCAGCAGCCTCATCAGAGCCCAGGGCCACGGCCCTTCCCTGCCGGGACCCGAGCCTGGTGCAGCCCAGCCCGGCCTGAGCAGCCCGGCCTGCGCCAGGAGATGGGCTCCGCCTGTCCGCTGTGCCCGCAGGCCGGGCCCAAGGCTTTGCAAGAGGCTTTCTCACAGCTTTGCAAAACCTCGGCCAAGTGACCCTTTGCTGTGCTGAGAAGAGTAAAGAACCCCCTCAAATGTAACCCCGCTGCACACCTCATGAGGGATCCCTGCACACCTTAGGAGTGGCCATCAATACTCCTTTGTGATTCATGAGGGATCCCTGCACCCCTCAGTAGGGACCCGTATCACTGTGTGTCTCATGAGGGATCCCTTCACCCCTCAGAAGGGACCCCAAAATATCACTGTGTGCCTCATGAGGGACCCCTTCACCTCTGAGCACAGACCCCAAAATATCACATTGTGTCTCATGAGGTTCAGGCCCAGATCATCCCCCAGAAGACAATGTGCCCTCAGCCCAGGAACGCTCAGCATGGGCTCCCCCAGCCCTCAGGGCCCCACTGCTGGTCACAGCAGCCCCTGCCTGGCTCCTGCCTGACCCCACCGTGGGCATCCGCGGCTGCTCCTGGCCATGGAGCTCAGCCTGTGCTTCCGCTGGGTGGGCTTTGCACATGCTACCACCTGGACAGAGCTGTGACAACTCCATTTCTTTATTAAAACATCAAATGTGGGCCAAGTCCTGCCCTGGCAGACAGGGGCTGGCCAACTTCAGTGCTGGCCAGGGAACAGGACCATGGGGCTCAGGGGAAGAGGGTCTCGTTTGGGAGGGGTGGGTTTTGGGAAGGGTTCATGACGGTGCTGCAGCCACGGAAGAGGGGGCAGATGTGGAGAATTGGGATAAGAGGTCGGAAGAACTTTGCCTGAGTTGTTAGGCTCCTCTTCTGACAATGAACAGGAGCACCTGTGGAGAGAGGAGGCGGCTGAGGCCCCAAGTGCCAGGGGCACACAGGGAGCCTCCTGCACAGCAGGGCCCAGAGCTGGCAAGGCTCCCCAGCACGGCTGGAGCTGCTGGCACAGCTTGGCCCAGCTGCACAGCTGTCCCTCAAGGCCCCGGCGAGCAGGGCACGGCTCTGGGCAGGCTCCCTGGCCAGGAGCGGGCCCCAGAGCGCCTCTGCCTTTCAAGGGCAATCTCGTCCCTGCTCTTTCTCCTCCCCCCCTTGCTTTGCCTCTGCCCTGTGCCCCTGGGGCTGCTCTTGGCCAGGCAGCCTCAGTGGGAGCCAGCACTGGCTGCAGCCCCAGAGGGCCCCCCAGGACAAGGCCCAGCAATTAAGAGGCCAATGAAAGCTCTGGGCAGCAGCAGAACCCTCATCAGAGTTCTTTGGACAACCATGGACTGGCCAAAACTCCACTGCAGCTTCTCTGGTAATGTTCCCTGACTATGAGCAGTCTTTAAAGGAAGCTCTTTGAGGTAGAGAATCACAAAACACTCACGATCTTCTCTTCCAGCAATACCAGATTGCTGCACAGCAAATCAACAGGCAAAGTGCTGCACCAGACACAATGGCCATCAACTTCACCAAACAAGGTTTTTCCCAGCAGAAAACTCTTCTCCAGATGTTGTCAGCACATGTTGAGTTGCCGGCTACATCTGTGGGAGCAATGGGGAGTGTGAGCCAGTGCTGTGCTGCACTGCTGAGCTGGCAGCACAGTGGATACAGCTAGGACGTTCTCACTCCCTCTTTCCCCCTGAGCTGGGGCCTGCAGGCACCTTGCTGCCCCTTGGCACACGACTGCTCAGTACCTGAACCCCTGAGCCTGCATGCCATAATTCCTCTGTGCTGTGCCCTTCTGCCCCAGGCAATACTTGTCAAAGGCATGGAAAAAGACAAGAAAAATGCCCAGGGTTTTAGAGCTGCACCAGGGCCCTCCCTCCTGCAAACAGCTGCCTCTCTGCATCTACCCAGAGACAGGGAAATCGCAGGGGATCTCAGGCCTGTGGTGCAGTTTGGGCTGCCTGTCAGCAGATGCCAAATGCCTTCCTGCAGAGGCTGGGGAGAAGCTTCAGCCAGGCCAGGCTGGCAAACAGCCCTGCAGGACGTGGAAGCAGCAGCGGGGCAGCGAGGCTGCCATGGATCCCTTCCTGCTGTGCCGGGCACGGCGTGTCCAGATGTGCAGCCAAAGCCCCCGGCTGCTGAGCCCCAGGACAAGGCTGAGAGAAATGCACCCACCATGCTGGCTGTCCACATCACTCCGTTTTTTTTCTGGATGTTGGGATTCCTTCAGGGACTCACTCACTCCTCCAGGTTTGCTCTTCCTTCTCAGGGGACCTTAAGAGAAATATTTCTATTTCCCATGAATGGATCCCACAAAAGCAGGGCTCAGCCCATGGCGTCAGCAGGGACACCTGTTTCTGTCCTGTCACCTGCAGTGATGCCTGCTGGCCGAGCTTTGGGCTCTGAGCTGGCAGCTCTCCCAAGGGAAAGGCCTTGACCTACCGTCACCATCTCTCCGTGGCCCAGTAATGGGTATGGGCTGGGAATCCAGATCAACGTCATCAACAGGATCATCGTTATCATCAGGATCATCTTCGTCATCAGGTTCATCTGCAAAGAAAGGCAGGACAGAACAGCTCCTGTGACACTGCTGAAGATTCTCCTTCAGGCCCAAGTGGCAGTGAGGGCACCTGGGTGATTGGTGCCCTCCAAGGCACTCCCTCAGCTCTGCCTTCCACTCAGGAACAGGGCCAGGGGGACCTCGTGCCTGCAGTGGCCCCACACTGGGATGGAAGGAGCCCCTCGCGGGGCAGTTGGGGCAGAAAGGACTCCCTGGAGCTGCCAGCAGCTCCAAATCCAGCCCCAGGCAGGGCCAGGGCTTGGGAGTGGCAGCAGGAGCAGCTCAGGCTCCCTGGGGCTGGCAAAGGAGCTGAGAAAGGCTCAGCCCTGGGGCACAGCCCTGGGTCTGGCCCCTTCCCTCTCTGCCCTTTTCTGTAGCTGCACAGATCACACAGAAGGACACACTGGCATTGCACACTAGAGGAGGATGGAGAGATAAATACTCCTTCCTCCCACTGACAGCGATACAGTGGGACCAGTGTTGGGCACAAGAGGTGAAATTTGGAGGCCAGGATTTCCAGAATCCATCAAACTTCAGAGGAGAGGATCTTTAGGGAAATGATGCTCTAACATTACTTGGACAATGATTACTCTGTTAGGAAAGGATTGCTGATAGCCTACCTTCACCAAGCTCCAACATCCCTATGCCATGCTTTGCCACCATTCCCAAATGATGCAAGTCAGGATCCCAGTCTAGAAAGGAGCACAGATGGGAACCGTTCCATGCTGTGATGGGATCCCCCTCTATAGGGAACCCAGCACTGGAAGGGAGTCAGGTAATGCTGCGTGCCAGCAGTGCCAAGCAGCAGAGAGGGCAGCTCAAGCCTCAGCAGGGCTCAGGCCCAAAGGCACAGCAATTACCTCCTGTGGCTGTTCCTGGCATCTCCTCCCTTCCTGCAGCAGAGGCTGGCAATGAGCCCCTGCTTCCTCCAGGAAACTGAGCCTTCGGCAAATCCTCTTCTTCCATCTCTGCAGAAAGGCAAAGGGACAGCTGGATCAGGTGGGGCTGTTCCCCAATGGGAAGGTGGCATCTGCAGGAAGCAATGCGTGCCCAAGTAATGGATAAGATGCAGAAGAAAGATCAGGTTACTGGGGCGTTGCAGCTGGTGTTCTCTGTCAGCAGATGCCCAATGCCTTCCTGCAGAGGCTGGGGAGAAGCTGCAGCCAGGCCAGGCTGGCAAACAGCCCTGCAGGGCGTGGAAGCAGCAGCAGGGCAGCGAGGCTGCCATGGATCCCTTCCTGCTGTGCCGGGCACAGTGTGTCCAGAGCCCCAGGACAAGGCTGAGGGAATGCACCCACCATGGCGTCTTTCCAGGTCACTCAGGAACCTGGCCATGGGTCTGGACACCTCTAGAGACTTTCTGTCTCCTCCAGGCTTGTTCCTCCCTCTCAGAGGACCTTAAGAGAAGTGTTTGCATGTCAGAAGAGTGGACCCCACAGAAGCAGGGCTCAGCCCGTGGGGTCAGCAGGGACACACTACTCACCCCTGTGATGGGAGCTGGGCTTGTGAGCAGCAACCCAGAAAGGAGCCTGAAAAGTCCTCCCTGCAGACACTCCTGTAACACAACAGCCACAGAAGCTTCTGTCACCTGGTTCCAGCCAGGTTGTCAATGATTATCCTCTGAGGGGAACATTGACAACATACCTGCAGGAGGCTTATGAGGTTGGAAATCCTCATGGAGCCAAGCTGCTGGAGAAACCTTCCTAGCAAGCTCATCTAGAGAGAAGCAATAACCCAAACCCATTTCCATGGTGTCCTGGGATCCCCCCTCTGCTTTTGGGACCTGGGCACTGCAAGGTGGTAGGGTAAGGCTGTGGGAGCCACATGTGAATGGACAAGGCCAAAGCTGCACAGGGGCCTGGGGAGCTCTGGGCTGGCTCCTGGACACTCTCCACCCTCTTTGCAGGCCTGGGACACATCCCTGGAGAGGAAACAGGGCCAGCCCAGGGCCTGTGGGGGCTGTCTCTCTCCCCCAGAGGAAACCCTCCCTAAAGGCCTGGGGAAAACCATCCCCAGCGCTTCCTGGGGAGCAGGGAGCGCTGTCCCGGGAAAGGGGAGCCAGGCTGCCGGCTCACCTGCTCGCCGCGCTTGCAGCGGAGCAGCCTGGGCAGCCCTGGCAGGCAGGGCCACGGCCAGGAGGAGCAGGAGGAAGAGGCGCAGAGCAAGGGCCATGCTGCCTTGCCCTCTGCCAGTCCCGCAGCTCTTGCTGCCACCGCTGTCCTGACACCTCTGTCCCAATGTCAGCACCACTGCTGCCACCGCCGCTGCTGCTGCTGTAACAGTTGTGCTCAAGCACTGACTGCTCGCTCCTTGTGCTGCTGTGCAACCACGGGGCTCTGGCACCTCTGTGACCTCAGAGCCTGCTGTGACCTCATGGCTGGGGCAGGATTGCATTGCAATGGATCTCAAGAGGTACCCTTCCAGCGAGGAGAGCCTGTCCCGCCTTGTGTCTATTTGCAATCTAGATTTTCTTTAAAAGAAGTGAGATACATGATATTGGAAAAGTGGAACATTTCCTGGCTCTACATACAACAGCAATGCCAAATCCAAAATTCCACTCATGTTGGTGATTCCAGCTATTGCAGGCAGCAGCAGCCCTGCCATGCTAACACCGAGTCCCTGCTCTGCGCTGTGCAGCCCTTTGTCCCATATTTTAAAAGTGAAGAACTTGATGTGAAAGCTTACAAAAATAATGTAACACAGGACATCATGGTAGTTGCACACTTCAGGGGACACCCAAACCCACAGCACAACTTATAGGTGTCCTCAGCCACCCTAAACTCCCCCTGTGTGCCTCACAGGAGACCCCCAAGTCCTGCTCAATTTACAGATGCCTCTGCACAATTTGGGACATTCATTAAATTCCATGCACAACTTCTTGGTATCCCCAGTCCCCTGCACAGCACAGAGGTGACCCAAAGCCCCTGCATGCCTTTAGAGAAACCCAAACATAACACTCAGGGCGCAGCACCAGTGCTGAGCCATCTTCTGTGTGTGTGTGTTCACCATGTGTCCCTGGGTGAACAGATGAGGCCTGGGGGGCAAATCCCCACTCTGCTCATAAGAGATGCAGGGCTGCCACAGGCCCAGTGTCTGTCGGGCTCTGAGCTCATCCCTCAGGCTATGAAGGACTTCCTTCAGAGTCCAGCCTCTTTCCATTATTCTCAAGGCAAGCACGTCCCGATGGCTTCCCTCTTTTCCTGGGCTCGCCACTGGAGGAGGCCCAGGCCCAGCTGAAGCCAGGGAAGGAAATGTGCCCTCAGCCCAGGGACGCTCAGCATGGGCTCCCCCAGCCCTGGGTACCCCGCCGCTGGTCACAGCAGCCCCTGCCTGGCTCCTGCCTGCCCACACCGTGGGCATCCACGGCTGCTCCTGGACACCGAGTTCAGCCTGTGCTGCTGCCAGGTGGGCTTTGCTGCTGCTGCCACCCGGACACTGGGCTGACAGCTCCATCTCTTTATTGCAGGAGAAGAGCTCATTTGGGAAGTGCTGCAGTGCCCGATTTCTTCAGCCTGACTAGCTGCCAATTCCAACACCCAGAGCGGGCCGCCCCCAGAAAACTGTCAGCTCTGGGGTTTGGCTGTAGGGCACAGCTGCTTTACAGCACAGGTGGACTGCGCTGGGGTAGAGACAAGGAAAAGGGAGAGTTATTCTGTATGCTTGTTGCCTGCCGACTCGGCGACAGAAAGACACTGAATTAAAGCCATACACCGATTTCCAAACTGGGGAGGTCCCTGGGGAGGATACAGTCTTTAGCCAATTGGGAGAAACTGAGGGTGGAACACAAGGCAGGGAATACATTGTTTAAACCAATAGGGGATTACAGGGGAGGAGGACAACTTAAACAAACCAATAGGGTTTCAAAGGATACCAAATAGACAGGGAAGTTTCTAGGGAAAGGGGTAGGCTTGGGGAGGGATTGACATTGAATGGGAGAAGGAACAGGGAAAAAAAGGCAGGTCTTTGGGGAGATGGACAACTAGGGCAAAGCCAACAACACAGAGGGGAAAGGAGCAACCCATTGGCAATAAAATATGGTATAACAATACCAAATAAGGGGGTGTCATAAAACTGACTACTGGGACCGAATTACAATCAAAAACATGCACCGCAACAGGGAAACTCTCAGGGCTCTGTTGAGCACTTCCATATAATTTCCTGGCATCAATAGAAGGCCAAACTTGCCCTTATCACAAGCAAACAGAGTGTTCCCCAACAGTAACCTCTTCCAAAGCCCTGTGAAACATGCTTGTTTTACGATTGCCTTTTTGCAAATATTAAAATGAAATTTATATGTGTTGTCTTAGAAACTAATGCTGTATTAATTTTCTCAAGTAGTCTTATAAATATAATTTTAGGTTATAACAGAATGTTAAAATATAAACGACACTATGTAAGATACTTGTTTGAAAGCAAGGGCTCATAGCGAGGTAGCAGCCATAGAACACTGCAATTTGTCAGAGAAAAAGAATTTATTGCTCTCCTATCAGAAGAAACTAAATTCTTCCTGCCTCGCTCAGCCCTCAGAAAGCTGGTTAGGACTAAGAGGGAGAGGTTGACGATGACCAGACAAAATCCTGTGCTTGAATGGAATTTATGCATCATGTATGAGATACATGAATATGCAACAGGTTAATTTTTTTGAGGGTTAATCCTCTGTTAACATGTGTTATTTTTCGACCTATATTGCCCAGAAAATAGGTACCCAGATGTCCGTAACTCTTTGTTTCTATTGTCTCTTATTCTCCTAATCCAAATTGTCCAAAAATTTTATCACTCTAATGATATTGCTATTTTTATAAACATTTTATTATTAATAAAATTTTAAAATTTTAAAAACAAGTGATTGACATTTTTCACACCTCTTCTGGGAATCAGGAACACGTGTGGTGGGAACGGCTGCACCTGTGGGAGCAATGGGGAGCGTCAGCCCGTGCTGTGCTGCACTGCTGAGCTGGCAGCACGGTGGATGCGGGCAGGACGTTCTCCGTTTCCCCCAGAGCTGGGGCCTGCGGGCACCTTGCCGCCCCTTGGCACAGGCTGTGCCACCCAACAAAGCCCAGCAGGCCGGGAGGAGAGCCCGGGGGCAGCGCAGCTGCTTGGGCAGTGGCTGCTTGGAGGGACACGGGCCAAAGCCATCCCTGAGCAGCCACTGCCAGCCCTGGCCCTCCCTGCCCCGTGACAGCTCCCCCAGCCCCAGGGAACTGACTGACACAAACTCCACGGCCAGCAAAGAGATTGTCCCAGTAATTGTCTGCTGCTCTTCTTCCCTGCAGTTGGTCCCAGAAACATCCCTCACACTGCTCTAAATGCCCACACATGGGCTGACCAGCCCCTATGCTTTTCCAGTCTGCTCTCTAAAATTTTGCAACAAATCCACCAATAAATTACAGGTTAACTCTGGGAATTGCACACTACAGTTTGCTTCATTTTTTCCCAATACCTGGAATGTCCTGTATATAGTAATGCTCTTAAGGATCTCTGGTACTTTACAGCAATTTTTTTGTACTGAGACAGATGAAACAGCCTTACTGGTTTTACTTTTGGCAGGTCTGGTTTCTTCCTTAGCGTGATGGTTTACTTATTATCTACATGTAAACTTATTTTTATTTATGTCTTTTTGTTCCCCAAGCAATTATTTTGACAATCTGTCATTCACTTCTTAGTCACTGTTACATGTATGAACAATTTTGAATCTCTTTCTATAGGAATATAAAGCTGTATTTGTAATTTTGATCGCACTCTGGCTTCACACCACAGGCCTGATTTGTGGCTCAATGCCTGGATGCCTGTCTGAATTAAAACAATGTTTGTGAGGCAGCTGAAGAGCTTAGACCTCAGAGATTAAAATTCCTGGGAGGAGGAGAAGGAAGAAAGTATAAAATCATGTTTCAAAGGCTGTTTTTTCACTTCTAGTATGCCAGAAGTGTGGTAGACTACACGTGTCTTCAAGTGTCATTTAATTCCAGAACAACTCTCTACAGTGCCAGACACCAGGACAAATTACTCAAGACTTTGCCTCCCAATGCATCAACTTTAGTTCTAGTGAGAGGTAGGCCTTAATTCCTGTCCGATTAGAGCAAATCCACAAAGCAACCTTGCCACTGTGTGAATGGCAAGAAGAATTTGCTTGTGAACAGGTGAATATGTCCCGCTCAATCATGACCAAAATTTGCCTTGACTTGGAAGCAAGTAGACAAGGAGCAATGCAGTATTTAGGTTTTATCTAGTGATTAATGGGGCAAGAAGTTTTAACAACTTCCCTGTTTTACAGAACACAAGTACTGATACAGCCAATAATGCACCCACATGAAGGGATCTTCAGGACATTGCTTTATTTCTTAACCAGGAATAGGCAGCAAAATGGTGGCACTTATCTGAACTGGAAGCCGTGTTCCTCTCCTGTTTTTCCTTTATTGGAATTACCAATGTTATAAATTATCAAATCATGAGCCAAAATTGTCAAAAATTTAGCAAAGTTTTATTAATTTGTCTGTGAATTTTGGTCCTTGAAACCACCACAGCCAAAGAGACAGCATCGAGCCCGGGAAAGCTGCCGGGTGAACCTGTATCTGACCTCCCGAGTGTCAGAGTCTACCCAGTTCACGCACGCTGCTTCTTGCAACGAGGTTTTACGCAGTTTATTCTGCCCGAGGCAAAGATGCCCAAATTTCCTTTGTATCTCTTCACGTGCATTGCTGTTTCTTTCCATGTGCAGAGCTGGACGAAGGCCGAGTCCAGGTGTGCCATCGGCGTTAATCGGGTCCAGGGATGCCGTGTATTCAGCTGCACCAATTTGGCACCACTGACTATCTTGATAGATGCAACTGGCAAGGTGATAATCACTCTTAGGTGGCTCCCCATGACTCAAGAAACCAGTGATCATCACCATGGAAGCTTCTATTCTTATGTTAACGTGTTGATCATTATCTTAACTTGTGTCCAGGAGCTAGTTGAATCTAAATAGAGAGCTGCTCCGAGCCAGGATGGTCAAAGACATGATTTTGGATTTTGCAATATTTTATACCATTCATTAACAGCATGAATTATCCCTACCATATATTACTCCAATATTGCTGATGGGACGTGCCTTGGCTTGTCTGGCCCCTGCAGCTGAACCAAATAGCAGCAACTGTGATGTTCCACCCCAGAGACATTTTCGGCCAGCTGGATTTGCAGCTGGGCACGTGGGAACAAGTCCAGCCATGCCGGGACTCCAGTGCCAGCGGGATGGAGCTTCCTCCCGTGGAGGGTCTGCTCCTCAGGCTTCCCTCTGCCAGAGAAGCTTTAAGGCAGTAGTGAAGGAAAGGAGTCGGTTCTGATGCAGGGTTTTAATCCAGAGCTTTATTCTGGCCCACAGGCCACTGAATCCAGCAACTGCTCCAATGGAACTCCTGGACCGCATGGTTGCTCACCCTTTTACCCGAGGGAGGGGAGGAGGGAAGGGACAAGGCAATGTTTTTGTGGTCAAGTGGTAACAACCTGCAGGCAAACATCTTGCTTTGGTCAGCTTGCCGCCCCCACACACCTCCCCTGGGTTGGGGGTTTCAGTCCCAGTCCTTAGAAGGAGGAGAGGGGCCTCTTCACATAGGGGTTTCATGTCTCAGTCCTTGATGGAGAGGCTTCTTACATCTCAGTCTGTCTGTCACGGTGGTTGTAAAACAGGTGAGGGTCTTCTGTGGGAGACCACCCGAAACTCAGGAGAAGTCCAGCCAGGCCGAGAGGTGGGAGAGCTTCCAAGGGCTATTGTTGCAGAAACGGCACAGTGCCCCCTTCTTTGGGCTCAGTGCAGCATACAGCAAACAACACCTGTGAAAACAATAACTTAGCACTGTGCTCTCAGGTCTCAGGGCCTTTGGCGTGTGACTTTCTCCTACAGAGCTAGACAGGGGTGGTCTTCTCTTCAGTGCTCCCCAAATGACGATCATGAGGCAGATGAGGGAAAATTCACACAGACTCTCACACCTAGAAGCAAGTCACAGAAGACAGGAAATCTCTGGAGGCAGCCAAACACAGGGCCAGGATCCTGAGAGACCTGGAGAGGCACCGTGGAGGGTGCATTTCCCTCAGCCTTGTCCTGGGGCTCAGCAGCCGGGGGCTTTGGCTGCACATCTGGACACGCCGTGCCCGGCACAGCGGGAAGGGATCCATGGCAGCCTCGCTGCCCCGCTGCTGCTTCCACGCCCTGCAGGGCTGTTTGCCAGCCTGGCCTGGCTGCAGCTCCTTCCCAGCCTCTGCAGGAAGGCATTTGGCTTTAGCTGACAGGGAGATCAACCTGCACCATGGGCCTGAGATCCCCTGCAATTTCCCTGTCGCCAGGCAAATCAGAAAAGGTAGGACAGAGGGCCCTGTCCTACCTAAAAATTTGACAGGGCTTTCCTGCTTTTTAACGGTGTCTTTGACAATCATTGTCTCCTGAAGATGCCATGTGCCAAGTGGGGAAAAGCCCAACCTGATCCAGTTATACCTCATCTTTTCTCCAGAAGCAGAGGTAGAGGCTTGGCAGAAGGAAGCACTTCGCAGCAGAAGCAGTGGCTCATTGGCAGCCTCTGCCGCAGGAATGGAAGCGATGCCTAGCACAGTCACAGGAGGTAATTGCCGCTGGGTCTGAGCCCTGCTGAGGCTTGAGCTTCCCTCTCGGCGGCTTGGCACTGCGAGCACAGCCCAGACAAGACGATCAGTTCTGGAAAACTTGCCCTGCTCCCTTCTAGAGCCCTGAGGGATCCCACAAGATCACTATCAGTAGGAGGAAGGAGCATTTAACTGTCCATTCTTCTTCTGTGTGCAATGGCAGTGTGTCCTTCTGTGTGCTCTGTGCAGCCACGGAGAAGAGCAGAGAGGGAAGGGGCCGTGCCCAGGGCTGTGCCCCGGGGCTGAGCCTTGCCTGCAGCTGAGGATCTCCTGCAGTGTCACGGGAGCTGTTCTGTCCTGCCGTTCTTTGCAGCTGAGCCTGTTGGTGAAGGTGATCTGGCTTCCCAACCCACGTTAAGGATTGAGCCTCTGGGACATGGCGAGGGTAGGTCAAGGCCTTTCCCTGGGAGAGCTGCCAGCTCAGAGCCCAAAGCTCGGCCAGGGGGGCATCGCTGCAGGTGCCAGGACAGAGCCATGCGCGTGTGTGCCCTCGCCCTGCGCGATCCCCTCACACCTTCTGCTCAGGCCTGGCAACTATTTAGAGGAAGGTGGGCCCTGGCCCAGCCCTAAAAAACCAGATGTTTTTGAATCTTATCCCCATTTTTGATAGGCATGATGTCCTGAGGATGCCACCAAAAGAAATCATAAATTGTTCCATCTGATCCAGCTGAACTTTTTCCTTTTACAAGTGATAGCGCAAAAGGCAGGACAGAAGGAGGTGTTTCCACAAGGAAGTAGAGGCCGATTGGCAGCCTCTGCTGCGGGGAAGGAGGAGATGCCAGACATGGGCACAGGCACAGGAGGTAATTGCTCTGCCACGGTCAGCCCTTGGAGGGGCTGTGTGGCAGCAGCTCTTTCCACCAGAGCGTACCCTTGCATGGCCCAGAAGCAGCCAATGCTGGAGGCACCTCTGGAGGCTTGGAGGCCTCGAGAGCCTTGGAGGCCTCTGGATCTCATACACAGCCCCAGGGAAAAGGGACCCGTGCACCAATGTCCCTCCCACTGCAGCTGCTCTGGAGCTGGCTGTGAGTGCCCAGAGGCCCAAGGCACAGGAGCAGCCCTGAGCGGGAGCCCTGCCGCGAGCCCAGGGCCAGAGCCAGCCTCGGCTCACGACTGGGCAGGGGCTGCACTGGGTCCTGACAGGGCCTGACTCTGTGCCCTGGGGCTGGGGGAGCTGTCACGGGGCAGGGAGGGCCAGGGCTGGCAGTGGCTGCTCAGGGATGGCTTTGGCCCGTGTCCCTCCAAGCAGTGACTGCCCAAGCAGCTGTGCTGCCCCCGGGCTCTCCTCCCGGTCTGCTGGGCTTTGTTGGGTGGCACAGCCTGTGCCAAGGGGCGGCAAGGTGCCTGCAGGCCCCAACTCTGGGGGAAACGGAGAACATCCTGCCCGCATCCACCGTGCTGCCAGCTCAGCAGTGCAGCACAGCACGGGCTGACGCTCCCCATTGCTCCCACAGGTGCAGCCGTCCCCACCACACGTGTTCTGGATTCCCAGAATGGCCCTGGAAGGGTTTTCTGTGAGGGAACAGGATGCTGGATAGGATTTATTTCAGGCCTGCTATTTTGGAGGTTGTTTCCATCTTATGCTCTGTCCAATTTTGGACTTACTGGAAGAGAAAAGGGTGAGTGTTTTGATCATCTTTCCCTCAAACAGCTTCTTTTGAAAGTCTAATGTAGACAGGAAACATTACCAGAGAAGCTGCAGTGGAGTTTTGGCCAGTCCATGGTTGTCCAAAGAACTCTGATGAGGGTTCTGCTGCTGCCCAGTGCTTTCATTGGCCTCTTAATTGCTGGGACTTTTCCTGGAGGCTCCGCTGGGGCTGCAGCCAGTGCTGGCTCCCACTGAGGCTGCCTGGCCAAGAGCAGCCCCAGGGGCACAGGGCAGAGGCAAAGCAAGGTGGGGAGGAGAAAGAGGAGGGACGAGATTGCCCTTGAAAGGCAGTGGTGCTCTGGGGCCCGCTCCTGGCCAGGGAGCCTGCCCAGAGCCGTGCCCTGCTCACTGGGGCCTTGAGGGGCAGCTGTGCAGCTGGGCCAAGCTGTGCCAGCAGCTCCAGCCGTGCTGGGAAGCCTTGCCAGCTCTGGGCCCTGCTGTGCAGGAGGCTCCCTGTGTGCCACTGGCAGCTGGGGCCTCAGCCACCTCCTCTCTCCACAGGGATGCCTCTGCAGCTTCACAAGACTGGCCAAATAACTGGAGATGACAGGACCAGGGAGAACTGGTCCTGTCATCTCGCATCTCCATGCCCGTGTTTGTTTTCCCTTCCACGGCTGCATTACCAGCTCATTGCTAGGGACAGCTTGTTGGTATCACCACCCAGAGCAGGAGCCTCTGTCCCCAAAGGTGCTGCCTCTGGTGTCCCGGCAGGCCAGGAGGTGCAGCCCTCCTACCAGGGATGAGCTTGAGCCTGGCAACATCTTTGGGGTTCAGCTCAGGTGTGTCTGTGCTACCACCAGCTTTGGCGTAGCTGCTTGTCTGGGCACAGCCAGGGCCGGGCAGGCAGCAGTTTAGCACAGGGCTCCTGAGACAAAGTAACCTCATTTTGTCTTCGTTTTACATTTATACACAGTAGAACATTTTAGAAATATTTAGAAACATTTTTTGTTTAAAAATATCTCCAAATATTTCTTCCCTTTACCCATTGTAGTTTGGGCTTTTTCAAAGTAGTTTTAGAATTCTGAAAAATTTGCAACACTTTTACACTTGCCGAATAACAAATAAAACTGCATTTAATTGGTGATCATTACTCACTGGGTCTGCTTCCCCAGACTTGGGGCCAGGTCCTATCACCTAAATTCCTTTTTTTCCCTCAGTGAACCCTCTGACTTAAGGACTGTGGGAGGAGCAGGGGCTGACAGCGTGTGCTTCATTGTTTTAGTTTGCATTTTTCTCGGGCAGGTGGAGTGTTCCATGGTGGGTGCTTGCTCCTCCTGAAGTCGCCTTGTCTAGGGTGCTTTAGGAGCAGGATCATGGGTGCAGGTCTGAGCAAAACCCAACAAGGAGTTTTTTATGTTATTAAAGGTTTGTTGCTTGGGGGAGGGTTTGCTGCCCCCAAGAAAGAATTGAAGTTATTGGTTAAGTGGACTTTTTCTCATTTTTCTGAGGTCACCCCGGAACTTGTAAAGGAGCCACAGTTTTGGGCAGCTGTTGTGGCAAAATTAGATAGTGAAGTCAATTCCGGGGAGACTCATTTATCTACTGTGGCGTATTGGGCGGGCAAAGTGCTAACCACACTGTGCCCACCCGGGAATTTGAGGAAAAGCCCATCTCGTTTTAGTTTGCTCCCTAGTTCTCCCGGTTCATGTGTTCCTACCCCCCATTCCTCTCACTCTTCCCTGCGGCAGGAGCCCTCTCAAGGGATCCTCAAAGCCAGTAAGAAGCAGGGGGTCCACCCTGCCCCTGATCCCTCGAGACCGGCTCGGCCTCCCCCTCCAAAGAGCCCTGGCCAAGCTCTTCGGAGCTCTCTTCCCCATCCCCCTGTTCCTCCTCTCCCTAAGTCCCCAGTTGTAACCCCCAAAGTTGTAAGCTTTACTGAAGTTCCTCAAGATGGCTCCCAAGGAGCCCAAAATGGCGGAGACCGCATGGTCTTTCCCGCCTTTGCCCCTTCTTCTACCCCAAATCCCTTTCTCCCTAAACCCAACCCCTTCCTTTCCCCTGACCCTCCCTCTTTTCCCATAGCTCCACCCTCAGTTCCTCCCTCAGTTCCACCCCTTACTCCACCCATGGTTCCTCCCTCAGCTCCTCCCCTCACCCCGCCCACAGTTCCACCCTTCTTTGACTCCTCCCATGTCCCACCTCCTTATTCCACTCCGCCTCCTAACTCCACCTTTGAGGCGGAGAAATATGAGTCACCACGCCCCTGCTGGTGCCCAGCGCAGAGACCAAGCCCTGCCTCAACCTCCTCCAATTCCAGTTTCAGGCTCCCCCTTCCGGTTCCCGCGCTTCGTATTCCGGGGGGGGGGGGGGGGGGTTGATGACCGGAAGCCAGGACAGGTGCCTCTATTGGAAGCTGCCCCGGTTACATACCACCTCAGCGGGGAGGGGAGTGCTCAGGCCCAATGGGTGCCTATCACCCAGGCCAGGATCAAGGAACTGTGCAAGGCCCAGAGGGAGCACTCCCAGGAATCTGAATATTTCCGGGGGCTTCTTCGGCCGGTTCTTCTACAGGGAGATCTGGTGCCCGCGGAGCTGAGGGCTCTCTTCTCCAGCCTTTTAGGCCCGATGGAATTCATGGTCTGGGTGGGAAAATGGAGGAGGGAGATTGTGGAGGTTCTCCCAATACTTTGGGGGAATCCCTCCACATCTCACGACACCGAGGGCTTGGTGATCTCGGAAGACCATGTAGTGGGCACCGGGCAGTGGGCAAGTGCGGCAGCTCAGGCTAAGGCGTTGTTTGCTATACAGCTGGTTGAAACAGGGAAGTCTGTGAAATACACTTTTTACAAGCTAGCTACAAGCACATCCCAAGTTGAAGAAGATGAGATCAGGCAGGGCGCACAGGAACCTTACCTGGTGTTCATGCGTCGAGGCGCAGGTTCCGGGGGAAAGGGAGAGGGAGTAGATGTTAAGGCAGATGGCCTACTACAATGCTAACACTGCGTGTAGGTGGGCCATCCACTGGGCCAGAGCCTGGCAATATCTTTGGGGTTCAGCTCAGGTGTGTCTGTGCTACCACCAGCTCTGGCGGAGCTGCTTGTCTGGGCACAGCCAGGGCTGGGCAGGCAGCAGCTGAGCACGGGGCTCCTGAGACAAAGCAACCTCATTTTGTCTTTGTTTTACAATTATACACAGCTGAAGATTTTAGAAATATTTAGAAACATTTTTTGTAGAAAAATATCCTCAAGTATTTCTTCCCTTTTCCCATTGTAGTTTAGGATTTTTCAAAGTAGTTTTAGAATTCTGAAAAATTTGGAACACTTTTACACTTGCCGAATAAAAAATAAAACTGCATTTAATTGGTGATCATTACTCTTAGATGAACTAAGTCATCACAGGACACCCTGTGTACTGATGAGGCTCTTTTCCCACTGGAGATTTTTACCCAGTGACAACAACGGAGTTAAAGCCCTTTCCCTGATAATTTCTGGGATTTCTTACAAGCTCATCTCTCAGTCTTCAGAGGCAAACTTTGAGCACAGTGGGAATCTCCTGCTGTGCAGGAGGGTCTCTGTGAGCCAGCTGACACCGGGGCCTCTTTTGCGGAGATAAACGCAACTCCACGACTTTGTGAAAGTTGTAAAGTTGGTATGTTTATTACTGTGCTGGATGCATGTGGAGATTCCTCTCCGTAAATGACATGCGTACCTCTGGGAACTCCAGATCCTTTTTTATCACCCTCTCAAATAGATATGCATCCAATTTTACGATAGGTTCATACATATTCATTTTTACAAATTTGGTTTGACATTTACCGCTCGTTAATCTTTATCAGAAAGAATTTCCAGGTCAGGTTGGTCTGTTCTCATAGCAGTTCCTCTGTCTCTCTGTCCCAATCCCCCACCCATATCTCTGTCTTTCACTGAAGCAGTTTCTCTGAGCCTAGGCTTTTTTCCAGAACAGGCAGTCAGTCCAAACAGCTATGTTTTCATACTTCAGACTGTAGTACATTTCACCTAAATCAAAATGGATTCCTACTCTGGAAAATTTCTACTCTGTCTCTTTTTCTCCCTTTCCTAGACAATAGGTAAATTCTTTTATCTAATACAAATCCCTATGAAAATAAGTGTCTCTTAATGCTTTACCTTGTACATTTGATAAGGAGGTTAACACAGCTGTTCACTGTAGTATTCTCCAATTTCAAATTAGCAATATAATGCTAAACTTAGTCCAACTAATATTAACAAAACTACAATGGGATGACATGTTTTATTAAGGATTCCATTGTCAGTTGGTGACCACCCAAAGATCACATCCCACCAGTGATGATCTGCAGTTTGCTTTACTCTTTGCAGAATTCTGGTTATTTCTTTGTTATCATGTTGGACAGTAATTAAGGTTTTCTCTGCTTTCTGGAATTTCCTTCAAGATCTGTAGGAGGTCTTGATGCTTAATTAATTGTTTTATCAATGTAAGGTCCATCCCAATAGGAGTAGGTGATAGTCTGTGTTACATTGTGTAATTGGTTTTAATCAACTGGTGGGATGTCACTGGGCCACGTAAGAAAAATCACACCCGATAATCTTAACAAAATTACAAATACAAAAATTAAAATTATTTCTTCTAGACAAAAACACATCAGCGCTATCAATTTTTACAGCAGCACAAGCAGTTCTCAGGCACACATAACTTTTACTAGTATATACGAGAACAGTTTTCTGATCAGTGACTGGGTGAATCTCAAAGTGGCAAATACTCTGTTCACTGTCTAGACACACATTTGGGCATTTATTGTACTGCTTTCACAAATGAATCCTAGTTGTTCTCTAGTAATGCAGGATTCTAACTTTACTGTTGGCCACTTTTCATTCACCTTTCCTGCCCACACCCTATGTTCTGAAGGGTAGAGCACTCTTTTTTCATTATTTAATCCCAGTGCAATGATAGGGCGGATAACATAAACAGTGGCATTACGTATGGTAAGGACAAAGGCAGTGGCCACATTAGAAGCAGGATCATAGGTGAAATTTACTATAGTCCACCAGGATTGAAATTTCTTTTCAAAATCCATCACATTATCCCAGACAACTTTCTGAATTTCTGCTGGAAAATTACCTTCACCCCCTTCCCGTATGATCAGAGCTGCTGTTGCCTGCATCTATAACTGTGCTTGTATACAACTGAAAGCTAAAGACACATTATTTTCAACTGTACCAAGTGCTTCTAACATTAACTTGTGGTCTTGGCCCCCGACCTTTTCCCACTTTGGCAGTCAGTACTTTGGAAATCTGCCACTGGCTAGTTCCCAATGCCAATAGAGATGACTGTAAAAGCTGCTTCAATATTGCAAGGTCACCTGCTGCAGTGGCCAGCTTATTTTTGAGATGTTTTGAGATGGATTTTTGAGATGTTAATTTGCACTAGCAACTCAACACATTTGAGAGACCATTCTGGATTGAACAACAGTCATTGTTCACCCACATTCCTCACTCTGATGTATGGGCCTATTTCATACACTTCAGGTCTATGTTTAGGTTGGGTCTGAACTATTTGATTCCTAGTGTGAGTTGTATAAGATCCTGGCATTGTAAAAAGTGCAGTGTCTATTTAAAATTTAAATGAAAGCCCGATAGCATCTTGAGCTTAAAGGCAAGTCACTTCTACAGGCTGTACCAAGGAGAAATTACACCAACAATCTGATTCACTTAGGAATCACACTTGAGACACTAATTTCATTTGGCTGTAGCAACTAGTGGCTTGGAGAGGTAAGCAACTGCCCTCTGATATGGACCCAAGTCCTGAGCCAATATTCCCAGGGCAATGCCCTGTCTTTCATGGGAAACCAGAAAGAATGGTTCACTTACATCTGGAAGTCCCAAAGCTGGAGCTGACATGAGGGCACTCTTTAGCTGGTGAAAGGCCCGTGTGCCTTCCTTTGTCCACTGGAGATCTCTGTTTCCACTGGCAATAAGAGCATAGAGGAGTCTGACGAGCAGTCCATAATTATAAACCACAGCCGGCACCACCCTGCCATGCCTAAGAAGGTTTGGAGTTCCTTTATTGTCTGGGGTTTTGGGGTTTGGCATATGGCTCCTTGCGAGCCTGCCCTAACGTCCGTTGCCCAGCACTCACCTGGTACCCCAAGTAGATTAATTTCTTTTTCACTGCCTGTGCCTTTTTCGTTGATACTCTGTGTCCTTGGGGTCCTAGGATATTCAAAAGGCTTACTGTCCAGGCCAGACATGCTTACCTAGTCCGAGTGGCTACTAGAAGATCATCCACATATTACAAAAGCCTTCCTTCTTCCTGTGGAGCTTCCCAAAACTCCAGATCTTTTGCAAGTTGCTCCTCAAACAGAGTAGGGGAAATTTTGAAGCACTGAGGAAGCACGGGCCATGTGAGCTGGGTTTTGTGCCCACTTTTAGGGCTTTCCCATTGGAATGCAAAAATTTTCTGGCTGACTTTGTGGATAGGGAGGCAAAAGAAGGCATCATTTGCATCTAAAATGGTTAACCAGGTTTGCTCAGGTGTTAAACAAGTTCATAAAGTATATGGATTGGCTACCACAGGATACAAATCTTCTCTTGCTTTATTGACAGCCCTGAAATCCTGTACTATCCGGTCTGACCCATCAGATTGCCAAATGGGTAAAACGGGAGTATTAAAATCAGATTGGCATTCTTTCAATAACCCTAACTGTAGAAAATTTTCAATTATTGGGCTGATTCCTTCCCTGTCTTCATTCTTTAGGTGGTACTGCTGCCTAATTCTGACTTGTTGTGTCCCTTCCTTACGCTTAATTACT
The DNA here is from genome assembly GCF_035770615.1 of Melospiza melodia melodia. Taxonomy (NCBI): domain Eukaryota; kingdom Metazoa; phylum Chordata; class Aves; order Passeriformes; family Passerellidae; genus Melospiza; species Melospiza melodia. The sequence goes on along the minus strand of NC_086203.1, from coordinate 6,709,843 downwards.
AGGGAGGAGGCATTTTTCGCCATCCCTGCTAAACCAGAGGTCCATACCCTGGGAAATACTTAACTTAGTATCTCTTCATCAATTTCCCCCTCAATTTCAACAGCTGTTAAGGTTAAACTTAATACCTCGATGTACTTTTGATCATTCAGCTCCAGAGGACCCTCTCCATTTTTGAATGTAATGGTTGCTGCAAAACTCCTTCAATAAATCACTTCCTAAAAATGCCTATGCTGAATGGGGCATATACAAAAACTTATGCATACCCCATTGTTTTCCCAATTCCCCAGCCTCCTCCTCTCTTCACAGGGATGATTCTGCAGCTTCACAAGACCTGTCAAATAACTCAGGCAGGGAAAACTAGACCTGTCATCTCTCATTTCTGTGCCAGTGTCCGTTGTCCCTTCCACGGCTGCGCTACCGGCTTATTGCTGGGGACATGCTGTTGCCACCACCACCCAGAGCAGGACCCCCTGTCCCCAGAGGTGCTGGCCCTGGCAACCAGAAGCACAGGGAGCACAAATGGACACAGCCAGGAGGCCCAGCAGCTCCTTGCTGAGGGCCCATTTCATGCAAGAACTGGCCCTCAGAATATTAAACAAAATAAAAACAAAAGGGTGGGAGGAGGCAGAAGTGAGGTGGCCTCACAGGTTCAACTCTGTACTCTGCTTTTGTCACCAGCATTATCCAAGTTCCTGTACTTTTTTCCTGGAGAATTTGCAGTCAACAGAGCTTCATTCCCTCTCATCAAATAAGTCTTAAGGCCAGCTTTGGGCTGGGTCATTTATTTAAACTCGAACACTGACTGGGGTCCAGGCAACAAAAGAACATTAGCTGCAGGCCACCCATACAGCTTTTCATATTAATGAGCACAAAGCCTTTATTTCTGCAAGCTCAGGGATGCTGGGGGGATCTTTGCACCATCAGGCCGAGGTACAAGGCTCTGGATCCTCCAAAGGAACAGGGCCAGCCCCCTTGAGTGGGAGAAGGTGCGGCCTCAGTTGCAGCCCCGGGTGCCTCCTGTGGGCCAGGGCACGGCCCTGGCTGTAAATGTGTTGGGCTGCAGCACAGGGCCAGGGCGGAGCTCAGCAGCCTCATCAGAGCCCAGGGCCGCGGCCCTTCCCTGCCGGGCCCGAGCCTGGTGCGGCCCAGCCCGGCCTGAGCAGCCCGGCCTGGCCCCAGGGGATGGGCTCCGCCTGTCCGCTGTGCCCGCAGGCCGGGCCCAAGGCTTTGCAAGAGGCTTTCTCCCAGCTTTGCAAAACCTCAGCCAAGTGACCCTTTGCTGTGCTGAGAAGAGTAAAAAACCCCCTCAAATCCCTCAAATGTAACCCCGCTGCACACCACATGAGGAATGCCTGCACACCTTAGGAGAGGCCATCAATACTCCTTTGTGATTCATGAGGGATCCCTGCACCCCTCAGCAGGGACCCCAAAATATCCATGCCTGACTCATGAGGTTCAGACCCAGATCATCCCCCAGAAGGCAATGTGCCCTCAGCCCAGGGATGCTCAGCATGGGCTCCCCCAGCCCTGGGGACCCCGCCACTGGTCACAGCAGCCCCTGCCTGGCTCCTGCCTGCCCACACCGTGGGCATCCACAGCTGCTCCTGGCAATGGAGCTCAGCCTGTGCTGCTGCCGGGTGGGCTTTGCTGCTGCTGCCACCCAGACACTGAGGCTACAGCTCCATCTCTTTATTGTAGCTGAAGAGCTGGGGAAAGCTCTGGAATGGAGACGGGGTGGGGGACAGAAGCACCTTCAGTGTCATTTGGCAGGCAGGTTAGATGGTTTTGGGAAGAGGCGCACATGGTGGACTCAGCTGGGTATGGAAGGTGCTGAAGTGGTTTTGGGGTCGTGGCAGTTGTTAGGATGGACTGGGAGGGACATATTGGTGATCCCTGTGGGGAGTGGAGGAGGCTCAGGGATTCCCGCAGGGAGAGGAGGTGGCACTGGGACTTCCACAGGCGGTTTCCTCATAGATGGCAGCTATTCTGGGATTGTCCTCTGAGGGCTTCTGATGGGTCTGCCCAGGTCCTCACCATTGCTGGAGGAACTGCACAAGTTATCTTGGTGTGATATCCTGCCACTCTCCTTCAGCTGCTATCAGGAGGTGGAACTGTGGAGAGAGGAGGTTGCTGAGGCCCCAGCTGCCAGTGGCACACAGGGAGCCTCCTGCACAGCAGGGCCCAGAGCTGGCAAGGCTCCCCAGCACGGCTGGAGCTGCTGGCACAGCTTGGCCCAGCTGTACAGCTGTTCCTCAAGGCCCCAGCGAGCAGGGCACGGCTCTGGGCAGGCTCCCTGGCCAGGAGCGGGCCCCAGAGCACCACTGCCTTTCAAGGGCAATCTCGTCCCTGCTCTTACTTCTCCCCACCGTGCTTTGCCTCTGCCTTGAGCCCCTGGGGCTGCTTTTGGCCAGGCAGCCTCAGTGGGAGCCAGCACTGGCTGCAGCCCAAGCGGGACCCCCAGGACAAGGCCCCGCAATTAGGAGGCCAATGAAAGCTCAGGGCAGCAGCAGAACCCTCAACAGAGTTCTTTGGACAACCATGGATGGGCCACAACTCCATTGCAGCCTCATTGGGAATGTTGTCTTCCTATGAGAAGCATTTAAAGGAAGCTGTTTGAGGTCAAGAATTACAAAACACAATTTTCTCTTCCAGCAATACCAGATTGCTCATGGCTGGAATTTTCCTTCTCTGAGAGGGAGCTCATCCTGCCTGGCTGTTGTGTCCAAGGGCTGGCCTTGCGTCCCCCCAAGTTGAGCTCATTGCTATGTGTTCTGGGCACTGGCACAGGAGATCACATCCAATGATTTCTGAGCTCCTCAGGCACTGCCAGGCACAGCCCAGCATGCTGAGGAATGAGTGATCTCTGGCTGGAGACAAGTGCCACATTCCCTCCTGTCAGCAGCTTCCCAGCTGGAAATTTGGCACCTTGGGGAGGCCATGGCTAGCACAGTCCTTTGGCTTCATAGGAAAGGTGAAGCCTTTACTTCACCATTTGCTCTTCATGTGCAATTTAAGGCACTGCTTCCTCTTGTGATCCTCAAAGGACACAGCCAATAAAACAGGGGGAAAAACCACCCAATCTCTTCAATGCTTGGATATGCCAAAGGAAACCTTGAGGAGCACAAGGTGGGTCTGTGCTGCCTGACCAAGCCAGAGCCCTTCCATGATGGAGTGGCTGCCTCAGTGATGTGGTGCCAGAGTTCTTCAGCCTGGGCTGCTCCCAGCACTGTCACCAGGAGGGGGCTGCCCCCAAAAAGCCACACAATTTGGGGTGCGGCTGTAGGGCACAACTGCTGTATGGCACAGGGGGAATTCTTCAAGGGCAGGGACAAGGAACAAGGAGAGGTCTTCTGTATGACTCCCAAAGGTGTTTATGTCCAGGAAGGTCAGGCACAGAAAGATACAAGTCCAGGCTCTAGAAGGGGTTTTTCAACAAGGGGAGGTTCAAGAGGAGAGTACAAAACTTTAACCAAGTGGGAGAAACCTGGGGAGAAGCATAAGGCAGGGAATACAATGCTTAAACCAATTGGGAATTACAGGGGAGGGGAAGAGTTTAAACAAAACAATGAGACCTCAAGGGATACAAAAATGACAGGGAAGTTTCTGGAGAAAGGGGCAGGCATGAGGAGGTATTGACATTGCTCCTCCTAGGAGAAGGAACAGGGAACATTGAGGAACAAAGGGCAGGTCTTTGAGAAGATGGAAAACCAGGACAAAACCAACAAGAGAGGTGCAAAGGAACAATCCATTAAGGATAAAATATGCTATAACAATACAAGAGACTGGGAGGGGGGGGGATTTTAGAACTGACCATTGAACCTGAATTGCAATTGAAAACACAATAGAGACACAGTACACCCCAGTGTGGTAGGTCTGTTATTTTACAGTTTGTTCTTCTGTAGTAAGTTTAAAATATTCCTTGTTATATGTTTGTAATGCTTGATTCCACGTATCCCACTTGGTTTCTCTGGTGGTTCAGTCCTGAGTTGTTTATTCACCAAGTATATGTCAATGCCCCTGTCCAACAAAGCACAGCCTGTTGTTCTTGCGTGTACCCTGTTGTTCATCCCCTCCTCAAAGCAAGATTGGATTTCAAGGTTTGCTCCTTCCCCTTGTTGGTTTCTATTGGATAGCCCTTGCCCTGGACTCCTTCCCTAATGCCTTCCCCTTGGTGAAAAGTTGTGTCACTCCCCTTCTTCCCTCCCTTCCTTAAAAATCAGTGTTTTGCCCTCAGTTATTGTCACTTGTCCCTGACTCCTCTGGTGACATAAACCTTCCTTAGAACTCAAACAAGTGAACTCTCTCGGTTCCTTCGCCTTGGTCCCTCGTACTGGGTTGCTGCTGTGTCACCCGTGCCACAGGTGTCGGCTGCAGGGAGCTGCGAGCCCCTGTACGCACCGCCAGCCAGGAAGGTCCCTGTAGGGATCCAGGGGCAGCCTCTCTTGTGACTGTCCATGGGACTCAGGCAGTGAGCTGGCCAGAGAACATATTGCCTGTGACCCAGCCGCGAAGTTACACCCCAGTGCACAAGGGAAGAGCTAGAGATGCCACCACTCTGGACTTCTGCCATGCCCTGGACACATCAGCCCTGCCCAGCATCCTTGTCCCTCCTTTGGTGAGCTATGGATCTGATGGAGGCACAGTTTGGAGAATGAGAAATTGCCTGGCTGGTCACATCCAGGGGGTTGTGGTCAATGGATGTCAGTGACCAGTGGTGTCCCTCAGGGTGACAGCAGAAGCTCCCTGGACACTGGGGACTCAGTGTCCTGGTGGTGCTGCTGGACAAGAGAGCTGGAGGGGCCTCCAAAACAGAACTGTTGTGATTGCCCAAGTCTTTCAGACTTGCTCAGTGAATGAGCAGCTGATTGAAGTGAAAAGATACTGAGAAACCACACAGTCCCTTCCCTGGGAAGAAACATCTCCCCATCCAAACCTCCCCTCCCTTTCTTTATCCAGCTCCAAGAGGAACAAACATATATATACATCTATCTATCTATCTATCTATCTATCTATCTATCTATCTATCTATCTATCTATCTATCTGACAAAATACTGTCAGCTTTAAATGAAACCTCTTTATTTATCCTTATCATATAAAGTAGTATTTACAAAGAAGTTTTATTTTATACAGTTGCATTTATTAAAGACATTAATTAACAGATGCTTTTAAGCTCTTAAATATGGAAAGTGAAGCAAATTCCTCCCTGACTGACTTTCATGAGTGCCTGCTGTCAGGGAGGGATCAGAAGGTCCTGTCCAGAGGGTGGGAGCAGATGTATGCCCTCTTCTCCAGGATCTGCTTTGCAGCTTTTTTAATGCAATCATCCCGGTTTTCATTGGCATCTCTGGAAAAAGAGAGAAAAGTCATCTAAGGGAGCATAAAGAGCTGTTGCAAATTTCTTTCAAGAAGTGGTTTTGAGTACAAATGCAAGAGTGAGTGCCAGGAAGAAACTGAACATTCTCTTCTGAAAAAGATTGATTATTACAGACTGAGATTCGCAGAGCCAATGCACAGCTGGTCAGTACATCCCAAAGAGTCCAAATCCCTCATTTCTATCAGTCACTTGACAGGAGTATATGCATAAAATATAGATTTTATATTGTTCCATAAAGAACCCTGGCAGTTTGCTTTAGCTATGAAGTGAAGAGACTGTTCTCAACAGGTTCCAGCTCTGCTGCTTGTTTGAATTAAAGCAGAGAAAAACTCTTCTGTTGGTCACATTAACCAACAAAAGTTTCATGAGTCTGTGAAAGACATAAGAGCAGAAAAATGATTCCATTTTATAGTACTTACATTCTTCTAATTCAGGCATGGGATAATTAGGCCATCATTCTTTAAACCAAATAACAGTATAAAGCATTGGAAAAGAAGTTATATTTAAAACGAAGTTTTAAAACAGTGAATGAATTTGTAAAGAAAACCACGTTTTAACACTGAACTGGACCACATTTGCTTGTGCTGCAACACCACTGTTGCCATTAAACTTTTCATGAGGCAGTAAATAAGCACTGTCCTTCCTGAACTGTGCTGCCCAAACACTGCTGAGAACTTGCTGTGCCTCTGCCCTGTGCCCCTGGGGCTGCTCTTGGCCAGGCAGCCTCAGTGGGAGCCAGCACTGGCTGCAGCCCCAGCGGGCCCCCAGGACAAGGCCCAGATATTAAGAGGCCAATGAAAGCTCAGGGCAGCAGCAGAACCGTCCCCAGAGTTCTTTGGACAACCATGGACTGGCCACTCCTCCGCAGCAGCATGACTACGAGTCGGGCCAGCAATGCTATGCAGCACAGTTATAAGAAAACTGTGGAGAAAAATCAGCAACTGACCATCTGATCTCATACAGCTTGCGAATGCCAAGATAGCAGCCTAGCAGCACAAATGGCACAGTGAACACTATCACCACTGTGCCTATCATGCACTTTCTGCGCACATCCTGGGGGCAGACAATTCTTGGGAGGCGCACTGGATCCGGGCCATATATTCCTGCTTCAGTGACAAGGTCTGTGGGAGCAATGGGGAGCGTGAGCCCGTGCTGTGCTGCACTGCTGAGCTGGCAGCAAGGTGGATGCGGGCAGGACGTTCTCCATTTCCCCCAGAGCTGGGGCCTGCAGGCACCTTGCCGCCCCTTGGCACAGGCTGTGCCACCCAACAAAGCCCAGCAAGCCGGGAGGAGAGCCCGGGGGCAGCACAGCTGCTTGAGCAGTGGCTGCTGAGCCTGGCACAATGATCACCTTCTGTGGTACTTTCTGGCATCTCCTCCCTTCGTGTATCTGTGTCTGGCATGTGCCACTGCTTCCTTCAGAAAGTGCTGCCTTCAGCAAAGTCTTTTGGTCCATTTCTGGAGAAACAAAAAGGGACAGCTCGATGAGGGCAGACCATTTATTCCCCACTGGGGAGGTGGCATCTTCAGGAAGTACTTCTAAACACATGGATAAGGATGAGGGGAAGGCCAGGGCTGTTGAGGCTACTCAAGAGCCTTCCCTTCTCTGTCCTGATCTGCTTGAGACTGGGAAATATCAGGGGTTTGCATGGCCCATGGTGCAGTTTGGACTGCCTGTCAGCTGATGCCCAATGCCTTCCTGCAGAGGCTGGGGAGGAGCTGCAGCCAGGCCAGGCTGGCAAACAGCCCTGCAGGGCGTGGAAGCAGCAGCGGGGCAGCGAGGCTGCCACAGATCCCTTCCCGCTGTGCCGGGCACGGCGTGTCCAGATGTGCAGCCAAAGCCCCCAGCTGCTGAGCCCCAGGACAAGGCTGGGGGAAATGCACCCACCACGGTGCCTCTCCAGTTCATTCCTGATTTGGTCCAGTTGTTTGGATTCCCCCAGGGGCACATTCTGTTTTGTGGGTTATTTCCTCCCTTTCAGAGTACCTTAAGAGAAGTTATTTCCATTTCTCCAGGAGTGGATGCCACAGAAGCAGGGCTCAGCCTGGGGGATCAGCAGGGACACACTACTCACCCCTGCAATGGGAGCTGGGCTTGTGAGCAGCGACCAGCAAAGGAGCTGGAAAAGACTATCCTGCAGACACCCTTTGACTCAAGAGCCACAGAAGCTTCTGTCACCTGGTTCCTGACAGGTTGACAATGATTATTCTTTGAGGGAAAGTTGAGAACTTACATGAAGAAGCTCCCAAGGGTTCCAAACCATCCTCCATCCCAGCTGCTGGAGAAGCTGTCCCAGCACCCTCATCGAGAAAGGAGCGCAGATCAGACCATTTCCATGGTTTGCTGGAATCACCTTGTGCCTTAGGGAACTTGGCACTACAATGAGGATGGGTAAACCCATGGGGGTGAGGCAGAGTAGAAATTTTCCAGGGTAAAAATCCATTTTTGTTTAAGTTGAATTTACATCTTTAAGTATGTAGCTTGCTGTCTAGTCTGACTGCAAAAGCCTAAGCTCAGAGAAACTACTTCAGTGAAGGACAGAGATAAGGGCGGGGAGACAGAGACAGAGAGACTGCTGTGACAGCAAGTCAACCTGACCTAAGAATTCTTTCTGATAAAGAAGAACTAGCTGCAAATGTCACGCAAAATTCGTAAAAATGAATATGTATGAACCTATTGTGAAATTGTATGCATGTGTATTTGAGAGGGGGATAAGAAGAGACCTGAAGTTCCCAGAAGTACACATGTCATTTTAGGGGAATGATTCCCACATGCATCCAGCACTGTAATAAACATATTGGCTTTACAACTTTCACAAAGTTGTGGAGTTTTGTTGATCTCTGCAAAACATTTTGGTGACCCTGATGGGACCGTCTCTCTCCCCACAGGGGCAGAATGGATAGACAGACCTCCTAGGCGTGCCCCGGGATTTTCCCGCAGGAGCTCTGCTCGTCTCAGCTTGCCTCCTGCGGAGACAGACAAGGACCTGCTGCTGTGCGAGGATATGGTATGTATATCAAAGGGCCCCAGAGGGAAAAGAGAGATAGGATGGCTGAATAAGTCACTCAGAGACATCTGAGTGCTCCGCCTGTGCTTGCAGCCAGTTGAGTGGCTGCACTAGTGACGGGGGTTCACCCTCCGATAGAGCGGCCGCTAGCAACCCTGAGGGTGGGTTGAGTGAACCTGTGTGTCTGTGTGGTGTCCGGACACTGTATCATTGTATGCTGAATGCATTGTGTGGTTATCATTAATGTGTTTGCAATCGTGCGAATGTGTGGCGTATGAAAGAGAGAGCGAACAAGTGAGTTCACCCATGGCGTGATGGGTGAGTTCTACCCGTGTTAGAAGCGGCCGAGTGAAGCTTGAAGCACCGGCTGAGGCAGGCTGTGGGGGCAGGCAGCGCCCTGCAGAGACGTAGAACAAGTGGAGAAACATCAGTGAGGATATTTATTGTGTTTAAATGTGGTGATTTATGTAGATTTGGCACATTTTAACCATGAGTACAAGCTCAGGGAGTTTCTGTGCCCTGGTAATTTGGACTTGATCTCATGAATTTTACTGTGTTATTTTGATTTTGTGTCCAGAGAAAGCTGATGTGGGTAAATGTTGAATTATTGTATGCTGAGCTGTGTTGAGGAAAGTGGGCACTTGGAGAGATATGCCCTTTCCCAGTGATTTTGTGTAGTTCTTCACCAACATTGTAGTAATTTGAGTCTTGGATTGTATAGAGGTGTTTGTGGAGATTTTAAGATTTTGTTTGCAACAAGTGTAGCTTTTTACACAGAAGAACTATGGTATGGTGATTTATGTTTAACGGTGGTAAAGCAAATTAAAGGAATTCCAAGAATTCCCCCCCACAGCAATTCAAGCCCTGGCTCTAATGAATTTGAGATAGATGTGTGTGTTTGTGTGTGTGTGTGTCTGTGTTTGTAGGCATTTCAGAGTTTTTGCTGTAACAAGCAAGGCAGTAAAGTGAGTGTCCGTAGAAACAATGCTTTAATTAGATTGTGCAAGAAGAGAACTAGAAAAGACTGAGATTTTGTAAAACAGAGTTTAGATAGAAGAGATGGGACTTCAGTGGGTAATGTAGTAAGTTTAGACGGAGAACAACCTGCCGTAGAGGTTAAGTGATAAACGCCGAAGTGATAAATGGGATAGCCTGCCGGCAATTCCCGGGAGTTTTTGGTGCATTGAGAGGCTGGCACCTTCTGTGCAATGCAGAGTTTATGAGAGGCACGAGTATTACTGTTCTGTGTCTTAAGTGTAACTTAAATGTTCCTGATCAAACCAATTCAGAACCTGAGATCTTAAAGCTTATGTGTGGAGAATCACTTCTGATACCTGCCACCTGGAGGTCTGTGTGTGAAGAAAAACTGAGAAAAGACACTGTGAGGCTTGGGTAGAAACAAGATAGTATAAGGAGAAGGAGATAATGAGAAGTAACCAGAGTGAAGAGGTTCCTGAACTAGCCCCTTTCGAAAAGAGCTCACTGGGAGAAGTCTGTCAGTAGGGGCGGCTGAGAAAATAAAAAGATTTATAATACCGTAATTGCAGTTAATGCTGTTTTAAAATGAGAAGGTAAATGAGAGAACATCCCGTATGCTGATGTGTTTTTTGCTTGAAAAAATCACCCAGAATAGCTGAGTAACTGTGGGTTCAGAGCTCCCTCTGACCTACTTGAGTAGATCTCAGAAAAAAAACAAAACAAAGCAAAGAGAAGGCAAATCAAACGTGTTGTTCAGCATGCAGCGTAAGATAGCAATGTATGAAGTCAGACAAAGATTATCATGCTGAAACACACAGCAATCACAATTCGCAAATTGAGTACATAGGATTTGTTAAAGGCTCCTCCTAAGGTAAGGGAGGAAGGATAAAGATGACCTCTCCAAAAGGCACGAGGACTCAGGCTCCAAAAGTATACCCACTCGCACCCATCTCCCTCCTGGCAGTTCAATTTCATCCAGAACTCGGATGTAACAGACCCCTCTGCGAGAGGCAGTGAGACCAGAAGAAAAGAAAAGGATAGAATTTTAGTTGATACAGAGGCCATATATTCAGTTTTAAATAAAGCTTTAGTACCTGTGGAGAATGTTTATGTTGTAGTGTAGGGCACAACTGCCCAGTCCATTAAGGCATACTTTTGCAAACCTTTAAAGTAACGTGTACTTAGAAGCTTTTGTATATGACCAATTCGCTAAACATTCTCAAATGGAGAGGTTACTCTGGAGGCAAATGATATATAGATGTTAAGCTTAACATTAACAGCCATTGAAATTAAAAAAAAACATGAGTAAACAGGTATTAGAATAAGCAAATAAGTATTTTTGGGGGTGTGGGCCTCTGCTGTACAAGGGAAGGTGAAAAATGTCCTCCCATATTAATCAAGCTTAAAGAAAAAAGTCAACCAGTGAGAATTAAATTGGTATCCTATCAAAAAGAAGATAGGGAAGAAATCAGCCCAATAATTGATAGTACTGGATTGAGGGCTGTCAATAAGATAACAAAGAATTTATACGCTGTGGTAGCAAATCCATATACTTTACTAACTTGTTTAACACCTGAGTTAACCTGGTTTGCTGTTTTAGACCTGAGAGATGCCTTCTTTTGCCTCCATACCCACGAAGCCAGCCAGAAAATTTTTGCAATCAAATGAGAAAGCCCTAAAAGCAGTGCAAAGCCCAGCTCACATGGTCCATGCGCCTGAAGGCTTCAAAAAATTCCCCCACTCCGATTAGGGAACAACTTGCAAAGATCCAGAGTCCTGGGAAACTCCACAGGAAGAAGGAAGGCTTTTGTAGTACCTGGATGATCTTCTAGTAGCCACTCGGACTAGGGAAGCATGTCTGGCCTGGACAGTAAGCCTTTTGAATTTCCTAGGACTCCAAGGACACAGAGTATCAACCAAAAAGGCACAGGCAGTGAAAGAGAAAGTAATCTACCTGGGGTACCAGGTGAGTGCTGGGCAACGGACATTAGGGCAGGCTCGCAAGGAGCCATATGCCAAACCCCAAAACCCCAGACAATAAAGGAACTCCAAACCTTCTTAGGCATGGCAGGGTGGTGCCGGCTGTGGTTTATAATTATGGACTGCTCGTCAGACACCTCTATGCTCTTATTGCCAGTGCAAACAGAGATCTCCAGTGGACAAAGGAAGGCACATGGGCCTAAAGAGTGCCCTCATGTCAGCTCCAGCTTTGGGACTTCCAGATGTAAGTGAACCATTCTTTCTGGTTTCCCATGAAAGACAGGGCATTGCCCTGGGAATATTGGCTCAGGACTTGGGTCCATATCAGAGGGCAGTTGCTTACCTCTCCAAGCAGCTAGATGCAACAGCCAAAGGATGGCCAGGTTGCCTCAGAGCGGTAGCAGCAGTCGTGCTGAATATTCAAGAGGCACGCAAGTTTACCCTGGGACAAAAATGGCTGTGCTAGTGTCCCACACAGTGTCCGCAGTACTGGAAGCAAAGGGTGGCCTCTGGCTTTCACCACAGAAGTTTCTGAAATACCAGGCCATCATAGTAGAGCAAGATGATGTAGAGATAGTGGTGACTAATATTGTCAAGCCAGCTTCTTTTCTCAGTGGAAATCAAGGAGAAGCAGTACACCACGATTGCCCTGAGACTATTGAAGCTACTGTCTCCAGATGCCCAGACTTGAAAGACACTCCGCTGGACGATACAGAGACCTGGTTCACTGATGGCAGTAGTAGCCACGTTGCCAGTGGAAAGCGACATGCTGGATACACAGTGACTGCCTGCAGAGAAGTAATAGAATCCAGGCCCTTACAGACAGGCACCTCTGCGCAGAAGGCAGCGATAATTGCCCTGACCCGTGCCTTGGAAATGGCAAAAGGAAAGAGAATAAACATCTTTATGGACTCGAGGTATGCATTCAGAGTTGTGCATGCACATGGAGCCATCTGGAAAGAGAGGGGACTGCTAACCTCACAAAAAGAAGTGTCAGTGCAGCTGCTGGAAGCAGTTCAGCTGCCTGAAAAGGCGTATTAAGGCACACCATTGAAAGAGCTCAGCACTGGAAGAAGGAAATGAGCTAGTGGATGGAGAGGCAAATAAAGCAGCAAAAAGTGGAGTAATTATGGACAGATTTCCCTCAAAAGTAAGCCAAAATATAATAGTACTAATCAAAAGAGACATGCAACCACAAGGGGTGGGCTGCCGTTGAAAGACAGCCAGTAATCCCTTCCCATTTTTGTGATCACTAGTGAAAGAAGAGCACCAGAAAACACACTGGGGCCTAACTACTTAAAAGCTTTTATAAAGTGTGGCTCCTTTCCCAGAATGACCAAGGCTGCCAGTGATACAGAGTGCATCAAAATAAAGGGTTGACTTTTAAGTAGTAGTTTCCACAGGCTTTCTAAAATGCATATCTGATTGAAAGAATCATTGCCAAGAATTAGCATGCCACTATTACTCAGGTAAACCAACAGTGAGATCCTTGCCTCCAGACTAATGCCAAAAATACCCCCAGGCTGAAACTCAGTCAAATTAAGAGAGGCCATGGGCCTGGACAGCCGTGGCAAATTAACTTTTCAGAACCCTCAAGGAAAGGGGGGTATCTGTATTTATTAGTATTGACAGATACATTTTCAGGCTAGCCAGAAGCATTCCCCACCAGAACTGGCAAAGCTCTAGAGGTGACCTGGGTATTATTACAAGAAATAATACCATGCTTCAGAGCTCCAGCCACAATATCCTCGGATAGAGGATCACATTTCATTTCCAAAAGAGCGCCAAAGATTAGTAGCCACCTGGGCATAGATTCATATATTGAGAACTTCACACTCCATACCACCCGCAATCAGGCAGCCAGGTGGAGAAAATGAATCATTTGATTAAGCAGCAGATTGTAAGACTGGGGCAGGATGTTAATCTGCTCTGGCCCCAAGCTCTTCCACTGGCACTACTGCGAATTCAGACTAAACCACGAGCTAAAGAAAAGCTGAGTCCTTTTGAAATGCTTTATGGAAGACCATATGGGATACGAAAGAGAATGTCCACCCACATTGGAGAGATAACCCTGGCCACCTGCATGGCGGCTTTAAGCAAACAGCTCAGAGAAATTGAGAAACACGTGGCTAGAACTCGGAGCAAAGAGCTAGACAGACCGGTACATAACATACAGTCTAGAGATTATGTATATGTTAAGCCTCTTGCAGAAAAGACTTTGGATGCACAGTGAGAGAGTGAGAGAGACCACTGCAAGTGCTTCTCACCACCTTCACTGCAATCCAGATCAAGGAGCAGAATGCCTGGATCCATCACTCTCGAGTGAAGAAAGCCCCAGGAGCCCCTTAGAGAGGGACATCAAGAAACAATGAACTGAGATTAAAACTTACTCAGGCAAAATGAGTATATTGCAGTCAGGGGTTGTTTGTCATTTCAATTACAGAATTGATTTGTATGTAATTATAACTGGAGTCTTAGAATTAGAGAGTACCTCTATCCCAAGCAATGCTGAATGGCCTTGGTCCCAAGCTTTCAATCTGTATAGTGGATCCATGGGAGAACTTTCTGAGATAAAAGAGCTAAACCTATCCACTGTAGTAATTCATGAAGATCAGGTATATGAGGAGCAAGAGTGGCAAGAACGAGAACTGTGGACACTTCAGGAGATCAAGAGAGAAGAAATCAAAATAGAGTGCTAGGTAGTCAATGAGACAGCTTATGAGAAACCAGATGAAATTAGTGTCTCAACCTCCCCGTATACAGGCACCAAGAAGTTTGTGATAGCCCAAGTGAATCAGACTGTTGGTATAATTTCTCCTTGATACAGCCTGTAGAAGTGACCTGCCTTTAAGCTTGAGATGCTATCGGGTTCTCATTTAAATTTTAAATAGACACTGCAATTTTACAACAGCAGAACCTTATACAACCCACACTAGTAATCAAACAGTAGAGACCCAACCCAAACTTGAACCTGAAGTGTATGAAATAGGCCCCTACATCATAGTGAGGAATGTGGGTGAACAATGACTGTTGTTCAATCCAGAATGGTCTCTCAAATGTGTTGAGTTGCTAGTGCAAATTAACATCTCAAAAATCCAACCAGCCTGCTCCTCTTTCCTAAGAACATCCTTTGAGGGCTGCACAAGGTGGTTACAAAGACAGCTATAGCTCAGGAGCAGAATAAGAAATGATCTAACTGGGATGTTAGGGAATGGATTGAGAGTTTTAAATGGAATTGATTCAGAAATACTGATGAATAAGCTGGCCACTGCAGCAGGTGACCTAGCAAAATTGAAGCAGCCTTTACAGTCATCTCTATTGGCTTTGGGAACTAGCCAGTGGCAGATTTCCAAAGTACTGACTGCCAAAGTGGGAAAAGGTCGGGGGCCAAGACCACAAGTTAATATTAGAAGCACTTGGTACAGTTGAAAATAATGTGTCTTTAGCTTTCAGTTGTATACAAGCACAGTTATAGATGCAGGCAACAGCAGCTCTGATCATACAGGAAGGGGGTGAAGGTAATTTTCCAGCAGAAATTCGGAAAGTTGTCTGGGAGAATGTGATTGATTTTGAAAAGAAGTTTCAATCCTGGTGGACTATAGTAAATTTCACCTATGATCCTGCTTCTTATGTGGCCACTCCCTTTGTGCTTACCATACGTAATGCCACTGTTTATGTTATCCACCCCATCATTGCACTGGGATTAAATCATGAAAAAAGAGTGCTCTACCCTTCAGAACATAGGGTGTGGGCAGGAAAGGTGAATGACAAGTGGCAAACAGTAAAATCAGAATCCTGCATTACTAGAGAACAACTAGGATTCATTTGTTAAAGCAATACAATTAATGCCCAAATGTGTGTCTAGACAGTGAACAGAGTATTTGCCACTTTGAGATTCACCCAGTCACTGATCAGAAAACTGTGCTCGTATATACTAGTAAAAGTTATGTGTGCCTGAGAGCTGCATGTGCTGCTGTAAAAGTTGATAACAACGATGTTATTTTGTCTAGAAGAAATAATTTTAATTTTTGTATTTGTAATTTTGTTAAGATTATTGGGTGTGATTTTTCGTACGTGGCCCCAGTGACATCCCACCAGTTGATTAAAACCAATTACACAATGTAACACAGACTATCACCTACTCCTATTGGGATGGACCTTACATTGGTAAAACAATTAATTAAGCACCGAGACCTACTGGAGATCTTGAAAGAAATCCAAGAAAGCAGAGAAAGCCCTAATTAGTGTCTAACATGATAACAAAGAAATAACTAGAATTCAGCAAAGAGTAAAACAAAATGCAGATCATCACTGGTGAGATGTGATCTTTGGGTGGTCACCAAATGCAATAATCCTTAATAAATGGTGTCATCCCATTGTAGTTTTGTTAATATTAGTTGGACTAAGTTTAGGGTTATCCATTATATTGCTAATTTGAAATTGGAGAATACTGCAGCGAACAGCTGTGTTAACCTCCTTATCAAACGTACATGTTATAGCATTAAGAGACATTTATTGTTGTAGGCATTTGCATTAGATAAAAGAATTTACTTATTTCTAGGAAAGGGGGGAAAAGAGACAGAGTAGAAATTTTCCAGAGTAGAAATCCATTTTGATTTAGGAGAAATGTACATCTTGGAGTAAAGTCAGTAGTTGGAAAATATAGCTGTTTAGTCTGACTGGTAAAAAGCCTAAGCTCAGAGAAACTGCTTCAGTGAAGGACAGAGATAAGGGGGTGGCAGGGGACACAGAGACAGAGGAACTGCTATGAGAACAGGCCAACCTGACCTGGGAATTCTTTCTGATAAAGATTAACTTGCGGTAATTGTCCAACCAAATTTGTAAAAATGAATATGTATGAACCTATGGTAAAATTGGATGCATATCTATTTGAGAGGGTGATAAAAAAGGATCTGGAGTTCCCAGAGGGACGCATGTCATTTACGGAGAGGAATCTCCACATGCATCCAGCACAGTAATAAACATACCAACTTTACAACTTCCACAAAGTCGTGGAGTTGCGTTTATCTCCGCAAAAGAGGCCCCGGGGTCAGGTGGCTCACAGAGACCCTCCTGCACAGCAGGAGATTCCCACTGTGCTCACAGTTTGCCTCTGAAGACTGAGAGATGAGCTTGTAAAAAATCCCGGAAATTACCAGGGAAAGGGCTTTAACTCCGTTGTTGTCACTAGGTAAAAATCTCCAGTGGGAAAAGAGCCTCTCCAGTACACTGAGTGTCTTGTGATGACTTAGTTCATCTAAGAGTAATGAACACCAATTATTGCAGTTTTATTTTCTATTTGGCAAGTGTAAAAGTGTTCCAAATTTTTCAGAATTCTAAAACTACTTTGAAAAATCCTAAACTACAATGGGAAAAGGGAAGAAATATTTGGGGATATTTTTCTACAAAAAATGTTTCTAAATATTTCTAAAATCTTCAGCTGTGTATAAATGTAAAAGAAAGACAAAATGAGGTTGCTTTGTCTCAGGAGCCCCGTGCTCAGCTGCTGCCTGCCCAGCCCTGGCTGTGCCCAGACAAGCCGCTCCACCAGAGCTGGTGGTAGCACAGACACACCTGAGCTGAACCCCAAAGATGTTGCCAGGCTCAGGCCCTTCCCTGGTAGGAGGGCTGCACCTCCTGGCCTGGCTGGACACCAGGGACAGCACCTTTGGGGACAGAGGCTCCTGCTCTGGGTGGTGATACCAACAAGCTGTCCCTAGCAATCAGCTGGTAATGCAGCCGTGGAAGGGACAACGGACACGGGCACGGAGATGTGAGATGACAGGTCCAGTTCTCCCTGGCTGAGTTATTTGGCCAGTCTTGTGAAGCTGCAGAGGCATCCCTGTGGAGAGAGGAGGTGGCTGAGGCCCCAGCTGCCATTGGCACACAGGGAGCCTCCTGCACAGCAGGGCCCAGAGCTGGCAAGGCTCCCCAGCTTCTCTGGACAATCCCAGACTGGCAACAACACCACAGCAGCTTCTCTGGGAATGTTTCCTGTCTACAGCATTAGACTTTTAAAAGAAGGTGTTTGAGGGAAAGGTGAACAAAACACTCACCCTTTTCTCTTCCAGCAAGTCCAAATTTGGACACAGCATAAGATAAAAATAAGCTCCAAAAAAAGCAGGCCTGCCATTAATCCTATCCAGCAGCCTGTTCCCTTAGAGAAACCCCTTCCAGGGCCCTTCTGGGAATCCAGAACACGTGTGGTGGTTCCAGCTGCACCTGTGGGAGCAATGGGGAGCGTCAGCCCGTGCTGTGCTGCACTGCTGAGCTGGCAGCACGGTGGATGCGGGCAGGACGTTCTCCGTTTCCCCCAGAGCTGGGGCCTGCAGGCACCTTGCCGCCCCTTGGCACAGGCTGTGCCACCCAACAAAGCCCAGCAGGCCGGGAGGAGAGCTCGGGGGCAGCACAGCTGCTTGGGCAGTGGCTGCTTGGAGGGACACGGGCCAAAGCCATCCCTGAGCAGCCACTGCCAGCCCTGGCCCTCCCTGCCCCGTGACAGCTCCCCCAGCCCCAGGGAACTGACTGACACAAACTCCACAGCCAGCAAAGAGATTGTTCCAGTAATTGTCTGCTGCTCTTCTTCCCTGCAGTTGATCCCAGAAACATCCCTCACACTGCTCTAAATGCCCACACATGGGCTGACCAGCCCCTATGCTTTTCCAGTCTGCTCTCTGAAATTTTGCAACAAATCCACCAATAAATTACAGGTTACCTCTGGGAATTGCACACTACAGTTTGCTTCATTTTTTCCCAATACCTGGAATGTCCTGTATATAGTAATGCTCTTAAGGATCTCTGGTACTTTACAGCAATTTTTTTGTACTGAGACAGATGAAACAGCCTTACTGGTTTTACTTTTGGCAGGTCTGGTTTCTTCCTTAGCGTGATGGTTTACTTATTATCTACATGTAAACTTATTTTTATTTATGTCTTTTTGTTCCCCAAGCAATTATTTTGACAATCTGTCATTCACTTCTTAGTCACTGTTACATGTATGAACAATTTTGAATCTCTTTCTATAGGAATATAAAGCTGTATTTGTAATTTTGATTGCACTCTGGCTTCACACCACAGGCCTGATTTGTGGCTCAATGCCTGGATGCCTGTCTGAATTAAAACAATGTTTGTGAGGCAGCTGAAGAGCTTAGACCTCAGAGATTAAAATTCCTGGGAGGAGAAGAAAGAAGAAAGTATAAAATTGTGTTTCAAAGGCTGTTTTTTCACTTCTAGTATGCCAGAAGTGTGGTAGACTACACATGTCTTCAAGTGCCATTTAATTCCAGAACAACTCTCTACAGTGCCAGACACCAGGACAAATTACTCAAGACTTTGCCTCCCAATGCATCAGCTTTAGTTCTAGTGAGAGGTAGGCCTTAATTCCTGTCCGATTAGAGCAAATCCACAAAGCAACCTTGCCACTGTGTGAATGGCAAGAAGAATTTGCTTGTGAACAGGTGAATATGTCCCGCTCAATCATGACCAAAATTTGCCTTGACTTGGAAGCAAGTAGACAAGGAGCAATGCAGTATTTAGGTTTTATCTAGTGATAAATGGGGCAAGAAGCTGTACAACTTCCCTGTTTTACAGGACACAAGTACTGATACAGCCAATAATGCGCCCACATGAAGGGATCTTCAGGACATTGCTTTATTTCTTAACCAGGAATAGGCAGCAAAATGGTGGCACTTATCTGAGCTGGAAGCCGTGTTCCTCTCCTGTTTTTCCTTTATTGGAATTACCAATGTTATAAATGATCAAATCATGAGCCAAAATTGTCAAAAATTTAGCAAAGGTTTATTAATTTGTCTGTGAATTTTGGTCCTTGAAACCACCACAGCCAAAGAGACAGCATCGAGCCCGGGAAAGCTGCCGGGTGAACCTGTATCTGACCTCCCGAGTGTCAGAGTCTACCCAGTTCACGCACGCTGCTTCTTGCAATGAGGTTTTATGCAGTTTATTCTGCCCGAGGCAAAGATGACCAAATTTCCTTTGTATCTCTTCACATGCATTGCTGTTTCTTTCCATGGGCAGAGCTGGACGAAGGCCGAGTCCAGGTGGGCCATCGGCGTTAATCTGGTCCAGGGATGCCGTGTATTCAGCTGCACCAATTTGGCACCACTGACTATCTTGATAGATGCAACTGGCAAGGTGATAATCACTCTTAGGTGGCTCCCCATGACTCAAGAAACCAGTGATCATCGCCATGGAAGCTTCTATTCTTACGTTAAGGTGTTGATTGTTATCTTAACTTGTGTCCAGGAGCTAGTTGAATCTAGAGCCAAGATGGTCAAAGATATGATTTTGGATTTCACAATATTTTATACCATTCATTAACAGCATGAATTATCCCTACCATATATTACACCAATACTAGTGATGGCACATGCCTTGGCTTGTCTGGCCCCTGCAGCTGAACCAAATAGCAGCAACTGTGATGTTCCACCCCAGAGACATTTTCGGCCAGCTGGATTTGCAGCTGGGCACGTGGGAACAAGTCCAGCCATGCCGGGACTCCGGTGCCGTTGGGATGGAGCTTCCTCCCCTGGAGGGTCTGCTCCTCAGGCTTCCCTCTGCCAGAGAAGCTTTAAGGCGGTAGTGAAGGAAAGGAGTCGGTTCTGATGGAGGGTTTTAATCCAGAGCTTTATTCTGGCCCACAGGCCACTGAATCCAGCAACTGCTCCAATGGAACTCCTGGACCGCATGGTTGCTCGTCCTTTTCCCCGAGGGAGGGGAGGAAGGAAGGGATAGGGAACCCACCAACCTGAGACAGGAGAGGAGATCTCGAGGGACAAATGACACCTGGATGGCCCAATGCCTGCCCTGCCCCCCAGGGTAGAGGGCATCTTTTGAATCTGCCAATCACTCAATGCCCTTCTGGAATTGCAGGATTGGCAGCCAGTGCTCAGCAGGGGTCAGGGTGGGGAAAGGAGGGATGATGGACACACCTGGGAGGGAATCTTCAGGGGAGAAACCCGGAGTTCTGGGGTAAACCATGAAATCACACTGCAACACTCCTGGAGCACACTGTCTGTTATTTGCAGACTTCACTGCCTAGACCATGAATGCTCTCAGGGCCAATTGCTAAAGGACACAAGTCCCAAAATACAGGTGCCACATAATCACCCCAGCACTAATCCAGCACTGCTTTGATGGTGCCCAGGAGCACAGAATGGCTTGGCTTGGAAGGGACATTTAAAGGCCATCTAGTCCAATGCCCTGCAGTGAGCAGGGACACCTTTAAGTAGGTCAGGTTGCTGAGAGCGTGAGCTTGAATGTCTGCAGGGATGGATGTCCACCTCTTTGGGAAACCTGTGCCAGGCTTTCAAAACCTACAGTAAAAAAAATGGGTTTCTTTTGTCCAGTCTGAATCGACCATCTTTTGGACTAAAAGCATTCCCTCTCGGTCTGCTCACAAAAGGCTCTACTAAAAGTGCTGTCCCATCTCTTTTACAAGCCTCCTTAAGGAACTGAAAGGCAGCAATCAAGTCTCCCTGGAGTCTGCTCTCTTCAAGGCTGAACGCCACCAGCTCTCCCAGCCTGTCTCCAAAGCAGAAGGGCTCCAGCCCTCAGAGCAATTTGTCCCTCCTCTGGACTAGATCCAACAGGACCGTGGCCTTCCTGTGTGGGGAGCCCAGAGATGGATGCAGTAATCTGTCGCGGTACAGACAGAGACAGTACAAAGCAACACACTCCGTTTCCAGAAGGCTTCAAACACTGTTTTTATTCTAGCATGCATGCTTGTTCTACATTCTTACAAAGCTCATAATTTACACTTTACTCACTGATCACGAGAGGCAAGCAAAGTGCTTCTTGGAATAAGCAGTTACAAGTTTTCCTTATTTATCCTACTTTCTTTCTTGCTTTCAGTGTAAAAAAACTTGATAATAAATGCTTTGAGGGGTAAACCTGGATCCTCTTGCCAAAGTTCTCAATGGCTCACAGAGGTCACTGTAAAACCTCTTCCACAGTACTCCAGATTGGGTCTCACCAAAGCAGAGGGATGGAATCACCTCCTTCAAGCTGCTGGGAACTCTCCTTTGGATGCACATGGCTGGCTCATGTGCAGCCTCTCATCTTGCAGCACCCCCAAGTCCTTCTTGACAGGGCTGCTCTCCATCCCTTCATGGCCCAGCCTGTGAGATCAGCTGGGCTGGGACTGTGTCACAGCCCTTGGACAGGGCAGCTGGGAACGATGAGCTCCCTACCAAAGAAGGCAGATCCCACTCCCAACACAACTCCACCCTGGCCATGAGGTCACAGCAGGCTCTGAGGTCACAGAGGTGCCAGAGCCCTGTGGTTACACAGCAGCACAAGGAGCGAGCAGTCAGTCCTTGAGCACAACTGTTGCGGCAGCAGCAGCGGCGGTGGCAGCAGTGGTGCTGACATTGGGACAGCGGTGTCAGGACAGCGGTGGCAGCAAGAGCTGCGGGACTGGCAGAGGGCAAGGCAGCATGGCCCTTGCTCTGCGCCCCTTCCTCCTGCTCCTCCTGGCCGTGGCCCTGCCTGCCAGGGCTGCCCAGGCTGCTCCGCTGCAAGCGCGGCGAGCAGGTGAGCCGGCAGCCTGGCTCCCCTTTCCCGGGACAGCGCTCCCTGCTCCCCGGGAAGCGCTGGGGATGGTTTTCCCCAGGCCTTCAGGGAGGGTTTCCTCTGGGGGAGGGAGAGAGCCCCCAGGGCCCTGGGCTGGCCCTGTTTCCTCTCCAGGGATGTGTCACAGGGCCGGCAAAGAGGGTGCAGAGTGACCAGGAGCCAGCCCAGAGCTCCCCAGGCCCCTGTTCAGCTCTGGATTGTCCATTCATATCTGGCTCCCACAGCCTTACCCTACCACCTTAGAGTGCCCAGGTCCCATAGGCAGAGGGGGGATCCCAGGACACCATGGAAATGGGTTTGGGTGTTTGCTTCCCTCTAGATGAGCTTGCTAGGAAGGTTTCTCCAGCAGCTTGGCTCCATGAAGATTTGAAGCCTCTAAAGCCTCCTGCAGGTATGTTGTCAATGTTCCCCTCAGAGGATAATCCTTGACAATCTGGCAGGAACCTGGTTACAGAAGTTGCTGTGGCTGTTGGGTTACAGGAGTGTCTGCAGGGAGGACTTATCAAGATCCTCTCCTGGTTGCTGCTCACAAGCCCAGTTCCCATCGCAGGGGTGAGTAGTGTGTCCCTGCTGACCCCATGGGCTGAGCCGCGCTTCTGTGGAATCATTTCATCTGACATGCAAACACTTCTCTTAAGGTCCTCTGAGAAGGAGGAACAAGCCTGGAGGAGACAAAAAGTCTCTAGAGGTATCCAGACCCATGGCCAGGATCCTGAGTGACCTGGAAAGACGCCATGGTGGGTTCATTTCCCTCAGCCTTGTCCTGGGGCTCAGCAGCCGGGGGCTTTGGCTGCACATCTGGACACGCCGTGCCCGGCACAGCGGGAAGGGATCCATGGCAGCCTCGCTGCCCCGCTGCTGCTTCCACGCCCTGCAGGGCTGTTTGCCAGCCTGGCCTGGCTGCAGCTTCTCCCCAGCCTCTGCAGGAAGGCATTTGGCATCTGCTGACAGGCAGCCGAAACAGCACCATGGGCCTGTGATCCCCTGCAATTTCCTGGTTTCTGAGCACATCTGGAGGGACAGCTCTTTGGAGGAGGGAGGACCCTGCAGCAGGCCCAATAACCTGATCTTTCTTCTGCATCTTATCCATTACTTGGACACGCAGTGCCTCCTGAAGATGCCACCTTCCCATTGGGGAACAGACCCCCTGATCCAGCTGCCCCTTTTCCTTTCTGCAGAGATGGAAGGAGAGGATGCGCTGAAGGCGCAGTTTCCCGGAGGAAGCAGGGGCTCACTGACAGCCTCTGCTACAGCAAGGGAGGCGATGGCAGGCACAGCCACAGGAGGTAATTGCTGTGCCTCTGGGCCTGAGCCCTGCTGAGGCTTGAGCTGCCCTCTCTGCTGCTTGGCACTGCTGGCACGCAGCATTACCTGACTCCCTTCCAGTGCTGGGTTCCCTATAGAAGGGGATCCCAGCACAGCATGGAACGGTTCCCATCTGTGCTCCTTTCTAGACTGGGATCCTGACTTGAGTCATTTCGAAATGGTGGTAAAGCAATACTTAAGGATGTTGGAGCTTGGTGAAGGTAGGCTACCAGCAATCCTTCCCTAACAGAGGAATCATTGTCCAAGTGAAATCCTCATTCAGAGTAATATTCCTGTGTCATTCCCCTCAAGATCCGTTGAAGTTTGATAAATTCTGGGAATCCTGGCTTCCAAATTTCTGCTCCTTTATCCAACAGGCATCCTACAGGATCCCACAGGATCACTGTCTGTGAGAGGAATGATCATTTATCTGTCCATCTTCCTCCCGTGTGCAATGCCACTGTGTCCTTCCATGTGCTCTGTGCAGCCACGGAGAAAAGCAGAGAGGGAAGGGGCTGGGCCCAGGGCTGTGCCTCGGGGCTGAGCCTTTCTCAGCTCCTTTACCAGCCCCAGGGAGCCTGAGCTGCTCCTGCTGCAACTACCAAGCCCTGGCCCTGCCTGGGGCTGGGTTTGGAGCTGCAGCAGCTCCAGGGATTCCTTTCTGCCCAGACTGCCCCGCGAGGGGCTCCTTACATCCCAGTATGGGGCCACTGCAGGCACGAGGTCCCCCTGGCCCTGCTCCTGAGTGGAAGGCAGAGCTGAGACAGTGCCTTGGAGGGCACCAATCACCCAGGTGCCCTCACTGCCACTCCGGCAAGAATTAGAAATGGAACAATTTTCTATTAAGGTCCTCCTAGTTCGATGAACCAAGGGACAGGAGACAAGAAATCCCTGGAGGCAGCCAAACTTCTGGACCTGGTGATGAGTGACCTGGAGAGGCCCCATGGTGGGTGCATTTCTCTCAGCCTTGTCCTGGGGCTCAGCAGCCGGGGGCTTTGGCTGCACATCTGGACACGCCGTGCCCGGCACAGTGGGAAGGGATCCATGGCAGCCTCGCTGCCCCGCTGCTGCTTCCACGCCCTGCAGGGCTGTTTGCCAGCCTGGCCTGGCTGCAGCTCCTGCCCAGCCTCTGCAGGAAGGCATTGGGCATCTGCTGACAGGCACCATGGTTCATACATGCCCTGAGATCCCCTGCAATTGCCTGGACCATGGGGAGATCAGGAATGACAGCAGTTTTGAGAAGGGCAAATCCTGGCCAAACCCAAAAGTTTTTATGATTTCCTCCTCCTTATCCATCAGTTTGACCTGTATTGCCTCCTGAAGATGCCACCTCCCAGAAAGGGGAACATCTCCATCTAATTTAGCTGTCTCTTTTTCTTTCTCCAGAGATGAACCGAAAGTCTGTGCCGAAAACAGCATTTCCTGCAGGAAGCAGGGGCTCATTGGCAGCCTCTGCTGCAGGAAGGGAGGTGATGCCCAGCACAGTCACAGGAGGTAATTGCTGTGCCTCTGGGCCTGAGCCCTGCTGAGGCTTGAGCTGCCATCTTGGCTGTGCGTCAGTGCCTGCCCTCCAGGGATGTCAGACAGGCCCTGCAAAGAGGGTGCAGAGTGACCAGGAGCCAGCCCAGAGCTCCCCAGGCCCCTGTGCAGCTTTGGCCTTGTCCATTCACATCTGGCTCCCACAGCCTTACCCGATCCCCTTGCAGTGCCCAGTTCCCAAAGGCAGAGGGAGATCCCAGCACACCATGGAAATGGGTCTGGTCTGTGCTCCCTTCCAGATGAGAGTGGTGCCGTTGCTTTGCCAGCAGCTGGAATGGAAGATGGTTTGGAGCACTTGGGAGCTTCTGCAGGTAAGTTCTGAGAGAATAATCATTGACAACCTGGCAGGAACTGTGTGACAGAAGCTTCTGTGGCTCTTGAGTTACAGGTGTGTCTGCAGGGAGGATCTTCCCAGGTCCTTTGGTGGATGTTGCACACAAGCCCAGCTCCCATCGCAGGGGTGAGTAGTGTGTCCCTGCTGACCTCACGAGCTGAGCCCTGCATCTGTGGGATCTATTCCTGGTGAAATAAAAATACTTTCTCTTAAGGTCCTCTGAGAGGGAGGAAAACACCTACAAAACAGAATGTGCCCGTGGAGGAATCCAAACAACTGGAACAAATCCTGATTGACCTGGAGAGGCACCGTGGTGGGTGCATTTCCCTCAGCCTTGTCCTGGGGCTCAGCAGCCGGGGGCTTTGGCTGCACATCTGGACACGCCGTGCCCGGCACAGCAGGAAGGGATCCATGGCAGCCTCGCTGCCCCGCTGCTGCTTCCACGCCCTGCAGGGCTGTTTGCCAGCCTGGCCTGGCTGCAGCTTCTCCCCAGCCTCTGCAGGAAGGCATTGGGCATCAGCTGACAGGCAGCCCAAACTGCACCATGAGCCTGGGTTTTCCCATTCTCTGGGCAGATCCGGAGTGGCAGATCTTTGGAGGAGAGAGGGCCCTGTGGCAGCCCCAAGAGCCTTGGCCTTTCCCTGGTCCTTATCCATGTCTTTCACAAGTGGTATCTCCTGAAGATGCCACCTCCCCCGTGGGCAGCGGCTCGACGTGATGTGGCTGTCCCTTTTCCTTTCTCCAGAGATGGACCAAAAGTCTTTCCAGAAGGCAGCACATCCTGGAGGACGCAATGTACCTGTGCTAGCCACAGATACAGGACGTGACGAGATGCCAGACAGTGCCACAGAAGGTGATTGCTGTGCCAGGCTCAGCCGGTCTGGGCAGTTCTGCTGGGGTCCCCCCGTGTGGGACATGTCCTGAAACCTGGGAGCGATTGCATGGGGTGCCCATGGTGGGGAAAGGGCAGAGGGGGAGAGCAAGGCTCCATTGTGTTTTTAGAGGGCCTGGGTGTGTGTCCCTGGGGCTGGGGGAGCTGTCACGGGGCAGGGAGGGCCAGGGCTGGCAGTGGCTGCTCAGGGATGGCTTTGGCCCGTGTCCCTCCAAGCAGCCACTGCCCAAGCAGCTGTGCTGCCCCCGGGCTCTCCTCCCGGCCTGCTGGGCTTTGTTGGGTGGCACAGCCTGTGCCAAGGGGCGGCAAGGTGCCTGCAGGCCCCAGCTCTGGGGGAAACGGAGAACGTCCTGCCCGCATCCACCGTGCTGCCAGCTCAGCAGTGCAGCACAGCACGGGCTCACGCTCCCCATTGCTCCCACAGACGTTATCACTGAAACAGGAATATATGGCCCGGATCCAGTGCACCTCCCAGAAATTGTCTGCCCCCAGGATGTGCGCAGAAAGTGCATGATAGGCACAGTGGTGATAGTGTTCACTGTGCCACTTGTGCTGCTGGGCTGCTATCTTGGCATTCGCAAGGTGCAGGAGAAAAGACGGTCAGTTGCTGATTTTTCTCCACGGTTTTCTTATAACTCTGCTCCATAGCATTGGTAGCCTGACTCGTTGTCGTGCTGCTGTGGAGTTGTGGCCAGTCTGATATTCCAAAGAGCTCTGCTGAGGGTTCTGCTGCTGCCCAGAGCTTTCATTGGCCTCCTCATTGCTGGGCCTTGTCCTGGGGGCCCGCTGGGGCTGCAGCCAGTGCTGGCTCCCACTGAGGCTGCCTGGCCAAGAGCAGCCCCAGGGGCACAGGGCAGAGGCACAGCAAGTTCTCAGCAGTGTTTGGGCAGCACAGTTCAGGACAGGACAGTGCTTATTTAGTAGCTCATATATAGTTTCATCGGATTTGCTCCAGTTCAGTGTTAAAACAAATCCAACATGATGAAGGTTTGGCTTTGGCCGTGAAACTTTGCTCTTTGTGTGCGCCCTGTTCTGGATTGATTCCCAATCAGTCTTGGAGCCACTTTTGGGGGAAGGCTCATCCCAGCCCTGAGCCTTGGCAGTTCAGGCCTCAAAGGGACACCTGAGGCTGCAGTGCATATGACTGGGCATCGGGGCTGCATTATCCAAGGGCTTGGGAAGTTTAAATTACTGTAATTTTTCTATATGTTTTTTTTCTATGAAATTTGTTCACTTTTTCTAATTTTAGTTAAAAAACAAAAAATTTTCCAATGCTTTTTGCAGTTATTTGATATTGTGAATGCTGCCATGATTATCCCATGGCTGAATTAGAAGACTGTAAGTATCATAAAATGGAATAATTTTTACACTCCTATGTCTTTCACAGGCTCATGAAACTTTTGTTGCTTTGATGTGACCAACAGAAGAGTTCTGCTCTGCTTTTAATTCAAACAAGCAGCAGGTCTGGAACCTGTTGAGAGGAGTCTCTTCACAGCTACAGCAGCCTGCAAGGTTTCTTTGTTGAGGAATATAAATCTTTATTTTATGAATATATTTGTCTTGGTTTGGAAAGACAGGTGCCTGCTAAGGAAGGCAGTAGCGTCCCCTGAAATGGAGAATGTACCCCCTTTGAATTGTTATAAATTTTAAATTAAGGGCCTCAGGCAAAAAAATGTGGGAGCAGGAAATAACAGTTCTTTAACAGGGAAGAAAATAAAAGTATAAAATAAACAATGCAGTAAACTAAAACAACACTGACAGAGTCAGAACACAACCCGACACCCAGTGGGTCAGGGTGTTGGTAGCAGTCCAAGTGGAATTATGGCTGCAGTCCTCCTGGAGTGTCAGGTGTTGTTCTGCTGGAGCAGGAATCCTGTAGAAAAGGCTGTAGTCTTCCTCTGAAGATCCAGGGGAAGAAGAGGCAGCTGCTGTTTTTCTGGGAAAGCCAGTGGAGAAGCTGTCTTGGTGTTCCAGAATCTCCACATTATATCTCTGGCAGGAATTTCCTCTGGGGCAGAGCATCTCTGACTGGGATGCTGTAGTTCTTATCAGTCATGCAGTGACATTCAATAGCCTGTTATCAGCAGATGTTTGTGTCCCCACCCCCTCCCCCAAGGCAGGAGTGGGTGTGGAAGAGATAAGGCAAACTGGCCACTTAACAGAAGACAGCTGCCATACAGATAGAAAACATATTGCTTTGCAGTCTGGGACACTATGCACCCCTTATTCTATTGCCATCTGCATCACAATGAAACTTGACACACAACTCTAACTTAATACCAGGTTTTTCTGTGGTACACAAGGATCTTCATCTTCCTGCATTACCCACCAAGTGTAACCATGTTCTTGAGCAAAAACAATTCCATGGATGGGTTTTTCTTTGCCTGAGGTGGGATTAATCCAAACAGTCTTTCCCAAAATACCTTTCATATGTACAACAGGGACATTATTTCCGTCCACTGTGTGCAGGGGTTCAGACTGGGCAGGACCAGCTCAATTGATGGACCCTTGGGTGTTGATCATCCAGGTGACTTTTGCTAAGTTCATTTCCCTGTTTGTAAAAGTCTCCTCCCCAGGTGCCTTCAGGGTAGTCTTAAGAAGTCCATTGCACCATTCACCTTTCCTAGCAGCTGGTGCATCATAGAGGATATCCATTCAATGCCATGTTCCCTGGCCCAGGTGTTGATAAGGCCGTTCTTGAAATGGGTCCTGTTGTCCAATTCAATCCTTTAAGGGGTGCTGTGTCTCCACAGAACTTGCTTTTCAAGGCCCAGGATGGTGTTCCAGGCAGTTGCATGAGACACAGGGTAGGTCTCCAACCATCCAGTGGTGGCTTCCACCATGGTCAGCACGTAGCGCTTGCCCTGGCGTTTCTGGGACAGTGTGACGGAGTCAATCTGCCAGGCCTCCCCATACTTGGACCACCACCCCTACCCTACCATAGGGGCTTCACCTGCTTGGCCTGCTTGATGGCAGCACATGTCTTACAGTCATGGATAACCCTAGAAATACTGTCCATGGTTAAATCCACCCCTTGGTCTTGTGCCCACTTAGAGGTGGCATCTCTGCCCTGATGGCCTGAGGCATCATGGCCCCATCAAGCTAGGAACAACTCCCCCTTATGCTGCCAATCTAAGTCTGTCTTCAACACCTCTATTTTTGCTGCCTGATCTACCTGTTCATTGTTTCGGTGTTCCTCATTAGCCCGACTCTTGGGGACATGGGCATCTACATGATGGACTTTCACAGGTAGCTTCTCCAATCGAGCAGCAATTCATCTGCAGCCCAGACTGGTTTTCCCCTATGCTGCCAGTTGACCTTTTTCCACCTTTCCAGCCAGCTCCACAGAGCATTGGCTACCATCCACAAATCAGTATTAAGGCAGAGCTTTGTCCACTTTTCTCTCTCAGCAATGGCCAGGGCCAGCTGAACAGCTTTGAGTTCAGTAAGTTCCTTGAACCACCTTCTCCTTTAGCAGTTTGTGCAACCTGTTGTGGGGGGCTCCATATGGCTGCTTTCCACTTCCAGTTCATCCCTATGATGCGACAGGAACCGTCAGTGAAAAGAGCGTAGCGTGTTTCCTGTGCTGGTAGATGGTTGTATGGTGGAGCTTCTTCAGCACGTCTCACTTGCTCTTGTTCACCAGTGAGACCAAAGTTTTCACCTTCCAGCCAGTTTGTAATTATCTCCAAAATCCCACAGCAATTCAGGTTTCCAGTATGGGCGTGCTGTGTGATAACAGCAATCCATTTGCTCCATGTGGTGTCAGTGGCATGGTGGGTAGTGGGAATCTTTGCTTTGAGCATCCACCCCAGCACTGGTAGTCAGGGTGCCAGGAGGAGTTGTGCTTCCATGCCAATCACCTCCGAGGCAGCCTGGACTCCTTCATAGGCAGCCAAGATTTCTTCTGTTGGAGTGTAGTTGGCTTCAGACCCTCTGTAACTTTGACTCCAAAATCCCAGTGGTCGACCCCAAGTCTCCCCAGGCACCTTCTGCCAAAGGCTCCAGGACAAGCCATGGTTCCTGGCTGCAGAGTAGAGCACATTCTTTACCTCTGGTCCTGTCCTGACTGGGCCAAAGGCTACTGCATGAGCGATTTCCTGCTTAATCTGGGCAAAAGCTTGTTGCTGCTCAGGGCCACAGTGGAAATCATTCTCTTGCAGGTGACAAGGTAAAGAGGGCTCATGATCTGAACTGTACTCAGGAATTGGCATTCTCCAAAAACCGATGGTGCCTAGAAAGCTTGTGTTTCTTTCTTGCTGGTTGGTGGAGACATTGCTGTGATCTTACTGATGACCTCAGTGAGAATCTGACACTGTCCATCTTGCAACTTTACTCCCAGGAACTGGATCTCTCGGGCACGTCCCTTGACTTTACTCTTCTTGATGGTGAAGCTGGCTTCCAGGGGAATCTAGAGGATCCTCTCTCCTTTCTCAAATACTTCCATTGCTGTGTTCCCCCACACAATGATGTCATCAATATATTGCAGATGTTCTGGAGCCTCACCCTTTTCCAGTGCAGCCTGGATCAGTCCATGGCAGATGGTGGGGCTGTGCTTCCACCCCTGGGGCAGTCGGTTCCAGGTGTACTGCACTCCCCTCCATGTGAAGGCAAACTGAGGCCTGCATTCTGCTGCCAGAGGAATGGAGAGAAACGCGTTAGCAATGTCTATAGTGGTGCACCACTTTGCTGCCTTGAACTCCAGCTCGTACTGGAACTCCAGCATGTCCAGCCCAGCAGTGCTCAGCCGTGGAGTCCCTTCATTCAAGGCACAATATTCCACAGTCAATCTCCATTCTCTGTCAGACTTGCACACAGGCCAGATGAGACTGTCGAAGGGTGAGTGGGTTTTGCTGACCACCTCCTGGCTGTCCAGCTCACGGATCATTTTGTGGATGGGGATCACAGCATCTTGATTCGTCCGATACAGCCGGCGGTGCACTGTCGAGGTGGCAATTGGCACTCGTTGCTCTTCTACCTTCAGGAGTCCTACTGCAGATGGGCTTTCTGATAGTCAGGGCAAGGTGTTCAACTGCTTAATGTTCTCTGCCTCCACAGCAGCTATTCCAAATGCCCATCTGAGTCCCTCTGGGTCTTTGTAATAGCCATTCTGGAGAAAGTCTATGCCCAGAACACAGGGGGCCTCTGGGCCAGTCACAATACGATCTTTTTTCCACTCTTTCCCAGTCAGGCTCACCTCGGGTCCCAACAGGATCAATTGCAGTGATCCCCCTGTCACCCCGGCAATGGAAACAGGTTTTGCCCCCCACATGTCCTGATGGTATCAGGGCACACTGTGCACCAGTATCAACTAAGGCATCGTATTTTTGTGGCTCTGATGTGCCAGGCCAGTGGATCCACAACATCCAGAAGATCCTGTTTTCCCATGCCTTTCCCTGGCTAGAGGCAGGGCCCCTCTAACCCTGGGTATAAATGGTAGAGATATCTTCAAGAGGATCTGACAGATCATACTCAGCAGCTCGGTCATGGGAGGTTGAGGCTACCTTTACTGGAATTCCCTCAGTTAGTGTTTCCCTCCTTGAGTTGACTCACCCGTACTGCCAGGACAGAAGTGGGTTTCCCATCCCACCTTCCCATATCTCTCCCATGGTTACACAGAAGGAACCACAGGTCAGCCCGTGGGGTGTACCCTCTCTATCCAGCTGGGGAATGTTGGGCTCTGACTCTGGGGCCTGTGAGTGGTACTGGTGCTATGTGGGAACTGTTCCTCCTCACCTCCTCCCTCATCTCCTCTCTGAGTTCTTGGACAATGGCAGAGACATGAGCCTGCATTGGGCCATTGATCATACTCACACAATTTCTAAGCTTGGTGGCCACAGAACCCACTGTCTCTTGGTTGGTGTTGGCATTAATTGTTGCAACGAAGGTGGTGTATTGAGATGGCCCCAGATTTGCCAGACTCCACAACATTTGGCCTGCGCACCTGACCTTGTTGGGGTCATTTTCATGCTGTCCATCCCTCCCAAAGAGTACCTCCAATACTGCCACTTCTCTCACCTGTTGGATCCCCCCCTCAAGGGTCTTCCAGCACATTCTATGGTGGTGCTCCTGCACTGTCTCCCTGTGGACAAACCTGTGGAATCCCAGGGCACCAGGAATATTTCTCTGTCTGCTCTGGAGTGCCCTGACCCCCAGGGAAGCTCTGACTTTGAGGGCACTCTCTCTAGCTGGCGAAAGGCTCATGTGGTGTCTTTTGTCTACTGGAGATTTCAGTTTCCATTGGCAATAAGAGCATAGAGGGGTCTGGCGATCAGTCCATAATTATAAACCCACAGCTGGCACTACCCTACCATGCCTAAGAAGGTTCAGAGTTCCTTCATTGTCTGGGGTTTCAGGGTTTGGCATACGGCTTCTTTGCCTTAAAGTCTGCTGCTCAGCACTCACTTCTTACTCTAGGTAGATTACCTTCTGTTTCACTGCCTGTGCCTTTTTTTTTGAGACTCTGCGTCCTTGGAGTCCTAGGAAATTCGAAAGGCTTACCGTCCAGGCTTCTCCTGCTTCCCTTGTCCGAGTGGCTACTAGAAGATCGTCTATGGACTGCAACAGCCTCCTTTCCTCTTGTGGAGCTTCCCGGGACTCTGGGTCTTTGCAAGCTGTTCTCTAATCGGAGTGGGGAATCTTGAAGCCTTCAGGCACATGGACTATGTGAGCTTGAGTTTGAATGCAAAAAATTTTCTGGCTGGCTTCGTGGATAGGGAGGAAAAGAAGGCATCTCTTAGGCCTAAAACAGGGAACTAGGTTAGCTCAGGTGTTAAACAAGTTAGTAAGGTATATGGATTTGCTACCACAGGGTATAAATTCTGTGTTATCTTATTAACAGTCCTTAATCTAGTACTATCAATTATTGGGCTGATTCTTTCCTTATCTTCTTTTTGAGGGTACTACTCAGTTCTCACTAGTTGTGTTCTTTCTTTAAGCTTGATGCTCATGGGGGAGTATCTTTCACTCTCCCTGGTACACCAGAGGCTTATACCCTTGAAAACACTTATTTACTTATTCTAATATCTCTTTACTAATGTCTTTCTTAATTTCAGTGTCTGTTAATGTTAAGCCTAACATCTTTATATCATTTGCTTCTAGAGTAACCTTTCTCATTTGAGAATGTTTAGTAAATTGAGCAAATTGTACAAAAGCTTTTAGGTACACATAGTACACATGTTACTTTAAAGGTTTGCACAAGTATGCTTTCTCAGACTGGCCAGTTGTTCATTCCCCACACTACAACATAAACATTCTCCACAGGTACTAAAGCTTTATTAAAACTGAATATACGACCCTTGTGTCGACAAAAATTCTTCCCTTTTTGGGAGGTCATCTTTACTCTTCCTCCCTTACCTTGGGAGGAGCTTTTAGCAAATCATATGTACTCATTTTGTGAACTGTGATTGCTTTGCATTTCAGCATGATAATCTTTGCCTGATTTCATACGTTGCTATCTTATGCTGCATGCTGAACAACATGTTTGATTTGCTTTCTCTTTGCCTTGTTTCCTTATTCAAGGGCCAAGACTGGAGGGAGGTCTGATCTTACAGTCTCGTTGCCATTCTGGGTGATTTCTTAAAACAAAAAGACATTTCAGCATACAAAAACTCTATCTCACTTATCTTCTTATTTTAAAACAGTACTAACAGCAATGAAGCATTATAAATCTTTTTATTTTCTGAGCTGCTCTTACTGGCAGCTTTCTCTTAGTGAGCCCCTCCCAAAAGGGGCGAATTTAGGAACCTCTTTGCTCTGGTCAGTTCTCATTATTTATTTCTCCTTGCTTTATCTCGCTTCCACTCAAACTTTTTTACAGACCTTCACAGTAGTTTCTCAACTTTCTTCTTATACACACAGCTCTAGGTGGCAGGTATCAGATGTGGTTCCCACACACAAGCTCTAAGACCTTAGGTTCTGAATCTGCTTGACTAGAAACTTCTAATTTACACTCGGGGCATGTGTCCTGACAGCAAAACAGCAATACCAGTGTTTGTCATAAACACCACACTGCAATAATACCTGCACATCTAGCTTTTGCTCACAGGCCATTCCCGTGTTCCCTGGAGAGACGGGGCAGCCAGAGCTGTCCCTGTGCCCAGGGGACAGCCACTGTCACCTCACACAGCATGCTAATCAAAAACGTGACATAGACACTATGTTCTGATCAAACAAAATATCAGTCTTTTCTAGTTTTCTTCTTGCACAATCTAATTAAGTACTGTGCTTACTTACACTTCTTTTACTGCTTTGCAAAAAGGCTGTGCTAGTCACAGCCGAAACTCTGATATGCTCACAGACACGGACACATGCACCCACACCCCCCCTTTATCTCAAATTCGCTAGAGCCAAGGCTTGAATTGCTGTGAGGGGGAGAATTCTTGGAATTCCTTTAACTCGCTTTATCGTAGTTAAGCATAAATCACTGTACTATAGTTCTCTTATGTAAAATGTCACTTTTGTTGCAACAAAATCTTAAAATCTCTACAAACACTACTATACAATCTGAGAATCAAATTACCACAATGCAGCAGAAGAAAATCTCCACACAAAATCACTGGGAAAGGGCATATCTCTCAAAGTGCTCACTTTTCTCAACACAACAGAGCATACCATAATTCAGCATTTACTCACATGAATTTTTCTTTGACACAATCAAAATAACAGCATACAGTCTAGAGATCAAGTCTAAACATCTAAGGCAAAGGAACTCTCTGAGCTCATACTCACGGTTAAAATGTACTAAATCTACACAAACTACTACATTTAAACACGATAAATACCATCACTGACATTCCTCCACTCGCTTCTCTGCGGGGCACTTTTCTCTCTGCCCCCACAGCCTGCTGCAGCTTCAGGCTTCACTCGGCTGCTTTAAACACGGGTAGTACTCACCCCCCCCCCCGCACTGTAGGGCACTATAGATTTATTCTCTTTTATACACCATACACTTATACACTTGCACAATTAGAAACACAGTGCACTGACCACACAATGCACACATTAACTATACAGCAACACAGTGTCCGGACATCACACACACACAAAAACAAAACACACACGGGCTCAGCGGTTCTGCTCCATCAGAACAATGAACCCCCAACACACACATACACGGGTTCACCTGGCTCACCCCCAGAACCGCTTGCGGTCTGCTCTATCAGAACGATGAACTCTGTCTCTAATACAGCTGCTCTATCAGCTGAACCCAGACGTCTCTGGGTGGTTTATTCCCTTGCTCTCCTTTCCCTCCCCCAGGGGCCCCTCAGTACATACCGTATCTTCCTCCGCAGGCCAACAGGTCCTTGTCTGTCTTCGCAGGTGGCAAGTTGAGATGAGCGGAGCCCCACCAGGAAAAAATCCTAGGGCGCGCCTTGGAGGTCCGTCTATCCCCCCTGCCCCTGCGGGGACAGAGAAATCCTGCCTGGCTCGCCATAATGTTTTGCGGAGAAAAGAAGAAACCTCACATCTTTGTAAAAGTTGTAAATCCCGGTATGCTTTTATTATGATGCGCGCCGGACGCAAGCCCCCAACAAGGCACGCGTACCTCTGAAGACCTCGGGTCTTCTTTTATCCCCCTTCCAAATGCATATGCATACACTTTCACAATAAGTTCATACATATTCATTCCGCGTGACATTTAGCACCAGTTCTTCTTTATCAAAGGAATTTCTAAGTCGGGGGCAAATCGACCTTGTGGTCTTTTCTGTTTTTCTTTCTCTGTCTCCTTGCTGTCTCAGCATGTGAGATTTTCCTTCAGTTTTGGTCTCACAGACTTTTCACCTTTCTTAGACACTTCACCTAATTCAGAATGGATCTTTACTCTGTCTCATTGTAACCAACAGAAGAGTTTTTCTCTGCTTTTAATTCAAACAAGCAGCACAGACGGAACCTGTTGAGAAGAGTCTCTTCACTTCATTGCTAAAGCAAACAGCCTGGGTTCTTTATTGAGCAATATAAAATCTATATTTTATGTGTAGACTCCTGTCAAGTGACTGATAGATATGAGGGATTTGGACTCTTTGGGATGTACTGACCAGCTGTGCATTGGCTCTGCGAATCTCAGTCTGTAATAATCAATCTCTTTCAGAAGACAATGTTCAGTTTCTTCCTGGCACTCACTCTTGCATTTGTACTCAAAACCACTTCTTGAAAGAAATTTACAACGGCTCTTTATGCTCCCTTAGATGACTTTTCTCTCTTTCTCCGGAGATGCCGATGAAAACCGGGATGATTGCATTAAAAAAGCTGCAAAGCAGATCCTGGAGAAGAGGGCATACATCTGCTCCCACCCTCTGGACAGGACCTTCTGATCCCTCCCTGACAGCAGGCACTCATCACTGTCAGTCAGGGAGGAATTTGCTGCAGTTTCCATATTTGACAGCTTAAAATGATCTGTTATTTACTGTCTTTAATCAATGTAATTGTACAAAATAAAATTTCTTTCTAAACACTACTTCATAGGATAAGGATAAATAAAGAGATTTAATTTAAAGCTGAAATTATTTTGTCAGATAGATAGATGGGTAGATATATCGGAAGATAGGTAGATACTTAGATCGCTAGATAGTTAAATAACTAAGACAGACATAGATAGATAGATAGATAGATAGATAGATAGATAGATAGATAGATAGATAGATAGATAGATAGATAGATAGATAGATGTATATACATGTCTGTTCCTCTTGGAGTGGGATAAAGACAGGGAGAGGAAGTTTGGATGGGGAGACGTTTCTTCCCAGGGAAGGGACTGTGTGGTTTCTCAGTATCTTTTCACTTCAATCAGCTGCTCATTCCCTGAGCAAGTCTGAAAGACTTGGGCAATCAGAACAGTTCTGTTTTGGAGGCCCCTCCAGCTCTCTTGTTCAGCAGCACCACCAGGACACTGAGTCCCCAGTGTCCAGGGAGCTTCTGCTGTCACCCTGAGGGACACCACTGGTCACTGACGTCTATCGGGCCTCTGAGCCATTGACCACAACGCCCTGGATGTGACCAGCCAGGCAATTGCTCATTCTCCAAACTGTGCCTCCATCAGATCCATAGCTCACCAAAGGAGGGACAAGGATGCTGGGCAGGGCTGATGTGTCCAGGGCATGGCAGAAGTCCAGAGTGGTGGCATCTCTAGCTCTTCCCTTGTGCACTGGGGTGTAACTTCGCGGCTGGGTCACAGGCAATATGTTCTCTGGCCAGCTCACTGCCTGAGTCCCATGGACAGTCACAAGAGAGGCTGCCCCTGGATCCCTACAGGGACCTTCCCGGCTGGCGGTGCGTACAGGGGCTCACAGCTCCCTGCAGCCGACACCTGTGGCACGGGTGACACAGCACCAACCCAGTACGAGGGACCAAGGCGAAGGAACCGAGAGAGTTCACTTGTTTGAGTTCTAAGGAAGGTTTATGTCCCCAGAGGAGTCAGGGACAAGTGACAATAACTGAGGGCAAAACACTGATTTTTAAGGAAGGGAGGGAAGAAGGGGAGTGACACAACCTTTTACCAAGGGGAAGGCATTGGGGAAGGAGTGCAGGGCAAGGGCTATCCAATAGAAACCAACAAGGGGAAGGAGCAAACCTTGAAATCCAATCTTGCTTTGAGGGAGGGATGAACTACAGGGTACACACCAGAACAAAAGGCTGTGCTTTGTTGGACAGGGGCATTGACATATACTTGGTGAATAAACAACTCAGGACTGAACCACCAGAGAAACCAAGTGGGATAAGTGGAATGAAACATTACAAACATATAACAAGGAATATTTAAAACTTACTACAGAGAACAAACTGTAAAATAACAGACCAGCACACTGGGGTGTTGCGGTGTGTCTCTATTGTGTTTTCAACTGCAATTCAGTTTCAATGGTCAGTTCTAAAATCCCCCCCCCCCCCAGTCTCTTCTATTGTTATACCATATTTTATCCTTAATGGATTGTTCCTTTGCACCTCTCTTGTTGGTTTTGCCCTGGGTTTCCATCTTCCCAAAGACCTGTTCTTTGTTCCTCAACGTTCCCTGTTCCTTCTCCTAGGAGGAGCAATGTCAATCCCTCCTCATGCCTGCCCCTTTCTCCAGAAACTTCCCTGTCATTTTTGTATCCCTTGAGGTCTCATTGGTTTGTTTACCCTCTTCCCCTCCCCTGTAATTCCCAATTGGTTTAAACACTGTATTCCCTGCCTTATGCTTCTCCCTGTCGACGGAAGGAGACCAGGACATCAATTAGATCATCACAGGCCCAATTTTATTGATCAGTACAGCAGGTTAAATACAGTTCATAATGAGCTTCATACATATTGCAAAAGTTGAGCTCAGGATTGGTTAGTTACATATCAGCAACTACGTCTACTTCTGCACTCTTATGGTTCTACTTTTGATACTTTCTACATATTCTCAGGGAGAATCTCTCTTCCCTATCCTCATGTTGCGGCAAGGGCATTGTGTCCTTGCCTGTCATTGGTCACCGACTGCTGACTTCTCCTTTCAGCTTACTGACTGCTGACTTCCCTCTCTCAGCTTAACCAGTGGCATTATGTCAGTATGGCCTTTCTCAGCTAACCAACTATTAATAAAACTCTCCACATTTTCCCCATTTTCTTCTTGAGCAAGGAGATTAGTCTGCCAGGTTTTTGCTATTTTACGGCTGACCATGTTTTGAATACAGTTAAAGATACAAGGCAAAATAAGCAAGAACAGTAAAATTACACCCAGTAGTCCTATAGCATAGATCACAAGGTTCCTCAGCCATGGTCCAAGTCCTAAGCCTTTAAGCCATTTTTCAATTCCTAAACCTTCTTCTTCCTTGAGATTGTGAAGTCCCTGTTGCAGTTCTTTTATCTTAGTGTGAATGGACACCGAATAATCAGACAGATTCATGGAACACATTCCCTCGAACTCTTCACATCCATGCCCTTGTGCTAAGAGCAAAAAATCTACAGCAGCTCTATTTTGCAAAACAGCATGGTTAACACTTTGCACATCTGCGGTTAGCATATCTAGAATTTGTGATGTCTTGTTCAGCTCATCCTTTGCCCAGCATCCTAATTGTTTTGCTAAATTCATGGCTTTACTGGCAGATCGTCCTGGCAAGATAGTTGAAACCACCACTTGTTTGAATGTACCCCAAAACTGTGGATCTCCTGTCTGGCTGCAGTCTAAGTCATGTATGCTGCGTCTTTTCCTGTTTGAATTTTGACTCAGTTGCATTAGCAAGGATACATTAGGGTGAAACAATGACAATTTTCCCAAAAAACAGGGTCCACCCTGTGGTTTAGCTGGTATACCATTCCACACCCTGTCTCCACAAATCAAAAATATTCCTGTGGGTAATTTCATTGGTGCCGTGATATTTGTGCCGTTACATTGACTGTAATGCTGTGGAGAGAATTCACTCACATTCAGGGATGAATCTAGGGTGGCCCATGTTTCTTTAGGTTGGTTTAAATTCTGAGCATCCGAAAATTTGAAATTAAATCATCCACCAGCTGTAGTGTTAGACATACCCTGCATTCCAGAAAACTGTGAAAATGAAAAAAAATACCAGGGGAAGTTTCTGAATTCTTTCATATTTCTCTCAAAGACTTTCTTGACGTACATACAAGGGACTGGTCCGATAATATAGAGAGAAGCAGTGGTTTCCCTCACTGGATATTACAAGAAAACGTTATAGACTCCACGTTACTAAAACACTTGTGTTGCCTGGTCATTACAAAGCCTGAAGCTCTTCTAGAGGCTTTTCCCAGTGCAACTTCATTAGGTTCCTCTCTGCTCAACTCTCGAGCCTGTCCAGGTCTCACTGAAGGGCAGCAGAGCCTTGTGGTGCCTCAGGCCCTGCTCCCAGTTCTGTCCCATCAGCAAATGCTGAGGGAGCG
The DNA here is from genome assembly GCF_035770615.1 of Melospiza melodia melodia. Taxonomy (NCBI): domain Eukaryota; kingdom Metazoa; phylum Chordata; class Aves; order Passeriformes; family Passerellidae; genus Melospiza; species Melospiza melodia. The sequence goes on along the minus strand of NC_086203.1, from coordinate 6,669,985 downwards.
CTCCGTCCCTTCTGCCAGGACCCTGGGGAATAAGGCAAACAAGGCTGGACCCAGCACGGCCCCCTGAGATCACAGCTACCTGAGTTTGGAGCTCCCCTGTCCACTTCTCTGCCCCACTGTCCCTGAGCTGCCTCAGGGGCCTGTTATGGGAGGCAGGGACAAAGCCTTGCTGAAGTCCCAGCTGACAACAACCACTGCTCTCCCCTCACAAGCCCAACCAGGCACTGCAGCACAGGTGCCTATGGGATTGGTCAAGCATGGTTTCCATTCCTGTTATTCCACAGGCTTAGAGATGGCATCCAAGAGGAGCTGTTCTGTCTCCTTTCTGGGGATGGAGCTGAGGCTGATGGGCCTGCAGTTTCCTGGCTCCTTCTTGGTGCCCTTTTGCAAGACTGCAGTGATGTTGGCTTTCCTCCACTGCTCATGCCTCTCTCCGGGGCTGTTTCCTTCCCTGACCTGCTGGCAGAGCGCCCTGTGCCAGAGGCAGGAGCAGAGATTTCCCTTGGCCCCAAAAGGGAAGGCTGGGCTCAGGCCGAGTGTCAGTGCGACCTGACAACGGGAGGAGAAGGCGGGAAGGAGCAGGGCTGACACAGGGCTGAGCAGGGAGTAGAGCCCTCGTGTCTCTGGGCCTACTCTGCAAGCTCCCTGGCCTGTACTTTCTCCGCAGAGAGAGAGCAACAGCACCTCGAAGTGAGCAGGAAACCCGGCCATGGAGCGGGGCTGGGGCTGTCAGCCCTCAGGGACACCGGCCATGGAGCAAGACTGGGGCTCTAACTCCTCAGGGAAACCGGCCATGGAGCGGGGCTGAGGCTGTGACACGTCAGGGACACCGGCCATGGAGCGGGGCTGGGGCCGTGACACCTCAGGGAAACCGGCCATGGAGCGGGACTGGGGCCGTGACACCTCAGGGAAATCGGCCATGGAGCGGGGCTGGGGCCGTGACACCTCAGGGAACTCACCATGGCAGCCACCTCCCGAGATTTTGAAGTACTTGTTTCTTGGTTTAATGCCCTTCCAAGATCAATCTAGCAACTTTGCATATGAGCGGGACATACAAGGGTATTTAAAATTGAGTCTGATCCAATCATCAAAGACAATGGATGTTACCTCTAAACTTACCTTTTCATGATTGTCAAACAATATGGAACTTTTCTTATGTCTGGCTTAAAATATCCAGAATGCAAAATTCATTCTCAAGACAGGAAAAAAGAAAACAATGAAAATAGGATATAGGCAGTCTTCAAAACGCCCAGAGAAGAAAATAAACATTAGAAAACCTTAGAAAAATTAGGTTTTCTTCTTCATCTTCTCAGTATGTGTTGTTTGAACATTGGTTGTCTTACTTGTCCCTCGCAAAACAAGGCATGTTACAGCTTTATTGTCTCAGTGCTGCATTTCCCCAATCGCTGACTTGCCATTTAGGCTCTGCTTTGTTTGAAATATACAACAAGGGACTCCCTATGGAAGAGAGTTGCACAAGCCTCTGGATTCCTGACTGTTCACCTCTGCCAATGCTCACAGTGTTCTCCTAACACACCTGAGCTTCCTGTCTTTCAGAGAGAGAAAGATTCAGCTAAAGTCAAGCAAACAGGGCAAGGCAGATGGAAACCTTCCCTTGAGATGCTTTTGGGAAGGCCTGCAAGCACCCTGCCTTCCCTTGGAACAGAGGTGGTCACCATGCATGGTGTTGCCTGACTTGCCCGAGGTGCCCCTCTATTCCAGAAGGACTTCTGCCCACTTCATCACTTGTCTGTCCCTCCAGTTCCAGGGCCTCAAACCTGCTCAGTAAGGCACTAAACCTTTTAGTCAGCAGTAGTTTTTCAGAATAAGGCACTGACCGTGGCTCGAACTAGTTTTTTTAGTCAGGTTGGCAATATATTTTGAGAAGAAGAAGGAGCAGAGAAGGTGTGGAAAATGCATATTATATGATTGGCTTTTCGCAAATATTAAAATTAATACTATATGTGTTCTGTTGGAAAGTTATGTTGCATTCATCCTTTTTTGTAGTGCTATCCTAAACTTTTAAAGTAGTGTGGTGAATATAGTTTTAGGCTACAGAAACTCTGTGATGTAAGATACTTTTTCTAAATAGCTCATGGAGAGATAACAGTAACAAGACACCAAAACTCTGAGAAAAGAAATATTGCCTCCTTATCGGGAAGAACCAGACTTTGAGGGACCAAGACAATTGATTTACAAGATGAAGGAGGGGTTGACAAGAACAAGAAAACACCCATTGTTTGAAAAGAATTTTGGCATCATGTATGAGATATATGAATATGCAACAGGTTATTACTTTTAAGCGTTAATCCTTTGTTAGCAAAGTGGTGTCTTCTGAGGCAGAGCAGAGCACCCAGACATCTGCAATTCTTTGCTTTTTTAATTGCCCTTTATTGTCCTACCTCTAATTGTCCAAATTATTTTTTCTCTAATTTTTATTCTTATTTTTATAACTAATTTATTACAATTAAATTTTTAAAATTTTAAAGCAAGTGAAATTCTGCATCCTTTGTGTCCACTATCAGTGGGCATCCTTCTTCCCAAGCTTTGTCAACCTCCCTCTGGGTTTGAGATCAGTGAAACGTGCCCAGCCTGGAGTCTTGGAAGACAATTCTAGCAACAAGTACTTTGCTTTTCTAACCCCTGGCCATCACTTCGAGCTTGTAGGCTGCTATGTGTGTCACATAGGTGGTTAAACGTCTCTTCCTGTTGATCAGGCTTGGAAGTGTGTAAAGGCCAGGCATGACAGGACATGTTTTCTTCAGGAAATGGGACGTAGGGCCCAGTTTGCAACGGGTCCCGGCCCGCGCCTTCCAGAGCGCCAGAAGGTTGGCGGCGCCGTTGCAGGGCTCAGGGCGCCGCCTTGTGGGCGAGAGCCGCCATGACAGCGCGGGCGCCGCGCGGCGGGGCCGGAGGGCGGGAAGGGGCGGGCGGGTGTGAGGGGCGGGGCGGTTTGTGCCCAGAGCCGAGCCCACGCTGTTCCTGGGCGCATTCCCGGCTCGGTGTTGGGAGCGTGCAGGCGCTGCTCGGGCTCTGGGAGAAGCGTGCGGCCGCTGCGGGGTCCCAGCCCTCAGAGCTGGCTGCCGGCCGAGGCTGCAGTGCCAGAGCTGCCGTGCGCCGTGGCAGTGCCAGAGTCCCTGGCAGAGCCGGGCTGGCAGTGCCGACAGCTGAGGGGAGCCCGGCCATGGCAGCGCCGGGGCCGCTCCTGCCCCGGGGCTGCCCGAAGGAGCGACCTCTGGGACCTGCCGGCAGACTGGCACTGCTTGGCCCTCTTCAGTAGATCGACGGAGTGGCAGCACAGATAGCAAAATATTAAAACATCTGATTTAAAACACCGGAGGGAAACCATTGAATTGAAAAGAAAATGAAGGTGTACCAAAATACTCAGGGCATGAATGGGAAAACTGAAAAGATACAGATTCTAAGTATTTATATAATCTCAACTATATCATCAGAAACATGAGGGTGAAAATACCTTCTAAAAGTTTTGACAATAGAATGCTTCAGCTGTGTAGTTTTGCTAGTACATTAAAGTCTTAAAAAGCAGTCAGGTATTCCTTTGTCCAGTGCTATGAATTTAATAATGGGATTTGTTACAGTTGTCCCTCAAATACCCCTCATAAAGAGAGTTGAGTGCTTAGATTCGATGGAAGCCATCCGTTAGTAAATGCAGTGTTGTGGTTTTTAGTAGTTCTGTAGTAAGTAGTTAGTTAAAGAAGTGATCGTTCTGCCAATGGATGCTGATCCCTGATGCGTTCGTACTGGTTCAATGGACAGGCAAATTTTTAGTAATAGGCTATTGGAAAACATGTCTTTTCTGCTGGTAGCAGGTACAAACACATTGCTTTTACTGGTAGAAACTGAAGCAACTTGAGATGCCTGCTCCTTCTTCTCCACCTATGTTTAAAGGAGATCCATGCAGGTTAAAACACGAACCAAACCTCGAGGCTCTGGGCCTGTCCTGCAGGCTCACCTGCCTCACCCCACAATCAGCAGAGGAACAGCCAGAGGACCCTGCAGTGTTCCTCAATGCAACAAGGGGAGGAGAAGGTGGGCAGGAGAAGGGCTCACATAGACAGAGAGTATCAGCACCTCAAAGTGACCACATCATTCAAGGGACAGGGACTGACTGCTGACAGCTGCCCTGTGAGACAGCAAGCAGGAGGGCCCTGGTGCCAGGGAGCTAGGTGAGGGCAAAGCAGCCCTCTGACAGCCTGGCCCAGGGGCTCTTGTGGCAGCAGGCAGCGTGGTGATGAGAGCAGAGGCAGGGGGAGGCAGGAGCTGCTCGGCCATGCCGGGGCTGGGAGCCTCCTTCCTGCCCAAGTGGTGCCCAGCTGGGCCAGGGGGCAGCTCCTGGGACAGCCGTGCCCGCAATGGCCCCTGCTCTACAAGGCCACCAGCCCTGCCCATCAGCCAGGCAGGGACAGAGCAGCCTCGGGGCCGAAGCTGCTGCAGGCCCAGAGCCCCACAGAGCTGCTCGTGCCCCGTGCCATTGGCTCTGTCCCCTGCAGCCTGCATGCTGTGTCGCTGTGCCGAGGCTGAGCCCTGTGCCTCCCCAGGCCCTGGCCACTGCTCCTGTGCTCCTCCTGCACAGCCCAGAGCACCCACGGGCCCTGCTCAGGCCTCACGCAGACCAGAACCAGCTGGGGCTGTGACAGCTCTGCTGCTCTGGGCCCAGACCTCGGACAAAGCACCCGCCTGTCCCTGGGCTGGGGGCAGTGCCCAGGCTGGGCTTGGCAGAGCCCGTCCGCTCCTGGAGGGCTGTGGGCACTGCTCTGGCCTGGCCTGGCCTGGCCCTGGGTTCCCTTGGCATTCCTGCTTGCCCTTGCCTCCGCCAGGGATGGGCTGCAGCTCAATGGCCCTGGCCTGGCCGCACACTCAGGCCTGGAGCCTTCCCGTGGCTCCCCAGGGCACGAGAGCCTCAGCCCCAGCTCCCAAACACGGCCTAACAGGCTTTGCTGATATTGATCCCTGTCAGAGCTTTGAAAGCATTTTCAAAGTAACCTTGTCTGGCAACACTTTCAAGGAACAAACGGGACTCGCTTCTAATCGGTAAAAACTTTATTGGTTTGCTTGCACTTCCTATAGGGTATCCTAATGCTTCCTTTGGCGTTCCAGAAAATAATGAAAATCTAACAAATTCTAAAGAGAAGTTCCTGAATCCACTATGAGGAGAAGTCTCTACATTCACTATCCTTACATACAGTTAAGAAGCTGCTCCTGTAACACACAAAGATGGAGTGGTTAACCTGACTGGACCACACAACATGATGTTTTATACACACCGCTACACTACAAAACTTCTCGTCCCTGTTCATTACAAATTTGAAGCTCTTCTCGAGGTCCTGACTTAATTTTGCATGCACATTGATACCTGCAATCCCTCCCCATGCTCAGCTTTCACCTAGACTTACCAGGGAACAGATGTTCCATACTCACCTCAAGCAATAATCTACGTCTGTCTTCCTAACCCTCCTTTTCTTCACTGACTTCTACTAATCTACAAAATAACTGCGGACCCTCTGCACAAAAGAAACATCCAATTAATAGCCTTAAACACGTGTGACTGTGCAGCTGCTTCTAACAATCATATCCAACACAGCACTAAAATCAGAAATCAATTCTCACACCCTTCCTATTCTCCTGCCCCCACCACACCTTGGCTGCAGCAGAAATGTTCCCTACTGCAGCCTGGTGTGCTAAGAACAATCAAAGGCAGCAGCACTTTCCCTCAACATGCTGCAATCTGAATTGCACTGAAATTGCAGCTGTTGCATTAGAAGCTCAGCACCAGCACCCCCAGAACTGAGGCCTGAGCTCTCCATTTCAACACACCCTGTAAACCAGGCTGCCTGGAAGATTGTAGGCCGGGAACTGTGTGAACACAGCAGTGCATTTCAGCAGAGTTATGGAATCAATCTCGTGGAAGGCACATCCTTTATGCTTGTCTTAAGATTCTATTCTACAAAATCTAACCAGCAATTGTTTTGGTGGCCTGTGCAGGTTTTGGGGACTGTGCATGTTTCCTTTGGATGTTGTTTTCTTTGTTTCTAAATACAAAATTCACTGCATTCAGAAGAGAAAGCCCCAGATTCATTAGGACAAAGAACCACAGGGACATATGTGGCTGACAAGAACACTCAACATTCCGAACGGTAACACCAGAAAGAGAGGAAAAAGACAAAGATGATTTAAATACCTGAAAGGATCCAAACTGTCTATGTAAGCTATCAAGTGACTAAGTTTTTGGTAAACTCTACAAGTCCAGATTCCTATTCGGTAATTGTCTGAAAGAAAAGAAAGCCAGAAATTTGCTTGACCTTCATTTTGCCAGGACTTTCTCACAGGATTCTGCCACAACTTGGATCACAAGTGAGGGTGGCAAATTTTGACTAGAAAACTTGGATAACTAGGCAGCATTTTTTCCTCCTCACTGAATTACAGGAAGGGTTTAAAAGGAAAAAAAAATATAAAAAATGGTAAAGAAATTCTGTCATACCTATAAGGCGTTGATCGTCTTTGGAGAAGAAAAAAAAATCTCTAGCACTTCCTGTGCGTGGTAAAAAAAAGAAAGCTAGAAAAGGAAAAAAGGGATTTGAGCATCCTAAATTGTACTATCAAATTCCATGAACACAAGTTAAACCTCTAGTGCTTCGGAGAAATGGCATCCATTGGAAAGCTTTATTCCCTAGGAACCGAATAGAGCTTTTTATTTTACAAAACCCTCTTTTAAAGAGAAAACTGACTGTGTCTTGGGCTTTTGGCCAAACTCAGTTTGGAGTTGGTCAAACCAAAATGACCCTGTTAGTTTCTTGTGCTCTACTCTTTCTTTCCATATTCACATTCACATCCAATGGGCTGCTGGGAGTTTTGACTCTGTGCAGCATGAACGGTTTTCCAAGACCACTTTCATTGCTCAGAGGTGTGCAATGTCAGTTTCCCATTCCCTGAGTGCTGCTATTAATATTCCCACAGCATCCAACTACTACAGCCATGTAGACAACAAAGACAAATGCAACTTGCATTTCTTGGTCCTGTTCCATTTCTGTCATCTCAGGCTCATCGTCACCCTCAGAACTGCTGTCCTGGAAACGTGGATCCTCTTGCCACGTGACTTTTACCGGCTTTATTGTCCCAAGCGCGTGAGGCTCTGCAATGACAACACCAATAGAGAAAAAAAGCCAAAACCAGATTATTCCTCTACCCGTCAGGAAAAATTCCTCCTTTCACGTGAAATACTTACAGTGGAGAAGAGAGATTTAGGAAGGACAGAATCTGACCCTGCCAGATTTTCTAAGCTACATTTCTGCTCCAGTATTTTCCATTTTGTTCCAGGGATCCCTTATGTATTCTTAAACATTTCTCATTGCATTCAGAAGACACTGAATACCTTCTCAGTTCAGCACAAGTCTGGGGGGCTCGTTGCTTTGTGCTGTTGTGTTGGGTTTTTTAATATTTTGGAAAACTTCACGGGAGTTCTTTTCTCTCCTACATGACTGGGACTCGAGTTAATGTTGTTTCATCCTCATTTCAGACGGCCCCAATTTACCTAAGGTTAGGACACCCCAATGATCATGTGTCATTCCATTTCCATTTTCTAAAGGTCCAAGAGTAGAATTCAGTAACAAACAGAATGTTCATGGATCTTGGGGCCAGCTCTCGGACTTTGCTCCTCCCTCTACATTAGCGCACATTTCCTTAAAAGCCTTGTGAGGTCCTATGAAACTTGATATGACTGGTGTGTCACCTTTTTCCCTGTTTGAGGAATTCAGGGCATGAGAACAGGCTTTTTCACCACTCAGCCAAAACCCCAATGCCTTCTCAAAGCATGCCTTTGAGAATTCCTGAGATGCAAGCATGAGGCACCTCTCATTAATCTACCACAGCCCCAGCAAGCAGAAATGAAGATCAAAATGCTTCTGCCTAATTACTGACTTCTGTTGCTGAAAATCCCCTGCATCCTGACCTTCTTTACACCATATTGCCCTACAGTGCCTGCCAGAAGCTCTTCCTTAGCAATGGCACTGTTAGAAGGGTTCTGCTGTTACCTTCTTTGATGCCCAACTCCTCTGTGCCTCCAAAGAAGGAAAACTTGAAAGAACTCGTCTCCTGAGTTGCGTCGTCCTCAGGCAAAGGTCCCAAATGGTCGTCTGGGGCAGAGTCCTGTGCATCCTCTTTGTCCCAGGGTATTTCCTCAGTCAGTTCTGGTTTGTTCTTCGAAGGTCTTTCAAAGAACAAACCTGAATAGACGGAGGAAATACCGTCTATTCTGGTTTCTTCCTTGAAAGGCCTCTTTCAAATCCGCAGCAATGCTGTAGAAGTTGTCTTCAGACACTTGAGGCAGTGTCTCACTCTCTTTCTTCTTTTTTTGGCTTTACTGAAATGAGATTGTTCAAGGATAGCAACACAGCACACGTCCTTTTCAGACACAGCTTCCCTAAGAGCCACCTTGCTCTGAATGTCTCCCTAAGCATATCCAAGCCCATTAAGGAGTGCTTCATTATCAAGGGTAAGCACTGGGGAGACATCTGAGGTTGGAGTGTAAAGGCAGGACCAAGTGTCCTTTTTAATTAGCCACATCCTTAAGTGACTTTTCACTGGCTACACGGTTACACAGAAATCAAGGTATTTAGCACAGACTTCTTCCTGCCAGTAGAAACATCAAGAGCTAATCGGGTTTGCTCACAGAGCTGCACAGCTCAGGGTCCCTGCACTGACCGTTCTCACCTTCACTTCCGGCAAGGAACACACGGCCTAGAAAGAAAAGATGACGGCGCTATGTGCTGCTGTTGGAGGTCCCAGTTGAGGTCCGACGTCGCTGGTGGGAGCGGCTGCTCCTGCGCGATGTCCCCGACCACGTCCCCCTACGCCTGGGCCTCTCAGCACTGGCTGCTGTCCTCCTGCTCCTGTCCTGGCGACTCCTGGACCGCAGAGTTTGAGTCGAGGCCCGACGCTGCTGGCGGGAGCGGCTGCGTCTGGGGGGCGTCCCCGATGATGTGTCCCTTCGCCTGGGCCTCTCAGCCCTTGGCCTTGTCCTGCTGCTGCTGCCACGGCGACTCCTGGAGCGGACAGGTGGACTCTGGGCCCAGCCTTGCTGGCGGGAGCGCCTGCGTCTGGAGGATGGCCCTGGCCATGTCCCCCTACGCCTGGGCCTCTCAGACCTTGGCCCTGTCCCACTGCTCCTGTCACAGACACTCCTGGAGCGGACAGGTGGACTCTGGGCCCAGCCTTGCTGGCGGGAGCGCCTGTGTCTGGGGGATGGCCCTGACCATGTCTCCCTTCGCCTGGGCCTCTCAGCCCTTGGCCCTGTCCCACTGCTCCTGTCACAGACACTCCTGGAGCGGACAGGTGGACTCTGGGCCCAGCCCTGCTGGCGGGAGCACCTGCGTCTGGTGGATGTCGGTGATGGTGTCTCCCTCCGCCTGGGCCTCTCAGCCCTTGGCCCTGTCCCACTGCTCCTGTCACGGCAACTCCTGGACCGGACAGGTGGACTCTGGGCACGACTTTGCCGGCGAGAGCAGCTTCGCCTGCGGCTGGGCCCAGCACGTCTGGAACGGACCCTGTCCTCAGGGTCCGGGGACGTGCTGCGTATTGCCCTTGATCTGCTGATGCTGCTGGTGTCCAGTGAGGAAGATGGCAGCGCCTGCTGCCATGCTGCGTGGTGGGGCCTGCTGTGGCTAACCGTCTCTGGAGATGGAGACGGGGCAACCAGCACCAATGGCACAGGGCTGTGGGAGCTGGGGCTGATGGCCTCAGATTCTGACCAGCCACGAGCAGGTTGTCGTCCTGACTGTCTGGCTGGCCTGGGGCCATTGAGCTCTGTCTCATCCCGGGCGGCTGTAAGGGCAAGCAGGAATGTCAAAGATCGCCCAGGCCCCGGCCAGGCCAGGCCAGAGCAGTGCCCCCAGCCCTCCAGCAGTGGATGCTTTGCTCTGCCAAGCCCGGCCTGGGCACTGCCCCCAGCCCAGGGACACCGGGGACTTTGACTCATACATGTTCCAAGCCCAGCACAGCTGTCACACTCCCATCTCTGTGTGCTGTTCCTCAGGCCAGAGCAGCGCCTGTGTGTGCCCTCAGCAGCACAGGAGGAGCACAGGAGCAATTGCCAGGGCCTGGGGAGGCAAACAGGCTCATAGCTCTGGAACAAAGTGTACCAGCACGTGGTTGTCTGGCCAAGCGCTTCTGGTTCTTCCCGCTTTGAGTCCTCGCCGAGACACAGGTTCCCTGCAGAGCCCCAGGTGCAGCTTCCCAACTTACCCCTGTTCCTCTGCCTCCTCCCTGCCCCCAGGGTAAAGGCAATCCCTGGCGTTGCACTGGCCGTGCCTCACTCCTAGATCTGCGAAGGCATCGTTGTCCTCCCATGTTGGGTCTCTGATGGAGAAAGGAAGAGATGATGAATTTCTGCTGCTCTCCCTCACGGAGGTCCAGGGTGCCCCAGCTATTTCTCCAGAGCTTTTCCAAGTTGGGGGTGAAGCTGAAGCCCAGACTGACGGGAGAGGGCAGGACCAGGGCTCCTGGGGCAGGGCCTGGCACAGCACAGCACTTGCACCCTCCTACCTGTTGGGCCAGGCAGAAGGACACCAACCTGAAGGGGACTCGGATCCCCATGATGAACATTTCAATAGGGAATTCCCTGCTGTCTCTGCACAGGGGGCACTGGAAATACAAAGCACCAGCGCACAAGGCCTGTCCCTGCAGGGCAAACAGAGGCAGGGTGAGCGAGGCCCTGCTGCTGCTGCTGAGCACCTGCTGTGCCCCAGGGCTGAGGGGAGGGCTCCTACCTGGATGCAGTCCCTGTGGAACCAGGCCCTTTTGCACGTTGGGCACACCAGGGTTGTGAAGGTCTTTCTGTCCTCCACAGGCTCCAGGCAGATGAGGCAAACGGTGTCCGGCTCAGGAGTCGCCTCCACCATCTGCTCTGGACGGTGCTCAGGGCAGAAGGACCTGGAGGAAAATGGATGGGGAAAGTGAGAAATGCTGGATCATTCCCCAGGGGTGGCCATAAAGAGAGATGAGGTACCTGAACGGAGTAATGTATACATTGACACAGCCGCCCTCCTTGGCACAGGGCAGGTGGAACCATCTGTCACAGTCCTCCGTGCAGCACATGATGGTTGCCCCGCTCTGGCCGCAGACGCAGCAGTGCTGGAAAGAGCCAAGCAGCCGCGTCAGCAGCAGCAGCAGCAGCCTCGAGGCCTCCCCGGGCAGCCGCAGGGCTCCGGGCAGGGCACAGGACGTGGCCGCTGCCGGCTCCCAGCCCACAGGGCCGCCTGCTGGAGGAGGGAGGCTCCTGTGCCAGGGCCTCTGTGCCACAGCTGCTGGGAGCCAGACTTTGTCCCGGCTGCTGGGCCAGCCTTTCTTTCCTGCTGTCTGGGCTAAGCTCTGGCAAACCTCGCCAGGCACAAAGCTCCCTGCTCTTGTCAGGCTCTCACCTTCTGTGCTGCCCGCCGCACTGCAATTAGCAGATCTCGTGGGAGAAAGTCCATCACTCCAACGTGGCGTTTCTCTTGCCGAAATAGAAGACTGGCAAAGAGCTGCAGGCAAGGGGAGGAGCTGATGAGGAGAGGGCGGCAGGAGCTGCCCATTGCAAAGGTGGAGGGAGCACCCGGAGCCACTCACCAGGCAGAACACGTGGGCACAGAGCCCACCCTTCTGCAGTTTGTCACCGCACATGTCCGGGTCAGCCTCGGCACGGCGACACAGCATGCAGGCTGCAGGGGACAGAGCCAATGGCATGGGGCACGAGCAGCTCTGCGGGGCTCAGAGCCTGCAGCAGCATCAGCCCCGAGGCTGCTCTGTCCCTGCCTGGCTGATGGGCAGGGCTGGAGGCCTTGCAGAGCAGGGGCCATTGTGGGCACGGCTGTCCCAGGAGCTGCCCCCTTGCCCAGCTGGGCACCACTTGGGCAGGAAGGAGGCTCCCAGCCCCGGCATGGCCGAGCAGCTCCTGCCTCCCCCTGCCTCTGCTCTCATCCCCACGCTGCCTGCTGCCACAAGAGCCCCTGGGCCAGGGGCTGTCACAGGGCTGCTTTGCCCTCACCTGGCTCCCTGGCACCAGGGCCCTCCTGCTTGCTCTCAGACATGGCGGCTGTCTCTCCCGCGTCGCAGTCCTCGAGGGACGTTGTCGCTGCGAGGTGCAGATACTCTCTGTCTAGGGGAGAAAGAAGGGGGGGGAGTTTGCAGAACAGGCCCAGAACCACGAGGTTCTACTCCCTGCTCAGGCCTGCGTGAGCCCTGCTCCTGTCCGCTTTCTCCTCCCGTCGTCGTGCTGAGGAACACCGCAGTGTCCTGGCTGTTCCTCCGCTGATTCTGGGAAGGGAGAGGCAGGTGAGGCTGCAGCACAGGCCCAGAGCCCCGAGGTGTGGGGCCCCTCTGGTCCCTGGGCAGCCACGTCCCCACCCTACCTTCTCCTCCCGGTGTCAGGTCGCACTGACGCTCGACCTGATCCCAGCGTCCCCTTTTGTGGCCTTGGTGACACAGGTCACAATGGCCACTCTGACGTCAGAGCCGTGTACCCAAAATCGGGGCAGCCATGGCCTCAGGTCCCTGGCAACCACTTGTGGCGGCCCCCTCGGGCACCGAGCTTCTGAGATGGGTCCGAGCGTTTGCTCAGGGTGGAAGCACGGCCGGGAATCCGGCAGCAAGTGCAGGGTCAAATGCCAGGCCCAGGGGCAGCCAGCCAGGGTGGCACTGTGGGCAGGGAGGTGCTGTTCAGGCACTGCCACGCCAGGGCTCTGGCCCCGGCCAAGGGCAATCTCTGCTCCTGCCCCTGGCAGGCGGTGGCCCAGAGAGCCCGTGCGGAGTCAGCTGCACTGCAGGGATTCAAATCCTGCTCTAGGTGAACTGATGTTTTCCTCAACACCTGTCTGCAGAAAACTAAGATGAACCTGATTTGATGCTGCTGCTGATCACCCTTGGGTACTGGAGATAAACCTGGACACCACCACAGCTGCCTCCAGACCTCAGTTATCTGGCATCCTATGAACTAACAACTTTCACATTTCATATAAATGGAAAAATTAGTATTAAGCTTCTGAAAAAGGTCATCTTTTATACTGACTCAGTGGAAAGACACAAAATGCACTGAGAATTTTCTGTGTACATTTGACAGGAGAGCTTGCAACTGTCCTCCACTCAAGTCAAATACAGGAGGATGCTTTTCCTACATTATATAAACTTTGCCAGTTTGGTCCGTGCTTTCCTACTAGAAAATACATTGGAAAAATTCAGCAAGAGAAGCACAAACAATTCTTGTCAGTTTTTCTCTTTCGTGTCTTTGCAAACATGCTCCTGGAAATCCAGATCCATGACTTCTAGAACAATCAGTGGCATCTCTGGGAAGCAGGGCAGGGGCTGACAGGCAGGCACACCCTGCAGCTGCCTGATGCTGGGGCAGCAGGAGTTTGTCCATTTTCCTGTCTCCATGGCAGAGCCACCTTGGCTGGGAAACGATCCCTTCACTGCTCTAGGAGGGAGGCACAGCCAGTGCAATGCCAGGGAGTGCCTTTACCCTGGAGGCAGGGAGGAGGCAGAGGGGGAAGTTGGGAAGCTGCACCCGGGGCTCTGCAGGGCTCCCGGCCAGGGCTCGAAGCACAAGGAGCCAGAAGAGCTTGGCCGGACAATCCTGAGCTCTGGACACCTTGTCCTCAGCACCGGGAACCCGTTTGCTTCTCCAGGCCCTGGGCACTGCTCCTGTGCTGCTCATGCAAGTTACACACAGACACAGAGCTACCTGCTCTGTCGCAACCCTCTTCAGCACTGGACAGCACAACACAGTAACATGTTCTCTTCAGTCCATGGTCTAATTATTAATAGTCCTGCAAAGACTCTCATTCAAAGCATACACACACAAAAACCCAAGCCCTGGTACAGACCTTGCATCAAGCCATGGTACAGACCTTGCATCAACATAAAATGCCAGTTGCTGTTCAGAAACACAGGGCAGCATTTTGGCCAATGCTTTTTCCTGCAAGATCTTTCAAAAGATTGCAAAAGTGACTTTGTTTGGCAACTTCTTCAAGGAACAAACAGGAGAGGCTGCTGAGTTTTTAAAGATTTATTGATTTGCTTTCACTTCCCTTTCTTTGGCATCCTTACACTTATCCCTGCATTCCAGAAAACTGTGAAAATCCAAAAAACTACCAGGGGAAGTTTCTGAATTCTTTCATATTTCTCTCAAAGACTTTCTTGACGTACATACAAGGGACTGGTCGGATAACATACAGAGAAGCAGTGGTTTCCCTCACTGGATATTACAAGACAACGTTATAGACTCCACGTTACTAAAACACTTGTGTTGCCTGGTCATTACAAAGCCTGAAGCTCTTCTAGAGGCTTTTCCCAGTGCAACTTCATTAGGTTCCTCTCTGCTCAACTCTCGAGCCTGTCCAGGTCTCACTGAAGGGCAGCAGAGCCTTGTGGTGCCTCAGGCCCTGCTCCCAGTTCTGTCCCATCAGCAAATGCTGAGGGAGCGCTCCGTCCCTTCTGCCAGGACCCTGGGGAATAAGGCAAACAAGGCTGGACCCAGCACGGCCCCCTGAGATCACAGCTACCTGAGTTTGGAGCTCCCCTGTCCACTTCTCTGCCCCACTGTCCCTGAGCTGCCTCAGGGGCCTGTTATGGGAGGCAGGGACAAAGCCTTGCTGAAGTCCCAGCTGACAACAACCACTGCTCTCCCCTCACAAGCCCAACCAGGCACTGCAGCACAGGTGCCTATGGGATTGGTCAAGCATGGTTTCCATTCCTGTTATTCCACAGGCTTAGAGATGGCATCCAAGAGGAGCTGTTCTGTCTCCTTTCTGGGGATGGAGCTGAGGCTGATGGGCCTGCAGTTTCCTGGCTCCTTCTTGGTGCCCTTTTGCAAGACTGCAGTGATGTTGGCTTTTCTCCACTGCTCATGGCTCTCTCCGGGGCTGTCTCCTTCCCTGACCTGCTGGCAGAGCGCCCTGTGCCAGAGGCAGGAGCAGAGATTTCCCTTGGCCCCAAAAGGGAAGGCTGGGCTCAGGCCGAGTGTCAGTGCGACCTGACAACGGGAGGAGAAGGCGGGAAGGAGCAGGGCTGACACAGGGCTGAGCAGGGAGTAGAGCCCTCGTGTCTCTGGGCCTACTCTGCAAGCTCCCTGGCCTGTACTTTCTCCACAGAGAGAGAGCAACAGCACCTCGAAGTGAGCAGGAAACCCGGCCATGGAGCGGGGCTGGGGCTGTCAGCCCTCAGGGACACCGGCCATGGAGCGGGACTGGGGCCGTGACACCTCAGGGACACCGGCCATGGAGCGGGGCTGGGGCCGTGGCACCTCAGGGAACTCACCATGGCAGCCACCTCCCGAGATTTTGAAGTACTTGTTTCTTGGTTTAATGCCCTTCCAAGATCAATCAAGCATCTTTGCAAATGAGCAGGACATACAAGTGTATTTAAAATTGAGTCTGATCCAATCATCAAAGACAATGGATGTTACCTCTAAACTTACCTTTTCATGATTGTCAAACAATATGGAACTTTTCTTATGTCTGGCTTAAAATATCCAGAATGCAAAATTCATTCTCAAGACAGGAAAAAAGAAAACAATGAAAATAGGATATAGGCAGTCTTCAAAAGGCCCAGAGAAGAAAATAAACATTAGAAAACCTTAGAAAAATTAGGTTTTCTTCTTCATCTTCTCAGTATGTGTTGTTTGAACATTGTTTGTCTTACTTGTCCCTCGCAAAACAAGGCATGTTACAGCTTTATTGTCTCAGTGCTGCATTTCCCCAATCGCTGACTTGCCATTTAGGCTCTGCTTTATTGGAAATATACAACAAGGGACTCTCTATGGAAGAGAGTTGCACAAGCCTCCGGATTCCTGACTGTTCACCTCTGCCAATGCTCACAGTGTTCTCCTAACACACCTGAGCTTCCTGTCTTTCAGAGAGAGAAAGATTCAGCTAAAGTCAAGCAAACAGGGCAAGGCAGATGGAAACCTTCCCTTGAGATGCTTTTGGGAAGGCCTGCAAGCACCCTGCCTTCCCTTGGAACAGAGGTGGTCACCATGCATGGTGTTGCCTGACTTGCCCGAGGTGCCCCTCTATTCCAGAAGGACTTTTGCCCGCTTCATCACTTGCCTGTCCCTCCAGTTCCAGGGCCTCAAACCTGCTCAGTAAGGCACTAAACCTTTTAGTCAGCAGTAGGTTTTCAGAATAAGGCACTGACCGTGGCTCGAACTAGTTTTTTTAGTCAGGTTGACAATATATTTTGAGAAGAAGAAGGAGCAGAGAAGGTGTGGAAAATGCATATTATATGATTGGCTTTTCGCAAATATTAAAATTAATACTATATGTGTTCTGTTGGAAAGTTATGTTGTATTCATCCTTTTTTGTAGTGCTATCCTAAACTTTTAAAGTAGTGTGGTGAATATAGTTTTAGGCTACAGAAACTCTGTGATGTAAGATACTTTTTCTAAATAGCTCATGGAGAGATAACAGTAACAAGACATCAAAACTCTGAGAAAAGAAATATTGCCTCCTTATTGGGAAGAACCAGACTTTGAGGGACCAAGACAATTGATTTACAAGATGAAGGAGGGGTTGACAAGAACAAGAAAACACCCATTGTTTGAAAAGAATTTTGGCATCATGTATGAGATATATGAATATGCAACAGGCTATTACTTTTAAGGGTTAATCCTTTGTTAGCAAAGTGGTGTCTTCTGAGGCAGAGCAGAGCACCCAGACATCTGCAATTCTTTGCTTTTTTAATTGCCCTTTATTGTCCTACCTCTAATTGTCCAAATTATTTTTTCTCTAATTTTTATTCTTATTTTTATAACTAATTTATTACTATTAAACTTTTAAAATTTTAAAGCAAGTGAAATTCTGCATCCTTTGTGTCCACTATCAGTGGGCATCCTTCTTCCCAAGCTTTGTCAACCTCCCTCTGGGTTTGAGATCAGTGAAACGTGCCCAGCCTGGAGTCTTGGAAGACAATTCTAGCAACAAGTACTTTGCTTTTCTAACCCCTGGCCATCACTTCGAGCTTGTAGGCTGCTATGTGTGTCACATAGGTGGTTAAACGTCTCTTCCTGTTGATCAGGCTTGGAAGTGTGTAAAGGCCAGGCATGACAGGACATGTTTTCTTCAGGAAATGGGACGTAGGGCCCAGTTTGCAACGGGTCCCGGCCCGCGCCTTCCAGAGCGCCAGAAGGTTGGCGGCGCCGTTGCAGGGCTCAGGGCGCCGCCTTGTGGGCGAGAGCCGCCATGACAGCGCGGGCGCCGCGCGGCGGGGCCGGCGGGCGGGAAGGGGCGGGCGGGTGTGAGGGGCGGGGCGGTTCGTGCCCAGAGCCGAGCCCACGCTGTTCCTGGGCGCATTCCCGGCTCGGTGTTGGGAGCGTGCAGGCGCTGCTCGGGCTCTGGGAGAAGCGTGCGGCCGCTGCGGGGTCCCAGCCCTCAGAGCTGGCTGCCAGCCGAGGCTGCAGTGCCAGAGCTGCCGTGCGCCGTGGCAGTGCCAGAGTCCCTGGCAGAGCCGGGCTGGCACTGCCAGCTCCTGAGGGAAGCCCTGCCATGGCCGTGCCGGGGCCGCTCGGCAGAGCCAGGCTGGCAGTGCCGACAGCTGAGGGGAGCCCGGCCATGGCAGCGCCGGGGCCGCTCCTGCCCCGGGGCTGCCCGAAGGAGCGACCTCTGGGACCTGCCGGCAGACTGGCACTGCTTGGCCCTCTTCAGTAGATCGACGGAGTGGCAGCACAGATAGCAAAATATTAAAACATCTGATTTAAAACACCGGAGGGAAACCATTGAATTGAAAAGAAAATGAAGGTGTACCAAAATACTCAGGGCATGAATGGGAAAACTGAAAAGATACAGATTCTAATTATTTATATAATCTCAACTATATCATCAGAAACATGAGGGTGAAAATACCTTCTAAAAGTTTTGACAATAGAATGCTTCAACTGTGTAGTTTTGCTAGTACATTAAAGTCTTAAAAAGCAGTCAGGTATTCCTTTGTCCAGTGCTATGAATTTAATAATGGGATTTGTTACATTTGTCCCTCAAATACCCCTCATAAAGAGAGTTGAGTGCTTAGATTCGATGGAAGCCATCCGTTAGTAAATGCAGTGTTGTGGTTTTTAGTAGTTCTGTAGTAAGTAGTTAGTTAAAGAAGTGATCGTTCTGCCAATGGACGCTGATCCCTGATGCGTTCGTGCTGGTTCAATGGAAAGGCAAATTTTTGGTAATAGGCTATTGGAAAACATGTCTTTTCTGCTGGTAGCAGGTACAAACACATTGCTTTTACTGGTAGAAACTGAAGCAACTTGAGATGCCTGCTCCTTCTTCTCCACCTATGTTTAAAGGAGATCCATGCAGGTTAAAACATGAACCAAACCTCGAGGCTCTGGGCATGTCCTGCAGGCTCACCTGCCTCTCCCCACAATCAGCAGAGGAACAGCCAGAGGACACTGCAGTGTTCCTCAATGCAACAAGGGGAGGAGAAGGTGGGCAGGAGCAGGGCTCACATAGAGAGTATCAGCACCTCAAAGTGACCACATCATTCAAGGGACAGGGACTGACTGCTGACAGCTGCCCTGTGAGACAGCAAGCAGGAAGGCGCTGGTGCCAGGGAGCCAGGTGAGGGCAAAGCAGCCCTCTGACAGCCTGGCCCAGGGGCTCTTGTGGCAGCAGGCAGCGTGGGGATGAGAGCAGAGGCAGGGGGAGGCAGGAGCTGCTCGGCCGTGCCGGGGCTGGGAGCCTCCTTCCTGCCCAAGTGGGGCCCAGCTGGGCCAGGGGGCAGCTCCTGGGACAGCCGTGCCCACAATGGCCCCTGCTCGGCAAGGCCTCCAGCCCTGCCCATCAGCCAGGCAGGGACAGAGCAGCCTCGGGGCCGAAGCTGCTGCAGGCTCTGAGCCCCACAGAGCTCCTCGTGCGCGGTGCCATTGGCTCTGTCCCCTGCAGCCTGCATGCTGTGTCGCCGTGCCGAGGCTGAGCCCTGTGCCTCCCCAGGCCCTGGCCACTGCTCCTGTGCTGCTCCTGCACAGCCCAGAGCACCCACGGGCCCTGCTCAGGCCTCACGCAGACCAGAACCAGCTGGGGCTGTGACAGCTCTGCTGCTCTGGGCCCAGCCCTCGGACAAAGCACCCGCCTGTCCCTGGGCTGGGGGCAGTGCCCAGGCTGGGCTTGGCAGAGCCCGTCCGCTCCTGGAGGGCTGTGGGCACTGCTCTGGCCTGGCCTGGCCCGGCCCTGGGTTCCCTTGGCATTCCTGCTTGCCCTTGCCTCCACCAGGGATGGGCTGCAGCTCAATGGCCCCGGCCTGGCCGCACACTCAGGCCTGGAGCCTTCCCGTGGCTCCCCAGGGCACGAGAGCCTCAGCCCCAGCTCCCAAACACGGCCTAACAGGCTTTGCTGATATTGATCCCTGTCAGAGCTTTGAAAGCATTTTCAAAGTAACCTTGTCTGGCAACACTTTCAAGGAACAAACGGGACTCGCTTCTAATCGGTAAAAACTTTATTGGTTTGCTTGCACTTCCTATAGGGTATCCTAATGCTTCCTTTGGCGTTCCAGAAAATAATGAAAATCTAACAAATTCTAAAGAGAAGTTCCTGAATCCACTATGAGGAGAAGTCTCTACATTCACTATCCTTACATACAGTTAAGAAGCTGCTCCTGTAACACACAAAGATGGAGTGGTTAACCTGACTGGACCACACAACATGATGTTTTATACACACCGCTACACTACAAAACTTCTCGTCCCTGTTCATTACAAATTTGAAGCTCTTCTCGAGGTCCTGACTTAATTTTGCATGCACATTGATACCTGCAATCCCTCCCCATGCTCAGCTTTCACCTAGACTTACCAGGGAACAGATGTTCCATACTCACCTCAAGCAATAATCTACGTCTGTCTTCCTAACCCTCCTTTTCTTCACTGACTTCTACTAATCTACAAAATAACTGCGGACCCTCTGCACAAAAGAAACATCCAATTAATAGCCTAAACACGTGTGATTGTGCAGCTACTTCCAACAATCATGTCCAACACAGCACTAAAATCAGAAATCAATTCTCACACCCTTCCTATTCTCCTGCCCCCACCACACCTTGGCTGCAGCAGAAATGTTCCCTACTGCAGCCTGGTGTGCTAAGAACAATCAAAGGCAGCAGCACTTTCCCTCAACATGCTGCAATCTGAATTGCACTGAAATTGCAGCTGTTGCATTAGAAGCTCAGCACCAGCACCCCCAGAACTGAGGCCTGAGCTCTCCATTTCAACACACCCTGTAAACCAGGCTGCCTGGAAGATTGTAGGCCGGGAACTGTGTGAACACAGCAGTGCATTTCAGCAGAGTTATGGAATCAATCTCGTGGAAGGCACATCCTTTATGCTTGTCTTAAGATTCTATTCTACAAAATCTAACCAGCAATTGTTTTGGTGGCCTGTGCAGGTTTTGGGGACTGTGCATGTTTCCTTTGGATGTTGTTTTCTTTGTTTCTAAATACAAAATTCACTGCATTCAGAAGAGAAAGCCCCAGATTCATTAGGACAAAGAACCACAGGGACATATGTGGCTGACAAGAACACTCAACATTCCTAACGGTAACACCAGAAAGAGAGGAAAAAGACAAAGATGATTTAAATACCTGAAAGGATCCAAACTGTCTATGTAAGCTGTCAAGTGACTAATTTTTTGGTAAACTCTACAAGTCCAGATTCCTATTCGGTAATTGTCTGAAAGAAAAGAAAGCCAGAAATTTGCTTGACCTTCATTTTGCCAGGACTTTCTCACAGGATTCTGCCACAACTTGGATCACAAGTGAGGGTGGCAAATTTTGACTAGAAAACTTGGATAACTAGGCAGCATTTTTTCCTCCTCACTGAATTACAGGAAGGGTTTAAAAGGGAAAAAAAAATATAAAAAATGGTAAAGAAATTCTGTCATACCTCTAAGGCGTTCATCATCTTTGGAGAAGAAAAAAAAAACTCTAGCACTTCCTGTGCGTGGTAAAAAAAAGAAACCTAGAAAAGGACAAAGGGATTTGAGCATCCTAAATTGTACTATCAAATTCCATGAACACAAGTTAAACCTCTAGTGCTTCAGAGAAATGGCATCCATTGAAAAGCTTTATTCCCTAGGAACTGAGTAGAGCTTTTTATTTTAATAAACCCTCTTTTAAAGAGAAAACTGACTGTGTCTTGGCTTTTGACCAAACTCAGTTTGGAGTTGGTCAAACCAAAATGACCCTGTTAGTTTCTTGTGCTCTACTCTTTCTTTCCATATTCACATTCACATCCAATGGGCTGCTGGGAGTTTTGACTCTGTGCAGCATGAACGGTTTTCCAAGACCACTTTCATTGCTCAGAGGTGTGCAATGTCAGTTTCCCATTCCCTGAGTGCTGCTATTAATATTCCCACAGCATCCAACTACTACAGCCATGTAGACAACAAAGACAAATGCAACTTGCATTTCTTGGTCCTGTTCCATTTCTGTCATCTCAGGCTCATCGTCACCCTCAGAACTGCTGTCCTGGAAACATGGATCCTCTTGCCACGTGGCTTTTACCGGCTTTATTGTCCCAAGCGCGTGAGGCTCTGCAATGACAGCACCAATAGAGAAAAAAAGCCAAAACCAGATTATTCCTCTACCCGTCGGGAAAAATTCTTCCTTTCACGTGAAATACTTACAGTGGAGAAGAGAGATTTAGGAAGGACAGAATCTGACCCTGCCAGATTTTCTAAGCTACATTTCTGCTCCAGTATTTTCCACTTTGTTCCAGGGATCCCTTATGTATTCTTAAACATTTCTCATTGCATTCAGAAGACACTGAATACCTTCTCAGTTCAGCACAAGTCGGGGGGGCTCGTTGCTTTGTGCTGTTGCGTTGGGTTTTTTAATATTTTGGATAACTTCACGGGGTTTCTTTTCTCTCCTACATGACTGGGACTCGAGTTAATGTTGTTTCATCTTAATTTCAGACGGCCCAATTTACCTAAGGTTAGGACACCCCAATGATCATGTGTCATTCCATTTCCATTTTCTAAAGGTCCAAGAGTAGAATTCAGTAACAAACAGAATGTTCATGGATCTTGGGGCCAGCTCTCGGACTTTGCTCCTGCCTCTACATTAGCGCACATTTCCTTAAAAGCCTTGTGAGGTCCTATGAAACTTGATATGACTGGTGTGTCACCTTTTTCCCTGTTTGAGGAATTCAGGGCATGAGAACAAGCTTTTTCACCACTCAGCCAAAACCCCAATGCCTTCTCAAAGCATGCCTTTCAGAATTCCTGAGATGCAAGCATGAGGCACCTCTCATTAATCTACCACAGCCCTAGCAAGCAGAAATGAAGATCAAAATGCTTCTGCCTAATTACTGACTTCTGTTGCTGAAAATCCCCTGCATCCTGACCTTCTTTACACCATATTGCCCTACAGTGCCTGCCAGAAGCTCTTCCTTAGCAATGGCACTGTTAGAAGGGTTCTGCTGTTACCTTCTTTGATGCCCAACTCCTCTGTGCCTCCAAAGAAGGAAAACTTGAAAGAACTCGTCTCCTGAGTTGCGTCGTCCTCAGGCAAAGGTCCCAAATGGTCGTCTGGGGCAGAGTCCTGTGCATCCTCTTTGTCCCAGGGTTTTTCCTCAGTCTGTTCTGGTTTGTTCTTCGAAGGTCTTTCAAAGAACAAACCAGAATAGACAGAGGAAATACCGTCTATTCTGGTTTGTTCCTTGAAAGGCCTCTTTCAAATCCGCAGCAATGC
The DNA here is from genome assembly GCF_035770615.1 of Melospiza melodia melodia. Classification (NCBI taxonomy): domain Eukaryota; kingdom Metazoa; phylum Chordata; class Aves; order Passeriformes; family Passerellidae; genus Melospiza; species Melospiza melodia. The sequence continues at coordinate 6,647,269 of NC_086203.1, read as the reverse complement.
TGTAGAAGTTGTCTTCAGACACTTGAGGCAGTGTCTCACTCTCTTTCTTCTTTTTTTGGCTTTACTGAAATGAGATTGTTCAAGGATAGCAACACAGCACACGTCCTTTTCAGACACAGCTTCCCTAAGAGCCACCTTGCTCTGAATGTCTCCCTAAGCATATCCAAGCCCATTAAGGAGTGCTTCATTATCAAGGGTAAGCACTGGGGAGACATCTGAGGTTGGAGTGTAAAGGCAGGACCAAGAGTCCTTTTTAATTAGCCACATCCTTAAGTGACTTATCACTTACTACACGGTTACACAGAAATCAAGGTATTTAGCACAGACTTCTTCCTGCCAGTAGAAACATCAAGAGCTAATCGGGTTTGCTCACAGAGCTGCACAGCTCAGGGTCCCTGCACTGACCGTTCTCACCTTCACTTCCGGCAAGGAACACACGGCCTAGAAAGAAAAGATGACGGCGCTATGTGCTGCTGTTGGAGGTCCCAGTTGAGGTCCGACGTCGCTGGTGGGAGCGGCTGCTCCTGCGCGATGTCCCCGACCACGTCCCCCTACGCCTGGGCCTCTCAGCACTGGCTGCTGTCCTCCTGCTCCTGTCCTGGCGACTCCTGGACCGCAGAGTTTGAGTCGAGGCCCGGCGCTGCTGGCGGGAGCGGCTGCGTCTGGGGGGCGTCCCCGATGATGTGTCCCTTCGCCTGGGCCTCTCAGCCCTTGGCCTTGTCCTGCTGCTGCTGCCACGGCGACTCCTGGAGCGGACAGGTGGACTCTGGGCCCAGCCTTGCTGGCGGGAGCGCCTGCGTCTGGGGGATGGCCCTGGCCATGTCCCCCTACGCCTGGGCCTCTCAGAACTTGGCCCTGTCCCACTGCTCCTGTCACAGACACTCCTGGAGCGGACAGGTGGACTCTGGGCCCAGCCTTGCTGGCGGGAGCGCCTGCGTCTGGGGGATGGCCCTGACCATGTCTCCCTTCGCCTGGGCCTCTCAGACCTTGGCCCTGTCCCACTGCTCCTGTCACAGACACTCCTGGAGCGGACAGGTGGACTCTGGGCCCAGCCCTGCTGGCGGGAGCACCTGCGTCTGGGGGATGTCGGTGATGGTGTCTCCCTCCGCCTGGGCCTCTCAGCCCTTGGCCCTGTCCCACTGCTCCTGTCACGGCGACTCCTGGACCGGACAGGTGGACTCTGGGCACGACTTTGCCGGCGAGAGCAGCTTCGCCTGCGGCTGGGCCCAGCATGTCTGGAATGGACCCTGTCCTCAGGGTCAGGGGACGTGCTGCGTGTTGCCCTTGATCTGCTGATGCTGCTGGTGTCCAGTGAGGAAGATGGCAGCGCCTGCTGCCATGCTGCGTGGTGGGGCCTGCTGTGGCTGCCCGTCTCTGGAGATGGAGACGGGGCAACCAGCACCAATGGCACAGGGCTGTGGGAGCTGGGGCTGATGGCCTCAGATTCTGACCAGCCACAAGCAGATTGTCGTCCTGACTGTCTGGCCGGCCTGGGGCCATTGAGCTCTGTCTCATCCCTGGAGGCTGTAAGGGCAAGCAGGAATGTCAAAGATCGCCCAGGCCCCGGCCAGGCCAGGCCAGAGCAGTGCCCCCAGCCCTCCAGCAGTGGATGCTGCACTCTGCCAAGCCCGGCCTAGGCACTGCCCCCAGCCCAGGGACACCGGGGACTTTGACTCATACATGTTCCAAGCCCAGCACAGCTGTCACACTCCCATCTCTGTGTGCTGTTCCTCAGGCCAGAGCAGCGCCTGTGTGTGCCCTCAGCAGCACAGGAGGAGCACAGGAGCAATTGCCAGGGCCTGGGGAGGCAAACAGGCTCATAGCTCTGGAACAAAGTGTACCAGCACGTGGTTGTCTGGCCAAGCGCTTCTGGTTCTTCCCGCTTTGAGTCCTCGCCGAGACACAGGTTCCCTGCAGAGCCCCAGGTGCAGCTTCCCAACTTACCCCTGTTCCTCTGCCTCCTCCCTGCCCCCAGGGTAAAGGCAATCCTTGGCGTTGCACTGGCCGTGCCTCACTCCTAGATCTGCGAAGGCATCGTTGTCCTCCCATGTTGGGTCTCTGATGGAGAAAGGAAGAGATGATGAATTTCTGCTGCTCTCCCTCACGGAGGTCCAGGGTGCCCCAGCTATTTCTCCAGAGCTTTTCCAAGTTGGGGGTGAAGCTGAAGCCCAGACTGACAGGACAGGGCAGAGCCAGGGCTCCTGGGCCAGGGCCTGGCACAGCACGGCACTTGCACCCTCCTGCTTGGTGGGCCAGGCAGAAGGACACCAACCTGAAGGGGACTCGGATCCCCAAGATGAGCATTTCAACAGGGAATTCCCCGCTGTCTCTGCACAGGGGGCACTGGAAATACAAAGCACCAGCGCACAAGGCCTGTCCCTGCAGGGCAAACAGAGGCAGGGTGAGCGAGGCCCTGCTGCTGCTGCTGAGCACCTGCTGTGCCCCGGGGCTGAGGGGAGGGCTCCTACCTGGATGCAGTCCCTGTGGAACCAGGCCCTTTTGCACGTTGGGCACACCAGGGTTGTGAAGGTCTTTCTGTCCTCCACAGGCTCCAGGCAGATGAGGCAAACGGTGTCCGGCTCAGGAGTCGCCTCCACCATCTGCTCTGGACGGTGCTCAGGGCAGAAGGACCTGGAGGAAAATGGATGGGGAAAGTGAGAAATGCTGGATCATTCCCCAGGGGTGGCCATAAAGAGAGATGAGGTACCTGAACGCAATAAGGTATACATTGACACAGCCGCCCTCCTTGGCACAGGGCAGGTGGAACCATCTGTCACAGTCCGGCACACAGCACATGATGGTTGCCCCGCTCTGGCCGCAGACGCAGCAGCGCTGGAAAGAGCCAAGCAGCCGCGTCAGCAGCAGCAGCAGCAGCCTCGAGGCCTCCCCGGGCAGCCGCAGGGCTCCGGGCAGGGCGCAGGATGTGGCCACTGATGGCACCCAGCCCACAGAGCCGCCTGCTGGAGGACGGAGGCTCCTGTGCCAGGGCCTCTGTGCCACAGCTGCTGGGAGCCAGACTTTGTCCCGGCTGCTGGGCCGGCCTTTCTTTCCTGCTGTCTGGGCTAAGCTCTGGCAAACCTCGCCAGGCACAAAGCTCCCTGCTCTTGTCAGGCTCTCACCTTCTGTGCTGCCCGCCGCACTGCAATTAGGAGATCTCGTGCGAGAAAGTCCATCACTCCAACGTGGCGTTTCTCTTGCCGAAATAGAAGACTGGCAAAGAGCTGCAGGCAAGGGGAGAAGCTGATGAGGAGAGGGTGGCAGGAGCTGCCCATTGCAAAGGTGGAGGGAGCGCCCGGAGCCACTCACCAGGCAGAACACGTGGGCACAGAGCCCACCCTTCTGCAGTTTGTCACCGCACATGTCCGGGTCAGCCTCGGCACGGCGACACAGCATGCAGGCTGCAGGGGACAGAGCCAATGGCATGGGGCATGAGCAGCTCTGCGGGGCTCAGAGCCTGCAGCAGCATCAGCCCCGAGGCTCCTCTGTCCCTGCCTGGCTGATGGGCAGGGCTGGAGGCCTTGCAGAGCAGGGGCCATTGTGGGCACGGCTGTCCCCGGAGCTGCCCCCTGGCCCAGCTGGGCCCCACTTGGGCAGGAAGGAGGCTCCCAGCCCCGGCATGGCCGAGCAGCTCCTGCCTCCCCCTGCCTCTGCTCTCATCCCCACGCTGCCTGCTGCCACAAGAGCCCCTGGGCCAGGCTGTCACAGGGCTGCTTTGCCCTCACCTGGCTCCCTGGCACCAGGGCCCTCCTGCTTGCTCTCAGACATGGCGGCTGTCTCTCCCGCGTCGCAGTCCTCGAGGGACGTTGTCGCTGCGAGGTGCAGATACTCTCTGTCTAGGGGAGAAAGAAGGGGTGGGAGTTTGCAGAACAGGCCCAGAACCACGAGGTTCTACTCCCTGCTCAGGCCTGCGTGAGCCCTGCTCCTGTCCGCTTTCTCCTCCCGTCGTCGCGCTGAGGAACACCGCAGTGTCCTGGCTGTTCCTCCGCTGATTCTGGGAAGGGAGAGGCAGGTGAGGCTGCAGCACAGGCCCAGAGGCCTGAGGTGTGGGGCCCCTCTGGTCCCTGGGCAGCCACGTCCCCACCCTACCTTCTCCTCCCGGTGTCAGGTCGCACTGACGCTCGACCTGATCCCAGCGTCCCCTTTTGTGGCCTTGGTGACACAGGTCACAATGGCCACTCTGACGTCAGAGCCGTGTACCCAAAATCGGGGCAGCCATGGCCTCAGGTCCCTGGCAACCACTTGTGGCGGCCCCCTCGGGCACCGAGCTTCTGAGATGGGTCCGAGCGTTTGCTCAGGGTGGAAGCACGGCCGGGAATCCGGCAGCAAGTGCAGGGTCAAATGCCAGGCCCAGGGGCAGCCAGCCAGGGTGGCACTGTGGGCAGGGAGGTGCTGTTCAGGCACTGCCACGCCAGGGCTCTGGCCCCGGCCAAGGGCAATCTCTGCTCCTGCCCCTGGCAGGCGGTGGCCCAGAGAGCCCGTGCGGAGTCAGCTGCACTGCAGGGATTCAAATCCTGCTCTAGGTGAACTGATGTTTTCCTCAACACCTGTCTGCAGAAAACTAAGATGAACCTGATTTGATGCTGCTGCTGATCACCAGTGGGTACTGGAGATAAACCTGGACACCACCACAGCTGCCTCCAGACCTCAGTTATCTGGCATCCTATGAACTAACAACTTTCACATTTCATATAAATGGAAAAATTAGTATTAAGCTTCTGAAAAAGGTCATCTTTTATACTGACTCAGTGGAAAGACACAAAATGCACTGAGAATTTTCTGTGTACATTTGACAGGAGAGCTTGCAACTGTCCTCCACTCAAGTCAAATACAGGAGGATGCTTTTCCTACATTATATAAACTTTGCCAGTTTGGTCCGTGCTTTCCTACTAGAAAATACATTGGAAAAATTCAGCAAGAGAAGCACAAACAATTCTTGTCAGTTTTTCTCTTTCGTGTCTTTGCAAACATGCTCCTGGAAATCCAGATCCATGACTTCTAGAACAATCAGTGGCATCTCTGGGAAGCAGGGCAGGGGCTGACAGGCAGGCACACCCTGCAGCTGCCTGATGCTGGGGCAGCAGGAGTTTGTCCATTTTCCTGTCTCCATGGCAGAGCCACCTTGGCTGGGAAACGATCCCTTCACTGCTCTAGGAGGGAGGCACAGCCAGTGCAATGCCAGGGAGTGCCTTTACCCTGGAGGCAGGGAGGAGGCAGAGGGGGAAGTTGGGAAGCTGCACCCGGGGCTCTGCAGGGCTCCTGGCCAGGGCTCGAAGCACAAGGAGCCAGAAGAGCTTGGCCGGACAATCCTGAGCTCTGGACACCTTGTCCTCAGCACCAGGAACCCGTTTGCTTCTCCAGGCCCTGGGCACTGCTCCTGTGCTGCTCATGCAAGTTACACACAGACACAGAGCTACCTGCTCTGTCGCAACCCTCTTCAGCACTGGACAGCACAACACAGTAACATGTTCTCTTCAGTACATGGTCTAATTATTAATAGTCCTGCAAAGACTCTCATTCAAAGCATACACACACAAAAACCCAAGCCCTGGTACAGACCTTGCATCAAGCCATGGTACAGACCTTGCATCAACACAAAATGCCAGTTGCTGTTCAGAAACACAGGGCAGCATTTTGGCCAATGCTTTTTCCTGCAAGATCTTTCAAAGGATTGCAAAAGTGACTTTGTTTGGCAACTTCTTCAAGGAACAAACAGGAGAGGCTGCTGAGTTTTTAAAGATTTATTGATTTGCTTTCACTTCCCTTTCTTTGGCATCCTTACACTTATCCCTGCATTCCAGAAAACTGTGAAAATCCAAAAAACTACCAGGGGAAGTTTCTGAATTCTTTCATATTTCTCTCAAAGACTTTCTTGACGTACATACAAGGGACTGGTCGGATAACATACAGAGAAGCAGTGGTTTCCCTCACTGGATATTACAAGACAACGTTATAGACTCCACGTTACTAAAACACTTCTGTTGCCTGGTCATTACAAAGCCTGAAGCTCTTCTAGAGGCTTTTCCCAGTGCAACTTCATTAGGTTCCTCTCTGCTCAACTCTCGAGCCTGTCCAGGTCTCACTGAAGGGCAGCAGAGCCTTGTGGTGCCTCAGGCCCTGCTCCCAGTTCTGTCCCATCAGCAAATGCTGAGGGAGCGCTCCGTCCCTTCTGCCAGGACCCTGGGGAATAAGGCAAACAAGGCTGGACCCAGCACGGCCCCCTGAGATCACAGCTACCTGAGTTTGGAGCTCCCCTGTCCACTTCTCTGCCCCACTGTCCCTGAGCTGCCTCAGGGGCCTGTTATGGGAGGCAGGGACAAAGCCTTGCTGAAGTCCCAGCTGACAACAACCACTGCTCTCCCCTCACAAGCCCAACCAGGCACTGCAGCACAGGTGGCTATGGGATTGGTCAAGCATGGTTTCCATTCCTGTTATTCCACAGGCTTAGAGATGACATCCAAGAGGAGCTGTTCTGTCTCCTTTCTGGGGATGGAGCTGAGGCTGATGGGCCTGCAGTTTCCTGGCTCCTTCTTGGTGCCCTTTTGCAAGACTGCAGTGATGTTGGCTTTCCTCCACTGCTCATGCCTCTCTCCGGGGCTGTCTCCTTCCCTGACCTGCTGGCAGAGCGCCCTGTGCCAGAGGCAGGAGCAGAGATTTCCCTTGGCCCCAAAAGGGAAGGCTGGGCTCAGGCCGAGTGTCAGTGCGACCTGACAACGGGAGGAGAAGGCGGGAAGGAGCAGGGCTGACACAGGGCTGAGCAGGGAGTAGAACCCTCGTGTCTCTGGGCCTACTCTGCAAGCTCCCTGGCCTGTACTTTCTCCACAGAGAGAGAGCAACAGCACCTCGAAATGAGCAGGAAACCCGGCCATGGAGCAGGGCTGGGGCTGTCAGCCCTCAGGGACACCGGCTATGGAGCGGGACTGGGGCCGTGACACCTCAGGGACACCGGCCATGGAGCGGGGCTGGGGCCGTGACACCTCAGGGAACTCACCATGGCAGCCACCTCCCGAGATTTTGAAGTACTTGTTTCTTGGTTTAATGCCCTTCCAAGATCAATCAAGCATCTTTGCAAATGAGCAGGACATACAAGGGTATTTAAAATTGAGTCTGATCCAATCATCAAAGACAATGGATGTTACCTCTAAACTTACCTTTTCATGATTGTCAAACAATATGGAACTTTTCTTATGTCTGGCTTAAAATATCCAGAATGCAAAATTCATTCTCAAGACAGGAAAAAAGAAAACAATGAAAATAGGATATAGGCAGTCTTCAAAAGGCCCAGAGAAGAAAATAAACATTAGAAAACCTTAGAAAAATTAGGTTTTCTTCTTCATCTTCTCAGTATGTGTTGTTTGAACATTGGTTGTCTTACTTGTCCCTCGCAAAACAAGGCATGTTACAGCTTTATTGTCTCAGTGCTGCATTTCCCCAATCGCTGACTTGCCATTTAGGCTCTGCTTTATTGGAAATATTCAAGAAGGGACTCTCTATGGAAGAGAGTTGCACAAGCCTCCGGATTCCTGACTGTTCACCTCTGCCAATGCTCACAGTGTTCTCCTAACACACCTGAGCTTCCTGTCTTTCAGAGAGAGAAAGATTCAGCTAAAGTCAAGCAAACAGGGCAGGGCAGATGGAAACCTTCCCTTGAGATGCTTTTGGGAAGGCCTGCAAGCACCCTGCCTTCCCTTGGAACAGAGGTGGTCACCATGCATGGTGTTGCCTGACTTGCCCGAGGTGCCCCTCTATTCCAGAAGGACTTTTGCCCACTTCATCACTTGTCTGTCCCTCCAGTTCCAGGGCCTCAAACCTGCTCTGTAAGGCACTAAACCTTTTAGTCAGCAGTAGGTTTTCAGAATAAGGCACTGACCGTGGCTCGAACTAGTTTTTTTAGTCAGGTTGACAATATATTTTGAGAAGAAGAAGGAGCAGAGAAGGTGTGGAAAATGCATATTATATGATTGGCTTTTCGCAAATATTAAAATTAATACTATATGTGTTCTGTTGGAAAGTTATGTTGTATTCATCCTTTTTTGTAGTGCTATCCTAAACTTTTAAAGTAGTGTGGTGAATATAGTTTTAGGCTACAGAAACTCTGTGATGTAAGATACTTTTTCTAAATAGCTCGTGGAGAGATAACAGTAACAAGACATCAAAACTCTGAGAAAAGAAATATTGCCTCCTTATTGGGAAGAACCAGACTTTGAGGGACCAAGACAATTGATTTACAAGATGAAGGAGGGGTTGACAAGAACAAGAAAACACCCATTGTTTGAAAAGAATTTTGGCATCATGTATGAGATATATGAATATGCAACAGGCTATTACTTTTAAGGGTTAATCCTTTGTTAGCAAAGTGGTGTCTTCTGAGGCAGAGCAGAGCACCCAGACATCTGCAATTCTTTGCTTTTTTAATTGCCCTTTATTGTCCTACCTCTAATTGTCCAAATTATTTTTTCTCTAATTTTTATTCTTATTTTTATAACTAATTTATTACTATTAAACTTTTAAAATTTTAAAGCAAGTGAAATTCTGCATCCTTTGTGTCCACTATCAGTGGGCATCCTTCTTCCCAAGCTTTGTCAACCTCCCTCTGGGTTTGAGATCAGTGAAACGTGCCCAGCCTGGAGTCTTGGAAGACAATTCTAGCAACAAGTACTTTGCTTTTCTAACCCCTGGCCATCACTTCGAGCTTGTAGGCTGCTATGTGTGTCACATAGGTGGTTAAACATCTCTTCCTGTTGATCAGGCTTGGAAGTGTGTAAAGGCCAGGCATGACAGGACATGTTTTCTTCAGGAAATGGGACGTAGGGCCCAGTTTGCAACGGGTCCCGGCCCGCGCCTTCCAGAGCGCCAGAAGGTTGGCGGCGCCGTTGCAGGGCTCAGGGCGCCGCCTTGTGGGCGAGAGCCGCCATGACAGCGCGGGCGCCGCGCGGCGGGGCCGGCGGGCGGGAAGGGGCGGGCGGGTGTGAGGGGCGGGGCAGTTCGTGCCCAGAGCCACGCCCACGCTGTTCCTGGGCGCATTCCCGGCTCGGTGTTGGGAGCGTGCAGGCGCTGCTCGGGCTCTGGGAGAAGCGTGCGGCCGCTGCGGGGTCCCAGCCCTCAGAGCTGGCTGCCGGCCGAGGCTGCCATGCCAGAGCTGCTGTGCGCCGTGGCAGTGCCAGAGTCCCTGGCAGAGCCGGGCTGGCACTGCCAGCTCCTGAGGGAAGCCCTGCCATGGCCGTGCCGGGGCCGCTCGGCAGAGCCGGGCTGGCAGTGCCGACAGCTGAGGGGAGCCCGGCCATGGCAGCGCCAGGCTGGCAGTGCCGACAGCTGAGGGGAGCCCGGCCATGGCAGCGCCGGGGCCGCTCCTGCCCCGTGGCCGCCCGAAGGAGCGACCTCTGGGACCTGCCGGCAGACTGGCACTGCTTGGCCCTCTTCAGTAGATCGATGGAGTGGCAGCACAGATAGCAAAATATTAAAACATCTGATTTAAAACACTGGAGGGAAACCATTGAATTGAAAAGAAAATGAAGGTGTACCAAAATACTCAGGGCATGAATGGGAAAACTGAAAAGATACAGATTCTAATTATTTATATAATCTCAACTATATCATCAGAAACATGAGGGTGAAAATACCTTCTAAAAGTTTTGACAATAGAATGCTTCAGCTGTGTAGTTTTGCTAGTACATTAAAGTCTTAAAAAGCAGTCAGGTATTCCTTTGTCCAGTGCTATGAATTTAATAATGGGATTTGTTACAGTTGTCCCTCAAATACCCCTCATAAAGAGAGTTGAGTGCTTAGATTCGATGGAAGCCATCCGTTAGTAAATGCAGTGTTGTGGTTTTTAGTAGTTCTGTAGTAAGTAGTTAGTTAAAGAAGTGATCGTTCTGCCAATGGATGCTGATCCCTGATGCGTTCGTGCTGGTTCAATGGACAGGCAAATTTTTAGTAATAGACTATTGGAAAACATGTCTTTTCTGCTGGTAGCAGGTACAAACACATTGCTTTTACTGGTAGAAACTGAAGCAACTTGAGATGCCTGCTCCTTCTTCTCCACCTATGTTTAAAGGAGATCCATGCAGGTTAAAACACGAACCAAACCTCGAGGCTCTGGGCCTGTCCTGCAGGCTCACCTCCCTCACCCCACAATCAGCAGAGGAACAGCCAGAGGACACTGCAGTGTTCCTCAATGCAACAAGGGGAGGAGAAGGTGGGCAGGAGCAGGGCTCACATAGACAGAGAGTATCAGCACCTCAAAGTGACCACATCATTCAAGGGACAGGGACTGACTGATGACAGCTGCCCTGTGAGACAGCAAGCAGGAGGGCCCTGGTGCCAGGGAGCCAGGTGAGGGCAAAGCAGCCCTGTGACAGCCTGGCCCAGGGGCTCTTGTGGCAGCAGGCAGCGTGGGGATGAGAGCAGAGGCAGGGGGAGGCAGGAGCTGCTCGGCCGTGCCGGGGCTGGGAGCCTCCTTCCTGCCCAAGTGGGGCCCAGCTGGGCCAGGGGGCAGCTCCTGGGACAGCCGTGCCCACAATGGCCCCTGCTCGGCAAGGCCTCCAGCCCTGCCCATCAGCCAGGCAGGGACAGAGCAGCCTCGGGGCCGAAGCTGCTGCAGGCTCTGAGCCCCGCAGAGCTGCTCATGCCCCATGCCATTGGCTCTGTCCCCTGCAGCCTGCATGCTGTGTCGCCGTGCCGAGGCTGAGCCCTGTGCCTCCCCAGGCCCTGGCCACTGCTCCTGTGCTCCTCCTGCACAGCCCAGAGTACCCACGGGCCCTGCTCAGGCCTCACGCAGACCAGAACCAGCTGGGGCTGTGACAGCTCTGCTGCTCTGGGCCCAGCCCTCGGACAAAGCACCCGCCTGTCCCTGGGCTGGGGGCAGTGCCCAGGCTGGGCTTGGCAGAGCCCGTCCGCTCCTGGAGGGCTGTGGGCACTGCTCTGGCCTGGCCTGGCCCGGCCCTGGGCTCCCTTGGCATTCCTGCTTGCCCTTGCCTCCACCAGGGATGGGCTGCAGCTCAATGGCCCCGGCCTGGCCGCACACTCAGGCCTGGAGCCTTCCCGTGGCTCCCCAGGGCACGAGAGCCTCAGCCCCAGCTCCCAAACACGGCCCAACAGGGTTTGCTGATATTGATCCCTGTCAGAGCTTTGAAAGCATTTTCAAAGTAACCTTGTCTGGCAACACTTTCAAGGAAGAAACGGGACTCGCTTCTAATCGGTAAAAACTTTATTGGTTTGCTTGCACTTCCTATAGGGTGTCCTAATGCTTCCTTTGGCGTTCCAGAAAATAATGAAAATCTAACAAATTCTAAAGAGAAGTTCCTGAATCCACTATGAGGAGAAGTCTCTACATTCACTATCCTTACATACAGTTAAGAAGCTGCTCCTGTAACACACAAAGATGGAGTGGTTAACCTGACTGGACCACACAACATGATGTTTTATACACACCGCTACACTACAAAACTTCTCGTCCCTGTTCATTACAAATTTGAAGCTCTTCTCGAGGTCCTGACTTAATTTTGCATGCACATTGATACCTGCAATCCCTCCCCATGCTCAGCTTTCACCTAGACTTACCGGGGAACAGATGTTCCATGCTCACCTCAAGCAATAATCTACGTCTGTCTTCCTAACCCTCCTTTTCTTCACTGACTTCTACTAATCTACAAAATAACTGCGGACCCTCTGCACAAAAGAAACATCCAATTAATAGCCTAAACACATGTGATTGTGCAGCTACTTCCAACAATCATGTCCAACACAGCACTAAAGTCAGAAATCAATTCTCACACCCTTCCTATTCTCCTGCCCCCACCACACCTTGGCTCCAGCAGAAATGTTCCCTACTGCAGCCTGGTGTGCTAAGAACAATCAAAGGCAGCAGCACTTTCCCTCAACATGCTGCAATCTGAATTGCACTGAAATTGCAGCTGTTGCATTAGAAGCTCAGCACCAGCACCCGCAGAACTGAGGCCTGAGCTCTCCATTTCAACACACCCTGTAAATCAGGCTGCCTGGAAGATTGTAGGCCGGGAACTGTGTGAACACAGCAGTGCATTTCAGCAGAGTTATGGAATCAATCTCGTGGAAGGCACATCCTTTATGCTTGTCTTAATATTCTATTCTACAAAATCTAACCAGCAATTGTTTGGTGGCCTGTGCAGGTTTTGGGGACTGTGCATGTTTCCTTTGGATGTTGTTTTCTTTGTTTCTAAATACAAAATTCACTGCATTCAGAAGAGAAAGCCCCAGATTCATTAGGACAAAGAACCACAGGGACATATGTGGCTGACAAGAACACTCAACATTCCTAACGGTAACACCAGAAAGAGAGGAAAAAGACAAAGATGATTTAAATACCTGAAAGGATCCAAACTGTCTATGTAAGCTATCAAGTGACTAAGTTTTTGGTAAACTCTACAAGTCCAGATTCCTATTCGGTAATTGTCTGAAAGAAAAGAAAGCCAGAAATCTGCTTGACCTTCATTTTGCCAGGACTTTCTCACAGGATTCTGCCACAACTTGGATCACAAGTGAGGGTGGCAAATTTTGACTAGAAAACTTGGATAACTAGGCAGCATTTTTTCCTCCTCACTGAATTACAGGAAGGGTTTAAAAGGAAAAAAAAAATATAAAAAATGGTAAAGAAATTCTGTCATACCTATAAGGCGTTGGTCATCTTTGGAGAAGAAAAAAAAATCTCTAGCACTTTCTGTGCGTGGTAAAAAAAAGAAAGCTAGAAAAGGAAAAAAGGGATTTGAGCATCCCAAATTGTACTATCAAATTCCATGAACACAATTTAAACCTCTAGTGCTTCGGAGAAATGGCATCCATTGGAAAGCTTTATTCCCTAGGAACCGAATAGAGCTTTTAATTTTACAAAACCCTCTTTTAAAGAGAAAACTGACTGCGTCTTGGGCTTTTGGCCAAACTCAGTTTGGAGTTGGTCAAACCAAAATGACCCTGTTAGTTTCTTGTGCTCTACTCTTTCTTTCCATATTCACATTCACATCCAATGGGCTGCTGGGAGTTTTGACTCTGTGCAGCATGAACGGTTTTCCAAGACCACTTTCATTGCTCAGAGGTGTGCAATGTCAGTTTCCCATTCCCTGAGTGCTGCTATTAATATTCCCACAGCATCCAACTACTACAGCCATGTAGACAACAAAGACAAATGCAACTTGCATTTCTTGGTCCTGTTCCATTTCTGTCATCTCAGGCCCATCGTCACCCTCAGAACTGCTGTCCTGGAAACGTGGATCCTCTTGCCACGTGGCTTTTACCGGCTTTATTGTCCCAAGCGCGTGAGGCTCTGCAATGACAGCACCAATAGAGAAAAAAAGCCAAAACCAGATTATTCCTCTACCCGTCAGGAAAAATTCCTCCTTTCACGTGAAATACTTACAGTGGAGAAGAGAGATTTAGGAAGGACAGAATCTGACCCTGCCAGATTTTCTAAGCTACATTTCTGCTCCAGTATTTTCCACTTTGTTCCAGGGATCCCTTATGTATTCTTAAACATTTCTCATTGCATTCAGAAGACACTGAATACCTTCTCAGTTCAGCACAAGTCTGGGGGGCTCGTTGCTTTGTGCTGTTGCGTTGGGTTTTTTAATATTTTGGATAACTTCACGGGGTTTCTTTTCTCTCCTACATGACTGGGACTCGAGTTAATGTTGTTTCATCCTCATTTCAGATGGCCCCAATTTACCTAAGGTTAGGACACCCCAATGATCATGTGTCATTCCATTTGCATTTTCTAAAGGTCCAAGAGTAGAATTCAGTAACAAACAGAATGTTCATGGATCTTGGGGCCAGCTCTCGGACTTTGCTCCTCCCTCTACATTAGCGCACCTTTCCTTAAAAGCCTTGTGAGGTCCTATGAAACTTGATATGACTGGTGTGTCACCTTTTTCCCTGTTTGAGGAATTCAGGGCATGAGAACAAGCTTTTTCACCACTCAGCCAAAACCCCAATGCCTTCTCAAAGCATGCCTTTCAGAATTCCTGAGATGCAAGCATGAGGCACCTCTCATTAATCTACCACAGCCCCGGCAAGCAGAAATGAAGATCAAAATGCTTCTGCCTAATTACTGACTTCTGTTGCTGAAAATCCCCTGCATCCTGACCTTCTTTACACCATATTGCCCTACAGTGCCTGCCAGAAGCTCTTCCTTAGCAATGGCACTGTTAGAAGGGTTCTGCTGTTACCTTCTTTGATGCCCAACTCCTCTGTGCCTCCAAAGAAGGAAAACTTGAAAGAACTCGTCTCCTGAGTTGCGTCGTCCTCAGGCAAAGGTCCCAAATGGTCGTCTGGGGCAGAGTCCTGTGCATCCTCTTTGTCCCAGGGTATTTCCTCAGTCTGTTCTGGTTTGTTCTTCGAAGGTCTTTCAAAGAACAAACCAGAATAGACAGAGGAAATACCGTCTATTCTGGTTTCTTCCTTGAAAGGCCTCTTTCAAATCCGCAGCAATGCTGTAGAAGTTGTCTTCAGACACTTGAGGCAGTGTCTCACTCTCTTTCTTCTTTTTTTGGCTTTACTGAAACGAGATTGTTCAAGGATAGCAACACAGCACACGTCCTTTTCAGACACAGCTTCCCTAAGAGCCACCTTGCTCTGAATGTCTCCCTAAGCATATCCAAGCCCATTAAGGAGTGCTTCATTATCAAGGGTAAGCACTGGGGAGACATCTGAGGTTGGAGTGTAAAGGCAGGACCAAGAGTCCTTTTTAATTAGCCACATCCTTAAGTGACTTTTCACTGGCTACACGGTTACACAGAAATCAAGGTATTTAGCACAGACTTCTTCCTGCCAGTAGAAACATCAAGAGCTAATCGGGTTTGCTCACAGAGCTGCACATCTCAGGGTCCCTGCACTGACCGTTCTCACCTTCACTTCCGGCAAGGAACACACGGCCTAGAAAGAAAAGATGACGGCGCTATGTGCTGCTGTTGGAGGTCCCAGTTGAGGTCCGACGTCGCTAGTGGGAGCGGCTGCTCCTGCGCGATGTCTCCGACCACGTCCCCCTGCGCCTGGGCCTCTCAGCACTGGCTGCTGTCCTCCTGCTCCTGTCCTGGCGACTCCTGGACCGCAGAGTTTTAGTCGAGGCTCGCTGCTGCTGGCGGGAGCGGCTGCGTCTGGGGTGCGTCCCCGATGATGTGTCCCTTCGCCTGGGCCTCTCAGCCCTTGGCCTTGTCCTGCTGCTGCTGCCACGGCGACTCCTGGAGCAGACAGGTGGACTCTGGGCCCAGCCTTGCTCCCGGGAGCGCCTGCGTCTGGGGGATGGCCCTGGCCATGTCCCCCTACGCCTGGGCCTCTCAGACCTTGGCCCTGTCCCACTGCTCCTGTCACAGACACTCCTGGAGCGGACAGGTGGACTCTGGGCCCAGCCTTGCTGGCGGGAGCGCCTGCGTCTGGGGGATGGCCCTGGCCATGTCTCCCTTCGCCTGGGCCTCTCAGACCTTGGCCCTGTCCCTCTGTTCCTGTCATGGCAACTCCTGGAGCGGACAGGTGGACTCTGGGCCCAGCCCTGCTGGCGGGAGCACCTGCGTCTGGGGGATGTCGGTGATGGTGTCTCCCTCCGCCTGGGCCTCTCAGCCCTTGGCCCTGTCCCAGTGCTCCTGTCACGGTGACTCCTGGACCGGACAGGTGGACTCTGGGCACGACTTTGCCGGCGAGAGCAGCTTCGCCTGCGGCTGGGCCCAGCACGTCTGGAACGGACCCTGTCCTCAGGGTCGGGGGACGTGCTGCGTGTTGCCCTTGATCTGCTGATGCTGCTGTTGTCCAGTGAGGAAGATGGCAGCGCCTGCTGCCATGCTGCGTGGTGGGGCCTGCTGTGGCTGCCCGTCTCTGGAGATGGAGACGGGGCAACCAGCACCAATGGCACAGGGCTGTGGGAGCTGGGGCTGATGGCCTCAGATTCTGACCAGCCACGAGCAGATTGTCGTCCTGACTGTCTGGCTGGCCTGGGGCCATTGAGCTCTGTCTCATCCCGGGCGGCTGTAAGGCCAAGCAGGAATGTCAAAGATCGCCCAGGCCCTGGCCAGGCCAGGCCAGAGCAGTGCCCCCAGCCCTCCAGCAGCGGATGCTTTGCTCTGCCAAGCCCGGCCTGGGCACTGCCCCCAGCCCAGGGACACCGGGGACTTTGACTCATACATGTTCCGAGCCCAGCACAGCTGTCACACTCCCATCTCTGTGTGCTGTTCCTCAGGCCAGAGCAGCGCCTGTGTGTGCCCTCAGCAGCACAGGAGGAGCACAGGAGCAATTGCCAGGGCCTGGGGAGGAAACAGGCTCATAGCTCTGGAACAAAGTGTACCAGCACGTGGTTGTCTGGCCAAGCGCTACTGGTTCTTCCCGCTTTGAGCCCTCGCCGAGACACAGGTTCCCTGCAGAGCCCCAGGTGCAGCTTCCCAACTTACCCCTGTTCCTCTGCCTCCTCCCTGCCCCCAGGGTAAAGGCAATCCCTGGCGTTGCACTGGCCGTGCCTCACTCCTAGATCTGCAAAGGCATCGTCGTCCTCCCATGTTGGGTCTCTGATGGAGAAAGGAAGAGATGATGAATTTCTGCTGCTCTCCCTCACGGAGGTCCAGGGTGCCCCAGCTCTTTCTCCAGAGCTTTTCCAAGTTGGGGGTGAAGCTGAAGCCCAGACTGACGGGCCAGGGCAGGACCAGGGCTCCTGGGGCAGGGCCTGGCACAGCACAGCACTTGCACCCTCCTGCCTGGTGGTCCAGGCAGAAGGACACCAACCTGAAAGGGACTCGGATCCCCATGATGAACATTTCAATAGGGAATTCCCTGCTGTCTCTGCACAGGGGGCACTGGAAGTACAAAGCACCAGTGCACAAGGCCTGTCCCTGCAGGGCAAACACAGGCAGGGTGAGCGAGGCCCTGCTGCTGCTGCTGAGCACCTGCTGTGCCCCGGGGCTGAGGGGAGGGCTCCTACCTGGATGCAGTCCCTGTGGAACCAGGCCCTTTTGCACGTTGGGCACACCAGGGTTGTGAAGGTCTTTCTGTCCTCCACAGGCTCCAGGCAGATGAGGCAAACAGTGTCCGGCTCAGGAGTCGCCTCCACCATCTGCTCTGGACGGTGCTCAGGGCAGAAGGACCTGGAGGAAAATGGATGGGGAAAGTGAGAAATGCTGGATCATTCCCCAGGGGTGGCCATAAAGAGAGATGAGGTACCTGAACGGAATAAGGTATACATTGACACAGCTGCCCTCCTTGGCACAGGGCAGGTGGAACCATCTGTCACAGTCCGGCACACAGCACATGATGGTTGCCCCGCTCTGGCCGCAGACACAGCAGCGCTGGAAAGAGCCAAGCAGCCGCGTCAGCAGCAGCAGCAGCAGCCTCGAGGCCTCCCCGGGCAGCCGCAGGGCTCCGGGCAGGGCACAGGACGTGGCCACTGCTGGCTCCCAGCCCACTGAGCCGCCTGCTGGAGGAGGGAGGCTCCTGTGCCAGGGCCTCTGTGCCACAGCTGCTGGGAGCCAGACTTTGTCCCGGCTGCTGGGCCGGCCTTTCTTTCCTGCTGTCTGGGCTAAGCTCTGGCAAACCTCGCCAGGCACAAAGCTCCCTGCTCTTGTCAGGCTCTCACCTTCTGTGCTGCCCGCTGCACTGCAATTAGCAGATCTCGTGGGAGAAAGTCCATCACTCCAACGTGGCGTTTCTCTTGCCGAAATAGAAGACTGGCAAAGAGCTGCAGGCAAGGGGAGAAGCTGATGAGGAGAGGGCGGCAGGAGCTGCCCATTGCAAAGGTGGAGGGAGCGCCCGGAGCCACTCACCAGGCAGAACACGTGGGCACAGAGCCCACCCCTCTGCAGTTTGTCACCGCACATGTCCGGGTCAGCCTTGGCACGGCGACACAGCATGCAGGCTGCAGGGGACAGAGCCAATGGCATGGGGCATGAGCAGCTCTGCGGGGCTCAGAGCCTGCAGCAGCATCAGCCCCGAGGCTGCTCTGTCCCTGCCTGGCTGATGGGCAGGGCTGGAGGCCTTGCAGAGCAGGGGCCATTGTGGGCACGGCTGTCCCAGGAGCTGCCCCCTGGCCCAGCTGGGCCCCACTTGGGCAGGAAGGAGGCTCCCAGCCCCGGCATGGCCGAGCAGCTCCTGCCTCCCCCTGCCTCTGCTCTCATCCCCACGCTGCCTGCTGCCACAAGAGCCCCTGGGCCAGGCTGTCACAGGGCTGCTTTGCCCTCACCTGGCTCCCTGGCACCAGCGCCCTCCTGCTTCCTCTCAGACATGGCGGCCGTGACTCCTGCGTCGCAGTCCTCGAGGGACGTTGTCGTTGCGAGGTGCAGATACTCTCTTTCTAGGGGAGAAAGAAGGGGGGGGAGTTTGCAGAACAGGCCCAGAACCACGAGGCTCTACTCCCTGCTCAGGCCTGCGTGAGCCCTGCTCCTGTCCGCTTTCTCCTCCCGTCGTCGCGCTGAGGAACACCGCAGTGTCCTGGCTGTTCCTCCGCTGATTCTGGGAAGGGAGAGGCAGCTGAGGCTGCAGCACAGGCCCAGAGCCCCGAGGTGTGGGGCCCCTCTGGTCCCTGGGCAGCCACGTCCCCACCCTACCTTCTCCTCCCGGTGTCAGGTCGCACTGACGCTCGACCTGAGCCCAGCGTCCCCTTTTGTGGCCTTGGTGGCACAGGTCACAATGGCCACTCTGACGTCAGAGCCGTGTACCCAAAATCGGGGCAGCCATGGCCTCAGGTCCCTGGCAACCACTTGTGGCGGCCCCCTCGGGCACCGAGCTTCTGAGATGGGTCCGAGCGTTTGCTCAGGGTGGAAGCACGGCCGGGAATCCGGCAGCAAGTGCAGGGTCAAATGCCAGGCCCAGGGGCAGCCAGCCAGGGTGGCACTGTGGGCAGGGAGGTGCTGTTCAGGCACTGCCACGCCAGGGCTCTGGCCCCGGCCAAGGGCAATCTCTGCTCCTGCCCCTGGCAGGCGGTGGCCCAGAGAGCCCGTGCGGAGTCAGCTGCACTGCAGGGATTCAAATCCTGCTCTAGGTGAACTGATGTTTTCCTCAACACCTGTCTGCAGAAAACTAAGATGAACCTGATTTGATGCTGCTGCTGATCACCCTTGGGTACTGGAGATAAACCTGGACACCACCACAGCTGCCTCCAGACCTCAGTTATCTGGCATCCTATGAACTAACAACTTTCACATTTCATATAAATGGAAAAATTAGTATTAAGCTTCTGAAAAAGGTCATCTTTTATACTGACTCAGTGGAAAGACACAAAATGCACTGAGAATTTTGTGTGTACATTTGACAGGAGAGCTTGCAACTGTCCTCCACTCAAGTCAAATACAGGAGGATGCTTTTCCTACATTATATAAACTTTGCCAGTTTGGTCCGTGCTTTCCTACTAGAAAATACATTGGAAAAATTCAGCAAGAGAAGCACAAACAATTCTTGTCAGTTTTTCTCTTTCGTGTCTTTGCAAACATGCTCCTGGAAATCCAGATCCATGACTTCTAGAACAATCAGTGGCATCTCTGGGAAGCAGGGCAGGGGCTGACAGGCAGGCACACCCTGCAGCTGCCTGATGCTGGGGCAGCAGGAGTTTGTCCATTTTCCTGTCTCCATGGCAGAGCCACCTTGGCTGGGAAACGATCCCTTCACTGCTCTAGGAGGGAGGCACAGCCAGTGCAATGCCAGGGAGTGCCTTTACCCTGGAGGCAGGGAGGAGGCAGAGGGGGAAGTTGGGAAGCTGCACCCGGGGCTCTGCAGGGCTCCCGGCCAGGGCTCGAAGCACAAGGAGCCAGAAGAGCTTGGCCGGACAATCCTGAGCTCTGGACACCTTGTCCTCAGCACCGGGAACCCGTTTGCTTCTCCAGGCCCTGGGCACTGCTCCTGTGCTGCTCATGCAAGTTACACACAGACACAGAGCTACCTGCTCTGTCGCAACCCTCTTCAGCACTGGACAGCACAACACAGTAACATGTTCTCTTCAGTACATGGTCTAATTATTAATAGTCCTGCAAAGACTCTCATTCAAAGCATACACACACAAAAACCCAAGCCCTGGTACAGACCTTGCATCAAGCCATGGTACAGACCTTGCATCAACATAAAATGCCAGTTGCTGTTCAGAAACACAGGGCAGCATTTTGGCCAATGCTTTCTCCTGCAAGATCTTTCAAAAGATTGCAAAAGTGACTTTGTTTGGCAACTTCTTCAAGGAACAAACAGGAGAGGCTGCTGAGTTTTTAAAGATTTATTGATTTGCTTTCACTTCCCTTTCTTTGGCATCCTTACACTTATCCCTGCATTCCAGAAAATCGTGAAAATCCAAAATAATATCAGGGAAAGTTTCTGAATTCCTTCATATTTCTCTCAAAGACTTTCTTCACATACATACAAGGGACTGGTCGGATAACATACAGAGAAGCAGTGGTTTCCCTCACTGGACATTACAAGACAATGTTATAGACTCCACGTTACTAAAACACTTGTGTTGCCTGGTCATTACAAAGCCTGAAGCTCTTCTAGAGGCTTTTCCCAGTGCAACTTCATTAGGTTCCTCTCTGCTCAACTCTCGAGCCTGTCCAGGTCTCACTGAAGGGCAGCAGAGCCTTGTGGTGCCTCAGGCCCTGCTCCCAGTTCTGTCCCATCAGTAACTGCTGAGGGAGCGCTCCGTCCCTTCTGCCAGGACCCTGGGGAATAAGGCAAACATGGCTGGACCCAGCACGGCCCCCTGAGATCACAGCTACCTGAGTTTGGAGCTCCCCTGTCCACTTCTCTGCCCCACTGTCCCTGAGCTGCCTCAGGGGCCTGTTATGGGAGGCAGGGACAAAGCCTTGCTGAAGTCCCAGCTGACAACAACCACTGCTCTCCCCTCACAAGCCCTACCAGGCACTGCAGCACAGGTGCCTATGGGATTGGTCAAGCATGGTTTCCATTCCTGTTATTCCACAGGCTTAGAGATGGCATCCAAGAGGAGCTGTTCTGTCTCCTTTCTGGGGATGGAGCTGAGGCTGATGGGCCTGCAGTTTCCTGGCTCCTTCTTGGTGCCCTTTTGCAAGACTGCAGTGATGTTGGCTTTCCTCCACTGCTCATGCCTCTCTCCAGGGCTGTCTCCTTCCCTGACCTGCTGGCAGAGCGCCCTGTGCCAGAGGCAGGAGCAGAGATTTCCCTTGGCCCCAAAAGGGAACACTGGGCTCAGGCCGAGTGTCAGTGCGACCTGACAACGGGAGGAGAAAGTAGGGCAGGGACGTGGCTGCCCAGTTACCAGAGGGAGCCCCTCGGGGCTCTGGGCCAGGGGCAGTGCCCAGGCTTGGCTTGGCAGAGCCTGTCCGCTCCTGGAGGGCTGTGGGCACTGCTCTGGCCTGGCCTGGCCCGGCCCTGGGCTCCCTTGGCATTCCTGCTTGCCCTTGCCTCCACCAGGGATGGGCTGCAGCTCAATGGCCCCGGCCTGGCCGCACACTCAGGCCTGGAGCCTTCCCGTGGCTCCCCAGGGCACGAGAGCCTCAGCCCCAGCTCCCAAACACGGCCTAACAGGCTTTGCTGATATTGATCCCTGTCAGAGCTTTGAAAGCATTTTCAAAGTAACCTTGCTTGGCAACACTTTCAAGGAACAAATAAGGAAAAGCTTTTGATCTGTTAAAGAAAATTTATTGTTTTGCTCTCACTTTTCTTTTGGCGTCTTTGTGCTTCTTCCTGCATTCCTGAAAATGATAAATATACAACATAGTATTAGAATTTTCTGAATTCACTGTATTTCTTAAATACATTCATTACAGTTAAGTAGCTGCTGCTTTAACATACAGAGAAGCAGTGGTTTACCTGACTGGACCACACAGCATGATGTTATGCACACCAAGTAGAGGAGAAATCATTTGTAGTTGGTCATTACAAAGTTTCAAGCACTTCTTGAGGTCCTGACTTAATTTTGCATGCACATTCATACCTGCAATCCCTCCCCATGCTCAGCTTTCACCTAGACTTACCAGGGAACAGATGTTCCATACTCACCTCAAGCAATAATCTACGTCTGTCTTCCCAACATTCTTTTTCTTCACTGAGCTCTTCAGATCTACAGAATAATTTTGGGCCTTCTGCACAACAGAAACGTCCAATTAATAGTCTTAAACACTTGTGATTGTGATGCTGCTTCTAACAATCATGTCCAACACAGCACTAAAATCAGAAATCAATCCTTCTCATCCTTCCTGTTCTCCTGCCCCCACCACACCTTGGCTCCAGCAGAAATGTTCCCTACTGCAGCCTGGTGTGCTAAGAACAATCAAAGGCAGCAGCACTTCTCCTCAACATGCTGCAATCTCAATTGCACTGAAATTGCAGCTCTTGCATTAGAAGCTCAGCACCAACACCCCACATCTTCCCCCAGAACTGAGACCTGCTGAGGCCTGAGCTCTGCATTTCAACACACCCTGTAAATCCGGCTGGAAGACACAGTTCACTAAGATACGCTGGCAAGAAACCAAAATGTCTAGGTAACCTGTCAAGTGACTACGTTTTTGCTAAACTCTAAAGTTCCAGATTCCTATTCGGTAATTGTCTGAAAGAAAAGAAAGCCAGAAATTTGCTTGACCTTCATTTTGCCAGGACTTTCTCACAGGATTCTGCCACAACTTGGATCACAAGTGAGGGTGGCAAATTTTGACTAGAAAACTTGGATAACTAGGCAGCATTTTTTCCTCCTCACTCAATTCCATCAAAAGAAAATACAAAAAGGGGTAAAGAAATTCTGTCATACCTCTAAGGCGTTCATCATCTTTGGAGAAGAAAAAAGCTCTAGCACTTTCTGTGCGTGGTAAAGAAAGAAACCTAGAAAAGGACAAAGGGATTTGAGCATCCTAAATTGTACTATCAAATTCTATGAACACAATTTAAACCTCTAGTGCTTCGGAGAAATGGCATCCATTGGAAAGCTTTATTCCCTAGGAACCGAATAGAGCTTTTAATTTTACAAAACCCTCTTTTAAAGAGAAAACTGACTGTGTCTTGGGCTTTTGGCCAAACTCAGTTTGGAGTTGGTCAAACCAAAATGACCCTGTTAGTTTCTTGTGCTCTACTCTTTCTTTCCATATTCACATTCACATCCAATGGGCTGCTGGGAGTTTTGACTCTGTGCAGCATGAACGGTTTTCCAAGACCACTTTCATTGCTCAGAGGTGTGCAATGTCAGTTTCCCATTCCCTGAGTGCTGCTATTAATATTCCCACAGCATCCAACTACTACAGCCATGTAGACAACAAAGACAAATGCAACTTGCATTTCTTGGTCCTGTTCCATTTCTGTCATCTCAGGCCCATCGTCACCCTCAGAACTGCTGTCCTGGAAACGTGGATCCTCTTGCCACGTGGCTTTTACCGGCTTTATTGTCCCAAGCGCGTGAGGCTCTGCAATGACAGCACCAATAGAGAAAAAAAGCTGGCGTTTGTACTTCCAAAAAGATCCAATTCCTCAGGAGGAGAATGCAAAGAGGTGTTAAGTGATTGGATTAGTAAGCATTGACGATAGCCATCACTCTGACTTACAGTATACCCTTGTTGCACTGGCAATGGGATGTTTACATGTTAGACATACATAAGGTTCGATTGTTTATCAAACTGCAAAATTCTCCAGGAGACCACACCGGAAGTCCCACCAGGCATGTTCAAAATGGGTTAGTGACTCCTCCAAGACTAAGTGATGATTGGTTAGTTTGATTTGCAAGTGTCACCCATAAATTTTCTCTTGGTTGACTAAAGTGTGTTATTCCTACTGCTTCACTTGCTACAGCATTGAGCAGTATAACAAGAACAAACCTCATTTTTCTTTCTGCTTGCTTTGTTTTTCCTTTCTTCTCTGTCTTTTCCCTGGTTTGCTAGATTGTCTATTGTAAGACTGAGTCAATTTTTGAATATACTGATCTAATTCCAAATCAGCATCCTTGCTTACAGGTAGCATGAGGTAAGTTTGAAGGCAAATCAGCTTTACAGCGAGCTGCTATGATGCGTGAGGCTTTATTAATTTCAAATATTCTAAGTATTTCCTGCAACTTCCACCTAAGATATGCTATAACCACTTGTTCTGCACTCTCAAAGAGCTGTAATCCGGTCCGTCCTGGCAGGCCAGTACTTTGTTCAAGAGCTCTAACCCAGATATGATTTCGAATCCACTTTCCAAAACAAGATGTACACCATAAATATCCCAATGACTTCTGTGAATACCAATAAACCTGATTACAATCTGCACAATGCAAAGCTACCCATGCATAGCATTTATCTTTATCCTTTTTGCAAACATAACAAGGAAGCTAATCTAAGTAAGGACCAGTATAAAATTCTGTATCTTCAACCCAATGCAACCAATTCAATGGTGGTGATCGCAAAGCCTCTTCAGCCTCTTTACTATATGAGGCTAACAGCTCAAGGTCTTTCTTTAACACAAGGTGTATCTTATTTCGTAATCGTAGTTCTTGTTCGTTATCTTCTTCAACAACTATATCCTCCTGAGGGTCCCACAACTGTAAAATTGTCCTAATCATAGAAAATTAATTAGCAATCACTGATATCCTTACTCAGATGAGATCGTTCCCTTTTTGCCTTCCTTTTCTTATCTATCTTCAATCTTGCTGCTCCTAATCTTACTGGTCCTGCCACTTGCAAACTCAATTTTTGCAGCTTGTCAATGCAGCAATCTAATGCTCTATCAGGATTCCCTTTGAAGGGTCCTACAATTGAATGCTGTGTTAAAGGTATTAATTTCCTACACCTTATAGAAACTATATGTGATTTACTTTGAACCTTAATTCTATTCACAATACATTGTACCTCCCATCGATAATAAGCAAGAATCTTCTGTTCAGGAGACTCATAAAGATTTAAAGCTATATATGCATTTTGCCCTTTTTGTCTCCTTAATTCATCTTGCCAGCTTTTACCCCACCTGTGCTTGTGTTCACAAGTGTGACACCACAAATCCCGTAATAATGATTGTTCTATCCAAAAAGTCCTATCACAACCCCCACAACGTAGGGCTATCCAGGCAGCACAATGTGAATTGTGACAGTCAAGGCAATGTTCTTTCGCTGGATTTGTTAAGCGAAAAGTTGATAATGAGTCAATGAAACGAATCAACTCCTGGGCCGTCTGGTAGTGACGTGTCAGTGCTCTGTCCACCGCTTCCGAGTACCCCTTCAATTGTAACAGTAGCGGTGGTAGTACTAGAAGCAGTTTCTTCCCCAGTCGCTCCCTGTCCTCCTCCGTAAGGCGATCCACCAGAGGCTGCATCAAAAACAGGTTTAGTCCACTTAGCAGGCACCCACAAAGGCCCTGTAGGTGAGGAAACACAAAGATACCCCCGACCCCAATATAATACTTTTGCAGGTTTTTCCCATAATCCTGTACTTGGGTTCTTATACTTAACCCAAACCTCTGTTTCCTTAGTATTTTCCTGACCTGACCTCGGATGATGTTTAATTGCAGGAGGGGTATCGTCTTCCCCAAAAATACATAAATGATTAATCACATACAAAACCTTAGCCAAACATGCTTGTGGATCTCTCAAATCTTGATGTTTTTCAATATACTGCTTAAGGGTACTGTTTGCTCTTTCCACTATTGCCTGTCCAGTAGGGGAGTGTGGAATACCTGTCACATGCTTAACAGACCACTGATTCAAAAATTTCTGGACCCTAGCACTTACATAAGCTGCACCATTATCCGTTTTGATACTCTTTGGAACTCCCATAACAGTGAAACAACTTAACAGATGTCTGATAACCTGTATAGCTTTCTCTCCTGCCTGAGCCATAGCCCATATGTAATGACTATATGTATCTATAGTGACGTGCACATGCTTGACTTTACCAAATCTAGCCATGTGTGTAACATCCATTTGCCATTTCTCATTTATTTCTAAACTTCGAGGATTAACCCCGATGCCTAAACCTATTCCACCATTATGATAACTACATGTCGGACATGCTCTAACAATGGCCTTGGCTTCTGACAAACTCAGCTCAAAGTGCCTTGCTAATCCTCTTGCATTTTGATGATATCTACTATGTGCTTCTCTGGCCAATGTATGCTTATCAATAGGACAAGAATTATCAATGGGTAGAGTAACCAATTTATCTGCACGTTCATTCCCTTCTCCTAAACCTTCAGACCATTTATGACTCCTAATATGAATTACAGAATACGCTGCATTTCTCTCTCGTAAAGCCTTCCTTAACTGTATCAGTAACTCATACAATCGTTTATTATTCACTTCCTTAATTGCTGCTTCTTCTATTTGTCTGACTACTCCTGCAACATACATAGAGTCTGTGACTACATTTAAAGGTTCCTGTAAGTTGGACACTCCCCATACTACTGCTAACAATTCCAGGGTTTGTAAGCTATCTGCAGGGTCTGCTGTGAGGAGTTGATGCTTCCATTGTCCCTTTTCTTGCCAGGTAACAGCAGCACGCCTTGATTTCTTTCCTGCATCTGTAAAGGCTGTAATAGCTCCTTCTATGGGGCGTTCTTCTCTCAAAGGTCGAGTGATCCAGTTCCATTCTGTCATCCATTGCAAAACTCTAGGCACTAATTTACTAGTCTCTACTTTAGCAGGTGACATCAATAATGCTTCCTGTAAATCCTTCGAATTAATCAAGTACCAGTCCAAGGTTTCTTTTTCCATAGGCAATCTAATAGTAGCAGGTTCTCTACCATCCACTTCAAGAATTCTGAGACGCCCCTTTTTGATTAATGCAGCCAATTGTTCAATTTTTGAAGATATTGTTTTCTTATGCTGTAGTGGTGGTGATAACCATTCAAACACCCGTATCTCCCCCGTTTTCTTTTGTAGTTGAGAGAGAGCACCAAGCAAGTGGCAAGGGCTATTCCAGATAGTAAGGTCAATGGGGTGGTCGAGTTGTCAACGAGACACATACCCTTGTTGTACACAGTTACTAATTTGCTGCAAAGCAAAATGATGCTCCTTTGTCAGGTGTACAGGAGTAGTAGGGTCCACGCCCTTTAACAAAGGCTGTAGGGTTTCTAATAAATGATTTGGTATTCCCACGATGGGCTTCAGCCACTGTAAGTCTCCCAGCAACTTCTGTGCGTCATGTAGAGTTTTAATGTCCAATTGTAATTCCAATTTTTGAGGTATTACTATTTGATCCGTCAAAGTCCATCCCAAATATTTCCAGGGCCTTGTGGTCTGAATTTTCTCTGTAGCAATAACAAGTGAATATGCAGCAAGAGTATTTTTAATGCTGTCAATCTGCAAAGAGGAAAATGGTTGTTGCTGTGCAAACAAAATATCGTCCATGTAATGATATATTATAGTTGCTGGCCATTTGCGACGTAGTGGCTGTAATGCAGCATCAACATAAAGCTGACATAAAGTGGGGGAGTTGCGCATGCCTTGCAGAAGAGACGTCCATTCAAATCTTTTATCCGGTTCTCCACGATTTATTGCTGGTAAAGTAAAAGCAAATCTCTTCATATCATCAGGATGCAGCCCAATAGTGAAAAAACAATCCTTTAGGTCAATAATTAAAAGTGGCCAGTGTTCTGGAATCATAGCTGGATTTGGAAGACCAGGCTGTAAGGCCCCCATTGGTTCCATTTGGTCATTTACAGCCCTCAAATCATGTATCAAACGATATTTCCCTTATTTCTTTTTGATTACAAAAATAGGTGTATTCCAAGGGCTCGTGGATAGTAGTAGGTGTCCCTTTGTATATTGTTCCTGTACCAATTCATGGGCATGCATAATAATGGGCATTTTAATGGCCATTGCTTAACCATCACCGGTGTATCCGTTTTCCAGGTGAGTGGAATGGGGAAAGTCCAAGCAATGGCAATTACCCCAAAGGGTGCTGATTAGTTAACACCACTCCCAATTGTGTTAAAATGTCCCTTCCAATTAAGCAGGAAACTGTAGGAGGCAGTTGAACAATTGAAAACACAGCAGATATTTGTTGATTCTCAATGCACACAGACAAAGACGGCGACCTGCTTGCCAATGTAAATCCTCCCACTCCTGTGAGCATGTTTGATGAGGGAAATAGAGGCCAATGTTGTGGCCATGCTTCTGGAGAAATGATGCTGGTATCTGCTCCTGTATCCAATAATCCATAAAGGGTTATGCTTTGATGCCCATAAGTAATTTCAACCTTTTGCTTTGGTCTATTTTGTAAATCCACAGTCAAAAGTGTAACACCAGTGGAGCCAAAACCTTTTTCATCCCGTGTTTGCCCAGTAAATGATTGTATTCCCGATGTCATTTGTGATAGTGGTACCAATTGTGCGATGCGTTGTCCTTTTGTAATTTTAATCAGAGGATAAAGGGTGTAAAGTATTTCCCCTGTATAATCCGCATCATAACACCAGTCAAAACAAATAATCCCAACATAGTTGTAGAAGAACGTCCCAGCAATAATGCTCCACATGTTTGTCCATTTAATATAAGAGGGCCCTTTACTCCAGTGGGTATCCTTTCAGGCCGGTTCATCATTAGTGTGATGTCTACTGCTGCTGATAAATCCAAGCCGAGGCTCCCAGTTGTTGCAGGTTGCAGACAGGAGGTGGCAGCGATGTTACGGCAGCAGCTGGTGTCTCCGATGACACGGCGGCAACTTGTGTCTGGGCACGGCCCCCATGATTCGCGCTCCGCTGATGGTTTCCCGACCGGCGCCTACAAGCCGTAGAATTGTGGGAGCTGGATCGGCAGTGTTGACACCATATGTCAGTCGCTCGGCAGGTTCGGTGTGTGTGTCCTTCGTTGCCGCATCGGTAACACTTGATGAATGGTTTTGAACCTCCTTGCGTGAATGCCAGTGAGCCGCTTCGGAGAGGAGCAAGAGCAGCTAACACCTGATTCTGAGTAGACTCTGCTTGCTTTTGCAATCCTAATCCTAATTCCTTTAAGGCTTCTGCTATAAATGCCTGTGAAGCTGTTGGCATTAATGCCATTCGCTCTAATGCTTCCTCAATAGTCCAATTTGCCCCTAAAGTAGCTAACACTCTTTGGGTTGCTGGATTGCTATTTTGCAAAGCACACTGCTTCAATAGTGCCCTGCAACACCAGCCCGATCTATAGCAGTAGCTGCTCTATGGATAAAATTTCCAAATGATTCTTCTCTACCTTGTTTAATACCCATATAAGCCGGTAACCCTCCTGGCTCTTTAACCATATCTATTGCAGCACGCACTAACCGCACAGACTCTCTAAGTTTATCTGCTACCGATATCATCTGTGCCTCTGTACGCAAAAATGCCCCTAAGCCCATCAGCTCCTCTACTGTCACTCCATGTAATAGATCTCCCTGAGCTCGTTGTACAGCAACCGACTCATTAACTAGAGCTTGCCAATGTGCATTAAACAATAACTGCTGATGCTGAGTGAATATCAACCGAACTATTCCTCTTAAATCATTAGGACATAAAACCTGAGTATTAAAAAGATAATCTAGCATTTGCCTAACAGGTTCACTTTTTACTCCAAACTGACTAACCGTAGAACATAGCTGAGTTAACAGCTTCCAAACTAAGGGAGTATATTCTGCTATATTATGCGTAAGGTTCCCCTGTGCATCATACTGTGGTGTGTATGTGACCAGACATGCAAGACTAGAAGCTATTTCCACCGCCTCACCATCCCCCATTTGCATTACTTCTTTTGCCAAAGCAGCCCAAGCTTCCCTCCTCTGTTTAGCCATCTCCCCCCCTGGGACGGGATCTGACTCTTTAAGGGTGCTATGCTGCTGGCGCTTTGGTGCAGACACCGAGTTTTCACACGGGGAAGGCAGTGGAGCAGAGGCTGGCTCGTGCGGGGGAAGCGGCCCCCCCGCTGAAGCTGTAACTGGAGCCGGTTCACTCGGGGGAAGCGGTGGAGGCAAAGCTGGTGGCGGAGGCGAAGCTGGCTTGCTCCCACCCCCACCATCCGACCCGCCTGAAGTTGGTGGCGGAGGCAAAGCTGGTTTGCTCTTACTTCCACCATCCGACTCCCCCTCTGACAGAAAGGGTGCAGACGGTTCCACTGTGCCCATAGGAAAATCCTCCACACCACTTTGCTGGGGACTCTTAGGCATAAGTATCTTAGTTACAGAAGGTGCCAGGGGATTATCCTCACGACCATACCCTATATTCCTCTTATGAGCTTCTGTAGCCCTTTCTGCTGCCTTTCTCTCAGAGACCTGCTAAAGTAACGTGTTATACACCACCCACCATAACTTCCCGAATTTCTTTGCTGACTTATCATCGTCTAACACTGTATCCCACAGTATTTCCCCAAATTTCTTCCACTCTGCTAGCTCAACTGTATGCAGGTTGGCAAAGATACCTTTAGCATGGCCGTAAGCTAATAACCCTGGTAATTCCTTTTTAAAATCTATCCCCTTTATTCCTTGCCGTTCTAAATACGCGGCGAATAAATCGTATGCCACTTGCCTATCCATACCTATTAGTCAGAGCGTGCTGTTGCAGCTCTCCAGGCTCCTGCGACACGTATTGGCTTGACTCACCATTGTGATCCTCAAGGGTGCTTCAAATTCCGGCACCGTCCCGGCTGCAAGGACCCAAACCCAACTTCCTCAATCGTGGCGTAATCCCCCTTTTCTTTTATTCCAAGAAAAAAGGACAGAGATTCGGGGTTGCCCGCATTCTCCACCATTTGTCGACGGAAGGAGACCAGGACATCAATTAGATCATCACAGGCCCAATTTTATTGATCAGTACAGCAGGTGAAATACAGTTCATAATGAGCTTCATACATATTGCAAAAGTTAAGCTCAGGAGTGGTTAGTTACATATCAGCAACTACGCCTACTTCTGCACTCTTATGGTTCTACTTTTGATACTTTCTACATATTCTCAGGGAGAATCTCTCTTCCCTATCCTCATGTTGCGGCAAGGACATTCTGTCCTTGCCTGTCATTGGTCACCGACTGCTGACTTCTCCTTTCAGCTTGACCAGCGGCATTATGTCAGTATGGCCTTTCTCAGCTAACCAATTATTACTAAATCTCTCCACATCTCCACAGGTTTCTCCCAATTGGTTAAAGTTTTGTACCCTCTCCATGAACCTCTCCTTGTTTAAAAACCCCTTCTAGAGCCTGGACTTGTCTCTTTCTATGCCTGACCTTCCTGGGCATAAATACCTTTGGGAGTAATACAGAAGACCTCTCCTTGTTCCTTGTCCCTGCCCTTGAAGAATTCCACCTTTGCCATAGAGCAAATTTGTCCTACAGCCGCACCCCAAATTGTGTGGCTTTTTGGGGGCAGCCCCCTCCTGGTGACAGTGCTTGGAGCAGCCCAGGCTGAAGAACTCTGGCACTGCATCACTGAGGCAGCCACTCCATCATGGAAGGGCTCTGGCTTGGTCAGGCAGCACAGACCCACCTTGTGCTCCTCAAGGTTTTTTTTGGCATATCCAAGCATTGAAGAGGTTGGGTGGGTTTTCTCCCCCCTGTTTTATTGACTGTGTCCTTTGAGAACCACAAGAGGAAGCAGTGCCTCAAATTGCACATGAAGAGCAAATGGTGAAGTAAAGGCTTCACCTTTCCTATGAAGCCAAAGGACTGTGTTAGCCATGGCCTCCCCAAGGTGCCAAATTTCCAGCTGGGAAGCTGCTGACAGGAGGGAATGTGGCACTTGTCTCCAGCCAGAGATCACTCACTCCTCAGCATGCTGGGCTGTGCCTGGCAGTGCCTGAGGAGCTCAGAAATCATTGGATGTGATCTCCTGTGCCAGTGCCCAGAACACAGAGCAATGAGCTCCGCTTTGGAGAGGGGGGGCAAGTCCAGCCATTGGACACAACTGCCAGGCAGGATGAGCTCCCTCCCAGAGAAGGAAAATTCCAGCCATGAGCAATCTGGTATTGCTGGGAGAGAAAATCGTGTTTTGTAATTCTCGACCTCAACCAGCTTCCTTTAAATGCTTCTCATAGGCAGGGAACATTCCCAGTGAGGCTGCAGTGTAGGAGTGGCCAGTCCATGGTTGTCCAACGAACAGTGCTGAGGGTTCTGCTGCTGCCCAGAGCTTTCATTGGCCTCCTCATTGCTGGGCCTTGTCCTGGGGGGCCCGCTGGGGCTGCAGCCAGTGCTGGCTCCCACTGAGGCTGCCTGGCCAAGAGCAGCCCCAGGGCCACAGGGCAGAGGCAAAGCACGGTGGGGAGGAGAAAGGGCAGGGACGAGATTGGCCTTGAAAGGCAGAGGCGCTCTGGGGCCCGCTCCTGGCCAGGGAGCCTGCCCAGAGCCGTGCCCTGCTCGCCAGGGCCTTGAAGGGCAGCTGTGCAGCTGGGCCAAGCTGTGCCAGCAGCTCCAGCCGTGCTGGGGAGCCTTGCCAGCTCTGGGCCCTGCTGTGCAGGAGGCTCCCTGTGTGCCACTGGCAGCTGGGACCTCAGCCGCCTCCTCTCTCCACAGGTGCTCCTGTGCATCTACAGAAGAGAGGCCTAGCAACTCGGGCAAAGAGAACTTGGCCTGTTATTCCAGGTCTCCACTTCTGCCCTTATCTGGCCTGCCGTGGCTGCAGCACCATCACGAGGCCTTCCCAAATTACTCTCCCCCAAAGGGAGACCCTATACCTCAGGACCCCCTTGTTCTGTTCCCCAGCCAGGATTGAAGGTGGGCAGCTCCTGTCTGCCAGGGCCGGGCTTGGCCCACATTTTATATTTCAATAAAGAAATGGAGTTTTCACAGCTCTGTCCAGGTGATAGCAGCAGGAAAGCCCACACGGCACCAGCACAAGCTGAGGTCCATGGCCAGGAGCAGCCGTGGATGCCCACGGTGTGGGCAGGCAGGAGCCAGGCAGGGGCTGCTGTGACCAGCGGCGGGGCCCCGAGGGCTGGGGGAGCCCATGCTGAGCGTCCCTGGGCTGAGGGCACATTTCCTTCCCTGGCATCAGCTGGGCCTGGAGCTCCTCCAGTGGCATGCCCAGGGAAAGAGGGAAGCCATCAGGAGTTGCTTTCATTGAGAACAATGGAAAGAGGCTGGACTCTGAAGGAAGTCCTTCATAGCCTGAGGGATGAACTCAGAGCCCGACAGACACTGGGCCTGTGGTAGCCCCGGGTCTCTTATCAGCATAGAGGGGATTTGCCCCCCAGGCCTCATCTGTTCACCCAGGGACACATGGTGAACACACACACACAGAAGATGGCTCAGCACTGGTGCTGCTCCCTGAGTGTTATGTTTGGGTTTCTCTAAAGGCATGCAGGGGCTTTGGGTCACCTCTGTGCTGTGCAGGGGACTGGGGACACCAAGAAGTTGTGCAGGGAGTTTAATGTATGTACCAAGTTGTGCAGGGGCATCTGTAAAATTGAGCAGAGGTCCTATGTCTTTCTTCGAGGACATACGGGGATTTTAGGGTGGCTGAGGACACCCATAAGATGTGCACAGGATTTGGGTGTCCCCTAAAGTGTGCAGCTACCCTGAAGGCCTGTGTTTCATTATTTTTGTCAGCTTTGGCATCAAATTCTTCACTTTTTAAATACGGGCCAAAGGGCAGCAAAGTGCACAATAGGGAGTTGGTGTCAGCATGGCAGGGCTGCTGCTGCCTGCGATAGTGGGAATCACCAAAATGAGTGGAATTTTGACTTGACATTGCTGTTATATGTAGAACCACAAAAGTCTCACTTGTGGAATATCGTGTAACTCACTTGAGAAAAAAACCGAGCTTGCAAGTAGGTACTGGGTGGGATATCCTCTCCTCGCTGGAAGGGCACCGCTGGAGATCCATTCCAATGAAATCCTGCCCCAGCCATGAGGTCACAGCAGGCTCTGAGGTCACAGAGGTGCCAGAGCCCCGTGGTTGCACAGCAGCACAAGGAGCGAGCAGTCAGTGCTTGAGCACAACTGTTGCAGCAGCAGCAGCGGCGGTGGCAGCAGTGGTGCTGACATTGGGACAGCGGTGTCAGGACAGCGGTGGCAGCAAGAGCTGCGGGACTGGCAGAGGGCAAGGCAGCATGGCCCTTGCTCTGCGCCTCTTCCTCCTGCTCCTCCTGGCCGTGGCCCTGCCTGCCAGGGCTGCCCAGGCTGCTCCGCTGCAAGCGCAGCGAGCAGGTGAGCCGGCAGCCTGGCTCCCCTTTCCCGGGACAGCGCTCCCTGCTCCCCGGGAAGCGCTGGGGATGGTTTTCCCCAGGCCTTCAGGGAGGGTTTCCTCTGGGGGAGGGAGACAGCCCCCACAGGCCCTGGGCTGGCCCTGTTTCCTCTCCAGGGATGTGTCACAGGGCCTGCAAAGAGGGTGGAGAGTGACCAGGAGCAAGCCCAGAGCTCCCCAGGCCCGTGTGCAGCTCTGGCCTTGTCCATTGACATCTGGCTCCCACAGCCTTACCCGATCCCCTTGCAGTGCCCAGGTCCCATAGGCAGAGGGGGGATCCTAGGACACCATGGAAATGGTTTTGTGTGTTTGCTTCCCTCTAGATGAGCTTGCTAGGAAGGTTTCTCCAGCAGCTTGGCTCCATGACGATTTGCAGCCTCTTCAGCCCCCTGCAGGTATGTTGTCAATGTTCCCCTAAGCGGATAATCCTTGACAACCTGGCAGGAACCAGGTGACAGAAGCTTCTGTAGCTGTTGTGTTACAGGAGTCTCTGCAGAGAGGACTTATCAAGCTCCTTTCTGGGTTGCTGCTCACAAGCCCAGCTCCCATCGCAGGGGTGAGTATTGTGTCCCTGCTGACCCCACGGGCTGAGCCCTGCTTCTGTGGGATCCGCTCTTCTGACATGCAAACACGTCACTTAAGGCCCTCCAAGAGGGAGGAACAAGCATGGAGGAGGCACTAATTCCCTAGAGGCGTCCCAATACATGGAAAGGACCCTGAGTGATGTGGAGAGACGCCGTGGTGGGTGCATTTCCCTCAGCCTTGTCCTGGGGCTCAGCAGCCGGGGGCTTTGGCTGCACATCTGGACACGCCGTGCCCGGCACAGCGGGAAGGGATCCATGGCAGCCTTGCTGCCCCGCTGCTGCTTCCACGCCCTGCAGGGCTGTTTGCCAGCCTGGCCTGGCTGCAGCTTCTCCCCAGCCTCTGCAGGAAGGCATTTGGCATCTGCTGACAGAGCCCAAACTGCACCATGGGCCTGTGATCCCCTGCAATTTCCTGGTTTCTGAGCACATTTGGAGGGGCAGCTCTTTGGAGGAGGGAGGACCCTGCAGCAGCCCCAATAACCTGATCTTTCTTCTGCATCTTATCCATTACTTGGACATGCAGTTCCTCCTGCAGATGCCACCTTCCCATTGGGGAACAGACCCCCTGATCCAGCTGCCCCTTTTCCTTTCTGCAGAGATGGAAGGAGAGGATGCGCTGAAGGCTCAGTTTCCCGGAGGAAGCAGGGGCTCATTGCCAGCCTCTGCTGCAGGAAGGGAGGCGATGCCAGGCACAGCCACAGGAGGTAATTGCTGTGCCTCTGGGCCTGAGCCCTGCTGAGGCTTGAGCTGCCCTCTCTGCTGCTTGGCACTCCTGGCACACAGCATTACCTGACTCCCTTCCAGTGCTGGGTTCCCTATAGAAGGGGATCCCAGCACAGCATGGAACGTTTCCCATCTGTGCTCCTTTCTAGACTGGGATCCTGACTTGAGTCATTTCGAAATGGTGGTAAAGCAATACTTAAGGATGTTGGAGCTTGGTGAAGGTAGGCTACCAGCAACCCTTCCCTAACAGCGTAATCATTGTCCAAGTGAAATCCTTGTTCAGAGTAATATTCCTGTGTCATTTCCCTCAAGATCCGCTGAAGTTTGATAAATTCTGGGAATCCTGGCTTCCAAATTTCTGCTCCTGTGTCCAACAGTGATCCCACTGGATCTCAGTCATAGAGAAAATGGATCATTTATCTGTCCATCTCCTTCCCATGTGCAATGCCAGTGTGTCCTTCTGTGTGCTCTGTGCAGCCACGGAGAAGAGCAGAGAGGGAAGGGGCTGGGCCCAGGGCTGTGCCTCGGGGCTGAGCCTTTCTCAGCTCCTTTGCCGGCCCCAGGGAGCCTGAGCTGCTCCTGCTGTGACTGCCAAGCCCTGGCCCTGCCTGGGGCTGGGTTTGGAGCTGCAGCAGCTCCAGGGAGTCCTTTCTGCCCCGACTGCCCCGCAAGGGGCTCCTTACATCCCAGTATGGGGCCACTGCAGGCACGAGGTCCCCCTGGCCCTGCTCCTGAGTGGAAGGCAGAGCTGAGACAGTGCCTTGGAGGGCACCAATCACCCAGGTGCCCTCACTGCCACTCCAGAAGGAAGCAGAAATGGAACAACTTTCTATTAAGGTCCTCCTAGTTCGATGAACCAAGGGACAGGAGACAAGAAATCCCTGGCGGCAGCCAAACTTCTGGACGAGATGCTCAGTGACCTGGAGAGGCTCCATGGTGGGTGCATTTCCCTCAGCCTTGTCCTGGGGCTCAGCAGCCAGGGGCTTTGGCTGCACATCTGGACACGCCGTGCCCGGCACAGCAGGAAGGGATCCATGGCAGCCTCGCTGCCCCGCTGCTGCTTCCACGCCCTGCAGGGCTGTTTGCCAGCCTGGCCTGGCTGCAGCTTCTCCCCAGCCTCTGCAGGAAGGCATTGGGCATCAGCTGACAGGCACCATGGTTCATACATGCCCTGAGATCCCCTGCAATTGCCTGGACCATGGGGATATCAGGAATGACAGCAGTTTTGAGAAGGGCAAATCCTGGCCAAACCCAAAAGTTTTTATGATTTCCTGCTCCTTATCCATCAGTTTGACCTGTATTGCCTCCTGAAGATGCCACCTCCCAGAAAGGGGAACATCTCCATCTAATTTAGCTGTCTCTTTTTCTTTCTCCAGAGATGAACCGAAAGTCTGTGCCGAAAACAGCATTTCCTGCAGGAAGCAGGGGCTCATTGGCAGCCTCTGCTGCAGGAAGGGAGGTGATGCCCAGCACAGTCACAGGAGGTAATTGCTGTGCCTCTGGGCCTGAGCCCTGCTGAGGCTTGAGCTGCCATCTTGGCTGTGCGTCAGTGCCTGCCCTCCAGGGATGTCAGACAGGCCCTGCAAAGAGGGTGCAGAGTGACCAGGAGCCAGCCCAGAGCTCCCCGGGCCCCTGTGCAGCTTTGGCCTTGTCCATTCACATCTGGCTCCCACAGCCTTACCCGATCCCCTTGCAGTACCCAGTTCCCATAGGCAGAGGGGGATCCCAGCACACCATGGAAATGGGTCTGCTCTGTGCTCCCTTCCAGATGAGAGTGGTGCCGTTGCTTTGCCAGCAGCTGGAATGGAAGATGGTTTGGAGCACTTGGAAGCTTCGGCAGGTAAGTGCTGAGAGAATAATCACTGGCAACCTGGCAGGAACCAGGTGACAGAAGCTCCTGTGGCTCTTGAGTTACAGGTGTGTCTGCAGGGAGGATCTTCCCAGGTCCTTTGGTGGATGTTGCACACAAGCCCAGCTCCCATCGCAGGGGTGAGTAGTGTGTCCCTGCTGACCTCACGAGCTGAGCCCTGCATCTGTGGGATCTATTCCTGGTGAAATGGAAATACTTTCTCTTAAGGTCCTCTGAGAGGGAGGAAAAAACCTACAAAACAGAATGTGCCCCTGGAGGAATCCAAACAACTGGACCAAATCTTGATTGACATGGAGAGGCACCGTGGTGGGTGCATTTCCCTCAGCCTTGTCCTGGGGCTCAGCAGCCGGGGGCTTTGGCTGCACATCTGGACACGCCATGCCCAGCACAGCGGGAAGGGATCCATGGCAGCCTCGCTGCCCCACTGCTGCTTCCACGCCCTGCAGGGCTGTTTGCCAGCCTGGCCTGGCTGCAGCTTCTCCCCAGCCTCTGCAGGAAGACATTGGGCATCAGCTGACAGGCAGCCCAAACTGCACCATGAGCCTGGGTTTTCCCATTCTCTGGGCAGATCCGGAGTGGCAGATCTTTGGAGGAGAGAGGGCCCTGTGGCAGCCCCAAGAGCCTTGGCCTTTCCCTGGTCCTTATCCATGTCTTTCACAAGTGGTATCTCCTGAAGATTCCACCTCCCCCGTGGGCAGCAGCTTGACATGATGTGGCTGTCCCTTTTCCTTTCTCCAGAGATGGACCAAAAGTCTTTCCAGAAGGCAGCACATCCTGGAGGACGCAATGTACCTGTGCTAGCCACTGATACAGGAAGTGAGGAGATGCCAGACAGTGCCACAGAAGGTGATTGCTGTGCCAGGCTCAGCCGGTCTGAGCAGTCCTGCTGGGGTACCCCCGTGTGGGACATGTCCTGAAACCTGGGAGCGATTGCATGGGGTGCCCATGGTGGGGAAAGGGCAGAGGGGGAGGGCAAGGCTCCATTGTGTTTTTAGAGGGCCTGGGTGTGTGTCCCTGGCGCTGGGGGAGCTGTCACGGGGCAGGGAGGGCCAGGGCTGGCAGTGGCTGCTCAGGGATGGCTTTGGCCCGTGTCCCTCCAAGCAGTGACTGCCCAAGCAGCTGCGCTGCCCCCGGGCTCTCCTCCCGGCCTGCTGGGCTTTGTTGGGTGGCACAGCCTGTGCCAAGGGGTGGCAAGGTGCCTGCAGGCCCCAGCCTTGGGGGTAACGGAGAACGTCCTGCCCGCATCCACCGTGCTGCCAGCTCAGCAGTGCAGCACAGCACGGGCTCACGCTCCCCATTGCTCCCACAGATGTTGTCACTGAAGCAGGAATATATGGCCCGTATCCAGTGCGCCTCCCAAGAATTGTCTGTCCCCAGGATGTGCGCAGAAAGTGCATGATAGGCACAGTGGTGATAGTGTTCACTGTGCCACTTGTGCTGCTAGGCTGCTATCTTGGCATTCGCAAGCTGTATGAGATCAGACGGTCAGTTGCTGATTTTTCTCCACGGTTTTCTTATAACTTTGCTCCATAGCATTGCTGGCCTGACTCATAGTCATGCTGCTGTGGAGGAGTGGCCAATCCATGATTGTCCAAAGAACTCTGGGGACGGTTCTGCTGCTGCCCTGAGCTTTCATTGGCCTCCTCATTGCTGGGCCTTGTCCTGGGGGGCCCGCTGGGGCTGCAGCCAGTGCTGGCTCCCACTGAGGCTGCCTGGCCAAGGCAAACCCCAGGGGCACAGGGCAGAGGCACAGCAAGTTC
Organism: Melospiza melodia melodia; assembly: GCF_035770615.1. NCBI lineage: Eukaryota > Metazoa > Chordata > Aves > Passeriformes > Passerellidae > Melospiza > Melospiza melodia. The sequence continues at coordinate 6,608,316 of NC_086203.1, read as the reverse complement.
TCAGCAGTGTTTGGGCAGCACAGTTCAGGACAGGGCAATGCTTATTTTGTAGCTAATGTAATGTTTAATGGCAACGGTGTTGCAGCACAAGCAAATATGCTCCAGTTCAGTGTTAAAACATATCCAACCTTATGAAGGTTTGGATTTGGCCCTGAAACTTTGCACTTTTTGTGAGCCCTGTTCTGGATTGATTCCCAATCAGTCTTGGAGCCAATTCTGGGTGAAGGCTCATCCCAGCCCTTAGTGTTTGCAGTTCTGGCCTCAAAGGGACAGCTGAGGCTGCACTGGACATGACTGGGAATCAGGGCTCTATTATCAAAGGGCTTTGAGAAGTTTAAATTCCTATGTTTTTTCTTCATGTTTTTCTTTATGAAATTCATTCACTTTTTCTAAACTTAGTTTTGAAACTAACTTGTTTTCCAGTGCCTATTCCAGTTTTTTGGTATAGTGAATGACGGCCTAATTATCCCATGGCTGATTTAAAAGACTGTAAGTACTATAAAATGGGATGATTTTTACCATCTTATGTCTTTCACAGACTCATGAAACTTTTGTTGGTTTGATGTGACAAACGGAAGAGTTTTTCTCTACTTTTAATTCAAACAAGAGCAGAGCTGGAACCTGTTGAGAAGAGTCTCTTCACTTCATAGCTAAAGCAAACTGCCTGGGTTCTTTATTGAGCAATATAAAATCTATATTTTATGTATATACTCCTGTCAAGTGACTGATAGATATGAGGGATTTGGACTCTGTGGGAAGTACTGACCAGCTGTGCATTGGCTCTCCATAGCTCAGTCTGTAATAATCAATCTTTTTCAGAAGAGAATGTTCAGTTTCTTCCTGGCACTCACTCTTGCATTTGTACTCAAAAACACTTCTTGAAAGAAATTTACAACGGCTCTTTATGCTCCCTTAGATGACTTTTCTCTCTTTCTCCATAGATGCAGATGAAAATCTGGATGATTCCATTAAGAAAGCTGCAAAGCAGATCCTGGAGAAGAGGGCATATATCTGCTCCCACCCTCTGGACAGGACCTTCTGATCCCTCCCTGACAGCAGGCACTCATCACTGTCAGTCAGGGAGGAATTTGCTGCAGTTTCCATATTTGACAGCTTAAAATGATCTGTTATTTACTGTCTTTAATCAATGTAATTGTACAAAATAAAATTTCTTTCTAAACACTACTTCATAGGATAAGGATAAATAAAGAGATTTAATTTAAAGCTGAAATTATTTTGTCAGATAGATAGATGGGTAGACATGTAGGAAGATATGTAGATACTTAGATCGCTAGATAGTTAAATAACTAAGACAGACATAGATAGATAGATAGATAGATAGATAGATAGATATAGATAGATAGATAGATAGATAGATAGATAGATAGATAGATAGATAGATAGATAGATAGATAGATGGATGTATATATATGTTTGTTCCTCTTGGAGTGGGATAAAGACAGGGAGAGGAAGTTTGGATGGGGAGATATTTCTTCCCAGGGAAGGGACTGTGTGGTTTCTCAGTATCTTTTCACTTCAATCAGCTCCTCATTCCCTGAGCAAGTCTGAAAGACTTGGGCAATCAGAACAGTTCTGTTTTGGAGGCCCCTCCAGCTCTCTTGTCCAGCAGCACGACCAGGACACTGAGTCCCCAGTGTCCAGGAAGTTTCTGCTGTCACCCTGAGGGACACCACTGGTCACTGACGTCTATCGGGCCTCTGAGCCATTGACCACAACCCCCTGGATGTGACCAGCCAGGCAATTGCTCATTCTCCAAACTGTGCCTCCATCAGATCCATAGCTCACCAAAGGAGGGACAAGGATGCTGGGCAGGGCTGATGTGTCCAGGGCATGGCAGAAGTCCAGAGTGGTGCCATCTCTAGCTCTTCCCTTGTGCACTGGGGTGTAACTTCGCGGCTGGGTCACAGGCAATATGTTCTCTGGCCAGCTCACTGCCTGAGTCCCATGGACAGTCACAAGAGAGGCTGCCCCTGGATCCCTACAGGGACCTTCCCGGCTGGCGGTGCGTACAGGGGCTCGCAGCTCCCTGCAGCCGACACCTGTGGCACGGGTGACACAGCAGCAACCCAGTACGAGGGACCGAGGCGAAGGAACCGAGAGAGATCACTTGTTTGAGTTCTAAGGAAGGTTTATGTCCCCAGAGGAGTCAGGGACAAGTGACAAGAACTGAGGGCAAAACACTGATTTTTAAGGAAGGGAGGGAAGAAGGGGAGTGACACAACTTTTCACCAAGGGGAAGGCATTGGGGAAGGAGTGCAGGGCAAGGGCTATCCAATAGAAACCAACAAGGGGAAGGAGCAAACCTTGAAATCCAATCTTGCTTTGAGGAAGGGATGAACTACAGGGTACACACCAGAACAAAAGGCTGTGCTTTGTTGGACAGGGGCATTGACATATACTTGGTGAATAAACAACTCAGGTCTGAACCACCAGAGAAACCAAGTGGGATACGTGGAATGAAACATTACAAATATATAACAAGGAATATTTAAAGCTTACTACAGAAGAACAAACTGTAAAATAACAGACTACCACACTGGGGTGTTGCAGTGTGTCTCTATTGTGTTTTCAACTGCAATTCAGTTTCAATGTTCAGTTCTAAAATCCGCCCCCCACCCCCCCGGCTTTTGTATTTTTATAGCATATTTTAACCCTTAATGGATTGTTCCTTTGCACCTCTCTTGTTGGTTTTGCCCTGGTTTTCCATCTTCCCAAAGACCTGCCCTTTGTTCCTCAATGTTACCTGTTCCTTCTCCCAGGAGGAACCTTGTCAGTCCCTCCTCATACCTGCCCCTTTCTCCAGAAACTTCCCTGTCATTTTTGTATCCCTTAAGGTCTCATTGGTTTGTTTAAACTCTTCCCCTCCCCTGTAATTCCCAATTGGTTTAAACACTGTATTCCCTGCCTTATGCTTCTCCCCAGGTTTCTCCCACTTGGTTAAAGTTTTGTACTCTCCTCTTGAACCTCCCCTTGTTGAAAAACCCCTTCTAGAGCCTGGACTTGTATCTTTCTGTGCCTGACCTTCCTGGACATAAACACCTTTGGGAGTAATACAGAAGACCTCTCCTTATTCCTTGTCCCTGCCCTTGAAGAATTCCACCTGTGCCATTGAGCAAATGTGACCTATAGCAGCACCCAAATTGTGTGGCTTTTTGGGGGCAGCCCTGTCGCAGACATTTTTTCACAGAAATCCTTTCTTTCAGATTTCTGTGTCTTCTGGAAGGCAGAGGCCTCAGAAGAGAATGTAAACAATTGTTATCAGCTCCTGTGGAATGCAATAGGATTGCATTTGTGATTGGTTCATGTTCCATGTTTATGGTTAAGAGCCAATCACAAGGCAAGCTCTCTGGGACACAGGGACAGAGAATTCTCTTGTTTTTAGATTGTTTCTGGATATTCTCAGCCTAGCAGCAGCCTCTGCAACTTCTCTCTTTATTCTATTTAGTATAGTCATAATGTATTCTATATCATATATCAATAAATCCAGCCTTCTGATCAAGAAACAAGATTCCCGTCTCTCTCTCACCAGCAGCGACCCACTCAGGACGCTGTAATACAGCCCCCTCCTGGTGACAGTGCTTGGAGCAGCCCAGGCTGAAGAACTCTGGCACTGCATCACTGAGGCAGCCACTCCATCATGGAAGGCCTCTGGCTTTGTCAGGCCGCACACACCAACCCTATGTTCCTCAAGGTTTTTTTTGGCATATCCAAGCATTGAAGAGGTTGGGTGGTTTTTCCCCCTGTTTTATTCACTGTGTCCTTTGAGGACCACAAGGGGAAGCAGTGCCTTAAATTGCATATGAAGAGCAAATGGTGAAGTAAAAGCTTCACCTTTCCTATGAAGCCAAAGGACTGTGTTAGCCATGGCCTCCCCAAGGTGCCAAATTTCCAGCTGGGAAGCTGCTGACAGGAGGGAATGTGGCACTTGTTTCCAGCCAGAGATCACTCACTCCTCAGCATGCTGGGCTGTGCCTGGCAGTGCCTGAGGAGCTCAGAACTCCTTGGATGTGCTTTCCTGTGCCAGTGCGCAGAACACAGAGCAGTGAGCTCAACTTGGGGGGACGCAAGGCCAGCCCTTGGACACAATAGCCAGGCAAGCATGAGCTCCCTCCCAGAGAAGGAAAATTCCAGCCATGAGGTCCATCCCCAAGCAGGCCATGAGGTCACAGCAGGATTGTGAGGTCACAGCTGGCTCTGGGGTCACAGAGCCGCGTGGTTCTACAGCATCACAATGTCCAACCCCCGGTGCCCGGCACAGCGGGAGGGCATCCATGGAAACCTCACTACCTTGCTGCTGCTTCCATGCCCTGCAGGGCTGTTTGCCAGCCTGGCCTGGCTGCAGCTTCTCCCCAGCCTCTGCAGGAAGGCATTTGGCATCAGCTGGCAGGGAGCCCAGGCTGAAGCATGGGCTTAAGATCTGCTGGGGCTGCAGCCAGTGCTGGCTCCCACTGAGGTTGCCTGGCCAAAAACAGGGCAGAGGAAAAGCAAAATGTGGAGGAGAAAGAGGAGGGATTAGATTGCCCTTGAAAGGCAGAGGTGCTCTGGGGCCCGCTCCTGGCCAGGGAGCCTGCCCAGAGCCGTGCCCTGCTCGCCGGGGCCTTGAGGGACAGCTGTGCAGCTGGGCCAAGCTGTGCCAGCAGCTCCATCTGTGCTGGGGAGCCTTGCCAGCTCTGGGCCCTGCTGTGCAGGAGGCTCCCTGTGTGCCACTGGCAGCTGGGGCCTCAGCCACCTCCTCTCTCCACAGGTGCCCCTGTGCATCTTCAGAAGAGAGGCCTAGCAACTCGGGCAAAGAGAACTTGACCTGTTATCCCAGGTCTCCACTTCTGCCCTTATCTGCCCTGCCGTGGTTGCAGCACGGTCACGAGGCCTTCTCAAGTTCTAAATTTGTTTTCCCCTCCAAAACAAGACCCTCTGTCCCAGAGCCGGCAAGTCCTGTTTCCCAGCCAGGAGTGAAGGTGGGCAGCCCCTGTGTGCCAGGGTAGGGCTTGGCCCACATTTTATATTTCAATAAAGAAATGGAGTTGTCACAGCTCTGTCCAGATCGTAACAGCCGCAAAGGCCACCCCGCAGCAGCACAAGCTGAGCTCCATGGCCAGGAGCAGCCGTGGATGCCCACGGTGTGGGCAGGCAGGAGCCAGGCAGGGGCTGCTCTGACCAGCGGTGGGGCCCCAAGGGCTGGGGGAGCCCATGCTGAGCGTCCCTGGGCTGAGGGCACATTTCCTTCCCTGGCATCAGCTGGGCCTGGGCCCCATGAGGAAGGCATGGATATTTTGGGGTCCCTGCTGAGGGGTGCCGTGGTCACTCATGAATCACAAAGGAGTATTGATGGCCACTCCTAAGGTGTGCAGGGATCCCTCATGAGGTGTGCAGCGGGGTTACATTTGAGGGGGTTTTTTACTCTTCTCAGCACAGCAAAGGGTCACTTGGCCGAGGTTTTGCAAAGCTGGGAGAAAGCCTCTTGCAAAGCCTTGGGCCTGGCCTGCGGGCACAGCGGACAGGCGGAGCCCATCTCCTGGGGCCAGGCCGGGCTGCTCAGGCCGGGCTGGGCTGCACCAGGCTCAGGGCCCGGCAGGGAAGGGCCGTGGCCCTGGGCTATGAAGAAGCTGCTGAGCTCCGCCCTGGCCCTGTGCTGCAGCCCAACACATTTACAGCCAGGGCCGTGCCCTGGCCCACAGGAGGCACCCGGGGCTGCAACTGAGGTCGTGCCTTCTCCAAATCAAGGGGGCTGGCTCTGTTCCTTTGGAGGATCCCAAGACGTCTACCTGGGCCTGATGGTGAAAAGATCCCCCCCCCCCCAGCATCCCTGAGCTGGCAGAAATAAAGGCTTTGTGCTCATTAATATGAAAAGCTGTATGGGTGGCCTGCAACTAATGTTCTTTTGTTGCCTGGACCCCAGTCAGTGCTCGAGTCTAAATAAATGACCCAGCCTGAAGCTGGCCTTAAGACTGATTTGATGAAAGGAACTGAAGCTCTGTTGACTGCAAATTCTCCAGGAAAAAAGTGCAGGAACTTGGATAAAGCTGGTGACAAAAGCAGAGTGCAGAGTTGAACCTATGAGGCCACCTCAATGCCTCCTCCCCAAACCCTTTTATTTTTATTTTGTTTAATATTCTGAGGTCCAGTTCTTGCATGAAATGGGCCCTCAGCAAGGAGCTGCTGGGCCTCCTGGCTGTGTCCGTTTGTGCTCCCTGTGCTTCTGGTCGCCAGGGCCAGCACCTCTGGGGACAGGGGGTCCTGCTCTGGGTGGTGGTGGCAACAGCATGTCCCCAGCAATAAGCCGGTAGCGCAGCCGTGGAAGGGACAACCGACACTGGCACAGAAATGAGAGATGACAGGTCTAGTTTTCCCTGCCTGAGTTATTTGACAGGTCTTGTGAAGCTGCAGAATCATCCCTGTGAAGAGAGGAGGAGGCTGGGGAATTGGGAAAACAATGGGGTATGCATAAGTTTTTGTATATGCCCCATTCAGCATAGGCATTTTTAGGAAGTGATTTATTGAAGGAGTTTTGAAGCAACCATTACATTCAAAAATGGAGAGGGTCCTCTGGAGCTGAATGATCAAAAGTACATCGAGGTATTAAGTTTAACCTTAACAGCTGTTGAAATTGAGGGGGAAATTGATGAAGAGATACTAAGTCAAGTATTTCCCAGGGTATGGACCTCTGGTTTACCAGGGATGGCGAAAAATGCGTCCTCCATAGTAATTAAGCTTAAGGAAGGGAAACAACAAGTCAGAATTATGCAGCAGTACCCCCTAAAGAATGAAGACAGGGAAGGAATCAGCCCAAGAATTAAAAATTTTCTGCGGTTAGCATTTTTAAAAGAATGCCAATCTGATTTCAATACTCCCATTTTACCCACAATCTGATGGGGCAGACCAGATAGTACAAGATTTGAGGGCTGTCAATAAAGTAACAGAAGATCTGTATCCTGTGGTAGCCAATCCATATACTTTATGAACTTATTTAACACCTGAGCTAACCTGGTTAACCATTTTAGAATCAAAAGATGCCTTCTTTTGCCTCCCTATCCACAAAGTCAGCCAGAAAATTTTTGCATTCGAATGGGAAAGCCCTAAAAGTGGGCGCAAAACCCAGCTCACATGGCCTGTGCTTCCTCAGCACTTCAAAATTTCCCCTACTCTGTTTGAGGAGCAACTTGCAAAAGATCTGGAGTTTTGGGAAGCTCCACAGGAAGAAGGAAGGCTTTTGTAGTACCTGGATGATCTTCTAGTAGCTACTCGGACTAGGGAAGCATGTCTGGCCTGGACAGTAAGCCTTTTGAATTTCCTAGGACTCCAAGGACGCAGAGTATCAACGAAAAAGGCACAGGCAGTGAAAGAGAAAGTAATCTACCTGGGGTACCAGGTGAGTGCTGGGCAACGGACGTTAGGGCAGGCTCGCAAGGAGCCATATGCCAAACCCCAAAACCCCAGACAATAAAGGAACTCCAAACCTTCTTAGGCATGGCAGGGTGGTGCCGGCTGTGGTTTATAATTATGGACTGCTCGTCAGACACCTCTATGCTCTTATTGCCAGTGGAAACAGAGATCTCCAGTGGACAAAGGAAGGCACACGGGCCTTTCACCAGCTAAAGAGTGCCCTCATGTCAGCTCCAGATTTGGGACTTCCAGATGTAAGTGAACCATTCTTTCTGGTTTCCCATGAAAGACAGGGCATTGCCCTGGGAATATTGGCTCAGGACTTGGGTCCATATCAGAGGGCAGTTGCTTACCTCTCCAAGCAGCTAGATGCAACAGCCAAAGGATGGCCAGGTTGCCTCAGAGCTGTAGCAGCAGTCATGCTGAATATTCAAGAGGCACACAAGTTTACCCTGGGACAAAAATGGCTGTGCTAGTGTCCCACACAGTGTCCGCAGTACTGGAAGCAAAGGGTGGCCTCTGGCTTTCACCACAGAGGTTTCTGAAATACCAGGCCATCATGGTAGAGCAAGATGATGTAGAGATAGTGGTGACTAATATTGTCAACCCAGCTTCTTTTCTCAGTGGAAATCAAGAAGAAGCAGTACACCACAATTGCCTGGAGACCATTGAAGCTACTTACTCCAGATGCCCAGAATTTTAAAGACACTCATCTAGATGATACAGAGACCTGGTTCACTGATGGCAGTAGTAGCCACGTTGCCAGTGGAAAGCGACATGCTGGATACACAGTGACTGCCTGCAGAGAAGTAATAGAATCCAGGCCCTTACCGACAGGCTCCTCTGCGCAGAAGGCCGCGATAATTGCCCTGACCCGTGCCTTGGAAATGGCAAAAGGAAAGAGAATAAACATCTATACAGACTCGAGGTATGCATTCAGAGTTGTGCATGCACATGGAGCCATCTGGAACGAGAGGGGACTGCTAACCTCACCAAAAGAAGAGACAATGCAGCTGCTGGAAGCAGTTCAGCTGCCTGAAAAGGCATATTAAGGCACACCAGAGAGTGAGCTCAGAATTGGAAGAAGGAAATGAGCTAGTGGATGGAGAGGCAAATAAAGCAGCAAAAAGTGGAGTAATTATGGACAGATTTCCCTCAAAAGTAAGCCAAAATATAATAGTACTAATCAAAAGAGACATGCAACCACAAGGGGTGGGCTGCCGTTGAAAGACAGCCAGTAATCCCTTCCCATTTTTGTGATCACTAGTGAAAGAAGAGCACCAGAAAACACACTGGGGCCTAACTACTTAAAAGCTTTTATAAAGTGTGGCTCCTTTCCCAGAATGACCAAGGCTGCCAGTGATACAGAGTGCATCAAAATAAAGGGTTGACTTTTAAGTAGTAGTTTCCACAGGCTTTCTAAAATGAATATCTGATTGAAAGAATCATTGCCAAGAATTAATCTGCCACTATTACTCAGATAAACCAACAGTGAGATCCTTGCCTCCAGACAAACCCCAAAAATACTCCCAGGCCGAAACTCGGTCAAATTAAGAGAGGCCATGGGCCTGGACAGCTGTGGCAAATTAACTTTTCAGAACTCCCAGAGAAAGGGGGGTATCTGTATTTATTAGTATTGACAGATACATTTTCAGGCTAGCCAGAAGCATTCCCCACCAGAACTGTCAAAGCTCTAGAGGTGACCAGGGTATTATTACAAGAAATAATACCATGCTTCAGAGCTCCAGCCACAATATCCTCGGATAGAGGATCACATTTCATTTCCAAAAGAGCGCCAAAGATTAGTAGCCACCTGGGCATAGATTCATAGATTGAGAACTTCACACTCCATACCACCCGCAATCAAGCAGCCAGGTGGAGAAAATGAATCATTTCATTAAGCAGCAGATTGTAAGACTGGGGCAGGATGTTAATCTGCTCTGGCCCCAAGCTCTTCCACTGGCACTACTGCGAATTCAGACTAAACCACGAGCTAAAGAAAAGCTGAGTCCTTTTGAAATGCTTTATGGAAGACCATATGGAATACGAAAGAGAATGTCCACCCACATTGGAGAGATAACCCTGGCCACCTGCATGGTGGCTTTAAGCAAACAGCTCAGAGAAATTGAAAAACACGTGGCTAGAACTCGGAGCAAAGAGCTAGACAGACCAGTACATAACATACAGTCTAGAGATTATGTATATGTTAAGCCTCTTGCAGAAAATACTTTGGATGCACAGTGAGAGAGATCACTGCAAGTGCTTCTCACCACCTTCTCTGCAATCCAGACCAAGGAGTAGAATGCCTGGATGCATCGCTCTCGAGTGAAGAAAGCCCCAGGAGCCCCTTAGAGAGGGACATCAAGAAACAATGAACTGAGATTAAAACTTACTCAGGCAAAATGAGTATATTGCAGCCAGGGGTAGTTTGTCATTTCAATTACAGAATTGATTTGTATGTAATTATAACTGGAGTCTTAGAATTAGAGAGTACCTCTATCCAAAGCAATGCTGAATGGCCTTGGTCCCAAGCTTTCAATCTGTATACTGGATCCATGGGAGAACTTTCTAAGATAAAAGAGCTAAACCTGTCCACTGTAGTAATTCATGAAGATCAGGTATATGAGGAGCAGGAGTGGCAAGAACGAGAACTGTGGACACTTCAGGAGATCAAGAGAGAAGAAATCAAAATAGAGTGCTAGGTAGTCAATGAGACGGCTAATGAGAAACCAGATGAAATTAGTGTCTCAACCTCCCCGTATACAGGCACCAAGAAGTTTGTGATAGCCCAAGTGAATCAGACTGTTGGTGTAATTTCTCCTTGATACAGCTTGTAGAAGTGACCTGCCTTTAAGCTCGAGATGCTATAAAGCTCTCATTTAAATTTTAAATCAACACTGCACTTTTTACAATGGCAGGACCTTATACAACCCACACTGGTAATCAAATAGTTCAGACCCAACCCAAACTTGAACCTGAAGTGTGAGAAATAGGCCCCTACGTAGGGAAGAATGTAAGTGAAAACAACTGTTGTTCAATCCAGAATGGTCTCTCAAACGTGTTGAGTTGCTAGTGCAAATTAACATCTCAAAAATCCAACCAGCCTGCTCCTCTTTCCGAAGAACATCCTTTGAGGGCTGCACAAGGTGGTTACAAAGACAGATATAGCTCAGGAGCAGAATAAGAAATTATCTAACTTGGATGTTAGGGAATGGATTGAGAGTTTTAAATGGAATTGATTCAGAAATACTGATGAATAAGCTGGCCACTGCAGCAGGTGACCTAGCAAAATTGAAGCAGCCTTAACAGTCAGCTCTATTGGCATTAGGAACTAGCCAGTGGCAGGTTTCCAAAGTACTGCCAAAGTGGGAAAAGGCTGGGAGCCAAGACCACAGGGTAATATTAGAAGCACTTGGTACAGTTGGAAATAATGTGTCTTTAGCTTTCAGTTGTATACAAGCACAGTTATAGATGCAGGCAACAGCAGCTCTGATCATACGGGAAGGGGGTGAAGGTAATTTTCCAGCTGAAATTTGGGAAGTTGTCTGGGATAATGTGATTGATTTTGCAAAGAAGTTTCAATCCTGGTGGACTATAGTAAATTTCACCTATGATCCTGCTTCTAATGTGGCCACTTCCTTTCTCCTTACCATACGTAATGCCACTGTTTATGTTATCCGCCTCATCACTGCACTGGGATTAAATAATGAAAAAACAGTGCTCTACCCTTCAGAACATAGGGTGTGGGCTGGAAAGGTGAATGAAAAGAGGCAAACAGTAAAGTTAGAATCCTGCATTACTAGAGAACAACTGGGATTCATTTGTGAAAGCAATACAATTAATGCCCAAATGTGTGTCTAGACACTGAACAGAGTATTTGCCACTTTGAGATTCACCCAGTCACTGATCAGAAAACTGTGCTCATATATACTAGTAAAAGTTATGTGTGCCTGAGAACTGCTTGTGCTGCTGTAAAAATTGATAACAACAATATTATTTTGTCTAGAAGAAATAATTTTAATTTTTGTATTTGCAATGTTGTTAAGATTATCGGGTGTGATTTTTTGTACATGGCCCCCGTGACATCCCACCAGTTGATTAAAACCAATTACACAATGTAACACAGACTATCACCAACTCCTGTTGGGATGGACGTTACATTGATAAAACAATTAATTAAGCACCAAGACCTACTGCAGATCTCGAAGGAAATTCCAGAAAACAGAGAAAGCCCTAATTACTGTCTCTCATGATACCAAAGAAATAACCAGAATTCTGCAAAGAGTAAAGCAAACTGCAGATCATCACTGGTGGAATGTGATCTTTGGGTGGTCACCAACTGACAATGGAATCCTTAATAAAATGTGTCATCCCATTGTAGTTTTGTTAATATTAGCTGGAATAAGCTAATTTTAGGGTTATCCATTATATTGCTAATGTGATATTGGAGAATACTACAGCAAACAGCTGTGTTAACCTCCTTATCAAATGTACATGGTAAAGCATTAAGAGACACTTATTGTCATAGGGATTTGCATTAGATAAAAGAATTTACTTATTTTCTAGGAAAGGGGGGAAAAGAGACAGAGTAGAAATTTTCCAGAGTAGAAATCCATTTTGATTTAGGCGAAATGTACATCTTTGAGTTAAGTCTGTAGTTGGAAAGCATAGCTGTTTAGTCTGACTGGTAAAAAGCCTAGGCTCAGAGAAACTGCTTCAGTCAAGGACAGAGATAAGGGGCTGGCAGGGGACACAGAGACAGAGGAACTGCTATGAGAACAGGCCAACCTGACCTGGGAATTCTTCCTGATAAAGATTAACTAGCGGTAAATGTCACACCAAATTTGTAAAAATGAATATGTAGGAACCTATTGTAAAATTGGATGCATATCTACTTGAGAGGGTGATAAAAAAGGATCTGGAGTTCCCAGAGGTATGCATGTCTTTTAAGGAGAGGAATCTCCACATGCATCCAGCACAGTAATAAACATACCAACTTTACAACTTTCACAAAGTCGTGGAGTTGCGTTTACCTCTGCAAAAGAGGCCCCGGTGTCAGCTGGCTCACAGCGACCCTCCTGCACAGCAGGAGATGCCCACTGTGCTCAAAGTTTGCCTCTGAAGACTGAGAGATGAGCTGGTAAGAAATCCCGGAAATTATCAGTGAAAGGGCTTTAAGTCTATTGTTGTCACTAGGTAAAAATCTCCAGTGGGAAAAGAGCCTCTCCAGTACACTGGGTGTCTTGTGATGACTTAGTTCATCTAAGAGTAATGATCACCAATTAAATGCAGTTTTATTTTTTATTCGGCAAGCATAAAAGTGTTCCAAAATTTTCAGAATTCTAAAACTACTTTGAAAAATCCAAAACTACAATAGGAAAAGGGAAGAAATATTTAGGGATATTTTTCTACAAAAAATGTTTCTAAATATTTCTAAAATCTTCTGCTGTGTATAAATGTAAAACAAAGACAAAATGGGGCTGCTTTGTCTCAGGTGCCCCATGCACAGCTGCTGCCTGCCCAGCCCTGGCAGTGCCCAGACAAGCAGCTCTGCCAGAGCTGGTGGTAGCACCGACACACCTGAGCTGAACCCCAAAGATGTTGCCAGGCTCAGGCCCTTCCCTGGTAGGAGGGCTGCACCTCCTGGCCTGGCTGGACACCAGGGGCAGCACCTTTGGGGACAGAGGCTCCTGCTCTGGGTGGTGATACCAACAAGCTGTCCCTAGCAATGAGCTGGTAATGCAGCCGTGGAAGGGACAACGGACACGGGCACGGAGATGCGAGATGACAGGTCCAGTTCCCCCTGGCTGAGTTATTTGGCCAGTCTTGTGAAGCTGCAGAGGCATCCCTGTGGAGAGAGGAGGTGGCTGAGGCCCCAGCTGCCAGTGGCACACAGGGAGCCTCCTGCACAGCAGCGCCCAGAGCTGGCAAGGCTCCCCATCTTCTCTGGACAATCACAGACTGGCAACAACACCACAGCAGCCTCTCTGGGAATGTTTCCTGTCTACAACATTAGACTTTTAAAACAAGCTGTTTGAGGGAAAGGTGAACAAAACACTCACCCTTTTCTCTTCCAGCAAGTCCAAATTTGGACACAGCATAAGATGAAAATAAGCTCCAAAAAAAGCAGGCCTGCTATTAATCCTATCCAGAAACCCCTTCCAGGGCCCTTCTGGGAATCCAGAACACGTGTGGTGGGGCTGGCTGCACCTGTGGGAGCAATGGGGAGCGTCAGCCCGTGCTGTGCTGCACTGCTGAGCTGGCAGCACGGTGGATGTGGGCAGGACATTCTCCATTTCCCCCAGAGCTGGGGCCTGCAGGCACCTTGCCGCCCCCCTTGGCACAGGCTGTGCCACCCAACAAAGCCCAGCAGGCCGGGAGGAGAGCCCGGGGGCAGCACAGCTGCTTGGGCAGGGGCTGCTTGGAGGGACACGGGCCAAAGCCATCCCTGAGCAGCCACTGCCAGCCCTGGCCCTCCCTGCCCCGTGACAGCTCCCCCAGCGCCAGGGCACAGAGTCAGGCCGTGTCAGGACCCAGTGCAGCCCCTGCCCAGTCTGGAGCCAAGGCTGGCTCGGGCCCTGGGCTCGCGGCAGGGCTCCCGCTCGGGGCTGCTCCTGTGCCTTGGGCCTATGGGCACTCAGGGCCAGCTCCGGAGCAGCTGCAGCGGGAGGGACATTGGTGCACGGGTCCCCTGTCCCTGGGGCTGTGAACGAGCTCCAGAGGCTTCCAAGGCTCCAGAGGTGCCTCCATCTTTGGCTGCTGCTGGGCCATACAAGGGCAGGACCTGGGGAAAAAGCTGCCGCCACACAGCCCTGCTAAATGGCTGAGAGTGGCAGAGCAATTACCTCCTGTGCCTGTGCCCATGTCTGGCATCTCCTCCTTTCCTGCAGCAGGGGCTGCCAGTCGGCCTCTGCTTGCTTGGGGAAACACTGCCTTCTGTCCTGCCTTTTGCTCCATCACTTGAAAAAGGAAAAAGTTCAGCTGCATCAGATGGAACAATTTCGGATTTCTTTTGGTGGCATCTTTAGGACATCAGGCTTATCAAAATGGGGATAAGATTCAAAACCATCTGGCCTTTTGGGGCTGGGCCAGGGCCCACCTTCCTCCAAATAGCTGCCAGGCCTGAGCAGAAGGTGTGAGGGGATCGCGCAGGGCGAGGGCACACACGTGCATGGCTCTGTCCTGGCACCTGCAGCAATGCCCCCTTGGCCGAGCTTTGGGCTCTGAGCTGGCAGCTCTCCCAGGGGAAAGGCCTTGACCTACCCTCACCATCTCCCAGAGACTCCATCCTGAACGTGGGTTGGGAAGCCAGACCACCTTCACCAACAGGTTCAGCTGCAAAGAAAGGGAGGACAGAACAGCACCCGTGTCACTGTAGGAGATCCTCAGGCTGCAGGAAAGGCTCAGCCCCGGGGCACAGCTCTGGGCCCGGCCCCTTCCCTCTCTTCTCCTCTCCGTGGCTGCACAGTGCACACAGAAAGACACACTGACATTGCACACAGAAGAAGGATGGACAGCTAAATGCTCCTTCCTCCCACTGACAGTCATCCTGTGGGATCCCTCAGGGCTCCAGAAGGGAGCAGGGCAAAGTTTCCAGAACTGAACAACCTTTAGAGGAACTTAAAGGAAATGCCATATGAGTGAGCTTTTGCCACATAGACACTGATTATTCTGTCAGGAAAGGTACGTTGAGAACTTGTCTCCAGCATCTGACAACATCTTCAAACCACCATTTACCATCATTTCCAAATAATCCAAGTCATGATCCCAATCTAGAAGGGAGCAGAGATTCTACGGAACCATTTCCATGATGTGCTGGGATCCCCTTCTGACTTGGGGAATTGGGCACTGCAAGGGGGTGGGGTAAGGCTGTGGGAGCCTGTGGCTCCTGATCACTCTCCAGACACTTTGGAGTCCCTGTGCAACATCCCTGGAGGGGCAGCTGGGGCCGCCCAGGGCCCTGGGGCTCTCTCGCTGCCACACAGGAAACCCACACTAAATGCTCGGGGAAATCTGCGGTGCCACAGCTATTGCTCCCAACCTCTGTCCCGCCCTCCTGTTTGCCAACCTGCCCAAGAAACAGCTTCCCCATCCCAAGGGCACATAGCCAGGCTCTGTCAGGACCCAGTGGAGCCATGCTCTCCCCCCTCTGCCCTTTCCCCACCATGGGCACCCCGTGCAGCCGCTCCCAGGTTTCGGGACGTGTCTCCCACGGAGGGAGCCCAGCAGGACAGCTCAGTAGCCGAGTGCCCTGAGCCGGCTCGGGACAATTCCTCTGGGCTGTGCCCGTCTTGTCCGGGCTGTGCCCACAGTGCCAAGCAGCAGAGAGGGCAGCTCAAGCCTCAGCAGGGCTCAGGCCCAGAGGCACAGCAATTACCTCCTGTGGCTGTGCCTGGCATCGCCTCCCTTCCTGCAGGAAATGCCACCTTCCACAGAGCCTCTCTGTCCATCCCTTGAGAAAGGAAGAGGCTTGGTGGGATGCAATCATTGCACATCCAGGTGGTGACCTCCTCAGGAGGCAATACTTGTCCACAATATGGATAAGAATCAGGAAAATCCTGATCCCCACAGGCCTTTGTGGCTTCCTATGGCCCTCCCTCTGCCAAGCAGCCAAACCTCAGGATGTGCTCAGACACTGGGAAAATGCAGGGGATCCATGGTGAAGTTTGGGCTCTCTGTCAGTTGATGCCCAATGCCTTCCTGCAGAGGCTGGGGAGAAGCTGCAGCCAGGCCAGGCTGGCAAACAGCCCTGCAGGGCGTGGAAGCAGCAGCGGGGCAGCGAGGCTGCCATGGATCCCTTCCTGCTGTGCCGGGCACGGCGTGTCCAGATGTGCAGCCAAAGCCCCCGGCTGCTGAGCCCCAGGAAAAGGCTGAGGGAAATGCTCTCACCATTCTCTTTCTGCAGTTCCTCCACCATTTGTTTAAGGATGTTATTTGGCTCATCGGCTTCCTTGTGCCCTGTGGCTTTCTTCTTCCCTCTCAGAGGACCTTAAGAGAAAGTGCTTCCATTTCCTATGAATGGATCCCACAGAAGAAGGGCTCAACCTCTGGGGTCAGCTTAGACACACTACTCACCCCTGCGATGAGAGCCTGGCTTTGGTGAAG
Organism: Melospiza melodia melodia; assembly: GCF_035770615.1. NCBI lineage: Eukaryota > Metazoa > Chordata > Aves > Passeriformes > Passerellidae > Melospiza > Melospiza melodia. The sequence goes on along the minus strand of NC_086203.1, from coordinate 6,591,810 downwards.
GAACCAGCAAAGGAACAGGAAAAGTCCTCCCTGCAGACGCATCTGTAACACAACAGCCACAGAAGCTTCTGTAACCAGGTTCCTGCCAGGTTGTCAACAATTATTCCGTGGTGGGACAATGAGAACAAACCTGTACGAGGCTCCAAAGGCTTCAAAACTTTATTTAGCCAATCTAATGGAGAAATCTTCCTAGCAAGTTCATCTAGAACAGAGCAGAGATGAGTACATTTTTCAGGGCATGCTGGGATCCCCGTCTGCCTCTGGGAAATGGGCACTGCAAGGGGGTCGGGTAAGGCTGTGGGAGCCAGATGTCAATGGACAAGGCCAAAGCTGCACAGGGGCCTGGCAAGCTCTGGGCAGGCTCCTGGTCACTCTGCACCCTCTTTCCATGCCCTGTGCAACATCCCTGGTGGGGCGGCTGAAGCAGCTCAGGGCCCTGGGTGCTCTCACTCCCACAGCTGCAACTCTTACTAAAGCCCTGGGGAAAGCTGCAGCAGGCAGTGCCACAGCTACCCCCCTGTCCCTCTGACTCTCCTGCCCTTTCTCCTGCCTTTCCCACATTCTTCTATCTCTCCATCTCTCTTTGCCTTGGGACCCCTTCCCCATCCCAAGGGCACATAGCCAGGCTCTGTCAGGACCAAGTGGAGCCTTGCTCTGCCCCTCTGCCCTTTCCCCACCATGGGCACTCCGTGCAGCCGCTCCCAGGTTTCGGGACGTGTCTCCCATGGAGGGAGCCCAGCAGGACAGCTCAGTACCCGAGTGCCCTGAGCCTGCTCGGGACAATTCCTCTGGGCTGTGCCCGTCTTGTCCGGGCTGTGCCCACAGTGCCAAGCAGCAGAGAGGGCAGCTCAAGCCTCAGCAGGGCTCAGGCCCAGAGGCACAGCAATTAGCTCCTGTGGCTGTGCCTGGCATCGCGTCCCTTCCTGCAGCAGAGGCTGTCAATGAGCCACTGCTTCCTCCGGGAAACTGAGCCTTCATCACAGCCTCTCCATCTGCTTCTGGAGAAAGGATTAGGTACAGCTGGGTCAGGTGGGGTTGTTCCCCTTTGAGGATGGGGAAACTTCAAGAGGCAATGCTTGTCAAAGACATGGTTAAGAAGCAAGAAATCCCTAGAAAATTTTTGGTGAAGCCAAGGCCCTCTGTACTCCAAACAGCTGCCCCTTCTTATTTGACTGGCGACAGGGAAATCGCAGGCGATCTGAGGTCCGTGCTGCTGTTTGGTATGCCTGTCAGCTGATGCCCAATGCCTTCCTGCAGAGGCTGGGGAGAAGCTGCAGCCAGGCCAGGCTGGCAAACAGCCCTGCAGGGCGTGGAAGCAGCAGCGGGGCAGCGAGGCTGCCATGGATCCCTTCCCGCTGTGCTGGGCATGGCGTGTCCAGATGTGCAGCCACAGCCCCCGGGTGCTGAGCCCCAGGACAAGGCTGAGGGAAATACACCCACCTTTTCCTGCCGGCTGCATTTCCTTCATCCTTTGCCTCATGTATTCAGATGGCTCATGAGCTTTCTTCTCTGTTGTAGATTTGTACTTTCCTGTTGGAGGACCTTCAAAAAACATGGTTTGATTTCCTATGAGTGGATATCATAAAAGCAGAACTCAGCCTGTGGGGTCAGCAGGGACACACTACTCACCCCTGCGATGAGAGCCTGGCTTCGGTGAAGGAACCAGCAAAGGAACTGGAAAAGTCCTCCCTGCAGACACATCTGTAACACAACAGCCACAGAAGCTTCTGTAACCAGGTTCCTGCCAGGTTGTCAACAATTATTCCGTGGTGGGACAATGAGAACATACCTGCAGGAGGTTCCAAAGGCTTCAAAACTTTATGCCGTCCATCTAATGGAGAAGCCTTTCCAGAAACCTCACCTAAAATGGAGCACAGATGAGAACATTTTTCAGGGCATGCTGAGATCCCCGTCTGCCTCTGGGAAATGGGCACTGCAAGGGGGTCGGGTAAGGCTGTGGGAGCCAGATGTCAATGGACAAGGCCAAAGCTGCACAGGGGCCTGGCGAGCTCTGGGCAGGCTCCTGGTCACTCTGCACCCTCTTTCCATGCCCTGTGCAACATCCCTTGTGGGGCGGCTGAAGCAGCTCAGGCCCCTGGGTGCTCTCACTCCCACAGCTGCAACTCTTACTAAAGCCCTGGGGAAAGCTGCAGCAGGCAGTGCCACACTATCCCCCTGTCCCTCTGACTCTCCTGCCCTTTCTCCTGCCTTTCCCACCTTCTTCTATCTCTCCATCTCTCTTTGCCTTGGGACCCCTTCCCCATCCCAAGGGCACGTGGCCAAGCCCTTTCAAGACCCAGTGGAGCCTTGCTCTCCCTCTCTGCCCTTTCCCCACCATGGGCACCCCGTGCAGCCGCTCCCAGGTTTCGGGACGTGTCTCCCATGGAGGGAGCCCAGCAGGACAGCTCAGTACCCGAGTGCCCTGAGCCTGCTCGGGACAATTCCTCTGGGCTGTGCCCGTCTTGTCCGGGCTGTGCCCGCAGTGCCAAGCAGCAGAGAGGGCAGCTCAAGCCTCAGCAGGGCTCAGGCCCAGAGGCACAGCAATTACCTGCTGTGGCTGTGCCTGGCATCGCCTCCCTTCCTGCAGCAGAGGCTGTCAGTGAGCCACTGCTTCCTCGCGGAAATGCACCACCTTTCTTCTGCACAGCCTCTCCATCTGCTTCTGGAGAAAGGATGAGGTACAGCTGGATTAGGTAGTGCTGTTCCCCATTGAGGATGGGTAATCTTCAAGAGGCAATGCTTGTCAAAGACATGGTTAAGAATGGTTAGGAAATCCCTATAAAATTTTTGTTTAGGCCAGGGCCTTCTGTACTCCAAACAGCTGCCCCTTCTGATTTGCCTGGAGATGGGAAATTGCAGGGGATGTGAGGTGCATTGTGCAGTTTGGGCTGCCTGTCAGCTGATGCCCAATGCCTTCCTGCAGAGGCTGGGGAGAAGCTGCAGCCAGGCCAGGCTGGCAAACAGCCCTGCAGGGCGTGGAAGCAGCAGCGGGGCAGCGAGGCTGCCATGGATCCCTTCCCACTGTGCCGGGCACGGCGTGTCCAGATGTGCAGCCAAAGCCCCCGGCTGCTGAGGCCCAGGACAAGGCTGAGGGAAATGCACCCACCTTGTCCTGCCTGCTGCATTTCCTTCGTCCTTTGCCTCATGTGTTCAGATAACTCATGGGCTTTCTTCTGTCCTGCAGCTTTGTTCTTTCCTTTTAGAGGACCTTAGAAAAACATGTTTCCTTTTCCCATTAATGGATCCCACAGAAGCAGGGCTACGCCTGTGGGGTCAACAGGGACATGCTACTCACCTCTGAGATGGGAGGCAGGCTTCTGTGTAGGAATGAGGGAAGGATCAGGAAGAGTCCTCCCTGCAGGCACATCTGTAACACAACAGCCACAGAAGCTTCTGCCACCTCTACTCAGCTGCACGGGCACCACTGAGCTGCAGGAGCGGTGAGGGGATCACGCAGGGTGAGGGCGCACACGTGCATGGCTCTGTCCTGGCACCTGCAGCGATGCCCCCCTGGCCGAGCTTTGGGCTCTGAGCTGGCAGCTCTCCCAGGGGAAAGGCCTTGACCTACCCTCACCACCTCCCAGAGGCTCAGTCATGGACATGGGTTGGGAAGCCGCACCACCTTCACCAACAGGTTCAGCTGCAAAGAAAGGCAGGACAGAACAGCACCCGTGGCACTGTAGGAGATCCTCAGGCTGCAGGAAAGGCTCAGCCCCGGGGCACAGCCCTGGGCCCAGCCCCTTCCCTCTCTGCTTTTCTCTGTGACTGCACAGACCGCACGGAAGGACACAGTGGCATTGCACATGGGAGGAGGATGGACAGCTAAATGCTCCTTCCTCCCACTGACAGTCATCCTGTGGGATCACTCAGGGCTCCAGAAAGGAGCAGGGCAAGGTTTTCAGAACCCTTCTGCCCTGACTTAAGCTCGAACGAAAATGGCAGATGAACGAGCTCTTGCCACTTGGATACTGATTAATATGTCACTAGAAAGGGAAATTCAGAACTTACCTCCAGCATTCTTCAAGACATTCGTAATATCATTCAACAACAATTCTAAATAATCAAAGTTGCGATCCAATTCTAGAAGGGAGCAAAGACCAGACCCATTTCCATGATGCACTGGCATCCCCTTCTCCCTCCCGGAACTGGGCACTGCAAGGGGGTCAGGAAAGTCCGTGGGGGCCAGGTGTGAATGGACAAGGCCAGAACTGCCAGAGCTGCACAGGGGCCTGGGGAGCTCAGGGCTGGCTCCTGGACACTCTCCACCCTCTTTGCAGGCCCTGTGACACATCCCTGGAGAGGAAACAGGGCCAGCCAAGGGCCCGTGGGGGTTCTCTCCTTCCCCCAGAGGAAACCCTCCCTGAAGGCCTGGGGAAAACCATCCCCAGCGCTTCCCGGGGAGCAGGGAGCGCTGTCCCGGGAAAGGGGAGCCAGGCTGCCGGCTCACCTGCTCGCCGCGCTTGCAGCGGAGCAGCCTGGGCAGCCCTGGCAGGCAGGGCCACGGCCAGGAGGAGCAGGAGGAAGAGGCGCAGAGCAAGGGCCATGCTGCCTTGCCCTCTGCCAGTCCCGCAGCTCTTGCTGCCACCGCTGTCCTGACACCGCTGTCCCAATGTCAGCACCACTGCTGCCACCGCCGCTGCTGCTGCCGCAACAGTTGTGCTCAAGCACTGACTGCTCGCTCCTTGTGCTGCTGTGCAACCACCGGGTCTGGGACCTCTGTGACCTCAGAGCCTGCTGTGACCTCATGGCCAGGGTGGAGTTGTGTGGGGAGTGGGATCTGCCTTCTTTGGCAGGGAGCTCGTCCTGCCCAGCTGCCCTGTCCAAGGGCTGTGACACAGTCCCAGCCCAGCTGATCTCACAGGCTGGGCCATGAAGGGATAGAGAGCAGCCCTGCCAAGAAGGACTTGGAGGTGCTGCAAGATGAGAGGCTGCACATGAGCCAGCCATGTGCATCCAAAGGAGAGTGCCCAGCAGCTTGAAGGAGGTGATACCACCCCTCTGCTCTGGTGAGACTCCACCTGGAGTACAGTGGAAGAGGTTTTACATCGACCTCTGTGAGTCATTGAGAAGTTTGACATGAAAATCCATGTTTACCCCTGAAAGAATTTTGTACCAAGGTTGTTGACATAGAAACCAAACAAGAAAGGAGGATAAATAAGTGAAAGTTGTAACTGCTTATTTCAAGAAGCACTTTGCTTGTCGCTCATGACCAGTGAGTAAAGTGTAAACTTATGAGCTTTGTAAGAATGTAGAACAAGCATGCATGCTAGAATAAAAACAGTGTTTGAAGCCTTCTGGAAATAGAGGGTGTTGCTTTCTACTGTCTCCGTCTCTACCACGACAGAGTACTGCATCCATCTCTGGGCTCCCCACGCAGGAAGGCCATAGTCCTGTTGGATCTAGTCCAGAGGAGGGACAAATTGCTCTGAGGGCTGGAGCCCTTCTGCTTTGGAGACAGGCTGGGAGAGCTGGTGGCATTCAGTCTGGAAGAGAGCAGACTGCAGGGAGACCTGATTGCTTCCTTTCAGTAGCTTAAGGGGGCTTGTAAAAGAGATGGGACAGCACTTTTAGTAGAGCCTTTTGTGAGCAGACCGAGAGGGAATGCTTTCAATCTAAAAGATGGTCAATTCAGACTGGACAAAAGAAACCCATTTTTTACACTAGGTCTGGAAGGCCTGGCACAGGTTGCCCAGAGATGTGGACATCCATCCCTGCAGACATTCAAGCTCATGCTCTCAGCAACCTGACCTACTTAAAGGTGTCCCTGCTCACTGCAGGGCATTGGACTAGATGGCCTTTAAATGTCCCTTCCAAGCCAAGCCATTCTGTGCTCCTGGGCACCATCAAAGCAGTGCTGGATTAGTGCTGGGGTGATTATGTGGCACCTGTATTTTGGTAGTTGTGTCCTTTAGCAATTGGCCCTGAGAGCATTCATGGGCTGGGCAGGGAAGTCTGCAAATAACAGACAGTGTGCTCTAGGAGTGTTGCAGTGTGATTTCATGGTTTACCCCAAAACCCCGGGTTTCTCCCCTGAAGATTCCCTCCCAGGTGTGTCCATCATCCCTCCTTTCCCCAGTCTTACCCCTGCCGAGCACTGTCTCTCAATCCTGCAATTCCAGAACGTCATTGAGTGATTGGCAGATTTAAAAGATGCCCTCTACCTTTGTGGGGGGGGGGGGGGCATTGGGCCATCCATGCATCCATGTGTCATTTGTCCCTTGAGATCTCCTCTCCTGTCCCAGGTTGGTGGGCTCCCTATCCGTTCCCTCCTCCCCTCCCTCGGGTAAAAGGTCAAGTAACCATGCGGTCCAGGAGTTCCATTGGAGCAGTTGCTGGATTCAGTGGCCTGTGGGCCAGAATAAAGCTCTGGATTAAAACCCTCCATCAGAACCGACTCCTTTCCTTCACTACCGCCTTAAAGCTTCTCTGGCAGAGGGAAGCCTGAGGAGCAGACCCTCCATGGGAGGAAGCTCCATCCCGCTGGCACTGGAGTCCCGGCATGTCTGCACTTGTCCCCACGCGCCCAGCTGCAACATCCAGCTGGCCGCAAGTGTCTCTGGGGTGGAACACCACAGTTGCTGCTATTTGGTTCAGCTGCGGGGGCCAGACAAGCCAAGGCACGTCCCGTCAGCTATGTAATATATGTTAGAAATATCATGCTATAAAAGATCGTATTTTTTAAAGATTGTGAAATCCTAACCAGTCTTTGACCGCAGGCAGCCCAAGAAGCAGAGATCTATTCAAACTCTGAAATTCCTGAAGGAGGCAGCATAACGATTGGCATTTTAGCCTGAGAATACACGCACCCAGGGCGATGATCACCGCCATCCTGAGCCAACAGAAACCGCCTAAGAGTGATCATCGCCCTGTTGATAACATCCATCAAGATAGCCAGATTTGCCAGGAACATGCATGTGAATATATGGCTTCCCTGAACTCGATCAATGCTGGCTATCAGCCAGGAGACAGCCTTTGTCCGGCTCTGCACAGTGAAACAGCCAACTATGAATATGCAGAGTTAGAAAAGAACTTGAACTCCTTCACCTCTGGCACAATAAACTGTATAAAACATCCTTGCTAGAGGCGGCTCTTGTGAACGAGGGGGAATCTGATGTGATAGAGGTTAGATCCAGGTTCACCCAGCGCTGAACCCAGGCTCAACGCTGTCTCTTTTGCTGTGGTGGTTTTGAGGACTGTATTTTGGTTGCGGAAAAGTTAAATAAATATTTCCACATTTTTTGATAATTTGACTTTCAATTGATCATTGATAACAATTAGGGCCACCCTGATGGGATTTGAATTTTGGGTTCGGGCACCCCTTTCCTGTCAGGAGGCTCCCTGCTGATATCAGCGGGGTGACCGGTTTGGGAGTTCACGAAACCAATCTGTGGGAATCCACAAAAATTAAAGGCTTTTGGGAAAGCTGCAAAAGGCAGGCCTCAGAGACAGTAGAACTGTGATTAGACCTAAGCAGCAGTCACTAGATAGGTCAGCAGAAAAATTATTTGAAAAGTAGAAAGGCAAGGACAAATAGAACAATGGTCTGTGTATTAACGCTTGTCTAGAATAACTCTCGAAGCTACAGAAAAGTTTATCTAACAAGATATCAGGAAGTTTAAGCTTAATAATGGAGCTCTGTGCATTGTGTTTTCAGACTTACAAGTAGGTATTGTATTCGAAATAAGCAAGCATTGTCTTAACCAAAGGTAGGTGTGCTTATAGTGGTTGGATAGAACTACTGTCAATATGCTTTTGCTTTGTGTGATTGGTCAAAAAACACATACAGTAAGTTGTATTATTAAGTTCTTTACACAAAGAACTGCCTGGGATGTGAGCTGGTGGCATCTTCCCATTGTCATAACCATGTAATGAGACTGATGCTGAAAAATGAAAGAGCTCAAGGCATGTTCCACAGCAGTCCTGTCCCGGTTGTGATTTGTACACAGCCCCTGGCCGGCGATACCAATCAAATACCAAACCGAAGCCAGAACCACAGCCAAAGATGGATAAAATGAGCCCAGAGCTCTTGGAAATTCGGAACGATCCGAAGAGGGATCTCCGAGGCTGTGGTGCTTTTTCTTCACTCAGAAAATTGACGTGCACAAGGAATCCACCTGGGAAAAGGAACCGTGAGTACCATGTGGTTGAGCGGGGTGTGATTGAGTGTGTGTGAGACGTGATTTTATCATGAAGCAAGTGTGGATGCCACGATTGCAGTTCCCCTCTCCCGTGGGGAAAGTGGTTGGTGAAAGGGGAAGCAAGTGCTTTTTCTTGTCACACGTGGGACCTGGGACTTATTGTGAGTTCAGGGGATCAATCATGGTTGGGGTCAGGAGGGGAAAGAACGTTCCCAAAATATTTTGGGAGCTGGTCTGCCTTCTGATCTAGAGAATCAGGTAAGAGAGCTTGATAACAGTCAAAAGACCTGCAGAACGGTTCTCCACGTGGCTGAGTAGACTGGTAGTGTTTCACAGACTTAGGAAATCGACACTGGACAAAAACCTGGGACTCACGTCGAGAATCCCAGCTGAAGGACACAAGGTGAGAAAATTAGCAAATGGGGGTTTTGGGAAAATGGGATTGAAAAAGTGTAAGTGCTAGAAAAAGCCTGTCGTGGGTTGACAGATTTTATCCCAATATCGTGTGTTGTGTCTGGCAGCTGTGCCTCTTCTCTCTTCCCCCCCCCGCCCCCCGGCCGTCTTGCTGCGGTGGGGCGGGGAAGAGAGGAGGGAGTGTTTGACCAGGTCCTCTTTGCTTTTGGCTTTTGGCTGCTTGGCTTGGCTAGCCACTTTGCTTGCTTGCTTTCTGCTTTTTGCGCTGTTTTTTTTTTCCTTTTCTTTTGTTCCCTCTTTCTTACCCTCCCCTGAAGATACTGGACCAGCTCCGGATGTGATCTGAGACGTCCAGGACACCTGGAGATGGCGAGAGAAGGTCAGCGCCCTTCAAAACACTGACTCTTTTCTTTTCTTTTCTTTTCTTTTCTTTTCTTTTCTTTTCTTTTCTTTTCTTTTCTTTTCTTTTCTTTTCTTTTCTTTTCTTTTCTTTTCTTTTCTTTTCTTTTCTTTTCTTTTCTTTTCTTTTCTTTTCTTTTCTTTTCTTTTCTTTTCTTTTCTTTTCTTTTCTTTTCTTTTCTTTTCTTTTCTTTTCTTTTCTTTTCTTTTCTTTTCTTTTCTTTTCCACTGTTGGGGAGTGTTCTTTTGTTACTTGTAAATAAATAGGTTTTGTTTTCCACTTTGCTCCTCTGAGAAATTCCTTCCTGAACCAGGTGTTGGGGGAGGGGTGGTTGGAGGTTTGTTTTGTTTGGGGGGCTCCCTTTTGGAGATTTCCCCTAATTTGTCCTAAACCAGGACAAAGCCCCAGGAAAAACCTCCCCAAGATCCCGGGAAGGTTATGCCTGAAATCTTGAGGGGAAGCCCATTGGGATGGTGTCCTAGGGTGACATTATGATGCTTGTATCCCCATTCATCTGTTCTGTGCCTTTAAGACCGGCTCTGAAGAGTGGAAGTTTTGTTTGGGTTTCTCTTATCAGGGACACAGAGACGAGCAGTACACAGGGCTGTTTTTCACTGCTTGCTTTCAGCTTGCTGCTTTGCTTGCTCTCTTTTCTGCTCTTGCTTCTGCTCTGCTTTGGCATCTGCTTATTAGCTAGCTCTAGCTAAACAGTCCATATTCCCTCCTGGACTGTTTCTCCTCTCTTGTTTCTGTGACCATCTCGAACCTGCTCCGAACTGGGACCCGGGAACACCGAAGGTTTGCACCGGTTTGGCCTGCAGCAGCTGCCCCAGCGCCGGAGGGACTGAGAACAGAGCAACCACCCCCGAAAGAGACTTTCTGATTTTGTCATCTTTCTCAGAGCGGTGTCATTGGGTATTGTTAATTTTGTGTGCTGGGGGGTGCTGTGCCTGAAATAAACAGGTTCCTTCCACCTCCCTCCAAGGAATTTTTTCCCGAACCGGTTGGGGGGAGGGGCCGTGTGGGTTTTGCTTTCTGGAGGGGCCCTCCTTTGCAGATTCTTTAACAAATTTGCCCTAAACCAGGACAGATGGATATTCGAACACTGGGATGACAGCCCCAGAAGGATGGGAAAGTCCAAGGAAAAGATGATACATTTTTGTATGGAAAAGTGTGGGGGGAAGGAGATTGAAAAATATGTGGTTTGGCCGGTGTTCGGCACTTTCAAGGATTTTGAGGAAATTGAGTATGTTGAGATGTGGAAATACGCTTGTTCGGGATTATACCCGATCAGAGCTCTCAGATGCTTGGCAAACCAGGGCAAGGAGTGGGAACTGCTGGAAAACCTTCCGCCGCCCTACCTTGTCCCTTTGCCCCAACCCGTGCCAGCCCAGGTACCTCAGGTGCCCACGCTGCCTCCCGAGGCATCGATCCCACGGGGAGAGGCTTCGGCACCGCTGCTCCCACCGGAGCTGGCCATGGCACCTTCTCTCCCATGTGAGCAGGTATTGGCGCCTCCACTCCCATGCGAGCAGTCCCAGCCACTGACCCTTCCCAAAATCAAGGAGAAACAGATAATTTCCCTAAAGAAAGCAAACTCTCCTCCGGCCAATTGAACAAGGTGGAGGACGAGGAGGGCAACCACTGGAGATAGTGATGACGACGAGGAAAAGCCTGGACTCTTCCCTTTACGGGAAGTACCAACGGCTCCAGGGGTTAGGGGCTTGACACATGCGCCGATCGACACCGGGGATGTGAGGGCTTTCAAGAAAGAGATGGGGAAGTTGATGGATGATCCTTTGGGGGTGGCAGAACGACTAGATGAATTTCTAGGAACCAGCACCTACACGTACAAGGATCTCAGTGCGATCCTGAGGTCACTGTTCAACAATGAGGAAAGAGAAATGATCAGACAAGCCGTGATCAGGGATTGGGAGAACAGGAATCCCCAGGGGGAGCGAGGAGATTAGATGTGGCCATCTTGGAATGCCCAAATGGAGGAAGGGAGGCAGAAAAGGATAAACTTGAGAAATATGATAATAGAAGGTATCAGGGAAGCAGTGCCGAAGGGACAAAACATGAGCAAAGTACTCAGGGAATGCCAGGGAAAAGAAGAAACCCCCATGGAATGTCTGGAAAGGCTCCGAAAGAGCTTGAGAATGTATTCCGGGACAGACCCCGAATCTCCAATTGGGGCGGTCTTGCTGAAGACGCAATTTGTGGTGAAATCATGGGAAGACATAAGGAAGAAATTGGAAAAGATAGATGGATGGCAGGACAGGGAACTGCATGAATTTCTTTGAGAAGCCCAGAAAAATCTACATTAGAAGAGACTAAGAAAAGCAAAAGATTCAGGCGAAAGTGCTAGCGGCTGCAGTGAGGGAGGCACAAGAACAGGAACAGGTCAGAGACTTGGCACAAACAGTGCCGGTGAAGAAACAAAATCCTTCCCAAGGAAAAGGTTCAAACAGCCAGAAAAAGGACTTCAAGTGCTCCTACTGCGAGCCAAAGGGGCACATTCGGAGGAATTGTCCCAACAAGGTCAAGGATGAAACTATGTTTCAGGAAGATTAGGGGTGTCAGGGGCTTCTCAGTTTGGGGTCTGGAACACCAGGGGAGGCCTTGATAAAATTGTGAGTGGGACCTCACAGACATGAAACTTGGTTTTCAGTAGATTCTGGGGCTGAACAGACCACGGTGCAGCAGTTACTGCGACGGTGCTCTCTAAGCGATGATGCAATGATGGTAATTGGAGCAAAGGGGAACCTTTCAAGGTTCCGATCATAAGGAATGTTGAAATAGAGACAGAAAGTAAAAAGTGTAAAGCAAAAATGTTATTGATAAAAGATGCAGACTTGAATTTGGTGGGGTGGTATTTGATGGTGGCATTGGAAATGGGTTTAGCAGTGCAAGATTCCCAGCTCAAAGTGAGATTGTATAAACTCACCACTCAGGATGAGGAGATGATTTATCCACAGGTTTGGTATGTCCAGGGGGAGGCCGGGAAGTTGGACATAGAGCCAATCCATGTTGAAATTGAAAGGCCAGAAGACCCCATTCGGGTCAAACAGTACCCCATCCCCATGGAAGGGGGGAGGAGGCTGAAACCAGTGATTGATGAATTGATAAAAAAGGGAACGTTGGAACCATGCATGCCCCAACACAACACCCCGACTTTGGCAGTGTGAAAAGCGGATGGTAGCCACAGGCTAGTGCAGGATTTAAGGGCTGTAAATCAAAGGACTAAGACACTGTTCCCCACAGTCTCGAATCCTTACACCCTGCTGAATAACATCTCTCTCAAGGACACATGGTACAGCCTGATCAATTTGAAAGATGCTTTCTGGACCTGTCCTTTAACAGAGGACAGCAGAGATTACTTTGCGTTTCAGTGGGAAGACCCAGAAACAAACAGAAAGCAGCAGCTCAGATGGACATCATTGCCTCAGGGTTTCGTTGATTCTCCAAACATTTTGGGCAAGCACTCGATCAAGTGCTGAGTCATTTTGTACCAATAGAGGGAACACAATTGCTACAAGACGTAGATGATTTGTTGATTGCAGGTCTTAGGGAGGAGGATGTGAGGACGAGTACCATTGAACTTTTGAACTTTTTAGGGGAAAAAGGATTGAAGGTGTCTAAGTCAAAGTTGCAGTTCACAGAGCCAGAGGTCAGATATTTGCAACATTGGTTAGCAAAAGGGAAAAAGAAGTTGGATCCTGAAAGGGTGGCGGGGATTATTGCCCTACCACCCCCACGGACAAAAAGAGAAGTTAGGCAACTTCTGGGGTTGTTGGGATATTGTCGGCAGTGGATCGAAGGATACAGTGAGAAGGTGAAGTTTTTGTATGAAAATATCACCATGGACAGAATCAAATGGACAGAAAAGGATGAGGAAGAATTTAGGGGAGTCAAGGAAGTGCTCACAGCAGTACCAGTGCTAAGGCTCCCCGATGTGAGATGGCCATTCCAGTTGTTTATGGATGTGAGCAATCACACAGCACATGGTGTGCTGACACAGGAATGGGCAGGGGTCAGGAAACCGGGTGCTTACTTGTCTAGGCTTTTGGATCCTGCAAGCAGGGGCTGGCCCGCGTGCTTGCAAGCGATCATAGCTGTAGCATTGTTGCTGGAGGAAGCCAAGAAAGCCAAGGAAGCCAAGAATCTTTTGGAGCACCTTCGGTAGTATTTGCACTGCACAATGTGCGGGGCATACAACAACAAAAGGCAGATAAATGGCTCATGGATGCTAGATTGCTGAAGTATGAAGCCACGTTATTTCACTCACCGGACTTGGAATTGCAGACATCAACCGCGCAAAACCTGGCTCAGTTTTTGTTTGGGGAAGCTTCAGAAAAACTCGTCCATGATTGTGTGAAAGCAGTCGAATTGCAGACAAAGAGCAGATTTGGAAGAAGAGGAATTAGACGAAGGAGGAAAAGGGCTTGTAGATGGCTCAAGCAGAGTGATTGAAGGGAAAAGGAAGTCACGATATGCAGTCGTCGACAGGCAAACAGGAAAAGTGATAGAAGCAGGCCTCCTGAACGTGGGTTGGTCAGCACAGGCTTGTGAATTTTATGCAGTTCCGAGAGCCTTAAAAGAACTGAAGAGAAAGAAAGGAACAATTTTTACAGACTCTAGGTATGCCTTTGGGAAGGTTCACACCTTTGGGAAAATTTGAGAAGAAAGGGGGACGATCAACACCTAGGGACGGGCACTGATGCACAGGGAATTGATCCGGCAAATTCTGGAAGCGATAACGGAGCCGGAGGAAATATCAATTGTCCATGTGAAGGGACATCAGGCAGGGATGCAGTTCCAGACCTTGGGAAACCACTTGGCAGACCAAGAGGCAAAAACCGCGGCATTGATGATGGTAAGTACCCCGGAGATCAAAGGGATCGAGGTCCCAAATGACCCTCCTCAATCCTCCACAAAGGAGATTGAAAGTTCTGAGAAGATTGGGGGAAAATTGGAGGAAGTGGAAACTACTGGATGGGAGAGAACTAGCCTCTGAAGGTTTTACCAGGAGAATTTTGAGGAGACTGCAGCAGCAAACACACTGGGGGGTTCAGGCCCTGGCTGAACAATTTTGGAAATTTTTCTGATGCAGAGGAATTTATGAATTGGCCAAACAAAGAGGTACAAGGATGCCTGATCTGTCAGAAAGTTAACAAAATCAAGGCAAGACAGGCAATCCTGGGGAGTCGCCACATTGGGTACTGACCTTCGGAGAGAATTCAAGTTGATTTTACTGAATTGCCCCAGCTGAGAAGGTTCAAATTTGTGCTTGTAAAAGTCGACAAATTGACCCATTTGGTGGAAACTTCCCCCAGTCCAAGGGCAACAGCTCAGACAATGTCCAGAAAATTGCTGGAAGAACTTGTGCCCCGATATGGGGTGGTGAATTACATTGACTCGGATCAAGGGACTGATTTTACTTCGAAAATTATTAAGCAGATGGCAGAGGCACTGGGCATTTGGTGGGAATACCACTCCGTGGCATCCCCAGAGCTTGGGACAAGTTGATAGGATGACTTAGACTTTGAAGGCACAGTTCTCTAAATTAATTTTAGAAACTCGGATATCCTGGCTGAAATGCCTCCCTCTGGCCTTGCTTAGTATCAGGACGATGCCTCATTCAGAAACGGGGCTCTCACCCTTTGAAATGCTATATGGAATGCCATATAAGACCAGGACACCAGTGGGACACCCCAGATTGGAGGACAGCCAAATTCAACTGTATTTAGTAGCAATAAACAGAAACTTACAGGAATTGAGAGAACAGGGGATAGTATCTCAGAGTGCCACTCTGGGATTTGCTATCCACAAAATTCAGCCAGGTGACAGAGTACTTGTGAAAGTATGGAAAGATTTACCCCTCTCCCCTCACTGGGAAGGCCCCTTTCTTGTCCTGACAAAAGACATAGCCATTTGGATGGCAGGAAAAGGTTGGACACACATGTCCAGGGTGAAGAAAGTGGAGCATCAGGAGGAGGCTCCCGAGTAGAGGATCACTTCTTCTCCAGGCGACCTAAAGATCAAACTCCAACATCCTCATAAATGACTGATGGTGAACGGATAGGTTGTATACTGTCTGACTGTGTGTGCTATCCATTTGTACACTTCAAGTGTGAGTATTTTCAAGGGGTTTTTGTTGTATACTGTAGGAGGGGGCAGAGACCAAATGGATTGTGCCCCCAGTGTCTGGAAGAGGAGCTTGAGCTGACTGACCGCAATCTAACCCTAGACGCAAATTTAGGAATTATCGAATTAGATTCACAGGAGTGGTTCCACATTTTCCAGAAGGGCATGCATGGAAAACTCAAATCTAAGGCAGAAATATTGGATGTGGAATGTCGGAAGTCAATCAAAGTACCATGCAGCTCAGATGCTGTCAAGATCTCCTTTAAGAGGAGGAATGTGGCTAGGTCAGAGAATGTGTTCCCTGAAGAATACTCCTGCTGCCGCAAAGATGGTCTTCCTTGCCGCTGGTGGGAATCCTGATTGGTCTGAGCCTAGCCATGTGCGGGATACAGAGTCTGCACAGTGAGCCTCCGATACTTGTGGGAAATCAGAGCTCCGTGGATGAGTGCAGTAAGTGCACTCAGATGGTCCCGACTGAGCGAAGGGACAAGGGGATCTTAGCATGCCAAGCCCCGGAGAAATGCATCAAGGGAATCTGGCAGGTACTGTTTGATAAACGGCACTCGAATCAAATTGTGCAGATTGGGCAAGGAGATCCTGTGTTTAGATCTGAAGGCTGGGATGCTGAACGAGCAGTCAGACAAGCACCAACACTGAGTGCTGAAAAGAAATGTAGAACCAATGTCGATCCCCATTTGCAGTCAATGTAACCAAACAATGTGGGTTGGGGAAAAGACAGAATCAATTTCTGTAGTGTATCACCAGGTGAATCCATTGTGTTATGACAATTTGAATCTGGGAATGTGCGTGATGAATGGGAAAATGTACTGTGTGGGAAGAAATATGAAATTTGATAGCAAATTCACCCTGAACAGAGAGCCAACCATGTTGGACTTAGCACAGGCAAATGATGATAGAGTCTGCCTGCAATATGTTTAGGGCTGTCTGTTTTGCAAGGAACAAAGATGGAATAGATCCTGAGGGAAAAATGAGAGTGATTACTCAGGAGCTGAAAAGGAGGGAGTCAGAACCGAGAAAGAAAAGGGTGGAAGAGGAAAGATTGAAAACTTTGAGTGATCAGTAGGAACAGTTCAGGAGACAATATGCTGATGGGGAACTACCTTCCCCAGATCGAAACTTACTCATTGATTTAGTTGAGGAAATTGCCATGGAATTGGGACTGTCAAACTATTGGATTTGTAGGGGGTTGAAATTGGCAGAGAAGTGGCCTTGGAAGGGTGAAGGTTTGGCTCCAGAACAGCTTTTGAAATGGGACAATCCAAGGGTCTCAAAATTGGCACTAAGACCTAAGGGATGGGTGTTGGAGCAGCGAGTGATTGGGAATATCTGCATCAGTCGAGAAGGGAAAGAATATACTGAAATGGTGGGACACACACCGTATATAAACACTTTGTTGGTGAATTCAGACAGCAAGAGCAAAGTCTGGCAACCAGAACCTCCTATGGTGTGCTGGAGTCAGAAGAATGAAACAAATTGTGATTGGAATGGTCAGATGGCACTTTGTTGGGTCAAGAGTCCCAGAGCTAATCCTTACCAATCCTTGGCAGGACTGAGAGAATATTGGGGAGACCCAGGGAAATCTAATATCAGATGGAAAGCCCCAGATGGAATTTATTGGATTGTGGAAAGAAAGCCTACAGTGAGTTACCTCCAAGGTGGAAGGGATCATGTACTTTGGGCACGATCCAGCCAGTTTTCTTCACTCTTCCTCAAACAAAAAGCAATTTACTCGGGGCTCCTCTGTATGAGACCCTGAGGAGGCAGAGAAGAAGCTTGAAGAAAATGATACCTGTCCTAAGTGGCAGGCAAACTTGGGAGGAGGAGGAGTGGCTGGCAGCAAGGATAATTGATTATTATGGGCCGGCCACATGAGTTCAGGACAGGAGTTATGGATATAGGACTGCAATCTATCTACTGAACCAGTTGATCAGGCTGCAGGCAGTGGAGGAAATTGTGTTGAATCATACCTCAGAGGCCCTGGATTGTTGAGTCGGCAGCACACTCAGGTACAGGCTTTTGTGTACCAGAATCAAATAGTTTTAGACTATTTGCTGGCTGAAGAAGAGGGAGTCTGTGAAAAATTCAATGAATCATAATGTTGTATTGAAATTGATGATTATGGGGAAACCATAAGAGGATTGGCTGCCAAAATTAAGAAAGTAGCCCATGTCCCAGTCCAGAAATGGAATTTGAACTTGCAGTCATCTTGGTGGGACAGATTATTTGAGGGGGGCTGGTGGAACAAAATAATATATTTTGTGCTGTGTTCACTAGCAGGAGTCATATTCCTCCCTTGTCTAATACCTTGTTTTAATAGACTGATACACTCCGTGGTAGAGGGTATGCAGATAGCTATAGTGGACCTGGAGTTGGCTTCCAGAAACAACATGTCCATGATCATGAACCTGGGAGACGGGAAGTGTACAAGCAATGCTGCTGAGGTCTTGGCAAAATTTGAGAAACAGGTCAAAACAAATGGGAACAATTATAATGGCTATTAGGGAATCCCGCAATGAGTGCATGGCATGAGAATTTAATAAAGCCAGCTCTTTGTAGGGGACCCTTAACAGTGGAGGGTAGATGTAGGAAGTAAATAGATAATGGTAATTTGGGATGCAGAGGGAGCATAAATTAATGTGTTGAAATTAAAGAAGGGGGATTGTAATATATGTTGGGAAATAATTCATGCTATAAAAGAATGTATTTTAAAAAGATTGTGAAATCCAAACAGGTGTCTGACCACAAGCAGCCCAAGAAGTAGATGTCTATTCAAACTCCGAAATTCCTGAAGGAGGCAGGATAACGCTCA
Source organism: Melospiza melodia melodia (assembly GCF_035770615.1). Taxonomy (NCBI): domain Eukaryota; kingdom Metazoa; phylum Chordata; class Aves; order Passeriformes; family Passerellidae; genus Melospiza; species Melospiza melodia. The sequence goes on along the minus strand of NC_086203.1, from coordinate 6,573,881 downwards.
GCATTTAGCTTATGAATAAACGCACCCAGCGTGATGATCACCGCCGTCCGGAAATGCCTAAGAGCGATCATTGCCCTGTTGATAACATCAATCAAGATAGCCAAAGTCACCAGGAACATACATGTGAATAAGCGACTTCCCGGGATTCGATCAACGCTGGCTATTACCACGAAACAGCAATTGTCCAGCTCTGCACATTGAAAGAACCAACTAAGAATGTGAAGAATTCCAGAAGAAACTTGGACTCCTTCTCCTCAGGCACAATAAACTGTATAAAACATCCTCGCTAGAACAAGGAGGGCTCTGATGTGATAGAGATTTGATCCAGGCTCACCCAGCACCGAACCCAGGCTCGACGCTGTCTCTTTGGCTATGGTGGTTTTGAAGACCATATTTTGGTTGCAGAAAAAGATAAATAAATATTTTCTCATTTTTTTATAATTTTGCTTTTGATTAATCATTTATAACAGCAATATTGTAATTCCAATAAAGGAGAAACAGGAGAGGAATACGGCTTCCAGTTCAGATAAATGCCAGCATTTTGCTGCCCATTCCTGGTTAAGAAATAAAGGAATGTCCTGAAGATCCCTTCATGTGGGTGCATTATTGCCCGTATCAGTACATGTGTTCTGTATAACAGGTAAGTTGTCTCTTTTATCACTGGATGAAACCCAAATACTGCATTGCTTCTTGTCTACTTGCTTCCAAGTCAAGGCAAATTTTGGTCATGATTGAGTGGGACATATTCACCTGTTCAGAAGCAAATTCTTCTTGCCATTCACACAGTGGCAAGATTGCTTTGTGGATTTGCTCTAATCGCACTGTAAATAAGGCGTATCTCTCACTAGAATTAAAGCTGATGCATTAGGATGCAAAGTTTTGCGTAATTTGTCCTGGTGTCTGCAACTGTAGAGAGTTGTTCTGGATTTAAATGACATTTGAAGACACGTGTATTCTACCATACTTCTCGCATACTAGAAGTGAAAAAACAGCCTTTGAAACACAATTTTATCCTTTCTTCCTTCTCCTCGTCCCAGGAATTTCAATGTCTGAGGTCTAAGCTCTTCAGCTGCCTCACAAACATTGTTTTAATTCAGACAGGCATCCATGCCTTGAGCCACAAATCATGACTGTGGCTGTGAAGCCTGAAGCAATGTAGGTTTATAGCATTAAAAATGATAATCCATTCCCAGGCTAAGCCAAGCATTTTCCAAATAACTCTACCTATTCTCAAGGATGTTTCAAAAAGGATCATTATAAAAGCTGGGAATGGGGAGAAGGAGTGTCTTCAAAATTAAAAATACAGCTTTCTGAAATCTTTATATTGCTATAAAGAGATTCAAAATTGTTCATATACGGAACATTACCTAAGAAGTGAATGACAGAATGTCAAAATAATTGCATGGGAAAAAAAACATAAATAAAAATAAGTTTACATGTAGATAATAAGTAAACCATCACTCTAAGAAAAAAAACAGAGCTTCAAAAACTAAAACCAATAAGTCTCTTTCATCTGTCTCAATACAAAAATATTACTGAAAAGAATTGGAGACCCTCAAGACCATTACCATATGCAGGAACTTCCAGCTATTGGGAAAAAAAATGAAGGAAACTGCAGAGTGCAATTCACAGAGGTAACCTGGAATTTATTGGTGGATTTGTTGAAAAATTTCTGAGACCAGGCTGGAAAGGCATAGGGGCTGGTCAGCCCATGGGTGGGCATTTAGAGCAGTGTGAGGGATGTTTCTGAGACCAGCTCCAGGGAAGAATAGAAGAAATCACTGGGACAATCTCTTTGCTGGCTGTAGAGTTTTTGTCAGTCAGTTCCTTGGGCTGGGGGAGCTGTCACGGGGCAGGGAGGGCCAGGGCTGGCAGTGGCTGCCCAGGGATGGCTTTGGCCCGTGTCCCTCCAAGCAGCCACTGCCCAAGCAGCTGCGCTGCCCCCGGGCTCTCCTCACGGCTTGCTGGGCATTGTTGGGTGGCACAGCCTGTGCCAAGGGGCGGCAAGGTGCCTGCAGGCCCCAGCTCTGGGGGAAACGGAGAATGTCCTGCCCGCATCCACCGTGCTGCCAGCTCAGCAGTGCAGCACAGCACGGGCTGACGCTCCCCCTTGCTCCTACAGAAGTGCTTGGCAAGTCAGACACAAACGCCCAGATTCCACGGGACACCCCAAGAATTATCTGCCCCCAGGATGTGCGCAGCTCCTGCATGACTGGCACGGTAGTGACACTGTTCACTGTGCCAATTTCCATGGTGCTGTGCTATGCTGGGTTCCAGTGGTGGAAGGAAAAGAAACAGTAAGTTGTGCTCATCTCTACCTCAAACAGCTTCCTTTAAATGCTTCTCATAGGCAGGGAACATTCCCAGTGAGGCTGCAGTGTAGGTGTGGCCAGTCCATGGTTGTCCAAAGAACGGTGGGGAGGGTTCTGCTACTGCCCAGTGCTTTCATTGTCCTCTTAATTGCTGGGCCTTGTCCTGGGGGGGCCGCTGGGGCTGCAGCCAGTGCTGGCTCCACTGAGGCTGCCTGGACAAGAGCAGCCCCAGGGGCAAAGGGCAGAGGCAAAGCATGGTGGGGACTAGAAAGAGCAGGGACGAGATTGCCTTTGAGAGGCAGAGGTGCTCTGGGGCCCGCTCCTGGCCAGGGAACCTGCCCAGAGCCGTGCCCTGCTCGCCGGGGCCTTGAGGGGCAGCTGTGCAGCTGGGCCAGGCTGTTCCAGCAGCTCCAGCCGTGCTGGGGAGCCTTGCCAGCTCTGGCCCCTGCTGTGCAGGAGGGTCCCTGTGTGCCACTGGCAGCTGGGGCCTCAGCCACCTCCTCTCTCCGCAGTCACAGCTCTCGACAGTAGCTGAAGGACAGTGACAAGATCTCACCCCCAGATACCTTGAGCAGCTCCTCCAGCAGTGGTGAGGACCTGGGTAGCCCCAACAAAAGCTCTCAGAGGACAACTCCAGAACAGCTGCCATACAGGAGGAAGCAGCCGATCCCTGTGGAGATCCCAGTTCCACCTCCACTCCCTGCAGGAATCCCTGAGCCTCCTCCACTCCCCACAGGGATCTTCAATATGCCTCCACCCCACTCCGGTCCATGCCAACCTGTGCCGCAACCCCAAAACCACTTCAGCAGCTTCCGTACACAGCTGAGACCACCACGTCCCCCTCATCTGACCTGTCTTCCAAATGACACTGAAGGTGCTTTTGTCCCCCACCCCACGTCCACATTCCAGAGCCTTGCCCAGATTTTTTGTTGCAATAAAGAGATGAAGCTGTAACCTCAGTGTCCAGGTGGTAGCAGCAGCAAAGCCCACCCAGCGGAAGCACAGGCCGAGCTCCATGGCCAGGAGCAGCCATGGATGCCAACGGTGTGGGCAGGCAGGAGCCAGGCAGGGGCTGCTGTGACCAGCGGCGGGGCCCCGAGGACTGGGGGAGCCCATGCTGAGTGTCCCTGGGCTGAGGGCACATTTCCTTCCCTGGCATCATCTAGGTCTGGGCCCCATGAGGCACACCAGGAAGTTTTGGGGTCACTGTTGATGGGTGCAGGGATCCCTCATGAATCACAAAGGAGTATTGATGGCCTCTTCCAACCCGTGCAGGGACCCCTCATGAGGTGTGCAGCGGGGTTACATTTGAGGGGGTTTTTTACTCTTCTCAGCACAGCAAAGGGTCACTTGGCCGAGGTTTTGCAAAGCTGGGAGAAAGCCTCTTGCAAAGCCTTGGGCCCGGCCTGCGGGCACAGCGGACAGGCGGAGCTCATCCCCTGGGGCCAGGCCGGGCTGCTCAGGCCGGGCCGGGCCAGGCTCGGGTCCCAGCAGGCAACGACCATGGCCCTGGGCTCTGATGAGGATGCTGAGCTCCGCCCTGGCCCTGTGCTGCAGCCCAACACATTTACAGCCAGGGCCGTGCCCTGGCCCACAGGAGGCACCCGGGGCTGCAACTGAGGCCGCATCTTCTCCCTCTCAAGGGGGCTGGCTCTGTTCCTTTGGAGTATCCCGAGCCTTGTACTTCGGCCTGATGGTGCAAAGATCCCCCCAGCATCCCTCAGCTTGCACAAATAAAGGCTTTGTTCTCATTAACATGAAAAGCTGTATGGGTGGCCTGCAGCTAATGTTCTTTTGTTGCCTTGCCCCCAGTCAATGCTCGAGTCTAAATGACTGACCCAGCCCCGAGCGGCCTTTTAGACTGATTTGATGAAAGGGACTGAAGCTCTGTTGACTGCAAATTCTCCAGGAAAACAAGTACAGGAACTTGGATACTTCTGGTGACAAAAGCAGAGTGCAGATTTGAACCTGTGAGGCCACCTCACTGCCGCCTCCCCCCACCCTTTTATTTTCATTTTGTTTAATATTCTGAGTGCCAGCTTTTGCATGAAATGGGCCCTCAGCAAGGAGCTGTTGGGCCTCCTGGCTGTGTCCCTTTGTGCTCCCAGTGCTCCTGGTCTGGTTGGGCTGGTGTGATAAATTGGTATGATTCGTGCTGATGAAAATTGAAACAGTAATCAATATTGATACAGTAACTAATATTTAGGAATAATAAAATAGTTAAAAGTTTTAATGCCCGAGAAGAGAGGGAGAGGAGGGGCTCCACTACCCCCCTCCCGGCAGATGTTCACAAGGACAGGAGGAAAGAAGCTGAAGATACAGTTTCTAAAAATGAGCAGAAAGGAAGCAAAACCTGGTTGGGTCCCAGAAGTTGCAAATTATAAGGGATTTATTGCCTTGATATGTAGATATAGTGATATGTTATTCTTGGCTTACATTGTACTGGCTTGATGCGCACGTGTAACCCAAAGGTGAATTAAAGGACAAAGAAGAGACTACAGAGCCTTCATCAGTGACGACTCCCAAAGACTTGTGCGACCACCAAACTGAGTAGCGGCACATGCGTGGTAAAAGTGGTAATGAAAGCAGAGATAGAGATAAGACAAACCGAAAATGGGAGGAGATAGTATTGACACATGGCATATAAGGGGTGATTTTCTCTTGGCAAGCTTGTATGTGATGTGGCAAGGGTCCAAGAGCCCTGCACTCCGTACCCCGTGGTTAACTTTTGCTTATGCACTATTATTGGAACCAAATTATCCCTTATTTTAATCAAATTATATTGTATCCAATTTTATATTTTTTTATTTAACTATTCAATTAAAATTGTTACTATTTTAAATATTGTTTGGTTATTTTATGATGGGGTAATTGGGAAAACATAACAGCTGGGACACTTGTCCATCATGCCTATGTGTCTGTTTCCTGTCATTCCAATGCACAGCCCTTTCCCGCTGCTTGTCATTTAAATACTGTAATTATTTTATTGGATAACTTACACCTTGTTATAAATGTGAAGCTTGACTAGGCCAATATTCAAGCAGCAATCAATTTATTAAATAATATGGTAAAGTATGAGCAATACAGTGGTAGGTACAGTGGGAGAAGTTTTCCCTCCCACTGCACACCAATAGTTGAGGCTTACAGGTATTGATAGGGGTATTCATAAGCTTTCTCAAGAGTTTCTATTCCAATTTTTACTCATCAGCAGTTTTTATTCCCAATTTTGTGTCACAATTTTATACACTATTGTGATTTAGTTTTTCTCAGGATGTATCCCAGAAAAGGAGTGTCCCAGGTGGTGGTGGTCCGGTTTCCGAAATAAGGAAGAAGTATCCCATCTGGTGAGGTCCAGGTCTCCAGATGTGTGTCCAACTTTTAATTGCAAGGACTATAAATCTCATCACAGTGATGTCCAGCTTCCCTTGGTCAAAACTATTAATCCTTGAGTTGATGTTCATCTTCTTTTCTGAAGCTGCTTTTCTCTGTTTTGTTAAGGCCTGAGATAAGCATGCTTCCTTTTTATATATTCTAAAGCTGTAGTTTCCAAGATCCTTACTACAAGGAATATTCTAAAATTATACTTAATTTATACTAAAATTAAAAGGTTAATATTGCAAAACTCTTTAAGGCTTAGCTACAAGCAGAAAGTTCCTGTCAAACGGGAATATCCTTAATGCTTTAATTCAAATGCTCCTAAATCAACTTAAGACTCATACAGGTTAATTGCAAACAAAAGATAGGTTCAAAGGCCTTTTCCCATGCTTTACTTTCCTCAGTTATTGTTAGAATTTGTCTTTATAACTGTCCTATGGTTGGTTTCCCCACATATCACAATGACAAATACATACGTTGCCTGTATGTACCTGACACATAACACAGCTTGGTATTTCACAATCCTGCACTTCATGATATTAAATTGTGTTAATCAGACTTTGTCCCATCATGAGTTTCTGGAACACATTTCCAAGCCTTCCAGCTGTAGCCCAAGGGAAGCTGTTTCTGTCTTGCATCACCAAATTGGCAGGGTTTTTGCAAAGACAGCCCTTTAGAAAGGACTTGTGTGAGCATTAACATCTAAGGGGCTGCTTTCAAAGACAGACCCAAACCTCATAAACAAACAGCAAATCTACCAAACAACATATTTTTAAAAGTACTTTATTTGTAGCTCTTGTTCCTTATGTTTTCCAGTTGGCCACCTTTTCCACTGCAGTGTCTTTCCTTGGACAGAAAAGCCCCCTTGCTAGATGATGTGACTTATCAAGGAAAACAGAACTCAAACACAATGGATTTATTAGAGCTAAACATGGAGGTTCCCATGATCACAGTAATAATCATTGATTTTCAGTTTATTTTGGTTTCAGATAGTTTTCAGAAGGGTGAGAACAGTATCTCAGATCCCCTGGGTGCGTTGGTGCCATAGCCACTTATTATCTCTTCTTTCTTATTATCTGTCCTTTCTGTAGTCCTGTAGTTCCTCTGCCCATTTGTTGCTCTTGGATCTCTGCCTCCTTCACCTGATTTTTATCTTTTTCTGGATTTGTGAGGATTTTTGTGTTGGTTTTGATTTTTTTTCTTGGTGGTTGTTTTGTCTGCCTGTTCTATTTGGTCACAGTTTTGCTATTGGTTTTTGAGGTTTTTTATTCCCTTAACAGCAAAAATTAGCTTGTGATTTGTATTGTGAAGTTTTGATACACAGGTGTTGCACATAAAGGTTGGTTTTGTTTTTAAAGTTATCTCAGACCTGCAAGGCCCTGTGTCTTTGAAAACTGTGTGCTCTTGAAGCGATACACAAAACAATTAGAATCCACAGTCTGATGTAATTATGAATTGGGTACATATCGTCAGCAGCCGACACAAGCGAGATAGCTCTCGTGAAAACTTGTGCCCTGAGCCTTGGTCTGACTCACATCTTCATTCTCAAAGATGTTCCATGTTCATTACATTGCACAACCTTGCCATGCATATTCAACCCCTGGCCCCTCCTGTCCTGGCCTCGCATGGTAATCAGATCCAGGTCGTTCTGGGCATGCATTGTTTGCTGTGGTGTTCGCACAGGGGTCTCTTAGTGATCTCTGAGGCGGAAGACTGTGGTCTTCCTCATGACTGAACTTTGGAACTTTTCTCCTTTGTGTGTGCGCTTTGGTCCCTTGGTGGGGGTGCAATCTGGGGGTATAGCTAAGGCCATGAGGTCACAGCAGGCTCTGAGGTCACAGAGATGCCAGAGCCCCGTGGTTGCACAGCAGCACAAGGAGCGAGCAGTCAGTGCTTGAGCACAACTGTTGCGGCAGCAGCAGCGGCGGTGGCAGCAGTGGTGCTGACATTGGGACAGCGGTGTCAGGACAGCGGTGGCAGCAAGAGCTGCGGGACTGGCAGAGGGCAAGGCAGCATGGCCCTTGCTCTGCGCCTCTTCCTCCTGCTCCTCCTGGCCGTGGCCCTGCCTGCCAGGGCTGCCCAGGCTGCTCCGCTGCAAGTGCGGGGAGCAGGTGAGCTGGCAGCCTGGCTCCCCTTTCCCGGGACAGCGCTCCCTGCTCCCTGGGAAGCGCTGGGGATGGTTTTCCCCAGGCCTTTAGGGAGGGTTTCCTCTGGGGGAAGGAGAGAACCCCCACGGGCCCTCGGCTGGCCCTGTTTCCTCTCCAGGGATGTGTCACAGGGCCTGCAAAGAGGGTGGAGAGTGACCAGGACCAGCCCAGATCTCCCCAGGCCCCTGTACAGCTTTGGCCTTGTCCATTCACATCTGGCTCCCATGGCCTTTCCCAACCCCCTTGCAGTGCCCAGTTCCTTAAGGCAGAGGGGGATCCCAGCACACCATGGAAATGGGTCTGTTTGTGCTCCATTCTAGATTGGGATGGCGTCATAGATTATCTGGATGCCCTATCAGATGATGGCTTGAAACCCCTGGAGAATGCTGGTGGTAAGTTCTCTCTTTGCCTTTCCTGACAAAATTATCCGTGTCCATGTGCGAAGAGGTCACCCATGAACCCTTTAGGTTAACATCATTTCAGGGTTGAAAGAATCTAGTAACCTTTCCCTGCTCCCTTCTGGACCCTGAGGGATCCCACTCTGGAGGCCCTGGGAGGCATCCCTTAAGTTACACCACATTGGCTCCCTCCACTGTTCTTATGTTCCTGAGCCATTGCCTCCCATTTCCTTGACTGGCCCTTTGTAGTGCCCTGAGACCAACGTCAGACCTCGGGCCTCCAGAGAGAGAAAGCTGGACCCACTGTGTGTCTGTTTCTGGGACCTGAATATTTCACTGCACGGCTGAATTAAACATCTGCGGATATTTTGCAAAGACCCTTTTTGCTTCTTTACCTTGAATTTACTAGCAGAAATGCAGGCTGCAAAATCCCCCAGGATCGCTGTCATTGAGAAAAAGGATCATTTATCTGTCCAACATCCTCCCGTGTGCAATGCCAGTGTGTCCTTCCATGTGCTCTGTGCAGCCACAGAGAAGAGCACAGAGGGAAGGGGCTGGGCCCAGGGCTGTTCCATGGGGCTGAGCCTTTCTCAGCTCCTTTGCCGGCCCCAGGGAGCCTGAGCTGCTCCTTCTACCACTGCCAAGCCCTGGCCTTGCCTGGGGCTGTGTTGGGAGCTGCAGCAGCTCCAGGGAGTCCTTTCTGCCCTCACTGCCCCGCAAGGGGCTCCTTCCATCCCAGTGTGGGGCCACTGCAGGCACGAGGTCCCCCTGGCCCTGTTCCTGAGTGGAAGGAAGAGCTGAGGGAGTGCCTGGGAGGGCACCAATCACCCAGGTGCCCTCACTGCCACTTGGGCCTGAAGGAAAAATGGAACTTTCCATTAAGGTCCTCCTAAATGGAAGAACCGAGACATAGGAGACACGAAATCCTTGGAGGCAGCCAAACTTCTGGACCAGATGCTGAATGACCTGGAGAGGCGCCGTGGTGGGTGCATTTCCCTCAGCCTTGTCCTGGGGCTCAGCAGCCGGGGGCTTTGGCTGCACATCTGGACACGCCGTGCCCGGCACAGCAGGAAGGGATCCATGGCAGCCTCGCTGCCCCGCTGCTGCTTCCACGCCCTGCAGGGCTGTTTGCCAGCCTGGCCTGGCTGCAGCTTCTCCCCAGCCTCTGCAGGAAGGCATTTGGCATCTGCTGACAGGCAGACCAAACTGCAACATGGTTCATACATGCCCTGAGATCCCCTGCAATTGCCTGGACCATGGGGAGATCAGGAATGACAGCAGTTTAGAGAAGGGAAAATCCTGGCCAATCCCAAAAGTTTTTACGAATTCTTGCTCATTATCCATCAGTTTGACCAGTATTGCTTCCTGAAGATGCCACCTCCCAGAAAGGGGAACATACCCACCTAATTTAGCTGTCTCTTTTTCTTTCTCCAGAGATGAACCGAAAGGCTGTGCTGAAAACAGCATTTCCTGCAGGAAGCAGGGGCTCATTGGCAGCCTCTGCTGCAGGAAGGGAGGTGATGCCCAGCACAGTCACAGGAGGTAATTGCTGTGCCTCTGGGCCTGAGCCCTGCTGAGGCTTGAGCTGCCATCTTGGCTGTGCGTCAGTGCCTGCCCTCCAGGGATGTCAGACAGGCCCTGCAAAGAGGGTGCAGAGTGACCAGGAGCCAGCCCAGAGCTCCCCGGGCCCCTGTGCAGCTTTGGCCTTGTGCATTCACATCTGGCTCCCACAGCCTTACCCGATCCCCTTGCAGTGCACAGTTCCCAAAGGCAGAGGGGGATGCCAGCACACCATGGAAATGGGTCTGGTCTGTGCTCCCTTCCAGATGAGAGTGGTGCCATTGCTTTGCCAGCAGCTGGGATGGAAGATGGTTTGGAACCCATGGGAGCTTCTGCAGGTAAGTTCTGAGAGAATATTCATTGACAACCTGGCAGGAACTGTATGACAGAAGCTTCTGTGGCTCTTGAGTTACAGGTGTGTCTGCAGGAAGGATCTTCCCAGGTCCTTTGGTGGATGTTGCACACAAGCCCAGCTCCCATCGCAGGGGTGAGTAGTGTGTCCCTGCTGACCCCACGAGCTGAGCCCTGCATCTGTGGGATCTATTCCTGGTGAAATGGAAATATTTTCTCTTAAGGTCCTCTGAGAGGGAGGAAAAAACCTACAAAACAGAATGTGCTCCTGGAGGCATCCAAACAACTAGACCAAATCCTGATTGACCTGGAGAGGCTCGATGGTGGGTGCATTTCCCTCAGCCTTGTCCTGGGGCTCAGCAGCCGGGGGCTTTGGCTGCACATCGGGACATGCTGTGCCTGGAACAGCAGGAAGGGATCCATGGCAGCCTTGCTGCCCCGCTGCTGCTTCCACGCCCTGCAGGGCTGTTTGCCAGCCTGGCCTGGCTGCAGCTTCTCCCCAGCCTCTGCAGGAAGGCATTTGGCATCAGCTAAGTGAGAGCCCAAACTGCACCATGGGCCTGGGATTTCTTGGTCTCTGGGCAGATCCGGTGGGGCAGATATTTGGAGGAGGGAGGGCCCTGAGGCAGCCCCAAGGGCCTTGGCCTTTCCCTGATCCTTATCCATGTCTTTCCCAAGTGATACTCCTTGAAGATGCCACCTCCCCACTGGGCAATGGCTCTACCTGATCTGGCTGTCCCTTTTCCTTTCTCCAGAGATGGACCAAAAGTCTTTCCGGAAGGCAGCACATCCTGGAGGACGCAATGTACCCGTGCTAGCCACTGATACAGGACATGAGGAGATGCCAGACAGTGCCACAGAAGGTGATTGCTGTGCCAGGCTCAGCCTGGCTGAGTAGTTCTGCTGGGGTCCCTCCATGTGAGACATGTCCTGAAACCTGAGAGAGACTGCATGGGGTGCCCATGGTGGGGAATGGGCAGAGGGGGAGGGCAAGGCTCCAGTGTGTCCTGAGAGGGCCTGGGTGTGTGTCCCTGGGCTGGGGGAGCTGTCACGGGGCAGGGAGGGCCAGGGCTGGCAGTGGCTGCTCAGGGATGGCTTTGGCCCGTGTCTCTCCAAGCAGCCACTGCCCAAGCAGCTGCGCTGGCCCCGGGCTCTCCTCCCGGCCTGCTGGGCTTTGTTGGGTGGCACAGCCTGTGCCAAGGGGTGGCAAGGTGCCTGCAGGCCCCAGCCTTGGGGGTAACGGAGAACGTCCTGCCCGCATCCACCGTGCTGCCAGCTCAGCAGTGCAGCACAGCACGGGCTGACGCTCCCCATTGCTCCCACAGATGTTGTCACTGAAGCAGGAATATATGACCCGGATCCAATGCGCCTCCCAAGAATTGTCTGTCCCCAGGATGTTCGCAGGAAATGCATGATAGGCACAGTGGTGATAGTGTTCACTGTGCCACTTGTGCTGCTAGGCTGCTATCTTGGCATTCGCAAGCTGTATGAGATCAGACGGTCAGTTGCTGATTTTTCTCCACAGTTTTCTTATAACTCTGCTCCATAGCATTGGTAGCCTGACTCGTAGTCGTGCTGCTGTGGAGTTGTGGCCAGTCCATGGTTGTCCAAAGAACTCTGGGGACGGTTCTGCTGCTGCCCTGAGCTTTCATTGGCCTCCTCATTGCTGGGCCTTGTCCTGGGGGCCCGCTGGGGCTGCAGCCAGTGCTGGCTCCCACTGAGGCTGCCTGGCCAAGAGCAGCCCCAGGGGCACAGGGCAGAGGCACAGCAAGTTCTCAGCAGTGTTTGGGCAGCACAGTTCAGGACAGGGCAATGCTTATTTTGTAGCTCATGTAAAGTTTAATGGCAACGGTGTTGCAGCACAAGCAAATATGCTCCAGTTCAGTGTTAAAACAAATCCAGCCTGATGAAGGTTTGGATTTGGCCGTGAAACTTTGCTCTTTTTGTGAGCCCTGTTCTGGATTGATTCCCAATCAGTCTTGGAGCCAGTTCTGGGTGAAGGCTCATCCCAGCCCTGAACGTTGGCAGTTCTGGCCTCAAAGGGACAGCTGAGGCTGCACTGGACATGACTGGGAATCAGGGCTCTATTATCAAAGGGCTTTGAGAAGTTTAAATTCCTATGTTTTTTCTACATGTTTTTCTTTATGAAATTCATTCACTTTTTCTAAACTTAGTTTTGAAACTAACTTGTTTTCCAGTGCCTATTCCAGTTTTTTGGTATAGTGAATGGTGGCCCAATTATCCCATGGCTGAATTAAGAGACTGTAAGTACTATAAAATGGAATGAGTTTTACCGTCTTATGCCTTTCACAGACTCATAAAACTTTTGTTGGTTTATGTGACCAACAGAAGCGTTTTTCTCTACTTTTAATTCAAACAAGCGGCAGAGCCGGAACCTGTTGAGAAGAGTCTCTTCATAGCTAAAGCAAACTGCCAGGGTTCTTTATTGATCAATATAAAATCTATATTTTATGTATATACTCCTGTCAAGTGACTGATAGAAACGAGGGATTTGGACTCTGTGGGAAGTACTGACCAGCTGTGCATTGGCTCTCCAAAGCTCAGTCTGTAATAATCAATCTTCTTCAGAAGAGAATGTTCAGTTTCTTCCTGGCACTCACTCTTGCACTCGTACTCAAAAACACTTCTTGAAAGAAATTTACAACGGCTCTTTATGCTCCCTTAGTTGACTTTTCTCTCTTTCTCCAGTAATGCCAATGAAAACCTGGATGATTCCATTAAAAAAGCTGGAAAGCAGATCCTGGAGAAGAGGGCATACATCTGCTCCCACCCACTGGACAGGACCTTCTGATCCCTCCCTGACAGCAGGCACTCATCACTGTCAGTCAGGGAGGAATTTACTGCAGTTTCATGAGGGAGAGATTAAAAGCATCTGTTAATTAAAGTCTTTGATAAATGTAATTGTATAAAAATACTACTTTCCAAACTCTATTTCAAAGGATAAGGATAAATAAAGAGATTTAATTTAAAGCTGAAATTATTTTGTCAGATAGATAGATGGATAGATATATAGGAAGACAGGTAGATATTAGATCGCTGGATAGTTAAATAACTAAGACAGAAATAGATAGATAGATAGATAGATAGATAGATATATAGATAGATAGATAGATAGAATGATAGATAGATAGATAGATAGATAGATAGATAGATAGATAGATAGATAGATAGATAGATAGATAGAATGATAGATAGATAGATAGATAGATAAATAGATAGATAGATAGATAGATAGATAGATAGATAGATAGATAGATAGATAGATAGATAGATAGATAGATAGATAGATAGATAGATGTATATACATGTCTGTTCCTCTTGGAGTGGGATAAAGAGAGGAAGTTTGGATGGGGAAATGTTTCTTCCCAGGGAAGGGACTGTGTGGTTTCTCAGTATCTTTTCACTTCAATCAGCTCCTCATTCACTGAGCAAGTCTGAAAGACTTGGGCAATCAGAACAGTTCTGCTTTGGAGGCACCTCCAGCTCTCTTGTCCAGCAGCACTACCAGGACACTGAGTCCCCAGTGTCCAGGGAGCTTCTGCTGTCACCCTGAGGGACACCACTGGTCACTGACGTCCATCGGGCCTCTGAGCCATTGACCACAGCCCCCTGGATGTGACCAGCCAGGCAATTGCTCATTCTCCAAACTGTGCCTTCATCAGATCCATAGCTCACCAAAGGAGGGACAAGGATGCAGGGCAGGGCTGATGTGTCCAGGGCATGGCAGAAGTCCAGAGTGGTGCCATCTCTAGCTCTTCCCTTGTGCACTGGGGTGTAACTTCGCGGCTGGGTCACAGGCAATATGTTCTCTGGCCAGCTCACTGCCTGAGTCCCATGGACAGTCACAAGAGAGGCTGCCCCTGGATCCCTACAGGGACCTTCCCGGCTGGCGGTGCCTACAGGGGCTCGCAGCTCCCTGCAGCTGACACCTGTGGCACGGGTGACACAGCAGCAACCCAGTACGAGGGACTGAGGTGAAGGAACCGAGAGAGATCACTTGTTTGAGTTCTAAGGAAGGTTTGTGTCCCCAGAGGAGTCAGGGACAACTGACAATAACTGATTTTTAAGGAAGAGAGAGAAGAAGGGGAGGACACAACTTTTACCAAGGGGAAGGCATTAGGGAAGGAGTGCAGGGCAAGGGCTATCCAACAGAAACCAACAAGGGGAAGGAGCAAACCTTGAAATCCAATCTTGCTTTGAGGAAGGGATGAACTACAGGGTACACACCAGAACAAAAGGCTGTGCTGTCTTTGATGGACAGGGGCATTGACAAATACTTGGTGAATAAACAACTCAGGACTGAACCACCAGAGAAACCAAGTGGGATACGTGGAATGAAACATTACAAACGTACAACAAGGAGTATTTAAAACTTACTACAGAAGAACAAACTGTAAAATAACAGACTACCACACTGGGGTGTTGCAGTGTGTCTCTACTGTGTTTTCAACTGCAATTCAGTTTCAATGGTCAGTTCAAACCCCCACCCCCCCGCCCCATCTCTTGTATTGTTATAGCATATTTTATCCTTAATGGATTGTTATTTTGCACCTCTCTTGTTGGTTTTGCCCCAGTTTTCCATCTTCCCAATAACCTGCCCTTTGTTCCTGAATGTTACCTGTTCCTTCTCCCAGTATGAACATGGTCAGTCCCTCCTCATGCCTGCCCCTTTCTCCAGAAACTTCCCTGTCATTTTTGTATCCCTTGAGGTCTCATTGGTTTGTTTAAACTCTTCCCCTCCCCTGTAATTCCCAATTGGTTTCAACACTGTATTCCCTGCCTTATGCTTCTCCCCAGGTTTCTCCCAATTTGTTAAAGTTTTGTACCCTCCTCTTGAACCTCCCCTTGTTGAAAAACCCCTTCTAGAGCCTGGACTCGTGTCTTGCTGAGCCTGACCTTCCTGGGCATAAACACCTTTGGGAGTCATACAGAAGACCTCTCCTTGTTCCTTGTCCCTGCCCTTGAAGCATTCCACCTGTGCCATAGAGCAAATGTGACCTATAGCAGCACCCAAATTGTGTGGCTTTTTGGGGGCAGCCCGCTCCTGGTGACAGTGCTGGGAGCAGCCCAGGCTGAAGAACTCTGGCACCGTGTCACTGAGGCAGCCACACAATCATGGAAGGACTCTGGCTTGGTCAGACTGCACACACCCACCCTATGCTCCTCATGGTTTTTTTTTGGCATATCCAAGCATTGAAGAGGTTGGGTGACTTTCCCCCCTGTTTTATTGACTGTGTCCTTTGAGGACCACAAAAGGAAGCAGTGCCTTAAATTGCACATGAAGAGCAAATGGTGAAGTAAAGGCTTCACCTTTCCTATGAAGCCAGAGGACTGTGTTAGCTATGGCCCACCCAAGGTGCCAAATTTCCGGCTGGGAAGCTGCTGACAGGAGGGAATGTGGAACTTGTCTCCAGCCAGAGATCACTTACTCCTCAGCATGCTGGGATGTTGCTGACAGTGCCTGAGGAGCTGAGAAATCATTGGATGTGATTTCCTGTGCCAGTGCCCAGAACACAGAGCAGTGAGCTCAGCTTGAGGACGCAAGGCCAGCCCTTGGACACAACAGCCAGGCAAGCATGAGCTCCCTCCCAGAGAAGGAAAATTCCAGCCATGAGGTCCATCCCCAAGCAGGCCATGAGGTCACAGCAGGATGTGAGGTCACAGCAGGCTCTGGGGTCACAGAGCCGTGTGGTTCTACAGCATCACAATGTCCAACCCCCGGTGCCCAGCACAGTGGGAGGGCATCCATGGAAACCTCACTGCCTTGCTGCTGCTTCCATACCCTGTAGGGCTTTTTCCCAGCCTGACCTGGCTGCAGCTTCTCCCCAGCCTCTGCAGGAAGGCATTTGGCATCAGCTGGCAGGGAGCCCAAGCTGAAGCATGGGCTTAAGATCTGCTGGGGCTGCAGCCAGTGCTCGCTCCCGCTGAGGCTTCCTGGCCAAAAACAGGGCAGAGGCAAAGCAAAATGTGGAGGAGAAAGAGCAGGGATTAGATTGCCCTTGAAAGGCAGAGGTGCTCTGGGGCCCGCTCCTGGCCAGGGAGCCTGCCCAGAGCCGTGCCCTGCTCGCCAGGGCCTTGAGGGGCAGCTGTGCAGCTGGGCCAAGCTGTGCCAGCAGCTCCAGCCGTGCTGGGGAGCCTTGCCAGCTCTGGGCCCTGCTGTGCAGGAGGCTCCCTGTGTGCCACTGGCAGCTGGGGCCTCAGCCACCTCCTCTCTCCACAGGTGCTCCTGTGCATCTTCAGAAGAGAGGCCTAGCAACTCGGGCAAAGAGAACTTGACCTGTTATCCCAGGTCTCCACTTATGCCCTTATCTGCCCTGCCATGGCTGCAACACCATCAGAAGGCCTTCTCACATTCCAAATTCGTTTTCCCCTCCAAAACAAGACCCTCTGCCCCAGAGCCCCCAAGCCCTGTTTCCCAGCCAGGAGTGAATGTGGGCAGCCCCTGTCTGCCAGGGTAGGGCTTGGCCCACATTTTATATTTCAATAAAGAAATGGTGTTGTCACAGCTCTGTCCAGATCGTAACAGCCGCAAAGGCCACCCCGCAGCAGCACAGGCTGAGCTCCATGGCCAGGAGCAGCCGTGGATGCCCACGGTGTGTGCAGGCAGGAGCCAGGCAGGGGCTGCTGTGACCAGTGGGGTGGCCCTGAAGGCTGGGGGAGCCCATGCTGAGTGTCCCTGGGCCGAGGACACATTTCCTTCCCTGGCATCATCTGAGCCCTGGCCCCATGAGGCAGGCATGGATATTTTGGGGTCCCTGCTGAGGGGTGCTGAGGTCACTCATGAATCACAAAGGAGTATTGATGGCCTCTTCGAACCCGTGCAGGGATCCCTCATGAGGTGTGCAGCGGGGTTACATTTGAGGGGGTTTTTTACTCTTCTCAGCACAGCAAAGGGTACCTTGGCCGAGGTTTTGCAAAGCTGGGAGAAAGCCTCTTGCAAAGCCTTGGGCCCGGCCTGCGGGCACAGCGGACAGGCGGAGCTCATCCCCTGGGGCCAGGCCGGGCTGCTCAGGCCGGGCCGGGCCGGGGCAGACTCGTGTCCCGGCAGGGAAGGGCCGTGGCCCTGGGCTCTGATGAGGGTGCTGAGCTCCGCCATGGCCCTGTGCTGCAGCCCAACACATTTACAGCCAGGGCCGTGCCCTGGCCCACAGGAGGCACCCGGGGCTGCAACTGAGGTCGCGCCTTCTCCCACTCAAGGGGGCTGGCCCTGTTCCTTTGGAGGATCCAGAGCCTTGTACTTCGGCCTGATGGTGCAAAGATCCCCCCAGCATCCCTGAGCTTGCGGAAATAAAGGCTTTGTGCTCATTAATATGAAAAGCTGTATGGGTGGCCTGCAGCTAATGTTCTTTTGTTGCCTGGAACCCAGTCAGTGCTCGAGCCTAAATGAATGACCCAGCCTGAAGCTGGACTTAAGACTGATTTGATGAGAGGGAGTGAAGCTCTGTTGACTGCAAATTCTCCAGGAAAAAAGTACAGGAACTTGGGTAATGCTGGTGACAAAAGCAGAGTGCAGAGTTGAACCTGTGAGGCCACCTCAACGCCTCCTCTCCCAATCCTTTTATTTTTATTTTGTTTAATATTCTGAGGGCCAGTTCTTGCATGAAATGGGCCCTCAGGAAAGAGCTGCTGGGCCTCCTGGCTGTGTCTGTTTGTGCTCCCTGTGCTTCTGGTTGCCAAGGTGTCAGGGTCTGTCCTAGTGGACAGATGACCTGATGGTTCGTAGGAATGATCTCAGAGTGCAAAACACCAACACGGTACAAGGGGGTTTGCAGTGATAATCAAATCAAACGCAGTTTTATTGAAATAACTACAGCAAAAATGCGATAGAGGGATTAAGGGAGAGAAAAAGAGAGAGAAAGAGAGAGAGAGAGAGGGGGGATATAGCTACCAACTCAGAGACGAACTGTACCAACTCTACCAACTCTACCAACTTTGGTGCAGTCCAGCTGAGGGTCCGCCTGCTACGCTTGGGAGATCTCAAAGGCGCTAGCTAACTCAGAGGTTTTTATTACTGAAAATTGCGAGGGGGGGGGAAACAGATACAATAGGGAACAGATGTAACAGGTAGTCCATGTTCTCAGCAGTAAATGAGCTTGATAGATGTAACAGGTAGTCGGTGTTCTCAGCAGTAAATGAGAGCCATTGTTTTCTTGCTCCAGTGGTCACAATCTGCAGGCAAACATCTCGCTTTGGTCAGCTTGCCTCCCCACACACCTCCCCCGGGCTGGGGGTTTCAGTCCCAGTCCTTGGAAGGAGCAGAGGGGCCTTTTTAGGAGTTTCATGTCTCAGTCCTTGATGGAAAAGCTTCTCACATCTCCGTCTGTCTGTCACGGTGGTTGTAAAACAGGCAAGGGTCTTCTATGGGAGACCACCTGAAACTCAGGAGAAGTCCAGCCAGGCCGAGAGGTGGGACAGCTTCCAAAGCTGCTATTGTTGCAAACGGGGCATGGTGTCCTCTTCTTAGCATACAGCAAACACTCCTGTGGAAACAACAGCTCAAAACTGAGCTTTCAGGTCTCAGGGTCCGTGGCGTGTGACTTTTCTCCTTCAGAGCCAGATATAGATGGGGGGGTCTTCTCTTCAGTGGTCTCCCAAAGACGATCGTGAGGCAGATGAGGGAAAATTAGGACAGACTCTCACGCAGGGCCAGCACCTCTGAGGACAGGGCGTCCTGCTCTGGGTGGTGGTGGCAACAGCATGTCCCCAGCAATAAGCTGGTAGCGCAGCCGTGGGACAATGGACACTGGCACAGAAATGAGAGATGACAGGTCTAGTTTTCCCTGCCTGAGTTATTTGACAGGTCTTGTGAAGCTGCAGAATCATCCCTGTGAAGAGAGGAGGTGGCTGGGGAATTGGGAAAACAAACAATGGGGTATGCATAAGTTTTTGTATATGCCCCATTCAGCATAGGCATTTTTAGGAAGTGATTTATTGAAGGAGTTTTGAAGCAACCATTACATTCAAAAATGGAGAGGGTCCTCTGGAGCTGAATGATCAAAAGTACATTGAGGTATTAAGTTTAACCTTAACAGCTATTGGAATTGAGATGGAAATTGATGAAGAGATACTAAGTCAAGTATTTCCCAGGGTATGGAAATACCTCTGTGTACCAGGGATGGCGAAAAATGCCTCCTCCATAGTAATTAAGCTTAAGGAAGGGACACAACAAGTCAGAATTAGGCAGCAGTACCCCCTAAAGAATGAAGACAGGGAAGGAATCAGTCCAACAATTGAAAATTTTCTGCGGTTAGCATTATTAAAAGAATGCCAATCTGATTTCAATACTCCCATTTTACCTGCAATCTGATGGGTCAGACCGGATAGTACAGGATTTGAGGGCTGTCAATAAAGTAACAGAAGATCTGTATCCTGTGGTAGCCAATCCATATACCTTATGAACTTATTTAACACCTGAGCTAATCTGGTTAACCATTTTAGAATCAAATGATGCCTTCTTTTGCCTCCATATCCACAAAGTCAGACAGAAAATTTTTGCATTCGAATGGGAAAGCCCTAAAAGTGGGCACAAAACCCAGCTCACATGGCCCGTGCTTCCTCAGCGCTTCAAAATTTCCCCTACTCTGTTTGGGGAGCAACTTGCAAAAGATCTGGAGTTTTGGGAAGCTCCACAGGAAGAAGGAAGGCTTTTGTAGTACCTGGATGATCTTCTAGTAGCCACTCGGATAAGGGAAGCATGTCTGGCCTGGACACTAAGCCTTTTGAATTTCCTAGGACCCCAAGGACACAGAGTATCAAAGAAAAGGCACAGGCAGTGAAAGAGAAAGTAATCTACCTGGGGTACCAGGTGAGTGCTGGGCAACGGACATTAGGGCAGGCTCGCAAGGAGCCATATGCCAAACCCCAAAACCCCAGACAATAAAGGAACTCCAAACCTTCTTAGGCATGGCAGGGTTGTGCCGACTGTGGGTTTATACTTATGGACTGCTCGTAAGACTCCTCTATGCTCTTATTGCCAGTGGAAACAGAGATCTCCAGTGGACAAAGGAAGGCACATGGGCCTTTCACCAGCTAAAGAGTGCCCTCATGTCAGCTCCAGCTTTGGGACTTCCAGATGTAAGTGAACCATTCTTTCTGGTTTTCCCATGACAGACAGGGCATTGCCCTGGGAATATTGGCTCAGGACTTGGGTCCATATCAGAGGGCAGTTGCTTACCTCTCCAAGCAACTAGATGCATCAGCAAAAGGATGGCCAGGTTGCCTCAGAGCTGTAGCAGCAGTCGTGCTGAATATTCAAGAGGCACGCAAGTTTACCCTGGGACAAAAATGGCTGTGCTAGTGTCCCACACAGTGCCCGCAGTACTGGAAGCAAAGGGTGGCCTCTGGCTTTCACCACAGAAGTTTCTGAAATACCAGGCCATCATGGTAGAGCAAGATGATGTAGAGATCGTGGTGACTAATATTGTCAACCCAGCTTCTTTTCTCAGTGGAAATTAAGGAGAAGCAGTACACCACGATTGCCGGGAGACCATTGAAGCTACTTACTCCAGATGCCCAGAATTTTAAAGACACTCGTCTAGACGATACAGAGACCTGGTTCACTGATGGCAGGAGTAGCCACGTTGCCAGTGGAAAGCGACATGCTGGATACACAGTGACTGCCTGCAGAGAAGTAATAGAATCCAGGCCCTTACAGGCAGGCTCCTCTGCGCAGAAGGCCGCGATAATTGCCCTGACCCGTGCCTTGGAAATGGCAAAAGGAAAGAGAATAAACATCTATACAGACTCGAGGTATGCATTCAGAGTTGTGCATGCACATGGAGCCATCTGGAACGAGAGGGGACTGCTAACCTCACAAAAAGAAGAGACAATGCAGCTGCTGGAAGCAGTTCAGCTGCCTGAAAAGGCACACCATAGAAAGACCTCAGAACTGGAAGAAGGAAATGAGCTAGTGGATGGAGAAGCAAATAAAGCAGCAAAAAGTGGAGTAATTATGGACAGATTTCCCTCAAAAGTAAGCCAAAATATAATAGTACTAATCAAAAGAGACATGCAACCACAAGGGGTGGGCTGCCATTGAAAGACAGCCAGTAATCCCTTCCCATTTTTGTGATCACTAGTGAAAGAAGAGCACCAGAAAACACACTGGGGCCTAACTACTTAAAAGCTTTTATGAAGTGTGGCTCCTTTCCCAGAATGACCAAGGCTGCCAGTGATACAGAGTGCATCAAAATAAAGTGTTGACTTTTAAGTAGTAGTTTCCACAGACTTTCTAAAATGAATATCTGATTGAAAGAATCATTGCCAAGAATAAATCTGCCACTATTACTCAGGTAAACCAACAGTGAGATCCTTGCCTCCAGACAAACCTCAAAAATACTCCCAGGCCGAAACTCGGTCAAATTAAGAGAGGCCATGGGCCTGGACAGCTGTGGCAAATTAACTTTTCAGAACTCCCAGAGAAAGGGGGGTATCTGTATTTATTAGTATTGACAGATACATTTTCAGGCTAGCCAGAAGCATTCCCCACCAGAACTGTCAAAGCTCTAGAGATGACCCGGATATTATTACAAGAAATAATACCATGCTTCAGAGCTCCAGCCACAATATCCTCGGATAGAGGATCACATTTCATTTCCAAAAGAGTGCCAAAGATTAGTAGCCACCTGGGCATAGATTCATAGATTGAGAACTTCACACTCCATACCACCCGCAATCAAGCAGCCAGGTGGAGAAAATGAATCATTTGATTAAGCAGCAGATTGTAAGACTGGGGCAGGATGTTAATCTGCCCTGGCCCCAGGCTCTTCCACTGGCACTGCTGCGAATTCAGACTAAACCACGAGCTAAAGAAAAGCTGAGTCCTTTTGAAATGCTTTATGGAAGACCATATGGAATATGAAAGAGAATGTCCACCCACATTGGAGAGATAACCCTGGCCACCTGCATGGTGGCTTTAAGCAAACAGCTCAGAGAAATTGAAAAACACGTGGCTAGAACTCGGAGCAAAGAGCTAGACAGACCAGTACATAACATACAGTCTAGAGATTATGTATATGTTAAGCCTCTTGCAGAAAAGACTTTGGATGCACAGTGAGAGACATCACTGCAAGTGCTTCTCACCACCTTCACTGCAATCCAGATCAAGGAGCAGAATGCGTGGATGCATCGCTCTCGAGTGAAGAAAGCCCCAGGAGCCCCTTAGAGAGGGACATCAAGAAACAATGAACTGAGATTAAAACTTACTCAGGCAAAATGAGTATATTGCAGCCAGGGGTAGTTTGTCATTTCAATTACAGAATTGATTTGTATGTAATTATAACTGGAGTCCTAGAATTAGAGAGTACCTCTATCCCAAGCAATGCTGAATGGCCTTGGTCCCAAGCTTTCAATCTGTATACTGGATCCATGGGAGAACTTTCTAAGATAAAAGAGCTAAACCTGTCCACTGTAGTAATTCATGAAGATCAGGTATATGAGGAGCAAGAGTGGCAAGAACGAGAACTGTGGACACTTCAGGAGATCAAGAGAGAAGAAATCAAAATAGAGTGCTAGGTAGTCAATGAGACGGCTAATGAGAAACCAGATGAAATTAGTGTCTCAACCTCCCCGTATACAGGCACCAAGAAGTTTGTGATAGCCCAAGTGAACCAGACTGTTGGTGTAATTTCTCCTTGATACAGCCTGTAGAAGTGACCTGCCTTTAAGCTCGAGATGCTATAAAGCTCTCATTTAAATTTTAAATCAACACTGCACTTTTTACAATGGCAGGACCTTATACAACCCACACTAGTAATCAAATAGTTCAGACCCAACCCAAACTTGAACCTGAAGTGTGAGAAACAGGCCCCTACGTAGGGAAGAATGTAAGTGAAAACAACTGTTGTTCAATCCAGAATGGTCTCTCAAACGTGTTGAGTTGCTAGTGCAAATTAACATCTCAAAAATCCAACCAGCCTGCTCCTCTTTCCTAAGAACATCCTTTGAGGGCTGCACAAGGTGGTTACAAAGACAGATATAGCTCAGGAGCAGAATAAGAAATTATCTAACTTGGATGTTAGGGAATGGATTGAGAGTTTTAAATGGAATTGATTCAGAAATACTGATGAATAAGCTGGCCACTGCAGCAGGTGACCTAGCAAAATTGAAGCAGCCTTAACAGTCAGCTCTATTGGCATTAGGAACTAGCCAGTGGCAGGTTTCCAAAGTACTGCCAAAGTGGGAAAAGGCTGGGAGCCAAGACCACAGGGTAATATTAGAAGCACTTGGTACAGTTGGAAATAATGTGTCTTTAGCTTTCAGTTGTATACAAGCACAGTTATAGATGTAGGCAACAGCAGCTCTGATCATACGGGAAGGGGGTGAAGGTAATTTTCCAGCTGAAATTTGGGAAGTTGTCTGGGATAATGTGATTGATTTTGTAAAGAAGTTTCAATCCTGGTGGACTATAGTAAATTTCACCTATGATCCTGCTTCTAATGTGGCCACTGCCTTTGTTCTTATCTAACATTATGCCACTGTTTATGTTATCCGCCCCATCACTGCACTGGGATTAAATAATGAAAAAACAGTGCTCTACCCTTCAGAACATAGGGTGTGGGCTGGAAAGGTGAATGAAAAGAGGCAAACAGTAAAGTTAGAATCCTGCATTACTAGAGAACAACTGGGATTCATTTGTGAAAGCAATACAATTAATGCCCAAATGTGTGTCTAGACACTGAACAGAGTATTTGCCACTTTGAGATTCATGCAGTCACTGATCAGAAAACTGTGCTCATATATACTAGTAAAAGTTATGTGTGCCTGAGAACTGCTTGTGCTGCTGTAAAAATTGATAACAACAATATTATTTTGTCTAGAAGAAATAATTTTAATTTTTGTATTTGCAATGTTGTGAAGATTATCGGGTGTGATTTTTTGTACATGGCCCCCCTGACATCCCACCAGTTGATTAAAACCAATTACACAATGTAACACAGACTATCACCAACTCCTGTTGGGATGGAATAATAACCAGAATTCTGCAAAGAGTAAAGCAAACTGCAGATCATCACTGGTGGAATGTGATCTTTGGGTGGTCACCAACTGACAATGGAATCCTTAATAAAATGTGTCATCCCATTGTAGTTTTGTTAATATTAGCTGGAATAAGCTAATTTTAGGGTTATCCATTATATTGCTAATGTGATATTGGAGAATACTACAGCAAACAGCTGTGTTAACCTCCTTATCAAATGTACATGGTAAAGTGTTAAGAGACACTTATTGTCATAGGGATTTGCATTAGATAAAAGAATTTACTTATTTTCTAGGAAAGGGGGGAAAAGAGACAGAGTAGAAATTTTCCAGAGTAGAAATCCATTTTGCTTTAGGCGAAATGTACATCTTTGAGTTAAGTCTGTAGTTGGAAAGCATAGCTGTTTAGTCTGACTGGTAAAAAGCCTAGGCTCAGAGAAACTGCTTCAGTCAAGGACAGAGATAAGGGGCTGGCAGGGGACACAGAGACAGAGGAACTGCTATGAGAACAGGCCAACCTGACCTGGGAATTCTTCCTGATAAAGATTAACTAGCGGTAAATGTCACACCAAATTTGTAAAAATGAATATGTAGGAACCTATTGTAAAATTGGATGCATATCTACTTGAGAGGGTGATAAAAAAGGATCTGGAGTTCCCAGAGGTATGCATGTCTTTTAAGGAGAGGAATCTCCACATGCATCCAGCACAGTAATAAACATACCAACTTTACAACTTTCACAAAGTCGTGGAGTTGCGTTTACCTCTGCAAAAGAGGCCCCGGTGTCAGCTGGCTCACAGCGACCCTCCTGCACAGCAGGAGATGCCCACTGTGCTCAAAGTTTGCCTCTGAAGACTGAGAGATGAGCTGGTAAGAAATCCCGGAAATTATCAGTGAAAGGGCTTTAAGTCTGTTGTTGTCACTAGGTAAAAATCTCCAGTGGGAAAAGAGCCTCTCCAGTACACTGGGTGTCTTGTGATGACTTAGTTCATCTAAGAGTAATGATCACCAATTAAATGCAGTTTTATTTTTTATTCGGCAAGCATAAAAGTGTTCCAAAATTTTCAGAATTCTAAAACTACTTTGAAAAATCCAAAACTACAATAGGAAAAGGGAAGAAATATTTAGGGATATTTTTCTACAAAAAATGTTTCTAAATATTTCTAAAATCTTCTGCTGTGTATAAATGTAAAACAAAGACAAAATGGGGCTGCTTTGTCTCAGGTGCCCCATGCACAGCTGCTGCCTGCCCAGCCCTGGCTGTGCCCAGACAAGCAGCTCTGCCAGAGCTGGTGGTAGCACCGACACACCTGAGCTGAACCCCAAAGATGTTGCCAGGCTCAGGCCCTTCCCTGGTGGGAGGGCTGCACCTCCTGGCCTGGCTGGACACCAGGGACAGCACCTTTGGGGACAGAGGCTCCTGCTCTGGGTGGTGATACCAACAAGCTGTCCCTAGCAATGAGCTGGTAATGCAGCCGTGGAAGGGACAACAGACACGGGCACGGAGATGCGAGATGACAGGTCCAGTTCCCCCTGGCTGAGTTATTTGGCCAGTCTTGTGAAGCTGCAGAGGCATCCCTGTGGAGAGAGGAGGTGGCTGAGGCCCCAGCTGCCAGTGGCACACAGGGAGCCTCCTGCACAGCAGCGCCCAGAGCTGGCAAGGCTCCCCATCTTCTCTGGACAATCACAGACTGGCAACAACACCACAGCAGCCTCTCTGGGAACATTTCCTGTCTACAACATTAGACTTTTAAAACAAGCTGTTTGAGGGAAAGGTGAACAAAACACTCACCCTTTTCTCTTCCAGCAAGTCCAAATTTGGACACAGCATAAGATGAAAATAAGCTCCAAAAAAAGCAGGCCTGCTATTAATCCTATCCAGAAACCCCTTCCAGGGCCCTTCTGGGAATCCAGAACACGTGTGGTGGGGCTGGCTGCACCTGTGGGAGCAATGGGGAGCGTCAGCCCGTGCTGTGCTGCACTGCTGAGCTGGCAGCACAGTGGATGCGGGCAGGACGTTCTCCGTTTCCCCCAGAGCTGGGGCCTGCAGGCACCTTGCCGCCCCCCTTGGCACAGGCTGTGCCACCCAACAAAGCCCAGCAGGCCGGGAGGAGAGCCCGGGGGCAGCGCAGCTGCTTGGGCAGGGGCTGCTTGGAGGGACACGGGCCAAAGCCATCCCTGAGCAGCCACTGCCAGCCCTGGCCCTCCCTGCCCCGTGACAGCTCCCCCAGCCCCAGGGCACAGAGTCAGGCCCAGTCAGGACCCAGTGCAGCCCCTGCCCAGTCGGGAGCCAAGGCTGGCTCTGGCCCTGGGCTCGCGGCAGGGCTCCCGCTCGGGGCTGCTCCTGTGCCTTGGGCCTATGGGCACTCAGGGCCAGCTCCGGAGCAGCTGCAGCGGGAGGGACATTGGTGCACGGGTCCCCTGTCCCTGGGGCTGTGAACGAGCTCCAGAGGCTTCCAAGGCTCCAGAGGTGCCTCCATCTTTGGCTGCTGCTGGGCCATACAAGGGCAGGACCTGGGGAAAAAGCTGCCGCCACACAGCCCTGCTAAATGGCTGACAGTGGCAGAGCAATTACCTCCTGTGCCTGTGCCCATGTCTGGCATCTCCTCCTTTCCTGCAGCAGGGGCTGCCAGTCGGCCTCTGCTTGCTTGGGGAAACACTGCCTTCTGTCCTGCCTTTTGCTCCATCACTTGAAAAAGGAAAAAGTTCAGCTGCATCAGATGGAACAATTTCGGATTTCTTTTGGTGGCATCTTTAGGACATCAGGCTTATCAAAATGGGGATAAGATTCAAAACCATCTGGCCTTTTGGGGCTGGGCCAGGGCCCACCTTCCTCCAAATAGCTGCCAGGCCTGAGCAGAAGGTGTGAGGGGATCGCGCAGGGCGAGGGCACACACGTGCATGGCTCTGTCCTGGCACCTGCAGCAATGCCCCCTTGGCCGAGCTTTGGGCTCTGAGCTGGCAGCTCTCCCAGGGGAAAGGCCTTGACCTACCCTCACCATCTCCCAGAGACTCCATCCTGAACGTGGGTTGGGAAGCCAGACCACCTTCACCAACAGGTTCAGCTGCAAAGAAAGGGAGGACAGAACAGCACCCGTGTCACTGTAGGAGATCCTCAGGCTGCAGGAAAGGCTCAGCCCCGGGGCACAGCTCTGGGCCCGGCCCCTTCCCTCTCTTCTCCTCTCCGTGGCTGCACAGTGCACACAGAAGGACACACTGACATTGCACACAGAAGAAGGATGGACAGCTAAATGCTCCTTCCTCCCACTGACAGTCATCCTGTGGGATCCCTCAGGGCTCCAGAAGGGAGCAGGGCAAAGTTTCCAGAACTGAACAACCTTTAGAGGAACTTAAAGGAAATGCCATATGAGTGAGCTTTTGCCACATAGACACTGATTATTCTGTCAGGAAAGGTACGTTGAGAACTTGTCTCCAGCATCTGACAACATCTTCAAACCACCATTTACCATCATTTCCAAATAATCCAAGTCATGATCCCAATCTAGAAGGGAGCAGAGATTCTACGGAACCATTTCCATGATGTGCTGGGATCCCCTTCTGACTTGAGGAATTGGGCACTGCAAAGGGGGTGGGGTAAGGCTGTGGGAGCCTGTGGCTCCTGATCACTCTCCAGACACTTTGGAGTCCCTGTGCAACATCCCTGGAGGGGCAGCTGGGGCCGCCCAGGGCCCTGGGGCTCTCTCGCTGCCACACAGGAAACCCACACTAAATGCTCGGGGAAATCTGCAGTGCCACAGCTATTGCTCCCAACCTCTGTCCCGCCCTCCTGTTTGCCAACCTGCCCAAGAAACAGCTTCCCCATCCCAAGGGCACATAGCCAAGCTCTGTCAGGACCCAGTGGAGCCTTGCTCTCCCCCCTCTGCCCTTTCCCCACCATGGGCACCCCGTGCAGCCGCTCCCAGGTTTGGGGACGTGTCTCCCACGGAGGGAGCCCAGCAGGACAGCTCAGTAGCCGAGTGCCCTGAGCCGGCTCGGGACAATTCCTCTGGACTGTGCCCGTCTTGTCCGGGCTGTGCCCACAGTGCCAAGCAGCAGAGAGGGCAGCTCAAGCCTCAGCAGGGCTCAGGCCCAGAGGCACAGCAATTACCTCCTGTGGCTGTGCCTGGCATCGCCTCCCTTCCTGCAGGAAATGCCACCTTCCACAGAGCCTCTCTGTCCATCCCTTCAGAAAGGAAGAGACTTGGTGGGATGCAATCATTGCACATCCAGGTGGTGACCTCCTCAGGAGGCAATACTTGTCCACAACATGGATAAGAATCAGGAAAATCCTGATCCCCACAGGCCTTTGTGGCTTCCTATGGCCCTCCCTCTGCCAAGCAGCCACACCTCAGGATGTGCTCAGACACTGGGAAAATGCAGGGGATCCATGGTGAAGTTTGGGCTCTCTGTCAGTTGATGCCCAATGCCTTCCTGCAGAGGCTGGGGAGAAGCTGCAGCCAGGCCAGGCTGGCAAACAGCCCTGCAGGGCGTGGAAGCAGCAGCGGGGCAGCGAGGCTGCCATGGATCCCTTCCTGCTGTGCCGGGCACGGCGTGTCCAGATGTGCAGCCAAAGCCCCCGGCTGCTGAGCCCCAGGAAAAGGCTGAGGGAAATGCTCTCACCATTCTCTTTCTGCAGTTCCTCCACCATTTGTTTAAGGATGTTATTTGGCTCATCGGCTTCCTTGTGACCTGTGGCTTTGTTCTTCCCTCTCAGAGGACCTTAAGAGAAAGTGCTTCCATTTCCTATGAATGGATCCCACAGAAGAAGGGCTCAACCTCTGGGGTCAGCTTAGACACACTACTCACCCCTGCGATGAGAGCCTGGCTTTGGTGAAGGAACCAGCAAAGGAACAGGAAAAGTCCTCCCTGCAGACGCATCTGTAACACAACAGCCACAGAAGCTTCTGTAACCAGGTTCCTGCCAGGTTGTCAACAATTATTCCGTGGTGGGACAATGAGAACAAACCTGCACGAGGCTCCAAAGGCTTCAAAACTTTCTTCAGCCAATCTAATGGAGAAATCTTCCTAGCAAGCTCATCTAGAACAGAGCAGAGATGAGTACATTTTACAGGGCATGCTGGGATCCCCGTCTGCCTCTGGGAAATGGGCACTGCAAGGGGGTCGGGTAAGGCTGTGGGAGCCAGATGTCAATGGACAAGGCCAAAGCTGCACAGGGGCCTGGCAAGCTCTGGGCAGGCTCCTGGTCACTCTGCACCCTCTTTCCATGCCCTGTGCGACACCCTTGGTGAGGTGGCTGAAGCAGCCCAGGGCCCTGGGTGCTCTCACTCCCACAGCTGCAACTCTTGCTAAAGCCCTGGGGAAAGCTGCAGCAGGCAGTGCCACAGCTACCCCCCTGTCCCTCTGACTCTCCTGCCCTTTCTCCTGCCTTTCCCACATTCTTCTATCTCTCCATCTCTCTTTGCCTTGGGACCCCTTCCCCATCCCAAGGGCACGTGGCCAGGCCCTTTCAAGACCCAGTGGAGCCTTGCTCTCCCCCTCTGCCCTTTCCCCACCATGGGCACCCCGTGCAGCCGCTCCCAGGTTTCGGGACGTGTCTCCCACGGAGGGAGCCCAGCAGGACAGCTCAGTACCCGAGTGCCCTGAGCCTGCTCGGGACAATTCCTCTGGGCTGTGCCCGTCTTGTCCGGGCTGTGCCCGCAGTGCCAAGCAGCAGAGAGGGCAGCTCAAGCCTCAGCAGGGCTCAGGCCCAGAGGCACAGCAATTACCTCCTGTGGCTGTGCCTGGCATCGCCTCCCTTCCTGCAGCAGAGGCTGTCAATGAGCCACTGCTTCCTCCGGGAAACTGCGCCTTCATCACAGCCTCTCCATCTGCTTCTGGAGAAAGGATTAGGTACAGCTGGGTCAGGTGGGGTTGTTCCCCTTTGAGGATGGGGAAACTTCAAGAGGCAATGCTTGGCAAAGACATGGTTAAGAAGCAAGAAATCCCTAGAAAATTTTTGGTGAAGCCAAGGCCCTCTGTACTCCAAACAGCTGCCCCTTCTGATTTGACTGGCGACAGGGAAATCGCAGGCGATCTGAGGTCCGTGCTGCTGTTTGGTATGCCTGTCAGCTGATGCCCAATGCCTTCCTGCAGAGGCTGGGGAGAAGCTGCAGCCAGGCCAGGCTGGCAAACAGCCCTGCAGGGCGTGGAAGCAGCAGCGGGGCAGCGAGGCTGCCATGGATCCCTTCCCGCTGTGCCGGGCACGGCGTGTCCAGATGTGCAGCCACAGCCCCCGGGTGCTGAGCCCCAGGACAAGGCTGAGGGAAATACACCCACCTTTTCCTGCCTGCTGCATTTCCTTCGTCCTTTGCCTCATGTATTCAGATGGCTCATGAGCTTTCTTCTCTGTTGTAGATTTGTACTTTCCTGTTGGAGGACCTTCAAAAAACATGGTTTGATTTCCTATGAATGGATATCACAAAAGCA
The DNA here is from genome assembly GCF_035770615.1 of Melospiza melodia melodia. NCBI lineage: Eukaryota > Metazoa > Chordata > Aves > Passeriformes > Passerellidae > Melospiza > Melospiza melodia. The sequence continues at coordinate 6,543,317 of NC_086203.1, read as the reverse complement.
GAACTCAGCCTGTGGGGTCAGCAGGGACACACTACTCACCCCTGTGATGAGAGCCTGGCTTCGGTGAAGGAACCAGCAAAGGAACTGGAAAAGTCCTCCCTGCAGACGCATCTGTAACACAACAGCCACAGAAGCTTCTGTAAGCAGGTTCCTGCCAGGTTGTCAACAATTATTCCGTGGTGGGACAATGAGAACATACCTGCAGGAGGTTCCAAAGGCTTCAAAACTTTATGCCGTCCATCTAATGGAGAAGCCTTTCCAGAAACCTCACCTAAAACGGAGCACAGATGAGAACATTTTCCAGGGCATGCTGGGATCCCCGTCTGCCTCTGGGAAATGGGCACTGCAAGGGGGTCGGGTAAGGCTGTGGGAGCCAGATGTCAATGGACAAGGCCAAAGCTGCACAGGGGCCTGGGGAGCTCTGGGCAGGCTCCTGGTCACTCTGCACCCTCTTTCCATGCCCTGTGCAACATCCCTGGTGGGGCGGCTGAAGCAGCCCAGGGCCCTAGGTGCTCTCACTCCCACAGCTGCAACTCTTGCTAAAGCCCTGGGGAAAGCTGCAGCAGGCAGTGCCACACTATCCCCCTGTCCCTCTGACTCTCCTGCCCTTTCTCCTGCCTTTCCCACCTTCTTCTATCTCTCCATCTCTCTTTGCCTTGGGACCCCTTCCCCATCCCAAGGGCACGTGGCCAAGCCCTTTCAAATCACAGTGGAGCCTTGCTCTCCCCCTCTGCCCTTTCCCCACCATGGGCACCCCGTGCAGCCGCTCCCAGGTTTCGGGACGTGTCTCCCACGGAGGGAGCCCAGCAGGACAGCTCAGTACCCGAGTGCCCTGAGCCTGCTGGGGACAATTCCTCTGGGCTGTGCCCGTCTTGTCCGGGCTGTGCCCGCAGTGCCAAGCAGCAGAGAGGGCAGCTCAAGCCTCAGCAGGGCTCAGGCCCAGAGGCACAGCGATTACCTGCTGTGGCTGTGCCTGGCATCGCCTCCCTTCCTGCAGCAGAGGCTGTCAGTGAGCCACTGCTTCCTCGCGGAAATGCACCGCCTTTCTTCTGCACAGCCTCTCCATCTGCTTCTGGAGAAAGGATGAGGTACAGCTGGATTAGGTAGTGCTGTTCCCCATTGAGGATGGGGAATCTTCAAGAGGCAATGCTTGTCAAAGACATGGTTAAGAATGGTTAGGAAATCCCTATAAAATTTTTGTTTAGGCCAGGGCCTTCTGTACTCCAAACAGCTGCCCCTTCTGATTTGCCTGGAGATGGGAAATTGCAGGGGATGTGAGGTGCATTGTGCAGTTTGGTCTGCCTGGCAGCTGATGCCCAATGCCTTCCTGCAGAGGCTGGGGAGAAGCTGCAGCCAGGCCAGGCTGGCAAACAGCCCTGCAGGGCGTGGAAGCAGCAGCGGGGCAGCGAGGCTGCCATGGATCCCTTCCCACTGTGCCGGGCACGGCGTGTCCAGATGTGCAGACACAGCCCCCGGCTGCTGAGGCCCAGGACAAGGCTGAGGGAAATACACCCACCTTTTCCTGCCTGCTGCATTTCTTTCGTCCTTTGCCTCATGTGTTCAGATAACTCATGGGCTTTCTTCTGTCCTGCAGCTTTGTTCTTTCCTTTTAGAGGACCTTAGAAAAACATGTTTCCTTTTCCCATTAATGGATCCCACAGAAGCAGGGCTCAGCCTGTGGGGTCAACAGGGACATGCTACTCACCCCTGAGATGGGAGGCAGGCTTCTGTGTAGGAATGAGGGAAGGATCAGGAAGAGTCCTCCCTGCGGGCACATCTGTAACACAACAGCCACAGAAGCTTCTGCCACCTCTACTCAGCTGCACGGGCACCACTGAGCTGAGGGAGCGGTGAGGGGATCACGCAGGGCGAGGGCACACACGTGCATGGCTCTGTCCTGGCACCCGCAGCGATGCCCCCCTGGCCGAGCTTTGGGCTCTGAGCTGGCAGCTCTCCCAGGGGCAAGGCCTTGACCTACCCTCACCACCTCCCAGAGGCTCAGTCATGGACATGGGTTGGGAAGCCAGATCACCTTCACCAACAGGTTCAGCTGCAAAGAAAGGCAGGACAGAACAGCACCCGTGGCACTGTAGGAGATCCTCAGGCTGCAGGAAAGGCTCAGCCCCGGGGCACAGCCCTGGGCCCAGCCCCTTCCCTCTCTGCTTTTCTCTGTGACTGCACAGACCGCACGGAAGGACACAGTGGCATTGCACATGGGAGGAGGATGGACAGCTAAATGCTCCTTCCTCCCACTGACAGTCATCCTGTGGGATCACTCAGGGCTCCAGAAAGGAGCAGGGCAAGGTTTTCAGAACCCTTCTGCCCTGACTTAAGCTCGAACGACAATGGCAGATGAACGAGCTCTTGCCACTTGGATACTGATTAATATGTCACTAGAAAGGGAAATTCAGAACTTACCTCCAGCATTCTTCAAGACATTCGTAATATCATTCAACAACAATTCTAAATAATCAAAGTCGCGATCCAATTCTAGAAGGGAGCAAAGACCAGACCCATTTCCATGATGCACTGGCATCCCCTTCTCCCTCCGGGAACTGGGCACTGCAAGGGGGTCAGGAAAGTCCGTGGGGGCCAGGTGTGAATGGACAAGGCCAGAACTGCCAGAGCTGCACAGGGGCCTGGGGAGCTCTGGGCTGGCTCCTGGTCACTCTCCACCCTCTTTGCAGGCCCTGTGACACATCCCTGGGGAGGAAAGAGGGCCAGCCAAGGGCCCGTGGGGGCTGTCTCCCTCCCCCAGAGGAAACCCTCCCTAAAGGCCTGGGGAAAACCATCCCCAGCGCTTCCCGGGGAGCAGGGAGCGCTGTCCCGGGAAAGGGGAGCCAGGCTGCCGGCTCACCTGCTCGCCGCGCTTGCAGCGGAGCAGCCTGGGCAGCCCTGGCAGGCAGGGCCACGGCCAGGAGGAGCAGGAGGAAGAGGCGCAGAGCAAGGGCCATGCTGCCTTGCCCTCTGCCAGTCCCGCAGCTCTTGCTGCCACCGCTGTCCTGACACCGCTGTCCCAATGTCAGCACCACTGCTGCCACCGCCGCTGCTGCTGCCGCAACAGTTGTGCTCAAGGACTGACTGCTCGCTCCTTGTGCTGCTGTGCAACCACCCGGTCTGGGACATCTGTGACCTCAGAGCCTGCTGTGACCTCATGGCCAGGGTGGAGGTGTGTGGGGAGTGGGATCTGCCTTCTTTGGCAGGGAGCTCGTCCTGCCCAGCTGCCCTGTCCAAGGGCTGTGACACAGTCCCAGCCCAGCTGATCTCACAGGCTGGGTCATTAAGGGATGGAGAGCAGCCCTGCCAAGAAGGACTTGGAGGTGCTGCAAGATGAGAGGCTGCACATGAGCCAGCCATGTGCATCCAAAGGAGAGTGCCCAGCAGCTTGAAGGAGGTGATACCACCCCTCTGCTCTGGTGAGACCCCACCTGGAGTACAGTGGAAGAGGTTTTACATGGACCTCTGTGAGTCATTGAGAAGTTTGACATGAAAATCCATGTTTACCCCTGAAAGAATTTTGTACCAATGTTGTTGACATAGAAACCAAAAAAGAAAGGAGGATAAATAAGTGAAAGTTGTAACTGCTTATTTCAAGAAGCACTTTGCTTGTCGCTCATGACCAGTGAGTAAAGTGTAAACTTATGAGCTTCGTAAGAATGTAGAACAAGCATGCATGCTAGAATAAAAACAGTGTTTGAAGCCTTCTGGAAATGGAGTGTGTTGCTTTGTACTGTCTCCGTCTCTACCACGACAGAGTACTGCATCCAGCTCCGGGTTCCCCACACAGGAAGGCCATAGTCCTGTTGGATCTAGTCCAGAGGAGGGACAAATTGCTCTGAGGGCTGGAGCCCTTCTGCTTTGGAGACAGGCTGGGAGAGCTGGTGGCATTCAGTCTGGAAGAGAGCAGACTCCAGGGAGACCTGATTGCTGCCTTTCAGTAGCTTAAGGGGGCTTGTAAAAGAGATGGGACAGCACTTTTAGTAGAGCCTTTTGTGAGCAGACCGAGAGGGAATTGTTTTAATCTAAAAGATGGTCAATTCAGACTGGACAAAAGAAACCCATTTTTTACACTAGGTCTGGAAGGCCTTGCACAGGTTGCCCAGAGATGTGGACATCCATCCCTGCAGACATTCAAGCTCATGCTCTCAGCAACCTGACCTACTTAAAGGTGTCCCTGCTCACTGCAGGGCATTGGACAAGATGGCCTTTAAATGTCCCTTCCAAGCCAAGCCATTCTGTGCTCCTGGGCACCATCAAAGCAGTGCTGGATTAGTGCTGGGGTGATTATGTGGCACCTGTATTTTGGTAGTTGTGTCCTTTAGCAATTGGCCCTGAGAGCATTCATGGGCTGGGCAGGGAAGTCTGCAAATAACAGACAGTGTGCTCTAGGAGTGTTGCAGTGTGATTTCATGGTTTACCCCAAAACCCCGGGTTTCTCCCCTGAAGATTCCCTCCCAGGTGTGTCCATCATCCCTCCTTTCCCCAGTCTTACCCCTGCCGAGCACTGTCTCTCAATCCTGCAATTCCAGAACGTCATTGAGTGATTGGCAGATTTAAAAGATGCCCTCTACCTTTGTGGGGGGGGGGGGGGCATTGGGCCATCCATGCATCCATGTGTCATTTGTCCCTTGAGATCTCCTCTCCTGTCCCAGGTTGGTGGGCTCCCTATCCCTTCCCTCCTCCCCTCCCTCGGGTAAAAGGTCAAGTAACCATGCGGTCCAGGAGTTCCATTGGAGCAGTTGCTGGATTCAGTGGCCTGTGGGCCAGAATAAAGCTCTGGATTAAAACCCTCCATCAGAACCGACTCCTTTCCTTCACTACCGCCTTAAAGCTTCTCTGGCAGAGGGAAGCCTGAGGAGCAGACCCTCCATGGGAGGAAGCTCCATCCCAATGGCACTGGAGTCCCGGCATGTATGGACTTGTCCCCACGCGCCCAGCTGCAACATCCATCTGGCCGCAAGTGTCTCTGGGGTGGAACACCACAGTTGCTGCTATTTGGTTCAGCTGCGGGGGCCAGACAAGCCAAGGCACGTCCCGTCAGCTATGTAATATATGTTAGAAATATCATGCTATAAAAGATTGTATTTTTTAAAGATTGTGAAATCCTAACCAGTCTTTGACCGCAGGCAGCCCAAGAAGCAGAGATCTATTCAAACTCTGAAATTCCTGAAGGAGGCAGCATAACGATTGGCATTTTAGCCTGAGAATACACGCACCCAGGGCGATGATCACCGCCATCCTGAGCCAACAGAAACCGCCTAAGAGTGATCATCGCCCTGTTGATAACATCCATCAAGATAGCCAGATTTGCCAGGAACATGCATGTGAATATATGGCTTCCCTGAACTCGATCAACGCTGGCTATCAGCCAGGAGACAGCCTTTGTCCGGCTCTGCACAGTGAAACAGCCAACTATGAATATGCAGAGTTAGAAAAGAACTTGAACTCCTTCACCTCTGGCACAATAAACTGTATAAAACATCCTTGCTAGAGGCGGCTCTTGTGAACGAGGGGGAATCTGATGTGATAGAGGTTAGATCCAGGTTCACCCAGCGCTGAACCCAGGCTCAACGCTGTCTCTTTGGCTGTGGTGGTTTTGAGGACCGTATTTTGGTTGCGGAAAAGTTAAATAAATATTTCCACATTTTTTGATAATTTGACTTTCAATTGATCATTGATAACAATTAGGGCCACCCTGATGGGATTTGAATTTTGGGTTCGGGCACCCCTTTCCTGTCAGGAGGCTCCCTGCTGATATCAGCGGGGTGACCGGTTTGGGAGTTCACGAAACCAATCTGTGGGAATCCACAAAAATTAAAGGCTTTTGGGAAAGCTGCAAAAGGCAGGCCTCAGAGACAGTAGAACTGTGATTAGACCTAAGCAGCAGTCACTAGATAGGTCAGCAGAAAAATTATTTGAAAAGTAGAAAGGCAAGGACAAATAGAACAATGGTCTGTGTATTAACGCTTGTCTAGAATAACTCTCGAAGCTACAGAAAAGTTTATCTAACAAGATATCAGGAAGTTTAAGCTTAATAATGGAGCTCTGTGCATTGTGTTTTCAGGCTTACAAGTAGGTATTGTATTCAAAATAAGCAAGCATTGTCTTAACCAAAGGTACGTGTGCTTATAGTGGTTGGATAGAACTACTGTCAATATGCTTTTGCTTTGTGTGATTGGTCAAAAAACATATACAGTAAATTTTATTATTAAGTTCTTTACACAAAGAACTGCCTGGGATGTGAGCTGGTGGCATCTTCCCATTGTCATAACAATGTAATGAGACTGATGCTGAAAAATGAAACAGCTCAAGGCATGTTCCACAGCAGTCCTGTCCCGTTTGTGATTTGTACACAGCCCCTGGCCGACGATACCAATCAAATACCAAACCGAAGCCAGAACCACAGCCAAAGATGGATAAAATGAGCCCAGAGCTCTTGGAAATTCGGAACGATCCGAAGAGGGATCTCCGAGGCTGTGGTGCTTTTTCTTCACTCAGAAAATTGACGTGCACAAGGAATCCACCTGGGAAAAGGAACCGTGAGTACCATGTGGTTGAGCGGGGTGTGATTGAGCGTGTGTGAGACGTGATTTTATCATGAAGCAAGTGTGGATACCACGATTGCAGTTCCCCTCTCCCGTGGGGAAAGTGGTTGGTGAAAGGGGAAGCAAGTGCTTTTTCTTGTCACACGTGGGACCTGGGACTTATTGTGAGTTCAGGGGATCAATCATGGTTGGGGTCAGGAGGGGAAAGAACGTTCCCAAAATATTTTGGGAGCTGGTCTGCCTTCTGATCTAGAGAATCAGGTAAGAGAGCTTGATAACAGTCAAAAGACCCGCAGAACAGTTCTCCACGTGGCTGAGTAGACTGGTAGTGTTTCACAGACTTAGGAAATCGACACTGGACAAAAACCTGGGACTCACGTCGAGAATCCCAGCTGAAGGACACAAGGTGAGAAAATTAGCGAATGGGGTTTTTGGGAAAATGGGATTGAAAAAGTGTAAGTGCTGGAAAAAGCCTGTCGTGGGTTGACAGCCTTTATCCCAATATCGTGTGTTGTGTCTGGCAGCTGTGCCTTTTCTCTCTTCCCCCCCCCGCCGGCCGTCTTGCTGCGGTGGGGCGGGGAAGAGAGGAGGGAGTGTTTGACCAGGTCCTCTTTGCTTTTGGCTTTTGGCTGCTTGGCTTGGCTAGCCGCTTTGCTTGCTTGCTTTCTGCTTTTTGCACTGTTTTTTTTTTCCTTTTCTTTTGTTCCCTCTTTCTTACCCTCCCCTGAAGATACTGGACCGGCTCCGGACGTGACCTGAGACGTCCAGGACACCTGGAGCTCACGAGAGAAGCTTGGCGCCCTTCACAATACTGCCTCTTTTCTTTTCTTTTCTTGTGTTGGGGAGTGTTCTTTTGTTACTTGTAAATAAATAGGTTTTGTTTTCCACTTTGCTCCTCCGAGGAATTCCTCCCGAACCAGGTGTTGGGGGAGGGGTGGTTGGAGGTTTGTTTTGTTTGGGGGGCTCCCTTTTGTAGATTTCCCCCTAATTTGTCCTAAACCAGGACAAAGCCCCAGGAAAAACCTCCCCAAGATCCCGGGAAGGTTATGCCTCAAATCTTGAGGGGAAGCCCATTGGGATGGTGTCCTGGGGTGACGTTGTGATGCTTGTATCCCCATTCATCTGTTCTGTGCCTTTAAGACCGACTCTGAAGAGTGGAAGTTTTGTTTGGGTTTCTCTTATCAGGGACACAGAGACGAGCAGTACACAGGGCTGTTTTTCACTTCTTGCTTTCAGCTTGCTGCTTTGCTTGCTCTCTTTTCTGCTCTCGCTTCTGCTCTGCTTTGGCCTCTGCTTATTAGCTAGCTCTAGCTAAACAGTCCACATTCCTTCCTGGACTGTTTCTCCTCTCTTGTTTCTGTGACCATCTCGAACCTGCTCTGGACTGGGACCCAGGAACACCAAAGGTTTGCACCGTTTTGGCCTGCAGCAGCTGCCCCAGCGCCGGAGGGACTGAGAACAGAGCAACCACCCCCGAAAGAGACTTTCTGATTTTGTCATCTTTCTCAGAGCGGTGTCATTGGGTATTGTTAATTTTGTGTGCTGGGGGGTGCTGTGCCTGAAATAAACAGGTTCTTTCCACTTCCCTCCAAGGAATTTTTTCCCGAACCGGTTGGAGGGTGGGGCCGTGTGGGTTTTGCTTTCTGGAGGGGCCCTCCTTTGCAGATTCTTTAACAATTTTGCCCTAAACCAGGACAGATGGATATTAGAACACTGGGATGACAGCCCCAGGAGGGTGGGAAAGTCCAAGGAAAAGATGATCCATTTTTGTATGGAAAAGTGTGGGGGGAAGGAGATTGCAAAATATGTGGTTTGGCCGGTGTTCGGCACTTTCAAGGATTTTGAGGAAATTGAGAATGTTGAGATGTGGAAATACGCTTGTTCAGGATTATACCCGATCAGAGCTCTCAGATGCTTGGCAAACCAGGGCAAGGAGTGGGAACTGCTGGAAAACCTTCCGCCGCCCTACCTTGTCCCTTCGCCCCAACCCGCGCCAGCCCAGGTACCTCAGGTGCCCACGCTGCCTCCCGAGGCATCGATCCCACGGGGAGAGGCTTCGGCACCGCTGCTCCCACCGGAGCTGGCCGTGGCACCTTCTCTCCCATGTGAGCAGGTATTGGCGCCTCCACTCCCATGCGAGCAGTCCCAGCCACTGACCCTTCCCAAAATCAAGGAGAAACAGATAATTTCCCTAAAGGAAGCAAACTCTCCTCCGGCCAATTGAACAAGGTGGAGGACAAGGAGGGCAACCACTGGAGATAGTGATGACGACGAGGAAAAGCCTGGACTCTTCCCTTTACGGGAAGTACCAACGGCTCCAGGGGTTAGTGGCTTCGTACATGCGCCGATCGACACCGGGGATGTGAGGGCTTTCAAGAAAGAGATGGGGAAGTTGATGAATGATCCTTTGGGGGTGGCAGAACGACTAGATGAATTTCTAGGAACCAGCACCTACACGTACAAGGATCTCAGTGTGATCCTGAGGTCACTGTTCAACAATGGGGAAAGAGAAATGATCAGACAAGCCGTGATCAGGGATTGGGAGAACAGGAATCCCCAGGGGGAGCGACGAGATTAGATGTGGCCGTCTTGGAATGACCAAATGGAGGAAGGGAGGCAGAAAAGGATAAACTTGAGAAACATGATAATAGAAGGTATCAGGGAGGCAGTGCCAAAGGGACAAAACATGAGCAAAATACTCAGGGAATGCCAGGGAAAAGATGAAACCCCCATGGAATGTCTGGAAAGGCTCCGAAAGAGCTTGAGAATGTATTCCGGGACGGACCCCGAATCTCCAATTGGGGCGGTCTTGCTGAAGACCCAATTTGTGGTGAAATCATGGGAAGACATAAGGAAGAAATTGGAAAAGATAGATGGATGCCAGGACAGGGAACTGCAGGAATTGCTCTGAGAAGCCCAGAAAAATCTACATTAGAAGAGACAAAGCAAAAGATTCAGGTGAAAGTGCTAGCGGCTGCAGTGAGGGAGGCACAAGAACAGGAAGAGGTCAGAGACTTGGCAAAAACAGCGCCGGTGAAGAAACAAAATCCTTCCCAAGGAAAAGGTTCAAACAGCCAGAAAAAGGACTTCAAGTGCTACTACTGCAAGCCAAAGGGGAACATTCGGAGGAATTGTCCCAACAAGGTCAAGGATCAAACTATGATTCAGGAAGATTAGGGGTGTCAGGGGCTTCTCATTTTGGGGTCTGGAACACCAAGGGAGGCCTTGATAAAATTGTGAGTGGGACCTCACAGGCATGAAATTTGGTTTTTAGTAGATTCTGGGGCTGAACAGACCACGGTGCAGCAGTTACTGCGAGGGTGCTCTCTAAGCAATGATGCAATGATGGTAATTGGAGCAAAGGGGAACCTTTTAAGGTTCCGATCATAAGGAAGGTTGAAATAGAGACAGAAAGTAAAAAGTGTAAAGGAAAAATGTTATTGATAAAAGATGCAGACTTGAATTTGGTGGGGTGGTATTTGATGGTGGCATTGGAAATGGGTTTAGCAGTGCAAGATTCCCAGCTCAAAGTGAGATTGTATAAACTCACCACTCAGGATGAGGAGATGATTTATCCACAGGTTTGGTATGTCCAGGGGGAGGCCGGGAAGTTGGACATAGAGCCAATCCATGTTGAAATTGAAAGGCCAGAAGACCCCATTCGGGTCAAACAGTACCACATCCCCATGGAAGGGAGGAGGAGGCTGAAACCGGTGATTGATGAATTGATAAAAAAGGGAACAGTGGAGCCATGCATGCCGCACCACAACACCCCGACTTTGGCAGTGTGAAAAGCGGATGGTAGCCACAGGCTAGTGCAGGATTTAAGGGCTGTGAATCAAAGGACTAAGACACTGTTCCCCACAGTCTCAAATCCTTACATCCTGCTGAATAACATCTCTCCCGAGGACACATGGTACAGCCTGATCGATTTGAAAGATGCTTTCTGGACCTGTCCTTTAACAGAGGACAGCAGAGATTACTTTGCGTTTCAGTGGGAAGACCCAGAAACAAACAGAAAGCAGCAGCTCAGATGGACGTCGTTGCCACAGGGGTTCGTTGATTCTCCAAACATTGTGGGCAAGCACTCGAGCAAGTGCTGAGTCATTTTGTACCAATAGAGGGGACACAATTGCTACAAGACGTAGATGATTTGTTGATTGCAGGTCTTAGGGAGGAGGATGTGAGGACGAGTACCATTGAACTTTTGAACGTTTTAGGGGAAAAAGGATTGAAGGTGTCTAAGTCAAAGTTGCAGTTCACAGAGCCAGAGGTCAGATATTTGCGACATTGGTTAAAAAAAGGGAAAAAGAAGTTGGATCCTGAAAGGGTGGCGGGGATTATTGACCTACCACCCCCACGGACAAAAAGAGAAGTTAGGCAACTTCTGGGGTTGTTGGGATATTGTTGGCAGTGGATCGAAGGATACAGTGAGAAGGTTAAGTTTTTGTATGAAAATATCACCATGGAAAGAATCCAATGGACAGAAAAGATGAGGAAGAATTTAGGGGAGTCAAGGAAGTGCTCACAGCAGTACCAGTGCTGAGGCTCCCCGATGTGAGACAGCCATTCCAGTTGTTTATGGATGTGAGCAATCACACAGCACATGGTGTGCTGACACAGGACTGGGCAGGGGTCAGGAAACCGGGTGCTTACTTGTCTGGGCTTTTGGATCCTGCAAGCAGGGGCTGGCCCGCGTGCTTGCAAGCGATTGTAGCTGTAGCATTCTTGCTGCAGGAAGCCAAGAAAGCCAAGGAAGCCAAGAAGCTTTTGGAGCACCTTTGGTAGTATTTGCACTGCACAATGTGCGGGGCATGCTACAACAAAAGGCAGATAAATGGCTCATGGATGCTAGATTGCTGAAGTATGAAGCCACGTTATTTCACTCACCGGACTTGGAATTGCGGACATCAACCGCGCAAAACCTGGCTCAGTTTTTGTTTGGGGAAGCTTCGGAAAAACTCGTCCATGATTGTGTGGAAGCAGTCGAATTGCAGACAAAGAGCAGATTTGGAAGAAGAGGAATTAGACGAAGGAGGAAAAGGGCTTGTAGATGGCTCAAGCAGAGTGATTGAAGGGAAAAGGAAGTCACGATATGCAGTCGTCGACAGGCAAACAGGAAAAGTGATAGAAGCAGGCCTCCTGAACGCGGGTTGGTCAGCACAGACTTGTGAATTTTATGCAGTTCCAAGAGCCTTGAAAGAACTGAAGGGAAAGAAAGAAACAATTTTTACAGACTCTAGGTATGCCTTTGGGAAGGTTCACATCTTTGGGAAAATTTGAGAAGAAAGGGGCACGATCAACACCTAGGGACGGGCACTGATGCACAGGGAATTGATCCGGCAAATTCTGGAAGCGATAACGGAGCCAGAGGAAATATCAATTGTCCATGTGAAGGGACATCAGGCAGGGATGCAGTTCCAGACCTTGGGAAACCACTTGGCAGACCAGGAGGCAAAAACCGCAGCATTGATGATGGTAAGTACCCCGGAGATCAAAGGGATCGAGGTCCCAAATGAGCCTCCTCAATCCTCCCCAAAGGAGATTGAAAGTTCTGAGAAGATTGGGGGAAAATTGGAGGAAGGTAAGTGGAAACTACTGGATGGGAGAGAACTAGCCTCTGAAGGTTTTACCAGGAGAATTTTGAGGAGACTGCAGCAGCAAACACACTGGGGGGTTCAGGCCCTGGCTGAACAATTTTGGAAATTTTTCTGGTGCAGAGGAATTTATGAATAGGCCAAACAAAGAGGTACAAGGATGCCTGATCTGTCAGAAAGTTAACAAAATCAAGGCAAGACAGGCAATCCTGGGGAGTCGCCACATTGGGTACTGAGCTTTGGAGAGAATTCAAGTTGATTTTACTGAATTGCCCCAGCTGAGAACGTTCAAATTTGTGCTTGTAAAAGTCGACAAATTGACCCATTTGGTGGAAACTTCCCCCAGTCCAAGGGCAACAGCTCAGACAATGTCCAGGAAATTGCTGGAAGAAATTGTGCCCCAATATGGGGTGATGAATTACATTGACTCGGATCAAGGGACTGATTTTACTTCGAAAATTATTAAGCAGATGGCAGAGGCACTGGGCATTTGGTGGGAATACCACTCCGTGGCATCCCCAGAGCTTGGGACAAGTTGAAAGGATGACTCAGACTTTGAAGGCACAGTTCTCTAAATTAATTTTAGAAACTCGGATATCCTGGCTGAAATGCCTCCCTCTGGCCTTGCTTAGTATCAGGACGATGCCTCATTCAGAAACGGGGCTCTCACCCTTTGAAATGCTATATGGAATGCCATATAAGCACAGGACACAGTGGGACACCCCAGATTGGAGGACAGCCAAATTCAACCGTATTTAGTAGCAATAAACAGAAACTTACAGGAATTGAGAGAACAGGGGATAGTATCTCAGAGTGCCACTCTGGGATTTGCTATCCACAAAATTCAGCCAGGTGACAGAGTACTTGTGAAAGTATGGAAAGATTTACCCCTCTCCCCTCACTGGGAAGGCCCCTTTCTTGTCCTGACGAAAGACATGGCCATTCGGATGGCAGAAAAAGGCTGGACACACATGTCCAGGGTGAAGAAAGTCGAGCATCAGGAGGAGGCTCCCGAGTAGAGGATCACTTCTTCTCCAGGCGACCTAAAGATCAAACTCCAACATCCTCATAAATGACCGATGGTGAACGGATAGGTTGTATACTGTCTGACTGTGTGTGCTATCCGTTTGTACACTTCAAGTGTGAATATTGTCAAGGGGTTTTTGTTGTATACTGTAGGAGGGGGCAGAGACCAAATGGATTGTGCCCCCAGTGTCTGGAAGAGGAGCTTGAGCTGACTGACCGCAATCTAACCCTAGACGCAAATTTAGGAATTATCGAATTAGATTCACAAGAGTGGTTCCACATTTTCCAGAAGGGCGTGCATGGAAAACTCAAATCTAAGGCAGAAATATTGGATGTGGAATGTCGGAAGTCAATCAAAGTACCATGCAGCTCAGATGCTGTCAAGATCTCCTTTAAGAGGAGGAATGTGGCTAGGTCAGAGAATGTGTTCCCTGAAGAATACTCCTGCTGCCGCAAAGATGGTCTTCCTTGCCGCTGGTGGGAATCCTGATTGGTCTGAGCCTAGCCATGTGCGGGACACAGAGTCTGCACAGTGAGACTCCGATACTTGTGGGAAATCAGAGCTCCGTGGATGAGTGCAGTAAGTGCACTCAGATGGTCCTGACTGAGCGAAGGGACAAGGGGATCTTAGCATGCCAAGCCCCGGAGAAATGCATCAAGGGAATCTGGCAGGTACTGTTTGATAAACGGCACTCGGGTCAAATTGTGCAGATTGGGCAAGGAGATCCTGTGTTTAGATCTGAAGGCTGGGACGCTGAACGAGCAGTCAGACAAGCACCAACACTGAGTGCTGAAAAGAAATGTAGAACCAATGTCGATCCCCATTTGCATTCAATGTAACCAAACAATGTGGGTTGGGGAAAAGACAGAATCAATTTCTGTAGTGTATCACCAGGTGAATCCATTGTGTTACGACAATTTGAATCTGGGAATGTGCGTGATGAACGGGAAAATGTACTGTGTGGGAAGAAATATGAAATTTGATAGCAAATTCACCCTGAACAGAGAGCCAACCATGTTGGACTTAGCACAGGCAAATGATGATGGAGTCTGCCTGCAATATGTTTAGGGCTGTCTGTTTTGCAAGGAACAAAGATGGAATAGATCCTGAGGGAAAAATGAGAGCGATTACTCAGGAGCTGAAAAGGAGGGAGTCAGAACCGAGAAAGAAAAGGGTGGAAGAGGAAAGATTGAAAACTTTGAGTGATCAGTAGGAACAGTTCAGGAGACAATATGCTGCTGGGGAACTACCTTCCCCAGATCGAAACTTACTCATTGATTTAGTTGAGGAAATTGCCATGGAATTGGGACTGTCAAACTATTGGATTTGTAGGGGGTTGAAATTGGCAGAGAAGTGGCCTTGGAAGGGTGAAGGTTTGGCTCCAGAAACAGCTTTTGAAATGGGACAACCCAAGGGTCTCAAAATTGGCACTAAGACCTAAGGGATGGGTGTTGGAGCAGCGAATGATTGGGACCATCTGCATCAGTCGAGAAGGGAAAGATTATACTGAAATGGTGGGACACACACCGTATATAACCACTTTGTTGGTGAATTCAGACAGCAAGAGCAAAGTCTGGCAACCAGAACCTCCTATGGTGTGCTGGAGTCAGAAGAATGAAACAAATTGTGATTGGAATGGTCAGATGGCACTTTGTTGGGTCAAGAATCCCGGAGCTAATCCTTACCAATCCTTGGCAGGACTGAGAGAATATTGGGGAGACCCAGGGAAATCTAATATCAGATGGAAAGCCACAGATGGAATTTATTGGATTGTGGAAAGAAAGCCTACAGTGAGTTACCTCCAAGGTGGAAGGGGTCATGCACTTTGGGCATGATCCAGCCAGTTTTCTTCACTCTTCCTCAAACAAAAAGCAACTTACTCGGGGCTCCTCTGTATGAGACCCTGAGGAGGCAGAGAAGAAGCTTGAAGAAAATGATACCTGTCCTAAGTGGCAGGCAAACTTGGGAGGAGGAGGAGTGGCTGGCAGCAAGGATAATTGATTATTATGGGCCGGCCACATGAGTTCAGGACAGAAGCTATGGATAAAGGACTGCAATCTATCTACTGAACCGATTGATCAGGCTGCAGGCAGTGGAGGAAATTGTGTTGAATCACACCTCAGAGGCTCTGGATTGTTGAGTCGGCAGCACACTCAGGTACAGGCTTTTGTGTACCAGAATCAAATAGTTTTAGACTATTTGCTGGCTGATGAAGAGGGAGTCTGTGAAAAATTCAATGAATCATAATGTTGTATTGAAATTGATGATTATGGGGAAACCATAAGAGGATTGGCAGCCAAAATTAAGGAAGTAACCCATGTCCCAGTCCAGAAATGGAATTTGATCTTGCAGTCATCTTGGTGGGACAGATTATTTGAGGGGGCCTGGTGGAACAAAATAATATATTTTGTGCTGTGTTCACTAGCAGGAGTCATATTCCTCCCTTGTCTAATACCTTGTTTTAATAGACTGATACACTCCGTGGTAGAGGGTATGCAGATAGCTATAGTGGACCTGGAGTTGGCTTCCAGAAACAACGTGTCCATGATCATGAACCTGGGAGACGGGAAGTGTACAAGCAATGCTGCTGAGGTCTTGGCAAAATTTGAGAAACAGGTCAAAACAAATGGGAACAATTATAATGGCTATTAGGGAATCCCGCAATGAGTGCATGGCATGAGAATTTAATAAAGCCTGCTCTTTGTAGGGGACCCTTAACAGTGGAGGGTAGATGTAGGAAGTAAATAGATAATGGTAATTTGGGATGTAGAGGGAGCATAAATTAATGTGTTGAAATTAAAGAAGGGGGATTGTAATATATGTTGGGAAATAATTCATGCTATAAAAGAATGTATTTTAAAAAGATTGTGAAATCCAAACAGGTCTCTGACCACAAGCAGCCCAAGAAGTAGATGTCTATTCAAACTCCGAAATTCCTGAAGGAGGCAGGATAACGCTCAGCATTTAGCTTATGAATAAACGCACCCAGCGTGATGATCACCGCCATCCTGAGCCATCGGAAGATGCCTAAGAGCGATCATTGCCCTGTTGATAACATCAATCAAGATAGCCAAAGTCACCAGGAACATACATGTGAATAAGCGACTTCCCGGGATTCGATCAATGCTGGCTATTACCAGGAAACGGCAATTGCCCAGCTCTGCACATTGAAAGAACCAACTAAGAATGTGAAGAATTCCAAAAGAAACTTGGACTCCTTCTCCTCAGGCACAATAAACTGTATAAAACATCCTCGCTAGAAGCGGCTCTTGTGAACAAGGAGGGCTCTGATGTGATAGAGATTTGATCCAGGCTCACCCAGCACCGAACCCAGGCTCGACGCTGTCTCTTTGGCTATGGTGGTTTTGAAGACCGTATTTTGGTTGCAGAAAAAGATAAATAAATATTTTCTCATTTTTTTATAATTTTGCTTTTGATTGATCATTTATAACAGCAATATTGGTAATTCCAATAAAGGAGAAACAGGAGAGGAATACGGCTTCCAGTTCAGATAAATGCCAGCATTTTGATGCCCATTCCTGGTTAAGAAATAAAGGAATGTCCTGAAGATCCCTTCATGTGGGTGCATTATTGTCCGTATCAGTACATGTGTTCTGTATAACAGGTAAGTTGTCTCTTTTAACACTGGATGAAACCCAAATACTGCATTGCTTCTTGTCTACTTGCTTCCAAGTCAAGGCAAATTTTGGTCATGATTGAGTGGGACATATTCACCTGTTCAGAAGCAAATTCTTCTTGCCATTCACAGAGTGGCAAGATGGCTTTGTGGATTTGCTCTAATCGCACTGTAAATAAGGCGTATCTCTCACTAGAATTAAAGGTGATGCATTAGGATGCAAAGTTTTGCGTAATTTGTCCTGGTGTCTGCAACTGTAGAGAGTTGTTCTGGATTTAAATGACATTTGAAGACACGTGTATTCTACCATACTTCTGGCATACTAGAAGTGAAAAAACAGCCTTTGAAACACAACTTTATCCTTTCTTCCTTCTCCTCGTCCCAGGAATTTCAATGTCTGAGGTCTAAGCTCTTCAGCTGCCTCACAAACATTGTTTTAATTCAGACAGGCATCCATGCCTTGAGCCACAAATCCTGACTGTGGCTGTGAAGCTTGAAGCAATGTAGGTTTATAGCATTAAAAATGATAATCCATTCCCAGGCTAAGCCAAGCATTTTCCAAATAACTCTACCTATTCTCAAGGATGTTTCAAAAAGGATCATTATAAAAGCTGGGAATGGGGAGAAGGAGTGTCTTCAAAATTAAAAATACAGCTTTCTGAAATCTTTATATTGCTATAAAGAGATTCAAAATTGTTCATATACGGAACATTACCTAAGAAGTGAATGACAGATTGTCAAAATAATTGCATGGGAAACAAAAAACATAAATAAAAATAAGTTTACATGTAGATAATAAGTAAACCATCACTCTAAGAAAAAAACCAGAGATGCAAAAACTAAAACCAATAAGGCTCTTTCATCTCTCTCAATACAAAAAAATTACTGAAAAGAATTGGAGACCCTCAAGACCATTACCATATGCAGGAACTTCCAGCTATTGGGAAAAAAAATGAAGGAAACTGCAGAGTGCAATTCACAGATGTAACCTGGAATTTATTGGTGGATAGGTTGAAAAATTTCTGAGAGCAGACTGGAAAGGCATAGGGGCTGGTCAGCCCATGGGTGGACATTTAGAGCAGTGTGAGGGATGTTTCTGAGACCAGCTGCAGGGAATAAAAGCAGAAGTCACTGGGACAATCTCTTTGCTGGCTGTAGAGTTTTTGTCAGTCAGTTCCTTGGGCTGGGGGGGCTGTCACGGGGCAGGGAGGGCCAGGGCTGGCAGTGGCTGCTCAGGGATGGCTTTGGCCCGTGTCCCTCCAAGCAGCCACTGCCCAAGCAGCTGCGCTGGCCCCGGGCTCTCCTCCCGGCCTGCTGGGCTTTGTTGGGTGGCACAGCCTGTGCCAAGGGGTGGCAAGGTGCCTGCAGGCCCCAGCTCTGGGGGAAACGGAGAACGTCCTGCCCGCATCCACCGTGCTGCCAGCTCAGCAGTGCAGCACAGCACGGGCTCACGCTCCCCCTTGCTCCTAAAGAAGTGCTTGGCAAGTCAGACACAAACGCCCAGAATCCACGGAACACCCCAAGAATTATCTGCCCCCAGGATGTCCGCAGCTCCTGCATGACTGGCACGGTAGTGACTATGTTCACTGTGCCAATTTCCATGGTGCTGTGTTATGTTGGGTTCCAGTGGTGGAAGGAAAAGAAACAGTAAGTTGTGCTCATCTCTACCTCAAACAGCTTCCTTTAAATGCTTCTCATAGGCAGGGAACATTCCCAGTGAGGCTGCAGTGTCGGTGTGCCCAGTCCATGGTTGTCCAAAGAACGGTTGGCGGGGTTCTGCTACTGCCCAGAGCTTTCATTGGCCTCCTAATTGCTGGGCCTTGTCCTGGGGGGCTGCAGCCAGTGCTGGCTCCCACTGAGGCTGCCTGGCCAAAAGCAGCCCCAAGGGCACAGGGCAGAGGCAAAGCAAGTTGGGGAGGAGAAAGAGCAGGGACAAGATTGCCCTTGAAAGGCAGAGGTGCAATGGGGCCCGCTCCTGGCCAGGGAGCCTGCCCAGAGCCGTGCCCTGCTCGCCGGGGCCTTGAGGGGCAGCTGTGCAGCTGGGCCAAGCTGTGCCAGCAGCTCCAGCCGTGCTGCGGAGCCTTGCCAGCTCTGGGCCCTGCTGTGCAGGAGGGTCCCTGCGTCCCACTGGCAGCTGAGGCCTCAGCCACCTCCTCTCACCACAGGTGCCCCTGTGCATCTTCAGAAGAGAGGCCTAGCAACTCGGGCAAAGAGAACTTGGCCTGTTATCCCAGGTCTCCACTTATGCCCTTATCGGCCCTGCCGTGGCTGCAACACCATCAGAAGGCCTTCTCACATTCCCAATTCGTTTTCCCCTCCAAAACAAGACCCTCTGCCCCAGAGCCCGCAAGTCATGTTTCCCAGCCAGGAGTGAATGTGGGCAGCCCCTGTCTGCCAGGGTAGGGCTTGGCCCACATTTTATATTTCAATAAAGAAATGGAATTGTCACAGCTCTGTCCAGATTGTAACAGCTGCAAAGGCCACCCCGCAGCAGCACAGGCTGAGCTCCATGGCCAGGAGCAGCCGTGGATGCCCACGGTGGGCAGGCAGGAGCCAGGCAGGGGCTGCTGTGACCAGTGTGGGGGCCCTGAGGGCTGGGGGAGCCCATGCTGAGCATCCCTGGGCCGAGGACACATTTCCTTCCCTGGCATCATCTGAGCCCTGGCCCCATGAGGCAGGCATGGATATTTTGGGGTCCCTGCTGAGGGGTGCCGGGGTCACTCATGAATCACAAAGGTGTATTGATGGCCTCTTCTAAAGTGTGCAGGGATCCCTCATGAGGTGTGCAGCGGGGTTACATTTGAGGGGGTTTTTTACTCTTCTCAGCACAGCAAAGGGTCACTTGGCCGAGGTTTGGCAAAGCTGGGAGAAAGCCTCTTGCAAAGCCTTGGGCCCGGCCTGCGGGCACAGTGGAGGGGGAGCCCATCCCCTGGGGCCAGCCTGGGCTGCTCAGGCCAGGCCGGGCTGCTCAGGCCGGGCCGGGCTCGGGCCCCGGCAGACAAGGGCCGCGGCCTTGGGCTCTGATGAGGCTGCTGAGCTCCGCCCTGGCCCTGTGCTGCAGCCCAACACATTTACAGCCAGGGCCCCGCCCTGGCCCACAGGAGGCACCCAGGGCTGCAACTGAGGCCGCACCTTCTCCCACTCAAGGGGGCTGGCTCTGTTCCTTTGGAGGATCCCGAGCCTTGTACTTCAGCCTGATGGTGCAAAGATCCCCCCAGCATCCCTGAACTTGCATATATAAAGGCTTTGTTCTCATTAATATGAAAAGCTGTATGGGTGGCCTGCAGCTAATGTTCTTTTGTTGCCGGGACCCCAGTCAGTGCTCGAGTCTAAATGAATGACCCAGCCTGAAGCTGGCCTTAAGACTGATTTGATGAGAGGGAGTGAAGCTCTGTTGACTGCAAATTCTCCAGGAAAAAAGTACAGGAACTTGGGTAATGCTGGTGACAAAAGCAGAGTGCAGAGTTGAACCTGTGAGGCCACCTCAATGCCTCCTCCCCCAACCCTTTTATTTTTATTTTGCTTAATATTCTGAGGGCCAGTTCTTGCATGAAATGGGCCTTCAGGAAAGAGCTGCTGGGCCTCCTGGCTGTGTCTGTTTGTGCTCCCTGTGCTTCTGGTTGCCAAGGTGTCAGGGTCTGTCCTAGTGGACAGATGACCTGATGGTTCGTAGGAATGATCTCAGAGTGCAAAACACCAACACGGTACAAGGGGGTTTGCAGTGATAATCAAATCAAATGCAGTTTTATTGAAATAACTACAGCAAAAATGTAATAGAGGGATTAAGGGAGAGAAAAAGAGAGAGAAAGAGAGAGAGAGGGGGGATATAGCTACCAACTCAGAGACGAACTGTACCAACTTTGGTGCAGTCCAGCTGAGGGTCCGCCTGCTACACTGGGAGATCTCAAAGGCTCTGGCTAACTCAGAGATTTTTATTACTGAAAATTGCGAGGGGGGGGGAGGAAACAGATATAATAGGGAACAGATGTAACAGGTAGTCCATGTTCTCAGCAGTAAATGAGCTTGATAGATGTAACAGGTAGTTGGTGTTCTCAGCAGTAAATGAGAGCCATTGTTTTCTTGCTCCAGTGGTCACAATCTGCAGGCAAACATCTTGCTTTGGTCAGCTTGCCTCCCCACACACCTCCCCCGCACTGGGGGTTTCAGTCCCAGTCCTTGGAAGGAGCAGAGGGGCCTTTTTAGGAGTTTCATGTCTCAGTCCTTGATGGAAAAGCTTCTCACATCTCCGTCTGTCTGTCACGGTGGTTGTAAAACAGGCAAGGGTCTTCTATGGGAGACCACCTGAAACTCAGGAGAAGTCCAGCCAGGCCGAGAGGTGGGACAGCTTCCAAAGCTGCTATTGTTGCAAACGGGGCATGGTGTCCTCTTCTTAGCATACAGCAAACACTGCTGTGGAAACAACAGCTCAAAACTGAGCTTTCAGGTCTCAGGGCCCGTGGCGTGTGACTTTTCTCCTTCAGAGCCAGATATAGACGGGGGGGTCTTCTCTTCAGTGGTCTCCCAAGGACGATCGTGAGGCAGATGAGGGAAAATTAGGAGAGACTCTCACATGACCCCGTGACTCACGATTGTCTTGAAGGGATCTTCATCAACAGGGCTCTGGGCTGTCGCTGATCAGTCTTGCTGTGCGTTGGTAGCATACCCAGAAAAGTAGAGACAGTATGACAGAGAGAGAGAAAAGAGAAAAGGAGGAAAAGAAAGGATAGGAAAAGGAAGGGGGAAAAGGGAGACAATAAACAAACATAATTAATATTGATTATCATAACAATTTTCACAAATGGTTGATTAATTAAAACAATATTATTTCTATAACAATTTCAAAAAATGGTTAAAACAAATCACAAATAATCAAAAGCAAAAGCAATAATCAAATCATAATATAAGCATTAACTTCAAAATAATTTTCTAAAACAATTCACTGAAAATCAAAAAATAATTTCACAAAATCATAAAAGGGTACTCAGGATTACTCTAAAACACATATGCTTGATTCATAATTGCTTTGTGTCAAATGTCGTGGGGATTTCCACAGTGCAGGGGACATCAGCCAAATTGTGTGCATTGACTATACACGTCAATCTTGTCAGCTGTTTCACCATCTTCTAATTCATAACGACTAGGATTGCTGATAAAATAACATCAAACAGAATTAAAATCAAAAGGATAACAATGGGATGACACACACTGTTCAAGACACCCACGGCAGTAGGAGACCACCCAAAAGTGTGTCCCACCACCTGGGCTTGGCATCTTTCCATGACACGATGTATCTGTCTTACATTGTGATGAACAGTCACCAGGGTCTTCTGTCTGCTTTCCTTGATCTTCTCCAGGATTTCAACCAAGTTCTGATGGAGCAGCAGTTGTCTTACCAAAGTAAGATTCATCTCAATAGGAGTAGGCATCAGCTTGTGAATCAGTGTGTAGTTGTATTGCAATAGCTAGTGAGAAGTGACTGGAGCTTCACAAGAAAAAATCACATTCTGAAATTTTAGTAAAGTTACAAGCACAGAAATTGGAATGATTTTTAGTACCTACTATAGCATTTTATATGAGCACAAAATAACAAATGGTTCTAAAGCATGTGCATCTATTGCCTATGTATATAAGGACTGTTTCAAAAGCCTCATTAGGACAAATCTAAAAATGACAGATATTTTGCTCTATGTCTTAACAAATTTCTTGAGCTATGATTACATTGCTTTCACAGATAAGCCCTTGTTGTTCTCGGGTAATACAAGATTCCAAATTAACTGTTTGCTATTTCTTACCAATTTGACGGGCCCATTCTCCATGTTCAGAAAAAATAGAGAATGGCTCCGTTGTAATTCTGTTCTAATGCTATAACAGGGAAAATCAAATGCACTGGGGCATTGTGTATGGTTAACACCAAAACTGTGGTTGTATTTAAAATGGGGTCACAGGTCAAATTTCACTAGGTTCCACCAGGATTGGAATTCTCTTTCAAAATCAGTGGCACTGTCTCAAATTATTTTCCAAATTTCAGTGGGAAAAGTGCCTTCTTCACCTTCTCTTATAATTGAAGCAGAAATTGGCTGCATCCACAGTTGTGCCTGGATACAGCTGAGAGCCAAAGAAACATTGTTTTGTGTAGCACAAAGTGCATCAATTATCAATTTGTGATCATTTACATTTACCTTCTCCCAATTTGGTAATATGTTTGATAGCAGCCACTGGTGTGTTCACAAAAGTCAATAAGAATGACTGCAGTAGTTGCTGTAATTTGATCAAATCTCTAATTGTGACAGCCAATTTATTCAAGTTCAATTAATTCACATGTCATGTGTAATATCATCACCTGGTGTTACCATAAGGGGAAGGGAAAACATTGTTTCTGTTGTCCATCACTAGTGTTATCATGGTTTATCAGGTCTTCATGTCCCTCGGAGTTCTTCTGAAAAGTAAACTCAACAGACTCTGCCGTGAATAGGCAGAAAGTTAGAACAATGGAATTGTCAGAGAGGTTTTGAACAGCAGTGGTACTTCCCCTACAGCAGCAGGGAGTCCACCAAAAACAGGTTGTCCAGGGTAAGGTCCTGGGCTCTTGAAATCATCATCTGGTCCCTGTAGTGAAGGAATTATGCTTGGAGCTGTCTGGCAAAAAGCAGTGATTTTGGAACACTCATTTACCCCCCATCTATAGTAAGAGGTATGAGAAGTCCATTTAATCTTTTCACCTTCTGCCCTATCCTGCACACTTTTGACAGTAAAGTGAGAAACATTACCAGATTGAATTTCCTGTGGGTTTAGGAAAATCCCAAACCATCCCTGCATTGCTTTAACAGTATTATCTCCTGTAGTTCTTTTAAAAGCATCAGCCTGGAGCAACCCAAATACAAACATAGCATAGGACTTGGTGTTAATACAGACAAGAAAGCAATTCTATCCCTCACTTTGGAAAATGCTCTGAACAGTTAACAGTTCCCCAACCTAGGCATTGTCCTGTTTCTCTCTGTTATCAGAAGCGGGGCAGAGAGGAGGGGTTGCTTTAGTCACAGAGGCAGGTTTATTTTGGCTGCTACCCAAGCTGCCAGTTTCTTGGATTGCCCAGTTCTCCTCCACCTCCCTGGGAGCCAAGCCAACCACAACCACCCCTTCCCAGGTAGTGTACCTTTTCTCAGCATCTCTGAAACCACAGGAATAAAAACCAACAGGCTTTATCAGACCCTCGGGACCTTGTTGCCAAATGTTTACTGAAAGTTGTGAGGAGGCAAATCCCCACTCCACCTGGAAGGGGTCTATAGGATTGATAGGGTCCAGTGCCTGATGAGCTGTCACTTCAAGAATCAGCAATTGCAATGTTTCCTTCTGAGAAGAAGTACAATCCCATTTTATTCTTTTTCTCAGCAAGTCATAAAGGGAAACAAAAGGGTCATTCTGGTTACTAAGAAGTTTATCTGGTCTTTCTATAGGAGACATAGCTACTATGGTTTTCTGAAGGAGAATTGCTGTAGGTTTAAGTGTTCCTGGAAGCCCTTGAGTTAAAGAGGTCATAATTTCAGGCTTTACAGGTGATTGGATTGGAGATTCAAGACCAGGAATTAATTTATTTTCATTAATCGATTGCAGGCAGCCAGCTTTGTGAATGTTTTCCAGGAGTTGGTCGGGGGTACCAACCAAAGGGTCTCTCCTTTCCAAGGGGTTAAGCCCCCCTGCCCAATGAGCTGTGTGCTGAGTCAGGGACCATGGGACGCATCTGCTGTTGTTAGGAACACCCTATGTCCCCAGCACCCACCGGCTTCTTGTTCTGACAAAATAATTTGATCTCCCCCAGTGAGAGACACTTGACAAATGTGTTCTGTTTCAGATTTTTGAGGGAGAAGCCCATACTGCTTTGCAAGTTTTGTTAATTCAGTAGCAGTGTACGGGATTTCTTTAGTGGTTTTGTGTGGGCTAAGATCTTCATTATTGATATAGTTGCATTCTGTTTTAATTAAAGGTTTTATGTTGTTACAGCAGTGTTTCCCGCAATTTTTCATCAGGGCTAATTCTTTTTGAGGGCAATTTTGATTAATGTGAGGAGTTTCTTTCTCTTCTGTTTCTTTTGAGGAATCAGTGTTCTGTGAATTTTTAACATGTTCCTCTCTCAGGGCAGCCCGTAACAAGTTATTTACATTTCTTTCTTCATCCAATTGTTTTTGCAAAACTTCAACTAGGTTTTGCAGGGAGTCTATGATAGCATTTTCCTCACTTTTTCGCTTAAAGCGAGTTTCTATGGCTGCTGTTAGGCAGGCGCCCAAGACTGAGCAGAGGATGGTTTTATTTGTGCCCAGTTTGAATTTTGTTTCATGTTGCAAAGAAAATATTCTATCAATAATATTTTCTAAGTTAAACCAATTGCAGTTTGCCCATTCTTCTCCCCCCGGAGAAGGTGTGGCATTGTATTTAGCAAGCAGAGCATAAAATTCAGCTTTACCTTTTGCACTGAAGTTTTTAGTCATTTTGTGAGGGGACCAAAGCTACACCAGGGAGTTAAGTCACACAGCCTTTCCACTGTCCCCTTGCTTCCCTGGGAAGTTGAAGAGACAGAATCAGTCTGGAAGGCTCTGTGAGGTTGCTTCAAATTTGTCTCTTCCTTCCCAGACAGTACAGATACGCACCCACATGAACACACACACACAAATGTTTTCTTTGTGAGGGGACCAGAAACCTAGAACAGGGGAAAAGCCACTAAACCTTTGCCGGGCCGCCCCTCCCTCCCTGTGTAGGTGAAGGGACAATATCTGTCTAAAAGGCACAGCTTAATTACTTCAAGTATGCCCCTTCCCTTTTTAGACAGTCCAGGTACACAAAAATACAACAGTAAAAACAGTAACAGTTTCAAATTCAGCTCAAATACAACAGTAACAGGTTCAGATTCAACTCAAATACAACAACAGTATCAATATCAATATCAATATCAGTAACAGCATCAATATCAGGATCAGGAGAAGTATCAGTGTCAGTGTCAGTGCCGGTATCAGAGTCACCAACAGTAGTGACAGTAACAGTTTCCCCTGTTTTGCACTGAGAGATCTTTTGTGCCAATTCCGGAGACAGAGCACTCAATTTAGCATGGGATTTGCCTGCAAATCCCTCTGTCTACTGGAATCCTGTCCGTGGTGCCAATTTAATGTCAGGGTCTGTCCTAGTGGACAGATGACCTGATGGTTCGTAGGAATGATCTCAGAGGGCAAAACACCAACACGGTACAAGGGGGTTTGCAGTGATAATCAAATCAAATGCAGTTTTATTGAAATAACTACAGCAAAAATGCGATAGAGGGATTAAGGGAGAGAAAAAGAGAGAGAAAGAGAGAGAGAGAGAGGGGGGATATAGCTACCAACGCAGAGACGAAGTCCTTTGGTGCAGTCCAGCCGAGGGTCCGCCTGCTACACTGGGAGATCTCAAATGCTCTGGCTAACTCAGAGGTTTTTATCACTGAAAATTGTGAGGGGGGGGGAAAGAGATACAATAGGGAACAGATGTAACAGGTAGTCCATGTTCTCAGCAGTAAATGAGCTTGATAGATGTAACAGGTAGTCGGTGTTCTCAGCAGTAAATGAGAGCCATTGTTTTCTTGCTCCAGTGGTCACAATCTGCAGGCAAACATCTCGCTTTGGTCAGCTTGCCTCCCCACACACCTCCCCCGGGCTGGGGGTTTCAGTCCCAGTCCTTGGAAGGAGCAGAGGGGCCTTTTTATGAGTTTCATGTCTCAGTCCTTGATGGAAAAGCTTCTCACATCTCCGTCTGTCTGTCACGGTGGTTGTAAAACAGGCAAGGGTCTTCTATGGGAGACCACCTGAAACTCAGGAGAAGTCCAGCCAGGCCGAGAGGTGGGACAGCTTCCAAAGCTGCTATTGTTGCAAACGGGGCATGGTGTCCTCTTCTTAGCATACAGCAAACACTGCTGTGGAAACAACAGCTCAAAACTGAGCTTTCAGGTCTCAGGGCCCGTGGCGTGTGACTTTTCTCCTTCAGAGCCAGATATAGATGGGGGGGTCTTCTCTTCAGTGGTCTCCCAAAGACGATCGTGAGGCAGATGAGGGAAAATTAGGACAGACTCTCACACAGGGCCAGCACCTCTGAGGACAGGGCGTCCTGCTCTGGGTGGTGGTGGCAACAGCATGTCCCCAGCAATAAGCTGGTAGCGCAGCCGTGGGACAATGGACACTGGCACAGAAATGAGAGATGACAGGTCTAGTTTTCCCTGCCTGAGTTATTTGACAGGTCTGGTGAAGCTGCGGAATCATCCCTGTGAAGAGAGGAGGTGGCTGGGGAATTGGGAAAACAAACAATGGGGTATGCATAAGTTTTTGTATATGCCCCATTCAGCATAGGCATTTTTAGGAAGTGATTTATTGAAGGAGTTTTGAAGCAACCATTGCATTCAAAAATGGAGAGGGTCCTCTGGAGCTGAATGATCAAAAGTACATTGAGGTATTAAGTTTAACCTTAACAGCTATTGGAATTGAGGGGGAAATTGATGAAGAGATACTAAGTCAAGTATTTCCCAGGGTATGGACCTCTGTGTACCAGGGATGGAGAAAAATGCCTCCTCCATAGTAATTAAGCTTAAGGAAGGGACACAACAAGTCAGAATTAGGCAGCAGTACCCCCTAAAGAATGAAGACAGGGAAGGAATCAGTCCAATAATTGAAAATTCTCTGCGGTTAGCATTATTAATAGAATGCCAATATGATTTCAATACTCCCATTTTACCTGCAATCTGATGGGTCAGACCGGATAGTACAGGATTTGAGGGCTGTCAATAAAGTAACAGAAGATCTGTATCCTGTGGTAGCCAATCCATATACCTTATGAACTTATTTAACACCTGAGCTAATCTGGTTAACCATTTTAGAATCAAATGGTGCCTTCTTTATCCACAAAGTCAGACAGAAAATTTTTGCATTCGAATGGGAAAGCCCTAAAAGTGGGCACAAAACCCAGCTCACATGGCCCGTGCTTCCTCAGTGCTTCAAAATTTCCCCTACTCTGTTTGGGGAGCAACTTGCCAAAGATCTGGAGTTTTGGGAAGCTCCACAGGAAGAAGGAAGGCTTTTGTAGTACCTGGATGATCTTCTAGTAGCCACTCGGATGAGGGAAGCATGTCTGGCCCGGACACTAAGCCTTTTGAATTTCCTAGGACCCCAAGGACACAGAGTATCAACGAAAAAGGCACAGGCAGTGAAAGAGAAAGTAATCTACCTGGGGTACCAGGTGAGTGCTGGGCAACGGACGTTAGGGCAGGCTCGCAAGGAGCCATATGCCAAACCCCAAAACCCCAGACAATAAAGGAACTCCAAACCTTCTTAGGCATGGCAAGGTGGTGCCGGCTGTGGGTTTATACTTATGGACTGCTCGTAAGACTCCTCTATGCTCTTATTGCCAGTGGAAACAGAGATCTCCAGTGGACAAAGGAAGGCACACGGGCCTTTCACCAGCTAAAGAGTGCCCTCATGTCAGCTCCAGCTTTGGGACTTCCAGATGTAAGTGAACCATTCTTTCTGGTTTACCCATGAAAGACAGGGCATTGCCCTGGGAATATTGGCTCAGGACTTGGGTCCATATCCGAGGGCAGTTGCTTACCTCTCCAAGCAGCTAGATGCAACAGCCAAAGGATGGCCAGGTTGCCTCAGAGCTGTAGCAGCAGTCATGCTGAATATTCAAGAGGCATGCAAGTTTACCCTGGGACAAAAATGGCTGTGCTAGTGTCCCACACAGTGCCCGCAGTACTGGAAGCAAAGGGTGGCCTCTGGCTTTCACCACAGAAGTTTCTGAAATACCAGGCCATCATGGTAGAGCAAGATGATGTAGAGATCGTGGTGACTAATATTGTCAACCCAGCTTCTTTTCTCAGTTGAAATCAAGGAGAAGCAGTACACCACGATTGCCTGGAGACTATTGAAGCTACTTACTCCAGATGCCCAGAATTTTAAAGACACTCGTCTGGACGATACAGAGACCTGGTTCACTGATGGGAGTAGTAGCCACGTTGCCAGTGGAAAGCAACATGCTGGATACACAGTGACTGCCTGCAGAGAAGTAATAGAATCCAGGCCCTTACCGACAGGCTCCTCTGCGCAGAAGGCCGCGATAATTGCCCTGACCCGTGCCTTGGAAATGGCAAAAGGAAAGAGAATAAACATCTTTACGGACTCGAGGTATGCATTCAGAGTTGTGCATGCACATGGAGCCATCTGGAACGAGAGGGGACTGCTAACCTCACAAAAAGAAGAGACAATGCAGCTGCTGGAAGCAGTTCAGCTGCCTGAAAAGGCATATTAAGGCACACCATAGAAAGAGCTCAGAACTGGAAGAAGGAAATGAGCTAGTGGATGGAGAGGCAAATAAAGCAGCAAAAAGTGGAGTAATTATGGACAGATTTCCCTCAAAAGTAAGCCAAAATATAATAATACTAACCAAAAGAGACATGCAACCACAAGGGGTGGGCTGCTGTTGAAAGACAGCCAATAATCCCTTCCCATTTTTGTGATCACTAGTGAAAGAAGAGCACCAGAAAACACACTGGGGCCTAACTACTTAAAAGCTTTTATAAAGTGTGGCTCCTTTCCCAGAATGACCAAGGCTGCCAGTGATACAGAGTGCATCAAAATAAAGTGTTGACTTTTAAGTAGTAGTTTCCACAGGCTTTCTAAATGAATATCTGATTGAAAGAATCATTGCCAAGAATTAATCTGCCACTATTACTCAGGTAAACCAACAGTGAGATCCTTGCCTCCAGACTAACACCAAAAATACCCCCAGGCCGAAACTCGGTCAAATTAAGAGAGGCCATGGGCCTGGACAGCTGTGGCAAATTAACTTTTCAGAACTCCCAGAGAAAGGGGGGTATCTGTATTTATTAGTATTGACAGCTACATTTTCAGGCTAGCCAGAAGCATTCCCCACCAGAACTGTCAAAGCTCTAGAGGTGACCAGGGTATTATTACAAGAAATAATACCATGCTTCAGAGCTCCAGCCACAATATCCTCGGATAGAGGATCACATTTCATTTCCAAAAGAGTGCCAAAGATTAGTAGCCACCTGGGCATAGATTCATATATTGAGAACTTCACACTCCATACCTCCCGCAATCAAGCAGCCAGGTGGAGAAAATGAATCATTTGATTAAGCAGCAGATTGTAAGATTGGGGCAGGATGTTAATCTGCTCTGGCCCCAAGCTCTTCCACTGGCACTGCTGCAAATTCAGACTAAACCACGAGCTAAAGAAAAGCTGAGTCCTTTTGAAATGCTTTATGGAAGACCATATGGAATACGAAAGAGAATGTCCACCCACATTGGAGAGATAACCCTGGCCACCTGCATGGTGGCTTTAAGCAAACAGCTCAGAGAAATTGAGAAACACGTGGCTAGAACTCGGAGCAAAGAGCTAGACAGACCAGTACATAACATACAGTCTAGAGATTATGTATATGTTAAGCCTCTTGCAGAAAAGACTTTGGATGCACAGTGAGAGAGATCACTGCAAGTGCTTCTCATCACCTTCTCTGCAATCCAGACCAAGGAGCAGAATGCCTGGATCCATCGCTCTCGAGTGAAGAAAGCCCCAGGAGCCCCTTAGAGAGGGACATCAAGAAACAATGAACTGAGATTAAAACTTACTCAGGCAAAATGAGTATATTGCAGCCAGGGGTAGTTTGTAATTTCAATTACAGAATTGATTTGTATGTAATTATAACTGGAGTCTTAGAATTAGAGAGTACCTCTATCCAAAGCAATGCTGAATGGCCTTGGTCCCAAGCTTTCAATCTGTATACTGGATCCATGGGAGAACTTTCTAAGATAAAAGAGCTAGACCTGTCCACTGTAGTAATTCATGAAGATCAGGTATATGAGGAGCAAGAGTGGCAAGAACGAGAACTGTGGACACTTCAGGAGATCAAGAGAGAAGAAATCAAAATAGAGTGCTAGGTAGTCAATGAGACGGCTAATGAGAAACCAGATGAAATTAGTGTCTCAACCTCCCCGTATACAGGCACCAAGAAGTTTGTGATAGCCCAAGTGAATCAGACTGTTGGTGTAATTTCTCCTTGATACAGCCTGTAGAAGTGACCTGCCTTTAAGCTCGAGATGCTATAAAGCTCTCATTTAAATTTTAAATCAACACTGCACTTTTTACAATGGCAGGACCTTATACAACCCACATTAGTAATCAAATAGTTCAGACCCAACCCAAACTTGAACCTGAAGTGTGAGAAACAGGCCCCTACGTAGGGAAGAATGTAAGTGAAAACAACTGTTGTTCAATCCAGAATGGTCTCTCAAACGTGTTGAGTTGCTAGTGCAAATTAACATCTCAAAAATCCAACCAGCCTGCTCCTCTTTCCGAAGAACATCCTTTGAGGGCTGCACAAGGTGGTTACAAAGACAGATATAGCTCAGGAGCAGAATAAGAAATTATCTAAGTTGGATGTTAGGGAATGGATTGAGAGTTTTAAATGGAATTGATTCAGAAATACTGATGAATAAGCTGGCCACAGCAGCAGGTGACCTAGCAAAATTGAAGCAGCCTTAACAGTCAGCTCTATTGGCATTAGGAACTAGCCAGTGGCAGGTTTCCAAAGTACTGCCAAAGTGGGAAAAGGCTGGGAGCCAAGACCACAGGGTAATATTAGAAGCACTTGGTACAGTTGGAAATAATGTGTCTTTAGTTTTCAGTTGTATACAAGACAGTTATAGATGTAGGCAACAGCAGCTCTGATCATACGGGAAGGGGGTGAAGGTAATTTTCCAGCTGAAATTTGGGAAGTTGTCTGGGATAATGTGATTGATTTTGTAAAGAAGTTTCAATCCTGGTGGACTATAGTAAATTTCACCTATGATCCTGCTTCTAATGTGGCCACTGCCTTTGTTCTTACCTAACATTATGCCACTGTTTATGTTATCCGCCTCATCACTGCACTGGGATTAAATAATGAAAAAACAGTGCTCTACCCTTCAGAACATAGGGTGTGGGCTGGAAAGGTGAATGAAAAGAGGCAAACAGTAAAGTTAGAATCCTGCATTACTAGAGAACAACTGGGATTCATTTGTGAAAGCAATACAATTAATGCCCAAATGTGTGTCTAGACACTGAACAGAGTATTTGCCACTTTGAGATTCATGCAGTCACTGATCAGAAAACTGTGCTCATATATACTAGTAAAAGTTATGTGTGCCTGAGAACTGCTTGTGCTGCTGTAAAAATTGATAACAACAATATTATTTTGTCTAGAAGAAATAATTTTAATTTTTGTATTTGCAATGTTGTGAAGATTATCGGGTGTGATTTTTTTGTACATGGCCCCCGTGACATCCCACCAGTTGATTAAAACCAATTACACAATGTAACACAGACTATCACCAACTCCTGTTGGGATGTAATAATAACCAGAATTCTGCAAAGAGTAAAGCAAACTGCAGATCATCACTGGTGGGATGTGATCTTTGGCTGGTCACCAACTGACAATGGAATCCTTAATAAAATGTGTCATCCCATTGTAGTTTTGTTAATATTAGCTGGAATAAGCTAATTTTAGGGTTATCCATTATATTGCTAATGTGATATTG
The DNA here is from genome assembly GCF_035770615.1 of Melospiza melodia melodia. Taxonomy (NCBI): domain Eukaryota; kingdom Metazoa; phylum Chordata; class Aves; order Passeriformes; family Passerellidae; genus Melospiza; species Melospiza melodia. Next base: position 6,510,912 of record NC_086203.1, on the reverse strand, counting down.
GAGAATACTACAGCAAACAGCTGTGTTAACCTCCTTATCAAACGTACATGGTAAAGCATTAAGAGACACTTATTGTGATAGGGATTTGCATTAGAAAAAAGAATTTACTTATTTTCTAGGAAAGGGGGGAAAAGAGACAGAGTAGAAATTTTCCAGAGTAGAAATCCATTTTGATTTAGGTGAAATGTACATCTTTGAGTTAAGTCTGTAGTTGGAAAGCATAGCTGTTTAGTCTGACTGGTAAAAAGCCTAGGCTCAGAGAAACTGCTTCAGTCAAGGACAGAGATAAGGGGCTGGCAGGGGACACAGAGACAGAGGAACTGCTATGAGAACAGGCCAACCTGACCTGGGAATTCTTCCTGATAAAGATTAACTAGCGGTAAATGTCACACCAAATTTGTAAAAATGAATATGTAGGAACCTATCGTAAAATTGGATGCATATCTATTTGAGAGGGTGATAAAAAAGGACCTGGAGTTCCCAGAGGTACGCATGTCTTTTAAGGAGAGGAATCTCCACATGCATCCAGCACAGTAATAAACATACCAACTTTACAACTTTCACAAAGTCGTGGAGTTGCGTTTACCTCTGCAAAAGAGGCCCCGGTGTCAGCTGGCTCACAGAGACCCTCCTGCACAGCAGGAGATGCCCACTGTGCTCAAAGTTTGCCTCTGAAGACTGAGAGATGAGCTGGTAAGAAATCCCGGAAATTATCAGGGAAAGGGCTTTAAGTCTGTTGTTGTCACTAGGTAAAAATCTCCAGTGGGAAAAGAGCCTCTCCAGTACACTGGGTGTCTTGTGATGACTTAGTTCATCTAAGAGTAATGATCACCAATTAAATGCAGTTTTATTTTTTATTCGGCAAGCATAAAAGTGTTCCAAAATTTTCAGAATTTCTAAAACTACTTTGAAAAATCCAAAACTACAATAGGAAAAGGGAAGAAATATTTAGGGATATTTTTCTACAAAAAAATGTTTCTAAATATTTCTAAAATCTTCTGCTGTGTATAAATGTAAAACAAAGACAAAATGGGGTTGCTTTGTCTCAGGAGCCCCATGCTCAGCTGCTGCCTGCCCAGCCCTGGCTGTGCCCAGACAAGCAGCTCCGCCAGAGCTGGTGGTAGCACAGACACACCTGAGCTGAACCCCAAAGATGTTGCCAGGCTCAGGCCCTTCCCTGGTAGGAGGGCTGCACCTCCTGGCCTGGCTGGACACCAGGGGCAGCACCTTTGGGGACAGAGGCTCCTGCTCTGGGTGGTGATACCAACAAGCTTTCCCTAGCAATGAGCTGGTAATGCAGCCGTGGAAGGGACAACAGACACGGGCACGGAGATGTGAGATGACAGGACCAGTTCCCCCTGGCTGAGGTATTTGGCCAGTCTTGTGAATCTGCAGAGGCATCCCTGTGGAGAGAGGAGGTGGCTGAGGCCCCAGCTGCCAGTGGCACACAGGGAGCCTCCTGCACAGCAGCGCCCAGAGCTGGCAAGGCTCCCCTGCTTCTCTGGACAATCACAGACTGGCAACAACCCCACAGCAGCCTCTCTGGGAACATTTCCTGTCTACAACATTAGACTTTAAAAAGAAGCTGTTTGAGGGAAAGGTGAACAAAACACTCACCCTTTTCTCTTCCAGCAAGTCCAAATTTGGACACAGCATAAGATGAAAATAAGCTCCAAAAAAAGCAGGCCTGCTATTAATCCTATCCAGAAACCCCTTCCAGGGCCCTTCTGGGAATCCAGAACACGCGTGGTGGGGCTGGCTGCACCTGTGGGAGCAATGGGGAGCGTCAGCCCGTGCTGTGCTGCAGTGCTGAGCTGGCAGCACGGTGGATGCGGGCAGGACATTCTCCGTTTGCCCCAGAGCTGGGGCCTGCAGGCACCTTGCCGCCCCTTGGCACTGGCTGTGCCACCCAACAAAGCCCAGCAGGCCGGGAGGAGAGCCCGGGGCCAGCGCAGCTGCTTGGGCAGTGTCTGCTTGGAGGGACACGGGCCAAAGCCATCCCTGAGCAGCCACTGCCAGCCCTGGCCCTCCCTGCCCCGTGACAGCTCCCCCAGCCCCAGGGCACAGAGTCAGGCCCTGTCAGGACCCAGTGCAGCCCCTGCCCAGTCTGGAGCCAAGGCTGGCTCTGGCCCTGGGCTCGCGGCAGGGCTCCCGCTCGGGGCTGCTCCTGTGCCTTGGGCCTCTGGGTACTCAGGGCCAGCTCCAGAGCAGCTGCAGCGGGAGGGACATTTGTGCACAGGTCCCCTGTCCCTGGGGCTGTGAACGAGCTCCAGAGGCTTCCAAGGCTCCAGAGGTGCCTCCATCTTTGGCTGCTGCTGGGCCATACAAGGGCAGGACCTGGGGGAAAGAGCTGCCGCCACACAGCCCTGCTAAATGGCTGACAGTGGCAGAGCAATTACCTCCTGTGCCTGTGCCCATGTCTGGCATCTCCTCCTTTCCTGCAGCAGGGGCTGCCAGTCGGCCTCTGCTTGCTTGGGGAAACACTGCCTTCTGTCCTGCCTTTTGCTCCATCACTTGAAAAAGGAAAAAGTTCAGCTGCATCAGATGGAACAATTTCGGATTTCTTTTGGTGGCATCTTTAGGACATCAGGCTTATCAAAATGGGGATAAGATTCAAAACCATCTGGCCTTTTGGGGCTGGGCCAGGGCCCACCTTCCTCCAAATAGCTGCCAGGCCTGAGCAGAAGGTGTGAGGGGATCGCGCAGGGCGAGGGCACACACGTGCATGGATCTGTCCTGGCACCTGCAGCGATGCCCCCTTGGCCGAGCTTTGGGCTCTGAGCTGGCAGATCTCCCAGGGGAAAGGCCTTGACCTACCCTCGCCATGTCCCAGAGGCTCAATCCTGAACGTGGGTTGGGAAGCCAGACCACCTTCACCAACAGGTTCAGCTGCAAAGAAAGGGAGGACAGAACAGCACCTGTGTCACTGTAGGAGATCCTCAGGCTGCAGGAAAGGCTCAGCCCCAGGGCACAGCTCTGGGCCCGGCCCCTTCCCTCTCTGCTCTTCTCCGTGGCTGCACAGTGCACACAGAAAGACACACTGACATTGCACACAGAAGAAGGATGGACAGCTAAATGCTCCTTCCTCCCACTGACAGTCATCCTGTGGGATCCCTCAGGGCTCCAGAAGGGAGCAGGGCAAAGTTTCCAGAACTGAACAACCTTTAGAGGAACTTAAAGGAAATGCCATATGAGTGAGCTTTTGCCACATAGACACTGATTATTCTGTCAGGAAAGGTACGTTGAGAACTTGTCTCCAACATCTGACAACATCTTCAAACCACCATTTACCATCATTTCCAAATAATCCAAGTCATGATCCCAATCTAGAAGGGAGCAGAGATTTTTCGGAACCATTTCCATGATATGCTGGGATCCCCTTCTGACTTGGGGAATTGGGCACTGCAAGGGGGTGGGGTAAGGCTGTTGGAGCCTGTGGCTCCTGATCACTCTCCAGACACTTTGGAGTCCCTGTGCAACATCCCTGGAGGGGCAGCTGGGGCCGCCCAGGGCCCTGGGGCTCTCTCGCTGCCACACAGGAAACCCTCACTAAATGCTCGGGGAAATCTGCAGTGCCACAGCTATTGCTCCCAACCTCTGTCCCGCCCTCCTGTTTGCCAGCCTGCCCAAGAAACAGCTTCCCCAGCCCAAGGGCACATAGCCAGGCTCTGTCAGGACCCAGTGGAGCCTTGCTCTGCCCCTCTGCCCTTTCCCCACCATGGGCACCCCGTGCAGCCGCTCCCAGGTTTCGGGACGTGTCTCCCACGGAGGGAGCCCAGCAGGACAGTTCAGTACCCGAGTGCCCTGAGCCTGCTCGGGACAATACCTCTGGGCTGTGCGCGTCTTGTCGGGGCTGTGCCCGCAGTGCCAAGCAGCAGAGAGGGCAGCTCAAGCCTCAGCAGGGCTCAGGCCCAGAGGCACAGCAATTACCTCCTGTGGCTGTGCCTGGCATCGCCTCCCTTCCTGCAGGAAATGCCACCTTCCACAGAGCCTCTCTGTCCATCCCTTGAGAAAGGAAGAGGCTTGGTGGGACGCAATCATTGCACATCCAGGTGGTGACCTCTTCAGGAGGCAATACTTGTCCACAACATGGATAAGAATCAGGAAAATCCTGATCCCCACAGGTCTTTGGGGCTTCCTATGGCCCTCCCTCTGCCAAGCAGCCACACCTCAGGATGTGCTCAGACACTGGGAAAATGCAGGGGATCCATGGTGAAGTTTGGGCTCTCTGTCAGTTGATGCCCAATGCCTTCCTGCAGAGGCTGGGGAGAAGCTGCAGCCAGGCCAGGCTGGCAAACAGCCCTGCAGGGCGTGGAAGCAGCAGCGGGGCAGCGAGGCTGCCATGGATCCCTTCCTGCTGTGCCGGGCACGGCGTGTCCAGATGTGCAGCCAAAGCCCCCGGCTGCTGAGCCCCAGGACAAGGCTGAGGGAAATGCTCTCACCATTCTCTTTGTGCAGTTCCTCCACCATTTGTTTAAGGATGTTATTTGGCTCATCGGCTTCCTTGTGCCCTGTGGCTTTGTTCTTCCCTCTCAGAGGACCTTAAAAGAAAGTGGTTCCATTTCCTATGAATGGATCCCACAGAAGAAGGGCTCAACCTCTGGGGTCAGCTGAGACACACTACTCACCCCTGCGATGAGAGCCTGGCTTTGGTGAAGGAACCAGCAAAGGAACAGGAAAAGTCCTCCCTGCAGACGCATCTGTAACACAACAGCCACATAAGCTTCTGTAACCAGGTTCCTGCCAGGTTGTCAACAATTATTCCGTGGTGGGACAATGAGAACAAACCTGTACGAGGCTCCAAAGGCTTCAAAACTTTATTCAGCCAATCTAATGGAGAAATCTTCCTAGCAAGCTCATCTAGAACAGAGCAGAGATGAGAACATTTTTCAGGGCATGCTGGGATCCCCGTCTGCCTCTGGGAAATGGGCACTGCAAGGGGGTCGGGTAAGGCTGTGGGAGCCAGATGTCAATGGACAAGGCCAAAGCTGCACAGGGGCCTGGCGAGCTCTGGGCAGGCTCCTGGTCACTCTGCACCCTCTTTCCATGCCCTGTGCGACACCCTTGGTGAGGTGGCTGAAGCAGCCCAGGGCCCTGGGTGCTCTCACTCCCACAGCTGCAACTCTTGCTAAAGCCCTGGGGAAAGCTGCAGCAGGCAGTCCCTCAGCTGTCCCCCTGTCCCTCTGACTCTCCTGCCCTTTCTCCTGCCTTTCCCACCTTCTTCTATCTCTCCATCTCTCTTTGCCTTGGGACCCCTTCCCCATCCCAAGGGCACATAGCCAGGCTCTGTCGGGACCAAGTGGAGCCTTGCTCTCCCCCTCTGCCCTTTCCCCACCATGGGCACCCCGTGCAGCCGCTCCCAGGTTTCGGGACGTGTCCCAGGTTTCGGGAGCCCAGCAGGACAGCTCAGTACCCGAGTGCCCTGAGCCTGCTCGGGACAATTCCTCTGGGCTGTGCCCGTCTTGTCCGGGCTGTGCCTGCAGTGCCAAGCAGCAGAGAGGGCAGCTCAAGCCTCAGCAGGGCTCAGGCCCAGAGGCACAGCAATTACCTCCTGTGGCTGTGCCTGGCATCGCGTCCCTTCCTGCAGCAGAGGCTGTCAATGAGCCACTGCTTCCTCCCCGAAACTGAGCCTTCATCGCAGCCTCTCCATCTGCTTCTGGAGAAAGGATGAGGTACAGCTGGGTCATGTGGGGCTGTTCCCCTTTGAGGATGGGGAAACTTCAAGAGGTAATGCTTGTCAAAGACATGGTTAAGAAGCAAAAAATCCCTAAAAAATTTTTGGTGAAGCCAAGGCCCTCTGTACTCCAAAAAGCTGCCCCTTCTGATTTGACTGGCGACAGGGAAATCTCAGGCGATCTGAGGTCCGTGTTCCTGTTTGGTCTGCCTGTCAGTTGATGCCCAATGCCTTCCTGCAGAGGCTGGGGAGAAGCAGCAGCCAGGCCAGGCTGGCAAACAGCCCTGCAGGGCGTGGAAGCAGCAGCGGGGCAGCGAGGCTGCCATGGATCCCTTCCCACTGTGCTGGGCATGGCGCGTCCAGATGTGCAGCCACAGCCCCCGGCTGCTGAGCCCCAGGACAAGGCTGAGGGAAATACACCCACCTTGTCCTGCCTGCTGCATTTCCTTCGTCCTTTGCCTCATGTATTCAGATGGCTCATGAGCTTTCTTCTCTGTTGTAGATTTGTACTTTCCTGTTGGAGGACCTTCAAAAAACATGGTTTGATTTCCTATGAATGGATATCACAAAAGCAGAACTCAGCCTGTGGGGTCAGCAGGGACACACTACTCACCCCTGCGATGAGAGCCTGGCTTTGGTGAAGGAACCAGCAAAGGAACTGGAAAAGTCCTCCCTGCAGACACATCTGTAACACAACAGCCACAGAAGCTTCTGTAACCATGTTCCTGCCAGGTTGTCAGCAATTATTCCGTGGTGGGACAATGAGAACATACCTGCAAGAAGTTCCAAAGGCTTCAAAACTTTATGCCGTCCATCTAATGGAGAAGCCTTTCCAGAAACCTCATCTAAAACGGAGCACAGATGAGTACATTTTTCAGGGCATGCTGTGATCCCCGTCTGCCTCTGGGAAATGGGCACTGCAAGGGGGTCGGGTAAGGCTGTCAATGGACAAGGCCAAAGCTGCACAGGGGCCTGGGGAGCTCTGGGCAGGCTCCTGGTCACTCTGCACCCTCTTTCCATGCCCTGTGCGACACCCTTGGTGAGGTGGCTGAAGCAGCCCAAGGCCCTGGGTGCTCTCACTCCCACAGCTGCAACTCTTGCTAAAGCCCTGGGGAAAGCTGCAGCAGGCAGTGCCACACTATCCCCCTGTCCCTCTGACTCTCCTGCCCTTTCTCCTGCCTTTCCCACCTTCTTCTATCTCTCCATCTCTCTTTGCCTTGGGACCCCTTCCCCATCCCAAGGGCACGTGGCCAAGCCCTTTCAAGACCCAGTGGAGCCTTGCTCTCCCCCTCTGCCCTTTCCCCACCATGGGCACCCCGTGCAGCCGCTCCCAGGTTTCGGGACGTGTCTCCCACGGAGGGAGCCCAGCAGGACAGCTCAGTACCCGAGTGCCCTGAGCCTGCTCGGGACAATTCCTCTGGGCTGTGCCCGTCTTGTCCGGGCTGTGCCCGCAGTGCCAAGCAGCAGAGAGGGCAGCTCAAGCCTCAGCAGGGCTCAGGCCCAGAGGCACAGCAATTACCTCCTGTGGCTGTGCCTGGCATCGCATCCCTTCCTGCAGCAGAGGCTGTCAGTGAGCCACTGCTTCCTCCCGGAAATGCACCGCCTTTCTTCTGCACAGCCTCTCCATCTGCTTCTGGAGAAAGGATGAGGTACAGCTGGATTAGGTAGTGCTGTTCCCCATTGAGGATGGGTAATCTTCAAGAGGCAATGCTTGTCAAAGACATGGTTAAGAATGGTTAGGAAATCCCTATAAAATTTTTAGGCCAGGGCCTTCTGTACTCCAAACAGCTGCCCCTTCTGATTTGCCTGGAGATGGGAAATTGCAGGGGATGTGAGGTGCATTGTGCAGTTTGGTCTGCCTGTCAGCCAATGCCTCAATCAATCCTGCAGAGGCTGGGGAGAAGCTGCAGCCAGGCCAGGCTGGCAAACAGCCCTGCAGGGCGTGGAAGCAGCAGCGGGGCAGCGAGGCTGCCATGGATCCCTTCCCGCTGTTCCGGGCTCCGTGTGTCCAGATGTGCAGCCACAGCCCCCGGCTGCTGAGCCCCAGGACAAGGCTGAGGGAAATGCACCCACCTTGTCCTGTCTGCTGCATTTCCTTCGTCCTTTGCCTCATGTGTTCAGATAACTCATGGGCTTTCTTCTGTCCTGCAGCTTTGTACTTTCCTTTTAGAGGACCTTAGAAAACATGTTTCCTTTTCCCATTAATGGATCCCACTGAAGCAGGGCTCAGCCTGTGGGGTCAACAGGGACATGCTACTCACCCCTGAGATGGGAGGCAGGCTTCTGTGTAGGAATGAGGGAAGAATCAGGAAGAGTCTTCCCTGCAGGCACATCTGTAACACAACAGCCACAGAAGCTTCTGCCACCTCTACTCAGCTGCACGGGCACCACTGAGCTGCAGGAGCGGTGAGGGGATCGTGCAGGGTGAGGGCACACACGTGCATGGCTCTGTCCTGGCACCTGCAGCGATTCCCTCCTGGCCGAGTTTTGGGCTCTGAGCTGGCAGCTCTCCCAGGGGAAAGGCCCTGACCTACCCTCACCACCTCCCAGAGGCTCAGTCATGGACATGGGTTGGGAAGCCAGACCACCTTCACCAACAGGTTCAGCTGCAAAGAAAGGCAGGACAGAACAGCACCCGTGGCACTGTAGGAGATCCTCAGGCTGCAGGAAAGGCTCAGCCCCGGGGCACAGCCCTCGGCCCAGCCTCTTCCCTCTCTGCTTTCCTCTGTGACTGCACAGACCGCACGGAAGGACACAGTGGCATTGCACATGGGAGGAGGATGGACAGCTAAATGCTCCTTCCTCCCACTGACAGTCATCCTGTGGGATCACTCAGGGCTCCAGAAAGGAGCAGGGCAAGGTTTTCAGAACCCTTCTGCCCTGACTTAAGCTCGAACGAAAATGGCAGATGAACGAGCTCTTGCCACTTGGATACTGATTAATATGTCACTAGAAAGGGAAATTCAGAACTTACCTCCAGCATTCTTCAAGACATTCGTAATATCATTCAACAACAATTCTAAATCATCAAAGTTGCGATCCAATTCTAGAAGGGAGCAAAGACCAGACCCATTTCCATGATGCACTGGCATCCCCTTCTCCCTCCAGGAACTGGGCACTGCAAGGGGGTCGGGTAAGGCTGTAGGGGCCAGATGTCAATGGACAAGGCCAGAACTGCCAGAGCTGCACAGGGGCCTGGGGAGCTCTGGGCTGGCTCCTGATCACTATGCACCCTCTTTGCAAGCCCTGTGACACATCCCTGGAGAGGAAACAGGGCCAGCCAAGGGCCCGTGGGGGCTGTCTCCCTCCCCCAGAGGAAACCCTCCCTCAAGGCCTGGGGAAAACCATCCCCAGCACTTCCTGGGGAGCATGGAGCGCTGTCCCGGGAAAGGGGAGCCAGGCTGCCGGCTCACCTGCTCGCTGCGCTTGCAGCGGAGCAGCCTGGGCAGCCCTGGCAGGCAGGGCCACGGCCAGGAGGAGCAGGAGGAAGAGGCGCAGAGCAAGGGCCATGCTGCCTTGCCCTCTGCCAGTCCCGCAGCTCTTGCTGCCACCGCTGTCCTGACACCGCTGTCCCAATGTCAGCACCACTGCTGCCACCGCCGCTGCTGCTGCCGCAACAGTTGTGCTCAAGCACTGACTGCTCGCTCCTTGTGCTGCTGTGCAACCACGGGGCTCTGGCATCTCTGTGACCTCAGAGCCTTCTGTGACCTCATGGCCAGGGTGGAGTTGTGTGGGGAGTGGGATCTGCCTTCTTTGGCAGGGAGCTCGTCCTGCCCAGCTGCTCTGTCCAAGGGCTGTGACACAGTCCCAGCCCAGCTGATCTCACAGGCTGGGCCTTGAAGGGATGGGGATCAGCCCTGCCAAGATGGACTTGGGGGTGCTGCAAGATGAGAGGCTGCACATGAGCCAGCTATGTGCATCCAAAGGAGAGTGCCCAGCAGCTTGAAGGAGGTGATTCCACCCCTCTGCTCTGGTGAGACCCCACCTGGAGTACAGTGGAAGAGGTTTTACATCGACCTCTGTGAGTCATTGAGAACTTTGACAAGAGGATCCATGTTTACCCCTGAAAGAATTTCGTACCAAGGTTGTTGACATAGAAACCAAACAAGAAAGGAGGATAAATAAGTGAAAGTTTTAACTGCTTATTTCAAGAAGCACTTTGCTTGTCGCTCATGACCAGTGAGTAAAGTGTAAAATTATGAGCTTTGTAAGAATGTAGAACAAGCATGCATGCTAGAATAAAAACAGTGTTTGAAGCCTTCTGGAAATGGAGTGTGTTGCTTTGTACTGTCTCCGTCTCTACCACGACAGAGTAATGCATCCATCTCTGGGCTCCCCACACAGGAAGGCCACGGTCCTGTTGGATCTAGTCCAGAGGAGGGACAAATTGCTCTGAGGGCTGGAGCCCTTCTGCTTTGGAGACAGGCTGGGAGAGCTGCTGGCATTCAGTCTGGAAGAGAGCAGACTCCAGGGAGACCTGATTGCTGCCTTTCAGTAGCTTAAGGGGGCTTGTAAAAGAGATGGGACAGCACTTTTAGTAGAGCCTTTTGTGAGCCGACCTAGGGGGAATGGTTTTAATCTAAAAGATGGTCAATTCAGACTGGACGAAAGAAACCCATTTTTTACACTAGGTCTGGAAGGCCTTGCACAGGTTGCCCAGAGAGGTGGACATCCATCCCTGCAGACATTCAAGCTCATGCTCTCAGCAACCTGACCTACTTAAAGGTGTCCCTGCTCACTGCGGGGCATTGGACTAGATGGCCTTCAAATGTCCCTTCCAAGCCAAGCCATTCTGTGCTCCTGGGCACCATCAAAGCAGTGCTGGATTAGTGCTGGGGTGATTATGTGGCACCTGTATTTTGGTAGTTGTGTCCTTTAGCAATTGGCCCTGAGATCATTCATGGGCTGGGCCGGGAAGTCTGCAAATAACAGACAGTGTGCTCTAGGAGTGTTGCAGTGTGATTTCATGGTTTACCCCAAAACCCCGGGTTTCTCCTCTGAAGATTCCCTCCCAGGTGTGTCCATCATCCCTCCTTTCCCCAGTCTTAGCCCTGCCGAGCACTGTCTCTCAATCCTGCAATTCCAGAAGGGCATTGAGTGATTGGCAGATTTAAAAGATGCCCTCTACCTCTGGGGGGGGGGGGGCATTGGGCCATCCATGCATCCATGTGTCATTTGTCCCTTGAGATCTCCTCTCCTGTCCCAGGTTGGTGGGCTCCCTATCCCTTCCTTCCTCCCCTCCCTCGGGTAAAAGGTCGAGTAACCATGCGGTCCAGGAGTTCCACTGGAGCAGTTGCTGGATTCAGTGGCCTGTGGGCCAGAATAAAGCTCTGGATTAAAACCCTCCATCAGAACCGACTCCTTTCCTTCACTACCGCCTTAAAGTTTCTCTGGCAGAGGGAAGCCTGAGGAGCAGACCCTCCATGGGAGGAAGCTCCATCCCGCTGGCACCAGAGTCCCGCCATGTCTGGACTTGTCCCCACGCGCCCAGCTGCAACATCCATCTGGCCGCAAGTGTCTCTGGGGTGGAACACCACAGTTGCTGCTATTTGGTTCAGCTGCGGGGGCCAGACAAGCCAAGGCACGTCCCGTCAGCTATGTAATATATGTTAGAAATAATCCATGCTATAAAAGATTGTATTTTTTAAAGATTGTGAAATCCTAACCAGTCTCTGACCGAAGACAGCCCAAAAAGCAGACATCTATTCAAACTCTGAAATTCCTGAAGGAGGCAGCATAACGATTGGCATTTTAGCCTGAGAATAGATGCATCCAGGGCGATGATCACCGCCATCCTGAGCCATCAGAAGGTGCCTAAGAGTGATCATCGCCCTGTTGATAACATCCATCAAGATAGCCAGATTTGCCAGGAACATGCATGTGAATACATGGCTTCCCTGAACTCAGTCAATGCTGGCTATCAGCCAGGAGACAGCCTTTGTCCAGCTCTGCACAGTGAAACAGCCAACTATGAATATGCAGAGTTAGAAAAGAACTTGAACTCCTTCACCTCTGGCACAATAAACTGTATAAAACATCCTTGCTAGAGGCGGCTCTTGTGAACGAGGGGGAATCTGATGTGATAGAGGTTAGATCCAGGTTCACCCAGCGCTGAACCCAGGCTCAACGCTGTCTCTTTGGCTGTGGTGGTTTTGAGGACCGTATTTTGGTTGCGGAAAAGTTAAATAAATATTTCCGCATTTTTTGATAATTTGACTTTCAATTGATCATTTATAACAATTAGAGCCACCCTGATGTGATTTGAATTTTGGGTTCGGGCACCCCTTTCCTGTCAGGAGGCTCCCTGCTGATTTCAGCGGGGTGACGGGTTTGGGAGTTCACGAAACCAATCTGTGGGAATCCACAAAAATTAAAGGCTTTTGGGAAAGCTGCAAAAGGCAGGCCTCAGAGACAGTAGAACTGTGATTAGACCTAAGCAGCAGTCACTAGATAGGTCAGCAGAAAAATTATTTGAAAAGTAGAAAGGCAAGGACAAATAGAACAATGGTCTGTGTATTAATGCTTGTCTAGAATAACTCTCGAAGCTACAGAAAAGTTTATCTAACAAGATATCAGGAAGTTTAAGCTTAATAATGGAGCTCTGTGCATTGTGTTTTCAGGCTTACAAGTAGGTATTGTATTCAAAATAAGCAAGCATTGTCGCAACCAAAGGTAGGTGTGCTTATAGTGGTTGGATAGAACTACTGTCAATATGCTTTTGCTTTGTGTGATTGGTCAAAAAACATATACAGTAAATTTTATTATTAAGTTCTTTACACAAAGAACTGCCTGGGATGTGAGCTGGTGGCATCTTCCCATTGTCATAACCATGTAATGAGACTGATGCTGAAAAATGAAACAGCTCAAGGCATGTTCCACAGCAGTCCTGTCCCGTTTGTGATTTGTACACAGCCCCTGGCCGGCGATACCAATCAAATACCAAACCGAAGCCAGAACCACAGCCAAAGATGGATAAAATGAGCCCAGAGCTCTTGGAAATTCGGAACGATCCGAAGAGGGATCTCCGAGGCTGTGGTGCTTTTTCTTCACTCAGAAAATTGACGTGCACAAGGAATCCACCTGGGAAAAGGAACCGTGAGTACCATGTGGTTGAGCGGGGTGTGATTGAGCGTGTGTGAGACGTGATTTTATCATGAAGCAAGTGTGGATACCACGATTGCAGTTCCCCTCTCCCGTGGGGAAAGTGGTTGGTGAAAGGGGAAGCAAGTGCTTTTTCTTGTCACACGTGGGACCTGGGACTTATTGTGAGTTCAGGGGATCAATCATGGTTGGGGTCAGGAGGGGAAAGAACGTTCCCAAAATATTTTGGGAGCTGGTCTGCCTTCTGATCTAGAGAATCAGGTAAGAGAGCTTGATAACAGTCAAAAGACCCGCAGAACAGTTCTCCACGTGGCTGAGTAGACTGGTAGTGTTTCACAGACTTAGGAAATCGACATTGGACAAAAACCTGGGACTCACGTCGAGAATCCCAGCTGAAGGACACAAGGTGAGAAAATTAGCGAATGGGGTTTTTGGGAAAATGGGATTGAAAAAGTGTAAGTGCTGGAAAAAGCCTGTCGTGGGTTGACAGCCTTTATCCCAATATCGTGTGTTGTGTCTGGCAGCTGTGCCTTTTCTCTCTTCCCCCCCCCGCCGGCCATCTTGCTGCGGTGGGGCGGGGAAGAGAGGAGGGAGTGTTTGACCAGGTCCTCTTTGCTTTTGGCTTTTGGCTGCTTGGCTTGGCTAGCCGCTTTGCTTGCTTGCTTTCTGCTTTTTGCACTGTTTTTTTTTTTCCTTTTCTTTTGTTCCCTCTTTCTTACCCTCCCCTGAAGATACTGGACCAGCTCCGGACGTGACCTGAGACGTCCAGGACACCTGGAGCTGGCGAGAGAAGCTTGGCGCCCTTCACAACACTGCCTCTTTTCTTTTCTTTTCTTGTGTTGGGGAGTGTTCTTTTGTTACTTGTAAATAAATAGGTTTTGTTTTCCACTTTGCTCCTCCGAGAAATTCCTTCCCGAACCAGGTGTTGGGGGAGGGGTGGTTGGAGGTTTGTTTTGTTTGGGGGGCTCCCTTTTGGAGATTTCCCCTAATTTGTCCTAAACCAGGACAAAGTCCCAGGAAAAACCTCCCCAAGATCCTGGGAAGGTTATGCCTGAAATCTTGAGGGGAAGCCCATTGGGATGGTGTCCTGGGGTGACGTTATGATGCTTGTATCCCCATTCATCTGTTCTGTGCCTTTAAGACTGACTCTGAAGAGTGGAAGTTTTGTTTGGGTTTCTCTTATCAGGGACACAGAGATGAGCAGTACACAGGGCTGTTTTTCACTTCTTGCTTTCAGCTTGCTGCTTTGCTTGCTCTCTTTTCTGCTCTCGCTTCTGCTCTGCTTTGGCCTCTGCTTATTAGCTAGCTCTAGCTAAACAGTCCATATTCCCTCCTGGACTGTTTCTCCTCTCTTGTTTCTGTGACCATCTCGAACCTGCTCGGGACTGGGACCCAGGAACACCAAAGTTTTGCACTGTTTTGGCCTGCAGCAGCTGCCCCAGCGCCGGAGGGACTGAGAACGGAGCAACCACCCCCGAAAGAGACTTTCTGATTTTGTCATCTTTCTCAGAGCAGTGTCATTGGGTATTGTTAATTTTGTGTGCTGGGGGGTGCTGTGCCTGAAATAAACAGGTTCCTTCCACCTCTCTCCAAGGAATTTTTTCCCGAACCGTTTGGGGGGAGGGGCCGTGTGGGTTTTGCTTTCTGGAGGGGCCCTCCTTTGCAGATTCTTTAACAAATTTGCCCTAAACCAGGACAGATGGATATTCGAACACTGGGATGACAGCCCCAGGAGGGTGGGAAAGTCCAAGGAAAAGATGATCCATTTTTGTATGGAAAAGTGTGGGGGGAAGGAGATTGCAAAATATGTGGTTTGGCCGGTGTTCGGCACTTTCAAGGATTTTGAGGAAATTGAGAATGTTGAGATGTGGAAATACGCTTGTTCGGGATTATACCCGATCAGAGCTCTCAGATGCTTGGCAAACCAGGGCAAGGAGTGGGAACTGCTGGAAAACCTTCCGCCGCCCTACCTTGTCCCTTTGCCCCAACCCGTGCCAGCCCAGGTACCTCAGGTGCCCACGCTGCCTCCCGAGGCATCGATCCCATGGGGACAGGCTTCGGCACCGCTGCTCCCACCGGAGCTGGCTGTGGCACCTTCCCTCCCATGTGAGCAGGTATTGGCGCCTCCACTCCCATGCGAGCAGTCCCAGCCACTGACCCTTCCCAAAATCAAGGAGAAACAGATAATTTCCCTAAAGAAAGCAAACTCTCCTCCGGCCAGTTGAACAAGGTGGAGGACAAGGAGGGCAACCACTGGAGATAGTGATGACGACGAGGAAAAGCCTGGACTCTTCCCTTTACGGGAAGTACCAACGGCTCCAGGGGTTAGGGGCTTGGCACATGCGCCGATCGACACCGGGGATGTGAGGGCTTTCAAGAAAGAGATGGGGAAGTTGATGGATGATCCTTTGGGGGTGGCAGAACGACTAGATGAATTTCTAGGAACCAGCACCTACACGTACAAGGATCTCAGTGCGATCCTGAGGTCACTGTTCAACAATGGGGAAAGAGAAATGATCAGACAAGCCGTGATCAGGGATTGGGAGAACAGGAATCCCCAGGGGGAGCGACGAGATTAGATGTGGCCATCTTGGAATGCCCAAATGGAGGAAGGAAGGCTGAAACGGATAAACTTGAGAAATATGATAATAGAAGGTATCAGGGAAGCAGTGCCAAAGGGACAAAACATGAGAAAAGTACTCAGGGAATGCCAGGGAAAAGAAGAAACCCCCATGGAATGTCTGGAAAGGCTCCAAAAGAGCTTGAGAATGTATTCCGGGACAGACCCCGAATCTCCAATTGGGGCAGTCTTGCTGAAGACGCAATTTGTGGTGAAATCATGGGAAGACATAAGGAAGAAATTGGAAAAGATAGATGGATGGCAGGACAGGGAAGTGCATGAATTTCTCTGAGAAGCCCAGAAAAATCTACATTAGAAGAGACAAAGAAAAGCAAAAGATTCAGGTGAAAGTGCTAGCGGCTGCAGTGAGGGAGGCACAAGAACAGGAAGAGGTCAGAGACTTGGCACAAACAGCGCCGGTGAAGAAACAAAATCCTTCCCAAGGAAAAGGTTCAAACAGCCAGAAAAAGGACTTCAAGTGCTACTACTGCAAGCCAAAGGGGCACATTCGGAGGAATTGTCCCAACAAGGTCAAGGATCAAACTATGTTTCAGGAAGATTAGGGGTGTCAGGGGCTTCTCAGTTTGGGGTCTGGAAGGCCAAGGGAACCCTTGATAAAATTGAGAGTGGGACCTCACAGGCAGGAAATTTGGTTTTTAGTAGATTCTGGGGCTGAACGGACCACGGTGCAGCAGTTACTGCGAGGGTGCTCTCTAAGCGATGATGCAATGATGGTAATTGGAGCAAAGGGGAACCTTTTAAGGCTCCGATCATAAAGAAATAGAGACAGAAATAGAGACAGAAAGTAAAAAGTGTAAAGGAAAAATGTTATTGATAAAAGATGCAGACTTTAATTTGGTGGGGTGGTATTTGATGGTGGCATTGGAAATGGGTTTAGCAGTGCAAGATTCCCAGCTCAAAGTGAGATTGTATAAACTCACCACCCAGGATGAGGAGATGATTAATCCACAGGTTTAGTATGTCCAGGGGGAGGCCGGGAAGTTGGACATAGAGCCAATCCATGTTGAAATTGAAAGGCCAGAAGACCCCATTCGGGTCAAACAGTACCCCATCCCCATGGAAGGGAGGAGGAGGCTGAAACCGGTGATTGATGAATTGATAAAAAAGGGAACGTTGGAGCCATGCATGCCCCAACACAACACCCCGACTTTGGCAGTGTGAAAAGCGGATGGTAGCCACAGGCTAGTGCAGGATTTAAGGGCTGTGAATCAAAGGACTAAGACACTGTTCCCCACAGTCTCAAATCCTTACACCCTGCTGAATAACATCTCTCCCAAGGACACATGGTACAGCGTGATCGGTTTGAAAGATACTTTCTGGACCTGTCCTTTAGCAGAGGACAGCAGAGATTACTTTGCGTTTCAGTGGGAAGACCCAGAAACAAACAGAAAGCAGCAGCTCAGATGGACATCGTTGCCTCAGGGCTTTGTTAATTCTCCAGACTTTCTGGGCAAGCACTCGAGCAAGTGCTGAGTCATTTTGTACCAATAGAGGGAACACAATTGCTAAAATACGTAGATGATTTGTTGATTGCAGGTCTTAGGGAGGAGGATGTGAGGACGAGTACCATTGAACTTTTGAACTTTTTAGGGGAAAAAGGATTGAAGGTGTCTAAGTCAAAGTTGCAGTTCACAGAGCCAGAGGTCAGATATTTGGGACATTGGTTAGCAAAAGTGAAAAAGAAGTTGGATCCTGAAAGGATGGCGAGGATTATTGCCCTACCACCCCCACGGACAAAAAGAGAAGTTAGGCAACTTCTGGGGCTGTTGGGATATTGTCGGCAGTGGAATCGAAGGATAGAGTGAGAAGGTGAAGTTTTTGTATGAAAATCTCACCATGGACAGAATTGAATGAGGAAGAATTTAGGGGAGTCAAGGAAGTGCTCACAGCAGTACCAGTGCTAAGGCTCCCCGATGTGATACGGCCATTCCAGTTGTTTATGGATGTGAGCAATCACACAGCACATGGTGTGCTGACACAGGACTGGGCAGGGGTCAGGAAACCGGGTGCTTACTTGTCTAGGCTTTTGGACCCTGTAAGCGGGGGCTGGCCTGCGTGCTTGCAAGTGATCGTAGCTGTAGCATTGTTGCTGGAGGAAGCCAAGAGAGTAACTTTTGGAGCACCTTTGGTAGTATTTGCACTGCACAATGTGCGGGGCATACTACAACAAAAGGCAGATAAATGGCTCATGGATGCTAGATTGCTGAAGTATGAAGCCACTTTGATTCACTCACCGGACTTGGAATTGCGGACATCAACCGCGCAAAACCTGGCTCAGTTTTTGTTTGGGGAAGCTTCGGAAAAACTCATCCATGATTGTGTGGAAGCAGTCGAATTGCAGACAAAGAGCAGATTTGGAAGAAGAGGAATTAGACGAAGGAGGAAAAGGGCTTGTAGATGGCTCAAGCAGAGTGATTGAAGGGAAAAGGAAGTCACGATATGCAGTCGTCGACAGGCAAACAGGAAAAGTGATAGAAGCAGGCCTCCTGAACGCGGGTTGGTCAGCACAGGCTTGTGAATTGTATGCAGTTCCGAGAGCCTTAAAAGAACTGAAGAGAAAGAAAGGAACAATTTTTACAGACTCTAGGTATGCCTTTGGGAAGGTTCACACCTTTGGGAAAATTTGAGAAGAAGGGGGACGATCAACACCCAGGGACAGGGACTGATGCACAGGGAATTGATCCGGCAAATTCTGGAAGCGATAACGGAGCCAGAGGAAATATTGGTTGTCCATGTGAAGGGACATCAGGCAGTTCCAGACCTGGGGAAACCACTTGGCAGACCAGGAGGCAAAAACCGCAGCATTGATGATGGTAAGTACCCCGGAGATCAAAGGGATCGAGGTCCCAAATGACCCTCCTCAATCCTCCCAAAAGGAGATTGAAAGTTATGAAAGATTGGGGGAAAATTGGAGGAAGGTAAGGGGAAACTACTGGATGGGAGAGAACTAGCCTCTGAAGGTTTTACCAGGAGAATTTTGAGAATTTTGCAAATTTGTGTTTGCAGCAGCAAACACACTGGGGGGTTCAGGCCCTGGCTGAACAATTTTGGAAATTTTTCTGATGCAGAGGAATTCATGAATTGGCCAAACAAAGAGGTACAAGGATGCCTGATCTGTCAGAAAGTTAACAAAATCAAGGCAAGACAGGCAATCCTGGGGAGTCGCCACATTGGGTACTGACCTTCGGAGAGAATTCAAGTTGATTTTACTGAATTGCCCCAGCTGAGAAGGTTCAAATTTGTGCTTGTAAAAGTCGACAAATTGACCCATTTGGTGGAAACTTCCCCCAGTCCAAGGGCAACAGCTAAGACAGTGTCCAGGAAATTGCTGGAAGAAATTGTGCCCCAATATGGGGTGGTGAATTACATTGACTCGGATCAAGGGACTGATTTTACTTCGAAAATTATTAAGCAGATGGCAGAGGCACTGGGCATTTGGTGGGAATAACACTCCGTGGCATCCCCAGAGCTTGGGACAAGTTGAAAGGATGACTCAGACTTTGAAGGCACAGTTCTCTAAATTAATTTTAGAAACTCGGATATCCTGGCTGAAATGCCTCCCTCTGGCCTTGCTTAGTATCAGGACGATGCCTCATTCAGAAACGGGGCTCTCACCTTTGAAATGCTATATGGAATGCCATATAAGCACAGGACACCAGTGGGACACCCCAGATTGGAGGACAGCCAAATTCAACTGTATTTAGTAGAAATAAACAGAAACTTACAGGAATTGAGAGAACAGGGGATAGTATCTCAGAGTGCCACTCTGGGATTTGCTATCCACAAAATTCAGCCAGGTGACAGAGTACTTGTGAAAGTATGGAAAGATTTACCCCTCTCCCCTCACTGGGAAGGCCCCTTTCTTGTCCTGACAAAAGACATAGCCATTTGGATGGCAGGAAAAGGTTGGACACACGTGTCCAGGGTGAAGAAAGTGGAGCATCTGGAGGAGGCTCCCGAGTAGAGGATCACTTCTTCTCCAGGTGACCTAAAGATCAAACTCCAACATCCTCATAAATGACCGATGGTGAACGGATAGGTTGTATACTGTCTGACTGTGTGTGCTATCCGTTTGTACACTTCAAGTGTGAATATTGTCAAGGGGTTTTTGTTGTATACTTTGGTAGGGGGCAGAGACCAAATGGATTGTGCCCCCAGTGTCTGGAAGAGGAGCTTGAGCTGACTGACCGCAATCTAACCCTAGACGCAAATTTAGGAATTATCGAATTAGATTCACAGGAGTGGTTCCACATTTTCCAGAAGGGCGTGCATGGAAAACTCAAATCTAAGGCAGAAATATTGGATGTGGAATGTCGGAAGTCAATCAAAGTACCATGCAGCTCAGATGCTGTCAAGATCTCCTTTAAGAGGAGGAATGTGGCTAGGTCAGAGAATGTGTTCCCTGAAGAATACTCCTGCTGCCGCAAAGATGGTCTTCCTTGCCGCTGGTGGGAATCCTGATTGGTCTGAGCCTAGCCATGTGCGGGACACAGAGTCTGCACAGTGAGACTCCGATACTTGTGGGAAATCAGAGCTCCGTGGATGAGTGCAGTAAGTGCACTCAGATGGTCCTGACTGAGCGAAGGGACAAGGGGATCTTAGCATGCCAAGCCCTGGAGTAATGCATCAAGGGAATCTGGCAGGTACTGTTTGATAAACGGCACTCGGGTCAAATTGTGCAGATTGGGCAAGGAGATCCTGTGTTTAGATCTGAAGGCTGGGACGCTGAACGGGCAGTCAGAAAAGCACCAACACTGAGTGCTGAAAAGAAATGTAGAACCAATGTCGATCCCCGTTTGCAGTCAATGTAACCAAACAATGTGGGTTGGGGAAAAGACAGAATCAATTTCTGTAGTGTATCACCAGGTGAATCCATTGTGTTATGACAATTTGAATCTGGGAATGTGCGTGATGAACGGGAAAATGTACTGTGTGGGAAGAAATATGAAATTTGATAGCAAATTCACCCTGAACAGAGAGCCAACCATGTTGGACTTAGCACAGGCAAATGGTGATAGAATCTGCCTGCAATATGTTTAGGGCTGTCTGTTTTGCAAGGAACAAAGATGGAATAGATCCTGAGGGAAAAATGAGAGTGATTACTCAGGAGCTGAAAAGGAGGGAGTCAGAACCGAGAAAGAAAAGGGTGGAAGAGGAAAGATTGAAAAATTTGAGTAAGCAGTACGAACAGTTCAGGAGACAATATGCTGCTGGGGAACTACCTTCCCCAGATTGAAACTTACTCATTGATTTAGTTGAGGAAATTGCCATGGAATTGGGACTGTCAAACTATTGGATTTGTAGGGGGCTGAAATTGGCAGAGAAGTGGCCTTGTAAGGGTGAAGGTTTGGCTCCAGAACAGCTTTTGAAATGGGACAACCCAAGGGTCTCAAAATTGGCACTAAGACCTAAGGGATGGGTGTTGGAGCAGCGAGTGATTGGGACTATCTGCATCAGTCGAGAAGGGAAAGAATATACTGAAATGGTGGGACACACACCAGATATAACCACTTTGTTGGTGAATTCAGACAGCAAGAGCAAAGTCTGGCAACCAGAACCTCCTATGGTGTGCTGGAGTCAGAAGAATGAAACAAATTGTGATTGGAATGGTCAGATGGCACTTTGTTAGTCAAGAGTCCCGGAGCTAATCCTTACCAATCCTTGGCAGGACTGAGAGAATATTGGGGAGACCCAGGGAAATCTAATATCAGATGGAAAGCCACAGATGGAATTTATTGGATTGTGGAAAGAAAGCCTACAGTGAGTTACCTCCAAGGTGGAAGGGATCATGCACTTTGGGCATGATCCAGCCAGTTTTCTTCACTCATCCTCAAACAAAAAGCAACTTACTCGGGGCTCCTCTGTATGAGACCCTGAGGAGGCAGAGAAGAAGCTTGAAGAAAATGATACCTGTCCTAAGTGGCAGGCAAACTTGGGAGGAGGAGGAGTGGCTGGCAGCAAGGATAATTGATTATTATGGGCCGGCCACATGAGTTCAGGACAGAAGCTATGGATAGAGGACTGCAATCTATCTACTGAACCAGTTGATCAGGCTGAAGGCAGTGGAGGAAATTGTGTTGAAACACACCTCAGAGGCCCTAGATTGTTGAGTCGGCAGCACACTCAGGTACAGGCTTTTGTGTACCAGAATCAAATAGTTTTAGAATATTTGCCGGCTGAAGAAGAGGGAGTCTGTGGAAAATTCAATGAATCATAATGTTGTATTGAAATTGATGATTATGGGGAAACCATAAGAGGATTGGCTGCCAAAATTAAGAAAGTAGCCCATGTCCCAGTCCAGAAATGGAATTCGATCTTGCAGTCATCTTGGTGGGACAGATTATTTGAGGGGGGCTGGTGGAACAAAATAATATATTTTGTGCTGTGTTCACGAGCAGGAGTCATATTCCTCCCTTGTCTAATACCTTGTTTTAATAGACTGATACACTCCGTGGTAGAGGGTATGCAGATAGCTATAGTGGACCTGGAGTTGGCTTCCAGAAACAACATGTCCATGATCATGAACCTGGGAGACGGGAAGTGTACAAGCAATGCTGCTGAGGTCTTGGCAAAATTTGAGAAACAGGTCAAAACAAATGGGAACAATTATAATGGCTATTAGGGAATCCCGCAATGAGTGCATGGCATGAGAATTTAATAAAGCCTGCTCTTTGTAGGGGACCCTTAACAGTGGAGGGTAGATGTAGGAAGTAAATAGATAATGGTAATTTGGGATGTAGAGGTAGCATAAATTAGTGTTGACATTAAAGGGGGGGGATTGTAATATATGTTGGGAAATAATTCATGCTATAAAAGAATGTATTTTATAAGGATTGTGAAATCCAAACCGGTCTCTGACCACAAGCAGCCCAAGAAGTAGATGTCTATTCAAACTCCGAAATTCCTGAAGGAGGCAGGATAACTCTCAGCATTTAGCTTATGAATAAACGCACCCAGCGTGATGATCACCGCCATCCTGAGCCATCGGAAGATGCCTAAGAGTGATCATTGCCCTGTTGATAACATCAATCAAGATAGCCAAAGTCACCAGGAACATACATGTGAATAAGCGACTTCCCGGGATTCGATCAACGCTGGCTATTACCACGAAACGGCAATTGTCCAGCTCTGCACAGTGAAAGAACCAACTAAGAATGTGAAGAATTCCAGAAGAAACTTGGACTCCTTCTCCTCGGGCACAATAAACTGTATAAAACATCCTCGCTAGAAGCGGCTCTTGTGAACAAGGAGGGCTCTGATGTGATAGAGATTTGATCCAGGCTCACCCAGCACCGAACCCAGGCTTGACGCTGTCTCTTTGGCTATGGTGGTTTTGAAGACCGTATTTTGGTTGCAGAAAAAGATAAATAAATATTTTCTCATTTTTTTATAATTTTGCTTTTGATTGATCATTTATAACAGCAATATTGGTAATTCCAATAAAGGAGAAACAGGAGAGGAATACGGCTTCCAGTTCAGATAAATGCCAGCATTTTGCTGCCCATTCCTGGTTAAGAAATAAAGGAATGGCCTGAAGATCCCTTCATGTGGGTGCATTATTGCCCATATCAGTACATGTGTTCTGCATAACACGTAAGTTGTCTCTTTTATCACTGGATGAAACCCAAATACTGCATTGCTTCTTGTCTACTTGCTTCCAAGTCAAGGCAAATTTTGGTCATGATTGAGTGGGACATATTCACCTGTTCACAAGCAAATTCTTCTTGCCATTCACACAGTGGCAAGATGGCTTTGTGGATTTGCTCTAATCGCACTGTAAATAAGGCGTATCTCTCACTAGAATTAAAGCTGATGCATTAGGATGCAAAGTTTTGCGTAATTTGTCCTGGTGTCTGCAACTGTAGAGAGTTGTTTTGGATTTAAATGACATTTGAAGACACATGTATTCTACCATACTTCTGGCATACTAGAAGTGAAAAAACAGCCTTTGAAACACAATTTTATCCTTTCTTCCTTCTCCTCGTCCTAGGAATTTCAATGTCTGAGGTCTAAGCTCTTCAGCTGCCTCACAAACATTGTTTTAATTCAGACAGGCATCCATGCCTTGAGCCACAAATCATGACTGTGGCTGTGAAGCTTGAAGCAATGTAGGTTTATAGCATTAAAAATGATAATCCATTCCCAGGCTAAGCCAAGCATTTTCCAAATAACTCTACCTATTCTCAAGGATGTTTCAAAAAGGATCATTATAAAAGCTGGGAATGGGGAGAAGGAGTGTCTTCAAAATTAAAAATACAGCTTTCTGAAATCTTTATATTGCTATAAAGAGATTCAAAATTGTTCATATACGGAACATTACCTAAGAAGTGAATGACAGATTGTCAAAAAAATTGCATGGGAAACAAAAAACATAAATAAAATAAGTTTACATGTAGATAATAAGTAAACCATCACTCTAAGAAAAAAACCAGAGATGCAAAAACTAAAACCAATAAGGCTCTTTCATCTGTCTCAATACAAAAAAATTACTGAAAAGAATTGGAGACCCTCAAGACCATTACCATATGCAGGAACTTGCAGCTATTGGGAAAAAAAATGAAGGAAACTGCAGAGTGCAATTCACAGAGGTAACCTGGAATTTATTGGTGGATTTGTTGAAAAATTTCAGAGAGCAGACTGGAAAGGCATAGGGGCTGGTCAGCCCATGGGTGGGCATTTAGAGCAGTGTGAGGGATGTTTCTGAGACCAGCTGCAGGGAATAAAAGCAGAAATCACTGGGACAATCTCTTTGCTGGCTGTAGAGTTTGTGTCAGTCAGTTCCTTGGGCTGGGGGGGCTGTCACGGGGCAGGGAGGGCCAGGGCTGGCAGTGGCTGCTCAGGGATGGCTTTGGCCCGTGTCCCTCCAAGCAGCCACTGCCCAAGCAGCTGCGCTGCCCCCGGGCTCTCCTCCCGGCCTGCTGGGCTTTGTTGGGTGGCACAGCCTGTGCCAAGGGGTGGCAAGGTGCCTGCAGGCCCCAGCTCTGGGGGAAATGGAGAACATCCTGCCCGCATCCACAGCGCTGCCAGCTCAGCAGTGCAGCACAGCACGAGCTGACGCTCCCCCTTGCTCCTACAGAAGTGCTTGGCAAGTCAGACACAAACACCCAGAATCCACGGAACACCCCAAGAATTATCTGCCCCCAGGATGTGCGCAGCTCCTGCATGACTGGCACGGTAGTGACAATGTTCACTGTGCCAATTTCCATGGTGCTGTGCTATGTTGGGTTCCAGTGGTGGAAGGAAAAGAAACAGTAAGTTGTGCTCATCTCTACCTCAAACAGCTTCCTTTAAATGCTTCCCATAGGCCGGGAACATTCCCAGTGAGGCTGCAGTGTAGGTGTGGCCAGTCCATGGTTGTCCAAAGAATGGTGGGGAGGGTTCTGCTACTGCCCAGTGCTTTCACTGGCCTCTTAATTGCTGGGCCTTGTCCTGGGGGGCCCGCTGGGGCTGCAGCCAGTGCTGGCTCCACTGAGGCTGCCTGGCCAAGAGCAGCCCCAGCGGCACAGGGCAGAGGCAAAGCAAGGTGTGGAGGAGAAAGAGCAGGGACAAGATTGCCCTTGAAAGGCAGAGGCGCTCTGGGGCCCGCTCCTGGCCAGGGAGCCTGCCCAGAGCCGTGCCCTGCTCGCCGGGGCCTTGAGGGGCAGCTGTGCAGCTGGGCCAAGCTGTGCCAGCAGCTCCAGCCGTGCTGGGGAGCCTTGCCAGCTCTGGGCCCTTCTGTGCAGGAGGGTCCCTGCGTCCCACTGGCAGCTGAGGCCGCAGCCACCTCCTCTCTCCAAAGGTGCTCCTGTGCATCTTCAGAAGAGAGGCCTAGCAACTCGGGCAAAGAGAACTTGGCCTGTTATCCCAGGTCTCCACTTATGCCCTTATCTGGCCTGCTGCGGCTGCAGCACCATCACGAGGCCTTCCCAAATTACTCTCCCCCAAAACGAGACCCTAAACCTCAGGGCCCCCTTGTCCTGTTCCCCAGCCAGGATTGAAGGTGGGCAGCTCCTGTCTGCCAGGGCCGAGCTTGGCCCACATTTTATATTTCAATAAAGAAATGGAGTTTTCACAGCTCTGTCCAGGTGATAGCAGCAGGAAAGCCCACACGGCACCAGCACAAGCTGAGGTCCATGGCCAGGAGCAGCCGTGGATGCCCATGGTGTGGGCAGGCAGGAGCCACGCAGGGGCTGCTGTGACCAGCAGCGGGGCCCCGAGGGCTGGGGGAGCCCATGCTGAGTGTCCCTGGGCTGAGGGCACATTTCCTTCCCTGGCATCAGCTGGGCCTGGAGCTCCTCCAGTGGCATGCCCAGGGAAAGAGGAAGCCATCGGAGGTGCTTTCATTGAGAACAATGGAAAGAGGCTGGACTCTGAAGGAAGTCCTTCATAGCCTGAGGGATGAACTCAGAGCCCGACAGACACTGGGCCTGTGGCAGCCCCAGATCTCTTATCAGCAGAGAGGGGATTTGCCCCCCAGGCCTCATCTGTTCACCCAGGGACACATGGTGAACACACACACACAGAAGATGGCTCAGCACTGGTGCTGCTCCCTGAGTGTTATGTTTGGGTCCCTCTAAAGGCATGCAGGGGCTTTGGGTCACCTCTGTGCTGTGCAGGGGACTGGGGACACCAAGAAGTTGTGCAGGGAGTTTAATGTATGTCGCAAGTTGTGCAGGGGCATCTGTAAAATTGAGCAGAGGTCGTATGTCTTTCTTTGAGGACATACGGGGATTTTAGGGTGGCTGAGGACACCCATAAGATGTGCACAGGGTTTGGGTGTCCCCTAAAGTGTGCAGCTACCCTGAAGGCCTGTGTTGCATTATTTTTGTCAGCTTTGGCATCAAGTTCTTAATTTTTAAATAGGGGCCAAAGGGCAGCAAAGTGCACAATAGGGAGTTGGTGTCAGCATGGCAAGGCTGCTGCTGCCTGCGATAGTGGGAATCACCAACATGAGTGGAATTTTGGACTTGACATTGCTCTTATATGTAGAACCACAAAAAGTCTCACTTTTGCAATATCGTGTAACTCAGTTGTGAAAAAATCCGAGCTTGCAAATAGGTCCTGGGCGGGACATCCTCTCCTTGCTGGAAGGGCACCTCTTGAGATCCATTCTAACAAAATCCTGCCCCAGCCATGAGGTCACAGCAGGCTCTGAGGTCACAGAGGTGCCAGAGCCCCGTGGTTGCACAGCAGCACAAGGAGCGAGCACTCAGTCCTTGAGCACAACTGTTGCGGCTGCAGCAGCGGCGGTGGCAGCAGTGGTGCTGACATTGGGACAGCGGTGTCAGGACAGCGGTGGCAGCAAGAGCGTTGGGACTGGCAGAGGGCAAGGCAGCATGGCCCTTGCTCTGCGCCTCTTCCTCCTGCTCCTCCTGGCCGTGGCCCTGCCTGCCAGGGCTGCCCAGGCTGCTCCGCTGCAAGCGCAGCGAGCAGGTGAGCCGGCAGCCTGGCTCCCCTTTCCCGGGACAGCGCTCCCTGCTCCCCGGGAAGCGCTGGGGATGGTTTTCCCCAGGCCTTGAGGGAGGGTTTCCCCTGGGGGAGAGAGAGAGCCCCCACGGGCCCCTCGGCTGGCCCTGTTTCCTCCCCAGGGATGAGTCACAGGGCCTGCAAAGAGGGTGCAGAGTGTCCAGGAGCCAGCCCAGAGCTCCCCAGGCCCCTGTGCAGCTCTGGCCTTTTCCATTGACATCTGGCTCCCAAAGACTTACCCAACCACCTTGCAGTGCCCAGGTCCCAAAAGCAGAGGGGGGATCCCAGGACACCATGGAAATGGTTTTGTGTGTTTGCTTCCCTCTAGATGAGCTTGCTAGGAAGGTTTCTCCAGCAGCTTGGCTCCATGAGGATTTCCAGTCTCTTCAGCCTCCTGCAGGTACATTGCCAATGTTCCCCTAAGCGGATAATCCTTGGCAACCTGGCAGGAAGCAGGTGACAGAAGCTTCTGTGGCTGTTGTGTTACAGGAGTCTCTGCAGAGAGGACTCATCAAGCTCCTTTCTGGGTTGCTGCTCAGAAGCCCAGCTCCCATCGCAGGGGTGAGTATTGTGTCCCTGCTGACCCCACGGGCTGAGCCCCACTTCGGTGGGATCCACTCTTCTGACATGCAAACACGTCACTTAAGGTCCTCCGAGAGGGAGGAACAAGCCTGGAGGAGGCACTAATTCCCTAGAGGCGTTGCAATACATGGAAAGGACCCTGAGTGACCTGGAGAGACGCCGTGGTGGGTGCATTTCCCTCAGCCTTGTCCTGGGGCTCAGCAGCCGGGGGCTTTGGCTGCACATCTGGACACGCCGTGCCCGGCACAGTGGGAAGGGATCCATGGCAGCCTCGCTGCCCCGCTGCTGCTTCCACGCCCTGCAGGGCTGTTTGCCAGCCTGGCCTGGCTGCAGCTTCTCCCCAGCCTCTGCAGGAAGGCATTTGGCATGTGCAGACAGAGAGCCCAAACTGCACCATGGGCCTGTGATCCCCTGCAATTTCCTGGTCTCTGAGCACATCTGGAGGAGCAGCTCTTTGGAGGAGGGAGGACCCTGCAGCAGCCCCAATAACCTGATCTTTCTTCTGCATCTTATCCATTACTTGGACACGCAGTGCCTCCTGAAGATGCCACCTTCCCATTGGGGAACAGCCCCCCCTGATCCAGCTGTCCCTTTTCCTCTCTGCAGAGATGGAAGGAGAGGATGCGCTGAAGGCGCAGTTTGCCGGAGGAAGCAGGGGCTCATTGGCAGCCTCTGCTGCAGGAAAGGAGGACATGCCAGGCACAGCCACAGGAGGTAATTGCTGTGCCTCTGGGCCTGAGCCCTGCTGAGGCTTGAGCTGCCCTCTCTGCTGCTTGGCATTGCTGGCACGCAGTATTACCTGACCCCCTTCCAGTGCTGGGTTCCCTATAG
Organism: Melospiza melodia melodia; assembly: GCF_035770615.1. Lineage (NCBI taxonomy): Eukaryota > Metazoa > Chordata > Aves > Passeriformes > Passerellidae > Melospiza > Melospiza melodia. The sequence goes on along the minus strand of NC_086203.1, from coordinate 6,482,638 downwards.
AAGGGGATCCCAGCACAGCATGGAACGGTTTCTATCTGTGCTCCTTTCTAGACTGGGATCCTGAGTTGCGTAGATTGGAAATTCTGGTAAAGCAATACTTAAGGATACTGGAGCTTGGTGAAGGTAGGCTACCAAAACCCCTTCCCTAACAGAGTAATCATTGTCCAAGTGAAATCCTTGCTCAGAGTAATATTCCTGTGTCATTCCTGTCAAGATCCGCTTAAGTTTGCTAAATTGTGGGAATCCTGTCTTCCAAATTTCTGCTCTTGTGTCCAACAGTGATCCCACAGGATCTCAGTCATAGAGAAAAAGGATCATTTATCTGTCCATCCCCCTCCCATGTGCAATGCCAGTGTGTCCTTCTGTGTGCTCTGTGCAGCCATGGAGAAGAGCAGAGAGGGAAGGGGCTGGGCCCAGGGGTGTGCCCCGGGGCTGAGCCTTTCTCAGCTCCTTTGCCGGCCCCAGGTAGCCTGAGCTGCTCCTGCTGCCACTGCCAAGCCCTGGCCTTGCCTGGGGCTGTGTTTGGAGCTGCAGCAGCTCCAGGGAGTCCTTTCTGCCCCAACGGCCCCGCAAGGGGCTCCTTCCATCCCAGTGTGGGGCCACTGCAGGTACAAGGTGCCCCTGGCCCTGCTCCTGAATGGAAGGCAGAGCCGAGGGAGTGCCTTGGAGGGCACCAATCACCCAGGTGCCCTCACTGCCACTCTGGCAAGAAGTAGAAATGGAACAACTTTCTATTAAGGTCCTCCTAGTTCAATGAACCAAGGTACAGGAGACAAGAAATCCCTGGAGGCAGCCAAACTTCTGGACGAGATGCTCAGTGACCTGGAGAGGCCCGATGGTGGGTGTATTTCCCTCAGCCTTGTCCTGGGGCTCAGCAGCCGGGGGCTTTGGCTGCACATCTGGACACGCCGTGCCCAGCACAGCGGGAAGGGATCCATGGCAGCCTCGCTGCCCCGCTGCTGCTTCCACGCCCTGCAGGGCTGTTTGCCAGCCTGGCCTGCCTGCAGCTTCTCCCCAGCCTCTGCAGGAAGGCATTTGGCATGTGCAGACAGAGAGCCCAAACTGCACCATGGGCCTGTGATCCCCTGCAATTTCCTGGTCTCTGAGCACATCTGGAGGAGCAGCTCTTTGGAGGAGGGAGGACCCTGCAGCAGCCCCAATAACCTGATCTTTCTTCTGCATCTTATCCATTACTTGGACACGCAGTGCCTCCTGAAGATGCCACCTTCCCATTGGGGAACAGCCCCCCCTGATCCAGCTGTCCCTTTTCCTCTCTGCAGAGATGGAAGGAGAGGATGCGCTGAAGGCGCAGTTTGCCGGAGGAAGCAGGGGCTCATTGGCAGCCTCTGCTGCAGGAAAGGAGGACATGCCAGGCACAGCCACAGGAGGTAATTGCTGTGCCTCTGGGCCTGAGCCCTGCTGAGGCTTGAGCTGCCCTCTCTGCTGCTTGGCATTGCTGGCACGCAGTATTACCTGACCCCCTTCCAGTGCTGGGTTCCCTATAGAAGGGGATCCCAGCACAGCATGGAACGGTTCCCATCTGTGCTCCTTTCTAGACTGGGATCCTGAGTTGCGTAGATTGGAAATTCTGGTAAAGCAATACTTAAGGATACTGGAGCTTGGTGAAGGTAGGCTACCAAAACCCCTTCCCTAACAGAGTAATCATTGTCCAAGTGAAATCCTTGCTCAGAGTAATATTCCTGTGTCATTCCTGTCAAGATCCGCTTAAGTTTGCTAAATTGTGGGAATCCTGTCTTCCAAATTTCTGCTCTTGTGTCCAACAGTGATCCCACAGGATCTCAGTCATAGAGAAAAAGGATCATTTATCTGTCCATCCCCCTCCCATGTGCAATGCCAGTGTGTCCTTCTGTGTGCTCTGTGCAGCCATGGAGAAGAGCAGAGAGGGAAGGGGCTGGGCCCAGGGGTGTGCCCCGGGGCTGAGCCTTTCTCAGCTCCTTTGCCGGCCCCAGGGAGCCTGAGCTGCTCCTGCTGCCACTGCCAAGCCCTGGCCTTGCCTGGGGCTGTGTTTGGAGCTGCAGCAGCTCCAGGGAGTCCTTTCTGCCCCAACGGCCCCGCAAGGGGCTCCTTCCATCCCAGTGTGGGGCCACTGCAGGTACAAGGTGCCCCTGGCCCTGCTCCTGAATGGAAGGCAGAGCCGAGGGAGTGCCTTGGAGGGCACCAATCACCCAGGTGCCCTCACTGCCACTCTGGCAAGAAGTAGAAATGGAACAACTTTCTATTAAGGTCCTCCTAGTTCAATGAACCAAGGTACAGGAGACAAGAAATCCCTGGAGGCAGCCAAACTTCTGGACGAGATGCTCAGTGACCTGGAGAGGCCCCATGGTGGGTGCATTTCCCTCAGCCTTGTCCTGGGGCTCAGCAGCCGGGGGCTTTGGCTGCACATCTGGACACGCCGTGCCCAGCACAGCGGGAAGGGATCCATGGCAGCCTCGCTGCCCCGCTGCTGCTTCCACGCCCTGCAGGGCTGTTTGCCAGCCTGGCCTGCCTGCAGCTTCTCCCCAGCCTCTGCAGGAAGGCATTGGGCATCTGCTGACAGGCAGACCAAACTGCAACATGGTTCATACATGCCCTGAGATCCCCTGCAATTGCCTGGACCATCAGTTTGACCAGTATTGCCTCCTGAAGATGCCACCTCCCAGAAAGGGGAACATCTCCATCTAATTTAGCTGTCTCTTTTTCTTTCTCCAGAGATGAACCGAAAGGCTGTGCCGAAAACAGAATTTCCTGCAGGAAGCAGGGGCTCATTGGCAGCCTCTGCTGCAGGAAGGGAGGTGATGCCCAGCACAGTCACAGGAGGTAATTGCTGTGCCTCTGGGCCTGAGCCCTGCTGAGGCTTGAGCTGCCATCTTGGCTGTGAGTCAGTGCCTGCCCTCCAGGGATGTCAGACAGGCCCTGCAAAGAGGGTGCACAGTGTCCAGGAGCCAGCCCAGAGCTCCCCAGGCCCTTGTGCATCTTTGGCCTTGTCCAATGACATCTGGCTCCCACCGCCTTACCCGATCCCCTTGCAGTGCCCAGTTCCCATAGGCAGAGGGGGATGCCAGCACACCATGGAAATGGGTCTGACCTGTGCTCCCTTCCAGATGAGAGAGGTGCCATTGCTTTGCCAGCAGCTGGGATGGAAGATGGTTTGGAGCACTTGGGAGCTTCTGCAGGTATGTTCCGAGAGAACAATCACTGGCAACCTGGCAGGAACTGTGTGACAGAAGCTTCTGTGGCTCTTGAGTTACAGGTGTGTCTGCAGGGAGGATCTTCCCAGGTCCTTTGGTGGATGTTGCACACAAGCCCAGCTCCCATCGCAGGGGTGAGTAGTGTGTCCCTGCTGACCCCACGAGCTGAGCCCTGCATCTGTGGGATCTATTCCTGGTGAAATGGAAATACTTTCTCTTAAGGTCCTCTGAGAGGGAGGAAAAAACCTACAAAACAGAATGTGCTCCTGGAGGCATCCAAACAACTGGACCAAATCCTGATTGACCTGGAGAGGCCCGATGGTGGGTGCATTTCGCTCAGCCTTGTCCTGGGGCTCAGCAGCTGGGGGCTTTGGCTGCACATCGGGACACGCCGTGTCCGGCACAGCAGGAAGGGATCCATGGCAGCCTCACTGCCCCGCTGCTGCTTCCACGCCCTGCAGGGCTGTTTGCCAGCCTGGCCTGGCTGCAGCTTCTCCCCAGCCTCTGCAGGAAGGCATTGGGCATCAGCTAAGTGAGAGCCCAAACTGCACCATGGGCCTGGGATTTCTTGGTCTCTGGGCAGATCCGGTGGGGCAGATATTTGGAGGAGGGAGGGCCCTGAGGCAGCCCCAAGGGCCTTGGCCTTTCCCTGATCCTTATCCATGTCTTTCCCAAGTGATACTCCTTGAAGATGCCACCTCCCCACTGGGCAATGGCTCTACCTGATCTGGCTGTCCCTTTTCCTTTCTCCAGAGATGGACCAAAAGTCTTTCCAGAAGGCAGCACATCCTGGAGGACGCAATGTACCCGTGCTAGCCACTGATACAGGAAGTGAGGAGATGCCAGACAGTGCCACAGAAGGTGATTGCTGTGCCAGGCTCAGCCTGGCTGAGTAGTTCTGCTGGGGTCGCTCCGTGTGGGACATGTCCTGAAATCTGGGAGAGTCTGCATGGGGTGCCCATGGTGGGGAATGGGCAGACGGGGAGAGCAAGGCTCCAGTGTGTCCTGAGAGGGCCTGGGTGTGTGTCCCTGGGCTGGGGGAGCTGTCACGGGGCAGGGAGGGCCAGGGCTGGCAGTGGCTGCTCAGGGATGGCTTTGGCCCGTGTCCCTCCAAGCAGCCACTGCCCAAGCAGCTGCGCTGCCCCCGGGCTCTCCTCACGGCCTGCTGGGCTTTGTTGGGTGGCACAGCCTGTGCCAAGGGGTGGCAAGGTGCCTGCAGGCCCCAGCTCTGGGGGAAACGGAGAACGTCCTGCCCGCATCCACCGTGCTGCCAGCTCAGCAGTGCAGCACAGCACGGGCTGACGCTCCCCATTGCTCCCACAGATGTTGCCACTGAAGCAGGAATATATGGCCCGGATCCAATGCGCCTCCCAAGAATTGTCTGTCCCCAGGATGTTCGCAGGAAATGCATGATAGGCACAGTGGTGATAGTGTTCACTGTGCCACTTGTGCTGCTAGGCTGCTATCTTGGCATTCGCAAGCTGTATGAGATCAGACGTTCAGTTGCTGATTTTTCTCCACAGTTTTCTTATAACTCTGCTCCATAGCGTTGGTAGCCTGACTCGTAGTCGTGCTGCTGTGGAGTTGTGGCCAGTCCATGGTTGTCCAAAGAACTCTGCTGATGGTTCTGCTGCTGCCCTGAGCTTTCATTGGCCTCCTCATTGCTGGGCCTTGTCCTGGGGGGCCCGCTGGGGCATCAGCCAGTGCTGGCTCCCACTGAGGCTGCCTGGCCAAGAGCAGCCCCAGGGGCACAGGGCAGAGGCACAGCAAGTTCTCAGCAGTGTTTGGGCAGCACAGTTCAGGACAGGGCAATGCTTATTTTGTAGCTCATGTAAAGTTTAATGGCAACGGTGTTGCAGCACAAGCAAATATGCTCCAGTTCAGTGTTAAAACAAATCCAGCCTGGTGAAGGTTTGGATTTGGCCGTGAAACTTTGCTCTTTTTGTGAGCCCTGTTCTGGATTGATTCCCAATCAGTCTTGGAGCCAGTTCTGGGTGAAGGCTCATCCCAGCCCTGAGCGTTGGCAGTTCTGGCCTCAAAGGGACAGCTGAGGCTGCACTGGACATGACTGGGAATCAGGGCTCTATTATCAAAGGGCTTTGAGAAGTTTAAATTCCTATGTTTTTTCTACATGTTTTTCTTTATGAAATTCATTCACTTTTTCTAAACTTAGTTTTGAAACTAACTTGTTTTCCAGTGCCTATTCCAGTTTTTTGGTATAGTGAATGGTGGCCCAATTATCCCATGGCTGAATTAAGAGACTGTAAGTACTATAAAATGGAATGAGTTTTACCGTCTTACGCCTTTCACACACTCATAAAACTTTTGTTGGTTTATGTGACCAACAGAAGCGTTTTTCTCTACTTTTAATTCAAACAAGCAGCAGAGCCGGAACCTGTTGAGAAGAGTCTCTTCACTTCATAGCTAAAGCAAACTGCCAGGGTTCTTTATTGAGCAATATAAAATCTATATTTTATGTATATACTCCTGTCAAGTGACTGATAGAAATGAGGGATTTGGACTCTGGGGGAAGTACTGACCAGCTGTGCATTGGCTCTCCAAAGCTCAGTCTGTAATAATCAATCTTCTTCAGAAGAGAATGTTCAGTTTCTTCCTGGCACTCACTCTTGCACTCGTACTCAAAAACACTTCTTGAAAGAAATTTACAACGGCTCTTTATGCTCCCTTAGTTGACTTTTCTCTCTTTCTCCAGTAATGCCAATGAAAACCTGGATGATTCCATTAAAAAAGCTGGAAAGCAGATCCTGGAGAAGAGGGCATACATCTGCTCCCACCCACTGGACAGGACCTTCTGATCCCTCCCTGACAGCAGGCACTCATCACTGTCAGTCAGGGAGGAATTTGCTGCAGTTTCATGAGGGAGAGATTAAAAGCATCTGTTAATTAAAGTCTTTGAAAAATGTAATTGTATAAAAATACTACTTTCCAAACTCTATTTCAAAGGATAAGGATAAATAAAGAGATTTAATTTAAAGCTGAAATTATTTTGTCAGATAGATAGATGGGTAGATATATAGGAAGACAGGTAGATATTAGATCGCTGGATAGTTAAATAACTAAGACAGAAATAGATAGATAGATAGATAGATAGATAGATAGATAGATAGATAGATAGATAGATAGATAGATAGATAGATAGATAGATAGATGTATATACATGTCTGTTCCTCTTGGAGTGGGATAAAGAGAGGGAGAGGAAGTTTGGATGCGGAAATGTTTCTTCCCAGGGAAGGGACTGTGTGGTTTCTCAGTATCTTTTCACTTCAATCAGCTCCTCATTCACTGAGCAAGTCTGAAAGACTTGGGCAATCAGAACAGTTCTGCTTTGGAGGCACCTCCAGCTCTCTTGTCCAGCAGCACCACCAGGACACCGAGTCCCCAGTGTCCAGGGAGCTTCTGCTGTCACCCTGAGGGACACCACTGGTCACTGACGTCCATCGGGCCTCTGAGCCATTGACCACAACCCCCTGGATGTGACCAGCCAGGCAATTGCTCATTCTCCAAACTGTGCCTCCATCAGATCCACAGCTCACCAAAGGAGGGACAAGGATGCAGGGCAGGGCTGATGTGTCCAGGGCATGGCAGAAGTCCAGAGTGGTGGCATCTCTAGCTCTTCCCTTGTGCACTGGGGTGTAACTTCGCGGCTGGGTCACAGGCAATATGTTCTCTGGCCAGCTCACTGCCTGAGTCCCATGGACAGTCACAAGAGAGGCTGCCCCTGGATCCCTACAGGGACCTTCCCGGCTGGCGGTGCCTACAGGGGCTCGCAGCTCCCTGCAGCCGACACCTGTGGCACGGGTGACACAGCAGCAACCCAGTACGAGGGACCGAGGTGAAGGAACCGAGAGAGATCACTTGTTTGAGTTCTAAGGAAGGTTTGTGTCCCCAGAGGAGTCAGGGACAACTGACAATAACTGATTTTTAAGGAAGAGAGAGAAGAAGGAGAGGACACAACCTTTTACCAAGGGGAAGGCATTGGGGAAGGAGTGCAGGGCAAGGGCTATCCAACAGAAACCAACAAGGGGAAGGAGCAAACCTTGAAATCCAATCTTGCTTTGAGGAAGGGATGAACTACAGGGTACACACCAGAACAAAAGGCTGTGCTGTCTTTGATGGACAGGGGCATTGACAAATACTTGGTGAATAAACAACTCAGGACTGGACCACCAGAGAAACCAAGTGGGATACGTGGAATGAAACATTACAAACGTACAACAAGGAGTATTTAAAACTTACTACAGAAGAACAAACTGTAAAATAACAGACTACCACACTGTGGTGTTGCGGTGTGACTTTACTGTGTTTATAACTGCAATTCAGTTTCAATCGTCACTTCAAACCCCCACCCCCCCGTCCCATCTCTTGTATTGTTATAGCATATTTTATCCTTAATGGATTGTTATTTTGCACCTCTCTTGTTGGTTTTTCCCTGGTTTTCCATCTTCCCAATAACCTGCCCTTTGTTCCTGAATGTTACCTGTTCCTTCTCCCAGTATGAACATGGTCAGTCCCTCCTCATGCCTGCCCCTTTCTCCAGAAACTTCCCTGTCATTTTTGTATCCCTTGAGGTCTCATTGGTTTGTTTAAACTCTTCCCCTCCCCTGTAATTCCCAATTGGTTTCAACACTGTATTCCCTGCCTTATGCTTCTCCCCAGGTTTCTCCCAATTTGTTAAAGTTTTGTACCCTCCTTTTGAACCTCCCCTTGTTGAAAATCCCCTTCTAGAGAATGGACTCGTGTCTTTCTGAGCCTGACCTTCCTGGGCATAAACACCTTTGGGAGTCATACAGAAGACCTCTCCTTGTTCCTTGTCCCTGCCCTTGAAGCATTCCACCTGTGCCATAGAGCAAATGTGACCTATAGCAGCACCCAAATTGTGTGGCTTTTTGGGGGCAGCCCCCTCCTGGTGACAGTGCTGGGAGCAGCCCAGGCTGAAGAACTCTGGCACCGTGTCACTGAGGCAGCCACACAATCATGGAAGGGCTCTGGCTTGGTCAGACCGCACACACCCACCCTATGCTCCTCAAGGATTTTTTTGGCATATCCAAGCATTGAAGAGGTTGGGTGACTTTCCCCCCTGTTTTATTGACTGTGTCCTTTGAGGACCACAAAAGGAAGCAGTGCCTTAAATTGCACATGAAGAGCAAATGGTGAAGTAAAGGCTTCACCTTTCCTATGAAGCCAGAGGACTGTGTTAGCCATGGCCCACCCAAGGTGCCAAATTTCCAGCTGGGAAGCTGCTGACAGGAGGGAATGTGGAACTTGTCTCCAGCCAGAGATCACTCATTCCTCAGCATGCTGGGATGTTGCTGACAGTGCCTGAGGAGCTCAGAAATCCTTGGATGTGATTTCCTGTGCCAGTGCCCAGAACACAGAGCAGTGAGCTCAGCTTGGGGAGGCAAGGCCAGCCCTTGGACACAACCGCCAGGCAAGCATGAGCTCCCTCCCAGAGAAGGAAAATTCCAGCCATGAGGTCCATCCCCAAGCAGGCCATGAGGTCACAGCAGGATTGTGTGGTCACAGCAGGATCTGGGGTCACAGAGCCGTGTGGTTCTACAGCATCACAATGTCCAACCCCCAGTGCCCGGCACAGCGGGAGGGCATCCATGGAAACCTCACAGCCTTGCTGCTGCTTCCATACCCTGTAGGGCTTTTGCCCAGCCTGACCTGGCTGCAGCTTCTCCCCAGCCTCTGCAGGAAGGCATTTGGCATCAGCTGGCAGGGAGCCCAAGCTGAAGCATGGGCTTAAGATCTGCTGGGGCTGCAGCCAGTGCTCACTCCCGCTGAGGCTTCCTGGCCAAAAACAGGGCAGAGGCAAAGCAAAATGTGGAGGAGAAAGAGCAGGGATTAGATTGCCCTTGAAAGGCAGAGGTGCTCTGGGGCCCGCTCGTGGCCAGGGAGCCTGCCCAGAGCCGTGCCCTGCTCGCCGGGGCCTTGAGGGGCAGCTGTGCAGCTGGGCCAAGCTGTGCCAGCAGCTCCAGCCATGCTGGGGAGCCTTGCCAGCACTGGGCCCTGCTGTGCAGGAGGGTCCCTGCGTCCCACTGGCAGCTGAGGCTGCAGCCACCTCCTCTCACCACAGGTGCCCCTGTGCATCTTCAGAAGAGAGGCCTAGCAACTCGGGCAAAGAGAACTTGACCTGTTTTCCCAGGTCTCCACTTATGCCCTTATCTGGCCTGCCGTGGCTGCAACACCATCAGAAGGCCTTCTCACATTCCAAATTCGTTTTCCCCTCCAAAACAAGACCCTCTGCCGCAGAGCTCCTGTTTCCCAGCCAGGAGTGAATGTGGGCAGCCCCTGTCTGCCAGGGTAGGGCTTGGCCCACATTTTATATTTCAATAAAGAAATGGTGTTGTCACAGCTCTGTCCAGATCGTAACAGCCGCAAAGGCCACCCCGCAGCAGCACAGGCTGAGCTCCATGGCCAGGAGCAGCCGTGGATGCCCACGGTGTGTGCAGGCAGGAGCCAGGCAGGGGCTGCTGTGACCAGTGGGGTGGCCCTGAGTGCTGGGGGAGCCCATGCTGAGTGTCCCTGGGCCGAGAACACATTTCCTTCCCTGGCATCATCTGAGCCCTGGCCCCATGAGGCAGGCATGGATATTTTGGGGTCCCTGCTGAGGGGTGCTGAGGTCACTCATGAATCACAAAGGAGTATTGATGGCCTCTTCGAACCCGTGCAGGGATCCCTCATGAGGTGTGCAGCAGGGTTACATTTGAGGGGGTTTTTTACTCTTCTCAGCACAGCAAAGGGTCACTTGGCCGAGGTTTTGCAAAGCTGAGAGAAAGCCTCTTGCAAAGCCTTGGGCCTGGCCTGCGGGCACAGCGGACAGGCGGAGCCCATCCCCTGGGGCCAGGCCGGGCTGCTCAGGCCGGGCCGGGCCGGGGCAGACTCGTGTCCCGGCAGGGAAGGGCCGCGGCCCTGGGCTCTGTTGAGGCTGCTGAGCTCCGCCCTGGCCCTGTGCTGCAGCCCAACACATTTACAGCCAGGGCCGTGCCCTGGCCCACAGGAGGCACCCGGGGCTGCAACTGAGGTCGCGCCTTCTCCCACTCAAGGGGGCTGGCCCTGTTCCTTTGGAGGATCCCGAGCCTTGTACTTTGGCCTGATGGTGCAAAGATCCCCCCAGCATCCCTGAGCTTGCGGAAATAAAGGCTTTGTGCTCATTAATATGAAAAGCTGTATGGGTGGCCTGCAGCTATTGTTCTTTTCTTGCCTGGACCCCAGTCAGTGCTCGAGTCTAAATGAAAGACCCAGCCTGAAGCTGGACTTAAGACTGATTTGATGAGAGGGAGTGAAGCTCTGTTGACTGCAAATTCTCCAGGAAAAAAGTACAGGAACTTGGATAATGCTGGTGACAAAAGCAGAGTGCAGAGTTGAACCTGTGAGGCCACCTCAATGCCTCCTCCCCCAACCCTTTTATTTTTATTATGCTTAATATTCTGAGGGCCAGTTCTTGCATGAAATGGGCCCTCAGGAAAGAGCTGCTGGGCCTCCTGGCTGTGTCTGTTTGTGCTCCCTGTGCTTCTGGTTGCCAAGGTGTCAGGGTCTGTCCTAGTGGACAGATGACCTGATGGTTCGTAGGAATGATCTCAAAGTGCAAAACACCAACACGGTACAAGGGGGTTTGCAGTGATAATCAAATCAAATGCAGTTTTATTGAAATAACTACAGCAAAAATGTGATAGAGGGATTAAGGGAGAGAAAAAGAGAGAGAAAGAGAGAGAGAGAGAGGGGGGATATAGCTACCAACTCAGAGACGAACTGTACCAACTGTACCAACTGTACCAACTGTACCAACTTTGGTGCAGTCCAGCCGAGGGTCCGCCTGCTACGCTGGGGAGATCTCAAATGCTCTGGCTAACTCAGAGGTTTTTATTACTGAAAATTGCGAGGGGGGGGAAACAGATACAATAGGGAACAGATGTAACAGGTAGTCCATGTTCTCAGCAGTAAATGAGCTTGATAGATGTAACAGGTAGTCAGTGTTCTCAGCAGTAAATGAGAGCCATTGTTTTCTTGCTCCAGTGGTCACAATCTGCAGGCAAACATCTCGCTTTGGTCAGCTTGCCTCCCCACACACCTCCCCCGGGCTGGGGGTTTCAGTCCCAGTCCTTGGAAGGAGCAGAGGGGCCTTTTTAGGAGTTTCATGTCTCAGTCCGTGATGGAAAAGCTTCTCACATCTCCGTCTGTCTGTCACGGTGGTTGTAAAACAGGCAAGGGTCTTCTATGGGAGACCACCTGAAACTCAGGAGAAGTCCAGCCAGGCCGAGAGGTGGGACAGCTTCCAAAGCTGCTATTGTTGCAAACGGGGCATGGTGTCCTCTTCTTAGCATACAGCAAACACTCCTGTGGAAACAACAGCTCAAAACTGAGCTTTCAGGACTCAGGGCCCGTGGCATGTGACTTTTCTCCTTCAGAGCCAGATATAGACGGGGGGGTCTTCTATTCAGTGGTCTCCCAAAGACGATCGTGAGGCAGATGAGGGAAAATTAGGACAGACTCTCACGCAGGGCCAGCACCTCTGAGGACAGGGCGTCCTGCTCTGGGTGGTGGTGGCAACAGCATGTCCCCAGCAATAAGCTGGTAGCGCAGCCGTGGGACAACGGACACTGGCACAGAAATGAGAGATGACAGGTCTAGTTTTCCCTGCCTGAGTTATTTGACAGGTCTTGTGAAGCTGCAGAATCATCCCTGTGAAGAGAGGAGGTGGCTGGGGAATTGGGAAAACAAACAATGGGGTATGCATAAGTTTTTGTATATGCCCCACTCAGCATAGGCATTTTAAAGAAGTGATTTATTGAAGGAGTTTTGAAGCAACCATTGCATTCAAAAATGGAGAGGGTCCTCTGGAGCTGAATGATCAAAAGTACATTGAGGTATTAAGTTTAACCTTAACAGCTATTGAAATTGAGATGGAAATTGATGAAGAGATACTAAGTCAAGTATTTCCCAGGTATGGACCTCTGTGTACAAGGGATGGAGAAAAATGCCTCCTCCATAGTAATTAAGCTTAAGGAAGGGACACAACAAGTCAGAATTAGGCAGCAGTACCCCCTAAAGAATGAAGACAGGGAAGGAATCAGTCCAATAATTGAAAATTTTCTGCGGTTAGCATTATTAATAGAATGCCAATCTGATTTCAATACTCCCATTTTACCTGCAATCTGATGGGTCAGACCAGATAGTACAGGATTTGAGGGCTGTCAATAAAGTAACAGAAGATCTGTATCCTGTGGTAGCCAATCCATATACCTTATGAACTTATTTAACACCTGAGCTAATCTGGTTAACCATTTTAGAATCAAATGGTGCCTTCTTTTGCCTCCATATCCACAAAGTCAGACAGAAAATTTTTGCATTCGAATGGGAAAGCCCTAAAAGTGGGCACAAAACCCAGCTCACATGGCCCGTGCTTCCTCAGCGCTTCAAAATTTCCCCTACTCTGTTTGGGGAGCAACTTGCAAAAGATCTGGAGTTTTGGGAAGCTGCACAGGAAGAAGGAAGGCTTTTGTAGTACCTGGATGATCTTCTAGTAGCCACTCGGACAAGGGAAGCATGTCTGGCCTGGACACTAAGCCTTTTGAATTTTCTAGGACCCCAAGGACACAGAGTATCAAAAAAAAAGGCACAGGCAGTGAAAGAGAAAGTAATCTACCTGGGGTACCAGGTGAGTGCTGGGCAACGGACTTTAGGACAGACTCGCAAAGAACCATAAGCCAAACCCCAAAACCCCAGACAATAAAGGAACTCCAAACCTTCTTAGGCATGGCAAGGTTGTGCCGACTGTGGTTTATAATTATGGACTGCTCGTCAGACACCTCTATGCTCTTATTGCCAGTGGAAACAGAGATCTCCAGTGGACAAAGGAAGGCAGACGGGCCTTTCACCAGCTAAAGAGTGCCCTCATGTCAGCTCCAGCTTTGGGACTTGCAGATGTAAGTGAACCATTCTTTCTGGTTTTCCCATGACAGACAGGGAATTGCCCTGGGAATATTGGCTCAGGACTTGGGTCCATATCCGAGGGCAGTTGCTTACCTCTCCAAGCAGCTAGATGCAACAGCCAAAGGATGGCCAGGTTGCCTCAGAGCTGTAGCAGCAGTCATGCTGAATATTCAAGAGGCACGCAAGTTTACCCTGGGACAAAAATGGCTGTGCTAGTGTCCCACACAGTGCCCGCAGTACTGGAAGCAAAGGGTGGCCTCTGGCTTTCACCACAGAAGTTTCTGAAATACCAGGCCATCATGGTAGAGCAAGATGATGTAGAGATCGTGGTGACTAATATTGTCAACCCAGCTTCTTTTCTCAGTGGAAATCAAGAAGAAGCAGTACACCACAATTGCCTGGAGACCATTGAAGCTACTTACTCCAGATGCCCAGAATTTTAAAGACACTCATCTAGATGATACAGAGACCTGGTTCACTGATGGCAGTAGTAGCCACGTTGCCAGTGGAAAGCGACATGCTGGATACACAGTGACTGCCTGCAGAGAAGTAATAGAATCCAGGCCCTTACCGACAGGCTCCTCTGCGCAGAAGGCCGCGATAATTGCCCTGACCCGTGCCTTGGAAATGGCAAAAGGAAAGAGAATAAACATCTTTACGGACTCGAGGTATGCATTCAGAGTTGTGCGTGCACATGGAGCCATCTGGAACGAGAGGGGACTGCTAACCTCACAAAAAGAAGAGACAATGCAGCTGCTGGAAGCAGTTCAGCTGCCTGAAAAGGCATATTAAGGCACACCAGAGAGTGAGCTCAGAATTGGAAGAAGGAAATGAGCTAGTGGATGGAGAGGCAAATAAAGCAGCAAAAAGTGGAGTAATTATGGACAGATTTCCCTCAAAAGTAAGCCAAAATATAATAGTACTAATCAAAAGAGACATGCAACCACAAGGGGTGGGCTGCCGTTGAAAGACAGCCAGTAATCCCTTCCCATTTTTGTGATCACTAGTGAAAGAAGAGCACCAGAAAACACACTGGGGCCTAACTACTTAAAAGCTTTTATAAAGTGTGGCTCCTTTCCCAGAATGACCAAGGCTGCCAGTGATACAGAGTGCATCAAAATAAAGTGTTGACTTTTAAGTAGTAGTTTCCACAGGCTTTCTAAAATGAATATCTGATTGAAAGAATCATTGCCAAGAATTAATCTGCCACTATTACTCAGATAAACCAACAGTGAGATCCTTGCCTCCAGACAAACCCCAAAAATACTCCCAGGCCGAAACTCGGTCAAATTAAGAGAGGCCATGGGCCTGGACAGCTGTGGCAAATTAACTTTTCAGAACTCCCAGAGAAAGGGGGGTATCTGTATTTATTAGTATTGACAGATACATTTTCAGGCTAGCCAGAAGCATTCCCCACCAGAACTGTCAAAGCTCTAGAGGTGACCAGGGTATTATTACAAGAAATAATACCATGCTTCAGAGCTCCAGCCACAATATCCTCGGATAGAGGATCACATTTCATTTCCAAAAGAGCGCCAAAGATTAGTAGCCACCTGGGCATAGATTCATAGATTGAGAACTTCACACTCCATACCACCCGCAATCAAGCAGCCAGGTGGAGAAAATGAATCATTTCATTAAGCAGCAGATTGTAAGACTGGGGCAGGATGTTAATCTGCTCTGGCCCCAAGCTCTTCCACTGGCACTGCTGCGAATTCAGACTAAACCACGAGCTAAAGAAAAGCTGAGTCCTTTTGAAATGCTTTATGGAAGACCATATGGAATACGAAAGAGAATGTCCACCCACATTGGAGAGATAACCCTGGCCACCTGCATGGTGGCTTTAAGCAAACAGCTCAGAGAAATTGAAAAACACGTGGCTAGAACTCGGAGCAAAGAGCTAGACAGACCAGTACATAACATACAGTCTAGAGATTATGTATATGTTAAGCCTCTTGCAGAAAATACTTTGGATGCACAGTGAGAGAGATCACTGCAAGTGCTTCTCACCACCTTCTCTGCAATCCAGACCAAGGAGTAGAATGCCTGGATGCATCGCTCTCGAGTGAAGAAAGCCCCAGGAGCCCCTTAGAGAGGGACATCAAGAAACAATGAACTGAGATTAAAACTTACTCAGGCAAAATGAGTATATTGCAGCCAGGGGTAGTTTGTCATTTCAATTACAGAATTGATTTGTATGTAATTATAACTGGAGTCTTAGAATTAGAGAGTACCTCTATCCAAAGCAATGCTGAATGGCCTTGGTCCCAAGCTTTCAATCTGTATACTGGATCCATGGGAGAACTTTCTAAGATAAAAGAGCTAAACCTGTCCACTGTAGTAATTCATGAAGATCAGGTATATGAGGAGCAGGAGTGGCAAGAACGAGAACTGTGGACACTTCAGGAGATCAAGAGAGAAGAAATCAAAATAGAGTGCTAGGTAGTCAATGAGACGGCTAATGAGAAACCAGATGAAATTAGTGTCTCAACCTCCCCGTATACAGGCACCAAGAAGTTTGTGATAGCCCAAGTGAATCAGACTGTTGGTGTAATTTCTCCTTGATACAGCTTGTAGAAGTGACCTGCCTTTAAGCTCGAGATGCTATAAAGCTCTCATTTAAATTTTAAATCAACACTGCACTTTTTACAATGGCAGGACCTTATACAACCCACACTGGTAATCAAATAGTTCAGACCCAACCCAAACTTGAACCTGAAGTGTGAGAAATAGGCCCCTACGTAGTGAAGAATGTAAGTGAAAACAACTGTTGTTCAATCCAGAATGGTCTCTCAAACGTGTTGAGTTGCTAGTGCAAATTAACATCTCAAAAATCCAACCAGCCTGCTCCTCTTTCCTAAGAACATCCTTTGAGGGCTGCACAAGGTGGTTACAAAGACAGATATAGCTCAGGAGCAGAATAAGAAATTATCTAACTTGGATGTTAGGGAATGGATTGAGAGTTTTAAATGGAATTGATTCAGAAATACTGATGAATAAGCTGGCCACTGCAGCAGGTGACCTAGCAAAATTGAAGCAGCCTTAACAGTCAGCTCTATTGGCATTAGGAACTAGCCAGTGGCAGGTTTCCAAAGTACTGCCAAAGTGGGAAAAGGCTGGGAGCCAAGACCACAGGGTAATATTAGAAGCACTTGGTACAGTTGGAAATAATGTGTCTTTAGCTTTCAGTTGTATACAAGCACAGTTATAGATGCAGGCAACAGCAGCTCTGATCATACGGGAAGGGGGTGAAGGTAATTTTCCAGCTGAAATTTGGGAAGTTGTCTGGGATAATGTGATTGATTTTGCAAAGAAGTTTCAATCCTGGTGGACTATAGTAAATTTCACCTATGATCCTGCTTCTAATGTGGCCACTTCCTTTCTCCTTACCATACGTAATGCCACTGTTTATGTTATCCGCCTCATCACTGCACTGGGATTAAATAATGAAAAAACAGTGCTCTACCCTTCAGAACATAGGGTGTGGGCTGGAAAGGTGAATGAAAAGAGGCAAACAGTAAAGTTAGAATCCTGCATTACTAGAGAACAACTGGGATTCATTTGTGAAAGCAATACAATTAATGCCCAAATGTGTGTCTAGACACTGAACAGAGTATTTGCCACTTTGAGATTCATGCAGTCACTGATCAGAAAACTGTGCTCATATATACTAGTAAAAGTTATGTGTGCCTGAGAACTGCTTGTGCTGCTGTAAAAATTGATAACAACAATATTATTTTGTCTAGAAGAAATAATTTTAATTTTTGTATTTGCAATGTTGTTAAGATTATCGGGTGTGATTTTTTGTACATGGCCCCCGTGACATCCCACCAGTTGATTAAAACCAATTACACAATGTAACACAGACTATCACCAACTCCTGTTGGGATGGACCTTACATTGATAAAACAATTAATTAAGCACCAAGACCAACTGCAGATCTCGAAGGAAATTCCAGAAAACAGAGAAAGCCCTAATTACTGTCTCTCATGATACCAAAGAAATAACCAGAATTCTGCAAAGAGTAAAGCAAACTGCAGATCATCACTGGTGGAATGTGATCTTTGGGTGGTCACCAACTGACAATGGAATCCTTAATAAAATGTGTCATCCCATTGTAGTTTTGTTAATATTAGCTGGAATAAGCTAATTTTAGGGTTATCCATTATATTGCTAATGTGATATTGGAGAATACTACAGCAAACAGCTGTGTTAACCTCCTTATCAAATGTACATGGTAAAGCATTAAGAGACACTTATTGTCATAGGGATTTGCATTAGATAAAAGAATTTACTTATTTTCTAGGAAAGGGGGGAAAAGAGACAGAGTAGAAATTTTCCAGAGTAGAAATCCATTTTCATTTAGGCGAAATGTACATCTTTGAGTTAAGTCTGTAGTTGGAAAACAAAGCTGTTTAGTCTGACTGGTAAAAAGCCTAGGCTCAGAGAAACTGCTTCAGTCAAGGACAGAGATAAGGGGCTGGCAGGGGACACAGAGACAGAGGAACTGCTATGAGAACAGGCCAACCTGACCTGGGAATTCTTCCTGATAAAGATTAACTAGCGGTAAATGTCACACCAAATTTGTAAAAATGAATATGTAGGAACCTATTGTAAAATTGGATGCATATCTACTTGAGAGGGTGATAAAAAAGGATCTGGAGTTCCCAGAGGTATGCATGTCTTTTAAGGAGAGGAATCTCCACATGCATCCAGCACAGTAATAAACATACCAACTTTACAACTTTCACAAAGTCGTGGAGTTGCGTTTACCTCTGCAAAAGAGGCCCCGGTGTCAGCTGGCTCACAGCGACCCTCCTGCACAGCAGGAGATGCCCACTGTGCTCAAAGTTTGCCTCTGAAGACTGAGAGATGAGCTGGTAAGAAATCCCGGAAATTATCAGTGAAAGGGCTTTAAGTCTGTTGTTGTCACTAGGTAAAAATCTCCAGTGGGAAAAGAGCCTCTCCAGTACACTGGGTGTCTTGTGATGACTTAGTTCATCTAAGAGTAATGATCACCAATTAAATGCAGTTTTATTTTTTATTCGGCAAGCATAAAAGTGTTCCAAAATTTTCAGAATTCTAAAACTACTTTGAAAAATCCAAAACTACAATAGGAAAAGGGAAGAAATATTTAGGGATATTTTTCTACAAAAAATGTTTCTAAATATTTCTAAAATCTTCTGCTGTGTATAAATGTAAAACAAAGACAAAATGGGGCTGCTTTGTCTCAGGTGCCCCATGCTCAGCTGCTGCCTGCCCAGCCCTGGCAGTGCCCAGACAAGCAGCTCTGCCAGAGCTGGTGGTAGCACCGACACACCTGAGCTGAACCCCAAAGATGTTGCCAGGCTCAGGCCCTTCCCTGGTAGGAGGGCTGCACCTCCTGGCCTGGCTGGACACCAGGGGCAGCACCTTTGGGGACAGAGGCTCCTGCTCTGGGTGGTGATACCAACAAGCTGTCCCTAGCAATGAGCTGGTAATGCAGCCGTGGAAGGGACAACGGACACGGGCATGGAGATGCGAGATGACAGGACCAGTTCCCCCTGGCTGAGGTATTTTGCCAGTCTTGTGAAGCTGCAGAGGCATCCCTGTGGAGAGAGGAGGTGGCTGAGGCCCCAGCTGCCAGTGGCACACAGGGAGCCTCCTGCACAGCAGCGCCCAGAGCTGGCAAGGCTCCCCAGCTTCTCTGGACAATCACAGACTGGCAACAACCCCACAGCAGCCTCTCTGGGAACATTTCCTGTCTACAACATTAGACTTTTAAAAGAAGCTGTTTGAGGGAAAGGTGAACAAAACACTCACCCTTTTCTCTTCCAGCAAGTCCAAATTTGGACACAGCATAAGATGAAAATAAGCTCCAAAAAAAGCAGGCCTGCTATTAATCCTATCCAGAAACCCCTTCCAGGGCCCTTCTGGGAATCCAGAACACGTGTGCTGGGGCTGGCTGCACCTGTGGGAGCAATGGGGAGCGTCAGCCCGTGCTGTGCTGCACTGCTGAGCTGGCAGCACGGTGGATGTGGGCAGGACATTCTCCGTTTCCCCCAGAGCTGGGGCCTGCAGGCACCTTGCCGCCCCCCTTGGCACAGGCTGTGCCACCCAACAAAGCCCAGCAGGCCGGGAGGAGAGCCCGGGGGCAGCGCAGCTGCTTGGGCAGTTGCTGCTTGGAGGGACACGGGCCAAAGCCATCCCTGAGCAGCCACTGCCAGCCCTGGCCCTCCCTGCCCCGTGACAGCTCCCCCAGCCCCAGGGCACAGAGTCAGGCCCTGTCAGGACCCAGTGCAGCCCCTGCCCAGTCTGGAGCCAAGGCTGGCTCTGGCCCTGGGCTCGCGGCAGGGCTCCCGCTCGGGGCTGCTCCTGTGCCTTGGGCCTCTGGGCACTCAGGGCCAGCTCCGGAGCAGCTGCAGCGGGAGGGACATTGGTGCACGGGTCCCCTGTCCCTGGGGCTGTGAACGAGCTCCAGAGGCTTCCAAGGCTCCAGAGGTGCCTCCATCTTTGGCTGCTGCTGGGCCATAAAAGGGCAGGACCTGGGGAAAAAGCTGCCGCCACACAGCCCTGCTAAATGGCTGACAGTGGCAGAGCAATTACCTCCTGTGCCTGTGCCCATGTCTGGCATCTCCTCCTTTCCTGCAGCAGGGGCTGCCAGTCGGCCTCTGCTTGCTTGGGGAAACACTGCCTTCTGTCCTGCCTTTTGCTCCATCACTTGAAAAAGGAAAAAGTTCAGCTGCATCAGATGGAACAATTTCGGATTTCTTTTGGTGGCATCTTTAGGACATCAGGCTTATCAAAATGGGGATAAGATTCAAAACCATCTGGCCTTTTGGGGCTGGGCCAGGGCCCACCTTCCTCCAAATAGCTGCCAGGCCTGAGCAGAAGGTGTGAGGGGATCGCGCAGGGCGAGGGCACACACGTGCATGGCTCTGTCCTGGCACCTGCAGCGATGCCCCCTTGGCCGAGCGTTGGGCTCTGAGCTGGCAGCTCTCCCAGGGGAAAGGCCTTGACCTACCCTCACCATCTCCCAGAGACTCCATCCTGAACGTGGGTTGGGAAGCCAGACCACCTTCACCAACAGGTTCAGCTGCAAAGAAAGGGAGGACAGAACAGCACCCGTGTCACTGTAGGAGATCCTCAGGCTGCAGGAAAGGCTCAGCCCCGGGGCACAGCTCTGGGCCCGGCCCCTTCCCTCTCTTCTCCTCTCCGTGGCTGCACAGTGCACACAGAAAGACACACTGACATTGCACACAGAAGAAGGATGGACAGCTAAATGCTCCTTCCTCCCACTGACAGTCATCCTGTGGGATCCCTCAGGGCTCCAGAAGGGAGCAGGGCAAAGTTTCCAGAACTGAACAACCTTTAGAGGAACTTAAAGGAAATGCCATATGAGTGAGCTTTTGCCACATAGACACTGATTATTCTGTCAGGAAAGGTACGTTGAGAACTTGTCTCCAGCATCTGACAACATCTTCAAACCACCATTTTCCATCATTTCCAAATAATCCAAGTCATGATCCCAATCTAGAAGGGAGCAGAGATTCTACGGAACCATTTCCATGATGTGCTGGGATCCCCTTCTGACTTGGGGAATTGGGCACTGCAAGGGGGTGGGGTAAGGCTGTGGGAGCCTGTGGCTCCTGATCACTCTCCAGACACTTTGGAGTCCCTGTGCAACATCCCTGGAGGGGCAGCTGGGGCCGCCCAGGGCCCTGGGGCTCTCTCGCTGCCACACAGGAAACCCACACTAAATGCTCGGGGAAATCTGCAGTGCCACAGCTATTGCTCCCAACCTCTGTCCCGCCCTCCTGTTTGCCAACCTGCCCAAGAAACAGCTTCCCCATCCCAAGGGCACATAGCCAAGCTCTGTCAGGACCCAGTGGAGCCTTGCTCTCCCCCCTCTGCCCTTTCCCCACCATGGGCACCCCGTGCAGCCGCTCCCAGGTTTGTGGACGTGTCTCCCACGGAGGGAGCCCAGCAGGACAGCTCAGTAGCCGAGTGCCCTGAGCCGGCTCGGGACAATTCCTCTGGGCTGTGCCCGTCTTGTCCGGGCTGTGCCCACAGTGCCAAGCAGCAGAGAGGGCAGCTCAAGCCTCAGCAGGGCTCAGGCCCAGAGGCACAGCAATTACCTCCTGTGGCTGTGCCTGGCATCGCCTCCCTTCCTGCAGGAAATGCCACCTTCCACAGAGCCTCTCTGTCCATCCCTTGAGAAAGGAAGAGGCTTGGTGGGATGCAATCATTGCACATCCAGGTGGTGACCTCCTCAGGAGGCAATACTTGTCCACAATATGGATAAGAATCAGGAAAATCCTGATCCCCACAGGCCTTTGTGGCTTCCTATGGCCCTCCCTCTGCCAAGCAGCCAAACCTCAGGATGTGCTCAGACACTGGGAAAATGCAGGGGATCCATGGTGAAGTTTGGGCTCTCTGTCAGTTGATGCCCAATGCCTTCCTGCAGAGGCTGGGGAGAAGCTGCAGCCAGGCCAGGCTGGCAAACAGCCCTGCAGGGCGTGGAAGCAGCAGCGGGGCAGCGAGGCTGCCATGGATCCCTTCCTGCTGTGCCAGGCACGGCGTGTCCAGATGTGCAGCCAAAGCCCCCGGCTGCTGAGCCCCAGGACAAGGCTGAGGGAAATGCTCTCACCATTCTCTTTCTGCAGTTCCTCCACCATTTGTTTAAGGATGTTATTTGGCTCATCGGCTTCCTTGTGCCCTGTGGCTTTCTTCTTCCCTCTCAGAGGACCTTAAGAGAAAGTGCTTCCATTTCCTATGAATGGATCCCACAGAAGAAGGGCTCAACCTCTGGGGTCAGCTTAGACACACTACTCACCCCTGCGATGAGAGCCTGGCTTTGGTGAAGGAACCAGCAAAGGAACAGGAAAAGTCCTCCCTGCAGACGCATCTGTAACACAACAGCCACAGAAGCTTCTGTAACCAGGTTCCTGCCAGGTTGTCAACAATTATTCCGTGGTGGGACAATGAGAACAAACCTGTACGAGGCTCCAAAGGCTTCAAAACTTTATTTAGCCAATCTAATGGAGAAATCTTCCTAGCAAGTTCATCTAGAACAGAGCAGAGATGAGTACATTTTTCAGGGCATGCTGGGATCCCCGTCTGCCTCTGGGAAATGGGCACTGCAAGGGGGTCGGGTAAGGCTGTGGGAGCCAGATGTCAATGGACAAGGCCAAAGCTGCACAGGGGCCTGGCGAGCTCTGGGCAGGCTCCTGGTCACTCTGCACCCTCTTTCCATGCCCTGTGCGACACCCTTGGTGAGGTGGCTGAAGCAGCCCAGGGCCCTGGGTGCTCTCACTCCCACAGCTGCAACTCTTACTAAAGCCCTGGGGAAAGCTGCAGCAGGCAGTGCCACAGCTACCCCCCTGTCCCTCTGACTCTCCTGCCCTTTCTCCTGCCTTTCCCACATTCTTCTATCTCTCCATCTCTCTTTGCCTTGGGACCCCTTCCCCATCCCAAGGGCACATAGCCAGGCTCTGTCAGGACCAAGTGGAGCCTTGCTCTCCCCCTCTGCCCTTTCCCCACCATGGGCACCCCGTGCAGCCGCTCCCAGGTTTCGGGACGTGTCTCCCACGGAGGGAGCCCAGCAGGACAGCTCAGTACCCGAGTGCCCTGAGCCTGCTCGGGACAATTCCTCTGGGCTGTGCCCGTCTTGTCCGGGCTGTGCCCACAGTGCCAAGCAGCAGAGAGGGCAGCTCAAGCCTCAGCAGGGCTCAGGCCCAGAGGCACAGCAATTACCTCCTGTGGCTGTGCCTGGCATCGCGTCCCTTCCTGCAGCAGAGGCTGTCAATGAGCCACTGCTTCCTCCGGGAAACTGAGCCTTCATCACAGCCTCTCCATCTGCTTCTGGAGAAAGGATTAGGTACAGCTGGGTCAGGTGGGGTTGTTCCCCTTTGAGGATGGGGAAACTTCAAGAGGCAATGCTTGTCAAAGACATGGTTAAGAAGCAAGAAATCCCTAGAAAATTTTTGGTGAAGCCAAGGCCCTCTGTACTCCAAACAGCTGCCCCTTCTTATTTGACTGGCGACAGGGAAATCGCAGGCGATCTGAGGTCCGTGCTGCTGTTTGGTATGCCTGTCAGCTGATGCCCAATGCCTTCCTGCAGAGGCTGGGGAGAAGCTGCAGCCAGGCCAGGCTGGCAAACAGCCCTGCAGGGCGTGGAAGCAGCAGAGGGGCAGCGAGGCTGCCATGGATCCCTTCCTGCTGTGCCGGGCACGGCGTGTCCAGATGTGCAGCCACAGCCCCCGGGTGCTGAGCCCCAGGACAAGGCTGAGGGAAATACACCCACCTTTTCCTGCCTGCTGCATTTCCTTCATCCTTTGCCTCATGTATTCAGATGGCTCATGAGCTTTCTTCTCTGTTGTAGATTTGTACTTTCCTGTTGGAGGACCTTCAAAAAACATGGTTTGATTTCCTATGAATGGATATCATAAAAGCAGAACTCAGCCTGTGGGGTCAGCAGGGACACACTACTCACCCCTGCGATGAGAGCCTGGCTTCGGTGAAGGAACCAGCAAAGGAACTGGAAAAGTCCTCCCTGCAGACACATCTGTAACACAACAGCCACAGAAGCTTCTGTAACCAGGTTCCTGCCAGGTTGTCAACAATTATTCCGTGGTGGGACAATGAGAACATACCTGCAGGAGGTTCCAAAGGCTTCAAAACTTTATGCCGTCCATCTAATGGAGAAGCCTTTCCAGAAACCTCATCTAAAATGGAGCACAGATGAGAACATTTTTCAGGGCATGCTGAGATCCCCGTCTGCCTCTGGGAAATGGGCACTGCAAGGGGGTCGGGTAAGGCTGTGGGAACCAGATGTCAATGGACAAGGCCAAAGCTGCACAGGGGCCTGGCGAGCTCTGGGCAGGCTCCTGGTCACTCTGCACCCTCTTTCCATGCCCTGTGCAACATCCCTGGTGAGGTGGCTGAAGCAGCCCAGGGCCCTGGGTGCTCTCACTCCCACAGCTGCAACTCTTACTAAAGCCCTGGGGAAAGCTGCAGCAGGCAGTGCCACACTATCCCCCTGTCCCTCTGACTCTCCTGCCCTTTCTCCTGCCTTTCCCACCTTCTTCTATCTCTCCATCTCTCTTTGCCTTGGGACCCCTTCCCCATCCCAAGGGCACGTGGCCAAGCCCTTTCAAGACCCAGTGGAGCCTTGCTCTCCCCCTCTGCCCTTTCCCCACCATGGGCACCCCGTGCAGCCGCTCCCAGGTTTCGGGACGTGTCTCCCACGGAGGGAGCCCAGCAGGACAGCTCAGTACCCGAGTGCCCTGAGCCTGCTCGGGACAATTCCTCTGGGCTGTGCCCATCTTGTCCGGGCTGTGCCCGCAGTGCCAAGCAGCAGAGAGGGCAGCTCAAGCCTCAGCAGGGCTCAGGCCCAGAGGCACAGCAATTACCTGCTGTGGCTGTGCCTGGCATGGCCTCTCTTCCTGCAGCAGAGGCTGTCAGTGAGCCACTGCTTCCTCCCGGAAATGCACCACCTTTCTTCTGCACAGCCTCTCCATCTGCTTCTGGAGAAAGGATGAGGTACAGCTGGATTAGGTAGTGCTGTTCCCCATTGAGGATGGGTAATCTTCAAGAGGCAATGCTTGTCAAAGACATGGTTAAGAATGGTTAGGAAATCCCTATAAAATTTTTGTTTAGGCCAGGGCCTTCTGTACTCCAAACAGCTGCCCCTTCTGATTTGCCTGGAGATGGGAAATTGCAGGGGATGTGAGGTGCATTGTGCAGTTTGGGCTGCCTGTCAGCTGATGCCCAATGCCTTCCTGCAGAGGCTGGGGAGAAGCTGCAGCCAGGCCAGGCTGGCAAACAGCCCTGCAGGGCGTGGAAGCAGCAGCGGGGCAGCGAGGCTGCCATGGATCCCTTCCTGCTGTGCCGGGCACGGCGTGTCCAGATGTGCAGCCACAGCCCCCGGCTGCTAAGCCCCAGGACAAGGCTGAGGGAAATGCACCCACCTTGTCCTGCCTGCTACATTTCCTTCGTCCTTTGCCTCATGTGTTCAGATAACTCATGGGCTTTCTTCTGTCCTGCAGCTTTGTTCTTTCCTTTTAGAGGACCTTAGAAAACATGTTTCCTTTTCCCATTAATGGATCCCACAGAAGCAGGGCTACGCCTGTGGGGTCAACAGGGACATGCTACTCACCTCTGAGATGGGAGGCAGGCTTCTGTGTAGGAATGAGGGAAGGATCAGGAAGAGTCCTCCCTGCAGGCACATCTGTAACACAACAGCCACAGAAGCTTCTGCCACCTCTACTCAGCTGCACGGGCACCACTGAGCTGCAGGAGCGGTGAGGGGATCACGCAGGGTGAGGGCGCACACGTGCATGGCTCTGTCCTGGCACCTGCAGCGATGCCCCCCTGGCCGAGCTTTGGGCTCTGAGCTGGCAGCTCTCCCAGGGGAAAGGCCTTGACCTACCCTCACCACCTCCCAGAGGCTCAGTCATGGACATGGGTTGGGAAGCCGCACCACCTTCACCAACAGGTTCAGCTGCAAAGAAAGGCAGGACAGAACAGCACCCGTGGCACTGTAGGAGATCCTCAGGCTGCAGGAAAGGCTCAGCCCCGGGGCACAGCCCTGGGCCCAGCCCCTTCCCTCTCTGCTTTTCTCTGTGACTGCACAGACCGCACGGAAGGACACAGTGGCATTGCACATGGGAGGAGGATGGACAGCTAAATGCTCCTTCCTCCCACTGACAGTCATCCTGTGGGATCACTCAGGGCTCCAGAAAGGAGCAGGGCAAGGTTTTCAGAACCCTTCTGCCCTGACTTAAGCTCGAACGAAAATGGCAGATGAACGAGCTCTTGCCACTTGGATACTGATTAATATGTCACTAGAAAGGGAAATTCAGAACTTACCTCCAGCATTCTTCAAGACATTCGTAATATCATTCAACAACAATTCTAAATAATCAAAGTTGCGATCCAATTCTAGAAGGGAGCAAAGACCAGACCCATTTCCATGATGCACTGGCATCCCCTTCTCCCTCCCGGAACTGGGCACTGCAAGGGGGTCAGGAAAGTCCGTGGGGGCCAGGTGTGAATGGACAAGGCCAGAACTGCCAGAGCTGCACAGGGGCCTGGGGAGCTCAGGGCTGGCTCCTGGACACTCTCCACCCTCTTTGCAGGCCCTGTGACACATCCCTGGAGAGGAAACAGGGCCAGCCAAGGGCCCGTGGGGTCTCTCTCCCTCCCCCAGAGGAAACCCTCCCTCAAGGCCTGGGGAAAACCATCCCCAGCACTTCCCGGGGAGCAGGGAGCGCTGTCCCGGGAAAGGGGAGCCAGGCTGCCGTCTCACCTGCTCGCTGCGCTTGCAGCGGAGCAGCCTGGGCAGCCCTGGCAGGCAGGGCCACGGCCAGGAGGAGCAGGAGGAAGAGGCGCAGAGCAAGGGCCATGCTGCCTTGCCCTCTGCCAGTCCCGCAGCTCTTGCTGCCACCGCTGTCCTGACACCGCTGTCCCAATGTCAGCACCACTGCTGCCACCGCCGCTGCTGCTGCCGCAACAGTTGTGCTCAAGCACTGACTGCTCGCTCCTTGTGCTGCTGTGCAACCACCGGGTCTGGGACCTCTGTGACCTCAGAGCCTGCTGTGACCTCATGGCCAGGGTGGAGTTGTGTGGGGAGTGGGATCTGCCTTCTTTGGCAGGGAGCTCGTCCTGCCCAGCTGCCCTGTCCAAGGGCTGTGACACAGTCCCAGCCCAGCTGATCTCACAGGCTGGGCCATGAAGGGATAGAGAGCAGCCCTGCCAAGAAGGACTTGGGGGTGCTGCAAGATGAGAGGCTGCACATGAGCCAGCCATGTGCATCCAAAGGAGAGTGCCCAGAAGGTTGAAGGAGGTGATACCACCCCTCTGCTCTGGTGAGACTCCACCTGGAGTACAGTGGAAGAGGTTTTACATCGACCTCTGTGAGTCATTGAGAAGTTTGACATGAAAATCCATGTTTACCCCTGAAAGAATTTTGTGCCAAGGTTGTTGACATAGAAACCAAACAAGAAAGGAGGATAAATAAGTGAAAGTTGTAACTGCTTATTTCAAGAAGCACTTTGCTTGTCGCTCATGACCAGTGAGTAAAGTGCAAACTTATGAGCTTTGTAAGAATGTAGAACAAGCATGCATGCTAGAATAAAAACAGTGTTTGAAGCCTTCTGGAAATGGAGTGTGTTGCTTTCTACTGTCTCCGTCTCTACCACGACAGAGTACTGCATCCATCTCTGGGCTCCCCACGCAGGAAGGCCATAGTCCTGTTGGATCTAGTCCAGAGGAGGGACAAATTGCTCTGAGGGCTGGAGCCCTTCTGCTTTGGAGACAGGCTGGGAGAGCTGGTGGCATTCAGTCTGGAAGAGAGCAGACTCCAGGGAGACCTGATTGCTTCCTTTCAGTAGCTTAAGGGGGCTTGTAAAAGAGATGGGACAGCACTTTTAGTAGAGCCTTTTGTGAGCAGACCGAGAGGGAATGCTTTCAATCTAAAAGATGGTCAATTCAGACTGGACAAAAGAAACCCATTTTTTACACTAGGTCTGGAAGGCCTGGCACAGGTTGCCCAGAGAGGTGGACATCCATCCCTGCAGACATTCAAGCTCATGCTCTCAGCAACCTGACCTACTTAAAGGTGTCCCTGCTCACTGCAGGGCATTGGACTAGATGGCCTTTAAATGTCCCTTCCAAGCCAAGCCATTCTGTGCTCCTGGGCACCATCAAAGCAGTGCTGGATTAGTGCTGGGGTGATTATGTGGCACCTGTATTTTGGTAGTTGTGTCCTTTAGCAATTGGCCCTGAGAGCATTCATGGGCTGGGCAGGGAAGTCTGCAAATAACAGACAGTGTGCTCTAGGAGTGTTGCAGTGTGATTTCATGGTTTACCCCAAAACCCCGGGTTTCTCCCCTGAAGATTCCCTCCCAGGTGTGTCCATCATCCCTCCTTTCCCCAGTCTTACCCCTGCCGAGCACTGTCTCTCAATCCTGCAATTCCAGAACGTCATTGAGTGATTGGCAGATTTAAAAGATGCCCTCTACCTTTGTGGGGGGGGGGGGGGCATTGGGCCATCCATGCATCCATGTGTCATTTGTCCCTTGAGATCTCCTCTCCTGTCCCAGGTTGGTGGGCTCCCTATCCCTTCCCTCCTCCCCTCCCTCGGGTAAAAGGTCAAGTAACCATGCGGTCCAGGAGTTCCATTGGAGCAGTTGCTGGATTCAGTGGCCTGTGGGCCAGAATAAAGCTCTGGATTAAAACCCTCCATCAGAACCGACTCCTTTCCTTCACTACCGCCTTAAAGCTTCTCTGGCAGAGGGAAGCCTGAGGAGCAGACCCTCCAGGGGAGGAAGCTCCATCCCGCTGGCACTGGAGTCCCGGCATGTATGGACTTGTCCCCACGCGCCCAGCTGCAACATCCAGCTGGCCGCAAGTGTCTCTGGGGTGGAACACCACAGTTGCTGCTATTTGGTTCAGCTGCGGGGGCCAGACAAGCCAAGGCACGTCCCGTCAGCAATGTAATATATGTTAGAAATATCATGCTATAAAAGATTGTATTTTTTAAAGATTGTGAAATCCTAACCAGTCTTTGACCGCAGGCAGCCCAAGAAGCAGAGATCTATTCAAACTCTGAAATTCCTGAAGGAGGCAGCATAACGATTGGCATTTTAGCCTGAGAATAGATGCATCCAGGGCGATGATCACCGCCATCCTGAGCCAACAGAAACCGCCTAAGAGTGATCATCGCCCTGTTGATAACATCCATCAAGATAGCCAGATTTGCCAGGAACATGCATGTGAATACATGGCTTCCCTGAACTCGATCAACGCTGGCTATCAGCCAGGAGACAGCCTTTGTCCGGCTCTGCACAGTGAAACAGCCAACTATGAATATGCAGAGTTAGAAAAGAACTTGAACTCCTTCACCTCTGGCACAATAAACTGTATAAAACATCCTTGCTAGAGGCGGCTCTTGTGAACGAGGGGGAATCTGATGTGATAGAGGTTAGATCCAGGTTCACCCAGCGCTGAACCCAGGCTCAACCCTGTCTCTTTGGCTGTGGTGGTTTTGAGGACCGTATTTTGGTTGCGGAAAAGTTAAATAAATATTTCCACATTTTTTGATAATTTGACTTTCAATTGATCATTGATAACAATTAGGGCCACCCTGATGGGATTTGAATTTTGGGTTCGGGCACCCCTTTCCTGTCAGGAGGCTCCCTGCTGATATCAGCGGGGTGACCGGTTTGGGAGTTCACGAAACCAATCTGTGGGAATCCACAAAAATTAAAGGCTTTTGGGAAAGCTGCAAAAGGCAGGCCTCAGAGACAGTAGAACTGTGATTAGACCTAAGCAGCAGTCACTAGATAGGTCAGCAGAAAAATTATTTGAAAAGTAGAAAGGCAAGGACAAATAGAACAATGGTCTGTGTATTAACGCTTGTCTAGAATAACTCTCGAAGATACAGAAAAGTTTATCTAACAAGATATCAGGAAGTTTAAGCTTAATAATGGAGCTCTGTGCATTGTGTTTTCAGACTTACAAGTAGGTATTGTATTCGAAATAAGCAAGCATTGTCTTAACCAAAGGTAGGTGTGCTTATAGTGGTTGGATAGAACTACTGTCAATATGCTTTTGCTTTGTGTGATTGGTCAAAAAACACATACAGTAAGTTGTATTATTAAGTTCTTTACACAAAGAACTGCCTGGGATGTGAGCTGGTGGCATCTTCCCATTGTCATAACCATGTAATGAGACTGATGCTGAAAAATGAAACAGCTCAAGGCATGTTCCACAGCAGTCCTGTCCCGGTTGTGATTTGTACACAGCCCCTGGCCGGCGATACCAATCAAATACCAAACCGAAGCCAGAACCACAGCCAAAGATGGATAAAATGAGCCCAGAGCTCTTGGAAATTCGGAACGATCCGAAGAGGGATCTCCGAGGCTGTGGTGCTTTTTCTTCACTCAGAAAATTGACGTGCACAAGGAATCCACCTGGGAAAAGGAACCGTGAGTACCATGTGGTTGAGCGGGGTGTGATTGAGCGTGTGTGAGACGTGATTTTATCATGAAGCAAGTGTGGATACCACGATTGCAGTTCCCCTCTCCCGTGGGGAAAGTGGTTGGTGAAAGGGGAAGCAAGTGCTTTTTCTTGTCACACGTGGGACCTGGGACTTATTGTGAGTTCAGGGGATCAATCATGGTTGGGGTCAGGAGGGGAAAGAACGTTCCCAAAATATTTTGGGAGCTGGTCTGCCTTCTGATCTAGAGAATCAGGTAAGAGAGCTTGATAAGAGTCAAAAGACCTGCAGAACGGTTCTCCACGTGGCTGAGTAGACTGGTAGTGTTTCACAGACTTAGGAAATCGACACTGGACAAAAACCTGGGACTCACGTCGAGAATCCCAGCTGAAGGACACAAGGTGAGAAAATTAGCAAATGGGGTTTTTGGGAAAATGGGATTGAAAAAGTGTAAGTGCTAGAAAAAGCCTGTCGTGGGTTGACAGCCTTTATCCCAATATCGTGTGTTGTGTCTGGCAGCTGTGCCTCTTCTCTCTTCCCCCCCCCCCCCCCCCCCCCCAGCCGTCTTGCTGCGGTGGGGCGGGGAAGAGAGGAGGGAGTGTTTGACCAGGTCCTCTTTGCTTTTGGCTTTTGGCTGCTTGGCTTGGCTAGCCGCTTTGCTTGCTTGCTTTCTGCTTTTTGCGCTGTTTTTTTTTTTCCTTTTCTTTTGTTCCCTCTTTCTTACCCTCCCCTGAAGATACTGGACCAGCTCCGGATGTGATCTGAGACGTCCAGGACACCTGGAGCTGGCGAGAGAAGGTCAGCGCCCTTCAAAACACTGACTCTTTTCTTTTCTTTTCTTTTCTTTTCTTTTCTTTTCTTTTCTTTTCTTTTCTTTTCTTTTCTTTTCTTTTCTTTTCTTTTCTTTTCTTTTCTTTTCTTTTCTTTTCTTTTCTTTTCTTTTCTTTTCTTTTCTTTTCTTTTCTTTTCTTTTCTTTTCTTTTCTTTTCTTTTCCACTGTTGGGGAGTGTTCTTTTGTTACTTGTAAATAAATAGGTTTTGTTTTCCACTTTGCTCCTCTGAGAAATTCCTTCCTGAACCAGGTGTTGGGGGAGGGGTGGTTGGAGGTTTGTTTTGTTTGGGGGGCTCCCTTTTGGAGATTTCCCCTAATTTGTCCTAAACCAGGACAAAGCCCCAGGAAAAACCTCCCCAAGATCCCGGGAAGGTTATGCCTGAAATCTTGAGGGGAAGCCCATTGGGATGGTGTCCTAGGGTGACATTATGATGCTTGTATCCCCATTCATCTGTTCTGTGCCTTTAAGACCGGCTCTGAAGAGTGGAAGTTTTGTTTGGGTTTCTCTTATCAGGGACACAGAGACGAGCAGTACACAGGGCTGTTTTTCACTGCTTGCTTTCAGCTTGCTGCTTTGCTTGCTCTCTTTTCTGCTCTTGCTTCTGCTCTGCTTTGGCATCTGCTTATTAGCTAGCTCTAGCTAAACAGTCCACATTCCTTCCTGGACTGTTTCTCCTCTCTTGTTTCTGTGACCATCTCGAACCTGCTCCGGACTGGGACCTGGGAACACCGAGGATTTGCACCGTTTTGGCCTGCAGCAGCTGCCCCAGCGCCGGAGGGACTGAGAACAGAGCAACCACCCCCGAAAGAGACTTTCTGATTTTGTCATCTTTCTCAGAGCGGTGTCATTGGGTATTGTTAATTTTGTGTGCTGGGGGGTGCTGTGCCTGAAATAAACAGGTTCCTTCCACCTCCCTCCAAGGAATTTTTTCCCGAACCGGTTGGGGGGAGGGGCCGTGTGGGTTTTGCTTTCTGGAGGGGCCCTCCTTTGCAGATTCTTTAACAACTTTGCCCTAAACCAGGACAGATGGATATTAGAACACTGGGATGACAGCCCCAGGAGGGTGGGAAAGTCCAAGGAAAAGATGATACATTTTTGTATGGAAAAGTGTGGGGGGAAGGAGATTGAAAAATATGTGGTTTGGCCGGTGTTCGGCACTTTCAAGGATTTTGAGGAAATTGAGTATGTTGAGATGTGGAAATACGCTTGTTCGGGATTATACCCGATCAGAGCTCTCAGATGCTTGGCAAACCAGGGCAAGGAGTGGGAACTGCTGGAAAACCTTCCGCCACCCTACCTTGTCCCTTTGCCCCAACCCGTGCCAGCCCAGGTACCTCAGGTGCCCACGCTGCCTCCCGAGGCATCGATCCCACGGGGACAGGCTTCGGCACCGCTGCTCCCACCGGAGATGGCCATGGCACCTTCTCTCCCATGTGAGCAGGTATTGGCGCCTCCACTCCCATGCGAGCAGTCCCAGCCACTGACCCTTCCCAAAATCAAGGAGAAACAGATAATTTCCCTAAAGAAAGCAAACTCTCCTCCGGCCAATTGAACAAGGTGGAGGACGAGGAGGGCAACCACTGGAGATAGTGATGACGACGAGGAAAAGCCTGGACTCTTCCCTTTACGGGAAGTACCAACGGCTCCAGGGGTTAGTGGCTTGGCACATGTGCCGATCGACACTGGGGATGTGAGGGCTTTCAAGAAAGAGATGAGGAAGTTGATGGATGATCCTTTGGGGGTGGCAGAACGACTAGATGAATTTCTAGGAACCAGCACCTACACGTACAAGGATCTCAGTGCGATCCTGAGGTCACTGTTCAACAATGAGGAAAGAGAAATGATCAGACAAGCCGTGATCAGGGATTGGGAGAACAGGAATCCCCAGGGGGAGCGAGGAGATTAGATGTGGCCATCTTGGAATGCCCAAATGGAGGAAGGGAGGCAGAAACGGATAAACTTGAGAAATATGATAATAGAAGGTATCAGGGAAGCAGTGCCGAAGGGACAAAACATGAGCAAAGTACTCAGGGAATGCCAGGGAAAAGAAGAAACCCCCATGGAATGTCTGGAAAGGCTCCGAAAGAGCTTGAGAATGTATTCCGGGACAGACCCCGAATCTCCAATTGGGGCGGTCTTGCTGAAGACGCAATTTGTGGTGAAATCATGGGAAGACATAAGGAAGAAATTGGAAAAGATAGATGGATGGCAGGACAGGGAAGTGCAGGAATTGCTCTGAGAAGCCCAGAAAAATCTACATTAGAAGAGACAAAGCAAAAGATTCAGGTGAAAGTGCTAGCGGCTGCAGTGAGGGAGGCACAAGAACAGGAACAGGTCAGAGACTTGGCACAAACAGTGCCGGTGAAGAAACAAAATCCTTCCCAAGGAAAAGGTTCAAACAGCCAGAAAAAGGACTTCAAGTGCTCCTACTGCGAGCCAAAGGGGAACATTCGGAGGAATTGTCCCAACAAGGTCAAGGATGAAACTATGTTTCAGGAAGATTAGGGGTGTCAGGGGCTTCTCAGTTTGGGGTCTGGAACACCAGGGGAGGCCTTGATAAAATTGTGAGTGGGACCTCACAGACATGAAACTTGGTTTTCAGTAGATTCTGGGGCTGAACAGACCACGGTGCAGCAGTTACTGCGACGGTGCTCTCTAAGCGATGATGCAATGATGGTAATTGGAGCAAAGGGGAACCTTTCAAGGTTCCGATCATAAGGAATGTTGAAATAGAGACAGAAAGTAAAAAGTGTAAAGCAAAAATGTTATTGATAAAAGATGCAGACTTGAATTTGGTGGGGTGGTATTTGATGGTGGCATTGGAAATGGGTTTAGCAGTGCAAGATTCCCAGCTCAAAGTGAGATTGTATAAACTCACCACTCAGGATGAGGAGATGATTTATCCACAGGTTTGGTATGTCCAGGGGGAGGCCGGGAAGTTGGACATAGAGCCAATCCATGTTGAAATTGAAAGGCCAGAAGACCCCATTCGGGTCAAACAGTACCCCATCCCCATGGAAGGGGGGAGGAGGCTGAAACCAGTGATTGATGAATTGATAAAAAAGGGAACGTTGGAACCATGCATGCCCCAACACAACACCCCGACTTTGGCAGTGTGAAAAGCGGATGGTAGCCACAGGCTAGTGCAGGATTTAAGGGCTGTAAATCAAAGGACTAAGACACTGTTCCCCACAGTCTCGAATCCTTACACCCTGCTGAATAACATCTCTCTCAAGGACACATGGTACAGCCTGATCAATTTGAAAGATGCTTTCTGGACCTGTCCTTTAACAGAGGACAGCAGAGATTACTTTGCGTTTCAGTGGGAAGACCCAGAAACAAACAAAAAGCAGCAGCTCAGATGGACATCATTGCCTCAGGGTTTCGTTGATTCTCCAAACATTTTGGGCAAGCACTCGATCAAGTGCTGAGTCATTTTGTACCAATAGAGGGAACACAATTGCTACAAGACGTAGATGATTTGTTGATTGCAGGTCTTAGGGAGGAGGATGTGAGGACGAGTACCATTGAACTTTTGAACTTTTTAGGGGAAAAAGGATTGAAGGTGTCTAAGTCAAAGTTGCAGTTCACAGAGCCAGAGGTCAGATATTTGCAACATTGGTTAGCAAAAGGGAAAAAGAAGTTGGATCCTGAAAGGGTGGCGGGGATTATTGCCCTACCACCCCCACGGACAAAAAGAGAAGTTAGGCAACTTCTGGGGTTGTTGGGATATTGTCGGCAGTGGATCGAAGGATACAGTGAGAAGGTGAAGTTTTTGTATGAAAATATCACCATGGACAGAATCAATGGACAGAAAAGGATGAGGAAGAATTTAGGGGAGTCAAGGAAGTGCTCACAGCAGTACCAGTGCTAAGGCTCCCCGATGTGAAACGGCCATTCCAGTTGTTTATGGATGTGAGCAATCACACAGCACATGGTGTGCTGACACAGGACTGGGCAGGGGTCAGGAAACCGGGTGCTTACTTGTCTAGGCTTTTGGATCCTGCAAGCAGGGGCTGGCCCACGTGCTTGCAAGCGATCGTAGCTGTGGCATTGTTGCTGGAGGAAGCCAAGAAAGTAACTTTTGGAGCACCTTTGGTAGTATTTGCACTGCACAATGTGCGGGGCATGCTACAACAAAAGGCAGATAAATGGCTCATGGAGGCTAGATTGCTGAAGTATGAAGCCACTTTGGTTCACTCACCGGACTTGGAATTGCAGACATCAACCGCGCAAAACCTGGCTCAGTTTTTGTTTGGGGAAGCTTCGGAAAAACTCGTCCATGATTGTGTGAAAGCAGTCAAATTGCAGACAAAGAGCAGATTTGGAAGAAGAGGAATTAGACGAAGGAGGAAAAGGGCTTGTAGATGGCTCAAGCAGAGTGATTGAAGGGAAAAGGAAGCCACGATATGCAGTCGTCGACAGGCAAACAGGAAAAGTGATAGAAGCAGGCCTCCTGAACGCGGGTTTGTCAGCTCAGGCTTGTGAATTTTATGCAGTTCCGAGAGCCTTAAAGAACTGAAGAGAAAGAAAGGAACAATTTTTACAGACTCTAGGTATGCCTTTGGGAAGGTTCACATCTTTGGGAAAATTTGAGAAGAAAGGGGGACGATCAACACCCAGGGATGGGCACTGATGCACAGGGAATTGATCCGGCAAATTCTGGAAGCGATAACGGAGCCAGAGGAAATATCGGTTGTCCATGTGAAGGGACATCAGGCAGGGATGCAGTTCCAGACCTTGGGAAACCACTTGGCAGACCAGGAGGCAAAAACCACGGCATTGATGATGGTAAGTACCCCGGAGATCAAAGGGATCGAGGTCCCAAATGACCCTCCTCAATCCTCCCCAAAGGAGATTGAAAGTTCTGAGAAGATTGGGGGAAAATTGGAGGAAGTGGAAACTACTGGATGGGAGAGAACTAGCCTCTGAAGGTTTTACCAGGAGAATTTTGAGGGGACTGCAGCAGCAAATACACTGCGGGGTTCAGGCCCTGGCTGAACAATTTTGGAAATTTTTCTGGTGCAGAGGAATTTATAAATTGGCCAAACAAAGAGGTACAAGGATGCCTGATCTGTCAGAAAGTTAACAAAATCAAGGCAAGACAGGCAATCCTGGGGAGTCGCCACATTGGGTACTGAGCTTTGGAGAGAATTCAAGTTGATTTTACTGAATTGCCCCAGCTGAGAAGGTTCAAATTTGTGCTTGTAAAAGTCGACAAATTGATCCATTTGGTGGAAACTTCCTCCAGTCCAAGGGCAACAGCTCAGACAATGTCCAGGAAATTGCTGGAAGAAATTGTGCCCCAATATGGGGTGGTGAATTACATTGACTCGGATCAAGGGACTGATTTTACTTCGAAAATTATTAAGCAGATGGCAGAGGCACTGGGCATTTGGTGGGAATACCACTCCGTGGCATCCCCAGAGCTTGGGACAAGTTGATAGGATGACTCAGACTTTGAAGGCACAGTTCTCTAAATTAATTTTAGAAACTCGGATATCCTGGCTGAAATGCCTCCCTCTGGCCTTGCTTAGTATCAGGACGATGCCTCATTCAGAAACGGGGCTCTCACCTTTGAAATGCTATATGGAATGCCATATAAGCACAGGACACCAGTGGGACACCCCAGATTGGAGGACAGCCAAATTCAACCGTATTTAGTAGCAATAAACAGAAACTTACAGGAATTGAGAGAACAGGGCATAGTATCTCAGAGTGCCACTCTGGGATTTGCTATCCACAAAATTCAGCCAGGTGACAGAGTACTTGTGAAAGTACGGAAAGATTTACCCCTCTCCCCTCACTGGGAAGGCCCCTTTCTTGTCCTGACAAAAGACATAGCCATTCGGATGGCAGAAAAAGGTTGGACTCACGTGTCCAGGGTGAAGAAAGTGGAGCATCAGGAGGAGGCTCCCGAGTAGAGGATCACCTCTTCTCCAGGTGACCTAAAGATCAAACTCCAACATCCTCATAAATGACCGATGGTGAACGGATAGGTTGTATACTGTCTGACTGTGTGTGCTATCCGTTTGTACACTTCAAGTGTGAATATTGTCAAGGGGTTTTTGTTGTATACTTTGGTAGGGGGCAGAGACCAAATGGATTGTGCCCCCAGTGTCTGGAAGAGGAGCTTGAGCTGACTGACCGCAATCTAACCCTAGACGCAAATTTAGGAATTATCGAATTAGATTCACAGGAGTGGTTCCACATTTTCCAGAATGGCATGCATGGAAAACTCAAATCTAAGGCAGAAATATTGGATGTGAAATGTCAGAAGTCAATCAAAGTACCATGCAGCTCAGATGCTGTCAAGATCTCCTTTAAGAGGAGGAATGTGGCTAGGTCAGAGAATGTGTTCCCTGAAGAATACTCCTGCTGCCGCAAAGATGGTCTTCCTCGCCCCTGGTGGGAATCCTGATTGGTCTGAGCCTAGCCATGTGCGGGACACAGAGTCTGCACAGTGAGACTCCGATACTTGTGGGAAATCAGAGCTCCGTGGATGAGTGCAGTAAGTGCACTCAGATGGTCCTGACTGAGCGAAGGGACAAGGGGATCTTAGCATGCCAAGCCCCGGAGAAATGCATCAAGGGAATCTGGCAGGTACTGTTTGGTAAACGGCACTCGGGTCAAATTGTGCAGATTGGGCAAGGAGATCCTGTGTTTAGATCTGAAGGCTGGGACGCTGAACGGGCAGTCAGACAAGCACCAACACTGAGTGCTGAAAAGAAATGTAGAACCAATGTCGATCCCCGTTTGCAGTCAATGTAACCAAACAATGTGGGTTGGGGGAAAGACAGAATCAATTTCTGTAGTGTATCACCAGGTGAATCCATTGTGTTATGACAATTTGAATCTGGGAATGTGCGTGATGAACGGGAAAATGTACTGTGTGGGAAGAAATATGAAATTTGATAGCAAATTCACCCTGAACAGACAGCCGATCATGTTGGACTTAGCACAGGCAAATGATGATAGAGTCTGCCTGCAATATGTTTAGGGCTGTCTGTTTTGCAAGGAACAAAGATGGAATAGATCCTGAGGGAAAAATGAGAGCGATTACTCAGGAGCTGAAAAGGAGGGAGTCAGAACCGAGAAAGAAAAGGGTGGAAGATGAAAGATTGAAAACTTTGAGTGATCAGTAGGAACAGCTCAGAAGACAATACGCTGATGGGGAACTACCTTCCCAGATCGAAACTTACTCACTGATTTAGCTGAGGAAATTGCCATGGAATTGGGACTGTCAAACTATTGGATTTGTAGGGGGCTGAAATTGGCAGAGAAGTGGCCTTGGAAGGGTGAAGGTTTGGCTCCAGAAACAGCTTTTGGGGACCACCCAAGGGTCTCAAAATTGGCACTAAGACCTAAGGGATGGGTGTTGGAGCAGCGAGTGATTGGGACTATCTGCATCAGTCGAGAAGGGAAAGAATATACTGAAATGGTGGGATACACACAGTACTTTGTTGGTGAATTCAGACAGCAAGAGCAAAGTCTGGCAACCAGAACCTCCTATGGTGTACTGGAGTCAGAAGAATGAAACAAATTGTGATTGGAATGGTCAGATGGCACTTTGTTGGGTCAAGAGTCCCGGAGCTAATCCTTACCAATCCTTGGCAGGACTGAGAGAATATTGGGGAGACCCAGGGAAATCTAATATCAGATGGAAAGCCCCAGATGGAATTTATTGGATTGTGGAAAGAAAGCCTACAGTGAGTTACCTCCAAGGTGGAAGGGATCATGCACTTTGGGCATGATCCAGCCAGTTTTCTTCACTCTTCCTCAAACAAAAAGCAACTTACTCGGGGCTCCTCTGTATGAGACCCTGAGGAGGCAGAGAAGAAGCTTGAAGAAAATGATACCTGTCCTAAGTGGCAGGCAAACTTGGGGGGAGGAGGAGTGGCTGGCAGCAAGGATAATTGATTATTATGGGCCGGCCACATGAGTTCAGGACAGAAGCTATGGATAAAGGACTGCAATCTATCTACTGAACCGATTGATCAGGCTGCAGGCAGTGGAGGAAATTGTGTTGAATCACACCTCAGAGGCTCTGGATTGTTGAGTCGGCAGCACACTCAGGTACAGGCTTTTGTGTACCAGAATCAAATAGTTTTAGACTATTTGCTGGCTGAAGAAGAGGGAGTCTGTGAAAAATTCAATGAATCATAATGTTGTATTGAAATTGATGATTATGGGGAAACCATAAGAGGATTGGCAGCCAAAATTAAGAAAGTAACCCATGTCCCAGTCCAGAAATGGAATTCGATCTTGCAGTCATCTTGGTGGGACAGATTATTTGAGGGGGGCTGGTGGAACAAAGTAATATATTTTGTGCTGTGTTCACTAGCAGGAGTCATATTCCTCCCTTGTCTAATACCTTGTTTTAATAGACTGATACACTCCATGGTACAGGGTATGCAGATAGCTATAGTGGACCTGGAGTTGGCTTCCAGAAACAACATGTCCATGATCATGAACCTGGGAGACGGGAAGTGTACAAGCAATGCTGCTGAGGTCTTGGCAAAATTTGAGAAACAGGTCAAAACAAATGGGAACAATTATAATGGCTATTAGGGAATCCCGCAATGAGTGCATGGCATGAGAATTTAATAAAGCCTGCTCTTTGTAGGGGACCCTTAACAGTGGAGGGTAGATGTAGGAAGTAAATAGATAATGGTAATTTGGGATGTAGAGGGAGCATAAATTAATGTGTTGAAATTAAAGAAGGGGGATTGTAATATATGTTGGGAAATAATTCATGCTATAAAAGAATGTATTTTTAAAAGATTGTGAAATCCAAACAGGTCTCTGACCACAAGCAGCCCAAGAAGTAGATGTCTATTCAAACTCCGAAATTCCTGAAGGAGGCAGGATAACGCTCAGCATTTAGCTTATGAATAAACGCACCCAGCGTGATGATCACCGCTGTCCTGAGCCATCGGAAGATGCCTAAGAGCGATCATTGCCCTGTTGATAACATCAATCAAGATAGCCAAAGTCACCAGGAACATACATGTGAATAAGCGACTTCCCGGGATTCGATCAACGCTGGCTATTACCAGGAAACAGCAATTGTCCAGCTCTGCACATTGAAAGAACCAACTAAGAATGTGAAGAATTCCAGAAGAAACTTGGACTCCTTCTCCTCAGGCACAATAAACTGTATAAAACATCCTCGCTAGAAGCGGCTCTTGTGAACAAGGAGGGCTCTGATGTGATAGAGATTTGATCCAGGCTCACCCAGCACCGAACCCAGGCTCGACGCTGTCTCTTTGGCTATGGTGGTTTTGAAGGCCATATTTTGGTTGCAGAAAAAGATAAATAAATATTTTCTCATTTTTTTATAATTTTGCTTTTTATTGATCATTTATAACAGCAATATTGGTAATTCCAATAAAGGAGAAACAGGAGAGGAATACGGCTTCCAGTTCAGATAAATGCCAGCATTTTGATGCCCATTCCTGGTTAAGAAATAAAGGAATGTCCTGAAGATCCCTTCATGTGGGTGCATTATTGCCCGTATCAGTACATGTGTTCTGTATAACAGGTAAGTTGTCTCTTTTATCACTGGATGAAACCCAAATACTGCATTGCTTCTTGTCTACTTGCTTCCAAGTCAAGGCAAATTTTGGTCATGACTGAGTGGGACATATTCACCTGTTCAGAAGCAAATTCTTCTTGCCATTCACACAGTGGCAAGATTGCTTTGTGGATTTGCTCTAATCGCACTGTAAATAAGGCGTATCTCTCACTAGAATTAAAGCTGATGCATTAGGATGCAAAGTTTTGCGTAATTTGTCCTGGTGTCTGCAACTGTAGAGAGTTGTTCTGGATTTAAATGACATTTGAAGACACGTGTATTCTACTATACTTCTTGCATACTAGAAGTGAAAAAACAGCCTTTGAAACACAATTTTATCCTTTCTTCTTTATCCTCATCCCAGGAATTTCAATGTCTGAGGTCTAAGCTCTTCAGCTGCCTCACAAACATTGTTTTAATTCAGACAGGCATCCATGCCTTGAGCCACAAATCCTGACTGTGGCTGTGAAGCTTGAAGCAATGTAGGTTTATAGCATTAAAAATAATATTCCATTCCCAGGTTAAGCCAAGCATTTTCCATAAAACTCTACCTATTCTCAAGGATGTTTCAAAAAGGATCATTATAAAAGCTGGGAATGGGGAGAAGGAGTGTCTTCAAAATTAAATATCCAGCTTTCTGAAATTTATATATTCCTATAAAGAGATTCAAATTGTTCATTATCGGAACATTACCTAAGAAGTGAATGACAGATTGTCAAAATAATTGCATGGGAAACAAAAAAACATAAATAAAAAAAAGGTTACATGTAGATAATAAGTAAACCATCACTCTAAGAAAAAAACCAGAGATGCAAAAACTAAAACCAATAAGGCTCTTTCATCTCTCTCAATACAAAAAAATTACTGAAAAGAATTGGAGATCCTCAAGACCATTACCATAGGCAGGAACTTCCAGCTATTGGGAAAAAACATGAAGGAAACTGCAGAGTGCAATTCACAGAGGTAACCTGGAATTTATTGGTGGATTTGTTGAAAAATTTCTGAGAGCAGACTGGAAAGGCATAGGGGCTGGTCAGCCCATGGGTGGGCATTTAGAGCAGTGTGAGGGATGTTTCTGAGACCAGCTGCAGGGAAAAATAGAAGAAATCACTGGGGCAATCTCTTTGCTGGCTGTAGAGTTTGTGTCAGTCAGTTCCTTGGGCTGGGGGAGCTGTCACGGGGCAGGGAGGGCCAGGGCTGGCAGTGGCTGCTCAGGGATGGCTTTGGCCCGTGTCCCTCCAAGCAGCAACTGCCCAAGCAGCTGCGCTGCCCCCGGGCTCTCCTCCCGGCCTGCTGGGCATTGTTGGGTGGCACAGCCTGTGCCAAGGGGCGGCAAGGTGCCTGCAGGCCCCAGCTCTGGGGGGGAAACGGAGAATGTCCTGCCCGCATCCACCGTGCTGCCAGCTCAGCAGTGCAGCACAACACAGGCTCACGCTCCCCCTTGCTCCTACAGAAGTGCTTGGCAAGTCAGACACAAACGCCCAGAATCCACGGAACACCCCAAGAATTATCTGCCCCCAGGACGTGCGCAGGTCCTGCATGATAGGCACGGTAGTGACACTGTTCACTGTGCCAATTTCCATGGTGCTGTGCTATGCTGGGTTCCAGTGGTGGAAGGAAAAGAAACAGTAAGTTGTGCTCATCTCTACCTCAAACAGCTTCCTTTAAATGCTTCTCATAGGCAGGGAACATTCCCAGTGAGGCTGCAGTGTAGGTGTGGCCAGTCCATGGTTGTCCAAAGAACGGTGGGGAGGGTTCTGCTACTGCCCAGTGCTTTCATTGGCCTCTTAATTGCTGGGCCTTGTCCTGGGGGTCCCGCTTGGGCTGCAGCCAGTGCTGGCTCCCACTGAGGCTGCCTGGAGAAGAGCAGCCCCAGGGGCACAGGGCAGAGGCAAAGAATGGTGGGGAGGAGAAAGAGCAGGGACGAGATTGCCCTTGAAAGGCAGAGGCGCTCTGGGGCCCGCTCCTGTCCAGGGAGCCTGCCCAGAGCCGTGCCCTGCTCACCGGGGCCTTGAGGGGCAGCTGTGCAGCTGGGCCAAGCTGTGCCAGCAGCTCCAGCCGTGCTGGGGAGCCTTGCCAGCTCTGGGCCCTGCTGTGCAGGAGGGTCCCTGTGTGCCACTGGCAGCTGGGGCCTCAGCCACCTCCTCTCTCCGCAGTCACAGTTCTTGACAGTAGCTGAAGGACAGTGACAAGATCTCACCCCCAGATACCTTGAGCAGCTCCTCCAGCAGTGGTGAGGACCTGGGTAGCCCCAACAAAAGCTCTCAGAGGACAACTCCAGAACAGCTGCCATACAGAAGGAAGCAGCCGATCCCTGTGGAGATCCCAGTTCCACCACCACTCCCTGCAGGAATCCCTGAGCCTCCTCCACTCCCCA
Organism: Melospiza melodia melodia; assembly: GCF_035770615.1. Taxonomy (NCBI): domain Eukaryota; kingdom Metazoa; phylum Chordata; class Aves; order Passeriformes; family Passerellidae; genus Melospiza; species Melospiza melodia. The sequence goes on along the minus strand of NC_086203.1, from coordinate 6,439,722 downwards.
CAGTGATCTTCAATATGCCTCCACCCCACTCCGGTCCATGCCAACCTGTTCCGCAACCCCAAAACCACTTCAGCAGCTTCCGTACACAGCTGAGACCACCACGTCCCCCTCATCTGACCTGTCTTCCAAATGACACTGAAGGTGCTTTTGTCCCCCACCCCACGTCCACATTCCAGAGCCTTGCCCAGATTTTTTGTTGCAATAAAGAGATGAAGCTGTAACCTCAGTGTCCAGGTGGTAGCAGCAGCAAAGCCCACCCAGCGGAAGCACAGGCTGAGCTCCATGGCCAGGAGCAGCCATGGATGCCAACAGTGTGGGCAGGCAGGAGCCAGGCAGGGGCTGCTGTGACCAGCGGCGGGGCCCCGAGGGCTGGGGGAGCCCATGCTGAGTGTCCCTGGGCTGAGGGCACATTTCCTTCCCTGGCATCATCTAGGTCTGGGCCCCATGAGGCACACCAGGATGTTTTGGGGTCACTGTTGATGGGTGCAGGGATCCCTCATGAATCACAAAGGAGTATTGATGGCCTCTTCCAACCCGTGCAGGGACCCCTCATGAGGTGTGCAGCGGGGTTACATTTGAGGGGGTTTTTTACTCTTCTCAGCACAGCAAAGGGTCACTTGGCCGAGGTTTTGCAAAGCTGGGAGAAAGCCTCTTGCAAAGCCTTGGGCCCGGCCTGCGGGCACAGCGGACAGGCGGAGCTCATCCCCTGGGGCCAGGCCGGGCTGCTCAGGCCGGGCCGGGCCAGGCTCGGTCCCGGCAGGGAAGGGCCGTGGCCCTGGGCTCTGATGAGGCTGCTGAGCTCCGCCCTGGCCCTGTGCTGCAGCCCAACACATTTACAGCCAGGGCCGTGCCCTGGCCCACAGGAGGCACCCGGGGCTGCAACTGAGGCCGCATCTTCTCCCACTCAAGGGGGCTGGCTCTGTTTCTTTGGAGTATCCCGAGCCTTGTACTTTGGCCTGATGGTGCAAAGATCCCCCCAGCATCCCTGAGTTTGCACAAATAAAGGCTTTGTTCTCATTAACATGAAAAGCTGTATGGGTGGCCTGCAGCTATTGTTTTTTTGTTGCCTTGCCCCCAGTCAGTGCTCGAGTCTAAATGACTCACCCAGCCCCGAGCGGCCTTTTAGACTGATTTGATGAAAGGGACTGAAGCTCTGTTGACTGCAAATTCTCCAGGAAAACAAGTACAGGAACTTGGATACTTCTGGTGACAAAAGCAGAGTGCAGATTTGAACCTGTGAGGCCACCTCACTGCCGCCTCCCCCCACCCTTTTATTTTCATTTTGTTTAATATTCTGAGTGCCAGCTTTTGCATGAAATGGGCCCTCAGCAAGGAGCTGTTGGGCCTCCTGGCTGTGTCCCTTTGTGCTCCCAGTGCTCCTGGTCTGGTTGGGCTGGTGTGATAAATTGGTATGATTCGTGCTGATGAAAATTGAAACAGTAATCAATATTGATACAGTAACTAATATTTAGGAATAATAAAATAGTTAAAAGTTTTAATGCCCGAGAAGAGAGGGAGAGGAGGGGCTCCACTACCCCCCTCCCGGCAGATGTTCACAAGGACAGGAGGAAAGAAGCTGAAGATACAGTTTCTAAAAATGAGCAGAAAGGAAGTAAAACCTGGTTGGGTCCCAGAAGTTGCAAATTATAAGGGATTTATTGCCTTGATATGTAGATATAGTGATATGTTATTCTTGGCTTACATTGTACTGGCTTGATGCACACGTGTAATCCAAAGGTGAATTAAAGGACAAAGAAGAGACTACAGAGCCTTCATCAGTGACGACCCCCAAAGACTTGTGCGACCACCAAACTGAGTAGCGGCACATGCGTGGTAAAAGTGGTAATGAAAGCAGAGATAGAGATAAGACAAACCGAAAATGGGAGGAGATGGTATTGACACATGGCATATAAGGGGTGATTTTCTCTTGGCAAGCTTGTATGTGATGTGGCAAGGGTCCAAGAGCCCTGCACTCCGTACCCCGTGGTTAACTTTTGCTTATGCACTATTATTGGAACCAAATTATCCCTTATTTTAATCAAATTATATTGTATCCAATTTTATATTTTTTATTTAACTATTCAATTAAAATTGTTACTATTTTAAATATTGTTTGGTTATTTTATGATGGGGTAATTGGGAAAACATAACAGCTGAGACACTTGTCCATCATGCCTATGTGTCTGTTTCCTGTCATTCCAATGCACAGCCCTTTCCCGCTGCTTGTCATTTAAATACTGTAATTATTTTATTGGATAACTTACACCTTGTTATAAATGTGAAGCTTGACTAGGCCAATATTCAAGCAGCAATCAATTTATTAAATAATATGGTAAAGTATGAGCAACACAGTGGTAGGTACAGTGGGAGAAGTTTTCCCTCCCACTGCACACCGATAGTTGAGGCTTACAGGTATTGATAGGGGTATTCATAAGCTTTCTCAAGAGTTTCTATTCCAATTTTTACTCATCAGCAGTTTTTATTCCCAATTTTGTGTCACAATTTTATACACTATTGCGATTTAGTTTTTCTCAGGATGTATCCCAGAAAAGGAGTGTCCCAGGTGGTGGTGGTCCAGTTTCCGAAATAAGGAAGAAGTATCCCATCTGGTGAGGTCCAGGTCTCCAGATGTGTGTCCAACTTTTAATTGCAAGGACTATAAATCTCATCACAGTGATGTCCAGCTTCCCTTGGTCAAAACTATTAATCCTTGAGTTGATGTTCATCTTCTTTTCTGAAGCTGCTTTTCTCTGTTTTGTTAAGGCCTGAGATAAGCATGCTTCCTTTTTATATATTCTAAAGCTGTAGTTTCCAAGATCCTTACTACAAGGAATATTCTAAAATTATACTTAATTTATACTAAAATTAAAAGGTTAATATTGCAAAACTCTTTAAGGCTTAGCTACAAGCAGAAAGTTCCTGTCAAACGGGAATATCCTTAATGCTTTAATTCAAATGCTCCTAAATCAACTTAAGACTCATACAGGTTAATTGCAAACAAAAGATAGGTTCAAAGGCCTTTTCCCATGCTTTACTTTCCTCAGTTATTGTTAGAATTTGTCTTTATAACTGTCCTATGGTTGGTTTCCCCACATATCACAATGACAAATACATACGTTGCCTGTATGTACCTGACACATAACACAGCTTGGTATTTCACAATCCTGCACTTCATGATATTAAATTGTGTTAATCAGACTTTGTCCCATCATGAGTTTCTGGAACACATTTCCAAGCCTTCCAGCTGTAGCCCAAGGGAAGCTGTTTCTGTCTTGCATCACCAAATTGGCAGGGTTTTTGCAAAGACAGCCCTTTAGAAAGGACTTGTGTGAGCATTAACATCTAAGGGGCTGCTTTCAAAGACCCAAACCTCATAAACAAACAGCAAATCTACCAAACAACATATTTTTAAAAGTACTTTATTTGTAGCTCTTGTTCCTTATGTTTTCCAGTTGGCCACCTTTTCCACTGCAGTGTCTTTCCTTGGACAGAAAAGCCCCCTTGCTAGATGATGTGACTTATCAAGGAAAACAGAACTCAAACACAATGGATTTATTAGAGCTAAACATGGAGGTTCCCATGATCACAGTAATAATCATTGATTTTCAGTTTATTTTGGTTTCAGATAGTTTTCAGAAGGGTGAGAACAGTATCTCAGATCCCCTGGGTGCGTTGGTGCCATAGCCACTTATTATCTCTTCTTTCTTATTATCTGTCCTTTCTGTAGTCCTGTAGTTCCTCTGCCCATTTGTTGCTCTTGGATCTCTGCCTCCTTCACCTGATTTTTATCTTTTTCTGGATTTGTGAGGATTTTTGTGTTGGTTTTGATTTTTTTTCTTGGTGGTTGTTTTGTCTGCCTGTTCTATTTGGTCACAGTTTTGCTATTGGTTTTTGAGGTTTTTTATTCCCTTAACAGCAAAAATTAGCTTGTGATTTGTATTGTGAAGTTTTGATACACAGGTGTTGCACATAAAGGTTGGTTTTGTTTTTAAAGTCATCTCAGACCTGCAAGGCCCTGTGTCTTTGAAAACTGTGTGCTCTTGAAGCGATACACAAAACAATTAGAATCCACAGTCTGATGTAATTATGAATTGGGTACGTATTGTCAGCAGCCGACACAAGCGAGATAGCTCTCGTGAAAACTTGTGCCCTGAGCCTTGGTCTGACTCACATCTTCATTCTCAAAGATGTTCCATGTTCATTACATTGCACAACCTTGCCATGCATATTCAACCCCTGGCCCCTCCTGTCCTGGCCTCGCATGGTAATCAGATCCAGGTCGTTCTGGGCATGCATTGTTTGCTGTGGTGTTCGCACAGGGGTCTCTTAGTGATCTCTGAGGCGGAAGACTGTGGTCTTCCTCATGACTGAACTTTGGAACTTTTCTCCTTTGTGTGTGCGCTTTGGTCCCTTGGTGGGGGTGCAATCTGGGGGTATAGCTAAGGCCATGAGGTCACAGCAGGCTCTGAGGTCACAGAGGTGCCAGAGCCCCGTGGTTGCACAGCAGCACAAGGAGCGAGCAGTCAGTGCTTGAGCACAACTGTTGCGGCACCAGCAGCGGCGGTGGCAGCAGTGGTGCTGACATTGGGACAGCGGTGTCAGGACAGCGGTGGCAGCAAGAGCTGCGGGACTGGCAGAGGGCAAGGCAGCATGGCCCTTGCTCTGCGCCTCTTCCTCCTGCTCCTCCTGGCCGTGGCCCTGCCTGCCAGGGCTGCCCAGGCTGCTCCCCTGCAAGCGCGGCGAGCAGGTGAGCCGGCAGCCTGGCTCCCCTTTCCCGGGACAGCGCTCCCTGCTCCCCGGGAAGCGCTGGGGATGGTTTTCCCCAGGCCTTTAGGGAGGGTTTCCTCTGGGGGAAGGAGAGAACCCCCACGGGCCCTCGGCTGGCCCTGTTTCCTCTCCAGGGATGTGTCACAGGGCCTGCAAAGAGGGTGGAGAGTGACCAGGACCAGCCCAGATCTCCCCAGGCCCCTGTACAGCTTTGGCCTTGTCCATTCACATCTGGCTCCCATGGCCTTTCCCAACCCCCTTGCAGTGCCCAGTTCCTTAAGGCAGAGGGGGATCCCAGCACACCATGGAAATGGGTCTGTTTGTGCTCCATTCTAGATTGGGATGGCGTCATAGATTATCTGGATGCCCTATCAGATGATGGCTTGAAACCCCTGGAGAATGCTGGTGGTAAGTTCTCTCTTTGCCTTTCCTGACAAAATTATCCGTGTCCATGTGCGAAGAGGTCACCCATGAACCCTTTAGGTTAACATCATTTCAGGGTTGAAAGAATCTAGTAACCTTTCCCTGCTCCCTTCTGGACCCTGAGGGATCCCACTCTGGAGGCCCTGGGGGGCATCCCTTAAGTTACACCACATTGGCTCCCTCCACTGTTCTTATGTTCCTGAGCCATTGCCTCCCATTTCCTTGACTGGCCCTTTGTAGTGCGCTGAGACCAACGTCAGACCTCGGGCCTCCAGAGAGAGAAAGCTGGACCCACTGTGTGTCTGTTTCTGGGACCTGAATATTTCACTGCACGGCTGAATTAAACATCTGCGGATATTTTGCAAAGACCCTTTTTGCTTCTTTACCTTGAATTTACTAGCAGAAATGCAGGCTGCAAAATCCCCCAGGATCGCTGTCATTGAGAAAAAGGATCATTTATCTGTCCAACATCCTCCCGTGTGCAATGCCAGTGTGTCCTTCCATGTGCTCTGTGCAGCCACAGAGAAGAGCGCAGAGGGAAGGGGCTGGGCCCAGGGCTGTTCCATGGGGCTGAGCCTTTCTCAGCTCCTTTGCCGGCCCCAGGGAGCCTGAGCTGCTCCTTCTACCACTGCCAAGCCCTGGCCTTGCCTGGGGCTGTGTTGGGAGCTGCAGCAGCTCCAGGGAGTCCTTTCTGCCCTCACTGCCCCGCAAGGGGCTCCTTCCATCCCAGTGTGGGGCCACTGCAGGCACGAGGTGCCCCTGGCCCTGCTCCTGAGTGGAAGGAAGAGCTGAGGGAGTGCCTGGGAGGGCACCAATCACCCAGGTGCCCTCACTGCCACTTGGGCCTGAAGGAAAAATGGAACTTTCCATTAAGGTCCTCCTAAATGGAAGAACCGAGACATAGGAGACACGAAATCCTTGGAGGCAGCCAAACTTCTGGACCAGATGCTGAATGACCTGGAGAGGCGCCGTGGTGGGTGCATTTCCCTCAGCCTTGTCCTGGGGCTCAGCAGCCGGGGGCTTTGGCTGCACATCTGGACACGCCGTGCCCGGCACAGCGGGAAGGGATCCATGGCAGCCTCGCTGCCCCGCTGCTGCTTCCACGCCCTGCAGGGCTGTTTGCCAGCCTGGCCTGGCTGCAGCTTCTCCCCAGCCTCTGCAGGAAGGCATTGGGCATCTGCTGACAGGCAGACCAAACTGCACCATGGTTCATACAAGCCCTGAGATCCCCTGCAATTGCCTGGACCATGGGGAGATCAGGAATGACAGCAATTTAGAGAACGGTGAACCCTGGCCAATCCCAAAAGTTTTTACGAATTCTTGCTCATTATCCATCAGTTTGACCAGTATTGCTTCCTGAAGATGCCACCTCCCAGAAAGGGGAACATACCCACCTAATTTAGCTGTCTCTTTTTCTTTCTCCAGAGATGAACCGAAAGGCTGTGCTGAAAACAGCAATGCCTGCAGGAAGCAGGGGCTCATTGGCAGCCTCTGCTGCAGGAAGGGAGGTGATGCCCAGCACAGTCACAGGAGGTAATTGCTGTGCCTCTGGGCCTGAGCCCTGCTGAGGCTTGAGCTGCCATCTTGGCTGTGCGTCAGTGCCTGCCCTCCAGGGATGTCAGACAGGCCCTGCAAAGAGGGTGCAGAGTGACCAGGAGCCATCCCAGAGCTCCCCAGGCCCCTGTGCAGCTTTGGCCTTGTCCATTCACACCTGGCTCCCACAGCCTTACCCGATCCCCTTGCAGTGCACAGTTCCCATAGGCAGAGGGGGATGCCAGCACACCATGGAAATGGGTCTGATCTGTGCTCCCTTCCAGATGAGAGTGGTGCCATTGCTTTGCCAGCAGCTGGGATGGAAGATGGTTTGGAACCCATGGGAGCTTCTGCAGGTAAGTTCTGAGAGAATTTTCATTGACAACCTGGCAGGAACTGTATGACAGAAGCTTCTGTGGCTCTTGAGTTACAGGTGTGTCTGCAGGAAGGATCTTCCCAGGTCCTTTGGTGGATGTTGCACACAAGCCCAGCTCCCATCGCAGGGGTGAGTAGTGTGTCCCTGCTGACCTCACGAGCTGAGCCCTGCATCTGTGGGATCTATTCCTGGTGAAATGGAAATACTTTCTCTTAAGGTCCTCTGAGAGGGAGGAAAAAACCTAAAAAAGAGAATGTGCTCCTGGAGGCATCCAAACAACTGGACCAAATCCTGATTGACCTGGAGAGGCACCGTGGTGGGTGCATTTCCCTCAGCCTTGTCCTGGGGCTCAGCAGCCAGAGGCTTTGGCTGCACATCGGGACATGCTGTGCCTGGAACAGCAGGAAGGGATCCATGGCAGCCTCGCTGCCCCGCTGCTGCTTCCACGCCCTGCAGGGCTGTTTGCCAGCCTGGCCTGGCTGCAGCTTCTCCCCAGCCTCTGCAGGAAGGCATTTGGCATCAACTAAGTGAGAGCCCAAACTGCACCATGGGACTGGGATTTCCTGGTCTCTGGGCAGATCCGGTGGGGCAGATATTTGGAGGAGGGAGGACCCTGTGGCAGCCCCAAGGGCCTTGGCCTTTCCCTGATCCTTATCCATGTCTTTTACAAGTGGTACCTCCTGAAGATGCCACCTCCCTACTGGGCAATGGCTCTACCTGATCTGGCTATCCCTTTTCCTTTCTCCAGAGATGGACCAAAAGTCTTTCCGGAAGGCAGCACATCCTGGAGGACGCAATGTACCCGTGCTAGCCACTGATACAGGAAGTGAGGAGATGCCAGACAGTGCCACAGAAGGTGATTGCTGTGCCAGGCTCAGCCAGTCTGAGCAGTCCTGCTGGGGTCCCTCCGTGTGGGACATGTCCTGAAACCTGGGAGAGACTGCATGGGGTGCCCATGGTGGGGAATGGGCAGAGGGGGAGGGCAAGGCTCCAGTGTGCCCTGACAGGGCCTGACTCTGTGCCCTGGGGCTGGGGGAGCTGTCACGGGGCAGGGAGGGCCAGGGCTGGCAGTGGCTGCTCAGGGATGGCTTTGGCCCGTGTCTCTCCAAGCAGCCACTGCCCAAGCAGCTGCGCTGCCCCCGGGCTCTCCTCCCGGCCTGCTGGGCTTTGTTGGGTGGCACAACCTGTGCCAAGGGGCGGCAAGGTGCCTGCAGGCCCCAGCTCTGGGGGAAACGGGGAACGTCCTGCCCGCATCCACCGTGCTGCCAGCTCAGCAGTGCAGCACAGCACGGGCTGACGCTCCCCATTGCTCCCACAGATGTTGTCACTGAAGCAGGAATATATGGCCCGGATCCAGTGCGCCTCCCAAGAATTGTCTGTCCCCAGGATGTGCGCAGGAAATGCATGATAGGCACAGTGGTGATAGTGTTCACTGTGCCACTTGTGCTGCTAGGCTGCTATCTTGGCATTCGCAAGCTGTATGAGATCAGACGGTCAGTTGCTGATTTTTCTCCACGGTTTTCTTATAACTTTGCTCCACAGCATTGGTAGCCTGACTCGTAGTCACGCTACTGTGGAGTTGTGGCCAGTCCATGGTTGTCCAAATAACTCTCCTGAGGGTTCTGCTGCAGCCCAGTGCTTTCATTGCCCTCCTCATTGCTGGGCCTTGTCCTGGGGGGCCCGCTGGGGCTGCAGCCAGTGCTGGCTCCCACTGAGGCTGCCTGGCCAAGAGCAGCCCCAGGGGCACAGGTGAGAGGCACAGCAAGTTCTCAGCAGTGTTTGGGCAGCAGAGTTCAGGACAGGACAGTGCTTATTTAGTAGCTCATATAAACTGTCATGGCAACAGTGGTGTTGCAGCAGAAGCAAATGTGCTCCAGTTCAGTGTTAAAATGTGGTTTTCTTTATGAAATTCATTCACTGTTTTAAAATTTAATTTCAAATATAACTTCTTTTCCAGTGCTTTATACCGTTATTTGGTATAATGAATGGTGTCCTAATTATCCCATGGCTGAATTAGAAGACTGTAAGTACTATAAATTGGAATGATTTTTCTGCTCTTATGTCTTTCACACACTCATGAAACTATTGGTAGTGTGATGTAACCAACAGAAGAGTTTTTCTCTGCTTTTAATTCAAACAAGCAGCAGAGCTGAAACCTGTTGAGCAGAGTCACTTCACTTCATTGCTAAAGCAAACTGCCAGGGTTCTTTATGGAACAATCTAAAATCTATATTATATGTATAGACTCCTGTCAAGTGACTGATAGAAACGAGGGATTTGATCTCTGTGGGAAGTACTCATCAGCAGTGCGTTGGCTCTGCAAATCTCAGTCTGTAATAATCAATCTTTTTCAGAAGACAATGTTCAGTTTCTTCCTGGCACTCACTCCTGCATTTGTACTCAAAACCACTTCTTGAAAGAAATTTACAACCGCTCTTTATGCTCCCTTAATTGACTTTTCTCTGTTTCGCCATAGATGCAGATGAAAATCAGGAGGATTCCATTAAAAAAGCTGCAAAGCAGATCCTGAAGAAGAGGGCATACATCTGCTCCCACCCTCTGGACAGGATCTTCTGATCCCTCCCTGACAGCAGGCACTCATGAATGTCAGTCAGGGAGGAATTTGCTGCAGTTCCAGAATTTGACACCTTGAAAGCATCTGTTACTTAATGTCTTTAATACATGTAACGGCATAAAATAAAACTTCTTCGTAAACACTACTTCATAGAAAAAGGAAAAATAAACAGATTTTATTTAAAGTGGAATAGATATACAGATATATGTCTGTTCCTCTTGGAGCTGGATAAAGACAGGGGAGGTTTGGATGGGGAGATGTTTCTTCCCAGGGAAGGGACTGTGTGGTTTCTCAGTATCTTTTCACTTCAATCAGCTGCTCATTCACTGAGCAAGTCTGAAAGACTTGGGCAATCAGAACAGTTCTGTTTTGGAGGCCCTTCCAGCTCTCTTGTCCAGCAGCACCACCAGGACACTGAGTCCCCAGTGTCCAGGGAGCTTCTGCTGTCACCCTGAGGGAGATCACTGGTCACTGACATCCATTGGGCCTCTGAGGCATTGACCACAACCCCCTGGATGTGACCAGCCAGGCAATTGCTCATTCTCCAAACTGTGCCTCCATCAGATCCATAGCTCACCAAAGGAGGGACAAGGATGCAGGGCAGGGCTGATGTGTCCAGGGCATGGCAGAAGTCCAGAGTGCTGGCATCTCTAGCTCTTCCCTTGTGCCCTGGGGTGTTGTGGTGTCTCTCTATTGTATATTCAATTGCAATTCAGTTTTAACAGTCAGTTCTGAAATTCCCTGCAGTCTTTTGTATTGTTATAGCATATTTTATCCTTAAACGATTGTTCCTTTGCACCTCTCTTGTTGGTTTTGCCCAGGGTTTCCATCTTCCCAAAAACCTGCCCTTTGTTCCTCAATGTTCTGTATTCCTGCTCCCAGGAAGAACAATGTCAATCCCTCCTCATACCTGCCCCTTTCTCCAGAAACTTCCCTGTCATTTTTGTACACCACGAGGTCCAATTGGTTTGTTTCAACTCTTCCGCTCCCCTGTAATTCCCAATTGGTTTAAACACTGTATTCCCTGCCTTATGCTTCTCCCCAGGTTTCTCCCACTTGGTTAAAGTTTTGAACTCTTCTCTTGCACCTCCCCTTGTTGAAAAACCCCTTCTAGAGCCTGGACTTGTGTCTTTCTGTGCCTGACCTTCCTGGACATAAACACCTTTTGGAGTCATACAGAAGACCTCTCCTTGTTCCTTGTCCCTGCCCTTGAAGCATTCCACCTGTGCCATAGAGCAGTTGTGCCCTACAGCCCACCCCAAATTGTGTGGCTTTTTGGGGCAGCCTCCTCCTGGTGACAGTGCTGGGAGCAGCCTTGGCTGAAGAACTCTGGCACCGTGTCACTGAGGCAGCCACACAATCATGGAAGGGGCTCTGGCTTTGACAGGCAGCACAGACCCACCTTGTGCTCCTCAAGGTTTCCATTGGCATATCCAAGCATTGAAGAGTTTGGCTGGTTTTTCCCCCTGTTTTATTGGCTGTGTCCTTTGAGGACACAGTGCCTTAAGAGGAAGCAGTGCCTTAAATTGCACATGAAGAACAAATGGTGAAGTAAAAGCTTCACCTTTCCTATGAAGCCAGAGGACTGTGTTAGCCATGGCCCACCCAAGGTGCCAAATTTCCAGCTGGGAAGCTGCTGACAGGAGGGAATGTGGCACTTGTCTCCAGCCAGAGATCACTCATTCCTCAGCATGCTGGGCTGTGGCTGACAGTGCCTGAGGAGCTCAGAAATCCTTGGATGTGATCTCCTGTGCCAGTGCCCAGAACACAGAGCAGTGAGCTCAACTTGGTGGGGCATGTCCAGCCCTTGGACACAACAGCCAGGCAGGGTGAGCTCCCTCCCAGAGAAGGAAAATTCCAGCCATGAGGTCCATCCCCAAGCAGGCCATGAGGTCACAGCAGGATTGTGAGGTCATGGCAGGCTGAGGTCCAAACAGACTCTGGGGTCACAGCATCACAATGTCCAGCCCCTCAGTCCTTAGCAATTCTTGCACACATTGGGACAGCGTTGGCAGCAAGAGCTGCAGGACTGGCAGAGGGCAAGGCACCATGGCCCTTGCTCTGCGCCTCTTCCTCCTGCTCCTCCTGGCCGTGGCCCTGCCTGCCAGGGCTGCCCAGGCTGCTCCCCTGCAAGCGCAGCGAGCAGGTGAGCCGGCAGCCTGGCTCCCCTTTCCCGGGACAGCGCTCCCTGCTCCCCGGGAAGCGCTGGGGATGGTTTTCCCCAGGCCTTCAGGGAGGGTTTCCTCTGGGGGAGGGAGAGAGCCTCCATGGGCCCTGGGCTGGCCCTGTTTCCTCTCCAGGGATGTGTCACAGGGCCTGCAAAGAGGGTGGAGAGTGACCAGGAGCCAGCCCAGAGCACCCCAGGCCCCTGTGCAGTTTGGCCTTGTGCATTCACATCTGGCACCCACAGCCTTACATGACCCCCTTGCAGTGCCCATTTCCTATAGGCAGTGGGGGATCCCAGCACACCGCAGAAATGTCCTGGTCTTTGCTCTCTTCTAGACTGGAACGAAAAAATGGCTTATATGGAAAAGCTGGTGAACGACACTATGAAGACTCAAGGGCATGGTGCAGGCAAGTTCTCTGTGTGTCTTTCCTGAAAAATAATCAGTGTCCATGTGGCAACAGCTCAGTCATGAGCCTGCTCCCTTAACATAATCTCTGGGTTTAAAGAAGCTGTAAATATTGCCCTTCTCCCTTCTGTGATCCCACAGGATCGCTGTCAGTGGGAGGAAGGAGCATTTATCTGTCCATCCTCCTCCCATGTACAATGCCTCTGTGTCCTTCTGTGTGCTCTGTGCAGCCACAGAGAAGAGCACAGAGGGAAGGGGCTGGGCCCAGGGCTGTTCCGCAGGGCTGAGCCTTTCTCAGCTCCTTTGCTGACCCCAGGGAGCCCGAGCTGCTTCTGCTGCCACTGCCAAGCCCTGGCCTTGCCTGGGGCTGTGTTTGGAGCTGCAGCAGCTCCAGGGAGTCCTTTCTGCCCAGACTGCCACACAAGGGGCTCCTTCCATCCCAGTGTGGGGCCACTGCAGGTACAAGGTGCCCCTGGTCCTGCTCCTGATTTGAAGGCAGAGCCAAGGGAGTGCCTTGGAGGGCACCAATCACCCAGGTGCCCTCACTGCCACTTGGGCCTAAAGGAGAAATGGAACTTTCCATTAAGGTCCTCCTAAATGGAAGAACCGAGACATAGGAGACACGAAATCCTTGGAGGCGGTCAAACTTCTGGACCAGATGCTGAATGACCTGGAGAGACGCCGTGGTGGGTGCATTTCCCTCAGCCTTGTCCTGGGGCTCAGCAGCCGGGGGCTTTGGCTGCACATCTGGACATGCCGTGCCCGGCACAGCAGGAAGGGATCCATGGCAGCCTCGCTGCCCCGCTGCTGCTTCCACGCCCTGCAGGGCTGTTTGCCAGCCTGGCCTGGCTGCAGCTTCTCCCCAGCCTCTGCAGGATTGATTTGGCATCAGTTCACAGGCAGCCCAAACCACACCACGGCCCATACATGCCCTGAGATCCCCTGCAATTTCCTAATCTCCAGTCAGATCAGGTGTAGGGGTTTTTTTCGGTCAGGGAGGGCCCTGGCCCAGCCCTAATAACCTGGCTATTTTACTGATCCTTATCCATGACTTGACAAGTATTTTCTCCTGAAGTTGCCACCTCCTGCAATGATTCCATTGGATCCAGCTGTGCTTTTTCCTTTCTCAAGCAATGGAGCAAAAGTCCATGCAGATGGGGCCATATCCTGTAGGAAGCAATGGCTTTGTGCCAGCCACTGATGCAGGAAAGGAGGAGATGCCAGACATGGGCACAGGTACAGGTGATAATTGCTTCACTAGGCTCAGCCCTTGGCGGGGCTGTGTGGCAGCAGCCCTTCCCCCAGGTCCTGCCCTTGTATAGCCCAGCAGCAGCCAAAGATGGAGGCACCTCTGGAGTCTTGGAAGCCTCTGGAGCTCGTTCACAGCCCCAGGGACAGGGGACCCGTGCACCAATGTCCCTCCCGCTGCAGCTGTTCCGGAGCTGGCCCTGAGTGCCCAGAGGCCCAAGGCACAGGAGCAGCCCCGAGCGGGAGCCCTGCCGCGAGCCCAGGGCCAGAGTCAGCCTGGGCTCCCGACTGGGCAGGGGCTGCACTGGGTCCTGACAGGGCCTGACTCTGTGCCCTGGCGCTGGGGGAGCTGTCACGGGGCAGGGAGGGCCAGGGCTGGCAGTGGCTGCTCAGGGATGGCTTTGGCCCGTGTCCCTCCAAGCAGCCACTGCCCAAGCAGCTGCGCTGCCCCCGGGCTCTCCTCCCGGCCTGCTGGGCTTTGTTGGGTGGCACAGCCGATGCCAAGGGGCGGCAAGGTGCCTGCAGGCCCCAGCTCTGGGGGAAACGGAGAACGTCCTGCCCGCATCCACCGTGCTGCCAGCTCAGCAGTGCAGCACAGCACGGGCTGACGCTCCCCATTGCTCCCACAGAAGTGCTTGGCAAGTCAGACACTGACGCCCAGAATCCACAGAAAAACCCAAGAATTATCTGCCCCCAGGACGTGCGCAGGTCCTGCATGATAGGCACGGTAGTGACAGTGTTCACTGTGCCAATTTCCATGGTGCTGTGCTATGTTGGGTTCCGGTGGTGGAAGGGAAAGAAACGGTAACTTGTTGCTCATCTCTTCCCACCAGCTTCTTTAAAGGCCGCACACAGTCAGGGAACATTCAGGGAACAGAGAAGCTGCAGTGTCGGTGTGGCCAGTCCATGGCTGTCCAAAGAACTCTGCTGAGGGTTCTGCTGCTGCACCGAGCTTTCCTTGGCCTCCTAATTGCTGGGCCTTGTCTTGGGGGCCCACTGGGGCTGCAGCCAGTGCTGACTCCCACTGAGGCTGCCTGGCCAAGAGCAGTCCCAGGGGCTCAAGGCAGAGGCAGAGCAAGGTGGGAAGGAGAAAGAGCAGGGACGAGATTTCCCTTGAAAGACAGAGGCGCTCTGGGGCCCGCTCCTGGCCAGGGAGCCTGCCCAGAGCCGTGCCCTGTTCGCCGGGGCCTTGAGGGGCAGCTGTGCAGCTGGGCCAAGCTGTGCCAGCAGCTCCAGCCGTGCTGGGGAGCCTTGCCAGCTCTGGGCCCTGCTGTGCAGGAGGCTCCCTGTGTGCCTCTGGCAGCTGGGGCCTCAGCTGCCTCCTTTCTCCACAGTCGCGCTGCCGCCGCTCCAGCATCCCGGCCAAGAAGGCGTGCCTCTCCCTCGCCCCCAGAGAGCCCAGAGACCGTCGCCTTTGACAGCTCTCACACGAGGCCTCGGCAGCAGCAGTTGCCCAAGAAAGCAGAGCACCAGCCCTCCGTGCCTCCCCCACGGCCCCCCAGCCCGGCCTTGAAGCGGAAGCCTCCCGAGATCCCCCCACCTCCTCCCCTCCCGAGCCCACCGCCCTGGTCCAACTAGGACTGCAACTGAGCCAGCCACGCAGGGCTTGCGCCACCAACAGCTTGGCCACCTGCCCTCCTCTACAATGAGCATGTGTTACCTACGGGCAACAGCCAGAGTCAGTTTTCATACTCTTGGACCTTCAACAGGAAGGGCTGAAGATTCTTCCCATGCCCTTTCTCATCCTTTACCTCTTTGCTTTTCATACAGTTGGGAGCTGGTTGCATCTCTTAAAGACTTTATTAGCACTGCATGTTTTGCCTTACCTTTCAAGGGAAAAAAAATAAAAAAATTCTTCAGTTTTGATTTCAGTTTTAGTGTGGTTGGGCTGCTCACATTTTCAGCAATTAATTTTCCATGGTACTGCTTCCTTTTTCCTTACTATCCATAAAAAGTTCATCTGGACATAAAAATCACCAGCATTACTGAGATTTACCTCAAAGCCCAGATAGGGAATCTAGCACCAAATATTCTCCCTGTGTACTGCACAACAAGAAATATTCAGAAGAATATTCACTGGCAGCTGAGGCTCATGGAACGCCCAGAATACTGAGCCTGCAGAGGAGGCAGACAGCCCTGGCAGTGGCTGAGGGGACTTCTCGTCACAGACTCCTCTGAAAGGGTGTCACTCCAGGAGGAGAAAGCATTTAAACCTGTGCCTTACCTTCCTCCTGTGCTAAAATGTAAGGCTCCTCCTGAGCTACAAACAATTCTCCATTCCTCAACAAAGCTACTCATGTTCTTGACTTATCTTAAAGAGCAATGGCAAATGTGGTCAGAAATTTCTCATCAAAGCCTCTTTGCAGAGAAACGCCTCCATATGTGAGAAAATAGTTCTTAGCATCAGCTCAGTCAAAAGAAAGCCAACAATTGAGCAGTGCTTTAAATGAACTTGAATTCTCTTTCCTCACCTATCAGCCGGATTGGTTTTATGGTAAATAGGTATGAATTTTGCTGCCAAAATTTAAACACTAATTAATATTGATACAGTAATTAATATTGGGAAATCATAAAGCAGTTAAAATGTGTCATGCCAAGAAAGAAAGGGAGAGGAGGGTTTCCACCCTCCCCCCTTTCCTGCAGTTGTTCAAGGACACGAAAAAGCAAGAGATAACAGTTATTAAAATTAACAGAAAGAAGGGAAAATCTGGATGGGTCCCAGGAAAATGCCAGCTATAAAAGATTTATTGCTTTGATGCTTAAATGTGGTAATATGTTAGTTTTGCCTTACATTCTACTGGCTTGGTGCACATGTGTAACCCAAGGGTGAGTTAGGGACATCGAAGAAGAGGAGAGGTCTTCATCACAAATGACCCCCAAAGAGAAAAGGAGGCCGTGAGTATCACCAGGTTTTGGGTCTGGGGGGTGGCTGTATGCATGTGTGAGTGTGTGTGGAGTATCTGAGACAGAGGCTGGGCAGTCCTGCACCCCTCAAGCGGGTGAGGCCTCCCGGTACCGCGTTTCCAAGATATCCGCAAGGAGACTGGCCAGTAAAGGAGGGATGTGAAAGAAAAGTGAACTAGTGGAGAACCCAGGAGGGTTTGACCCAGGGGGAAGGAGGGTGTCCCTGGTCCAAGCACCTGTGGGAAGGTCCTTGAGCAGGAGGGAT
Source organism: Melospiza melodia melodia (assembly GCF_035770615.1). Classification (NCBI taxonomy): domain Eukaryota; kingdom Metazoa; phylum Chordata; class Aves; order Passeriformes; family Passerellidae; genus Melospiza; species Melospiza melodia. Next base: position 6,423,058 of record NC_086203.1, on the reverse strand, counting down.
TGACTTAGTAGGGAGAATGAGAAGGAGAGTGATTGAATAGGTTCAATTTCCTTGGAGGGGTTGGTAGCTGGCAATTTAGTATGAGATTAGATGGTGAGAGAACATGGCTAATGGATTGAGAAAGAGTGAGAAATAGGAGTGGAACAAGTAGATTGAAAAGGCAGTGAGACAGAGTAGTAAGTGAGGAAGTTGAACCACAAGGTGAGTGTGGAAAACCAAGACTCTCCTGGTACCGGGGATCTCTTAGTTTGTTGCTGCCAGAGATGGGTCAGGGAAAAAGTAAGTCCTTAGACCCAGGGGCTGCGGATTGTGTGAAAAATTCGCAGGAGTTTAGGGTATCTGGGAACTTTGAGGGGGGTTCTCAGGAAGGGAGCATTCCTCAGGACAGCCCACTGGCAATGATACAGTTTTGGGATGGAATGGGAATCCTGAAGGGGAAAAAGTAAACAAAAATGATTAAGTATTGCATGTTTGAATGGACAAAGGAAATGATCCTGAAAGATATATTGGCCAAAGTTTGGATCATTTGAGGATTGGATTTGCCAGGCTCTAAATATATATGTGAATTCGAAAAACCCTGTTAATCAGGAGGCGAGTGAGTATGCTGCCTTATGAAGTCCTGAAGGGAGAAGTAGGTTTGTTGTTCAGAGGTAGGAAGCTGGGGGTTCCCGATGTTTCCTTTATTAACCAAAGGGAAGGTGGTTAAAAGGAACAGGCAGGAGCCGTGGGACCCACTAAATCAGCTCCCACCCCCTTATGGACAACCCAACCAGCTAGCTCAGCCACAGGCCCCTGAGAGTCCCCCCATAAATTCAAATGCACCTCCTCTTCAAGAGGAGCTGGTGGCACACAGAACCAGAGGCAGAGGGAGACAAGGGGAGGAAAATGATGGAGATGAGGGGGAAGAAAGGGAGAATCAATTGTACCCACTTAGAGAGGTTCCCACTGTTAGCGTTCAAAAACACATAATCATGGAGCAATTATATGCGGTGCTTTTTATTAGGAGTTCTGGGAATCGGGGTATATTCAACCCAAATCCGACTCCGACCATACATCCGAATTGATCATGTTTTATATTCTATCGTTACATAACTTTCATGTTAATTATTAAACTTATATTGTTCTATTGTGTACATAAATTTAGCCCCTCTCTGAATTTCTAACATAGTTTCTCACTATTCTTCTTATGGTTATATAATAATTACATTTAATTACTAAACAATCATCACATCTAACAATTATATAATTTATCATACTGCTTACGCAGGTGCAGTTGATCTGGGAAAGCACAAAGCCTAACATTTTACATTCTATCTTTAATTTTTCCAGGGTTCCACTATCATTCTCCCCCCTTTGAAAGCATTTTCACTTCACTATAGGTGTAAATGTTTTCACTTGATACAGTCCTTTATTCCTCAGTTCGTACTTGGTTCTTCAAATCCAGGGTTGATTTAAATGTTGTCATGGATGCTGTTACAAACTGGAGAACCAGAAGATGGTGGGCGTGGATCTCGTGTTAGTGCCTTTATTATCCTCTGGTTCCAGGATGTTTTCTTCTGTATCTCTCCCTTTAAGATGCTGTAAACTAACCAAATTGCTAAGAATACCTAAGAATACAATTAGTAAGATTATCACACTCTCAATGATAGATTTAATCCATGAGCTCACATTCCACCCTAATCCTTTAAAGATTTTTTCCTAACCAGCTTGTAGCCAAATCCTTTTGCTCTTCTTGTGCTTCATGATCTATTTGTTTCAACTGATTGATGTCATATTCTACATCTGCAGTTACATTTGGGATATCAACGCAGCAACGATCAACTTGTCCCTTTAAAAATCCACATACTCCATGCTCTTTCTGGAGTAACATATCTAGGGCCAATCAATTTTGTGAAGTCATTTTTCTGGTGGCTTGTAACTGTATATTTAATTCTTTAAATCCTTCCCGGGTGACTCTTGCCAGTCTACCTACCTGACCTGTAAGTTCGTACAGCATCTCTCTGCTCTTATAGTTTGCTATAGGACCAAGCAATGACTCTAGGGCCCATCCAAATTTCACTCCACTAGAGGGTTCTTGCCAAGTGTCATCTGGATTTTCATTGTCTATAACTTCTCGTCTGGCTCTTATCTGCAGAAGTTCATGTTTTCCATTAAATGGGGACTTTTTCCAAATTGGACATAAGGTTGGCAGGCCTAAAGTAATCTCCTTTACTTTCCCATCTACAGGCAGATGTGTTGTCCAGGTACCATCACTTGCTGCCCATACAAATTGTCCTGGACCTCGGATTGTAATCCTGGTACACCCTATAATTACTTTATAATTCACTCTGCCTTGGTTATGTTTGATCCCTCTGCAAGCACAACCAATTTGTAGGGCTATTGCCAGGGGTGGCATCTGTTTCATCTCTTCATCATCTGAAGTGCAGTCGTAAGTTTTATTACATGCCCACCAACTTACTTTGTCTGCCCTCGTTCTGCTACTAGTGTCAGTGTTCGTTATTGCTGGATCTGTTTCATTCTCAGGCCTTCCCACTTAATACACCAAGGGGTGTTTGCCATATATTGGAATCTTTGAAGAATACTCACAGACCACGCACTGTCCCAAGGTTCTATCTGATCTTTCTTATCCTTGGCCTCACATTCCCATACCAGAGTTGTTTCTGTAACTTGCCTTGATTCGGGTACCAGTTTACATGTAATTGTTTTGTTCTTTTGTATTTCAGGTAGTTTTGATGTTATGATTCCCCAATTTACTGGGTCTCCCGCTGCCTTTGGTATTGGCAGACAGGCAGTTATTCAGCTGGTGTTTTGCATTTTGGCAAAATCTTTGACTAATCCAATCATTACATTCTCAGCCTGAACAGCATTAGAAACCTTTATCACCTGTGTTTCCGTTTGTACCTCTCTCTTCATTCTAGAATGTAGAGTGGTTAGTTGATCATTTTGCATTCCACATCCCAAAGATATTAATAACCATAACATTAGCACAATTACGGATAGCATTCTGAAAGCAATTAAACACGTCTTATCTGCAGCCTTTGTTCATTCCAGAGTTTATACAGTCTGTGATCCAGGATGGACTTTCTTCACTCGGGTATAGTGGATCCAGGGTTCCATGCCGGCTACTTTGACTGCTGTAAAGATGGTCAGTAGTACCTGATGGGGTCCACTCCACTTTTCTTTCAGCGGTTCCTCGTTCCAGTTCTTGATGTACACCTCGTCTCCTGGATGTATGTTATGGACTGGGTTCTCGAGAGTCAGTGGTCTACTCCACACAAGGATACTCTGGAGCCAAGCTAAAGTTTTCCCAAGAGACAGAACATAATTATACACTTCCTGCTTTCCTGTGACATGTACATTAGGGTTAGGCTCAGGAGATTCATATGGTTTCCCATACAATATCTCATAAGGACTGACTGACATCCCACTCCTAGGCTTTATCCGAATCCTCAACAGTGCTATTGGCAAAGCCTGGAGCCACTGCAATTTGGCTTCTTGGCATATTTTACTGATTTGCCTTTTTAGTGTCTGATTCATCCTCTCTACCTGTCCACTTGACTGGGGTCTCCACGGTGTGGGGAGGTCCCAATTTATCCCCAACAATCTACTTACCTCTCTTACTACTGTAGCTATGAAATGGGGTCCCCTATCTGATGATACCCCTAGGGGTACCCCAAACCTGGGAATAATCTCTTGTAGTAACCACTTAACCGTTTCCTTTGCTTGGTTCGTGCGACAGGGAAGGGCTTCTGGCCACCCAGAGAATGTGTCAACCCCCACTAACAGGTATTTGTATCCCCGAGTCCTTGGTAGTTCTACAAAATCTACCTGCCAATAGTCTCCTGGTTCTATTCCTATCTGCATTCTTCCTAGCTGTGCCTGTCGCCTGGCCACCGGGTTGTTTTTCAAGCAGGTATTACATTTTGACATTACTGATTTTGCCATTGTTAACATCCGTCCTGAAATTAAACTCTGCTTTAGCAATTTTACCAATGCCTCTGAGCCCCAGTGACATTCGTTATGTTTAATTTGTAGAACTTCTCTCATTATCAAGGGGGGTACCACTATTTGTCCTTGTGTAGTTACATACCATCCCTCTGAATTCTTTTGTGCATTTAGCAAATGTGCCAGTCGCTCATCTTCTACTGAATATTTTGGTTTTGGAGGCAAATTGAATTGGGATACATTAAGCTTCAAAGGTATCAATGCCATTGTTGTTTGTACCTCTCGAGCAAACTGTCGGGCTGCCTAGTCCGCCTTTCGATTTCCCTCACAGATTTTGGAGTTTCCTGATTGGTGTGCTTTGCAGTGTATGATTGCCACTTGTTCAGGTTTTTGTACTGCCTTTATCAATTGCAGGACTGCATCCTGATGTTTAATGTGCGTACCCCGAGAAGATAACAGTCCTCTTTCTTTCCACAGTGCTCCGTGTACATGCACCACTCCAAAAGCATATTTTGACTCAGTCCAGATATTTACCTTTTTCCCTTCACTTAATTTTAGTGCCCTGGTTAAAGCAACCAGTTCTGCCTTCTGGGCAGATGTATTTGGTGGTAATGCCTTTGCCTCCACTACTGTATTGACTGTTGTTACCGCATATCCAGCATGTCTGGTTCCGTTTTCCACGAAGCTGCTCCCATCTGTAAACAGCTCCCACTCCGGCTGCTCTAGTGGGACGTCTTTCAGGTCTTCTCTTGCTGAATAGGTGTACTCTATTACTTCTACACAGTCGTGTTCTAATGGGCCTTCTTCAGTTGTGGTACCTAGGAACAAAGCTGGATTCAAAAAGTTAGTTGTTTTTAATGTGACATCATCCTGTTCAGTCAGGACTACCTGGAATTTCATCATCCTGCTGGGAGATAGCCAATGGCCCCCCTTTTGTTCTAAGACAGTGGTTACCATGTGTGGTACATAGACATCTATGTGCCTTCCCATAGTAAGTTTCCTGGCTTCTTGTATCAGGATCACAGTAGCTGCGACTGCCCGCAGACATGGGGACCACCCGGCACTTATGTTGTCGAGTTGTTTGGAAAAGTAGCCCACCGGCCTTTTCCAGCTTCCCAGACGTTGGGTCAGGACTCCTAGTGCTAGGCGCAGCCTTTCGTGTACAAACAGCTGAAAATCTTTAGACAGATCAGGTAACCCTAATGCTGGAGCAGTTGTCAGTGCTTCCTTTACTTTTAGGAAGGCTTCTTTCTGTGGTTTGCCCCAGGTGAATGGCTGCGTCTTCTGAGCTTCATACAGGGGTTTCGCAATCAGTCCATAGTCCATGATCCACAAGCGACACCATCCTGCCATCCCGAGGAAGACTCGCAGCTCATGTAAATTCTGGGGCTCTGGAATAGCACAAATAGCTTGGATACGATTAGTACCTAGTTTTCGTTGCCCTTGTGAAATTTCACACCCCAGGTAAATCACAGTCTGTTGTGTGATTTGTGCCTTTCCTCTGGATACTCTATAGCCTCCCATTCCCAGTGAATTTAAAATCTCAACGGTTACCTTTATACAGGTTGCTCTTTCTTCTGTAGCTATTAGTATATCATCAACATACTGCCACAATAAGTATTGGTCTCTTGGTACTTGCCCATTTTCAGTCCAAATCTCCAGTTCCTTTGCCAGTTGGTTTCCGAATAGGGTGGGACTGTTCCTGTAGCCTTGTGGGAGTCGTGTCCAGGTGAGCTGGGTCTTTCTTCCGTTCCCTGGGTTTTCCCACTCAAAGGCAAACAGTTTCCTACTTTCTTTGTCAAGGGGGATGCAGAAAAAGGCATCTTTTAAATCAATTACGGTAAACCATTTATATATCTCCTTTACGGATGTTAGCAATATATAATGGTTTGTTACCACTGGATAAATGTCCTTTGTTATTTTATTTATTGCTCTCAAATCCTGCACTAATCTATATTCACCATTTGGCTTCTTTACTGGAAATATTGGTGCATTAAATTCTGATTCACATTCTTCTAAAATTTGGTATTTCAAGAATTTCTCAATAATCTTTACTATTCCTTGCTGTGCTTGTGGTTTTATGGGATATTCTTTGACTTGTACAGCCCTTGCCCCTTCTTTTAACTCTACATGCACTGGTTGTGCCAATTTAGATTTCCCTGGTATATCTGTCTCCCATACAGAGGGAATCACTGCATCTTCTACCTCCCTAGGGATAGAGGGGACAGGTTTTTCTTTGATCATTAATATCTGTCCCGTCTTTGATTCAGGTATTTTCATTATAAGCTCTCCATTTTCAAAGGTTATTACTGCATCAAGTTTTGCTGGCAAATCTCTCCCTAAAAGCGGAATTGGACACTCAGGTACGTATAAAAATTTGTGTGTTATAACCTTGTTTCCAAAACACAAATCTAGGGGTTGCAGGAAAGGCCGTTTTTCCTCTTTCCCTGTAGCGCCGACTATTGTCGTTTCCTTGTCCCCAATTCCTCCTTGCAAATCATTCAATACAGAAAAAGTAGCTCCCGTATCTATTAGAAATCTGACCTCTTTATGCCCTAACTGTATATTTACAACAGATTCCTTAACTTGTTCTACCGGTTCTATGTCTAGTCAGCTGGTATACTCTCCCAGGACCATCTCCTTGGTAGCCTGCTGGAACTGATTGCCCTGGTCAAACTGGTTATTCAAACTTGGGCAATTTTGCTTCCAATGCCCCTCCTGCTTACAATATGCACACTGATTCAGGCTTAACCCCTGGGTAACTGGTCTCCTACCCCAACGATTCCTGTTACGGCCCCTGAAATTTGCGTTCCCTCTCCCCTGTATTACTGCCAAAAGATTCTGCTGCTGCCTTTTACTGCCTTTTACTGCCTTTTCCCGATTGTTATATACCTTCCAGGCGACCTTGAGTAACTTATCCAAATTCCTTAATTCTTCCCCTTCTAATTTTTGCAATTTTCTACGAATGTCATCCTGTGATTGGCCCAAGAATATGAGAGCGAGCTGAACCTTTGCTTGCTCTGTATCCATTTGAAGGTCTGTATATTTCTTTGCTACCTCCTTAAGCCTCTCCAAAAACGCAGTGGGAGATTCCTTCTTTTCCTGTCGAACCTCATATAGTTTGGACCAATTTATAGTTTTGGGGACAGCATTCTGAACTCCTATTTGGATCCACTCTTGGTATTTCCATAATCTCCTCATATCACACAATAAATTAGGGTCCCAATTTGGATCCTCAATTGGGAAATTCACATCTAAATTCCCTGTTACCAGCCCATTTCTAATATCTTCTCTTGCCCTCTCTTTGGCTGCCTTAAGTACCATTTCTTTTTCAGTAGAATCCATCAGAGTATCTAATATTACTTGTATGTCATCCCAGTCAGGATTTTGAGTTTTCATAACCATTTTACTACGCATGCCACTTTATCAGGATTTTCTCTACAAGTTCCGGCTGACTGTTTCCAAATAACTAAGTCTACCGGGGAAAAAGGCACTTTTACAAATACTGGCCCTTCCACTCTGGAAGGGGGCAATCACAGTCCGTTTCCTTATGCCATCTCTATGCACAACTGGAGCATGCTTTGCCCGACCCCAGGTTCTATGGGCTATTTGGGTCACTGATTCATTACCATTGCTATCTTTTTCACTCGCATACCTCTTTCCTCTTTCTATCACAGTTAGGTTTTGCTCATCTTCCGAGGAAGAGGGATCAGGTGATGATGGGAGAGGAGGATAAAGAGGGAAAGGTGTACTAGATGAGAAAGGTTCAGGGGTATGTGGGTGAGGAGCAGGTAGTGGGATAGGGACAGATGAAACAGGTGGGATAGGGTTAGGTTCTCTTGTTCCTATTGGAGCTACTTGTAAATCAATATCTGTATAATTTTCCCTACTCAAGCTTTCTCTTAACGCCAAGTGTTCTAAACAACGTTCCTCACAAACCCCACACTTTGCAGATGTTTTAACCACTATTAATCCACATTGATCCTGCCATTCTGGCTTTCCCCGTAAGTAGAAAAACAGATCAACATATGGGACTTCATCCCATTTTCCTTCTTGTTTACAAAACGACATTAACTGCGAAATAGTGTTATATTGCAGAGTACCGTATTTTGGCCATTTTTCACCATTCTCCAAGGCATATTATGGCCATCATGAATTACAATAATCAATCAACTTAGTTTTATGTAATCCTTCCCCAAAGTTACCTTGTTTCCAATGTGCTAATAAGCACCCCAAAGGAGAATTTTGCAGGATAGGGGTGTTACTGCCCAAAATCCCTTTAAGTTTCTCCATTTCAAAAATACCACAAATGCCGAACCCGCAACGCTTTCGCGATTGTCTTACGGAACGGCGCCTAGGCTTACACCAACAGGAATTCCTTTAGCCCAACCAAGCGTAGCTTTCGCTGCGTCTTATTGGCAGGCATCCAAACCAAAGTAAAAAGCACCTTACCTTTCTCCCAAGGACGTTTGTGAGCAGCGGAAGCGGTTGCGTCCGATGGGCTCCCCGAGAATCCCTCGGTGCCGGCTGGAGCGTGATCGAGTCGCAAACTTGTTCAGCAGCACTCACAAGGGTCCCTTCTGGGTTCGCCAAAATGTTAGCGTTCAAAAACACATAATCACAGAGCGATTATATGCGGTGCTTTTTATTAAGAGCTCTGGGAATCAGGGTATATTCAACCCAAATCTGACTCTGACCATAGATCCGAAATGATCATGTTTTATACTCTATCGTTACATAACTTTCATGTTAATTATTAAACTTATATTGTTCTATTGTATACATAAATTTAGCCCCTCTCTGAATTTCCAACATAGTTTCTCACTATTCTTCTTATGGTTATATAATAATTACATTTAATTACTAAACAATCATCACATCTAACAATTATATAATTTATCATACTGCTTACGCAGGTGCAGTTGATCTGGGAAAGCACAAAGCCTAACATTTTAGTTTCTATCTTTAACTTTTTCCAGGGTTCCACTATCATCATGGCAAATCCAGGACAGAGGCCACCTATTGGTTATGTGAGTGTTCCCCTAAAGACCGGGGATGTCAGGGAGTTTAAGAAGGAGATGGGTACACTGATAGAGGACCCCGTCGGAGGCAGAAAAGTTAGATCAGTTTTTGCAACCAAACACATATACCTGGGTGCAGATGCAGTCTATGCTAGGAATTTTGTTTACAAGAGAAGAGAGAGAGATGATCAGACAGGCAGGAATGTGGATTTGGGACAGAGAACTGAGGGACAAGGGCGGAGTGATCAGAAATGCCCTATCCAGGATCCAAATTGGAATAATCAGAATGCAGAGCATAGGTAGAATATGAGTGATCTCCGGTGGATAATAGTTCAAGGAATTTGTGGGTCAGTGCCTAGGGGGCATAATATAGGAAAAGCTTTGAGTGAGCAGCAGAGAAAGAATGAGTCCCCGGCAGAATGGTTAGAGAGATTAAAGAAAGACTTGCAATTATATTCAGGCACAGATACTGATACTGCAGCGGGGCAGGTTCTTTAAAAACTCAGTTTGTAGCAAAATCCTGGGGAGACATCAGGAAGAAGCTGGAAAAATTAGAAGATTGGCAGGACAGGGGACTTCAGGAATTACTGAGAGAAGCACAAAAGGTGTATGTAAGGAGAGATGAGGAAAAGCAGAAGGCAGATGCATGAATTTTGGTGGCGGCAGTTAAAGAAATGCAGGCAGCTTTGATTACAGAAAAACCTGCAGGAAAGAACAGAGCAGATGTCAGGATCTATTTTTAGGAACACAGGACCCATGTGTTTTTCTTGCCACAAGAAGGGGCATTTAAAAATTCTTGCCCTACCTTGAGGGGTGCAGGACCCACCTGTTTTTACTGTCATAAAAAGGGGCACCTACAAACAAGTTTTAGGAAGAAACAGCAAGAGGAGAAAAATTTTCAGGAGGATTAGGGAGGTCAGGGGCTCTATTTAATGAAGGGGACCAAAACACCACCAGAAGAGCCCTTGATAAAGTTCAAGATAGGTCCCCATAGTAAAGAAGTTGTATTTTTAGTGGATACTGGAGCTTCTCGGGCAACAGTTAGAAAATTACCCCAGGGATGTAAGATAAGTCATGAGCGAGTTCCAGTAATTGGAGTTAAGGGAGAGGCTTTTCCCGTTCCTGTAATTAAAGGGGTGCAAATTGAAACAGATGACAAATTTGGAGTAAATGATTTATTGTTGATACTGGAGGCCAAGAATAATTTATTAGGCAGAGATCGAATAATAGCCTTGGATTTACAGATAAAACCCTGTGAAGAAAAACTTAAAAGTTATTCTTTAACTGGAGAGGACAATCTGGAAATTAATGATACGGTTTGGCATTCGGGTGAAGGGGGGAACCTCAACATTCCGCCTATTAAAATTGAAATACAGGATCGAGAAGTACCAATCTGAGTGAAGCAATATTCAGTATCACTAGAGGGGCGGAAGGGATTAAAACCAGTGATTGAAAATTTGATACAGCAAGGAATATTAGAACCTTGCACGTCACCCCCTAATACTCCCATCTTACCGGTAAAGAAACCTGACGGGAGTTACAGGCTGGTTCAAGATTGAAGGGCAATAAAACAAAGGACTATTACACATTTTCCAATAGTGGCTAACCCATATACTTTGTTGAGTCAATTGCCTCCTAATTACATGTGGTATAGTGTGGTGGATTTAAAAGATGCCTTTTGGCCTTGCCCTTTGGATGAGGGCAGTAGAGATTATTTTGCTTTTCAGTGGGAAGATTGGGAGACAGGTAGAAGAGAACAGCTCAGGTGGACGGTACTACTGCAGGGTTTCACCGAGTCACCTAATCTTTTTGGGAGAGCATTAGAAAATCTCTTAAAACTTTTGAGTTGCCTGAAGGAATCAAGTTGTTACAGTATGTGGATGATTTGTTATTAGCAGAGGAAAGGGAGGAGAAAACTAGGAGGAGCACTATTCATTTGCTGAATTTTTTTAGGTGAAAATGGTCTGAAAATATTCAGATCCAAATTACAGTTTGTGGAGTCAGAAGTCAGGTACTTAGGTCATTGGATCAGTAAGGGAAAGAAAAAGCTGGACCCTGAGAGAGTTTGAGAAATATGAAACATGGGACCCCTGAAATAAAAAATAAGACAGTTTTTAGGTCTTTTGGGTTATTGCAGACAGTGGATTGAAGGATTTAGTGGAAAAGTGAAATTTTTGTATGAAAAATTGCCTACAAACCATTTTAAGTGGACTACGGAGGATTAGAAAAAATTTGAAGAGGTTAAAGAAGTTTTGTTGCAGGCTCCTGTACTAAGTCTTCCTGATTTGGGAAAACCCTTTCAGTTATTTCTAAGTACAACTCATCAGACAGGGGTACTGACTCAAGACTGGGCAGGAAGCTTGAAACCAGTGGGCTATTGTTCAAAACTATTAGATCCAGTTAGTAAAGGCTGGCCAACATGTTTAAGGCTTTGGTAGTGCCTGCATTGCTAGTGGAAGAGGCCCAAAAAGTAACCTTTGGTGCACCTTTGGGAGTATACACCCCTCACAATATTAGGGGAATTTTAGCACAAAAAGTTGAAAAATGGTTAAGAGATAGACGAATACTGAAGTATGAGGCTGTCTTGATTACCTCCCCTGAATTAGACTTGAAGGTGACACAAGTACAGAGCCCTGCTCAATTTCTTTATGGGGATCCAGGGGAACAGCTGATACATGATTGCATAGAGGTTACAGAATTACAAACAAAAATACCTCCAGATTTGGGAGACCAAGAATTACAAAGGGGAGAAAAGTTAGTTACAGATGGGTCATCTCGGGTAGTGAGTGGGAAAAGAAAATCAGGTTATGCTATAATCAGTGGGGGACAGCTTGAGGTAAAGGAGTCTGGTCCCCTTAGTCCATCCTGGTCAGCACAAGCTTGTGAACTTAATGCATTACTCCGTGCATCATTAATACTAGAAGGGCGAGAAGGGACTATTTATATGGACTCCAGATATGCTTTCACTGTAGTACATACTTTTGGAAAAATTTGGAAGGAAAGGAGACTTATAAGCACTCAAGGAAAAGGGTTAGTACACGAGAGATTGATAATTCAGATACTTGAAGCTTTAAAGGGCTCAAAGAGAATAGCAGTGGTTCATGTAAAGGGGCACCAGAGAGGGAGGGATATTAGAGACAGAGGAAATAATCTGGCCAATAAAGAAGCAAGAAGAGCAGCCTTAAGGAAAAGAGATACTGAAATCATGACCTTAAAAGAAACAGTCATTCAGCAGGAGACACTTTCCCTTTCTCTAGCAGAACTGGCAGCTATAAGGAAATTAGGAGCAACATTTAAGGAGGGAAAGTGGGTTCTTCCTGATGGCAGGATTATGATGCCAAAGCCAGTGGCACGTCAGATCTTAGATAACTTGCATAGACAGACACACTGGGGAACAAGAGCCCTTTGTGATCACTTTTTAAAATTTTATGGGTGTATAGAGATATTTGAAAGTGGAAAACAAATTATCCAGGGGTGTCTAAGAACGTGTTGAGGAGCCCTCTCTCTGGAGGACACAAAACAGCCTACAGGCCATTTGAAAAGATCCAGGCTGACTTCACAGAATTGTCTAAAGTGGGTCAGTGGAAGTATTTGTTAGTTATAATAGATCCATTAACTCTGTGGGAGAAGCATTTCCAGCAGCTTGGGCTACAGCTCAAACAGTGGCTAAAATATTGTTAGAACATGTAATTCCAAGATTTGGATTAGTGAGGGTCATTGATTCAGACCAGAGTACACATTTCACTGCAATTTTAGAAACTGAGATTGATAACACCTGTTGTTAAAAGACCTCAGAGACAAGTAAAACGTTGGGAGTGCGGTGAACATGGTTTAAAGTGTCATCTCTGGATGTGTATTGTTTGCACACTTTGCTTTAGCTTATGGTTGAGAGTAACTAAGAGGGAAGAGAAGGAGAGACAAATGATTTGTTGGTTTTGCTATGGTTATGTATTTAGCTGGCTAACTATAGAACGCATTGCTAGTGATTTTTTGAGATACCTTTGAGACTGGGAGACGGGACCCTTCCAGCAACAATTGGATTAACAGAGAACTTAGATCAATTGGTTCTTGCTATATTGGCTGTAGCACAAATAAGAGAACGAGCAATTAATGGCCTTATAGACCAGTGTCTTATAATCAATAGTTGTTGTGGAGAAGAAGTCTATATACCACATCATAGGCACATTCCAGGGGCATATTGGTGCTGCGAGTTTGCCTATTGGAGGCGGCGACTTAATGAACTCCCCGCCCTTGAAGCAGAAAATAATTGGTAAAATCCTATTGTGGTTGGCACATCCCAGAGATTTTGGAAAATACAGGTTTATGGTGTTTCAGCCTAACCTTTTCCCTGCTCTTTTAATTTTAATTATCTTTTCTTAACCAGCCTGAACTGGGAAATGGCATTTAAAAGGGGAAAAGCAAGCTCTGTGGGGCTATGGGTACCAAGGAAACTAAAACCACCAGTGACTAGATCCCGGGATATTACCTTTGCTACTGAGAAGACTGGCATCTCGGCCCTTGGTTGCAACCCAAGGGGCCTTGAGAATGGTAGAAAGGTAGATTTCCTGAGGATTATTTTCACTGTGTTTATTATGGTACCCTGGACAGTTGGCCAAAGCCAGAAAGCCACACTGGACAGAGTTCAAGAAATGAAAGGATCGGCAATGAAAAAGCAAACAGAGAAAAATCAAGTCCCAGCAATTTCAACATTTGTGACTATTGCAATCACCCTGTTTGGATTAGGGACAAAATAGAATCTGTGTTAGTTCTGCCTGCTACAATTGCAGCAGCTTTATAGATGTTTGTGTTAAAAAGGGAAAGATGTATTGGGTAAGGAAAAATATGGAATACCATGAACGAGCTCCTTATCCCCATGGCGATCAGATTTGCCCTCAATACGAAAGATTCTTTTGTTTTGAAAGCGATGATCATGGAGATGATCCAAGTATAGGCATAGGAGGCCAGGAAATAAGAGAAAAATTAAAAGAGAACAGGAAAGAAGAAAAGGAACCAAAGGGGAATAGAGGAAAGAACAGGAGAAAAAAGAGTCAAAAGAACTGGCCGAATTGTATAAACAACTAAAACAGCACTACAAAGATTGAGATCTACCAGCCTCAAAAAGAATCCGTTTGTGGGATTGATGCAAGAGATTGCCGCAGAATTGGGATTATCCAAATGTTGGATTTATGGGGGTCTAAAAATGGCTGAAACATGGCTGTGGAAAGGTGAGAGCTTAGCTCCAGAGCAATTTTTAAAATGGAACCACACCCAAATTTCTGGAACATTGAAGAGACCTGAAAGATAGATTTTAAGCCATCAAGTAATTGGAACCACTTGTATAACCTGAGAAGGAAAGAAATGTAATAAAATAGTGCAGCATACTCCTGTTAAGTCCACATTAGTAGTCAATACAGATAATGGTTCAAAAGTTTGGTGACCTGAAATTCCTGATGGGTATGGGGGACCAATAAAAGAAATAAACTGTGAGTGGGATGATCAAATTGATTTATGCTGGTACAGAGGTCCTGGAGCTAACCCCTACCAATCCATCAGCAGCCTGAGGTCTTATTGGGAACAGCCAGAGAAAACTGATAAGAAATGGAAAGCCCCATAGGGGATATATCAGATTTGTGGGCAACGAGCATACAGTGAGTTACCTCAAAAATGGGGAGGAACCTCTACCTTAGGAGTAATACAACCCTCCTTCTTTGTTCTACTGAGGTCTAGGAACAATACGTTAGGAACTCCATTGTATGAAACCATGCAGTGGAATAAAGGAGATTTGAATTTCAATTTTCCAACAGCAGGAGGGAACCAAAAATGGGGAGAGGACAAATGGCCTGCAGAAAGAATTATAGCATATTATGACCCAGCAACATGGGCTCAGGATGGGCCATGGGGATATAGGACCCCAATTTACCTGTTGAACTGATTGATAAGGCTCCAAGCAGTAGTGGAAGTGGTGTCAAATCACACCTCCGGTGCCCTAAAATTGCTGGCCAGGCAATATTCACAAATGTGGGTGTTTGTGTACCAAAACAGGATTGCCCTAGACTATCTGTTAGCAGAAGAAGGAGGAGTTTCTGGGAGATTTAATGAATCTGAGTGCTGCATAGAAATTGATGATTATAGAGAAGCTATCACCGAACATGCGGAGGAAATTAAAAGGGTGGCTCATGTGCCAGTACAAATGTAGAATTCAATCTTGAAAGCAGATTGGTGAGATAACCTCTTTGGAAGTGTTTGGTGGAAAAAGTTAGGATTCACGTTGTTACGTTCAGCTTTGGGACTTTTGTTTCTGCCTTGTATGATTCCGTGTTTTAGTAGGCTAATTCACTTGTGATTCAAGGGATGCAGATTACAACAATGCCTCTAGATCCAGAATCAGCAGTGAAAGGAAAACCAAGATCTATAATGGTAGTAAGAGCTAAATCGACCAGTGTTAAAGAACAAGGAACCAATTAACTGTGGGCAGGACCTGGAGAGATTGAAACACAGGAAATGCTAACCAAATTTGAAAAAGAGTGTGAAAAACTAAAGGCAGCGAGAGAAATGCTAGAAAAGTTTGAAGTTGAAATGAGACAACAAGAAAATCCAAATCCTGAAGAATATAAAGGATATCAGGGCACAGTTTTTTGATAAAGCACAAATCAATGATGAAGAAGAGAAATGGGGGATTTGTGGTAAATAAGTATGATTCGTGCTGACAAAATTAAAACAGTAATCAATATTCATACAGTAATTAATATTTGGAAATAATAACACAGTTAAAACGTGTCATGCCAAGAAAGAAAGGGAGAGGAGGGGTTCGACCCCCCTCTTTCCTGCAGATGTTCAAAGCAGGAAAAAGCAAGAGATACCAGGTACTAAAAATTAAGAGAAAGAAAGGAAAATCTGGTTGGGTCCCAGGAAAATGCCAGCTATAAGAGATTTATTGCTTTGAAGCTTAAATATAATATTATGTTCGTTTTGGCTTGCATTATGCTAGCTTAGTGCACATGCGTAACCCAAAAGTGAATCAAAAGACATCAAAGAAGAGGACAGCCTTCATCCAAAGATGATCCCCAAAAAGGGGTGCGACCACCAAAAGAATGGTGGAGCATGCGTGGTAAAGGTGGTGATGAGGGCGAAGGTAGAAGTGTGATGAATCGAAAATGGGAGGAGATGCCATTGGCATATGGCATAGAAGAGGAGAATCTTCACTCGGCAAGCTTGTTCGTGAGGTGGAAAGGGTCCAAGAACCTTGCAACCCGTACCCCACGGTTATCTTTTGCTTATGCACTATTATTGGAATCAAATGATCCCTTATTTTTAATCAAATTATACAGTCAATATTTCAAGTGTATCCAATTTTATATATTTTCTAAACTATTCAATTAGATTTGCTAATACCTCTAATATTGTTGGGTTTTTCTGATGATGGGGTAATTGGGCAAACATAACAATGAGCACAAAGCCTTTATTTCTGCAAGCTCAGGGATGCTGGGGGGATCTTTGCACCATCAGGCTGAGGTACAAGGCTTGGGATCCTCCAAAGGAACAGAGCCAGCCCCCTTGAGTGGGAGAAGGTGCGGCCTCAGTTGCAGCCCCGGGTGCCTCCTGTGGGCCAGGGCACGGCCCTGGCTGTAAATGTGTTGGGCTGCAGCACAGGGCCAGGGCGAAGCTCAGCAGCCTCATCAGAGCCCAGGGCCACGGCCCTTCCCTGCCGGGACCCGAGCCTGGTACAGCCCAGCCCGGCCTGAGCAGCCCGGCCTGGCCCCAGGGGATGGGCTCCGTTGTCCGCTGTGCCCGCAGGCCGGGCCCAAGGCTTTGCAAGAGGCTTTCTCACAGCATTGCAAAACCTCGGCCAAGTGACGCTTTGCTGTGCTGAGAAGAGTAAAAAACCCCCTCAAATGTAACCCTGCTGCACACCTCATGAGGGATCCCTGCACACCTTAGGAGTGGCCATCAATACTCCTTTGTGATTCATGAGGGATCCCTGTACCCCTCAGTAGGGACCCAAAAATATCACTGTGTGTCTCATGAGGGATCCCTTCACCCCTCAGCAGGGACCCCAAAATATCACTGTGTGCCTCATGAGGGACCCCTTCACCTCTGAGCACAGACCCCAAAATATCACATTGTGTCTCATGAGGTTCAGGCCCAGATCATCCCCCAGAAGACAATGTGCCCTCAGCCCAGGGACGCTCAGCATGGGCTCCCCCAGCCCTCAGGGCCCCACCGCTGGTCACAGCAGCCCCTGCCTGGCTCCTGCCTGACCCCACCGTGGGCATCCGCGGCTGCTCCTGGCCATGGAGCTCAGCCTGTGCTTCCGCTGGGTGGGCTTTGCACATGCTACCACCTGGACAGAGCTGTGACAACTCCATTTCTTTATTAAAACATCAAATGTGGGCCAAGTCCTGCCCTGGCAGACAGGGGCTGGCCAACTTCAGTGCTGGCCAGGGAACAGGACCATGGGGCTCAGGGGAAGAGGGTCTCGTTTGGGAGGGGTGGGTTTTGGGAAGGGTTCATGACGGTGCTGCAGCCACGGAAGAGGGGGCAGATGTGGAGAATTGGGATAAGAGGTCGGAAGAACTTTGCCTGAGTTGTTAGGCTCCTCTTCTGACAATGAACACGAGCACCTGTGGAGAGAGGAGGCGGCTGAGGCCCCAGCTGCCAGTGGCACACAGGGAGCCTCCTGCACAGCAGGGCCCAGAGCTGGCAAGGCTCCCCAGCATGGCTGGAGCTGCTGGCACAGCTTGGCCCAGCTGCACAGCTGTCCCTCAAGGCCCCAGCGAGCAGGGCACGGCTCTGGGCAGGCTCCCTGGCCAGGAGCGGGCCCCAGAGCGCCTCTGCCTTTCAAGGGCAATCTCGTCCCTGCTCTTTCTCCTCCCCCCCTTGCTTTGCCTCTGCCCTGTGCCCCTGGGGCTGCTCTTGGCCAGGCAGCCTCAGTGGGAGCCAGCACTGGCTGCAGCCCCAGAGGGCCCCCCAGGACAAGGCCCAGCAATTAAGAGGCCAATGAAAGCTCTGGGCAGCAGCAGAACCCTCAGCAGAGTTCTTTGGACAACCATGGACTGGCCACAGCTCCACTGCAGCCTCACTGGGAATGTTCCCTGACTATGAGCAGTCTTTAAAGGAAGCTCTTTGAGGTAGAGAATCACAAAACACTCACGATTTTCTCTTCCAGCAATACCAGATTGCTGCACAGCAAATCAACAGGCAAAGTGCTGCACCAGACACAATGGCCATCAACTTCACCAAACAAGGTTTTTCCCAGCAGAAAACTCTTCTCCAGATGTTGTCAGCACATGTTGAGTTGCCGGCTACATCTGTGGGAGCAATGGGGAGTGTGAGCCAGTGCTGTGCTGCACTGCTGAGCTGGCAGCACAGTGGATACAGCTAGGACGTTCTCACTCCCTGTTTCCCCCCGAGCTGGGGCCTGCAGGCACCTTGCTGCCCCTTGGCACACGACTGCTCAGTACCCGAACCCCTGAGCCTGCATGCCATAATTCCTCTGTGCTGTGCCCTTCTGCCCCAGGCAATACTTGTCAAAGGCATGGAAAAAGACAAGAAAAATGCCCAGGGTTTTAGAGCTGCACCAGGGCCCTCCCTCCTGCAAACAGCTGCCTCTCTGCATCTACCCAGAGACAGGGAAATCGCAGGGGATCTCAGGCCTGTGGTGCAGTTTGGGCTGCCTGTCAGCAGATGCCAAATGCCTTCCTGCAGAGGCTGGGGAGAAGCTGCAGCCAGGCCAGGCTGGCAAACAGCCCTGCAGGACGTGGAAGCAGCAGCGGGGCAGCGAGGCTGCCATGGATCCCTTGTGCCGGGCACGGCGTGTCCAGATGTGCAGCCAAAGCCCCCGGCTGCTGAGCCCCAGGACAAGGCTGAGAGAAATGCACCCACCATGCTGGCTGTCCACATCACTCCGTTTTTTTTCTGGATGTTGGGATTCCTTCAGGGATTCACTCACTCCTCCAGGTTTGCTCTTCCTTCTCAGGGGACCTTAAGAGAAATATTTCCATTTCCCATGAATGGATCCCACAAAAGCAGGGCTCAGCCCATGGCGTCAGCAGGGACACCTGTTTCTGTCCTGTCACCTGCAGTGATGCCTGCTGGCCGAGCTTTGGGCTCTGAGCTGGCAGCTCTCCCAAGGGAAAGGCCTTGACCTACCGTCACCATCTCTCCGTGGCCCAGTAATGGGTATGGGCTGGGAATCCAGATCAACGTCATCAACAGGATCATCGTTATCATCAGGATCATCTTCGTCATCAGGTTCATCTGCAAAGAAAGGCAGGACAGAACAGCTCCTGTGACACTGCTGAAGATTCTCCTTCAGGCCCAAGTGGCAGTGAAGGCACCTGGGTGATTGGTGCCCTCCAAGGCGCTCCCTCAGCTCTGCCTTCCACTCAGGAGCAGGGCCAGGGGGACCTCGTGCCTGCAGTGGCCCCACACTGGGATGGAAGGAGCCCCTCGCGGGGCAGTTGGGGCAGAAAGGAATCCCTGGAGCTGCTGCAGCTCCAAACCCAGCCCCAGGCAGGGCCAGGGCTTGGGAGTGGCAGCAGGAGCAGCTCAGGCTCCCTGGGGCTGGCAAAGGAGCTGAGAGAGGCTCAGCCCTGGGGCACAGCCCTGGGTCTGGCCCCTTCCCTCTCTGCCCTTTTCTGTAGCTGCACAGATCACACAGAAGGACACACTGGCATTGCACACTAGAGGAGGATGGAGAGATAAATACTCCTTCCTCCCACTGACAGCGATACAGTGGGACCAGTGTTGGGCACAAGAGGTGAAATTTGGAGGCCAGGATTTCCAGAATCCATCAAGATTCAGAGGAGAGGATCTTTAGGGAAATGATGCTCTAACATTACTTGGACAATGATTACTCTGTTAGGAAAGGATTGCTGATAGCCTACCTTCACCAAGCTCCAACATCCCTATGCCATGCTTTGCCACCATTCCCAAATGATGCAAGTCAGGATCCCAGTCTAGAAAGGAGCACAGATGGGAACCGTTCCATGCTGTGATGGGATCCCCCTCTATAGGGAACCCAGCACTGGAAGGGAGTCAGGTAATGCTCTGTGCCAGGAGTGCCAAGCAGCAGAGAGGGCAGCTCAAGCCTCAGCAGGGCTCAGGCCCAGAGGCACAGCAATTACCTCCTGTGGCTGTTCCTGGCATCTCCTCCCTTCCTGCAGCAGAGGCTGGCAATGAGCCCCTGCTTCCTCCAGGAAACTGAGCCTTCGGCAAATCCTCTTCTTCCATCTCTGCAGAAAGGCAAAGGGACAGCTGGATCAGGTGGGGCTGTTCCCCAATGGGAAGGTGGCATCTGCAGGAAGCAATGCGTGCCCAAGTAATGGATAAGATGCAGAAGAAAGATCAGGTTACTGGGGCGTTGCAGCTGGTGTTCTCTGTCAGCAGATGCCCAATGCCTTCCTGCAGAGGCTGGGGAGAAGCTGCAGCCAGGCCAGGCTGGCAAACAGCCCTGCAGGGCGTGGAAGCAGCAGCAGGGCAGCGAGGCTGCCATGGATCCCTTCCTGCTGTGCCGGGCACAGCGTGTCCAGAGCCCCAGGACAAGGCTGAGGGAATGCACCCACCATGGCGTCTTTCCAGGTCACTCAGGAACCTGGCCATGGGTCTGGACACCTCTAGAGACTTTCTGTCTCCTCCAGGCTTGTTCCTCCCTCTCAGAGGACCTTAAGAGAAGTGTTTGCATGTCAGAAGAGTGGACCCCACAGAAGCAGGGCTCAGCCCGTGGGGTCAGCAGGGACACACTACTCACCCCTGTGATGGGAGCTGGGCTTGTGAGCAGCAACCAGGAGAGGATCTTGATAAGTCCTCCCTGCAGACACTCCTGTAACACAACAGCCACAGAAGCTTCTGTCACCTGGTTCCAGCCAGGTTGTCAATGATTATCCTCTGAGGGGAACATTGACAACATACCTGCAGGAGGCTTATGAGGTTGGAAATCCTCATGGAGCCAAGCTGCTGGAGAAACCTTCCTAGCAAGCTCATCTAGAGAGAAGCAATAACCCAAACCCATTTCCATGGTGTCCTGGGATCCCCCCTCTGCTTTTGGGACCTGGGCACTGCAAGGTGGTAGGGTAAGGCTGTGGGAGCCAGATGTCAATGGACAAGGCCAAAGCTGCACAGGGGCCTGGGGAGCTCTGGGCTGGCTCCTGGTCACTCTGCACCCTCTTTGCAGGCCTGGGACACATCCCTGGAGAGGAAACAGGGCCAGCCCAGGGCCTGTGGGGGCTGTCTCTCTCCCCCAGAGGAAACCCTCCCTAAAGGCCTGGGGAAAACCATCCCCAGCGCTTCCCGGGGAGCAGGGAGCGCTGTCCCGGGAAAGGGGAGCCAGGCTGCCGGCTCACCTGCTCGCCGCGCTTGCAGCGGAGCAGCCTGGGCAGCCCTGGCAGGCAGGGCCACGGCCAGGAGGAGCAGGAGGAAGAGGCGCAGAGCAAGGGCCATGCTGCCTTGCCCTCTGCCAGTCCTGCAGCTCTTGCTGCCACCGCTGTCCTGACACCGCTGTCCCAATGTCAGCACCACTGCTGCCACCGCCGCTGCTGCTGCCGCAACAGTTGTGCTCAAGCACTGACTGCTCGCTCCTTGTGCTGCTGTGCAACCACCGGGTCTGGCACCTCTGTGACCTCAGAGCCTGCTGTGACCTCATGGCTGGGGCAGGATTGCATTGCAATGGATCTCAAGAGGTACCCTTCCAGCGAGGAGAGCCTGTCCCGCCTTGTGTCTATTTGCAATCTAGATTTTCTTTAAAAGAAGTGAGATACATGATATTGGAAAAGTGGAACATTTCCTGGCTCTACATACAACAGCAATGCCAAATCCAAAATTCCACTCATGTTGGTGATTCCAGCTATTGCAGGCAGCAGCAGCCCTGCCATACTAACACCGAGTCCCTGCTCTGCGCTGTGCAGCCCTTTGTCCCATATTTTAAAAGTGAAGAACTTGATGTGAAAGCTTACAAAAATAATGTATCACAGGACATCATGGTAGTTGCACACTTCAGGGGACACCCAAACCCACAGCACAACTTATAGGTGTCCTCAGCCACCCTAAACTCCCCCTGTGTGCCTCACAGGAGACCCCCAAGTCCTGCTCAATTTACAGATGCCTCTGCACAATTTGGGACATTCATTAAATTCCATGCACAACTTCTTGGTGTCCCCAGTCCCCTGCACAGCACAGAGGTGACCCAAAGCCCCTGCATGCCTTTAGAGAAACCCAAACATAACACTCAGGGCGCAGCACCAGTGCTGAGCCATCTTCTGTGTGTGTGTGTTCACCATGTGTCCCTGGGTGAACAGATGAGGCCTGGGGGGCAAATCCCCACTCTGCTCATAAGAGATGCAGGGCTGCCACAGGCCCAGTGTCTGTCGGGCTCTGAGCTCATCCCTCAGGCTATGAAGGACTTCCTTCAGAGTCCAGCCTCTTTCCATTATTCTCAAGGCAAGCACGTCCCGATGGCTTCCCTCTTTTCCTGGGCTCGCCACTGGAGGAGGCCCAGGCCCAGCTGAAGCCAGGGAAGGAAATGTGCCCTCAGCCCAGGGACGCTCAGCATGGGCTCCCCCAGCCCTGGGGACCCCGCCGCTGGTCACAGCAGCCCCTGCCTGGCTCCTGCCTGCCCACACCGTGGGCATCCACGGCTGCTCCTGGGCACAGAGCTCAGCCTGTGCTGCTGCCAGGTGGGCTTTGCTGCTGCTGCCACCCGGACACTGGGCTGACAGCTCCATCTCTTTATTGCAGGAGAAGAGCTCATTTGGGAAGTGCTGCAGTGCCCGATTTCTTCAGCCTGACTAGCTGCCAATTCCAACACCCAGAGCGGGCCGCCCCCAGAAAACTGTCAGCTCTGGGGTTTGGCTGTAGGGCACAGCTGCTTTACAGCACAGGTGGACTGCGCTGGGGTAGAGACAAGGAAAAGGGAGAGTTATTCTGTATGCTTGTTGCCTGCCGACTCGGCGACAGAAAGACACTGAATTAAAGCCATACACCGATTTCCAAACTAGGGAGGTCCCTGGGGAGGATACAGTCTTTAGCCAATTGGGAGAAACTGAGGGTGGAACACAAGGCAGGGAATACATTGTTTAAACCAATAGGGGATTACAGGGGAGGAGGACAACTTAAACAAACCAATAGGGTTTCAAAGGATACCAAATAGATAGGGAAGTTTCTAGGGAAAGGGGTAGGCTTGGGGAGGGATTGACATTGAATGGGAGAAGGAACAGGGAACAAAAGGCAGGTCTTTGGGGAGATGGACAACTAGGGAAAAAACCAGCAATATACAGGGGGGAATTGAGCAACCCATTGGCAATAAAATATGGTATAACAATACCAAATAAGGGGGTGTTATAAAACTGACTACTAGGACCGAATTACAATCAAAAACATGCACCGCAACAGGGAAGCTCTCAGTCAGGGCTCTGTTGAGCACTTCCAAATCTTTTCCTGGCATCAACAGAAGGCCAAACTTGCCCTTATCACAAGCAAACAGTGTTCCCCAACAGTAACCTCTTCCAAAGCCCTGTGAAACATGCTTGTTTTATGATTGGCTTTTTGCAAATATTAAAATGAAATTTATATGTGTTGTCTTAGAAACTGATGCTGTATTAATTTTCTCAAGTAGTCTTATAAATATAATTTTAGGTTATAACAGAATGTTAAAATATAAACGACACTATGTAAGATACTTGTTTGAAAGCAAGGGCTCATAGCGAGGTAGCAGCCATAGAACACTGCAATTTGTCAGAGAAAAAGAATTTATTGCTCTCCTATCAGAAGAAACTAAATTCTTCCTGCCTCGCTCAGCCCTCAGAAAGCTGGTTAGGACTAAGAGGGAGAGGTTGACGATGACCAGACAAAATCCTGTGCTTGAATGGAATTTATGCATCATGTATGAGATATATGAACATGCAACAGCTTATTCTTTTTAAGGGTTAATCCTCTGTTAACATGTGTTATTTTTCGACCTATATTGCCCAGAAAATAGGTACCCAGATGTCCGTAACTCTTTGTTTCTATTGTCTCCTATTCTCCTAATCCAAATTGTCCAAAAATTTTATCGCTCTAATGATATTGCTATTTTTATAAACATTTTATTATTAATAAAATTTTAAAATTTTAAAAACAAGTGATTGACATTTTTCACACCTCTTCTGGGAATCAGGAACACGTGTGGTGGGGCCAGCTGCACCTGTGGGAGCAATGGGGAGCGTCAGCCCGTGCTGTGCTGCACTGCTGAGCTGGCAGCACTGTGGATGCGGGCAGGACGTTCTCCGTTTCCCCCAGAGCTGGGGTCTGCAGGCACCTTGCTGCCCCTTGGCACAGGCTGTGCCACCCAACAAAGCCCAGCAGGCCGGGAGGAGAGCCCGGGGGCAGCGCAGCTGCTTGGGCAGTCCCTGCTTGGAGGGACACGGGCCAAAGCCATCCCTGAGCAGCCACTGCCAGCCCTGGCCCTCCCTGCCCCGTGACAGCTCCCCCAGCGCCAGGGAACTGACTGACACAAACTCCACAGCCAGCAAAGAGATTGTCCCAGTAATTGTGTGCTGCTCTTCTTCCCTGCAGTTGATCCCAGAAACATCCCTCACACTGCTCTAAATGCCCACACATGGGCTGACCAGCCCCTATGCTTTTCCAGTCTGCTCTCTGAAATTTTGCAACAAATCCACCAATAAATTACAGGTTACCTCTGGGAATTGCACACTACAGTTTGCTTCATTTTTTCCCAATACCTGGAATGTCCTGTATATAGTAATGCTCTTAAGGATCTCTGGTACTTTACAGCAATTTTTTTGTACTGAGACAGATGAAACAGCCTTACTGGTTTTACTTTTGGCAGGTCTGGTTTCTTCCTTAGCGTGATGGTTTACTTATTATCTACATGTAAACTTATTTTTATTTATGTCTTTTTGTTCCCCAAGCAATTATTTTGACAATCTGTCATTCACTTCTTAGTCACTGTTACATGTATGAACAATTTTGAATCTCTTTCTATAGGAATAGAAAGCTGTATTTGTAATTTTGATCGCACTCTGGCTTCACACCACAGGCCTGATTTGTGGCTCAATGCCTGGATGCCTGTCTGAATTAAAACAATGTTTGTGAGGCAGCTGAAGAGCTTAGACCTCAGAGATTAAAATTCCTGGGAGGAGAAGAAAGAAGAAAGTATAAAATTGTGTTTCAAAGGCTGTTTTTTCACTTCTAGTATGCCAGAAGTGTGGTAGATTACACATGTCTTCAAGTGCCATTTAATTCCAGAACAACTCTCTACAGTGCCAGACACCAGGACAAATTACTCAAGACTTTGCCTCCCAATGCATCAGCTTTAGTTCTAGTGAGAGGTAGGCCTTAATTCCTGTCTGATTAGAGCAAATCCACAAAGCAACCTTGCCACTGTGTGAATGGCAAGAAGAATTTGCTTGTGAACAGGTGAATATGTCCCGCTCAATCATGACCAAAATTTGCCTTGACTTGGAAGCAAGTAGACAAGGAGCAATGCAGTATTTAGGTTTTATCTAGTGATAAATGGGGCAAGAAGCTGTACAACTTCCCTGTTTTACAGGACACAAGTACTGATACAGCCAATAATGTGCCCACATGAAGGGATCTTCAGGACATTGCTTTATTTCTTAACCAGGAATAGGCAGCAAAATGGTGGCACTTATCTGAGCTGGAAGCTGTGTTCCTCTCCTGTTTTTCCTTTATTGGAATTACCAATGTTATAAATGATCAAATCATGAGCCAAAATTGTCAAAAATTTAGCAAAGGTTTATTAATTTGTCTGTGAATTTTGGTCCTTGAAACCACCACAGCCAAAGAGACAGCGTTGAGCCCGGGAAAGCTGCCGGGTGAACCTGTATCTGACCTCCCGAGTGTCAGAGTCTACCCAGTTCACGCACGCTGCTTCTTGCAACGAGGTTTTATGCAGTTTATTCTGCCCGAGGCAAAGATGACCAAATTTCCTTTGTATCTCTTCACGTGCATTGCTGTTTCTTTCCATGGGCAGAGCTGGACAAAGGCCGAGTCCAGGTGTGCCATCGGTGTTAATCGGGTCCAGGGATGCCGTGTATTCAGCTGCACCAATTTGGCACCACTGACTATCTTGATAGATGCAACTGGCAAGGTGATAATCACTCTTAGGTGGCTCCCCATGACTCAAGAAACCAGGGATCATCACCATGGAAGCTTCTATTCTTACGTTAAGGTGTTGATTGTTATCTTAACTTGTGTCCAGGAGCTAGTTGAATCTAAATAGAGAGCTGCTCCGAGCCAAGATGGTCAAAGATATGATTTTGGATTTCACAATATTTTATACCATTCATTAACAGCATGAATTATCCCTACCATATATTACACCAATACTACTGATGGCACATGCCTTGGCTTGTCTGGCCCCTGCAGCTGAACCAAATAGCTGAACCAAATAGAACTGTGATGTTCCACCCCAGAGACATTTTCGGCCAGCTGGATTTGCAGCTGGGCACGTGGGAACAAGTCCAGCCATGCCGGGACTCCGGTGCCGTTGGGATGGAGCTTCCTCCCCTGGAGGGTCTGCTCCTCAGGCTTCCCTCTGCCAGAGAAGCTTTAAGGCGGTAGTGAAGGAAAGGAGTCGGTTCTGATGGAGGGTTTTAATCCAGAGCTTTATTCTGGCCCACAGGCCACTGAATCCAGCAACTGCTCCAATGGAACTCCTGGACCGCATGGTTGCTCGTCCTTTTCCCCGAGGGAGGGGAGGAAGGAAGGGATAGGGAACCCACCAACCTGGGACAGGAGAGGAGATCTCGAGGGACAAATGACACCTGGATGGCCCAATGCCTGCCCTGCCCCCCAGGGTAGAGGGCATCTTTTGAATCTGCCAATCACTCAATGCCCTTCTGGAATTGCAGGATTGGCAGCCAGTGCTCAGCAGGGGTCAGGGTGGGGAAAGGAGGGATGATGGACACACCTGGGAGGGAATCTTCAGGGGAGAAACCCGGAGTTCTGGGGTAAACCATGAAATCACACTGCAACACTCCTGGAGCACACTGTCTGTTATTTGCAGACTTCACTGCCTAGACCATGAATGCTCTCAGGGCCAATTGCTAAAGGACACAAGTCCCAAAATACAGGTGCCACATAATCACCCCAGCACTAATCCAGCACTGCTTTGATGGTGCCCAGGAGCACAGAATGGCTTGGCTTGGAAGGGACATTTAAGGGCCATCTAGTCCAATGCCCTGCAGTGAGCAGGGACACCTTTAAGTAGGTCAGGTTGCTGAGAGCGTGAGCTTGAATGTCTGCAGGGATGGATGTCCACCTCTCTGGGAAACCTGTGCCAGGCTTTCAAAACCTACAGTAAAAAAAATGGGTTTCTTTTGTCCAGTCTGAATCGACCATCTTTTGGACTAAAAGCATTCCCTCTTGGTCTGCTCACAAAAGGCTCTACTAAAAGTGCTGTCCCATCTCTTTTACAAGCCTCCTTAAGGAACTGAAAGGAAGCAATGAAGTCTCCCTGGAGTCTGCTCTCTTCAAGGCTGAACGCCACCAGCTCTCCCAGCCTGTCTCCAAAGCAGAAGGGCTCCAGCCCTCAGAGCAATTTGTCCCTCCTCTGGACTAGATCCAACAGGACCATGGCCTTCCTGTGTGGGGAGCCCAGAGATGGATGCAGTAATCTGTCGCGGTACAGACAGAGACAGTACAAAGCAACACACTCCGTTTCCAGAAGGCTTCAAACACTGTTTTTATTCTAGCATGCATGCTTGTTCTACATTCTTACAAAGCTCATAATTTACACTTTACTCACTGATCACGAGAGGCAAGCAAAGTGCTTCTTGGAATAAGCAGTTACAAGTTTTCCTTATTTATCCTACTTTCTTTCTTGCTTTCAGTGTAAAAAAACTTGATAATAAATGCTTTGAGGGGTAAACCTGGATCCTCTTGCCAAAGTTCTCAATGGCTCACAGAGGTCACTGTAAAACCTCTTCCACAGTACTCCAGATTGGGTCTCACCAAAGCAGAGGGATGGAATCACCTCCTTCAAGCTGCTGGGAACTCTCCTTTGGATGCACATGGCTGGCTCATGTGCAGCCTCTCATCTTGCAGCACCCCCAAGTCCATCTTGGCAGGGCTGCTCTCCATCCCTTCATGGCCCAGCCTGTGAGATCAGCTGGGCTGGGACTGTGTCACAGCCCTTGGACAGGGCAGCTGGGAACGATGAGCTCCCTACCAAGGAAGGCAGATCCCACTCCCCACACAACTCCACCCTGGCCATGAGGTCACAGCAGGCTCTGAGGTCACAGATGTCCCAGACCCAGTGGTTGCACAGCAGCACAAGGAGCGAGCAGTCAGTGCTTGAGCACAACTGTTGCGGCAGCAGCAGCGGCGGTGGCAGCAGTGGTGCTGACATTGGGACAGCGGTGTCAGGACAGCGGTGGCAGCAAGAGCTGCGGGACTGGCAGAGGGCAAGGCAGCATGGCCCTTGCTCTGCGCCCCTTCCTCCTGCTCCTCCTGGCCGTGGCCCTGCCTGCCAGGGCTGCCCAGGCTGCTCCGCTGCAAGCGCGGCGAGCAGGTGAGCCGGCAGCCTGGCTCCCCTTTCCCGGGACAGCGCTCCCTGCTCCCCGGGAAGCGCTGGGGATGGTTTTCCCCAGGCCTTCAGGGAGGGTTTCCTCTGGGGGAGGGAGACAGCCCCCATGGGCCCAGGGCTGGCCCTGTTTCCTCTCCAGGGATGTGTCCCAGGCCTGGCAAAGAGGGTGCAGAGTGTCCAGGAGCCAGCCCAGAGCTCCCCAGGCCCGTGTGCAGCTCTGGCCTTGTCCATTGACATCTGGCTCCCACAGCCTTACCCGACCCCCTTGCAGTGCCCATGTCCCAAACGCAGAGGGGGAATCTCAGGACATCATGGAAATGGGTTTGGGTGTTTGCTTCCCTCTAGATGAGCTTGCTAGGAAGGTTTCTCCAGCAGCTTGGCTCCATGAAGATTTGAAGCCTCTAAAGCCTCCTGCAGGTATGTTGTCAATGTTCCCGTCAGAGGATAATCCTTGACAATCTGGCAGGAACCTGGTTACAGAAGTTGCTGTGGCTGTTGGGTTACAGGAGTGTCTGCAGGGAGGACTTATCAAGATCCTCTCCTGGTTGCTGCTCACAAGCCCAGTTCCCATCGCAGGGGTGAGTAGTGTGTCCCTGCTGACCCCATGGGCTGAGCCCCGCTTCTGTGGAATCATTTCATCTGACATGCAAACACTTCTCTTAAGGACCTCTGAGAAGGAGGAACAAGCCTGGAGGAGACAGAAAGTCTCTAGAGGTATCCAGACCCATGGCCAGGATCCTGAGTGACCTGGAAAGACGCCATGGTGGGTTCATTTCCCTCAGCCTTGTCCTGGGGCTCAGCAGCCGGGGGCTTTGGCTGCACATCTGGACACGCCGTGCCCGGCACAGCGGGAAGGGATCCATGGCAGCCTCGCTGCCCCGCTGCTGCTTCCACGCCCTGCAGGGCTGTTTGCCAGCCTGGCCTGGCTGCAGCTTCTCCCCAGCCTCTGCAGGAAGGCATTTGGCATCTGCTGACAGGCAGCCGAAACAGCACCATGGGCCTGTGATCCCCTGCAATTTCCTGGTTTCTGAGCACATCTGGAGGGACAGCTCTTTGGAGGAGGGAGGACCCTGCAGCAGGCCCAATAACCTGATCTTTCTTCTGCATCTTATCCATTACTTGGACACGCAGTGCCTCCTGAAGATGCCACCTTCCCATTGGGGAACAGACCCCCTGATCCAGCTGCCCCTTTTCCTTTCTGCAGAGATGGAAGGAGAGGATGCGCTGAAGGCTCAGTTTCCCGGAGGAAGCAGGGGCTCACTGACAGCCTCTGCTGCAGGAAGGGAGGCGATGGCAGGCACAGCCACAGGAGGTAATTGCTGTGCCTCTGGGCCTGAGCCCTGCTGAGGCTTGAGCTGCCCTCTCTGCTGCTTGGCACTCCTGGCACACAGCATTACCTGACTCCCTTCCAGTGCTGGGTTCCCTATAGAGGGGGATCCCAGCACAGCATGGAACGTTTCCCATCTGTGCTCCTTTCTAGACTGGGATCCTGACTTGAATCATTTCGAAATGGTGGTAAAGCAATACTTAAGGATGTTGGAGCTTGGTGAAGGTAGGCTACCAGCAATCCTTCCCTAACAGAGTAATCATTGTCCAAGTGAAATCCTCATTCAGAGTAATATTCCTGTGTCATTCCCCTCAAGATCCGCTGAAGTTTGATAAATTCTGGGAATCCTGGCCTCCAAATTTCTGCTCCTTTATCCAACAGGCATCCTACAGGATCCCACAGGATCACTGTCTGTGAGAGGAATGATCATTTATCTGTCCATCTTCCTCCCGTGTGCAATGCCACTGTGTCCGCCCATGTGCTCTGTGCAGCCACGGAGAAAAGCAGAGAGGGAAGGGGCTGGGCCCAGGGCTGTTCCCCGTGGCTGAGCCTTTCTCAGCTCCTTTACCGGCCCCAGGGAGCCTGAGCTGCTCCTGCTGCAACTACCAAGCCCTGGCCCTGCCTGGGGCTGGGTTTGGAGCTGCAGCAGCTCCAGGGAGTCCTTTCTGCCCCGACTGCCCCGCAAGGGGCTCCTTACATCCCAGTATGGGGCCACTGCAGGCACGAGGTCCCCCTGGCCCTGCTCCTGAGTGGAAGGCAGAGCTGAGAGAGTGCCTTGGAGGGCACCAATCACCCAGGTTTCCTCACTGCCACTCCGGCAAGAATTAGAAATGGAACAATTTTCTATTAAGGTCCTCCTAGTTCGATGAACCAAGGGACAGGAGACAAGAAATCCCTGGAGGCAGCCAAACTTCTGGACCAGGTGATGAGTGACCTGGAGAGGCTCCATGGTGGGTGCATTTCTCTCAGCCTTGTCCTGGGGCTCAGCAGCCGGGGGCTTTGGCTGCACATCTGGACACGCCGTGCCCGGCACAGTGGGAAGGGATCCATGGCAGCCTCGCTGCCCCGCTGCTGCTTCCACGCCCTGCAGGGCTGTTTGCCAGCCTGGCCTGGCTGCAGCTCCTCCCCAGCCTCTGCAGGAAGGTATTGGGCATCAGCTGACAGAGAGTCCAAACTGCACCATGGTTCATACATGCCCTGAGATCCCCTGCAATTGCTTGGACCATGGGGAGATCAGGAATGACAGCAGTTTTGAGAAGGGCAAATCCTGGCCAAACCCAAAAGTTTTTATTATGTCCTGCTCCTTATCCATCAGTTTGACCAGTATTGCCTCCTGAAGATGCCGCCTCCCAGAAAGGGGAACATCTCCATCTAATTTAGCTGTCTCTTTTTCTTTCTCCAGAGATGAACCGAAAGTCTGTGCCGAAAACAGCATTTCCTGCAGGAAGCAGGGGCTCATTGGCAGCCTCTGCTGCAGGAAGGGAGGTGATGCCCAGCACAGTCACAGGAGGTAATTGCTGTGCCTCTGGGCCTGAGCCCTGCTGAGGCTTGAGCTGCCATCTTGGCTGTGCGTCAGTGCCTGCCCTCCAGGGATGTCAGACAGGCCCTGCAAAGAGGGTGCAGAGTGACCAGGAGCCAGCCCAGAGCTCCCCAGGCCCCTGTGCAGCTTTGGCCTTGTCCATTCACATCTGGCTCCCACAGCCTTACCCGATCCCCTTGCAGTGCCCAGTTCCCTAAGGCAGAGGGGGATCCCAGCACACCATGGAAATGGGTCTGGTCTGTGCTCCCTTCTAGATGAGAGTGGTGCCATTGCTTTGCCAGCAGCTGGAATGGAAGATGGTTTGGAGCACTTGGGAGCTTCTGCAGGTAAGTTCTGAGAGAATAATCATTGACAACCTGGCAGGAACTGTGTGACAGAAGCTTCTGTGGCTCTTGAGTTACAGGTGTGTCTGCAGGGAGGATCTTCCCAGGTCCTTTGGTGGATGTTGCACACAAGCCCAGCTCCCATCGCAGGGGTGAGTAGTGTGTCCCTGCTGACCTCACGAGCTGAGCCCTGCATCTGTGGGATCTATTCCTGGTGAAATAAAAATACTTTCTCTTAAGGTCCTCTGAGAGGGAGGAAAAAACCTACAAAACAGAATGTGCCCGTGGAGGAATCCAAACAACTGGAACAAATCCTGATTGACCTGGAGAGGCACCGTGGTGGGTGCATTTCCCTCAGCCTTGTCCTGGGGCTCAGCAGCCGGGGGCTTTGGCTGCACATCTGGACACACCGTGCCCGGCACAGCGGGAAGGGATCCATGGCAGCCTCGCTGCCCCGCTGCTGCTTCCACGCCCTGCAGGGCTGTTTGCCAGCCTGGCCTGGCTGCAGCTTCTCCCCAGCCTCTGCAGGAAGGCATTGGGCATCAACTGACAGAGAGTCCAAACTGCACCATGAGCCTGGGTTTTCCCATTCTCTGGGCAGATCCGGAGTGGCAGATCTTTGGAGGAGAGAGGGCCCTGTGGCAGCCCCAAGAGCCTTGGCCTTTCCCTGATCCTTATCCATGTCTTTCACAAGTGGTATCTCCTGAAGATGCCACCTCCCCCGTGGGGAATGGCTCCACCTGATCCAGCTGTCCCTTTCCCTTTCTCCAGAGATGGACCAAAAGTCTTTCCAGAAGGCAGCACATCCTGGAGGACGCAATGTACCTGTGCTAGCCACTGATACAGGACATGAGGAGATGCCAGACAGTGCCACAGAAGGTGATTGCTGTGCCAGGCTCAGCCAGTCTGAGCAGTCCTGCTGGGGTCCCCCCGTGTGGGACATGTCCTGAAACCTGGGAGAGACTGCATGGGGTGCCCATGGTGGGGAATGGGCAGAGGGGGAGAGCAAGGCTCCATTGTGTTTTTAGAGGGCCTGACTGTGTGTCCCTGGCGCTGGGGGAGCTGTCACGGGGCAGGGAGGGCCAGGGCTGGCAGTGGCTGCTCAGGGATGGCTTCGGCCCGTGTCCCTCCAAGCAGCGACTGCCCAAGCAGCTGCGCTGCCCCCGGGCTCTCCTCCCGGCCTGCTGGGCTTTGTTGGGTGGCACAGCCTGTGCCAAGGGGCAGCAAGGTGCCCGCAGGCCCCAGCTCTGGGGGAAACGGAGAACGTCCTGCCCGCATCCACCGTGCTGCCAGCTCAGCAGTGCAGCACAGCACGGGCTGACGCTCCCCATTGCTCCCACAGACGTTGTCACTGAAGCAGGAATATATGGCCCGGATCCAGTGCGCCTCCCAAGAATTGTCTGCCCCCAGGATGTGCGCAGAAAGTGCATGATAGGCACAGTGGTGATAGTGTTCACTGTGCCACTTGTGCTGCTAGGCTGCTATCTTGGCATTCGCAAGCTGTATGAGATCAGATGGTCAGTTGCTGATTTTTCTCCACAGTTTTCTTATAACTGTGCTCCATAGCATTGCTGGCCTGACTCGTAGTCGTGCTGCTGTGGAGGAGTGGCCAGTCCATGGTTGTCCAAAGAACTCTGCTGAGGGTTCTGCTGCTGCCCAGTGCTTTCCTTGGCCTCTTAATTGCTGGGCCGTGTCCTGGGGGCCCGCTGGGGCTGCAGCCAGTGCTGGCTCCCACTGAGGCTGCCTGGCCAAGAGCAGCCCCAGGGCCACAGGGCAGAGGCACAGCAAGTTCTCAGCAGTGTTTGGGCAGCACAGTTCAGGACAGGACAGTGCTTATTTATTGCCTCATGAAAAGTTTCATGGGAAGAGTGGTGTTTCAGCACAAGCAAATTTTCTCCAGTTCAATGTTAAAACGTGGTTTTCTTTATGAAATTCATTCACTGTTTTAAAACTTTGTTTTTAATATAACTTCTTTTCCAGTGCTTTATACCGTTATTTGGTATAATGAATTATGGCCTAATTATCCCATGGCTGAATTAGAAGACTGTAAGTACTATAAAATGGAATCATTTTTCTGCTCTTATGTCTTTCACAGACTTATGAAACTTTTGGTAGTGTGATGTTGTTTTGAGGAGAAAAGAAGAAACCTCACAACTTTGTAAAAGTTGTAAATCCCGGTATGCTTTTATTACAACGCGCGCCGGACGCAAGCCCCCAACAAGGCATGCCGTACCTCTGAAGACCTCGGGTCTTCTTTTATCCCCCTTCCAAATGCATATGCATGCAGTTTCACAATAAGTTCATACATATTCATTCCGCGTTGCATTTAGCACCAGTTCTTCTTTATCAAAGGAATTTCTCCGTCGGGGGCAAATCGACCTTGTGGTCTTTTCTCTTTATCTTTCTCTGTCTCCTTGCTGTCTCGGCATGCGAGTTTTTCCTTCAGCTTTGGCCTCACAGACATTTCACCTTTCTTAGACACTTCACCTAATTCAGAATTGATCTTTACTCTGTCTCATTCCCCCCTTTCCTAGGAAATTAGTAGATTCTTTTATTTAAGGTAAACCTCCATGACAATAAGTGTCTTTTAACGCTTCACC
Source organism: Melospiza melodia melodia (assembly GCF_035770615.1). Classification (NCBI taxonomy): domain Eukaryota; kingdom Metazoa; phylum Chordata; class Aves; order Passeriformes; family Passerellidae; genus Melospiza; species Melospiza melodia. The sequence continues at coordinate 6,388,759 of NC_086203.1, read as the reverse complement.
ATGTACATTTGACAAAGAGGGTAGTACAGCTATTTGTTGTAGCATTCTACAGTTCCAAATTAACAATGTAATAGATAATCCTAAACTTATCCCAACTAATATTAGTAAAATTACAATGGGGTGGCACAACTTATTAAAGATTCCATTCGCAGTTGGTGACCACCCAAAGATCACATCCCACCAGTGATGATCCATATTTTGTTTTATTCTTTGTAGAACTCTGCTTATCTCCTTTGTATCATGTTGGACAGTAATTAAGGTTTTCTTTCTGCTTCCTTGGATTCCTTTCAAGCCTTCCAATAGGTCTTGGTGCTTAATTAATTGTTTTACCAATGTAAGGTTCATCCCAATAGGGGTAGGTGGTAGTCTGTGATACATTGTGTAATTGGCTTAAATCAGCTGGTGGGATGTTACTGGTACCAAATACGAAAAATCACACCCAATAATCTTAACAAAATTACAAAAACAGAGATTAGAATGGTTTCTACTAGACAGAATAACATCATTGCTATCAATTTGTACAGCAGCACAAGCAGTTCTCAAGCATACACTCTTTTCTAGTATATACGAGCACAATTTTCTGGTCAGTGACTGGATGAATTTCGAAGTGACAAATACTCTGTTCAGTGTCCAAACACACATCCTGAGCATTAATAGTATTGCTTTCACAAATGAATCCCATCTGTTCTCTAGTAATGCAGGATTCCAAGTTTACTGTCTGCCACTTTCCATTCATCTTTCGCGCCCACACTCTATGTTCTGAAGGATAGAGTATTGTTTTTTCATGGTTTAATTCTAGGGCAACGATGGGATGGATAACATAAACAGTGGCATTATGTATGGTAAGCACAAAGGCAGTTGCCACATTAGAAACAGGATCATAGGTGAAATTCACCATAGTCCGCCAGGATTGAAACTTCCTTTCAATATCAATTGCATTATCCCACACAATTTCTTGAATTTCAGCTGGAAAATTACCTTCACCCCTTTCCCATATGATCAGAGCTGCTGTTGCTTGTATCCTTAACTGTGCTTGTATACAACTGAAAGCTAAAGACACATTATCTTGAACTATACTAAGTGCTTCTACTATCAACTTGTGGTCTTGGTCCCCGGCCTTTTCATACTTCCTTACTTTGGCAGTACTTTTGAAATCTGTCACCGGCTAGTTCCTAATGCCAATAGAGATTACTATAAAGGCTGCTTCAATTTTGTTAGGCTACCTGCTGCAGTGGCCAGTTTATTCACCAGTATTTCTGAATCAATTCCATTTAAAACTCCTAATCTTGTCCCTAATATGCCAGTTAGATGTTTGTTATGGGGAACAGGAACTGCTTTCTGTCCATGACCATCCCTCCCTGCCAGAGGGGCTCACACTGCAAATTCAGACACACTTCACAAGTGTATCTGACAGAGGTTTAGGTCATATTTGAGGCAGATGTTTGTTCTGAAATGTAGAGACCTCAGGTATCTCCTTCCCTCTCCAAAGCACCTGATTTCCCAGATGTGTGGCAAGCAGGAATGTCTCTCCTGGTCTACAAAACTTCACCCACCTTGCCCCTAGCTAAGATCAAGCTGTGGACGGTGTTCAGGGCAGGTCCAAGCCTCAAGTAAATAATGAAGGGGAAGTCTGAGAGAAGAGCCTAAATTCATTGCAGCACCTCAGAAGAAACTGGGATCCGGTTTCTGCTACTTGAAACACTCAGCACAAAAGTGATGCTCAAAATCCTACAGCCTGCTACTGAGCTCTGAGGGGGTGTCTCTCTCTACCTCTTTTAAGCAGAATCCAACCGCCTCAGACTGGGACAATCACTGATCCAAATCTCAGTAGGAAAAGGGATAGCTATAAATAAAGAAAATCACCTTCCTTGCTTGGGTTAATAATGCTGCAGTTCAACACCCTTTACCAGCCATTGCCTGGGTGTTCAGCCAACCAGCTTAGAAAATGACTTACGGAAACTGATTTCTTGGTGTTCCTGGTTTTAAGCACCAGGAGAGCTGGCTCCTTCCTTTCTTGTTCTGCTCCTGAGATATGCCTGTTTTTGTAACCATGTTGTCCAGCCCTCAAAGGAAGTTTTAGGAAAGATGGGCAGGCTGGTTGGATTTTTGAGATGTTAATTTGCATTATCAGCTCTAGATGTTTGAGAGACCATTCTGGATTGAATAATAGCTGTTGTTCAGTCACATTCTTTACTACGTTAGGTTCAAGTTTGGAGTTTGGGTAGAGTCTGAACTAGTATGGGGTGTATAAGGCCCTGCTGTGGTAAAAAGTGCAGTGTCCACTTTGAATAGTAATTTGAGCTCAAAGGCAGGTCACTTCTGCAGGCTGTATCAAGGTGAAATTACACCAACAGTCTGATTCACTTAGGCTATCACAGACTTCCTGGTGTTCATATACACCAGGGGAGGTTCAGACACTAATTACATCTGGTCTCTCATAAGCCCTCCTATTGATGACCCAGCACTTTACTTTGATTTCTTCTCCTCAGATTCTTTGAAGTGTCCACAGTTCCTGTTCCTGCCATTCTTGCTCCTCACATACCTGATTCTCGTGGATTACTACAGTAGATATGTTTAAATCTTTTATCTCAGAAGGTTTTCCCATGGATCCAGTATACTGATTAAATGCCTGGGACCAAGGCCATTCAGCATTGCTTTGGATAGAGGTACTCTCTAGTTTTAAAACTTCAGTTATAATTACATACAAAGCAATTCTGTAAACTAAAGTATGAACTACTCCCGACCGCAATATACTCATTTTGCCCAACTAAGTTTTAGTCTCAGTTCATTGTCTCCTGGTGTCACTCCTGAAGGGGCTTCTGGACCTTCTTCACCCGAGAGTGATGGATCCAGGCATTCTGCTCCTTGATTTTGATTGCTGTGAAGGTGGTGAGAAGTACTCGCAGTGGTCTCTCCCACTGTGGTTCTGAAGTCTTCTCTGTAAGAGACTTAACATATACATCTTCTCTGTAAGAGACTTAACATATACAACATCCCCATGCAGGCTATCTAACTCCCTGCTCCGAGTTCCAGCCACATGTTTCTCAATTACTCTGAGCTGTTTGCTTAATGCCACCATGTAGATGGACATTCTGGACATTACCCTTCTATTCTATATGGTCTTCTATGAGGCATTCCAAAAGGATTCAGCATTCCTTTAGCTCAGGGTTTAGTTTGAATTTGCAATAGTGCTAGTGGAAGAGCTTGGGCTAGGGTAGATTAACTTCTTGCCCCAGTCTTATGATTTGCTGCTTAATCAAATGATTCATTCTCTCCACCTGGCCGCTTGATTGGGGGTGGTATGGGGTGTGAAGTTCCTGATCTATGCCCAGATGGCTACTAATCTGTTGCACTATTTTGGAAATGAAATGTGATTCTTTATCTGAGGATATCGTAGCTGGAACTCTGAAGCATGGTATTATTCCTTATAAAAATAATCTGGTCACGTCTTGAGCTTTGACAGTTCTGGTGGGGAATGTTTCTGGCCACCCTGAAAATGTATCTATCAATACCAGTAAATACTGATACCCCCCTTTCCTTGGGAGTTCTGAAAAGTTAATTTGCCACTGCTGTACAGGCCCATGGCCTCTCCCAGTCTGACCAAGTTTCGGCAGGGGGTATTTTGGGGTTAGTCTGGAGGCAAGGATCACATTGTCGGCTTACCTGAGTGATAGTGGCATATAAATTCCTGACAACGATACAACGATTGTTTCAATCAGATGTGTGTTCTAGAAAGCCTATGGAAATTACTGCTTCAAAGTCAACACTTCATTTCAATGCACTCTGTATCACTCGCAGCCTCGGTCATTTCGAAAAAGGAGCCACACTCTATAAAAGGCTTTTAAGTAGTTCGGCCCTAGTGTGCTTTCTAGTGCCCTTCCTTCACTTGTAACCACGAAAATGGGAAGGGTTTGCTAGCTCTCTTTCAATGGTAGCCCACCCCTTGCACTTGTACATCTCTTTTGATTAGTATTATTGTATTATGGCTTACCTTCGAGGAAAATCTGTACCTCACCCTTTGCTGCTTTCTTTGCCTCTCCATCCGCCAGCTCATTTCTTTCCTCCAATTTTAAGCTCACTCTCTGGTGTGCCTTAATATGCCTTTTCAGGTAGCTGAACTGCTTCCAGCAGCTGGATTGTCTCTTCTTTCCCTGTGAGGTCAGCAGTCCCGTCTCCTTCCAGATGGCTCCATGTGCATGTATGACTCCAAATGCATTCCTTGGGTCTGTGTAGATGGTTATTCTCCTCCCCTTTGCCCTTTCCAGGGCACGGGTCAGGGCAATTATCTCAGCCTTCTGCACAGAGGTACCTGTTGGTAAGGGTCCAGACTCGATTACCTCTCTGTAGGTGGTCACTGCATACCCAGCATGTCGCTTCCCATTGCCAACGTAGTTGCCCCCGTCAGTGAACCAGGTCTCTGCATCGTCCAGAGGAGTGTCCTTTAGGTCTGGGCGGCTGGAGTAGGTAGCTTCAATGGTCTCCAGGCAATCATGGTGTACTGCTTCTCCTTGATTTCCGCTGAGAAAAGAAGCTGGGTTGACAATATTAGTCACCACTATCTCTACATCATCTTGCTCTACCATGATGGCCTGGTATTTCAGAAACTTCTGTGGTGAAAGCCAGAGGCCACCCTTTGCTTCCAGTGCTGCGGACACTGTGTGGGACACTAGCACAGCCATTTTTGTCCCAGGGTAAACTTGCATGCCTCTTGAATATTCAGCATGACTGCTGCTACAGCTCTGAGGCAACCTGGCCATCCTTTGGCTGTTGCATCTAGCTGATTGGAGAGGTAAGCAACTGCCCTCTGATATGGACCCAAGTCCTGAGCCAATATTCCCTGGGACATTCCTTGCGTGGAAAAATAGAAAAAGTGCTTTACTTATATCTGGAAGTTTCAAAGCTGGAGCCAACATGAGGGCACTCTTTAGCTGGCGAAAGGCCCGTGTGGCGTCTTTTGTCCACTGGAGATCTGTTTCCATTGGCAATAAGAGCATAGAGGGGTCTGGCGAACAGTCCATAATTATAAACCCACAGCTGGCACTACCCTGCCATGCCTAAGAGGGTTCGGAGTTCCTTCGTTGTCTGGGGTTTCAGGGTTTGGCATACGGCTTCCCTGCCTTAAAGTCTGCTGCTCCGCACTCACTTCTTACCCCAGGTAGATTACCTTCTGTTTCACTGCCTGTGCCTTTTTCTTTGAGACTCTGTGTCCTTGGAGTCCTAGGAAATTCGAAAGGCTTACCGTCCAGGCTTCTCCTGCTTCCCTCGTCCGAGTGGCTACTAGAAGATCGTCTATGTACTGCAACAGCCTCCTTTCCTCTTGTGGAGCTTCCCGGGACTCTGGGTCTTTGCAAGCTGTTCTCTAATCGGAGTGGGGAATCTTGAAGCCTTCAGGCACACGGATTATGTGAGCTTGTGTTTGAATGCAAAAATTTTCTGGCTGGCTTCGTGGATAGGGAGGCAAGAGAAGGCATCTCTTAGGCCTAAAACAGGGAACTAGGTTAGCTCAGATGTTAAACAAGTTAGTAAGGTATATGGATTTGCTACCACAGGGTATAAATTCTGTGTTATCTTATTGACAGCCCTTAATCCAGTACTATCAGTTATTTGGCTAATTTCTTCCTTATCTTCCTTTTGAGGGTACTACTCAGTTCTCACTAGTTGTGTTCTTTCCTTAAGCTTGATGCTCATGGGGGAGCATCTTTCACTCTCCCTGGTACACCAGAGGCCCATACCCTTGAAAACTTGTTTACTTGAAAACTTGTTTACTTATTCCAATATCTCCTTACTAATGTCTTTAATTTCAGTGTCTGTTAATGTTAAGCCTAACCTCTTTGTATCATTTGCCTCCAGAGTAACCTTTCTCATTTGAGAATGTTTAGCAAATTGGGCTAATTGTACAAAAGCTTTTAGGTACACATAGTACACATGTTACTTTAAAGGTTTGCACAAGTATGCCTTCTCAGACTGCTTTGCATTTCAGCATGATAATCTTTGCCTGATTTCATACGTTGCTATCTTATGCTGCATGCTGAACAACATGTTTGATTTGCTTTCTCTTTGCCTTGTTTTCCTTTTTCAAGGGCCAAGACCAGAGGGCGGTCTGATCTTACAGTCTCTTTTTCATTCTGGGTGATTTCTTAAAACAAAAAGACATTCAGCATACAAAACATCTATCCCATTTATCCATTTATCTTCCTATTATAAAACAGTACTAACAGCAATGAAGTATTATAAATCTTGTTATTTTCTGAGCTGCTCTTACTGGCAACCTCCTCCCGGCGAGCCCCTCCCAAAAGGGGCTAATTTAGGAACCTCTTTGCTCTGGTCAGTTCTCATTATTTATTTCTCCTTGCCCTATCTCGCTTCCACTCAAACCTTTTTACAGACCTTCACAGTAGTTTCTCAACTTTCCTCCTATACACACAGCTCCAGGTGGCAGGTATCAGATGTGGTTCTCACACACAAGCTCTAAGACCTTAGGTTCTGAATCTGCTTGACTAGAAACTTCTAATTTACACTCGGGGCATGTGTCCTGACAGCAAAACAGCAATACCAGTGTTTCTCATAAACACCACACTGCAATAATACCTGCACATCTAGCTTTTGCTCACAGGCCATTCCCGTGTTCCCTGGAGAGACGGGGCAGCCAGAGCTGTCCCTGTGCCCAGGGGACAGCCACTGTCACCTCACACAGCATGCTAATCAAAAACGTGACATAGACACTATGTTCTGATCAAACAAAATATCAGTCTTTTCTAGTTCTCTTCTTGTACAATCTAATTAAGTACTGTGCTTACTTACACTTCTTTTACTGCTTTGCAAAAAGGCTGTGCTAGTCACAGCCGAAACTCTGATATGCTCACAGACACGGACACATGCACCCACACCCCCCCTTTATCTCAAATTCGCTAGAGCCAAGGCTTGAATTGCTGTGAGGGGGAGAATTCTTGGAATTCCTTTAACTCGCTTTATCGTAGTTAAGCATAAATCACTGTACTATAGTTCTCTTATGTAAAATGCCACTTTTGTTGCAACAAAATCTTAAAATCTCTACAAACACTACTATACAATCTGAGAATCAAATTACCACAATGCAGCAGAAGAAAATCTCCACACAAAATCACTGGGAAAGGGCATATCTCTCAAAGTGCTCACTTTTCTCAACACAACAGAGCATACCATAATTCAGCATTTACTCACATCAATTTTTCTTTGACACAATCAAAATAACAGCATACAGTCTAGAGTTCAAGTCTAAACATCTAAGGCAAAGGAACTCTCTGAGCTCATACTCACGGTTAAAATGTACTAAATCTACACAAACTACTACATTTAAACACGATAAATACCATCACTGACATTCCTCCACTCGCTTCTCTGCGGGGCAATTTTCTCTCTGCCCCCACAGCCTGCTGCAGCTTCAGGCTTCACTCGGCTGCTTCAAACACGGGTAGTACTCACCCCCCCCCCGCACTGTAGGGCACTATAGATTTATTCTCTTTTATACACCATACACTTATACACTTGCACGATTAGAAACACAGTGCACTGACCACACAATGCACACATTAACTATACAGCAACACAGTGTCCGGACATCACACACACACAAAAACAAAACACACACGGGCTCAGCGGTTCTGCTCCATCAGAACAATGAACCCCCAACACACACATACACGGGTTCACCTGGCTCACCTCCAGAACTGCTTGCGGTCTGCTCTATCAGAACGATGAACCCCGTCTCTAATACAGCTGCTCTATCAGCTGAACCCAGACGTCTCTGGGTGGTTTATTCCCTTGCTCTCCTTTCCCTCCCCCAGGGGCCCCTCAGTACATACCGTATCTTCCTCCGCAGGCCAGCAGGTCCTTGTCTGTCCTCGCAGGTGGCAAGTTGAGATGAGCGGAGCCCCACCAGGAAAAAATCCTAGGGCGCGCCTTGGAGGTCCGTCTATCCCCCCTGCCCCTGCGGGGACAGAGAACTCCTGCCTGGCTCGCCATAATGTTTTGCGGAGAAAAGAAGAAACCTCACATCTTTGTAAAAGTTGTAAATCCCGGTATGCTTTTATTACGATGCGCACCAGACACAAGTCCCACAGCAAGGCACGCGTACCTCTGAAGACCTCGGGTCTTCTTTTATCCCCCTTCCAAATGCATATGCATACACTTTCACAATAAGTTCATACATATTCATTCCGCGTGACATGTAGCACCAGTTCTTCTTTATCAAAGGAATTTCTAAGTCGGGGGCAAATCGACCTTGTGGTCTTTTCTGTTTTTCTTTCTCTGTCTCCTTGCTGTCTCGGCATGCGAGTTTTTCTTTCAGCTTTGGCCTCACAGACTTTTCACTTTTCTTAGACACTTCACCTAATTCAGAATGGATCTGTACTCTGTCTCACTCATTCATGGAGAAAGTTTCCTACACTTCAAGATAAACTAGAATCCACAAAAGTGTGAAATAGATTATAGAGAGTAGTGTAGTTATATCACTTGGTGAGAAATTTAGTTTTGGGATTTTTAGTATTTTGTGGATGAAAGCAAGATGGAGGGCACAGGGTGTCATCCTGGGTTTCTTCTTCATGCTTCTTCTTCCTCCTTCTTCATGGGTTTGGGTGGCATTTTGTAATTGGGCAGAAAAGTCCACATTGTAGCTCTTTGGGATCAGTTATTGGGTTAAAAGGTAAAATAATCTAGGTGTCAGTTCTTAATTGGATAGTTTAGTCTTAAAAGACCGTGGAACAAGAGCTTGTTGGCCATTTTGTGCCTTCTAATGAAAAGCTGCCGAACTCACCGTAATGAGACTGTTTTACTGATAAGAAATAATAAACACTTGAGTCTGAACAGAAATTACCGTCTCAAGTGCCTTCAATCCAGACCCAGAAAAACCAATGACTGGGACCCCCACACAAACCTCTCTCTGACACTTACTAAAAGCCACTCCCAGAGGGAAAGGGACCCTGGCTCCCTTATAAAAATCTGATTCATACCGGAGTCCTGGGTCAAGGCTCCCAGATTCCTTGCCTCACCACCATCCAGCTGGACACGTGTCCCCATAAGGTCCCAGACCCGGAGTAGCCAGGTTGTACAAGCCTCACATCCCCGTCATACAATGTCTTTGTGCAGATTACGGAGACTTTCATACATTAGGGACTCGGTGATGATCGCAACCTCTGGCTCCCCTATGGGTTTTGAGGGCCCTCCCCTATCTGGGTGCTCTGCTTTCATCTTAGATATTCTTGTTTCCACAGGGGTGACTGCTGCTGGCTGTGTCTGCCTTTGCAGTTCACCTGGAACCTGGACAGTTGTAACATCTGTGGGTTCTGCTGCTGCACTATTAGACTCTCCCTCTTCAAGGCAGGGGGAGGACTTCTCACCAGGTGGGGAAGTGTATTCCTTCAGCATCTGGCCCATATCACGCATCTCCTTCACCAGATCCCCCACCCAATCTGGGTAGTTCACATCTGGGATGGGCTGTGGGGCAGGGTCAGGCTCTGGGGCAGCAGCATCCCAAGGCTCTGGTGCCATGTCAGGTTCTGGGGTAGGTGTCAGGGTAGTTATCCAGGTTAATCTTCCCTTCTCTCTAAATGCTAAATAGAACAGGCCTATCAGCAACACCAGCAACTGCATGATATTGTTAGTATTGAGAGTGGATCTGAACTCTTCAAAAACTCGTGGGGCAGACCCAAAGAGATGATTAAAGGGCTGGGAGAAAATTTCCTCCCGTGTCATTTCCTTACACCAGCTGCCATTAATAAAGTAACCCCAAAAACATACAGTTAGTGTGTGATAGCTGTGAATCCATGTACCTGCTTTCCAGAGCAAGTTAAAAATCCATTAATTCCTCACCTTATTCACCCATAAAACAAACCAGATAACAGACACAGTAGCTTTGGTTATAGGACCCATGTTTAGATAAGGGCTTGCACATGGGAGGAATACAGCCAGTACCACGTGCCACCCAAACCAGGGCAAACTGGACCCCATGGGGTCGCTTAACAAGGTTTCTATAGTCATACACAGAAAAATTGATTACTCAAGAACTGTTATTCGCTTTCTGTTTCTGTGCCCTCGAGCCTCACGGTGGGCACCAAAATCGGTCTTGGTTTGGAACAGACAGGAGTCTGCTAAGGAAGGCAGTAGTGTCCCCTGAAAGGGAGAATGTAAGTGCCCCCACTCCCCCCCAACCTCCAAATTGTTATAAATTTGAAATTAAGGGCCTCTTAGGAACAAAAATATGGGAGCAGGAAATAACAGTTCTTAAATAGGGAATAAAATAAAAGTATAAAATAAACAATGCAGTAAACTAAGAACACAACCTGACACCCTGTGGGTCAGGGTGTTGGTAGCAGTCCAATTGGAATTATGGCTGCAGTCCTCCTGGAGCGTCAAGTGTGGTTCTGCTGGAGCAGGAATCCTGTAGAAAAGGCTGTAGTCTTCCTCTGAAGATCCAGGGGAAGAAGAGGCAGCTGCTGTTCCTCTGGGAGAGCCAGTGGAGAAGCTGTCTTGGTGTTCCAGAATCTCTACATTATATCTCTGGCAGGAATTCCCTCTGGGCAGAGCATCTCAACCGGGGATGCTGTAGTTCTTATCATTCATTCAATAGCCGGTTATCAGCAGAGGTTTGTGTCCTGTTCCTGAATGTCCCAGTCCCGCCCCCAATCCCCCCTAACCAATCCCCCTCTGCCCACCCACACTTCCCCCACCACCCCATCCCCCAAATGAGGAGTGGTTGTGAAAGAGATAAGGAAAACTGCCCACTTAATTGAAGATACAATCTGGGACAATACTCCTGTCAAGTGACTGATAGAAATGAGGGATTTGGACTCTTTGGGATGTGCTGACCAGCCGTGCATTGGCTCTCCATAGCTCAGTCTGTAATAATCAATCTTTTTCAGAAGAGAATGTTGAGTTTCTTCCTGGCACTCACTCTTGCATTTGTACTCAGAACCACTTCTTGAAAGAAATTTACAACTGCTTTTTGTGCTCCTTTAGTTGACTTTCCTCTGTTTCTCCAGAGATACCAATGACAATCAGGATGATTGCATTAAAAAAGCTGCAAAGCAGATCCTGGAGAAGAGGGCATACATCTGCTCCCACCCTCTGGACAGGACCTTCTGATCCCTCCCTGACAGCAGGCACTCATGAAAGTCAGTCAGGGAGGGATTTGCTGCAGTTCCAGAATTTGACACCTTGAAAGCATCTGTTATTTAATGTCTTTAATACATGTAACGGCATAAAATAAAACTTCTTCCTAAACACTACTTCATAGAAAAAGGAAAAATAAACAGATTTTATTTAAAGTGGAATAGATATACATATATATGTCTGTTCCTCTTGGAGCTGGATAAAGACAGGGGAGGTTTGGAGGGGGAGACGTTTCTTCCCAGGGAAGGGACTGTGTGGTTTCTCAGTATCTTTTCACTTCAATCAGCTGCTCATTCACTGAGCAAGTCTGAAAGACTTGGGCAATCAGAACAGTTCTGTTTTGGACGTCCCTCCAGCTCTCTTGTCCAGCAGCACCACCAGGACACTGAGTCCCCAGTGTCCAGGAAGTTTCTGCTGTCACCCTGAGGGACATCACTGGTCACTGATGTCCCTCGGGCCTCTGAGCCATTGACCACAACCCCCTGGATGTGACCAGCCAGGCAATTGCTCATTCTCCAAACTGTGCCTCCATCAGATCCATAGCTCACCAAAGGAGGGACAAGGATGCTGGGCAGGGCTGATGTGTCCAGGGCATGGCAGAAGTCCAGAGTGCTGGCATCTCTAGCTCTTCCCTTGTGCTCTGGGGTGTTGTGGTGTCTCTCTATTGTATATTCAATTGCAATTCAGTTTTAACAGTCGGTTCTATAATCCCCTGCAGTCTTTTGTATTGCTATAGCATATTTTATCCTTAATGGATTGTTCCTTTGCACCTCTCTTGTTGGTTTTGCCCTGGGTTTCCATCTTCCCAAAAACCTGCCCTTTGTTCCTTAATGTTCCGTAGTCCTGCTCCCAGGAAGAACAATGCCAATCCCTCCTCATACCTGCCCCTTTCTCCAGAAACCTCCCTGTCATTTTTGTATACCACGAGGTCCCATTGGTTTGTTTACCCTCTTCCCCTCCCCTGTAATTCCCAATTGGTTTAAACACTGTATTCCCTGCCTTATGCTTCTCCCCATGTTTCTCCCACTTGGTTAAAGTTTTGTACTCTCCTCTTGAACCTCCCCTTGTTGAAAAACACCTTCTGGAGCCTGGACTTGTGTCTTTCTGTGCCTGACCTTCCTGGACATAAACACCTTTGGGAGTCATACAGAAGACCTCTCCTTGTTCCTTGTCCCTGTCCTTGCAGCATTCCCCCTACGCCATAGAGCAGTTGTGCCCTACAGTCGCACCCCAAATTGTGTGGCTTTTTGGGGGCAGCCCCCTCCTGGTGACAGTGCTGGGAGCAGCCCAGGCTGAAGAACTCTGGCACCACATCACTGAGGCAGCCACTCCATCATGGAAGGGCTCTGGCTTGGTCAGGCAGCACAGACCCACCTTGTGCTCCTCAAGGTTTCCTTTGACATATCCAAGCATTGAAGAGGTTGGGTGGTTTTTCCCCCTGTTTTATTGGCTGTGTCCTTTGAGGACACAGTGCCTTAAGAGGAAGCAGTGACTCAAATTGCACATGAAGAACAAATGGTGAAGTAAAGGCTTCACATTTCCTATGAAACCAAAGGGCTGTGTTAACCATGGCCCCCCAAAGGTGCCAAATTTCCAGCTGGGAAGCTGCTGACAGGAGGGAATGTGGCACTTGTCTCCAGCCAGAGATCACTCACTCCTCAGCATGCTGGGCTGTGGCTGACAGTGCCTGAGGAGCTCAGAAATCATTGGATGTGATCTCCTGTGCCAGTGCCCAGAACACAGAGCAGTGAGCTCAGCTTGGGGAGACGCAAGGCCAGCCCTTGGACACAACCGCCAGGCAGGGTGAGCTCCCTCCCAGAGAAGGAAAATTCCAGCCATGAGGTCCATCCCCAAGCAGGCCATGAGGTCACAGCAGGATTGTGAGGTCACAGCAGGCTGACGTCCAAAGAGACTCTGGGGTCACAGCATCACAATGTCCAGCCCCTCAGTCCTTAGCAATTCTTGCACATGGGTGTCAGGACAGCGGTGGCAGCAAGAGCAGCGGGACTGGCAGAGGGCAAGGCAGCATGGCCCTTGCTCTGCGCCCCTTCCTCCTGCTCCTCCTGGCCGTGGCCCTGCCTGCCAGGGCTGCCCAGGCTGCTCCGCTGCAAGCGCGGCGAGCAGGTGAGCCGGCAGCCTGGCTCCCCTTTCCCGGGACAGCGCTCCCTGCTCCCCGGGAAGCGCTGGGGATGGTTTTCCCCAGGCCTTTAGGGAGGGTTTCCTCTGGGGGAGGGAGAGAGCCCCCATGGGCCCTGGGCTGCCCCTGATTCCTCTCAGGGGATGCGTCAAAGGGCCTGCAAAGAGGGTGCAGAGTGACCGGGAGCCAGCCCAGAGCTCCCCAGGCCCCTGTGCAGCTTTGGCCTTCACATCTGGTTCCCACAGCCTTACATGACCCCCTTGCATTGCCCATTTACTATAGACAGAGGGGGATCCCAGGAAACAATGCAAATGTTCTGGTCTATGCTCTCTTCTAGACTGGAATGATAAGATGGCTTATATGGAAAAGCTGGTGAATGACAATATGAAGACTCTAGGGCATGGTGGAGGCAAGTTCTCTGTGTGCCTTTCCTGAAAAATAATCAGTGTCCATGTGGCAACGGCTCACTCATGAGCCCACTCCCTTAACATAATCTCTGGGTATAAAGAATCTGGACATCTTGCCCTGCTCCCTTCTGTGATCCCACAGGATCGCGGTCAGTGGGAGGAAGGATCATTTATCTGTCCATCCTCCTCCCGTGTGCAATGCCACTGTGTCCTTCTGTGCGCTCTGTGCAGGCACAGAGAAGAGCAGAGAGGGAAGGGGCTGGGCCCAGGGCTGTGCCTCGGGGCTGAGCCTTTCTCAGCTCCTTTGCCAGCCCCAGGGAGCCTGAGCTGCTCCTGCTGCCACTGCCAAGCCCTGGCCCTGCCTGGGGCTGTGTTTGGAGCTGCTGGCAGCTCCAGGGAGTCCTTTCTGCCCCGACTGCCCCACAGGGGGCTCCTTCCATCCCAGTGTGGGGCCACTGCAGGCACGAGGTCCCCCTGGCCCTCCTCCTGAGTGGAAGGCAGAGCTGAGGGAGTGCCTTGGAGGGCACCAACCATCCAGGTGCCCTCACTGCCACTTGGGCCTGAAGGAGAAATGGAACTTTCCATTAAGGTCCTCCTAAATGGAAGAACCGAGACATAGGAGAAACGAAATCTCTGGAGGCAGCCAAACATCTGGACCAGATGCTGAATGACCTGGAGAGACGCCGTGGTGGGTGCATTTCCCTCAGCCTTGTCCTGGGGCTCAGCAGCCGGGGGCTTTGGCTGCACATCTGGACACGCCGTGCCCGGCACAGTGGGAAGGGATCCATGGCAGCCTCGCTGCCCCGCTGCTGCTTCCACGCCCTGCAGGGCTGTTTGCCAGCCTGGCCTGGCGGCAGCTTCTCCCCAGCCTCTGCACAAAGGCATTTGGCATCAGTTCACAGGCAGCCCAAACTGCACCATGGTTCATACATGCCCTGAGATCCCCTGCAATTTCCTAGTCTCCAGTCAGATCAGGTGTAGGGGCTTTTTCGGTCAGGGAGGGCCCTGGCCCAGCCCCAATAACCTGGCTATTTTCCTTATCCTTATCTATGACTTTACAAGTATTGTCTCCTGAAGTTGCCACCTCCTGCAATGATTCCATTGGATCCAGCTGTGCTTTTTCCTTTCTCAAGCAATGGAGCAAAAGTCCATGCAGATGGGGCCATATCCTGTAGGAAGCAATGGCTTTGTGCCAGCCACTGATGCAGGAAAGGAGGAGATGCCAGACATGGGCACAGGTACAGGAGACAATTGCTCCGCTAGGCTCAGCCCTCGGCAGGGCTGTGTGGCAGCAGCTCTTCCCCCAGGCCCTGCCCTTGCCCGGCCAGGCAGCAGCCAAAGCTGGAGGAGCCTCTGGAGGCTTGGAGGCCTCCGGAGCTCGTTCACAGCCCCGGGGAAAGGGGACTCGTGCACCAACGTCCCTCCCACTGCAGCTGCTCTGGAGCTGGCCCTGAGTGCCCAGAGGCCCAAGGCACAGGAGCAGCCCCGAGCGGGAGCCCTGCCGCGAGCCCAGGGCCAGAGCCAGCCTCGGCTCCCAACTGGGCAGGGGCTGCACTGGGTCCTGACAGGGTCTGACTCTGTGCCATGGGGCTGGGGGAGCTGTCACGGGGCAGGGAGGGCCAGGGCTGGCAGTGGCTGCTCAGGGATGGCTTTGGCCCGTGTCCCTCCAAGCAGTGACTGCCCAAGCAGCTGCGCTGCCCCCGGGCTCTCCTCCCGGCCTGCTGGGCTTTGTTGGGTGGCACAGCCTGTGCCAAGGGGCGGCAAGGTGCCTGCAGGCCCCAGCTCTGGGGGAAACGGAGAACGTCCTGCCCGCATCCACCGTGCTGCCAGCTCAGCACTGCAGCACAGCACAGGCTGACGCTCCCCATTGCTCCCACAGAAGTGCTTGGCAAGTCAGACACTGATGCCCAGAATCCACGGAAAACTTCAAGAATTATCTGCCCCCAGGACGTGCGCAGGTCCTGCATGATTGGCATGGTAGTGACACTGTTCACTGTGCCAATTTCCATGGTGCTGTGCTGTGTTGGGTTCTGGTGGTGGAAGGGAAAGAAACGGTAAGTTGTTGCTCATCTCTACCCACCAGCTTCTTTAAAGGCCGCACACAGTCAGGGAACATTCAGGGAACAGAGAGGCTGCAGTGTCGGTGTGGCCAGTCCATGATTGTCCAAAGAACTCTGCTGAGGGTTCTGCTGCTGCCCAGAGCTTTCATTGGCCTCCTCATTGCTGGGCCTTGTCCTGGGGGGCCCTCTGGGGCTGCAGCCAGTGCTGGCTCCCACTGAGGCTGCCTGGCCAAGAGCAGCCCCAGGGGCACAGGGCAGAGGCAAAGCAAGGGGGGGAGGAGAAAGAGCAGGGACGAGATTTCCCTTGGAAGGCAGAGGCGCTCTGGGGCCTGCTCCTGGCCAGGGAGCCTGCCCAGAGCCGTGCCCTGCTTGCCAGGGCCTTGAGGGACAGCTGTGCAGCTGGGCCAAGCTGTGCCAGAAGCTCCAGCCATGCTGGGGAGCCTTGCCAGCTCTGGGCCCTGCTGTGCAGGAGGCTCCCTGTGTGCCTCTGGCAGCTGGGGCCTCAGCCGCCTCCTCTCTCCACAGCGCTGCCGCCGCTCCAGCATCCCGGCCGAGAAGGCGTGCCTCTCCCTCGCCCCCAGAGAGCCCAGAGACCGTCGCCTTTGACAGCTCTCACACGAGGCCTCGGCAGCAGCAGTTGCCCAAGAAAGCAGAGCACCAGCCCTTCGTGCCTCCCCCACGGCCCCCCAGCCCGGCCTTGAAGCGGAAGCCTACCGAGATCCCCCCACCTCCTCCCCTCCCGAGCCCACCGCCCTGGTCCAACTAGGACTGCAACTGGGCCAGCCACGCAGGGCTTGGGCCACCAACAGCTTGGCCACCTGCCCTCCTCTACAATGAGCATGTGTTACCTACGGGCAACAGCCAGAGTCAGTTTTCATACTCTTGGACCTTCCACAGGAAGGGCTGAAGATTCTTCCCATGCCCTTTCTCATCCTTTACCTCTTTGCTTTTCATACAGTTGGGAGCTAGTTGCATCTCTTAAAGCTTTATTAGCACTGCATCTTTACCTTACCAGTTAAGGGGAAAAAAATAAAAAAATTCTTCAGTTTTGATTTAATTTTTAGTGTGGTTGGGCTGCTCACATTTTCAGCAATTAATTTTCCACAGTACTGCTTCCTTTTTCTGTACTATCCACAAAAAGTTCATCTGGACATAAAAATCACCAGCATTACTGAGATTTACCTCAAAGCCCAGATAGAGAATCTAGCACCAAATATTCTCCCTGTGTACTGCACAACAAGAAATATTCAGAAGAATATTCACTGGCAGCTGAGGCTCGTGGAGCTCCCAGAATACTGAGCCTGCAGAGGAGGCAGACAGCTCTGGCAGTGGCTGAGGGGACTTCTCGTCACAGACTCCTCTGAAAGGGTGTCACTCCAGGAGGAGAAAGCATTTAAACCTGTGCCTTACCTTCCTCCTGTGCTAAAATGTAAGGTTCCTCCTGAGCTACAAACAATTCTCCATTCCTCAACAAAGCTACTCATGTTCTTGACTTATCTTAAAGAGCAATAGCAAATGTGGTCAGAAATTTCTCATCAAAGCCTCTTTGCAGAGAAACGCTGCCATATGTGAGATAGCATCAGCTCAGTCAAAAGAAAGCCAACAATTGAGCAGTGCTTTAAATGAACTTGAATTCTCTTTCCTCACCTATCAGCCGGATTGGTTTTGTGGTAAATAGGTATGAATTTTGCTGCCAAAATTTAAACACTAATTAATATTGATACAGTAATTAATATTGGGAAATAATAAAGCAGTTAAAATGTGTCATGCCAAGAAAGAAAGGGAGAGGAGGGTTTCCACCCTCCCCCCTTTCCTGCAGTTGTTCAAGGACACGAAAAAGCAAGAGATAATAGTTACTAAAAATTAACAGAAAGAAGGGAAAATCTGGTTGGGTCCCAGGAAAATGCCAGCTATAAAAGATTTATTGCTTTGATGCTTAAATGTGGTAATATGTTAGTTTTGCCTTACATTCTACTGGCTTGATGCGCATGTGTAACCCAAGGGTGAGGTAGGGACATCGAAGAAGAGGAGAGGCCTTCATCAAAAATGACCCCCAAAGAGAAAAGGAGGCCGTGAGTATCACCAGGTTTTGGGTCTGGGGGGCAACTGTATGCATGTGTGAGTGTGTGTGGAGTATCTGAGACAGAGGCTGGGCAGTCCTGGACCCCTCAAGCGGGTGAGGCCTCCCGGTACCGCGTTTCCAAGATATCCGCAAGGAGACTGGCCAGTAAAGGAGGGATGTGAAAGAAAAGTGAACGAGTGGAGACCCCAGGAGGTTTTGACCCAGGGGGAAGGAGGGCGTCCCTGGTCCAAGCACCTGTGCGAAGGTCCTTGAGCAGGAGGGATTGACTCAGTAGGGAGAATGAGAAGGAGAGTGATTTAATAGGTTCAATTTCCTTGGAGGGCTTGGTAGCTGGCAATTTAGTATGAGATTAGATGGTGAGAGGACGTGGCTAATAGATTGAGAAAGAGTGAGAAATAGGAGTGGAACAAGTAGATTGAAAAGGCAGTGAGACAGAGTAGTAAGTGAGGAAGCTGAGCCACAAGGTGAGTGTGGAAAACCAAGACTCTCCTGGTACCGGGGATCTCTTAGTTTGTTGCTGCCAGAGATGGGTCAGGGAAAAAGTAAGTCCTTAGACCCAGGGGCTGCAGATTGTGTGAAAGAATCGCAGGAGTTTAGGGTATCTGGGAACTTTGAGGGGGGTTCTCAGGAAGGGAGCATTCCTCAGGACAGCCCACTGGCGATGATGATACGGTTTTGGGATGGAATGGGAATCCTGAAGGGGAAAAAGTAAACGAAAATGATTAAGTATTGCATGTTTGAATGGACAAAGGAAATGATCCTGAAAGATATATTGGCCTAAGTTTGGATCATTTGAGGATTGGATTTGCCAGGCTCTAAATATATATGTGAATTCGAAAAACCCTGTTAATCAGCAGGCGAGTGAGTATGCTGCCTTATGGAGTCCTGAGGGGAGAAGTAGGTTTGTTGTTCAGAGGCAGGAAGCTGGGGGTTGCCGATGTTTCCTTTATTAACCAAAGGGAAGGTGGTTAAAAGGAACAGGCAGGAGCCGTGGGACCCACTAAATCAACTCCCACCCCCTTATGGACAACCCAACCAGCTAGCTCAGCCACAGGCCCCTGAGAGTCCCCCCATAAATCCAAATGCACCTCCTATTCAAGAGGAGCTGGTGGCACACAGAACCAGAGGCAGAGGGAGACAAGGGGAGGAAAATGATGGAGATGAGGGGGAAGAAAGGGAGAATCAATTGTACCCACTTAGAGAGGTTCCCATTGTTAGTGTTCAAAAACACATAATCATGGAGCAATTATATGCGGTGCTTTTTATTAAGAGCTCTGGGAATCAGGGTATATTCAACCCAAATCTGACTCCGACCATACATCCGAATTGATCATGTTTTATACTCTATCGTTACATAACTTTCATGTTAATTATTAAACTTATATTGTTCTATTGTATACATAAATTTAGCCCCTCTCTGAATTTCCAACATAGTTTCTCACTATTCTTCTTATGGTTATATAATAATTACATTTAATTACTAAACAATCATCACATCTAACAATTCTATAGTTTATCATACTGCTTATGCAGGTGCAGTTGATCTGGGAAAGCACAAAGTCTAACATTTTAGATTCTATCTTTAACTTTTTCCATGGTTCCACTATCATTCTCCCCCCTTTGAAAGCATTTTCACTTCACTATAGGTGTAAATGTTTTCACTTGATACAGTCCTTTATTCCTCAGTTCGTACTTGGTTCTTCAAATCCAGGGTTGATGTAAATGTTGTCGTGGATGCTGTTATAAACTGGAGAACCAGAAGATGGTGGGCGTGGATCTCGTGTTAGTGCCTTTATTATCCTCTGGTTCCAGGATGTTTTCTTCTGTATCTCTCCCTTTAAGATGCTGTAAACTAACCAAATTGCTAAGAATACCTAAGAATACAATTAGTAAGATTATCACACTCTCAATGATAGATTTAATCCATGAGCTCACATTCCACCCTAATCCTTTAAAGATTTTTTTCCTAACCAGCTTGTAGCCAAATCCTTTTGCTTTTCTTGTGCTTCATGATCTATTTGTTTCAACTGATTGATGTCATATTCTACATCTGCAGTTACATTTGGGATATGAACGCAGCAACAATCAACTTGTCCCTTTAAAAATCCACATACTCCATGCTCTTTCAGGAGTAACATATCTAGGGCCAATCGATTTTGTAAAGTCAGTTTTGTGGTGGCTTGTAACTGTATATTTAATTCTTTAAATCCTTCCCGGGTGACTCTTGCCAGTCTACCTACCTGACCTGTAAGTTTGTACAGCATCTCTCTGCTCTTATAGTTTGCTATAGGACCAAGCAATGACTCTAGGGCCCATCCAAATTTCACTCCACTAGAGGGTTCTTGCCAAGTGTCATCTGGATTTTCATTGTCTAGAACTTCTCGTCTTGCTCTTATCTGCAGAAGTTCATGTTTTCCATTAAATGGGGACTTTTTCCAAATTGGACATAAGGTTGGGAGGCCTAAAGTAATCTCCTTTACTTTCCCATCTACAGGCAGATGTGTTGTCCAGGTACCATCACTTGCTGCCCATACAAATTGTCTTGGACCTCGGATTGTAATCCTGGTACACCCTATAATTACTTTATAATTCACTCTGCCTTGGTTATGTTCGATCCCTCTGCAAGCACAACCAATTTGTAGGGCTATTGCCAGGGGTGGCATCTGTTTCATCTCTTCATCATCTGAAGTGCAGTCGTAAGTTTTATTACATGCCCACCAACTTACTTTGTCTGTCCTCGTTCTGCTACTAGTGTCAGTGTTTGTTATTGCTGGATCTGTTTCATTCTCAGGGCCTTCCCACTTAATACAGCAAGCGGTGTTTGCCATATATTGGAATCTTTGAAGAAAACTCACAGACCACGCACTGTCCCAAGGTTCTATCTGATCTTTCTTATCCTTGGCCTCACATTCCCATACCAGAGTTGTTTCTGTAACTTGCCTTGATTCGGGTACCAGTTTACATGTAATTGTTTTGTTCTTTTGTATTTCAGGTAGTTTTGATGTTATGATTCCCCAGTTTACTGGGTCTCCTGCTGCCTTTGGTATTGGCAGACAGGCAGTTATTCAGCTGGTGTTTTGCATTTTGGCAAAATCTTTGACTAATCCAATCATTACATTCTCAGCCTTAACTGCATTAGAAACCTTTATCACCTGTGTTTCCATTTGTACCTCTCTCTTCATTCTAGAATGAAGAGTGGTTAGTTGATCATTTTGCATTCCACATCCCAAAGATATTAATAACCATAATGTTAGCACAATTACTGATAGCATTCTGAAAGCAATTAAACACTTCTTATCTGCAGCCTTTGTTCATTCCAGAGTTTATACAGTCTGTGATCCAGAATGGACTTTCTTCACTCGGGTATAGTGAATCCAGGGGTCCACGCCGGCTACTTTGACTGCTGTAAAGGTGGTCAGTAGTACCTGATGGGGTCCACTCCACTTTTCTTTCAGCGGTTCCTCGTTCCAGTTCTTGATGTACACCTCGTCTCCTGGATGTATGTTACGGACTGGGTTCTCGAGAGTCAGTGGTCTATACCACACAAGGATACTCCGGAGCCGAGCTAAAGTTTTCCCAAGAGATAGAACATAATTATACACTTCCTGCTTTCCTGTGACATGTACATTAGGGTTAGGCTCAGGAGATTCATATGGTTTCCCATACAATATCTCATAAGGACTGACTGACATCCCACTCCTAGGCTTTATCCGAATCCTCAACAGTGCTATTGGCAAAGCCTGGAGCCACTGCAATTTGGCTTCTTGGCATATTTTACTGATTTGCCTTTTTAGTGTCTGATTCATCCTCTCTATCTGTCCACTTGACTGGGGTCTCCACGGTGTGTGGAGGTCCCAAATTATCCCCAACAATCTACTTACCTCTCTTACTACTGTAGCTATGAAATGGGGTCCCCTATCTGATGATACCCCTAGGGGTACCCCAAACCTGGGAATAATCTCCTGTAGTAACCACTTAACTGTTTCCTTTGCTTGGTTCGTGCGACAGGGAAGGGCTTCTGGCCACCCAGAGAATGTGTCAACCCCCACTAACAGGTATTTGTATCCTCGAGTCCTTGGTAGTTCTACAAAATCTACCTGCCAATAGTTTCCTGGCTCTATTCCTATCCGAATTCTTCCTAGCTGTGCCTGTCGCCTGGCCACCGGGTTGTTTTTCAAGCAGATATCACATTTTGACATTACTGATTTTGCCATTGTTAACATCCGTACTGAAATTAAACTCTGCTTTAGCAATTTTACCAATGCCTCTGCTCCCCAGTGACATTCGTTATGTTTAATTTGTAGAACTTCTCTCATTATCAAGGGGGGTACCACTATTTGTCCTTGTGTAGTTACATACCATCCCTCTGAATTCTTTTGTGCATTTAGCAAAAGTGCCAGTCTCTCATCTTCTACTGAATATTTTGGTTTTGGAGGCAAATTGAATTGGGATACATTAAGCTTCAAAGGTATCAATGCCATTGTTGTTTGTACCTCTCGAGCAAACTGTCGGGCTGCCCAGTCTGCCTTTCGATTTCCCTCACAGATTTTGGAATTTCCTGATTGGTGTGCTTTGCAGTGTATGATTGCCACTTGTTCAGGTTTTTGTACTGCCTTTATCAATTGCAGGACTGCATCCTGATGTTTAATGTGCGTATCCCGAGAAGATAACAGTCCTCTTTCTTTCCACAGTGCTCCCTCCGTGTACATGCACCACTCCAAAAGCATATTTTGAGTCAGTCCAGATATTTACCTTTTTCCCTTCACTTAATTCTAGTGCCCTGGTTAAAGCAACCAGTTCTGCCTTCTGGGCAGATGTATTTGGTGATAATGCCTTTGCCTCCACTACTGCATTGACTGTTGTTACCGCATATCCAGCATATCTGGTTCCGTTTTCCACGAAGCTGCTCCCATCTGTAAACAGCTCCCACTCCGGCTGCTCTAGTGGGACGTCTTTCAGGTCTTCTCTTGCTGAATAGGTGTACTCTATTACTTCTACACAGTCGTGTTCTAATGGGCCTTCTTCAGTTGTGGTACCTGGGAACAAAGCTGGATTCAAAAGGTTAGTTGTTTTTAATGTGATATCATCCTGTTCAGTCAGGACTACCTGGAACTTCATCATCCTGCTGGGAGATAGCCAATGGCCCCCCTTTTGTTCTAAGACAGTGGTTACCATGTGTGGTACATAGACATCTATGTGCCTTCCCATAGTAAGTTTCCTGGCTTCTTGTATCAGGATCACAGTAGCTGCGACCGCCCGCAGACATGGGGACCACCCGGCACTTATGTTGTCGAGTTGTTTGGAAAAGTAGCCCACCGGCCTTTTCCAGCTTCCCAGACGTTGGGTAAGGACTCCTAGTGCTAGGCACAGCCTTTCATGTACAAACAGCTGAAAATCTTTAGACAGATCAGGTAACCCTAATGCTGGAGCAGTTGTCAGTGCTTCCTTTAATTTTAGGAAGGCTTCTTTCTGTGGTTTGCCCCAGGTGAATGGCTGCGTCTTCTGAGCTTCATACAGGGTTTTGCAATCAGTCCATAGTCCATGATCCACAAGCGACACCATCCTGCCATCCCGAGGAAGACTCGCAGCTCATGTAAATTCTGGGGCTCTGGAACAGCACAAATAGCTTGGATACGATTACTAGTTTTCGTTGCCCTTGTGAAATTTCACATCTCAGGTAAATCACAGTCTGATGTGTGATTTGTGCCTTTCCTCTTGATACTTTATAGCCTCCCATTCCCAGTGAATTTAAAATCTCAACGGTTACCTTTATACAGGTTGCTCTTTCTTCTGTAGCTATTAGTATATCATCAACATACTGCCACAATAAGTATTGGTCTCTTGGTACTTGCCCATTTTCAGTCCAAATCTCCAGTTCCTTTGCCAGTTCGTTTCCAAATAGGGTGGGACTGTTCTTGTGGCCTTGTGAGAGTCGTGTCCAGGTGAGCTGGGTCTTTCTTCCGTTCCCTGGGTTTTCCCACTGAAAGGCAAACAGTTTCCTACTTTCTTTGTCAAGGGGAATGCAGAAAAAGGCATCTTTTAAATCAATTACGGTAAACCATTTATATATCTCCTTTACGGATGTTAGCAATGCATAAGGATTTGTTACCACTGGATAAATATCCTTTGTTATTTTATTTATTGCTCTCAAATCCTGCACTAATCTATATTCACCATTTGGCTTCTTTACTGGAAGTATTGGTGTATTAAATTCTGATTCACATTCTTCTAAAATTCGGTATTTCAAGAATTTCTCAATAATCTTTACTATTCCTTGCTGTACTTCTGGTTTTATGGGATATTGTTTGACTTGTACAGCCCTTGCCCCTTCTTTTAACTCTACATGCACTGGTTGTGCCAATTTAGATTTCCCTGGTATATCTGTCTCCCATACAGAGGGAATCACTGCATCTTCTACCTCCCTAGGGATAGAGGGGACAGGTTTTTCTTTGATCATTAATATCTGTCTCGTCTTTGATTCAGGTATTTTCATTATAAGCTCTCCATTTTCAAAGGCAATTACTGCATCAAGTTTTGCTGGCAAATCTCTCCCTAAAAGCAGAATTGGACACTCAGGTACATATAAAAATTCGTGTGTTATAACCTTGTTTCCAAAACACAAATCTAGGGGTTGCAGGAAAGGCCGTTTTTCCTCTTTCCCTGTAGCGCCGATTATTGTCGCTTCCTTGTCCCCAATTTGTCCTTGCAAATCATTCAATACAGAAAAAGTAACTCCCGTATCTATTAGAAATCTGACCTCTTTATGCCCTAACTGTATATTTACAACAGGTTCCTTAACTTGTTCTACCGGTTCTATGTCTAGTCAGCTGGTATACTCCCCCAGGACCATCTCCTTGGTAGCCTGCTGGAACTGATTGCCCTGGTCAAAGTGGTTATTCAAACTTGGGCAATTTGGCTTCCAATGCCCCTCCTGCTTACAATATGCACACTGATTCAGGCTTACCCCTTGGGTAACTGGTCTCCTACCCCGACCATTCCTGTTACGCCCCCTGAAATTTGGGTTCCTTCTTCCCTGTATTACTGCCAAAAGATTCTGCTGCTGCCTTTTACTAGCTTCTTTTTCCCGATTGTTATATACCTTCCAGGCGACCTCGAGTAACTTATCCAAATTCCTTAATTCTTCCCCTTCTAATTTTTGCAGTTTTCTACGAATGTCATCCTGTGATTGGCCCAAGAATATGAGAGCAAGCTGAACCTTTGCTTGCTCTGTATCCATTTGAAGGTCTGTATAATTTCCTTGCTACCTCCTTAAGCCTCTCCAAAAATGCAGTGGGAGATTCCTTCTTTTCCTGTCGAACCTCATATAGTTTGGACCAATTTATAGTTTTGGGCACAGCGTTCTGAACTCCTATTTGGATCCACTCTTGGTATTTCCGTAATCTCCTCATATCGCACAATAAATTAGGGTCCCAATTTGGATCCTCAATTGGGAAATTCACATCTAAATTCCCTGTTACCAGCCCATTTCTAATATCTTCTCTTGCCCTGTCTTTGGCTGCCTTAAGTACCATTTCTTTTTCAGTAGAATCCATCAGAGTATCTAATATTACTTGTATGTCATCCCAGTCAGGATTTTGAGTTTTCATAACCATTTTACTACGCGTGCCACTTTATCAGGATTTTCTCTACAAGTTCCGGCTGACTGTTTCCAAATAACTAAGTCTACCAGGGAAAAAGGCACTTTTACAAATACTGGCCCTTCCACTCTGGAAGGGGGCAATCACAGTCCGTTTTTGTTTCCTTATGCCATCTCTATGCACAACTGGAGCATGCTTTGCCCGACCCCAGGTTCTATGGGCTATTGGGGTCACTGATTCATTACCATTGCTATCTTTTTCACTCGCATACCTCTTTCCTCTTTCTATCACAGTTAGGTTTTGCTCATCTTCCGAGGAAGAGGGATCAGGTGATGATAGGAGAGGAGGATAAAGAGGGAAAGGTGTACTAGATGAGAAAGGTTCAGGGTAGGTGGGTGAGGAGCAGGTAGTGGGATAGGGACAGATGAAACAGGTGGGATAGGGTTAGGTTCTCTTGTTCCTATTGGAGCTACTTGTAAATCAATATCTGTATAATTTTCCCTACTCAAGCTTTCTCTTAACGCCAAGTGTTCTAAACAACGTTCCTCACAAACCCCACACTTTGCAGATGTTTTAACCACTATTAATCCACATTGATCCTGCCATTCTGGCTTTCCCCGTAAGTAGAAAAACAGATCAACATATGGGACTTCATCCCATTTTCCTTCTTGTTTACAAAACGACATTAACTGTGAAATAGTGTTATATTGCAGAGTACCGTATTTTGGCCATTTTTCACCGTTCTCCAAGGCATATTCTGGCCATCATGAATTACAATAATCAATCAACTTAGTTTTACGTAATCCTTCCCCAAAGTTACCTTGTTTCCAATGTGCTAATAAGCACCCCAAAGGAGAATTTTGCAGGATAGGGGTGTTACTGCCCAAAATCCCTTTAAGTTTCTACATTTCAAAAATACCACAAATGCCGAACCCGCAACGCTTTCGCGATTGTCTTACGGAACGGCGCCTAGGCTTACACCAACAGGAATTCCTTTAGCCCAACCAAGCGTAGCTTTCGCTGCGTCTTATTGGCAGGCATCCAAACCAAAGTAAAAAGCACCTTACCTTTCTCCCAGGGACGTTTGTGAGCAGCGGAAGCGGTCGCGGCCGATGGGCTCCCCGAGAATCCCTCGGTGCCGGCTGGAGCGTGATCGAGTCGCAAACTCGCTCAGCAGCACTCACAAGGGTCCCTTCTGGGTTCACCAAAATGTTAGCGTTCAAAAACACATAATCACAGAGCGATTATATGCGGTGCTTTTTATTAAGAGCTCTGGGAATCAGGGTATATTCAACCCAAATCTGACTCCGACCATACATCCGAAATGATCATGTTTTATACTCTATCGTTACATAACTTTCATGTTAATTATTAAACTTATATTGTTCTACTGTATACATAAATTTAGCCCCTCTCTGAATTTCCAACATAGTTTCTCACTATTCTTCTTATGGTTATATAATAATTACATTTAATTACTAAACAATCATCACATCTAACAATTATATAATTTATCATACTGCTTACGCAGGTGCAGTTGATCTGGGAAAGCACAAAGCCTAACATTTTAGATTCTATCTTTAACTTTTTCCAGGGTTCCACTATCACCATGGCAAATCCAGGACAGAGGCCACCTATTGGTTATGTGAGTGTTCCCCTAAAGACCGGGGATGTCAGGGAGTTTAAGAAGGAGATGGGTACACTGATAGAGGACCCTGTCGGAGGCAGAAAAGTTAGATCAGTTTTTGGGACCAAACACATATACCTGGGTGCAGATGCAGTCTATGCTAGGAATTTTGTTTACAAGAGAAGAGAGAGAGATGATCAGACAGGCAGGAATGTGGATTTGGGACAGAGAACTGAGGGATAAGGGCGGAGTGATCAGAAATGCCCTATCCAGGATCCAAATTGGAATAATCAGAATGCAGAGCATAGGTAGAATATGAGTGATCTCCGGTGGATAATAGTTCAAGGAATTTGTGGGTCAGTGCCTAGGGGGCATAATATAGGAAAAGCTTTGAGTGAGCAGCAGAGAAAGAATGAGTCCCTGGCAGAATGGTTAGAGAGATTAAAGAAAGACTTGCAATTATATTCATATTATAGTTGCAATTATATTCAATATTATAGATACTGATACTGCAGCGGGGCAGGTTCTTTAAAAACTCAGTTTGTAGCAAAATCCTGGGGAGACATCAGGAAGAAGCTGGAAAAATTAGAAGATTGGCAGGACAGGGGACTTCAGGAATTACTGAGAGAAGCACAAAAGGTGTATGTAAGGAGAGATGAGGAAAAGCAGAAGGCAGATGCATGAATTTTGGTGGCGGCAGTTAAAGAAATGCAGGCAGCTTTGATTACAGAAAAACCTGCAGGAAAGAACAGAGCAGATGTCAGGATCTATTTTTAGGAACACAGGACCCATGTGTTTTTCTTGCCACAAGAAGGGGCATTTAAAAATTCTTGCCCTACCTTGAGGGGTGCAGGCCCCACCTGTTTTTACTGTCATAAAAAGGGGCACCTACAAAAAAGTTTTAGGAAGAAACAGCAAGAGGAGAAAAATTTTCAGGAGGATTAGGGAGGTCAGGGGCTCTATTTAATGAAGGGGACCAAAACACCACCAGAAGAGCCCTTGATAAAGTTCAAGACAGGTCCCCATAGTAAAGAAGTTGTATTTTTAGTGGATACTGGAGCTTCTCGGGCAACAGTTAGAAAATTACCCCAGGGATGTAAGATAAGTCATGAGCGAGTTCCAGTAATTGGAGTTAAGGGAGAGGCTTTTCCCGTTCCTGTAATTAAAGGGGTGCAAATTGAAACAGATGACAAATTTGGAGTAAATGATTTATTGTTGATACTGGAGGCCGAGAATAATTTATTAGACAGAGATCGAATAATAGCCTTGGATTTACAGATAAAACCCTGTGAAGAAAAACTTAAAAGTTATTCTTTAACTGGAGAGGACAATCTGGAAATTAATGATACGGTTTGGCATTCGGGTGAAGGGGGGAACCTCAACATTCCGCCTATTAAAATTGAAATACAGAATCGAGAAGTACCAATCTGAGTGAAGCAATATTCAATATCACTAGAGGGGCGGAAGGGATTAAAACCAGTGATTGAAAATTTGATACAGCAAGGAATATTAGAACCTTGCACGTCACCCCCTAATACTCCCATCTTACCGGTAAAGAAACCTGACGGGAGTTACAGGCTGGTTCAAGATTGAAGGGCAATAAAACAAAGGACTATTACACATTTTCCAATAGTGGCTAACCCATATACTTTGTTGAGTCAATTGCCTCCTAATTACATGTGGTATAGTGTGGTGGATTTAAAAGATGCCTTTTGGACTTGCCCTTTGGATGAGGGCAGTAGAGATTATTTTGCTTTTCAGTGGGAAGATTGGGAGACAGGTAGAAGAGAACAGCTCAGGTGGACGGTACTACCGCAGGGTTTCACCGAGTCACCTAATCCTTTTGGGAGAGCATTAGAAAATCTTTTTAAAACTTTTGAGTTGCCTGAAGGAATCAAGTTGTTACAGTATGTGGATGATTTGTTATTAGCAGGGGAAATGGAGGAGAAAACTAGGAGGAGCACTATTCATTTGCTGAATTTTTTAGGTGAAAATGGTCTGAAAATATTCAGATCCAAATTACAGTTTGTGGAGTCAGAAGTCAGGTACTTAGGTCATTGGATCAGTAAGGGAAAGAAAAAGCTGGACCCTGAGAGAGTTTGAGAAATATGAGGGACCCCTGAAATAAAAAATAATACAGTTTTTAGGTCTTTTGGGTTATTGCAGACAGTGGATTGAAGGATTTAGTGGAAAAGTGAAATTTTTGTATGAAAAATTGCCTACAAACCATTTTAAGTGGACTACGGAGGATTAGAAAAAATTTGAAGAGGTTAAAGAAGTTTTGTTGCAGGCTCCTGTACTAAGTCTTCCTGATTTGGGAAAACCCTTTCAGTTATTTCTAAGTACAACTCATCAGACAGGGGTACTGACTCAAGACTGGGCAGGAAGCTTGAAACCAGTGGGCTATTGTTCAAAACTATTAAATCCAGTTAGTAAAGGCTGGCCAACATGTTTAAGGCTTTGGTAGCGCCTGCCTTGCTAGTGGAAGAGGCCCAAAAAGTAACCTTTGGTGCACCTTTGGAAGTATACACCCCTCACAATATTAGGGGAATTTTAGCACAGAAAGCTGAAAAATGGTTAAGAGATAGACGAATACTGAAGTACGAGGCTGTCTTGATTACCTCCCCTGAATTAGACTTGAAGGTGACACAAGTACAGAGCCCTGCTCAATTTCTTTATGGGGATCCAGGGGAACAGCTGATACATGATTGCATAGAGGTTACAGAATTACAAACAAAAATACCTCCAGATTTGGGAGACCAAGAATTACAAAGGGGAGAAAAGTTAGTTACAGATGGGTCATCTCGGGTAGTGAGTGGGAAAAGAAAATCAGGTTATGCTATAATCAGTGGGGGACAGCTTGAGGTAAAGGAGTCTGGTCCCCTTAGTCCATCCTGGTCAGCACAAGTTTGTGAACTTAATGCATTACTCCGTGCATCATTAATACTAGAAGGGCAAGAAGGGACTATTTATATGGACTCCAGATATGCTTTCAGTGTAGTACATACTTTTGGAAAAATTTGGAAGGAAAGGAGACTTATAAGCACTCAAGGAAAAGGGTTAGTACACGAGAGATTGATAATTCAGATACTTGAAGCTTTAAAGGGCCCAAAGAGAATAGCAGTGGTTCATGTAAAGGGGCACCAGAGAGGGAGGGATATTAGAGACAGAGGAAATAATCTGGCCAATGAAGAAGCAAGAAGAGCAGCCTTAAGGAAAAGAGATACTGAAATCATGACCTTAAAAGAAACAGTCATTCAGCAGGAGACACTTTCCCTTTCACTAGCAGAACTGGCAGCTATAAGGAAATTAGGAGCAACATTTAGGGAGGGAAAGTGGGTTCTTCCTGATGGCAGGATTATGATGCCAAAGCCAGTGGCACGTCAGATCTTAGATAACTTGCATAGACAGACACACTGGGGAACAAGAGCCCTTTGTGATCACTTTTTAAAATTTTATGGGTGTATAGAGATATTTGAAAGTGGAAAACAAATTACCCAGGGGTGTCTAAGAACGTGTTGAGGAGCCCTCTCTCTGGAGGGTACAAAACAGCCTACAGGCCATTTGAAAAGATCCAGGCTGACTTCACAGAATTGTCTAAAGTGGGTCAGTGGAAGTATTTGTTAGTTATAATAGATCCATTAACTCTGTGGGAGAAGCATTTCCAGCAGCTTGGGCTACAGCTCAAACGGTGGCTAAAATATTGTTAGAACATGTAATTCCAAGATTTGGATTAGTGAGGGTCATTGATTCAGACCAGGGTACACATTTCACTGCAATTTTAGAAACTGAGATTGATAACACCTGTTGTTAAAAGACCTCAGAGACAAGTAAAATGTTGGGAGTGCGGTGAACATGGTTTAAAGTGTCATCTCTGGATGTGTATTGTTTGCACACTTTGCTTTAACTTATGGTTGAGAGTAACTAAGAGGGAAGAGAAGGAGAGACAATTGATTTGTTGGTTTTGCTATGGTTATGTATTTAGCTGGCTAACTATAGAACGCATTGCTAGTGATTTTTTGAGATACCTTTGAGACTGGGAGACGGGACCCTTCCAGCAACAATTGGATTAACAGAGAACTTAGATCAATTGGTTCTTGCTATATTGGCTGTAGCACAAATAAGAGAACGAGCAATTAATGGCCTTATAGACCAGTGTCTTATAATCAATAGTTGTTGTGGAGAAGAAGTCTATATACCACATCATAGGCACATTCCAGGGGCATATTGGTGCTGCGAGTTTGCCTATTGGAGGCGGCGACTTAATGAACTCCCCGCCCTTGAAGCAGAAAATAATTGGTAAAATCCTATTGTGGTTGGCACATCCCAGAGATTTTGGAAAATACAGGTTTATGGTGTTTCAGCCTAACCTTTTCCCTGCTCTTTTAATTTTAATTATCTTTTCTTAACCAGCCTGAACTGGGAAATGGCATTTAAAAGGGGAAAAGCAAGCTCTGTGGGGCTATGGGTACCAAGGAAACTAAAACCACCAGTGACTAGATCCCGGGATATTACCTTTGCTACTGAGAAGACTGGCATCTCGGCCCTTGGTTGCAACCCAAGGGGCCTTGAGAATGGTAGAAAGGTAGATTTCCTGAGGATTATTTTCACTGTGTTTATTATGGTACCCTGGACAGTTGGCCAAAGCCAGAAAGCCACACTGGACAGAGTTCAAGAAATGAAAGGATCGGCAATGAAAAAGCAAACAGAGAAAAACCAAGTCCCAGCAATTTCAACATTTGTGACTATTGCAATCACCCTGTTTGGATTAGGGACAAAATAGAATCTGTGTTAGTTCTGCCTGCTACAATTGCAGCAGCTTTATAGATGTTTGTGTTAAAAAGGGAAAGATGTATTGGGTAAGGAAAAATATGGAATACCATGAACGAGCTCCTTATCCCCATGGCGATCAGATTTGCCCTCAATACGAAAGATTCTTTTGTTTTGAAAGCGATGATCATGGAGATGATCCAAGTATAGGCATAGGAGGCCAGGAAATAAGAGAAAAATTAAAAGAGAACAGGAAAGAAGAAAAGGAACCAAAGGGGAATAGAGGAAAGAACAGGAGAAAAAAGAGTCAAAAGAACTGGCCGAATTGTATAAACAACTAAAACAGCACTACAAAGATTGAGATCTACCAGCCTCAAAAAGAATCCGTTTGTGGGATTGATGCAAGAGATTGCCGCAGAATTGGGATTATCCAAATGTTGGATTTATGGGGGTCTAAAAATGGCTGAAACATGGCTGTGGAAAGGTGAGAGCTTAGCTCCAGAGCAATTTTTAAAATGGAACCACACCCAAATTTCTGGAACATTGAAGAGACCTGAAAGATAGATTTTAAGCCATCAAGTAATTGGAACCACTTGTATAACCTGAGAAGGAAAGAAATGTAATAAAATAGTGCAGCATACTCCTGTTAAGTCCACATTAGTAGTCAATACAGATAATGGTTCAAAAGTTTGGTGACCTGAAATTCCTGATGGGTATGGGGGACCAATAAAAGAAATAAACTGTGAGTGGGATGATCAAATTGATTTATGCTGGTACAGAAGTCCTGGAGCTAACCCCTACCAATCCATCAGCAGCCTGAGGTCTTATTGGGAACAGCCAGAGAAAACTGATAAGAAATGGAAAGCCCCATAGGGGATATATCAGATTTGTGGGCAACGAGCATACAGTGAGTTACCTCAAAAATGGGGAGGAACCTCTACCTTAGGAGTAATACAACCCTCCTTCTTTGTTCTACTGAGGTCTAGGAACAATACGTTAGGAACTCCATTGTATGAAACCATGCAGTGGAATAAAGGAGATTTGAATTTCAATTTTCCAACAGCAGGAGGGAACCAAAAATGGGGAGAGGACAAATGGCCTGCAGAAAGAATTATAGCATATTATGACCCAGCAACATGGGCTCAGGACGGGCCATGGGGATATAGGACCCCAATTTACCTGTTGAACTGATTGATAAGGCTCCAAGCAGTAGTGGAAGTGGTGTCAAATAACACCTCCGGTGCCCTAAAATTGCTGGCCAGGCAATATTCACAAATGTGTGTGTTTGTGTACCAAAACAGGATTGCCCTAGACTATCTGTTAGCAGAAGAAGGAGGAGTTTCTGGGAGATTTAATGAATCTGAGTGCTGCATAGAAATTGATGATTATAGAGAAGCTATCACCGAACATGCGGAGGAAATTAAAAGGGTGGCTCATGTGCCAGTACAAATGTAGAATTCAATCTTGAAAGCAGATTGGTGAGATAACCTCTTTGGAGGTGTTTGGTGGAAAAAGTTAGGATTCACGTTGTTACGTTCAGCTTTGGGACTTTTGTTTCTGCCTTGTATGATTCCGTGTTTTAGTAGGCTAATTCACTTGTGATTCAAGGGATGCAGATTACAACAATGCCTCTAGATCCAGAATCAGCAGTGAAAGGAAAACCAAGATCTATAATGGTAGTAAGAGCTAAATCGACCAGTGTTAAAGAACAAGGAACCAATTAACTGTGGGCAGGACCTGGAGAGATTGAAACACAGGAAATGCTAACCAAATTTGAAAAAGAGTGTGAAAAACTAAAGGCAGCGAGAGAAATGCTAGAAAAGTTTGAAGTTGAAATGAGACAACAAGAAAATCCAAATCCTGAAGAATATAAAGGATATCAGGGCACAGTTTTTTGATAAAGCACAAATCAATGATGAAGAAGAGAAATGGGGGATTTGTGGTAAATAAGTATGATTCGTGCTGACAAAATTAAAACAGTAATCAATATTCATACAGTAATTAATATTTGGAAATAATAACACAGTTAAAACGTGTCATGCCAAGAAAGAAAGGGAGAGGAGGGGTTCAACCCCCCTCTTTCCTGCAGATGTTCAAAGCAGGAAAAAGCAAGAGATATCAGGTACTAAAAATTAAGAGAAAGAAAGGAAAATCTGGTTGGGTCCCAGGAAAATGCCAGCTATAAGAGATTTATTGCTTTGAAGCTTAAATATAATATTATGTTCGTTTTGGCTTGCATTATGCTAGCTTAGTGCACATGCGTAACCCAAAAGTGAATCAAAAGACATCAAAGAAGAGGACAGCCTTCATCCAAAGATGATCCCCAAAAAGGGGTGCGACCACCAAAAGAATGGTGGAGCATGCGTGGTAAAGGTGGTGATGAGGGCGAAGGTAGAAGTGTGATGAATCGAAAATGGGAGGAGATGCCATTGGCATATGGCATAGAAGAGGAGAATCTTCACTCGGCAAGCTTGTTCGTGAGGTGGAAAGGGTCCAAGAACCTTGCAACCCGTACCCCACGGTTATCTTTTGCTTATGCACTATTATTGGAATCAAATGATCCCTTATTTTTAATCAAATTATACAGTCAATATTTCAAGTGTATCCAATTTTATATATTTCCTAAACTATTCAATTAGATTTGCTAATACCTCTAATATTGTTGGGTTTTTCTGATGATGGGGTAATTGGGCAAACATAACAATGAGCACAAAGCCTTTATTTCTGCAAGCTCAGGGATGCTGGGGGGATCTTTGCACCATCAGGCCGAGGTACAAGGCTTGGGATCCTCCAAAGGAACAGAGCCAGCCCCCTTGAGTGGGAGAAGGTGCGGCCTCAGTTGCAGCCCCGGGTGCCTCCTGTGGGCCAGGGCACGGCCCTGGCTGTAAATGTGTTGGGCTGCAGCACAGGGCCAGGGCGAAGCTCAGCAGCCTCATCAGAGCCCAGGGCCACGGCCCTTCCCTGCCGGGCCCCGAGCCTGGTGCAGCCCAGCCCGGCCTGAGCAGCCCGGCCTGGCCCCAGGGGATGGGCTCCGCCTGTCCGCTGTGCCCGCAGGCCTGGCCCAAGGCTTTGCAAGAGGCTTTCTCACAGCATTGCAAAACCTCGGCCAAGTGACCCTTTGCTGCGCTGAGAAGAGTAAAAAACCCCCTCAAATGTAACTTCGCTGCACACCTCATGAGGGATCCCTGCACACCTTAGGAGTGGCCATCAATACTCCTTTGTGATTCATGAGGGATCCCTGCACCCCTCAGTAGGGACCCGTATCACTGTGTGTCTCATGAGGGATCCCTTCACCCCTCAGAAGGGACCCCACAATATCACTGTGTGCCTCATGAGGGACCCCTTCACCTCTGAGCACAGACCCCAAAATATCACATTGTGTCTCATGAGGTTCAGGCCCAGATCATCCCCCAGAAGACAATATGCCCTCAGCCCAGGAACGCTCAGCATGGGCTCCCCCAGCCCTCAGGGCCCCACCGCTGGTCACAGCAGCCCCTGCCTGGCTCCTGCCTGACCCCACCGTGGGCATCCGTGGCTGCTCCTGGCCATGGAGCTCAGCCTGTGCTTCCGCTGGGTGGGCTTTGCACATGCTACCACCTGGACAGAGCTGTGACAACTCCATTTCTTTATTAAAACATCAAATGTGGGCCAAGTCCTGCCCTGGCAGACAGGGGCTGGCCAACTTCAGTGCTGGCCAGGCAACAGGACCATGGGGCTCAGGGGAAGAGGGTCTCGTTTGGGAGGGGTGGGTTTTGGGAAGGGTTCATGACGGTGCTGCAGCCACGGAAGAGGGGGCAGATGTGGAGAATTGGGATAAGAGGTCGGAAGAACTTTGCCTGAGTTGTTAGGCTCCTCTTCTGACAATGAACAGGAGCACCTGTGGAGAGAGGAGGCGGCTGAGGCCCCAGCTGCCAGGGGCACACAGGGAGCCTCCTGCACAGCAGGGCCCAGAGCTGGCAAGGCTCCCCAGCACGGCTGGAGCTGCTGGCACAGCTTGGCCCAGCTGCACAGCTGCCCCTCAAGGCCCTGGCGAGCAGGGCACGGCTCTGGGCAGGCTCCCTGGCCAGGAGCGGGCCCCAGAGCGCCTCTGCCTTTCAAGGGCAATCTCGTCCCTGCTCTTTCTCCTCCCCCCCTTGCTTTGCCTCTGCCCTGTGCCCCTGGGGCTGCTCTTGGCCAGGCAGCCTCAGTGGGAGCCAGCACTGGCTGCAGCCCCAGAGGGCCCCCCAGGACAAGGCCCAGCAATTTAGAGGCCAATGAAAGCTCTGGGCAGCAGCAGAACCCTCAGCAGAGTTCTTTGGACAACCATGGACTGGCCACAGCTCCACTGCAGCCTCACTGGGAATGTTCCCTGACTATGAGCAGTCTTTAAAGGAAGCTCTTTGAGGTAGAGAATCACAAAACACTCACGATTTTCTCTTCCAGCAATACCAGATTGCTGCACAGCAAATCAACAGGCAAAGTGCTGCACCAGACACAATGGCCATCAACTTCACCAAACAAGGTTTTTCCCAGCAGAAAACTCTTCTCCAGATGTTGTCAGCACATGTTGAGTTGCCGGCTACATCTGTGGGAGCAATGGGGAGTGTGAGCCAGTGCTGTGCTGCACTGCTGAGCTGGCAGCACAGTGGATACAGCTAGGACGTTCTCACTCCCTCTTTCCCCCTGAGCTGGGGCCTGCAGGCACCTTGCTGCCCCTTGGCACACGACTGCTCAGTACCTGAACCCCTGAGCCTGCATGCCATAATTCCTCTGTGCTGTGCCCTTCTGCCCCAGGCAATACTTGTCAAAGGCATGAAAAAAGACAAGAAAAATGCCCAGGGTTTTAGAGCTGCACCAGGGCCCTCCCTCCTGCAAACAGCTGCCTCTCTGCATCTACCCAGAGACAGGGAAATCGCAGGGGATCTCAGGCCT
Source organism: Melospiza melodia melodia (assembly GCF_035770615.1). Classification (NCBI taxonomy): domain Eukaryota; kingdom Metazoa; phylum Chordata; class Aves; order Passeriformes; family Passerellidae; genus Melospiza; species Melospiza melodia. Next base: position 6,352,021 of record NC_086203.1, on the reverse strand, counting down.
GTGGTGCAGTTTGGGCTGCCTGTCAGCAGATGCCAAATGCCTTCCTGCAGAGGCTGGGGAGAAGCTGCAGCCAGGCCAGGCTGGCAAACAGCCCTGCAGGGCGTGGAAGCAGCAGCGGGGCAGCGAGGCTGCCAAGGATCCCTTGTGCCGGGCACGGCGTGTCCAGATGTGCAGCCAAAGCCCCCGGCTGCTGAGCCCCAGGACAAGGCTGAGAGAAATGCACCCACCATGCTGGCTGTCCACATCACTCCGTTTTTTTTCTGGATGTTGAGATTCCTTCAGGGACTCACTCACTCCTCCAGGTTTGCTCTTCCTTCTCAGGGGACCTTAAGAGAAATATTTCCATTTCCCATGAATGGATCCCACAAAAGCAGGGCTCAGCCCATGGCGTCAGCAGGGACACCTGTTTCTGTCCTGTCACCTGCAGTGATGCCTGCTGGCCGAGCTTTGGGCTCTGAGCTGGCAGCTCTCCCAAGGGAAAGGCCTTGACCTACCGTCACCATCTCTCCGTGGCCCAGTAATGGGTATGGGCTGGGAATCCAGATCAACGTCATCAACAGGATCATCGTCATCATCAGGATCATCTTCGTCATCAGGTTCATCTGCAAAGAAAGGCAGGACAGAACAGCTCCTGTGACACTGATGAAGATTCTCCTTCAGGCCCAAGTGGCAGTGAGGGCACCTGGGTGATTGGTGCCCTCCAAGGCACTCCCTCAGCTCTGCCTTCCACTCAGGAGCAGGGCCAGGGGCACCTCGTGCCTGCAGTGGCCCCACACTGGGATGGAAGGAGCCCCTCGCGGGGCAGTTGGGGCAGAAAGGACTCCCTGGAGCTGCCAGCAGCTCCAAATCCAGCCCCAGGCAGGGCCAGGGCTTGGGAGTGGCAGCAGGAGCAGCTCAGGCTCCCTGGGGCTGGCAAAGGAGCTGAGAAAGGCTCAGCCCTGGGGCACAGCCCTGGGTCTGGCCCCTTCCCTCTCTGCCCTTTTCTGTAGCTGCACAGAGCACACAGAAGGACACACTGGCATTGCACACTAGAGGAGGATGGAGAGATAAATACTCCTTCCTCCCACTGACAGCGATACAGTGGGACCAGTGTTGGGCACAAGAGGTGAAATTTGAAGGCCAGGATTTCCAGAATCCATCAAGCTTCAGAGGAGAGGATCTTTAGGGAAATGATGCTCTAACATTACTTGGACAATGATTACTCTGTTAGGAAAGGATTGCTGATAGCCTACCTTCACCAAGCTCCAACATCCCTATGCCATGCTTTGCCACCATTCCCAAATGATGCAAGTCAGGATCCCAGTCTAGAAAGGAGCACAGATGGGAACCGTTCCATGCTGTGCTGGGATCCCCTTCTGTAGGGAACCCAGCACTGGAAGGGAGTCAGGTAATTCTCTGTGCCAGGAGTGCCAAGCAGCAGAGAGGGCAGCTCAAGCCTCAGCAGGGCTCAGGCCCAGAGGCACAGCAATTACCTCCTGTGGCTGTTCCTGGCATCTCCTCCCTTCCTGCAGCAGAGGCTGGCAATGAGCCCCTGCTTCCTCCAGGAAACTGAGCCTTCGGCAAATCCTCTTCTTCCATCTCTGGAGAAAGGCAAAGGGGCAGCTGGATCAGGTGGGGCTGTTCCCCAATGGGAAGGTGGCATCTGCAGGAAGCAATGCATGCCCAAGTAATGGATAAGATGCAGAAGAAAGATCAGGTTACTGGGGCGTTGCAGCTGGTGTTCTCTGTCAGCAGATGCCCAATGCCTTCCTGCAGAGGCTGGGGAGAAGCTGCAGCCAGGCCAGGCTGGCAAACAGCCCTGCAGGGCGTGGAAGCAGCAGCAGGGCAGCGAGGCTGCCATGGATCCCTTCCTGCTGTGCCGGGCACAGAGTGTCCAGAGCCCCAGGACAAGGCTGAGGGAATGCACCCACCATGGCGTCTTTCCAGGTCACTCAGGAAGCTGGCCATGGGTCTGGACACCTCTAGAGACTTTCTGTCTCCTCCAGGCTTGTTCCTCCCTCTCAGAGGACCTTAAGAGAAGTGTTTGCATGTCAGAAGAGTGGACCCCACAGAAGCAGGGCTCTGCCCATGGGGTCAGCAGGGACACACTACTCACCCCTGTGATGGGAGCTGGGCTTGTGAGCAGCAACCCAGAAAGGAGCCTGAAAAGTCCTCCCTGCAGACACTCCTGTAACACAACAGCCACAGAAGCTTCTGTCACCTGGTTCCAGCCAGGTTGTCAATGATTATCCTCTGAGGGGAACATTGACAACATACCTGCAGGAGGCTTATGAGGTTGGAAATCCTCATGGAGCCAAGCTGCTGGAGAAACCTTCCTAGCAAGCTCATCTAGAGAGAAGCAATAACCCAAACCCATTTCCATGGTGTCCTGGGATCCCCCCTCTGCTTTTGGGACCTGGGCACTGCAAGGTGGTAGGGTAAGGCTGTGGGAGCCAGATATGAATGGACAATCCAGAGCTGAACAGGGGCCTGGGGAGCTCTGGGCTGGCTCCTGGTCATTCTGCACCCTCTTTGCAGGCCTGGGACACATCCCTGGAGAGGAAAGAGGGCCAGCCCAGGGCCTGTGGGGGCTGTCTCCCTCCCCCAGAGGAAACCCTCCCTAAAGGCCTGGGGAAAACCATCCCCAGCGCTTCCCGGGGAGCAGGGAGCGCTGTCCCGGGAAAGGGGAGCCAGGCTGCCGGCTCACCTGCTCGCCACGCTTGCAGCGGAGCAGCCTGGGCAGCCCTGGCAGGCAGGGCCACGGCCAGGAGGAGCAGGAGGAAGAGGCGCAGAGCAAGGGCCATGCTGCCTTGCCCTCTGCCAGTCCCGCAGCTCTTGCTGCCACTGCTGTCCTGACACCGCTGTCCCAATGTCAGCACCACTGCTGCCACCGCCGCTGCTGCTGCCGCAACAGTTGTGCTCAAGGACTGACTGCTCGCTCCTTGTGCTGCTGTGCAACCACGGGGCTCTGGCACCTCTGTGACCTCAGAGCCTGCTGTGACCTCATGGCTGGGGCAGGATTGCTTTGGAATGGATCTCAAGAGGTACCCTTCCAGCGAGGAGAGCCTGTCCCGCCTTGTGTCTATTTGCAATCTAGATTTTCTTTAAAAGAAGTGAGATACATGATATTGGAAAAGTGGAACATTTCCTGGCTCTACATACAACAGCAATGCCAAACCCAAAATTCCACTCATGTTGGCGATTCCAGCTATTGCAGGCAGCAGCAGCCCTGCCATGCTAACACTGAGTCCCTGCTCTGTGCTGTGCAGCCCTTTGTCCCATATTTTAAAAGTGAAGAACTTGATGTGAAAGCTTACAAAAATAATGTAACACAGGACATCATGGTAGTTGCACACTTCAGGGGACACCCAAACCCACAGCACAACTTATAGGTGTCCTCAGCCACCCTAAACTCCCCCTGTGTGCCTCACAGGAGACCCCCAAGTCCTGCTCAATTTACAGATGCCTCTGCACAACTTGGGACATTCATTAAATTCCATGCACAACTTCTTGGTATCCCCAGTCCCCTGCACAGCACAGAGGTGACCCAAAGCCCCTGCATGCCTTTAGAGGGACCCAAACATAACACTCAGGGAGCAGCACCAGTGCTGAGCCATCTTCTGTGTGTGTGTGTTCACCATGTGTCCCTGGGTGAACAGATGAGGCCTGGGGGGCAAATCCCCACTCTGCTCATAAGAGATGCAGGGCTGCCACAGGCCCAGTGTCTGTCGGGCTCTGAGCTCATCCCTCAGGCTATGAAGGACTTCCTTCAGAGTCCAGCCTCTTTCCATTATTCTCAAGGCAAGCACGTCCCGATGGCTTCCCTCTTTCCCTGGGCATGCCACTGGAGGAGGCCCAGGCCCAGATGACGCCAGGGAATGAAATGTGCCCTCAGCCCAGGGACGCTCAGCATGGGCTCCCCCAGCCCTGGGGACCCCGCCGCTGGTCACAGCAGCCCCTGCCTGGCTCCTGCCTGCCCACACCGTGGGCATCCACGGCTGCTCCTGGGCACGGAGCTCAGCCTGTGCTGCTGCTGGGTGGGCTTTGCTGCTGCTGCCACCCGGACACTGGGCTGACAGCTCCATCTCTTTATTGCAGGAGAAGAGCTCATTTGGGAAGTGCTGCAGTGCCCAATTTCTTCAGCCTGACTAGCTGCCAATTCCAACACCCAGAGTGGGCCGCCCCCAGAAAACTGTCAGCTCTGGGGTTTGGCTGTAGGGCACAGCTGCTTTACAGCACAGGTGGACTGCGCTGGGGTAGAGACAAGGAACAGGGAGAGCTCTTCTAGATGTTTATTCCCCGCAGAGTCAGCGACAGAAAGACACTGAATTAAAGCCGTACACCAATTTCCAAACTGGGGAGGTCCCTGGGCTGGATACAGTCCAGTTGGGAGAAACTGAGGGTGGAACACAAGGCGGGGAATACATTGTTTAAACCAATAGGGGATTACAGGGGAGGAGGACAACTTAAAAAAACCAATAGGGTTTCAAAGGATACCAAATTGATAGGGAAGTTTCTAGAGAAAGGGGTAGGCTTGGGGAGGGATTGACATTGAATGGGAGGAGGAACAGTGAACAAAAGTGCAGGTCTTTGGGGAAATGGACAACTAGGGAAAAAACCAGCAATATACAGGGGGGAATTGAGCAACCCATTGGCAATAAAATATGGTATAACAATACCAAAAAAGGGGGTGTTATAAAACTGACTACTAGGACCGAATTACAATCAAAAACATGCACCGCAACAGGGAAGCTCTCAATCAGGGCTCTGTTGAGCACTTCCAAATCTTTTCCTGGCATCAACAGAAGATCAAACTTGCCCTTATCCCAAGCAAACAGAGTGTTCCCCAACAGCACCCCATTCTGAGGTCCTCTGAGAAATGTGTATTTTATGATTGGCTTTTTGCAAATATAGCAGCCACAGGACGGCTGAGAAAGAATTTATTGCTCTCCTATCAGAATTAACTAATTTCTTCCTGCCTCGCTAAGCTCTCAAGAAGCTGGTTAGGACTAAGAGGGAGAAGTTGAGGATGACCAGACAGAATCCTGTGTTTGAATGGAATTTATGCATCATGTATGAGATGCATTAATATGCAACAGGTTATTGTTTCCAAGGGTTAATCCTCTGTTCAAGTGTGTCCTTTTTCGGGCTTATGCTTCCCAGAAAATAGGTACCCAGATGTCCGTAACTCTATCTTTCTATTGTCTCCTAATCCAGATTTTCCAAAATTTTTATCACTCTAATGATATTGTAATTTTTATAAATATTTTATTATTAATAAAATTTTAACATTTTCAAATCAAGTGATTGACATTTTTCACCCCTCTTCTGGGAATCAGGAACACGTGTGGTGGTTCCAGCTGCACCTGTGGGAGCAATGGGGAGCGTCAGCCTGTGCTGTGCTGCGCTGCTGAGCTGGCAGCACGGTGGATGCGGGCAGGACGTTCTCCGTTTCCCCCAGAGCTGGGGCCTGCAGGCACCTTGCCGCCCCTTGGCACAGGCTGTGCCACCCAACAAAGCCCAGCAGGCCGGGAGGAGAGCCCGGGGGCAGCGCAGCTGCTTGGGCAGTGGCTGCTTGGAGGGACACGGGCCAAAGCCATCCCTGAGCAGCCACTGCCAGCCCTGGCCCTCCCTGCCCCGTGACAGCTCCCCCAGGGCCAGGGCACAGAGTCAGGCCCTGTCAGGACCCAGTGCAGCCCCTGCCCAGTCGGAAGCCAAGGCTGGCTCTGGCCCTGGGCTCGCGGCAGGGCTCCCGCTCGGGGCTGCTCCTGTGCCTTGGGCCTCTGGGCACTCAGGGCCAGCTCCGGAGCAGCTGCAGCGGGAGGGACGTTGCTGCACGAGTCTCCTTTCCCCGGGGCTGTGAACGAGCTCCAGAGGCCTCCAAGCCTCCAGAGGTGCCTCCAGCTTTGGCTGGTGCTGGGCCATGCAAGGGCAGGACCTGGTGGAAAGAGGTGCCGCCACACAGCCCTGCTAAATGGCTGACAGTGGCAGAGCAATTACCTCCTGTGCCTGTGCCCATGTCTGGAATCTCCTCCTTTCCTTCAGCAGGGGCTGCCAGTCGGCCTCTGCTTGCTTGGGGAAACACTGCCTTCTGTCCTGCCTTTTGCTCCATCACTTGAAAAAGAAAAAGTTCAGCTGGATCAGATGGAACAATTTCTGATTTCTTTTGGTGGCATCTTTAGGACATCATGCTTATCAAAAATAGGGATAAGATTCAAAATCCATCTGGCCTTTTGGGGCTAGGCCACGGCCCACCTTCCTCCAAATAGCTGCCAGGCCTGAGCAGAAGGTGTGAGGGGATCAGGCCGGGCGAGGGCACACATGTGCATGGCTCTGTCCTGGCACCTGCAGCGATGCCCCCCTGGCCGAGCTTTGGGCTCTGAGCTGGCAGCTCTCCCAGGGGAAAGGCCTTGACCTACCCTCACCATGTCCCAGAGGCTCAATCCTGAACGTGGGTTGGGAAGCCAGATCACCTTCACCAACAGGCTCAGCTGCAAAGAAAGGCAGGACAGAACAGCTCCCGTGACACTGCAGGAGATCCTCAGGCTGCAGGCAAGGCTCAGCCCCGGGGCACAGCCCTGGGCCCTGCCCCTTCCCTCTCTGCTCTTCTCTGTGGCAGCACAGAGCACACAGAAGAACACACTGACATTGCACACAGAAGAAGGATGGACAGCTAAATGCTCCTTCCTCCCACTGACAGTCATCCTGTGGGATCCCTCAGGGCTCCAGAAGGGAGCAGGGCAAAGTTTCCAGAAGTGAACAACATTTAGAGGAACTTAAAGGAAATGCCATATGAGTGAGCTGTTGCCACATAGACATTGATTATTCTGTCAGGAAAGGTACGTTGAGAACTTGTCCCCAGCATCTGACAACATCTTCAAACCACCATTTACCAGCATTTCCAAATAACCCAAGTCATGATCCCAATCTAGAAGGGAGCAGAGATGCTTCAGAACCATTTCCATGATGTGCTGGGATCCCTTTCTGACTTGGGGAATTGGGCAATGCAAGGGGGTGGGGTAAGGCTGTGGGAGCCTGTGGCTCCTGATCACTCTCCAGACACTTTGCAGTCCCTGTGCAACATCCCTGGAGGGGCAGCTGGAGCAGCCCAGGGCCCTGGGGGTCTCTCGCTGCCACACAGGAAACCCTCACTAAATGCTCGGGGAAATCTGCAGTGCCACAGCTATTGTTCCCAACCTCTGTCCCGCCCTCCTGTTTGCCAACCTGCACAAGGAACAGCTTCCCCAGCCCAAGGGCACATAGCCAGGCTCTGTCAGGACCCAGTGGAGCCTTGCTCTGCCCCTCTACCCTTTCCCCACCATGGGCACCCCGTGCAGCCGCTCCCAGGTTTCGGGACGTGTCTCCCACGGAGGGAGCCCAGCAGGACAGCTCAGTACCCGAGTGCCCTGAGCCTGCTCGGGACAATTCCTCTGGGCTGTGCCCGTCTTGTCCGGGCTGTGCCCGCAGTGCCAAGCAGCAGAGAGGGCAGCTCAAGCCTCAGCAGGGCTCAGGCCCAGAGGCACAGCAATTACCTCCTGTGGCTGTGCCTGGCATCGTCTCCCTTCCTGCAGGAAATGCTGCCTTCCACAGAGCCTCTCTGTCCATCCCTTGAGAAAGGAAAAGGCTTGGTGGGATCAGATGCAAACATTGCACATCCAGGTGGTGGCCTCTTCAGGAGGCAATACTTGTCCACAACATGGATAAGAATCAGGAAAATCCTGATCCCCACAGGCTGTTGGGGCTTCCTACGACCCTCCCTCTGCAAAGCAGCCACACCTCAGGATGTGCTCAGACCCCGGGAAAATGCAGGGGATCCATGGTGCAGTTTGGGCTCTCTGTCAGTTGATGCCCAATGCCTTCCTGCAGAGGCTGGGGAGAAGCTGCAGCCAGGCCAGGCTGGCAAACAGCCCTGCAGGGCATGGAAGCAGCAGCGGGGCAGCGAGGCTGCCATGGATCCCTTCCTGCTGTACCGGGCACAGCGTGTCCAGATGTGCAGCCAAAGCCCCCGGCTGCTGAGCCCCAGGACGAGGCTGAGGGAAATACTCTCATCATTCCCTTTGTGCAGTTCTGTCACGATTTGATTAAGGATGGTATTTGGCTCATCATTTGGCCCTGTGACTTTCTTCTTCCCTCTCAGAGGACCTTAAGAGAAAGTGGTTCCATTTCCTATGAATGGATCCCTCAGAAGAAGGGCTCAACCTGTGGCGTCAGCAGGGACACACTACTCACCCTTGCGATGAGAGCCTGGCTTCGGTGAAGGAACCAGCAAAGGAACAGGAAAAGTCCTCCCTGCAGACGCATCTGTAACACAACAGCCACAGAAGCTTCTGTAACCAGGTTCCTGCCAGGTTGTCAACAATTATTCCGTGGTGGGACAATGAGAACAAACCTGCACGAGGCTCCAAAGGCTTCAAAACTTTCTTCAGCCAATCTAATGGAGAAATCTTCCTAGCAAGCTCATCTAGAACAGAGCAGAGATGAGAACATTTTTCATGGCATGCTGGGATCCCCGTCTGCCTCTGGGAAATGGGCACTGCAAGGGGTTCGAGTAAGGTTGTGGGAGCCAGATGTCAATGGACAAGGCCAAAGCTGCACAGGGGCCTGGGGAGCTCTGGGCAGGCTCCTGGTCACTCTGCACCCTCTTTCCATGCCCTGTGCAACATCCCTGGTGGGGCGGCTGAAGCAGCCCAAGGCCCTGTGGGCTCTCACTCCCACAGCTGCAACTCTTGCTAAAGCCCTGGGGAAAGCTGCAGCAGGCAGTCCCTCAGCTGTCCCCCTGTCCCTCTGACTCGCCTGCCCTTTCTCTTGCCTTTCCCACCTTCTTCTATCTCTCCATCTCTCTTTGCCTTGGGACCCCTTCTCCATCCCAAGGGCACATGGCCAAGCCCTTTCAAGACCCAGTGGAGCCTTGCTCTGCCCCTCTACCCTTTCCCCACCATGGGCACCCCGTGCAGCCGCTCCCAGGTTTCGGGACGTGTCTCCCACGGAGGGAGCCCAGCAGGACAGCTCAGTACCCGAGTGCCCTGAGCCTGCTCGGGACAATTCCTCTGGGCTGTGCCCGTCTTGTCTGGGCTGTGCCCGCAGTGCCAAGCAGCAGAGAGGGCAGCTCAAGCCTCAGCAGGGCTCAGGCCCAGAGGCACAGCAATTACCTCCTGTGGCTGTGCCTGGCATCGTCTCCCTTCCTGCAGCAGAAGCTGCCAATGAGCCACTGCTTCCTCCAGGAAACTGAGCCTTCATCACAGCCTCTCCATCTGCTTCTGGAGAAAGGATGAGGTACAGCTGGGTCAGGTGGGGCTGTTCCCCTTTGAGGATGGGGAAGCTTCAGGCGGCAATGCTTGTCACAGACATGGTTAAGAAGCAAGAAATCCCTATAAAATTTTTAGTGAGGCCAAGGCCCTCTACTCCAAACAGCTGCCCCTTCTGATTTGACTGGCGACAGGGAAATCGCAGGTGGTCTGAGGTCCGTGCTCCTGTTTGGTCTGCCTGTCAGCTGATGCCCAATGCCTTCCTGCAGAGGCTGGGGAGAAGCTGCAGCCAGGCCAGGCTGGCAAACAGCCCTGCAGGACGTGGAAGCAGCAGCGGGGCAGTGAGGCTGCCATGGATCCCTTCCCGCTGTGCCGGGCACGGCGTGTCCAGATGTGCAGCCAAAGCCCCCGGCTGCTGAGCCCCAGGACAAGGCTGAGGGAATGCACCCACCAAGCTGTGTCTCCAGGTCACTCAGCATCTGGTCCAGAAGTTCAGGAGGCTTCAAGGATTTATTTTCTCCTTTAGCTTGGGTCTTTCTTTTTGGAAGACCTTAACAGAAAGTAGTTCCATTTCCCAGGAATGGATGCCACAAAAGCAGGGCTCAGCCTGTGGTGTGGTCAGGAGGGACACACTACTCACCCCTGTGATGGGAGCTGGGCTTGTGTGCAGCATCCAGCCCAGGAGTTGGAAAATTCTGCTCTGCAGACACACATGTAGCTCAACAGCCACAGAAGCTTCTGTCCCCTGGTTCTTGCCAGGTTGTCAGTCATTGTTCTATGGAAAAACATAGATATCTTACCTGTGGGAGGTTCCACTGGATCCAAACTATCTTCCAGCCAAGGTTCCAGAAAAACATTTCCAGCATCCTGATCTAGAAGGGAGCACAGATCAGAACCATTTCCATGGTAGCAAGTGACAGCATGAGAGGACACAGTCTTAAACTGTGCCAAGGGAAATATACGTTGGATATTAGGAAAAAGTTTTTTACAGAAAGGGTCATAAAGTACTGGAATGGTTTGCCCAGGGAGGAGTGGAGTCATCATCCCTGGATGTGTCTTAAAAAAACTGGAAGTGGCACCTGGTGTCATGGTGTATTTGAGGTGTTAGGGCTGGGTTGGACTTGATGGTCTCTTGCAACCCAGTGATTCTGTGATTCATGGTGTGCTGGGATCCCCTTCTGCCTTTGGGAACAGGGCACTGCAAGGGGGTTGGTTAAGGCTATGGGAGCCAGGTGTGAATGGACAAGGCCAAACTGCACATGGGCCTGGGGAGCTCTGGGCTGGCTCCTGGTCACTCTGCACCCTCTTTGCAGGCCCTGTGACACATCCCTGGAGAGGAAACTGGGGCTGCCCAGGGCCCTGGGGTCTCTCTCCCTCCCCCAGAGGAAACCCTCCCTCAAGGCCAGGGGAAAACCATCCCCAGCGCTTCCCGGGGAGCAGGGAGCGCTGTCCCGGGAAAGGGGAGCCAGGCTGCCGGCTCACCTGCTCGCCGCGCTTGCAGCGGAGCAGCCTGGGCAGCCCTGGCAGGCAGGGCCACGGCCAGGAGGAGCAGGAGGAAGAGGCGCAGAGCAAGGGCCATGCTGCCTTGCCCTCTGCCAGTCCCGCAGCTCTTGCTGCCACCGCTGTCCTGACACCGCTGTCCCAATGTCAGCACCACTGCTGCCACCGCCGCTGCTGCTGCCGCAACAGTTGTGCTCAAGCACTGACTGCTCGCTCCTTGTGCTGCTGTGCAACCACGGGGCTCTGGCACCTCTGTGACCTCAGAGCCTGCTGTGACCTCATGGCTGGGGCAGGATTGCATTGGAATGGATCTCAAGAGGTACCCTTCCAGCGAGGAGAGCCTGTCCCGCCTTGTGTCTATTTGCAATCTAGATTTTCTTTAAAAGAAGTGAGATACATGATATTGGAAAAGTGGAACATTTCCTGGCTGTACATACAACAGCAATGCCAAATCCAAAATTCCACTCATGTTGGTGATTCCAGCTATCGCAGGCAGCAGCAGCCCTGCCATGCTAACACCGAGTCCCTGCTCTGCGCTGTGCAGCCCTTTGTCCCATATTTTAAAAGTGAAGAACTTGATGTGAAAGCTTACAAAAATAATGTAACACAGGACATCATGGTAGTTGCACACTTCAGGGGACACCCAAACCCACAGCACAACTTATAGGTGTCCTCAGCCACCCTAAACTCCCCCTGTGTGCCTCACAGGAGACCCCCAAGTCCTGCTCAATTTACAGATGCCTCTGCACAATTTGGGACATTCATTAAATTCCATGCACAACTTCTTGGTATCCCCAGTCCCCTGCACAGCACAGAGGTGACCCAAAGCCCCTGCATGCCTTTAGAGAAACCCAAACATAACACTCAGGGCGCAGCACCAGTGTTGAGCCATCTTCTGTGTGTGTGTGTTCACCATGTGTCCCTGGGTGAACAGATGAGGCCTGGGGGGCAAATCCCCACTCTGCTCATAAGAGATGCAGGGCTGCCACAGGCCCAGTGTCTGTCGGGCTCTGAGCTCATCCCTCAGGCTATGAAGGACTTCCTTCAGAGTCCAGCCTCTTTCCATTATTCTCAAGGCAAGCACGTCCCGATGGCTTCCCTCTTTCCCTGGGCATGCCACTGGAGGAGGCCCAGGCCCAGCTGAAGCCAGGGAACGAAATGTGCCCTCAGCCCAGGGACGCTCAGCATGGGCTCCCCCAGCCCTCGGGGCCCCGCCGCTGGTCACAGCAGCCCCTGCCTGGCTCCTGCCTGCCCACACCGTGGGCATCCACGGCTGCTCCTGGGCACAGAGCTCAGCCTGTGCTGCTGCCGGGTGGGCTTTGCTGCTGCTGCCACCCGGACAGTGGGCTGACAGCTCCATCTCTTTATTGCAGGAGAAGAGCTCATTTGGGAAGTGCTGCAGTGCCCAATTTCTTCAGCCTGACTAGCTGCCAATTCCAACACCCAGAGTGGGCCGCCCCCAGAAAACTGTCAGCTCTGGGGTTTGGCTGTAGGGCACAGCTGCTTTACAGCACAGGTGGACTGCGCTGGGGTAGAGACAAGGAAAAGGGAGAGTTATTCTGTATGCTTGTTGCCTGCCGACTCGGCGACAGAATGACACTGAATTAAAGCCATACACCGATTTCCAAACTGGGGAGGTCCCTGGGGAGGATACAGTCTTTAGCCAATTGGGAGAAACTGAGGGTGGAACACAAGGCAGGGAATACATTGTTTAAACCAATAGGGGATTACAGGGGAGGAGGACAACTTAAACAAACCAATAGGGTTTCAAAGGATAACAAATTGATAGGGAAGTTTCTAGAGAAAGGGGTAGGCTTGGGGAGGGATTGACATTGAATGGGAGGAGGAACAGGGAACAAAAGTGCAGGTCTTTGGGGAGATGGACAACTGTGGAGAGCATTATTAATAATTGGTTAGCTGAGAAAGGCCACACTGATATAATGCCACTGGTTAAACTGAAGGAGGAAAGTCAACAGTCAGCAAGCTGAAAGGAAGAGTCAGCAGCGACCTTGCTGCAACATGAGGATAGGGAGTTGAGATTAGTCCTGAATATATCCTAAGAATATGTAGAAAGTATCAAAAGTAGAACCATAGGAATGTAGAAGTAGGCGTAGGTGCTGATATGTAAGCTGACCAATCCTGAGCTCAACTTTTGCAATATGTATGAAGCTCATTATTAACTGTATTTAACCCGCCGTACTGATCAATAAAATTGAGCCTGTGATGATCAAAATGATGTCCTGGTTCCCTTCTGTCGACAAATGGTGGAGAATGCGGGCATAACCGAATCTCTGCCCTTTTTCTCGGATTAAAAGAAAAAGGGATTACGCCACGGTCCGGAAGTTGGGTTTGGGTCCCAGCAGCCGGGACGGTGCCGGAATTTGAAGCACCCTTAAGGTTCACAACTGTGACTTAAACCAATACGTGTCGCAGGAGCCTGGAGAGCTGCAACAGCGCGCGCTGATTAATAGGTATGGATAGGCAAGCGGCGTATGATTTATTTACCGCCTATTTAGAGCGGCGTGGGATAAAAGGGATAGATTTAAAAAAGGAGTTACCAGGGTTATTAGCTTATGGCCATGCTAAGGGTATCTTTTCTAATCCTCATACAGTTCATGAGTTATCAGAGTGGAGAAAGTTTGGGGAAATATTGTGGGATACAGTACTAGACGATGATAAGTCAGCAAAGAAATTCGGGAAGTTATGGTGGGTGGTGTATAACACGTTACTTCAGCAGGTCTCTGAGAGAAAGGCAGCAGAAAGGGCAACAGAAGCTCATAAGAGGAATATAGGGTATGGTCGTGAAGATGATCCCCTGGCACCCTCTGTAACTAAAGTACTTATGCCTAAGAGTCCCCAGCAAAGTGGTGTGGAGGATTTTTCTATAGGCGCAGTGGAACCGTCTGCACCTTTCCTGTCAGAGGGGGAGGGCGAGTCGGATGGTGGGGGTAAGAGCAAGCCAGCTTTGCCTCCGCCACCAGCTTCAGGCGGGTCGGATGGTGGGGGTGGGAGCAAACCAGCTTCACCTCCGCCACCAGCTTTGCCTCCGCCGCTACCCCTCAGTGAGCCGGCTCCGGTTACAGCTTCAGCGGGGGGGTCGCTTCCCCCGCACGAGCCGGCTCCGGCAGGGGGGTTGCTTCCCCCGCGCGAGCTGGCTCCGCTTGAGTCGGCTCCGGTTTCACTGTCAGCTCCAGCGGGGGGGCCGCTTCCCCTGCTTCCCCCGTGCGAGCCAGCCCCTGCTTCACTGCCTTCCCCATGCGAAAACTCGGTGTCTGCACCGAAGCGCCAGCAGCATAGCACCCTTAAAGAGTCAGATCCCATCCCAGGGGCACACCGTGATCCATGGGGGGAGATGGCTAAACAGAGGAGGGAAGCTTGGGCTGCTTTGGCGAAAGAAGTAATGCAAATGGGGGATGGTGAAGCGATGGAAATAGCTTCTAGTCTTGCACGTCCAGTTACATACACACCACAGTATGATGCACAAGGGAACCTTACGCATAATATAGCACAATATACTCCCTTAGATTGGAAGCTGTTAACTCAGCTACGTTCTACGGTTAGTCAGTTTGGAGTAAAAAGTGAACCTGTTAGGCAAATGTTAGATTATCTTTTTAATACTCAGGTTTTATGTCCTAATGATTTAAGAGGAATAGTTCGGTTGATATTCACTCAGCATCAGCAGTTATTGTTTAATGCACATGACCCATTACATGGAGTAATAGTAGAGGAGCTGATGGGCTTAGGGGCATTTTTTCGTACAGAGGCACAGATGATGTCGGGAGCAGATAAACTTAGAGAGTCTATGTGGTTAGTGTGTGCTGCAATAGATATGGTTAAAGAGCCAGGAGGGTTACCGGCTTATATGGGTATTAAGCAAGGAAGAGAAGAATCATTTGGAAATTTTATCCATAGAGCAGCTACTGCTATAGATCAGGCTGGTGTTGCAGGGCACTATTGAAGCAGTCTGCCTTGCAAAATAGCAATCCAGCAACCCAAAGAGTGTTAGCTACTTTAGGGGCAAATTGGACTATTGAGGAAGCATTAGAGCGAATGGCATTAATGCCAACAGCTTCACAGGCATTTATAGCAGAAGCCTTAAAGGAATTAGGATTAGGGTTGCAAAAGCATAGTCTACTCAAAATCAGGTGTTAGCTGCTCTTGCTCCTCTCCGAAGCGGCTCACTGGCATTCACGCAAGGAGGCTCGAGACCATTCATCAAGTGTTACCGATGCGGCAATGAGGGACAGACACAAGTTGCCGCCGTGACATCGGAGACACCAGCTGCTGCCGTAACATCGCTGCTACCTCCTGTCTGCAACCCGCAACAACAGGGAGCTTCGGCTTGGACTTATCAGCAGCAGTAGAGGTCACACTAATGACAAACCGGCCTGAGAGGATACCCACTGGAATAAAGGGTCCTCTTATATTAAATGGACAAACATGTGCAGCATTATTGCTGGGACGTTCCTCTATAACTATGTTGGGATTATTTGTTTTGCCTGGTGTTATCGATGCGGACTTTACAGGGGAAATACAAATTATGGCTTACACCCTTTATCCTCCGATTAAAATTACAAAAGGACAATGCATTGCACAATTGGTACCACTGTCACAAATGACATCAGGAATACAATCATTTACTGGGCAAGCACGGGATGAAAAAGGTTTTGGCTCTACTGGTGTTACACTTTTAACTGTGGATTTACAAAATAGACCAAAACAAAAGGTTGAAATTACCTATGGGCATCAAAGCATAACCCTTTATGGATTATTGGATACAGGAGCAGATACTAGCATCATTTCTCCAGAAGCATGGCCACAACATTGGCCTCTATTTCCCTCATCAAACATGCTCACAGGAGTGGGAGGATTTACATTGGCAAGCAGGTCGCCATCTTTGTCTGTGTGCATTGAGAATCAACAAATATCTGCTGTGTTTTCAATTGTTCAACTGCCTCCTACAGTTTCCTGCTTAATTGGAAGGGACATTTTAACACAATTGGGAGTGGTGTTAACTAATCAGCACCCTTTGGGGTAATTGCCATTGCTTGGACTTTCCCCATTCCACTCACCTGGAAAACGGATACACCGGTGATGGTTAAGCAATGGCCATTAAAAGGGGAGAGTCTTATCAATGCCCATGAATTGGTACAGGAACAATATACAAAAGGGCACCTACGACTGTCCCAAGCCCTTGGAATACACCTATTTTTGTAATCAAAAAGAAATCAGGGAAATATCGTTTGATACATGATTTGAGGGCTGTAAATGACCAAATGGAACCAATGGGGGCCTTACAGCCTGGTCTTCCAAATCCAGCTATGATTCCAGAACACTGGCCACTTTTAATTATTGACCTAAAGGATTGTTTTTTCACTATTGGCCTGCATCCTGATGACATGAAGAGATTTGCTTTTACTTTACCGGTAATAAATCGTGGGGAACCAGATAAAAGATTTGAATGGACATCTCTTCCGCAGGGCATGCGCAACTCCCCCACTTTATGTCAGCTTTATGTTGATGCTGCATTACAGCCACTACGTTGTAAATGGCCAGCAACTATAATATATCATTACATGGACGATATTTTGTTTGCACAGCAACAGCCATTCTCCTCTTTACAGATTACCACCATTAAAAATACTCTTGCTGCATATTCACTTGTTATTGCTGCAGAGAAAATTCAGACTACAAAGCCCTGGAAATATTTGGGATGGACTTTGACAGATCAAATAGTGATACCACAAAAATTGGAATTACAATTGGACATTAAAACTCTACATGATGCACAGAAGTTGCTGGGAGACTTACAGTGGCTGAAGCCTATTGTGGGAATACCAAATCATTTATTAGAAGCCCTACGGCCTTTGTTAAAAGGCGTGGACCCTACTACTCCTGTACACCTTACAAAGGAGCATCGTCTTGCCTTGCAGCAAATTAGTAACTGTGTACAGCAAGGGTATGTGTCTCGTCGACAACTCGACCACCCCATTGACCTTACTATTTGGAATAGCCCTTGGCACTTGCTTGGTGCTCTCTCTCAGCTGCAAAAGAAAACGGGGGAGATACGGGTGTTGGAATGGTTGTCACCACCACTACAGCACAAGAAAACAGTATCTTCAAAAATTGAACAATTGGCTGCATTAATCAAAAAGGGGCGTCTCAGAATTCTTGAAGTGGATGGTAGAGAACCTGCTACTATTAGATTGCCTATGGAAAAAGAAACCTTGGACTGGTACTTGATAAATTCAAAGAATTTACAAGAAGCATTATTGATGTCACCTGCTAAAGTAGAGACTAGTAAATTAGTGCCTAGAGTTTTGCAATGGATGACAGAATGGAACTGGATTACTTGACCTTTGAGAGAAGAAAACCCCATAGAAGGAGCTATTACAGTTTTTACAGATGCAGGAAAGAAATCAAGGCGTGCTGCTGTTACCTGGCAAGAAAAAGGACAATGGAAGCATCAACTCCTCACAGCAGACCCTGCAGATAGCTTACAAACTTTGGAATTGTTAGCAGAAGTATGGGCAGTGTCCAACTTACAGGAGCCTTTAAATGGGGTCACAGACTCTATGTATGTCGCAGGAGTAGTCAGACGAATAAAGGAAGCAGCAATTAAGGAAGTGAATAATAAACGATTGTATGAGTTACTGATACAGTTAAGGAAAGCTTTACGGGAAAGAGCAAACGGTACCCTTAAGCAGTATATTGAAAAACATCAAGATTTGGCAGATCCACAAGCATGTTTGGCTAAGGTTTTGTATGTGATTAATCATTTATGCATTTTTGGGGAAGATGATACCCCTCCTGCAATGAAACATCATCCGAGGTCAGGTCAGGAAAATACTAAGGAAACAGAGGTTTGGGTTAAGTATAAGAACCCAAGTACAGGATTATGGGAAAAACCTGCAAAAGTATTATATTGAGGTCGGGGGTATCTTTGTGTTTCCTCACCTACAGGGCCTTTGTGGGTGCCTGCTAAGTGGACTAAACCTGTTTTTGATGCAGCCTCTGGTGGATCGCCTTACGGAGGAGGACAAGGAGCGACTGGGGAAGAAACTGCTTCTAGTCCTACAACCACTACTGTTACAATTGAAGGGGTACTCGGAAGCGGTGGACAGAGCACTGACACATCACTACCGGACGGCCCAGGAGTTGATTCGTTTCATTGACTCATTATCAACTTTTCACTTAACAGATCCAGCGAAACTGTCAATTGCAATTGTGACAGTCAATTGTCTTGACTGTCACAATCCACATTGTGCTGCCTGGATAGCTCTACGTTGTGGGGGTTGTAAAAGAACTTTTTGGATAGAACAATCATTATTACGGGATTTGTGGTGTCATACTTGTGAACACGAGCATATGTGGGGAAAAAGCTGGCAAGATGAATTAAGGAGACAAACAGGGCAAAACGCATATATAGCTTTAAATCTTTATGAGTCTCCTGAACAGAAGGTTCTTGCTTATTATCGATGGGAAATACAATGTATTGTAAATAGAATTAAGGTTCAAAGTAAATCACGTATAGTTTCTATAAGGTGTAGGAAATTAGTGCCTTTAACACAGCATTCAGTTGTAGGACCCTTCCAAGGGGATCCTGATAGAGCATTAGATTGCTGCATTGATAAGTTGCAAAAATTAAGTTTGCAAGTGGCAGGACCAGTAAAATCAGGAGCAGCAAGATTGAAGACAGGTAAGAAAAAGAAGGCAAAAAAGGGACCGGTCTCATTTGAATAGGGGTATCAGTGATTGCTAATTAATTTTCTATGATTAGAACACTTTTACTGTTGTGGGACCCTCAGGAGGATATAGTTGTTGAAGAAGATAACGAACAAGAACTACGATTACGAAATAAGATATGCCTTGTGTTAAAGAAAGACCTTGAGCTGTTAGTCTCATACAGTAAAAAGGCTGAAGAGGCTTTGCGATCACCACCATTGAATTGGTTGCTTTGGATTGAAGAACCACAATTTTATACTGGTCCTTACTTATATTCACTTCCTTGTTATGTTTGCAAAAGGGATAATGATAAGTGCTATGCATGGGTAGCTTTGCATTGTGCAGATTGTAATCAGGTTTATTGGTATTCACAGAGGTCAGTGGATTATTTATGGTGTGCCCCTTGTTCTGGAAGGTGGATTCGAAATTATTTCTGGGTTAGAGCTCTTGAACAAAGTACTGGCCTGCCAGGACGGACAGGATTACAGCTCTTTGAGAGTGCAGAACAAGTGATTATAGCATATCTTAGGTGGAAGTTGCAGGAAGAACTTAGAATATTTGAAATTACTAAAGCCTCACGCATCATAGCAGCTCGCTGTAAAGCTGATTTGCCTTCAAACTTACCTCATGCTATACCTGTGAGCAAGGATGCTGATTTAGAATTAGATCAGTATATTCAAAAATTGACTCAGCCTTACAATAGACAATCTAGCAAACCAGGGAAAAGACAGCGAAGAAAGAAAAAACAACGCAAGCAGAAGGAAGAAAAGGAGAAGCAAAGCAAGCAGAAAGAAAAATGAGGTTTGTTTTTGTTATACTGCTCAATGCTGTAGCAAGTGAAGCAGTAGGAGTAACACACTTTAGTCAACCAAGGGAAAATTTATGGGTAACACTTGCTAATCAAACTAACCAATCATCACTTTGTCTTGGAGGAGTCACTAACCCATTTCGAACATGCCTGGTGGGACTTCCGGTGTGGGCTCCTGGAGAATTTTGTAGTTTGATAAACAATCAAACCTTATGTATGTCTAACATGTCAAACATCACATTGCCGATGCAACAAGGGTATACTGCAGGTCAGAGTGATGGCTATCGTCAATGCTTACTAATCCAATCACTTAACACCTCTTTGCATTCTCTTCCTGAAGAGTTGTATCTTTTTGGAAGTACAAATGCCAGCATATCTAACACTACAGCTGGTGGATGGTTTAGCTTCAAACTTTCGGGTGCTCAGAATTTAAACCAACCTAAAGAAACATGGGCCACCCTAGATTCATCCCTGAATGTGAGTGAATTCTCTCCACAGCATTACAGTCAATGTAACAGCACAAATATCACAGCACCAATGAAATTACCCACAGGAATATTTTTGATTTGTGGAGACAGGGCATGGAATGGTATACCAGCTAAACCACAGGCTGGACCCTGTTTTTTGGGAAAATTGTCACTGTTTCATCCTAATGTGTCCTTGCTAATGCAGCTGAGTCAAAATTCAAACAGGAGAAAACGTAGCATACATGACTTAGACTGCAGCAAGATAGGAGATCCACGGTTTTGGGGCCCATTCAAACAGGTGGTGGTTTCAACTATCTTACCAGGAGGATCTGCCAATAAAGCCATGAATTTAGCAAAACAATTAGGATGCTGGGCAAGGGATGAGCTGAACAAGACATCACAAATCCTAGACATGCTAACTGCAGATGTGCAAAGTGTTAACCATGCTGTTTTGCAAAATAGAGCTGCTGTAGATTTTTTGCTCTTAGCACAAGGACATGGATGTGAAGAGTTCGAGGGAATGTGTTGCATGAATCTGTCTGATCATTCAGTGTCCATTCACACTAAGATAAAAGAACTGCAACAGGGACTTCACAAACTTAAAGAAGAAGACGGTTTAGGAATTGACAAATGGCTTAAAGGCTTAGGACTTGGACCGTGGCTGAGGAACCTTGTGATCTATGCTATAGGACTGCTGGGTGTAATCTTACTGTTTTTGCTTATTTTGCCTTGTATCTTTAACTGTATTCAAAACATGGTCAGCCATACAATAGCAAAAACATGGCAAACTAATCTACTTGCACAAGAAGAAAACGGGGGAAATGTGGAGAGTATTATTAATAATTGGTTAGCTGAGAAAGGCTATACTGACATAATGCCGCTGGTTAAGCTGAAGGAGAAAAGTCAGCAAGCTGAAAGGAAGAGTCAGCAGTGACCTTGCTGCAACATGAGGATAGGGAGTTGAGATTAGTCCTGAATATATCCTAAGAATATGCAGAAAGTATCAAAAGTAGAACCATAGGAATGCAGAAGTAGGCGTAGGTGCTGATATGTATGTAAGCTGACCAATCCTGAGCTCAACTTTTGCAATATGTATGAAGCTCATTATTAACTGTATTTAACCCGCCGTACTGATCAATAAAATCGAGCCTGTGATGATCAAATTGATGTCCTGGTTCCCTTCCGTCGACACGAGAGCATCTGGGGTTGGACAACACAGCAGGATTGAGGGAAAAATTGCCCAAGAGCATTTGGAGTTGAATAACACAGCTGGGTTGAGGGATATCCAATAGCACCGGGACTGGCCAGTAACACCTAAACTTGTAATAGGTGATGTGAAAGTAAAAGGTACCTTATTGCTGTTTTGTGGTGTGTAAGAGTGAGACACACACAGAGTCAGCCTCAACTTCCCAGGCAGGTGGGAAGGCGGAGGCAGTGGAAAGAGGAGTGAGTGACCTGCACACTCACTGTAGCCTGCAGCTCCCGGGTAGGTGGGGGCTTCTGGGCCGAAGGGTACGAGTGACCCATGCACCGGGCTGTAGCTCCCGGGTAGGTGGGGGCTTCTGGACCCAAGAGGAGTGAGTGACCTGCGAACCAAGCTAGCGTTCCCTGGGTGTGGGAGGGGCTGTAGCTGAAGAGTGTGAAAGACACGCAGACAGCCTCACAGGTGAACGGACACCAGAGGCAGCCAGAGTCAGGGCCCTTCTAGGGGGCCTGGTGACACTGAGACCTGGAGGTAAACCCCAAAGCGAAAGAGGGGGCCACAAGGACCTGTGATTTCCTAGCAATAAGGATCCACTCTGTGTCTTGAGAGTGTGAAGGAATGCGTGAAAGTGAATGAGAAATAAAAGTGAGTCAATGTAGACGAATGAAAGTATAGGTAATGTCGATTGTGCATTTTAAGCCTTACCATATCTCCTTGGAGGGAGGTGGATTGTATTGAAAAGCAGTGTGAGAAAAAGGGGGGGGTTTTTTTTGGGTGTAAGTAGTTGAAAGAAAAGTGGTATTTAAGTTGTTAGTAAAAAGTGAAAAAGGGAAGCAGGAGACGAAGAGATAGAAAATTGAAAAACGAGACAGAAATCCAGTAAGGTAGATACAGGAAAAAGAATAGCAGAAAAAAATTACCAACAGAAATACCCCAAGATAGCACTTTGGGGGTTATGTTAACAAACAGAAATACAACTCCTTGCAAAATATAGGGTATGCAGAAGTTGATGAGAAAAAAAAAAAAAAAACCATGCAAACTTGTGAATTATATACTTAAAAAGAGCATTAGAAAATTTAACACAAAAGAAAGGAGTTATATATTGATTCAAGGTATGCCTTTAGAGTAGCACATACCTTAAGAGAAATTTAAAATGGGAGATTACTTAATTAAAGAAGAAAAAGATTAGTACATGAGAAACTTATTTTTGAGGTTTTAGAGGCATTAAAATTACCTAAGAGAGATAGCAGTAATACATATTAAAGGACACCAAAAGGTAAAGACCCAGAAATAAGAAGAAATAATTGGCAGATCAAGAAGCTAAAGATGCAGCAGAAAATAGAACTGAAAGAGTTAATATTAACTCCAAATGAAGAAAAATTGGAAATTCCAAAGTTTAGAGAAGCAAAAAAAGGGAATTAAAACAAGATAGGTGGCAAACAAGATGAATCGGGGAAATTGAAACATCTTGATGGAAGACAATTAGATAATAAAATGCTCACTAGGGAATAGCAGAGGACATGTATCAAAAAAAAACCTGGCGGGATACTCAGGCTTTGTGTGTTCATTTTCTTAAAGAACTATGGGTGCACTGAAACTTTTAGAGTAGAAAAACAAGTACCTGAAACATGTATAATTTGCCAAAAGATAAATAAAAGGGTGATAAGAAAAACAATATGAGAAAGTCGTGAGTTAGCTCGTCGACCATTTCAAAGTATCCAAGCAGAAGTTTAGATTTGTTAAGCTCTGGATTTATTTGTAAAAACCGTTTAATCCAGAAGAAAAAGAGTATACCACATGCTGGGGAGGGGGGAGGCTGTAAGAAAATAACATTTTTGAAAGGCAATAAAAGCAAAACGGGGAAAGTATAGAGCTGAGAACAAATTACCTCATCCATTCCCGTTCGTTCCCCCCCACTCGTTCGCACCATCCCTCCCAGCCCCTGTGCCGGCTCCAGCACAGTCCGTCTGTCCCAGTCCGGCCGCCTGGCCCGCGGCCGCTCCGCAGTTCGTGCAGGGGGTGCGGGTCTGTCCTGCCCTGTGCACCGCGGTTACCGCGCTGATCGCACCGAGGGGAGTCCCGTCTGTCCCGTCTGTCCCATCCCCGGCTGCCCTGACTCTGTCGGCTCCCGCCGCTGCAGCCGGGGTCAGTCGGCTGCTTTGTCTCTGCCAGATCAGCCACCATCAGCCATGTGGGGGCGATCCACGCTCCAGCTCGGCCTGCACCGGAACAGCCCCATGAGAGATCCCGGCTGCAGACCCCGCCTTTGGAGCCCCCAGACCCTGAGCTGTGCCGATCCCCTCGGGCCATCCCGGCTGCAGACCCCGCCTCTGGAGCCCCCAGACCCTGAGCTGTGCCGATCCCCTCGGGCCATCCCGGCTGCAGACCCCGCCTCTGGAGCCCCCAGACTCTTGAGCTGGGCCGAGTCTCCCCGTCCTGCCCTGAGCCCCGCTCCCTTGGTAACCACAGCTCCGGCTGCTCAGGGGAACTTTCTAAAATAATCACTTCATCGAAACACTAAAAGTTCAGTTAGAAGAAAACCCTCTCCTGATTCTTCCTAAAAATACGGGAGAAAGGCTATAGAAGATAAAAATCCAAAAAGAACGAGATAAAGAGATTGGTCTATTTCCATTAAGAGAGGTTCTCAAAGGAGGGGACGGATCAGAGTTTGTAAATGCTCCTTTGACTTCGTCTGAGGTCTGAATTGTTAAGAAATAAATAAAGGGGATATTTGGAGAATCCCATAGGCATAGCTGAACAATTAGACCAACTTTTAGGTCCAAACATTTATACTTGAGAAGAGATGCGGTTGGTAATGAAAATAATATTTTTCTCAGGAAGAAAAGCTATTAATGAGTGCAACTGAAATAAAAGCTTAAGAAAAAGATAATCTGCGGAGACCCCCAGAGAAGACAAAATGCCAACTGTACCTCCTGAGTGGGGTTAAAATAATGAGGAGGGGAGTAAACACATGAATTGTTATCGGAATTCCATAACCAAGATAATAAATGAGACGGCATATCAAAGGCAAAATGCCAGAAGAAAAGGTTTTTGAAGGGCAGCTTTTAAAGGGGAAAGAAGAAACTCCAACTAAATAGATAAACAAACCTGAGAGAAAAAGGAAAACGGTCCTAAGTAAGCAGAAGATCTGAAAATCTTTAAAAAATGGGCACATAAAAATAATGAAGTCATAGGTTCTAATTTTTTGGGGGACAAATACCATCTGGAGCCTATGATAACTTTAAAAGTGGGAGAATTGGAATTTGTAATAGACACAGGGGCAAAGAGAACCTGCCTGTTAAGTGTTCCAAAAGGTTTTAGTGTAAGCAAACATATAGTGAAAGTAACAGGGGCAAAAAGAGAAAGTTTGACATTTCTAGTCATTAAAGATGTGGTAATTGAAGGAAGAAACTAAAATTTAGATGGGAGATGTGTTATTGGTCCCAGGGGCAGGTAGCAATTTATTGGGAAGAGTCTTACAAGTGCAATCAAGAATAAGAGTTATATCAGAAAATAGGAAAATGACAGGTAGTTTTGAAATTAGGCCAAGAGGATGAAGGAAAAATAATCCACAAAGAAGTTTGGGCAGAAGAAAGAAATAGGGGAAGATTAAATATCGACCCCATAAAGGTTAGAACTGAGAGAGAAGAAAGAGAGAAGTAGAGAGGTAGTTGAGAAACTCTGAGATGTTAGAATGTGAAGTGATGACATCTTGGTGCTAGAAGAGAGTAGAAGTGTGAATGAAGATTTTTGCATGAAAAGCAGAGAACTATCTTAACACATGGTTGTTGGGAGGTTATTCAATGCCACACTGGGGTCCGGAAAAGCCTCAGCAGAACGGGCCCTGCTTGAAAGGAAAAGAGGATAAGTTGACTAGAGAAAGAAAAAGAAGGTCAGGAGCACCTGGGGACGCCGAGTTTGGGGTTGTCAGGGCTGGGAAGTGTCTGAGCGCTGCCTACGAGCGGCGGGGTCTCGGGGGCTGCGGCAGGGACCGATCCATGGAGGTGCCCCGGGCGGGGCTGGCAGCAGAGGACACAGGTTTGCGGCCAGGAGCGGGCTGGCTCCGGGGCAGAGCTGCCGGGGGGCTCCCAGACTGTCGGGGCCCCGAGCCCAGGACGGCAGCGTCGGCCCGGGAAGTGGGCCGGGAGAGAGAAGGGGAGAGAGAGAGAGAGAGGGCGAAAGAGACCCAGGGCAATCCCCAGGGTCCCCATGCCCGGGGCTGCTCTCCCCTGCCCCGGCCCTGCAGCCAAGGGGCCGCGCCGGGGGAAGGGCCAAGCACAGCACTGACAGCAGGGCTGGGAAGAGAGGGGCAGGGGGACTAGCGCTAAAAGATAAAATCAAAGCAGAGACTGCTGACTCTCCAAACCTCACAAACCGGTTTGTTTTTCTTTAGTAAGAAGTTTTTTTTGTTTTTCTCTTTTGTGTGTTTTGTTTGCTGTTAACGAGAAGGTTTTTTTCCTGAAGAAGAAGAGGCGGCTGTAGAAAAAGCTTTTAGCTAAACCCAGAAAGTTTAGAAGGAAAGCGAATAGTAAAAGTTAATGCAGTATTATCTTTCTTTTATTACTATGCTATTAAGAAGTCCTTTCCAGGTACTACTGAAGCAGCGATCAGAATCACAGAAAGAAGGTGAATTTCATGCCAGCAGAATCAAAAGACTTGTCAAGAAACCTGAAAAATGGACTATCACATTTAAACCGGGTGATACCAAACTGACTTTCCAATGGGGACCGAGTGGTAATACTTTGAGAAAACCCAAATGATCCAAGAAAAGTACAAAGAATAACACTGAATTAAGAAAAAAGATAATGCTTATATCACTGGTTTTGAGCACTGCCTGAATAAAACATCTCCTTGGGGTAGGAATACTTCAGATAGAAGGATCAAGACTGTTTTTGTATTCTGACCTTAGCCTGAGAATTGTACAGGGGAGAAGGGGAATTGCCATTTTCGTTAGTAAACTTTATTTGATTCATTCCAATACTGGACATGCTAGCTGGGTTATAAGCAAATGCTTAAATTGTGAGAGTAATTAGTATTGTAATTCGCAAAATTTATGCTCTTATTGCAAAAAGTGTTAAAGTAATAACTTGGTTTTGTGGATGGGAATTATTAGTGCCTGTTGAATGAGAGATACCTGAGGAACAGTGAGACCACAGTTAAAGAGTGTCAAAAACAATTTGCCTAGAAATTAGTTAAGAGAAAGCGACAAGAAAATAGAGGGCAAGACCAGATTGGCCTCTGTATTTTGCCCCCGAGAAGATCAAATACACCTGCTGTGGGTTGCAACCTCACAGGCATGGGAGGTGGGAGTATAAGCCATACTGGCCCTCTGTTATTCCTGTTTCTGGCACTCACTTGCTGTCTTTTCCCTTTCGGGATAACAGCAAGATCGTGTCACAAATGCTACAAAAGCATCATATGGAAAGAAACCAAAGTTCCTCTTTTATTACACACACCTATGTCAACAGCCACTGTTATGACCCATCCAAATTAAGAACTTGTAGGCAAAATAGAGTAAATTATTAGACTACAAGAAACTTAAGAAAAAGTGGCAATAGATTTAGAACTGAATGTCCAAAAGGAGAGAGATGGATTTGTTTTAAATTTAATCTTGAAGATACAGTTCAAGATTTGGGGAAAAAAACCAAATAATAAACGAAAAGGTGAAACCAGCACAGCAATCTAACTCTGTATTGACTCCAAACTATCTGTTGAATTGTAATACAAGATTCCAAGCAGTTATAGAAATGATAGCAAAGAAGGCTGCCCAGGCATTAAAGTTAATATTAAGCCAGCTAAGCCAAACGAAAACTGTAGGGTATCAGAATAGGTTGGCTTTAGACTATTTATTGGCCAAAGAAGGGGGTGTTACTGGAAAGTTCAATATATCAGATCGTTGAAAATTGATGACCACAGAAAAGTCATTCTAGCAAAAGCAAAAGAAATCAAAAAGAAAAATATATATGCATATAATAACCCAGGTACCAGTCCAAAAATTAGAAAACAATATTAAAATCTAGCTGGTGGTTTAATGCATTAGAAGAAATTAAGATCTTTCATTTTGTGTTACAACTGTTTTTATATTTCTTACTTGTGTAATCCCCTGTTTCACTTTGCCAGCATAGTCCAGAAGACGCGAGTAGAAAAAAATATTCCTCAAGCGAAATGATTTACAAAGAAAAAGAGTGGGGATTGTGAAAAATGCATGTATTTTATGATTGGCTTTTCACAAATATTAAAATGAATATTTTATGTGTTCTGCTAGAAAATAATGCTGTATTGATTTTCTTAAGTACCGTGTAAAATATAGTTTTAAGTTATAAAAATTGTTAAAATAGAAACGATGCTATGTAGGATGCTTTGTTTAACAGAAAGGGCTTGCAGCGAGATAGCAGCCACAGGACACCTAGATCTTTCAGAGAAAGGGAATTTATTGCCTTCTTATCAGAAGAAACGAACTTCTTCCCGCCTTGGAGGCGCTGTTAGGATTAGAAGGAAGAAGCTGACACACACCAGACAAAATCCTGTATTTGAATGGAATTTATGCCTCAGGTATGAAGTGCATGAATATGCAACAGGCTATTGTTCTTAAGGGTTAATCCTTTGTTAACGGGTGTCCTTTTTCGGGCTCGTGATGCCCAGATAAAGGTACCCGGAAGTCCGTAAATCTTTGTTTTTATTGTCTCATATTGTCGTAATTCAATTTGTCCAAATTGTTATTACTCTACTTGTGTTACTATTTTTATAACTATTTCATTACTATTAAACTTTTAAAAATTTTAAAAGCAAGTGATTGGCGTTTTTCACACACCCCCACCCTGTGAGGGCGCCCCGGGGTCCCACTAAGCCGCACGGGTAATACTCACCCCGCGCGGGGACGCGACTGGCTGGAGCAGCTGAAACCAAGTCCCCGTCCTGGAATCGGCCCGCTGTGGGTGCAGCGGGGTCCCGACTCTGCCCCCACGCCTTCTCTGCCGGCAAAAACGCGATGAAGAAGACAAGGGAAGGTGGAAGTCCAATAGCTACTGTAAGCCACGCATGAAATTACCAGCTTCTTCGTGGCCGTCGTGGGAGAGGAACACGTGGGCGCCACCTGCAGTATCCCCGGTCTCTGGGCTTGTATGAGTCCAAACCCGGCTCACTCAGGACCCAAGCCCACACAGAACCACATGAACGAGATAAAAGACGAAGAGCGCTCCCGGCCACGTGGGTCAAAGTGTCCAGTTATTCGTGAGGGACAGACCACCGAGCGCAGGCGACCACCCAGGCAGCAAAGAGGGCGTGCCACAGCTTCGGTGGGCTTTTATGTGCCAGGTGGGGCGGGCGGGGAAAGAGGGCCACGGTCAGGGGGAGCGACATCCGAGAGGGGTGGGGGGAGGGACCATCCGTGGGACAGACCATAGGGGATACAGAGAGCAGGGGGGTGAGGGAGGAACCATGTGGGGGGGAATATACCAGCCACGTGCTCAGTAAGATTTTTTCCCAACACCCAGTGCAACCAACTAAATACCGAGTGCAATACAACCCAGTGCAACCAACTAAATACCGAGTGCAATACAACACCCCTCTGCCCTTTCCCCACCATGGGCACCCCGTGCAGCCGCTCCCAGGTTTCGGGACGTGTCTCCCACAGAGGGAGCCCAGCAGGACAGCTCAGTACCCGAGTGCCCTGAGCCTGCTCGGGACAATTCCTCTGGGCTGTGCCCGTCTTGTCCGGGCTGTGCCCGCAGTGCCAAGCAGCAGAGAGGGCAGCTCAAGCCTCAGCAGGGCTCAGGCCCAGAGGCACAGCAATTACCTCCTGTGGCTGTGCCTGGCATCGCCTCCCTTCCTGCACCAGAGGCTGGCACAGAATCACTGCTTCCTCCATGGAACTCAGCTTCCAGCACAGGCTCTCCTTTCATTTCTGAAGAATGGAAAAGAGACAGCTGGATCAGATGGAAACACTCCTCATTGGGAATGGGGAAGATGACAGATTCAGGTGGCAATAGTTGCAAAAGGCATGGATACGGATCAGAAAACACCCTGGATTTTGGCACTGTCCCAGACTGGTCCCTTCTCCAAACAGCCCCTACACCTGATGTGCCCGGAGACAGGGAAATTGCGGGGGATCTCAGGGTGTGCATGGCCTGTGGGGTATCCCGGGTTCCCTGCTGGGCTAATTTGCCCCCGAGCAGGCAGCACTGGCTGGATACCTCAGTCCTTCATGGGGACAGAGTGTCCGAGTACCCAGGCCACGCTCAGCCGCTGGCTACCTTAGCAAGCCCAGTGGATATCAGCTCTTTAGTGATTATCAGCTCTCTTATGGTTTCAGCTCTTTGCTTGCTAAGGCGCCTTGCAGGCTAGCCGGGAAGCAGATGCTGCCAGAGAGGAGAAGAAAGGTCCCGGTGTTCCACAGCGAAGGTTTTATTGAGGGGTGTGTGAAGGGTTCTAGAGATGGCTCCTCTCCAGAATGGGCTAAAACAGCTCTATATATGGGGTGTAAGGGGATCCATACTTGTACAATAGTAGGGGATAAGGGGAATTGACCTATGGAGTTACAGAGAGATATGCTGGGGTCCGAAAGGAGGAAGGCAGGGGCTTCTTTTGCTACTTCATCATGACTTGGCAATTCCTGTCTTTAAGCCTCGGACCTCCATGGGGCCCTAGCATGATCGGAGCCTGCTACAGTGGTGCATTTTGGTCTGCCTGTCAGCTGATGGCCAATGCCTTCCTGCAGAGGCTGGGGAGAAGCTGCAGCCAGGCCAGGCTGGCAAACAGCCCTGCAGGGCGTGGAAGCAGCAGCGGGGCAGCGAGGCTGCCATGGATCCCTTCCTGCTGTGCCGGGCACGGCGTGTCCAGATGTGCAGCCACAGCCCCTGGCTGCTGAGCCCTGGGACGAGGCTGAGGGAAATGAACCCCCCTTGACTTCTCTGAGGTATTTCCTTCTGCATTTGCTTCATGTGTTTGGATGGTTCCAGGGATATCTTGTCTGTTGTGTGTTTGATCTTCCCTGCCGGGGGCCCTTGGAGCACAATATTTCCATTTCCCAGGAATGGATGCCAGAGAAGCAGGGCTCAGCCTGTGGGGTTAGCAGGGACACCCAACTCACCCCTGCGACGGGAGCCTGGCTTCTGTGCAGGAATGATCACAGGGACAGAAAAAGCCCACCCTGCAGACACATCTGCAACACATCAGGCACAAAAATTTCTGCCATCCCTGCTCAGCTGCACGGGCACCACTGAGCCGCAGGAGCGGTGAGGGGATCGCGCAGGGCGAGGGCACACACGTGCATGGCTCTGTCCTGGCACCTGCAGCGATGCCCCCCTGGCCGAGCTTTGGGCTCTGAGCTGGCAGCTCTCCCAGGGGAAAGGCCTTGACCTACCCTCACCATCTCCCAGAGGCTCAGTCCTGGATGTGGGTTGGGAAGCCAGATCACCTTCACCAACAGGTTAGGCTGCAAAGAAAAGCAGGACAGAACAGCACCCGTGGCACTGTAGGGGATCCTCAGGCTGCAGGCAAGGCTCAGCCCCGGGGCACAGCCCTGGGCCTGGACCCTGCCCGCTCTGCTCTTCTCTGAGGCTGCACAGAGCACACGGAAGGACACAGTGGCATTGCACACGGGAGGAGGATGGACAGCTAAATGCTCCTTCCTCCCACTGAGAGTGATCCTGTGGGATCCCTCAGGGCTCCAGACAGGAGCCGGGTAATGTTTTCAGAATCTTTGAACCTTAAGATTATGTTAAAGGAAATGGCTTATGAGTGAGCTCTTGTCACATTGATTATTCTATCGGGAAAGGCACACTGAGAACTTGCCTCCAGCATCCTCCAAGAACTTCAAAACATGATTCATCAGGCCTTCCAAAACACCCGTGTCATGCTTCCAGTCTAGGACAGAGCACTGATCAGAACCATTTCCGTGTGGTGTTGGGATCCCCTTCTGCCTTTGGGAACAGGGCACTGCAAGGGGCTTGGTTAAGGCTATGGGAGCCAGGTGTGAATGGACAAGGCCAAACTGCACATGGGCCTGGGGAGCTCTGGGCAGGCTCCTGGTCACTCTGCACCCTCTTTGCAGGCCCTGTGACACATCCCTGGAGAGGAAACAGGGCCAGCCCAGGGCCCTGGGGGCTGTCTCCCTCCCCCAGAGGAAACCCTCCCTGAAGGCCTGGGGAAAACCATCCCCAGCGCTTCCTGGGGAGCAGGGAGCGCTGTCCCGGGAAAGGGGAGCCAGGCTGCCGGCTCACCTGCTCGCCGCGCTTGCAGCGGAGCAGCCTGGGCAGCCCTGGCAGGCAGGGCCACGGCCAGGAGGAGCAGGAGGAAGAGGCGCAGAGCAAGGGCCATGCTGCCTTGCCCTCTGCCAGTCCCGCAGCTCTTGCTGCCACCGCTGTCCTGACACCGCTGTCCCAATGTCAGCACCACTGCTGCCAGCGCCGCTGCTGCTGCCGCAACAGTTGTGCTCAAGCACTGACTGCTCGCTCCTTGTGCTGCTGTGCAACCACCGGGTCTGGGACATCTGTGACCTTAGAGCCAACTGTAAATACCTGTAACCATCAATTATCGCTGTGCAGTTGGAGGGAAAACTTCCCCCACTGTACCCAGCACTGCATTGCTCATACTTTACCATATTAAATAATAAATTCATTGCTGCTTGAATATTGGCCTAGTCAGGCTTCTTATTCATAACAAGGACAAGGTAGCAGAGAACAATGTAAAAATCAGCTGAAAATAAAAGGAGGAAATGCTAAAGGAGTTATTTGTGCACATTTGGAGATTTATTTTTCTTGGGTGCAAAGCAAAATCAAAAGGTCCTAAATGCCCATAAGATTGGAAATGTGGAATGTCCTCCATAGCAGAGTGTTGGACCTCTGGATCCTTAAAACAATTTTATGGTGGTGGAACAGTGGCAGCTTGAGCTGGTGCCTCTGGGGGACCCTGAACAAAGAACCCCTGGGCTTTGATACCCTCCCAGGTGAAGTGTGACAGTCTGGGGTATTGCTGCTGTGTCCGAGTGCCCGGGCACTGGCTGGCACCACAGGTCCCCAGTGCCTCTGCTGAGCCATCCCTCTCCTACAGTCAAGTTTGGTCTGTCACATTTGGCTTTTCTCTCTGATGCACTAGCAGGACCACAAGAGCACGTGGTGCTGAGGATGTAAAAATGCCTGTTCTGGCTGGAACCTTGCTGTTGTGTGACAGCCTGCAGGCAGAGCGGGCAGCTGGAGGGATGTTGACTCGTGTCCCCGGTGCCAGCCGTGCTGCTTACATGAGAGCTGCTGGGTGTTGGTGCTCGCTGGTGTTAGAAATAGGGCCAGGAGAGGAGCTAATTTAAAATGCCTTTATTAAAGACAGCTCTGGGTGGGGAACCCGAGGTGTCACGCACACCGCCACTGCTCCCACTGGACGACGCTGAGGAGGAAGAGTACAGCTTTGTCTCTCGGCACAGCTGGGCCTTCCATCCTCACCAGAGTCCTTAGGAAGGCAAATATTGGCTCACAGCCGAGGGGTATCTTCCAAGCTGGGTACTATCAAAATTATGGGGACAGGACGGAATCCGGCTCTGGCCAAGAGTGGGTGGCTTAGTGTGGTTCTGATGGGCTAAAGTCAAAGTTTATGTGCTGGTTTGTTGTTTTGAGAGGGTTCATATAGTTCCCACAGCCTCTCATTTAAATTCACTCCGGGTGCAAGTCCTCGTGCGAGGAGG
The DNA here is from genome assembly GCF_035770615.1 of Melospiza melodia melodia. Classification (NCBI taxonomy): domain Eukaryota; kingdom Metazoa; phylum Chordata; class Aves; order Passeriformes; family Passerellidae; genus Melospiza; species Melospiza melodia. Next base: position 6,319,419 of record NC_086203.1, on the reverse strand, counting down.
GGAGTAGGAAAAGTGGTTCCCGAAGGGAATGGATACAAATCCCGGGTGAGACGGAAAGGGGAACAAATACAGAGAATGACGGGGAAAGATAAAAATACAGGGTGAAATAGCAACATCTAACAGCGGCAGCTGAAAGCAAGTCTTAGAATACTAACATTCAAAGTTTAACAAATGACTAACACGGGGTACAAATACAGAGTATGACAAGAAGAGATACGAATCCAGGTAAAATAGTAACAGTCAGCAATGGCAACTGAAGGCAAGTCCTAGAACTCTAACAGTCAATGTTTAACAACAGACCAATACTTCAAATTAAGACCTTATCAATTTCATTAACGTCAACTACCAATGACAACTCTGAAAAAGAGCTCTGATCTCCAGGATTTCATTCCTCACACTGGGACCCGGCCTGGCCCGGCACCACGGGGAGTTACAAAGCGTCTTCAAGGAATCCCTGTGGCATTGTGTGTTTTTTACGGGTTTTATTGTAAAGTTGGTTATTTTGGAAATTAGGATTTTGGTTTGACCCTCGGTTCCCCCCATGTTCTCCCTCATAAAGGTTTCTTCCTCCGGCCAGTTACCTGTCCATCATTGTAAGCAGCCTCCTTTCATTTCGAGAAATTTCTGTGTCAATCTTGCCTTACTTAACACATGATTTGTCCCCCGACCCTTCTCCCTCCCCAGTGCCATTGCTATTGGTTCGGTTGTGTCCCTCGCTCCTCCCCTGGGCTTCGTTCATTGGTCCCTTGTGTCCCCTCGTGTCACGCCCTTCGCCTTTATAACTGCCCCCCCCCAACAGTTTTTCTGTGAAACCGGTGCTGGCCGCGGCTGTGTCAGTAGAGCGTCTGGGCATTTCTACGTGTGTCCAGTCCTTCCTTCCTTCGCCTCAGTGCTTCGCAGTGCTGCTCTCGCCTGCGTCGCTACACCGCAGACGGAGCCAGAACTCGGGGTCCTGGAAACGAACCTGAGAGTGGCGGGATTCGTGGTCTCCACGCGTCAGCTGCTGTGGCTGCGGGACGAGACTGCAAATCCCCAGGCGTTAAAGCGCACGATTTAGCCTGGGATTTTAAGTTGTTTCGCAGTAAAGCTTGTAAAAGGCCTGAGCAAGTCTCCTATGAATTGTCTCCCTGGCAAGCCCAGTCCCGGCCCCGAAGGCCCCTCAGCGTTGTCAGGGCAGTGGCAGGAGCCGGCAGCTCGCCCAGAGCGAGCCCCTGCCGCCCGGGATGGCCACAGGAGACGCGGGCGGGCGGGCGGCGCCAGGGCCCTGCGCGGGGCTCCCCAGGCTCCTGCGGCATCGGTTCCGTCCCCTGGGGCGCCGAGCGGAGCCCGGAGCCGCCGCTCTGCCCTGCGGGGCTGTGTGTGCCCGGCTCCGAAGGAGGCAGGGCCGGGGCTGTGGCGCCGCCTGCGCCGTGCCCGTGCAGCGCGACCCGGCGGGGCAGCTCCGGCTCGGCTCGTCGCCAGCGCCGTCCCGGCACGGCGGCTGCCCCAGGGCCGCGGCAGCCCCGAGCCGGACGGGCCCGGAGGGCCTCGGGAGGGAGCGCGGGAGGGCCCCGAGCCCTGCGGGCCTCAGCAGAGACTCCCGCCCCACTGCGGGCAGCAGGAGGGGTGCAAAGCCCCGTGACGCTTATGAGAGCCCACAGCCCTCTCCGCATCTGAAGTGAGAACCCAAAACCCCGTCATGTGCCTCAGCAGAGACCCCAGCACCCTGCACACTTTGGGAGAGATCCCTAACTCCGTGCATGCCTCACACAAAATTCCAAATCCTTTGCATGACTTGAAGTGGACCCCAGCACCCTCCGTGCCTCAGAGGGAGCCTGAAATATCCCTGTGTGTCCCACAAGGGACCCCAGCCCCTCGTGCGCCTTATGGGGGCCCACAAAGCCCCCAGGTGCCTTACGGGGAAGGCTAGGGCAGCTAGGGCTAGGGTTCTGACCAGGAAACGGAGTGTGGCTGCAGCTGGGCTGTTGTGCCTCTGGGGCTGTTCATCAGCCCCATCGGGCCCCAAGGCCACACAGCCCTTCCCTTCCCTCCCCTTCTGGCCCTCGTCCAGAGGAGCAGACCCTGTGCAGCACCCTGCATTGGTGATGGGCCATCAATTAGGTTCTATCAAGTGTGTGTTAATTAGGGTGGGGCTTGGTTTTGCCTGCTGGAATTGCTGGTCAGGCTGTGTCCCTGGAGATGCTCTTGGTGGCTTCCCTCTTTTCCTGGGCTTGCCACTGGAGGAGGTGCAGGCCCAGATGATGCCGGGGAAGGAAATGTGCCCTCAGCCCAGGGACGCTCAGCATGGGCTCCCCCAGCCCTGGGGACCCCGCCGCTGGTCACAGCAGCCCCTGCCTGGCTCCTGCCTGCCCACACCGTGGGCATCCACGGCTGCTCCTGGGCACGGAGCTGAGCCAGTGCTGCTGCCGGCTGGGCTTTGCTGCTGCTGCCACCCGGACACTGGGGTGACAGCTCCATCTCTTTATTGCAATTGAAGAAGGGGCCATCACCTACCTGGGTGGGGATGGGGGGGATGGGGGGTGTGAAAAATGCATACTTTATGATTGGCTTTTCGCAAATACTAAAATGAACATTATAGGTGTTGTGTTACAATGTAATGCTGTATTAATTCGTTTAAGTAGTGTGTTAAATATAGTTTTAGCTTATAAAAAATGTTAAAATAGAAGCTAAGCTATGTGAGATACTTTTTTTTTAAAAGAAAGGACTCACAGCAGGATAGCAGCCACAGGACATACATCTGTCAGAGAAAAAGAATTCATTGCCCTCTTATCAGAAGAAACAAACTTCTTCCCGCCTCGAAGGCACTGTTAGGATTCAGAGGAAGAAGTTGATGATGAGTGGACAGAATCCTGTATTTGAATGGAATTTATGCATCATGTATGAAGTGTATGAATATGCAACAGGGTATTGTTTTTAAGGGTTAATCCTCTGATAACGGGTGTCGTCTTTTGAGCTTGTGCTGCCCAGAAAAAGGTACCCGGACGTCCGTAACTCTTTGTTTCTATTGTCGCATATTGTCCTAATTCAAATTTTGCAAATTATCATGACTGTAATTGTATTACTATCTATATAACCATTTTATTAAACTTTAAAATTTTACAATCAAGTGATTGCCATTTTTCACAGGGGTGTAACCTACAGGGTTGTTTAGAGGGCAGGGCCAGGGGGCTCTGGGGCAGAGGAAGGGACGTGTTGGTCTCAGGAGGGGCTGGAGGGTGCTGGGCTGCTGCTGGGGTCTATAGAAGAACTGGGGAATGGGCTGGGGCGGGACAGAGGAAGATCAAAAAGGGGATGAGGGCAGCTCAGGGATACACATGGGGAGAGGAGGTGGCAGTGGGATCTACACTGGGAGAATAGCAGGTTTCGTCTTAGATGGCCGTTCCGGGGTCCTCTTCTCAGAACTCTTGAGAGGGCTGCCCAGGCCCTCCGGGTGTGAGGTGCTGCCGCCTTTAAACTGCTGTGCAGAGGTGAAACTGTGGAGAGAGGAGGTGGCTGAGGCCGCAGCTGCCAGTGGCACACAGGGAGCCTCCTGCACAGCAGGGCCCAGAGCTGGCAAGGCTCCCCAGCACGGCTGGAGCTGCTGGCACAGCTTGGCCCAGCTGCACAGCTGTCCCTCAAGGCCCCGGCGAGCAGGGCACGGCTCTGGGCAGGCTCCCTGGCCAGGAGCGGGCCCCAGAGCGCCTCGTCCCTGCTCTTTCTCCTCCCCACCGTGCTTTGCCTCTGCCCTGTGCCCCTGGGGTTTGCCTTGGCCAGGCAGCCTCAGTGGGAGCCAGCACTGGCTGCAGCCCCTGCGGGACCCCCAGGACAAGGCCCAGCAATGAGGAGGCCAATGAAAGCTCTGGGCAGCAGCAGAACCCTCAGCAGAGTTCTTTGGACAATCATGGACTGGCCACACCGACACCGCAGCCTCACTGGGAATGTTTCCTGTCTGCGGTAGACTTTCAAAAGAAGCTGTTTGATGGGGAGAGCAACAAAACACTCACCCGTTTCTCTTCCAGGAATACCAGATTCCAAAGCAGCACAACATGAAGACAAGCTCCAAAAGAAGTAGACCTGCCAGTAACCCCAGCCAGCAGCCTGTTCCCTGACAGAAACCCCCTCCAGGGCCCTCCTGGGAATCAGGAACATGTGCTGTGGTTCCAGCTGCACCTGTGGGAGCAATGGGGAGTGTCAGCCTGTGCTGTGCTGCACTGCTGAGCTGGCAGCACGGTGGATGCGGGCAGGACGTTCTCCGTTTCCCCCAGAGCTGGGGCCTGCAGGCACCTTGCCGCCCCTTGGCACAGGCTGTGCCACCCAACAAAGCCCAGCAGGCCGGGAGGAGAGCCCGGGGGCAGCACAGCTGCTTGGGCAGTGGCTGCTTGGAGGGACACGGGCCAAAGCCATCCCTGAGCAGCCACTGCCAGCCCTGGCCCTCCCTGCCCCGTGACAGCTCCCCCAGCCCCAGGGCACAGAGTCAGGCCCTGTCAGGACCCAGTGCAGGCCCTGCCCAGTTGGGAGCCAAGGCTGGCTCTGGCCCTGGGCTCGCGGCAGGGCTCCCGCTCAGGGCTGCTCCTGTGCCTTGGGCCTCGGGGCACTCAGGGCGAGCTCCGGAGCAGCTGCAGCGGGAGGGACGTTGGTGCACGGGTCACCTTTCCCCGGGGCTGTGAACGAGCTCCAGAGGCACCTCCAGCTTTGGCTGCTGCCGGGCCTTGCAAGGGCAGACCCTGGGGGAAGAGCTGCTGCCACACAGCCCCGCCAAGGGCTGAGCCCTGCTGAGCCTGGCACAGCAATTACCTTCTGTGCTTTCACCTGTGCTTGCCATCACATTTGTTCCTGCAGTAGAGCCGGACACCGACCCACTGCTTGCTCCGGGTTGTGGCTCCTTCTGCACAGAATTTTGTCCCATCACTTGAAAAAGAAAGAGGCACAGCTGGATCAGATGGCAACATTCCCCATTTGGGGGGGTGACATTGGCAGGAGGCACTGCTTGTAAAAGTCAGTGAAAAGACTGGGAAATGCCCCTGCTGTTGGGGCTGGGCCGGAACACTCCCTCCTCCAAATAGCTGTGCCTCCTGATCAGCTCAGAGACAGGGATGTTGCAGTGGGTCTGAGGCCCGTGGTGCGGTTTGGACTGTGTGGCAGCTGATGCCCAATGCCTTCCTGCAGAGGCTGGGGAGAAGCTACAGCCAGGCCAGGCTGGCAAACAGCCCTGCAGGGCGTGGAAGCAGCAGCGGGGCAGCGAGGCTGCCATGGATCCCTTCCAGCTGTGCCGGGCATGGCGTGTCCAGATGTGCAGCCAAAGCCCCCAGCTGCTGAGCCCCAGGACAAGGCTGGGGGAATGCACCCACTTTGTCCAGCCTGTGCCCCATTCTGTGTTTGTCTCAGGAATTCATTTGAGTCAAGAGACGTTTTGGCTGCACTATCATGGGTCTTTCCTTTTGTTCCATGTTCCATTTCCCATGAATGGATGCCACAAAAGCAGAGCTCAGCCTGTGGAGTCAGCAGGGACACACAACTCACCCCTGCGATGGGAGCTGGGTTGGTGCCAAGAATCCAGCCGAGCCGCTGGAGAAGTCCTCCCTGCAGACACATCTGTAACACAACAGCCACAGAAGCTTCTGCCATCTCTGCTCAGCTGCACGGGCACCACTGAGCCGCAGGAGCGGTGAGGGGATCGCGCAGGGCGAGGGCACACACGTGCATGGCTCTGTCCTGGCACCTGCAGCGATGCCCCCCTGGCCGAGCTTTGGGCTCTGAGCTGGCAGCTCTCCCAGGGGAAAGGCCTTGACCTACCCTCACCATCTCCCAGAGGCTCAGTCCTGGATGTGGTTTGGGAAGCCAGATCACCTTCACCAACACGTTCAGCTGCAAAGAAAAGCAGGACAGAACAGCACCCGTGGCACTGTAGGAGATCCTCAGGCTGCAGGCAAGGCTCAGCCCCGGGGCACAGCCTGGCCCCTGCCCGTTCTACCCTTCTCTGTGACTGCACAGAGCACACAGAAGGACACGGCCATTGCACACGGGAAGAGGATGGACAGCTAAATGCTCCTTCCTCTCATTCGCAGCAATCCTGTGGGATCACTCAGGGCTCCAGAAGGGGCGGGCCAAGAATTCAAGAATCTTTCAACCATGAGATTATGTTAAGGGAAATGGAAGGCAAGGGAGCTCTAGTGACATTTACACTGATTATTGTCTTGGGAAAGGCACACTGAGAACTTGCCTCCAGCATCTTCCAGGAATTTCAAGCCATTGTCCAGCAGGGCTTCCAAATAATCCATGTTACGATTCCAGTCTGGAACAGAGCACAGATCAGAACCATTTCCATGCTGTGCTGAGATCCCCTTCTGCCTCTGGGAAATGGGCACTGCAAGGGGGTCGGGTAAGGCCATGGGAGCCAGGTGTGAATGGACATGGCCATAGCTGCACCGGGGTCTGGGGAGCTCTGGGCTGGCTCCTGGTCCACCCCCATTCTCTTTGCAGGCCCTGTGCAACATCCCTGGAGAGGTGCCTGGAGCAGCGCAGGTTGCATTGGGGCTCTCTCACAGCCAAAGCTGAAACTCCTCCTAAAGCCCTGGTGCAAAAATGCAGCAGGCGGTGCCACAATTATCCCTCCCTCTGTCCTGCCCTCCCTTACTCCCTTCCTGACTCCCTCTCTCTCTTTATTCCTCTTTCCTTCGAAATTGCTCCCCCAACAGAAGTGGACATAGCCAAGCCCTCTCAGGACCCAGTGGAGCCTTGCTCTGCCCCTCTGCCCTTTCCCCACCATGGGCACCCCGTGCAGCCGCTCCCAGGTTTGGGGACGTGTCTCCCACAGAGGGAGCCCAGCAGGACAGCTCAGTACCCGAGTGCCCTGAGCCTGCTCGGGACAATTCCTCTGGGCTGTGCCCGTCTTGTCTGGGCTGTGCCCGCAGTGCCAAGCAGCAGAGAGGGCAGCTCAAGCCTCAGCAGGGCTCAGGCCCAGAGGCACAGCAATTACCTCCTGTGGCTGTGCCTGGCATCGCCTGCCTTCCTGCACCAGAGGCTGGTACAGAATCCCTACTTCCTGTGGGAAACACGGCCTTCAGCACAGCCTCTGCATCCACTTCTGGAGAAAGGAAAAGGAACACTGGGTCAGAGGGGGCTGTTTCCCATCGGCAAGGGTGCAGCTCAGGAGGCATTGTTTCTCAAAGACACGGATAAGAATCAGGAAAATGCCCAGACTCTTGGGATTGGGCAGGAGCACTCCCTTGTGAAAACAACTGTGCGCCTCCTGATCTGCTCAGAGACAGGGAAATTGCAGGGGATCTCAGGGTGTGCATGGCCCGTGGTGCTGTTCGGGCTCCCTGTCAGCTGATGCCCAAGGCCTTCCTGCACAGGCTGGGGAGAAGCTGCAGCCAGGCCAGGCTGGCAAACAGCCCTGCAGGGCGTGGAAGCAGCAGCGGGGCAGCGAGGCTGCCATGGATCCCTTCCTGCTGTGCCGGGCACGGTGTGTCCAGATGTGCAGCCAGAGCACCCGGCTGCTGAGCCTGAGGACAAGGCTGAGGGAAATGCACCCACCTTGTCCTCCCTGAAGCATTTTCTTTAGCAGTTGCCACATGACTTCAAATGGCTTCTGGAGTTTCTTGTCTGTCGTGTGTTTGGGCTGTACTGTTGGAGGATCTTGACAGAAAATAGTTCCATTTCCCATGAACGGATGCCACAAAAGCAGGGCTCAGCCTGTGAGGCCAGCCGGGACACGCTACTCACCGCTGTGATGGGAGCTGGTTTGGTGCTCACTATGCAGCCCAGGAGTTGGTGAAGTTGTCCCTGCAGTCACATCTGTAACTGAACAGCCACAGAAGCTTCTGTCACCTGGTTCTTGCCAGCTTGTCAATGATTACGCCTTGGTGGGACGGTGAGAACGCACCTGCAGAACCCTCAGTGGGCTTCACAATTTCAAACCTCCAGGTTAATGGAGAAGCCGTCCCAGTATCCCAGTCTGGAAGCAAACCAAGATGAGAACTGTTTCCTTTTGTGCCAAGGCTGGCTCTGGCCCTGGGCTCGCGGCAGGGCTCCCGCTCGGGGCTGCTCCTGTGCCTTGGGCCTCTGGGCACTCAGGGCCAGCTCCGGAGCAGCTGCAGCGGGAGGGACGTTGGTGCACGAGTCCCCTTTCCCCGGGGCTGTGAACGAGCTCCAGAGGCACCTCCAGCTTTGGCTGCTGCCGGGCCGTGCAAGGGCAGACCCTGGGGGAAGAGCTGCTGCCACACAGCCCTGCCAAGGGCTGAGCCTGGCACAGCAATTACCTTCTGTGCCTGTGCCTGTGTCTGGCATCTCCTCCTTTCCTGTGGCAGGGGCTGGCAACGAAGAGCGACTGCTTCCTTCAGGAAATGCTGCTTTCCACAGAACCTCTATGTCCACCTCTTGAGAAAGGAAGGGAGAAAACTGCATCAGAGGGAACTGTTCGCTATTTGGGTGGTGGCATCTACAGGAGGCAATATTTGTTAAAGACCAGGAAAACAGCCAAGTTTTTGGGGCTGGGTCAGATCACTCCCTGGTGCAAACCCCCTCCTTTTCCTAAGGAGGAGACCAGGATATTGTGGGGAATTTCAGGGTCTGTTGATGTTTGGTCTGCCTGTCAGCTGATGCCCAATGCCTTCCTGCAGAGGCTGGGGAGAAGCTACAGCCAGGCCAGGCTGGCAAACAGCCCTGCAGGGCGTGGAAGCAGCAGCGGGGCAGCGAGGCTGCCATGGATCCCTTCCAGCTGTGCCGGGCACGGCGTGTCCAGATGTGCAGCCAAAGCCCCCGGCTGCTGAGCCCCAGGACAAGGCTCAGGGAATGCTCTCACCATTCCTTTTGTGCAGTTCCTCCACTATCTGTTTCAAGACGTTGTTTGACTCAAGGGATTTCATCTTGCCTCTAGGTTTGTTCTTCCTTCTTGGAGGACCTTAAGAGAAAGTAGCTCCATTTCCCATGACTGGATGGCACAAAAGCAGGGCTCAGCCTGTGGGGTCAGCAGGGACACGCTACTCACCCCTGCGATGGGAGCTGGGTTTGCGTGCAGGAACCAGAAAAGGAGCAGCAAAAGTCCTCCCTGCAGAAGCACCTATAACTCAACAGACACAGCAGCATCTGTCACCTGGTCCTGCCAGGTTGTCAATGCTTAATCTTTGGTGGGACAGTGAGAACATACCTGCAGGAGCCTCCAAGGGCTTCAAAACTTGATCCAGCCACTCTAATTGCGATGCCTTCCCAGCAACCTTATCTAGAACAGAGCACAGAGGACAACATTTTTCAGGCTGTGCTGGGATCCCCTTCTGCCTCCGGGAAATGGGCGCTGCAAGGGGGTCGGATAAGGTCATGGGAGCCAGACGTGAATGGACATGGCCAAAGCTGCCCAGGGGACTGAGGAGCTCTGGGCAGGCTCCTGGTCACTCTCTACCCACTTAGCAGGTCCTGTGCAACATCCCTGGAAGGGGCAACTGGAGTAGCCCAGGGCGCTGGGGGCTTCCACTCACACACAGAGGATATCCTCCCTAAAGCCCAGAGGGAAACTGCAGCAGGCAGTGCCACAGCTATCCCTGCCTCCCTCTGTCCCTCCTGCCCTCCTTCTGCTGGGACACTGCCCAGTCCTCAAGGGCACATGGCCAGGCCCTGTCAGACCCAGTGGAGCCTTGCTCTGCCCCTCTGCCCTTTCCCCACCATGGGCACCCCGTGCAGCCGCTCCCAGGTTTCGGGACGTGTCTCCCACGGAGGGAGCCCAGCAGGACAGCTCAGTACCCGAGTGCCCTGAGCCTGCTCGGGACAATTCCTCTGGGCTGTGCCCGTCTTGTCCGGGCTGTGCCCGCAGTGCCAAGCAGCAGAGAGGGCAGCTCAAGCCTCAGCAGGGCTCAGGCCCAGAGGCACAGCAATTACCTCCTGTGGCTGTGCCTGGCATCGCCTCCCTTCCTGCACCAGAGGCTGGCACAGAATCACTGCTTCCTCCAGGGAACTCAGCTTCCAGCACAGACTCTCCTTTCATTTCTGAAGAATGGAAAAGAGACACTGCTAGATCAGATGGAAACACGTCTCATTGGGAATGGGGAAGATGACAGCTTCAGGCAGCAATAGTTGCAAAAGGCATGGATAAGGATCAGAAAACACCCTGGATTTTGGCACTGTCCCAGACTGGTCCCTTCTCCAAACAGCCCCTACACCTGATGTGCCCGGAGACAGGGAAATTGCGGGGGATCTCAGGGTGTACATTGCCCGTGGTGTAGTTTTGCCTGCCTGTCAGCCTTCCTGCAGAGGCTGGGGAGAAGCGGCAGCCAGGCCAGGCTGGCAAACAGCCCTGCAGGGCGTGGAAGCAGCAGCGGGGCAGCGAGGCTGCCATGGATCCCTTCCCGCTGTGCCGGGCACGGCGTGTCCAGATGTGCAGCCAAAGCCCCCGGCTGCTGAGCCCCAGGACAAGGCTGAGGGAAATGCTCTCACCATTCTCTTTGTCCAGTATCGCCAGTATTTGTTTCAAGATGTCGTTTGACTCAAGTGATTTCTTCTCATTCCTCTGTTTGTTCTTCCCTCTCGGAGGACCTTAAGAGAAAGTAGTTCCATTTCCCATGACTTGATGGCACAAAAGCAGGGCTCAGCCTGTGGGGTCAGCACGGACACACTACTCACCCCTGCGACGGGAGCCTGCCTTCCGTGTAGGACTGGTCACAGGGACAGGAAAACTCCTCCCTGCAGACACATCTGTAACTCAACAGCCACAGAAGCTTCTGCCATCTCTGCTCAGCTGCACGGGCACCACTGAGCCGCAGGAGCGGTGAGGGGATCGCGCAGGGCGAGGGCACACACGTGCATGGCTCTGTCCTGGCACCTGCAGCGATGCCCCCCTGGCCGAGCTTTGGGCTCTGAGCTGGCAGCTCTCCCAGGGGCAAGGCCTTGACCTACCCTCACTATCTCCCAGAGGCTCAGTCCTGGATATGGGTTGGGAAGCCAGATCACCTTCACCAACAGGTTCAGCTGCAAAGAAAAGCAGGACAGAACAGCTCCTGTGGCACTGTAGGGGATCCTCAGGCTGCAGGCAAGGCTCAGCCCCGGGGCACAGCCCTGGGCCTGGACCCTGCCCGCTCTGCTCTTCTCTGTGGCTGCACAGAGCACACGGAAGGACACACTGGCATTGCACACGGGAGGAGGATGGACAGCTAAATGCTCCTTCCTCCCACTGAGAGTGATCCTGTGGGATCCCTCAGGGCTCCAGACAGGAGCCGGGTAATGTTTTCAGAATCTTTGAACCTTAAGATTATGTTAAAGGAAATGGCTTATGAGTGAGCTCTTGTCACATTGATTATTCTATCGGGAAAGGCACACTGAGAACTTGCCTCCAGCATCCTCCAAGAACTTCAAAACATGATTCATCAGGCCTTCCAAAACACCCGTGTCATGCTTCCAGTCTAGAAGGGAGCACTGATCAGAACCATTTCCGTGTTGTGTTGGGATCCCCTTCTGCCTTTGGGAACAGGGCACTGCCAGGGGCTTGGTTAAGGCTATGGGAGCCAGGTGTGAATGGACAAGGCCAAACTGCACAGGGGCCTGGGGAGCTCTGGGCTGGCTCCTGGTCACTCTGCACCCTCTTTGCAGGCCCTGGGACACATCCCTGGAGAGGAAACTGGGGCTGCCCAGGGCCCTGGGGTCTCTCTCCCTCCCCCAGAGGAAACCCTCCCTGAAGGCCTGGGGAAAACCATCCCCAGCGCTTCCCGGGGAGCAGGGAGCGCTGTCCCGGGAAAGGGGAGCCAGGCTGCCGACTCACCTGCTCGCCGCGCTTGCAGTGGAGCAGCCTGGGCAGCCCTTGCAGGCAGGGCCACGGCCAGGAGGAGCAGGAGGAAGAGGCGCAGAGCAAGGGCCATGCTGCCTTGCCCTCTGCCAGTCCCGCAGCTCTTGCTGCCACCGCTGTCCTGACACCGCTGTCCCAATGTCAGCACCACTGCTGCCACCGCCGCTGCTGCTGCCGCAACAGTTGTGCTCAAGCACTGACTGCTCGCTCCTTGTGCTGCTGTGCAACCACCGGGTCTGGGACATCTGTGACCTCAGAGCCTGCTGTGACCTCAGCCTGCTGTGACCCCTGAGCCTGCTGTGACCTCATGGCCTCAGCTGTACCCCCAGAGTGTGCCCCCATCTGTACAAATGGGCTGCCCTGATTGCAAATGTTTTGCTTCATCAAAGGGCCATTGCTCAGGAAAACGTTTTTTTTTTCCCAGCTTCCATTGCTGGTCGGTCAGGCTGTGTCTCTGAAGATGCTCTTGATCGTTGCAGTTTGAATTTATTTTATTGATTCCTGTTTAAGTTGTTCATGGTTTACCCGTGGGTTTTACCCTCCCTCAAAGCTGTCCCTCATGCCATTCCCCGCCCCTTGTTCCAGCTCTTTCCCTGCCTGCCACGGCACCCCAACCCCTTGGTTCCCGAAGGAGCCTTCGGGCCAATCTCTGACTGCAACAGCCCTTTGGAATTCCCCTATTCCGGAGGCCCCGTGGGCCCATGTGAGCCATCCTCTCCACCCTCCTACCGCAATGGGCCCCAGACACTTGACTAATCCCCTCCCTGCTCCCCTGAGGATTCCCTATTGCTCAGCTGTTTGTATGCACCCCCTGACTTGTATCTCTATAAACCCCCTTGCACAATAAATCTCGGGGCTTTTTATCCTATTTCTTTCACCTGGAATACACTCTTCCTTGTGGAACCTCAGAGGGCCTCCTCCTTTCTCCTCTGCCTGCTCCCTGTCGTGGCTGGTGTCTGGCACAGTAGAGCAAGTGGCTCTAAAGGTTCTGCCTCTGGGAAATCCCTATCCTGAGGCAGTTCCCTACTCCTGCGGTGGTGCCTGAGTTCTGAGAGTTAGCCCGGGTTCCAACAGTCTAGTCACTAATCCCCCTGTCCTGGTTTAGGGCAAATTTGTTAAAGAATCTGCAAAGGAGGGCCCCTCCAGAAAGCAAAACGCACACGGCCCCTTCCCGCAACCGGTTTGGGAAAAAATTCCTCAGACAGAGGTGGAAAGAACCTGTTTATTTACCGGACACAGCACCCCCCAGCACACAAAATGAACAATACCCGATGACACCGCTCTGGGAAAGATGACAAAATCAGAAAGTCTCTTTCGGGGGTGGTTGCTCTGTTCTCAGTCCCTCCGGCACTGGGGCAGCTGCTGCAGGCCAAAACGGTGCAAATCCTCGGTGTTCCCAGGTCCCAGTCCGGAGCAGGTTTGAGATGGTGGAAGAAAAGGAGAGGAGAAACAGTCCAGGAAGGAATTTGGACTGTTTAGCTAGAGCTAGCTAATAAGCAGAGGCCAAAGCAGAGCAGAAGCGAGAGCAGAAAAGAGAGCAAGCAAAGCAACAAGCTGAAAGCAAGAAGTGAAAACAGCCCTGTGTACTGCTCGTCTCTGTGTCCCTGATAAGAGGAACCCAAACAAAACTTCCACTCTTCAAAGCCAGTCTCAAAGGCACAGAACAGATGAATGGGGATACAAGCATCATAACGTCACCCCAGGACATTCCACCCCCGAATGTCCGTGCTTCAGGGCCTGCTCTGGTGCCCTGCCATCTCCCACACCACAGTGGGATTCACATACTGCAGCACAGAGTTAGGTTTGTGCAACAGTGAAATGGGTGTGCTCGGCAGCATTGCTGGAGATACATCCCTACAGAACTAAAGAAAATGTGTGCGCCAAGCCAGGGCTTCAATAGGCACAGGAATTTTGGAAAGACAAGGACAAGGTAGCAGAGAACAATGTAAAAATCAGCTGAAAATAAAAGGAGGAAATGCTGAAGGAGTTATTTGTGCACATTTGGAGATTTATTTTTCTTGGGTGCAAAGCAAAATCAAAAGGTCCTAAATGCCCAAAAGATTGGAAATGTGGAACGTCCTCCATAGCAGAGTGTTGGACCTCTGGATCCTTAAAACAATTTTATGGTGGTGGAACAGTGGCAGCTTGAGCTGGTGCCTCTGGGGGCTCTGAACAAAGAACCCCTGGGCTTTGATACCCTCCCAGGTGAAGTGTGACAGTCTGGGGTATTGCTGCTGTGTCCGAGTGCCCGGGCACTGGCTGGCACCACAGTTTCCCATGTGAAATTCAAAGTTGTGTTTCGTGTCAGGTACAAACAGGCGATGTGTGTAGCTGTGAATGCGAAATGTGTGGACACCGACAATGGGAGAGCTGTGAATTCTAATAATAACTGAGGAGAATAAAGCATGGAAAAAGGCCTTTGAACCTATCTTTTGTTTGCAATTAACCCTGGTTGATTTAAGAGCATTTGAATTAATGTGTTAAAGATGTTGCTTTTTGCCTGTGTTTAATTCATAAAAAGCTCTGCAATAATAATCTTCTGAAGTATAATTTTAGAATATAACTTGTATCGTTGAAACTATAGCTTTGGAATATATATAAAGGAAATATACTTATCTCACGCCTTATTGAAGCAGAGAAAAACAGCTTGAGAAAGGAAGATGAACATCATCTCAAGGGTTTATGGTTTCAACCAAAGGGAAGCTGGACATCACTCTTATGAGATTTAGAGTCTCTTCAATTAAAAGGTGGACACACATCTGGGGAGCTGGATCCCACCAGACGGGAGTCGTCTTTCTTCTTTCGGAAACTAGACCGTCACCATCTGGAGATACTCCTTTGAGATACATCCTGAGAAATTAAAATCACAACAGTGTATGGAATTGTGATGTAATAATTTGGAATAAAAATTGCTGATGAGTTAAAGATTGGAAATAGAAACTGTGGAAAAAAGGTGATGAGTACCCCTATAAATACCTGTAACCCACAATTATCAGTGTGCAGTTGGAGGGAAAACTTCCCCCACTGTACCCAGCACTGTATTGCTCATAGTTTACCATATTAAATAATAAATTGACTGCTGCTTGAATCTTGGCCTAGTCAAGCTTCTTATTCATAACAGATTTGGTGCATTGGCCGGGAATTTCCAAATCCATTGAGGGAGACTCCTGATCTCGGGGAGGCGCCCCATCTTGGAGGCTTCTGCCTCCAGTGGCCCTGAGTGACGGGGGAAATGTCTCCGGGAAGAAGAAATCCATAAGGTAAATTATGAGCAAAGAATTTGGAGCTCCTGGAGTAGACTGCAGTAAAATTCACCTGTAATAAACTCGTGCACGAGTTTATTAAACTCTCACCCAGGCGAGAAAAGGAGGCTGTAAGTATTGCTTGGTTTGGTGGGATAAGAACGGGTGGGTGTAGGTGTGTAAGAGTGTGAATGGTGTGTGTATGAGACGTGACCTAGTCACGACACGAGTGAGGAGCTCTTCTAACCTCGGTTTCGCTACCCCGCGAGGGGGGCGGCAGGTGAAGGAACAAAGCGTGTGGAAAAGGATTCTCTGTATGTAAAAGGTCGGGAGTGGTGATAAAAGATAATGGTTACGGAGAGGAATTTGTTTTCTTTTCCCGGTAGAGAATCAGAGGCGGGAGGATTTAGAAGGGACTTTTTATTAAGGAAATTCCTGACAAGAAAGGACTAAGGTCTGAACAAGTGAAGTCAAAGCCAGTGAGGGAACACCCGTTTGGTGGAAAAATGGGTCAGTGCCAGAGCAAAAACCCAGGAGCTGGTATAAATCAGCAGGAAAATAAAGGTACTGAAAGTACTGGAAAAAGAGGGAGCATTTTGCCAGATATACCCCAGGACAGCCCCCTTGGGGTAATGTTACAATTGTAAGATAAATGTGAATCCAGCAGAGGAAAAAAAAATAAAGAGAAAATGATACAATATTGTATGGTAGAATGGACTAAGGAAATGATACGACCGGATAATTTATACTGGCCAATGTATGGGTCATCAGAAGGGTGGATCTGTAAAGCCTTGAATGCCTATGTAAATGAAAAGGACCCTATTAACCAAGAAGAAAGCGATTATGCTGCTTTATGGCATGGGTCCTGGCCTACTCCCCTGTATGCATTAAAAACCAAAAAGAAAAGGGATCAGTGGGACCCTTTAGATAACCTTCCCCCCCTTATCTACCACAGCCAGCTGCACTGGCAGAGGTGCCTCATCCAGCACCTAACCCGGCACCCTTTGCACCCATTCCAGCACCCGCTGCACTGCAAACCCCAGAGGTTCCACTGCTGCTGCCACAAGCCCCGGTGGTTCCAGTCCCACTGCCACAAGCCCCGGTGGTTCCAGTCCCGCTGCCACAGGCCCCGGTGGCTCCGCTCCCGCTGCCACAAGCCCCGGTGGCTCCGCTCCCCATACTTGATTCACCACCAGCACACAGAACGAGAAGCCAGGAAAGGGCACGAGCAGAAAGCAGTGGGGATAGCAATAAAGAAGGGAAGGGGGGGCAGCTGTACCCATTAAGGAAAGTACCATTAGTAGGAAATCAAGGGACACCAGTCCTTGGGTATGTGCCAGCAGCCCTGAACACCGGGGATGTAAGGACTTTTAAAGAAAGAAATGGGAAGGTTACTTGAAGATCCTCTGGGGGTGTCTCAAAGGCTAGATCAGTTTCTAAGACCCAGACGGAGATTCAGTCAATTTTAAGTCTTTTATTTACAGCAGAAGAGAGGCAGCTGATATGACAGACTGGCATGAGAATTTGGGATAGGGACCACCAGCAGGGACCTTTAGGAGAAATTAAATGGCCCCTGGCAGTCCCTAACTGGGATCATAACAATGACCAAGATAGGCAGAATATGGTGGATCTCAGGAATATAATTATTCAGGGAATTCAAGAAGCGGTCCCTGGAGGGCAAAATATTAGCAAGGCCCTGAATGAACATCAGGGGAAAGATGAGTCAACCATAGATCAGTTAGAAAGAATAAAGTAGAGTATACAAATGTATTTGGGATTAGATCCTGATGCAGCTGTGGGGAAGCGTTAATCAAAACTCCGTTTGTGGCGAAATCATGGGAGGAAATTAGAAGGAAACTTGGAAAGTTAGACGGCTGGCAGGAGAGAGGTTTGCAAGAATTGTTAAGGGAAGCACAGAGAGAGAGATGAAGAGAAGGTGAAAGCTAAAGCTAAGGTTTTCATGGCTGCAGTAAAAGAGGTTCAGAACGGTAGTGCATCTTCAAGTAATGCTAAAAGCATGAGAAAAAGAACAGGTGAGGGTTCTGAAAGACCTACCTGCTTTTACTGTGGTATGGAAGGACATGTTAAAAGGGTTTGCAGGAAGTGAGAGGCAGATCAAAAACTGTTTGTAGAGGAAAATTAAGAGTAGTTCCCCAAGGTGAAGAAGTCAGCCTTTCAGTAGATATGGCTGCTGAAAGATCAACAGTGCAAAGATTACCAAAAAGATGCAAAATCAGCTGGAAAACAGCTCAAGTAATTAGAGCAAAAGGGGAGGCCTTTAAGGTTCCCATTATTGAACAAGTACTAATTGAAGCAAAAGGACAAGTGGATATTAGGGATCTATTACTAGTTTCAGAAGCAGAATGCAATCTTTTGGGAAGGGACCTGATTATTTCCTTAAGAAAAGATAAGGTGAGGACAATTTACACAGACTCAAAATATGCTTTTGGAATTGTGCACACATCTAGATAGAAAGAAGTTTGATAAACACTCAAGGGAAGAAACTGATCCATCAGGAGTTAAAAATCAGAGTGCTTGAAGCCTTGAAAAGACCTAAGAGAATAGCAGTAGTACATGTAAGAGGTCATCAACAAGGGTCAAGCTACTTAGTAAGAAGAAAAAGAGGCAGCTTGTAAACTAAAAGAGACTATCCAGCTGAACACTATAGCGGAAATTCAAGAGAAGCTGCCAAAACGCTATAGTACTCAAGAGGAGGAAGCTATAAAAAAATTAGAAGCTAAGAAAGAGCTGGGAAAATAGATACTATCAGATAAGAGAGAGATTTTACCTAATGCTTATGCTAGAAGGATTTTAAGCCAGTTGCACCAACATACTCATCGGGGAACAAGAGCCTTATGTGATCATTTTTTAAAATATTATAGATGTATTGGAATTTTTGAGATAGCAAAACGAATAACACAGGAGTGTTTGACATGTCAAAAAGTTAACAAAAAGGTAATGAGACAAGCTTCAACTGGTGGTAGAAAAATAGCCTACCGACAATTTGAAAGGGTTCAGGTGGATTATACTGAATTACCAAGGGTGGGCAGATGGAAATACTTGTTAATATTAGTAAATCAACTGACTCATTGCGTGGAGGCCTACCCGGCTGCCCGAGCCACGGTGAAGTTTGTAGTTAAAATATTGTTGGAACAAATCATTCCTCGATTTGGGGTTATCAGGGCCATTGATTCTGATCAAGGCTCCCACTTTACTTCCAGCATCATAAAAGGAGTAACAAAAGCCATGGGGATTTCCTGGGAATATCACACCCCTTGGCACCCCCAGAGCTCTGGGAGGGTAGAAAGAATGAACCAAACAATAAAAGAGCAGTTAACAAAATTAATGATTGAGGCCCAAATGTCATGGGTCAAATGTTTACCTTTAGCATTGCTTAATATAAGGACACTTCCAAATGCAGATACGGGACTTTCTGCATGTGAGATGCTTTATGGGCTGCCTTATTCCCAGGAAGTACCCCAAACATCAGCAGTCATAGCCGATATGACTATTCAAAAGTACATCCAGAAGATGGGACAACATGTCCTAGAACTAAGGGAGAAAGGCATAATTGCTCAATCAGCCCCTCTCAGATTTAGCAGACATCAAATAAAACCAGGTGACTGGGTGCTGATTAAAAGCTAGAAGGAAGAGAGTTTGTCTCCTAGATGGGAAGGTCCATATTTAACTCTGCTGACCACTGATACAGCTATCTGAACTGCGGAAAAAGGCTGGACCCAGGCGTCGCGGGTCAAAGGACCAGTGGAACCACCGACAGAGATGGAACCACCGACAGAGACGCCTGCTGAATCCCAGTGGAGAATTGCATCTACCCCCGGAGAACTGAATATCAAGTTAAAAAGAGACTGATGTATGTCACGAAAACGCTCCTACCTTAAGCTGCCAAGCTGCAACAATTGGTTAAGTAAACCAATTGTACTCACGAGAGGTAGAATGTACTACTCTAAACTGTAAGTGTTGTACATGGGGTTGTTTTAAGTATATAGGGTGTGTAGAATTTTGGTATACAAACCTACCAAGGGGACAGATCCCTAATGCTCTCTGCTGTAATTGTATGAAAGAAATAGAGAAAGAAACTGATAAAACTTTGTGGGGTCCAGTAAGGAAAGGATATATTAAAACAGGAGATAAAGACTGGTGGAGAACCTGGGTACACGGAACAAGAGCAGGAATTGATTTGCAGGAAGTACCAAAAGCCAAATTAGAAAAAGTAGAGTGTGACAAGAGCAATTGGATACCGGACGAATATCAAATTAAAGCAAAAGAGTGGCAGGAAGCCAAGTACCGCTGGAAGAGGGGGAGGCACATACACCAACCCCATTGTAGTCGCACATCCCCCGAACTCAGGGGCCAATTAGCCTGAATTAAAAAGATTCAGACCACAACCATGATAAATAGAGATCTGAAGGCTCATGAGTCAAAAGGCAAAAATGAAATGGAAAATATCAGTGACTAAATCCCAAGGCATAAACTCTGCTACCAAGATCTACATCTCGGCCCTTGGATGCAACCCAAGGGGCCTTGAGAGAGGTAGAGAGTTCAACCCCTTGAGGATTATTTTCACTGTATTGATCATTGCATCCCAGGCAATGGGCCTTAATAGCCTCACTCCTGAACTCCACGTAATCCACGAGCGAGCTGCAGGATCAGAGCCTATTGCTCCAGCTGTCTGTGACAAATGCAATCATACTGTCTGGATTGGGGAAAAATAGAATCAATGTTCATGGCACATTCCCATGTTAGTGAAGTGTGCTATGACCATAACCAATTAAAGATGTGCACTATAGGTGGCAAATTATACTGGGTTGGAGAAAATTTAAAACCTGAAGGTGTAAATGACCCATTGAAAGCCCAAATGGTATATATTAGATTTGTGGACAAAAAGCTTACAGAGAACTGCCTGCCCCATAGGTAGAAAAGTTGAGATTGATGACTACGGAGAAACCATCCGGGGTTTAGCAGCAGAGATCAAAAGGGTGGCTCATGTCCCTGTCCAAAAACGGAATTCCATTCTTCAAGCCTCATGGTGAGACCAGATGCTTAGAGGAGGAACTTAGTAGAAGAAAAAAGGGTTCCTGATATTGTCCTCATTAGCTAGGTTATTGTTTCTACCTTGCCTTATTCCATGTTTTATCCAACCAATCCACTCGGTTATTCAAAGCATGCAGATTGCAGTAACCGACTCAGAACTGGCTACCAGAGAAGCTGGTAGATTTGAGAAAAGAGCTAAGATACTCAAAATAATGAAATTAAAGATAAGAGACCAAAAAGAGAAAGTTTCCAAAGTTTTAGCCAGAGTTGAAGCCCAGACACGAATGAGTAAGAGAAATGAAAATTTATACAAGCAGAGGGGGGATTGTGAAATTCAAAGTTGTGTTTCGTGTGAGGTACAAAGAGGTGATGTGTGTAGCTGTGAATGCGAAATGTGTGGACACCGACAATGGGAGAGCTGTGAATTCTAATAATAACTGAGGAGAATAAAGCATGGAAAAAGGCCTTTGAACCTATCTTTGGTTTGCAATTAATCCTGGTTGATTTAAGAGCGTTGGAATTAATGTGTTAAAGATGTTGCTTTTTGCTTGCATTTAATGCATAAAAAGCTCTGCAGTATTAACCTTTTGAAGTATAATTTTAGAATATAACTTGTATCGTTGAAACTATAGCTTTGGAATATATATAAAGGAAATATGCTTATCTCACGCCTTATTGAAGCAGAGAAAAACAGCTTGAGAGAAGAAGATGAACATCACCTCAAAGGTTTATAGTTTTGACCAAAGGGAAGCTGGACATCACTCTTATGAGATTTAGAGTCTCTTCAATTAAAAGGTGGACACACATCTGGGGAGCTGGATCCCACCAGATGGGAGTCGTCTTTCTTCTTTCGGAAACTGGACCACCACCATCTGGGGATATTCCTTTCAGATACATCCTGAGAAATTAAAATCACAACAGTGTATGGAATTGTGATGTAATAATTTGGAATAAAAATTGCTGATGAGTAAAAGATTGGAAATAGAAACTGCTGAAAAAAGGTGATGAGTACCCCTATAAATACCTGTAACCCTCAATTATCGGTGTGCAGTTGGAGGGAAAACTTCCCCCACTGTTCCCAGCGCTGTATTGCTCATGCCTTACGATATTAAATAATAAATTGATTGCTGCTTGATTATTGGCCTAGTCAAGCTTCTTATTCATATAAAGGACAAGGTAGCAGAGAACAATGTAAAATTCTGCTGAAAATAAAAGGAGGAATTGCTAAAAGAGTTATTTGTGCACATTTGGAGATTTATTTTTCTTGGGTGCAAAGCAAAATCAAAAGGTCCTAGATGCCCCAAAGACTGGAAATGTGGAATGTCCTCCATAGCAGAGTGTTGGACCTCTGGATCCTTAGAACAATTTTATGGTGGTGGAACAGTGGCAGCTTGAGCTGGTGCCTCTGGGGGACCCTGAATAAAGAACCTCTGGGCTTTGATACCCTCCCAGGTGGAGTGTGACAGTCTGGGGTATTGCTGCTGTGTCCGAGTGCCCGGGCACTGGCTGGCACCACAGGTCCCCAGTGCCTCTGCTGAGCCATCCCTCTCCTACAGTCAAGTTTGCTCTGTCACATTTGGCTTTTCTCTCTGATGCACTAGCAGGACCACAAGAGCACGTGGTGCTGAGGATGTAAAAATGCCTGTTCTGGCTGGAACATTGCTGTTGTGCGACAGCCTGCAGGCAGAGCGGGCAGCTGGAGGGATGTTGACTCGTGTCCCCGGTGCCAGCCGTGCTGCATACATGAGAGCTGCTGGGTGTTGGTGCTCGCTGGTGTTAGAAATAGGGCCAGGAGAGGAGCTAATTTAAAATGCCTTTATTAAAGACAGCTCTGGGTGGGGAACCCGAGGTGTCACGCACACCGCCACTGCTCCCACTGGACGACGCTGAGGAGGAACAGTACAGCTTTGTCTCTCGGCACAGCTGGGCCTTCCATCCTCACCAGAGTCCTTAGGAAGGCAAATATTGGCTCGCAGCCGAGGGGCATCTTCCAAGCTGGGTACTATCAAAATTATGGGGACAGGACGGAATCCGGCTCTGGCCAAGAGTGGGTGGCTTAGTGTGGTTCTGATGGGCTAAAGTCAAAGTTTATGTGCTGGTTTGTTGTTTTGAGAGGGTTCATATAGTTCCCACAGCCTCTCATTTAAATTCAGTCCAGGTGCAAGTCCTCCTGCGAGGAGGGGAGTAGGAAAAGTGGTTCCCGAAGGGAATGGATACAAATCCTGGGTGAGACGGAAAGGGGAACAAATACAGAGAATGATGGGGAAAGATAAAAATACAGGGTGAAATAGCAACATCTAACAGCGGCAGCTATAAACAAGTCTTAGAATACTAACATTCAAAGTTTTACAAATGACTAACACGGGGTACAAATACAGAGTATGACAAGAAGAGATACAAATACAGGTAAAATAGTAACAGTCAGCAACAGCAACTGAAGGCAAGTCCTAGAACTCTAACAGTCAATGTTTAACAACAGACCAATACTTCAAATTAAGACCTTATCAATTTCATTAACGTCAACTACCAATGACAACTCTGAAAAAGAGCTCTGATCTCCAGGATTTCATTCCTCACACTGGGACCCGGCGTGGCCCGGCGCCACGGGGAGTTACAAAGTGTCTTCAAGGAATCCCTGTGGCATTGTGTGTTTTATACGGGTTTTATTGTAAAGTTGGTTATTTTGGAAATTAGGATTTTGGTTTGACCCTCGGTTCCCCCCATGTTCTCCCTCATAAAGGTTTGTTCCTCCGGCCAGTTACCTGTCCATCATTGTAAGCAGCCCCCTTTCCTTTCGAGAAATTTCTGTGTCAATCTTGCCTTACTTAACACATGATTTGTCCCCCGACCCTTCTCCCTCCCCAGTGCCATTGCTATTGGTTCGGTTGTGTCCCTCGCTCCTCCCCTGGGCTTCGTTCATTGGTCCCTTGTGTCCCCTCGTGTCACGCCCTTCGCCTTTATAAGTGCCCCCCCCCCCCCCCCCCCCCCAACAGTTTTTCCGTGAAACCGGTGCTGGCCGCGGCTGTGAAGCGTCTGGGCGTTCCTACGTGTGTCCAGTCCTTCCTTCCTTCGCCTCAGTGCTTCGCAGTGCTGCTCTCGCCTGCGTCGCTGCGCCGCAGACGGAGCCAGAAGTCGGGCTCCTGGCAGCGAACCTGGGAGTGGCGGGATTGGCGGTCTCCACCCGTCAGCTGCTGTGGCTGCGGGACGAGACTGCAAATACCCAGGCGTTAAACCACACGATTTAGCCTGGGATTTCAAGTTGTTTCGCAGTAAATCTTGTAAAAGGCCTGAGCAAGTCTCCTATGAATTGTCTCCCTGGCAAGCCCAGTCCTGGCCCCGAAGGCCCCTCAGCGTTGTCAGGGCAGTGGCAGGAGCCGGCAGCTCGCCCAGAGCGAGCCCCTGCCGCCCGGGATGGCCACAGGAGAGGCGGGCGGGCGGCGCCAGGGCCCTGCGCGGGGCTCCCCAGGCTCCTGCGGCATCGGTTCCGTCCCCTGGGGCGCCGAGCGGAGCCCGGAGCCGCCGCTCTGCCTGCGGGGCTGTGTGTGCCCGGCCCCGAAGGAGGCAGGGCCGGGGCTGTGGCGCCGCCTGCCCGGTGCTCAGCGCCGCCCGTGCCGTGCCCGTGCAGCGCGACCCGGCGGGGCAGCTCCGGCTCGGCTCGTCGCCAGCGCCGTCCCGGCACGGCGGCCGCCCCAGGGCCGCGGCAGCCCCGAGCCGGACGGGCCCGGAGGGCCTCGGGAGGGAGCGCGGGAGGGCCCCGAGCCCTGCGGGCTTCAGCAGAGACTCCCGCCCCACTGCGGGCAGCAGGAGGGGCGCAAAGCTCCGGGACACTTATGAGAGCCCACAGCCCTCTCCGCATGTGAAGTGCGACCCCAAAACCCCGTCATGTGCCTCAGCAGAGACCCCAGTGCCCTGCACACCTTGGGACAGATCGCTCACTCCGTGCATACCTCACACAAAATTCCAAATCCTTTGCATGACTTGAAGTGGACCCCAGCACCCTCCGTGCCTCAGAGGGAGCCTGAAATATCCCTGTGTGTCCAACAAGGGACCCCAGCCCCTCGTGCGCCTTATGGGGGCCCCCAAAGCCCCCAGGTGCCTTACGTGAAGGCCAGGGCAGCTAGGGCTAGGGTTCTGACCAGGAAACGGAGTGTGGCTGCAGCTGGGCTGTTGTGCCTCTGGGGCTGTTCATCAGCCCCATCGGGCCCCAAGGCCACACAGCCCTTCCCTTCCCTCCCCTTCTGGCCCTCGTCCAGAGGAGCAGACCCTGTGCAGCACCCTGCATTGGTGATGGGCCATCAATTAGGTTCTATCAAGTGTGTGTTAATTAGGGTGGGGCTTTGTTTTGCCTGCTGGAATTGCTGGTCAGGCTGTGGCTGTGGAGATGCTCTTGATGGCTTCCCTCTTTTCCTGGGCTTGCCACTGGAGGAGGTGCAGGCCCAGATGATGCCGGGGAAGGAAATGTGCCCTCAGCCCAGGGACGCTCAGCATGGGCTCCCCCAGCCCTGGGGACCCCGCCGCTGGTGACAGCAGCCCCTGCCTGGCTCCTGCCTGCCCACACCGTGGGCATCCACGGCTGCTCCTGGGCACGGAGCTGAGCCAGTGCTGCTGCCGGCTGGGCTTTGCTGCTGCTGCCACCCGGACACTGGGGTGACAGCTCCACCTCAAGCACCACAGAGATTTCAGGTACAATTGTAATCTGGTCAGATTCAGAGCTGCTGCTACTGCTCTTCCGGCTGTAGAGGTCTTGTGACCAGCCACCAGCTTTCAGCTTTTCTTTAAGGTGGTGCCTGTGAAGAGAGGAGGTGGCTGAGGCCCCAGCTGCCAGTGGCACACAGGGAGCCTCCTGCACAGCAGGGCCCAGAGCTGGCAAGGCTCCCCAGCACGGCTGGAGCTGCTGGCACAGCTTGGCCCAGCTGCACAGCTGCCCCTCAAGGCCCCAGCGAGCAGGGCACGGCTCTGGGCAGGCTCCCTGGCCAGGAGCGGGCCCCAGAGCGCCTCTGCCTTTCAAGGGCAATCTCGTCCCTGCTCTTTCTCCTCCCCACCGTGCTTTGCCTCTGCCCTGTGCCCCTGGGGTTTGCCTTGGCCAGGCAGCCTCAGTGGGAGCCAGCACTGGCTGCAGTCCCAGCGGGCCCCCCAGGACAAGGCCCAGCAATGAGGAGGCCAATGAAAACTCTGGGCAGCAGCAGAACCCTCAGCAGAGTTCTTTGGACAATCATGGACTGCCCACCCAACCCCTGCAGCCTCACTGGGAATGTTTCCTTCCTATGAGAAGCATTTAAAGGAAACTGCTTCAGTCAAGGACAGAGATAAGGGGGTGGCAGGGGACACAGAGACAGAGGAACTGCTATGAGAACAGACCAACCTGACCTGGGAATTCTTTCTGATAAAGATTAACGAGCGGTAAATGTCCAACTAAATTTGTAAAAATGAATATGTATGAACCTATCGTAAAATTGGATGCATATCTATTTGAGAGGGTGATAAAAAAGGATCTGGAATTCCCAGAGGGACGCATGTCTTTTAAGGAGAGGAATCTCCACATGCATCCAGCACAGTAATAAACATACCAGCTTTACAACTTTCACAAAGTCGTGGAGTTGCGTTTATCTCCGCAAAAGAGGCCCCGGTGTCAGCTGGCTCACAGAGACCCTCCTGCACATCAGGAGATTCCCACTGTGCTCAAAGTTTGCCTCTGAAGACTGAGAGATGAGCTTGTAAGAAATGCCGTAAATTCTCAGGGAAAGGGCTTTAAGTCTGTTGTTGTCACTAGGTAAAAATCTCCAGTGGGAAAAGAGCCTCTCCAGTACACTGGGTGTCTTGTGATGACTTAGTTCATCTAAGAGTAATGATCACAAATTATTGCAGTTTTATTTTTTATTTGGCAAGTGTAAAAGTGTTCCAGATTTTTCAGAATTCTAAAACTACTTTGAAAAATCCTAAACTACAATGGGAAAAGGGAAGAAATACTTGGGGATATTTTTCTACAAAAAATGTTTCTAAATATTTCTAAAATCTTCAGCTGTGTATAAATGTCAAAGACAAAATGAGGTTGCTTTGTCTCAGGAGCCCCGTGCTCAGCTGCTGCCTTCCCAGCCCTGGCTGTGCCCAGACAAGCCGCTCCACCAGAGCTGGTGGTAGCACAGACACACCTGAGCTGAACCCCAAAGATGATGCCAGGCTCAGGCCCTTCCCTGGTAGGAGGGCTGCACCTCCTGGCCTGGCTGGACACCAGGGACAGCACCTTTGGGGACAGAGGCTCCTGCTCTGGGTGGTGATACCAACAAGCTGTCCCTAGCAATGAGCTGGTAATGCAGCCGTGGAAGGGACAACGGACACGGGCACGGAGATGTGAGATGACAGGACCAGTTCTCCCTGGCTGAGTTATTTGGCCTGTCTTGTGAAGCTGCAGAGGCATCCCTGTGGAGAGAGGAGGTGGCTGAGGCCCCAGCTGCCAGTGGCACACAGGGAGCCTCCTGCACAGCAGGGCCCAGAGCTGGCAAGGCTCCCCAGCTTCTCTGGACAATCACAGACTGGCAACAACACCACAGCAGCTTCTCTGGGAATGTTTCCTGTCTACAGCATTAGACTTTTAAAAGAAGCTGTTTGAGGGAAAGGTGAACAAAACACTCACCGTTTTCTCTTCCAGCAAGTCCAAATTTGGACACAGCATAAGATGAAAATAAGCTCCAAAAAAAGCAGGCCTGCAATTAATCCTATCCAGCAGCCTGTTCCCTGACAGAAACCCCTTCCAGGGCCCTTCTGGGAATCCAGAACACGTGTGCTGGTTCCAGCTGCACCTGTGGGAGCAATGGGGAGCGTGAGCCCGTGCTGTGCTGCGCTGCTGAGCTGGCAGCACGGTGGATGCGGGCAGGACGTTCTCCGTTTCCCCCAGAGCTGGGGCCTGCAGGCACCTTGCCACCCCTTGGCACAGGCTGTGCCACCCAACAAAGCCCTGCAGGCCGGGAGGAGAGCCCGGGGGCAGCGCAGCTGCTTGGGCAGTGGCTGCTCGGAGGGACACGGGCCAAAGCCATCCCTGAGCAGCCACTGCCAGCCCTGGCCCTCCCTGCCCCGTGACAGCTCCCCCAGCCCCAGGGCACAGAGTCAGGCCCTGTCAGGACCCAGTGCAGCCCCTGCCCAGTCGGGAGCCAAGGCTGGCTCTGGCCCTGGGCTCGCGGCAGGGCTCCCGCTCGGGGCTGCTCCTGTGCCTTGGGCCTATGGGCACTCAGGGCCAGCTCTGGAGCAGCTGCAGCGGGAGGGACGTTGGTGCACGGGTCCCCTTTGCCTGGGGCTGTGAATGAGCTCCAGAGGCCTCCAAGCCTCCAGAGGTGCCTCCAGCTTTGGCTGGTGCTGGGCCATGCAAGGGCAGGACCTGGTGGAAAGAGGTGCCGCCACACAGCCCTGCTAAATGGCTGACAGTGGCAGGGCAATTACCTCCTGTGCCTGTGCCCATGTCTGGAATCTCCTCCTTTCCTGCAGCAGGGGCTGCCAGTCGGCCTCTGCTTGCTTGGGGAAACACTGCCTTCTGTCCTGCCTTTTGCTCCATCACTTGAAAAAGGAAAAAGTTCAGCTGGATCAGATGGAACAATTTCTGATTTCTTTTGGTGGCATCTTTAGGACATCAGGCTTATCAAAAATGGGGATAAGATTCAAAATCCATCTGGCCTTTTGGGGCTGTGCCAGGGCCCACCCTCCTCCAAATAGCTGCCAGTCCTGAGCAGAAGGTGTGAGGGGATCACGCAGGTCGAGGGCACACACGTGCATGGCTCTGTCCTGGCACCTGCAGCGATGCCCCCCAGCCGAGCGTTGGGCTCTGAGCTGGCAGCTCTCCCAGGGGAAAGGCCTTGACCTACCCTCACTATCTCCCAGAGGCTCAATCCTGAACGTGGGTTGGGAAGCCAGATCACCTTCACCAACAGGCTCAGCTGCAAAGAAAGGCAGGACAGAACAGCTCCCGTGACACTGCAGGAGATCCTCAGGCTGCAGGAAAGGCTCAGCCCCGGGGCACAGCCCTGGGCCCGGCCCCTTCCCTCTCTGCTCTTCTCCGTGGCTGCACAGAGCACACAGAAGAACACACTGACATTGCACACAGAAGAAGGATGGACAGCTAAATGCTCCTTCCTCCCACTGACAGTCATCCTGTGGGATCCCTCAGGGCTCCAGAAGGGAGCAGGGCAAAGTTTCCAGAAGTGAACAACCTTTAGAGGAACTTAAAGGAAATGCCATATGAGTGAGCTGTTGCCGCATAGACATTGATTATTCTGTCAGGAAAGGCACGTTGAGAACTTGTCTCCAGCATCTGACAACATCTTCAAACCACCATTTACCAGCATTTCCAAATAACCCAAGTCATGATCCCAATCTAGAAGGGAGCAGAGATGCTTCAGAACCATTTCCATGATGTGCTGGGATCCCTTTCTGACTTGGGGAATTGGGCAATGCAAGGGGGTGGGGTAAGGCTGTGGGAGCCTGTGGCTCCTGATCACTCTCCAGACACTTTGGAGTCCCTGTGCAACATCCCTGGAGGGGCAGCTGGAGCAGCCCAGGGCCCTGGGGGTCTCTCTCTGCCACACAGGAAACCCTCACTAAATGCTCGGGGAAAACTGCAGTGCCACAGCTATTGCTCCCAACCTCTGTCCCGCCCTCCTGTTTGCCAACCTGCACAAGAAACAGCTTCCCCAGCCCAAGGGCACATAGCCAGGCTCTGTCAGGACCCAGTGGAGCCTTGCTCTGCCCCTCTGCCCTTTCCCCACCATGGGCACCCCGTGCAGCCGCTCCCAGGTTTCGGGATGTGTCTCCCACGGAGGGAGCCCAGCAGGACAGCTCAGTACCCGAGTGCCCTGAGCCTGCTCGGGACAATTCCTCTGGGCTGTGCCCGTCTTGTCCGGGCTGTGCCCGCAGTGCCAAGCAGCAGAGAGGGCAGCTCAAGCCTCAGCAGGGCTCAGGCCCAGAGGCACAGCCTCCTGTGGCTGTGCCTGGCATTGTCTCCCTTCCTGCAGGAAATGCTGCCTTCCACAGAGCCTCTCTGTCCATCCCTTGAGAAAGGAAAAGGTTTGGTGGGATCAGATGCAAACATTGCACATCCAGGCGGTGGCCTCTTCAGGAGGCAATACTTGTCCGCAACATGGATAAGAATCAGGAAAATCCTGATCCCCACAGGCTGTTGGGGCTTCCTACGACCCTCCCTCTGCAAAGCAGCCACACCTCAGGATGTGCTCAGACACCGGGAAAGTGCAGGGGATCCATGGTGCAGTTTGGACTCTCTGTCAGCTGATGCCCAATGCCTTCCTGCAGAGGCTGGGGAGAAGCTGCAGCCAGGCCAGGCTGGCAAACAGCCCTGCAGGGCATGGAAGCAGCAGCAGGGCAGCGAAGCTGCCATGGATCCCTTCCCGCTGTACCGGGCACGGCGTGTCCAGATGTGCAGCCAAAGCCCCCGGCTGCTGAGCCCCAGGACAAGGCTGAGGGAAATGCTCTCATCATTCCCTTTGAGCAGTTCCGTCACGATTTGTTTAAGGATGGTATTTGGCTCATCATTTGACCCTGTGGCTTTGTTCTTCCCTCTCAGAGGACCTTAAGAGAAAGTGGTTCCATTTCCTATGAATGGATCCCACAGAAGAAGGGCTCAACCTGTGGGGTCAGCAGGGACACAGTACTCACCCCTGTGATGAGAGCCTGGCTTCGGTGAAGGAACCAGCAAAGGAACAGGAAAAGTCCTCCCTGCAGACGCATCTGTAACACAACAGCCATAGAAGCTTCTGTAACCAGGTTCCTGCCAGGTTGTCAACAATTATTCCGTGGTGGGACAATGAGAACAAACCTGCAGGAGGCTCCAAAGGCTTCAAAACTTTCTTCAGCCAATCTAATGGAGAAATCTTCCTAGCAAGCTCATCTAGAACAGAGCAGAGATGAGAACGTTTTTCAGGGCATGCTGGGATCCCCGTCTGCCTCTGGGAAATGGGCACTGCAAGGGGGTCGGGTAAGGCTGTGGGAGCCAGATGTCAATGGACAAGGCCAAAGCTGCACAGGGGCCTGGGGAGCTCTGGGCAGGCTCCTGGTCACTCTGCACCCTCTTTCCATGCCCTGTGCGACACTCTTGCTGGGGCAGTTGAAGCAGCCCAGGGCCCTGTGGGCTCTCACTCCCACAGCTGCAACTCTTGGAAAAGCCCTGGGGAAAGCTGCAGCAGGCAGTGCCTCAGCTGTCCCCCTGTCCCTCTGACTCTCCTGCCCTTTCTCCTGCCTTTCCCACCTTCTTCTATCTCTCCATCTCTCTTTGCCTTGGGACCCCTTCCCCATCCCAAGGGCACGTGGCCAGGCCCTTTCAAGACCCAGTGGAGCCTTGCTCTCCCCCTCTGCCCTTTCCCCACCATGGGCACCCCGTGCAGCCGCTCCCAGGTTTCGGGACGTGTCTCCCACGGAGGGAGCCCAGCAGGACAGCTCAGTACCCGAGTGCCCTGAGCCTGCTCGGGACAATTCCTCTGGGCTGTGCCCGTCTTGTCCGGGCTGTGCCCGCAGTGCCAAGCAGCAGAGAGGGCAGCTCAAGCCTCAGCAGGGCTCAGGCCCAGAGGCACAGCAATTACCTCCTGTGGCTGTGCCTGGCATGGCCTCTCTTCCTGCAGCAGAGGCTGTCAGTGAGCCACAGCTTCCTCCGGGAAATGCACAGCCTTCCTTCTGCACAGCCTCTCCATCTGCTTCTGGAGAAAGGATGAGGTACAGCTGGATTAGGTAGTGCTGTTCCCCATTGAGGATGGGGAATCTTCAAGAGGCAATGCTTGTCAAAGACATGGTCAAGAATGGTTAGGAAATCCCTATAAAATTTTTCTTTAGGCCAGGGCCCTCTGTACTCCAAACAGCTGCCCCTTCTGATTTTCCTGGAGATGGGAAATTGCAGGGGATCTGAGGTGCATTGTGCAGTTTGGGCTGCCTGTCAGCCAATGCCTCAATCAATCCTGCAGAGGCTGGGGAGAAGCTGCAGCCAGGCCAGGCTGGCAAACAGCCCTGCAGGGCGTGGAAGCAGCAGCGGGGCAGCGAGGCTGCCATGGATCCCTTCCCGCTGTGCCGGGCACGGCGTGTCCAGATGTGCAGCCAAAGCCCCCGGCTGCTGAGCCCCAGGACAAGGCTGAGGGAAATGCACCCACCTTGTGCTGTCTGCTGCATTACCTTCGTCCCTTGCCTCATGTGTTCAGATGACTCATGGGCTTTCTTCTGTCCTGCAGCTTTGTTCTTTCCTTTTAGAGGACCTTAGAAAAACATGTTTCCTCTTCCCATTAATGGATCCCACAGAAGCAGGGCTCAGCCTGTGGGGTCAGCAGGGACACACTACTCACCCCTGTGATGGGAGGCAGGCTTCTGTGTAGGAATGAGGGAAGGATCAGGAAGAGTCCTCCCTGCAGACACATCTGTAACACAACAGCCACAGAAGCTTCTGCCATCTCTGCTCAGCTCCACGGACACCACTGAGCCGCAGGAGCGGTGAGGGGATCGCGCAGGGCGAGGGCACACATGTGCATGGCTCTGTCCTGGCACCTGCAGCGATGCCCTCCTGGCCGAGCTTTGGGCTCTGAGCTGGCAGCTCTCCCAGGGGAAAGGCCTTGACCTACCCTCACCATCTCCCAGAGGCTCAGTCCTGGACGTGGCTTGGGAAGCCAGATCACCTTCACCAACAGGTTCAGCTGCAAAGAAAGGCAGGACAGAGCAGCTCCCATGGCACTGTAGGAGATCCTCAGGCTGCAGGCAAGGCTCAGCCCCGGGGCACAGCCCTGGGCCCAGCACCTTCCCTCTCTGCTTTTCTCTGTGACTGCACAGCCCACACAGAAGGACACAGTGGCATTGCACATGGGAGGAAGATGGACGGCTAAATGCTCCTTCCTCCCACTGACAGTCATCCTGTGGGATCACTCAGGGCTCCAGAAAGGAGCAGGGCAAGGTTTTCAGAACCCTTCTGCCCTGACTTAACCGCTAATGGAAATGGCAGAGGCACGAGCTCTTGCCACTTGGATACTGATTAATATGTCACTAGAAAGGGAAATTCAGAACTTACCTCCAGCATTCTTCAAGACATTCGAAATATCATTTAACAACAATTCCAAATAATCAAAGTTGTGATCCAAATCTAGAAGGGAGCAAAGACCAGACCAATTTCCATGATGCACTGTCATCCCCTTCTGCCTCCGGGAACTGGGCACTGCAAGGGGGTCGGGAAAGTCCGTGAGGGCCAGATGTCAATGGAAAAGGCCAAAGCTGCACAGGGGCCTGGGGTGCTCTGGGCTGGCTCCTGGTCACTCTCCACCCTCTTTGCCGGCCCTGTGACATATCCCGGGAGAGGAAACAGGGCCAGCCCTGGGCCCATGGGGTCTCTCTCTCTCCCCCAGAGGAAACCCTCCCTGAAGGCCTGGGGAAAACCATCCCCAGCGCTTCCCGGGGAGCAGGGAGCGCTGTCCCGGGAAAGGGGAGCCAGGCTGCCGGCTCACCTGCTCGCCGCGCTTGCAGTGGAGCAGCCTGGGCAGCCCTGGCAGGCAGGGCCACGGCCAGGAGGAGCAGGAGGAAGAGGCGCAGAGCAAGGGCCATGCTGCCTTGCCCTCTGCCAGTCCCGCAGCTCTTGCTGCCACCGCTGTCCTGACACCGCTGTCCCAATGTCAGCACCACTGCTGCCACCGCCGCTGCTGCTGCTGCAACAGTTGTGCTCAAGCACTGACTGCTCGCTCCTTGTGCTGCTGTGCAACCACGGGGCTCTGGCACCTCTGTGACCTCAGAGCCTGCTGTGACCTCAGCCTGCTGTGACCCCTGAGCCTGCTGTGACCTCATGGCCTCAGCTGTACCCCCAGAGTGTGCCCCCATCTGTACAAATGGTCTGCCCTGATTGTAAATGTTTTGCTTCATCAAAGGGCCATTGCTCAGGAAAACTTTTTGTTTTTCCAGCTTCCATTGCTGGTCGGTCAGGCTGTGTCTCTGAAGATGCTCTTGATTGTTGCAGTTTGAATTTATTTTATTGATTCCTGTTTAAGTGGTTCATGGTTTACCCGTGGGTTTTACCCTCCCTCAAAGCTGTCCCTCATGCCATTCCCCGCCCCTTGTTCCAGCTCTTTCCCTGCCTGCCACGGCACCCCAACCCCTTGGTTCCCGAAGGAGCCTTCGGGCCAATTTCTGACTGCAACAGCCCTTTGGAATTCCCCTATTCCGGAGGCCCCGTGGGCCCATGTGAGCCATCCTCTCCACCCTCCTACCGCAATGGGCCCCAGACACTTGACCAATCCCCTCCCTGCTCCCCTGAGGATTCCCTATTGCTCAGCTGTTTGTATGCACCCCCTGACTTCTATCTGTATAAACCCCCTTGCACAATAAATCTAGGGGCTTTTTATCCTATTTCTTTCACCTGGAATAAACTCTTCCTTGTGGAACCTCAGAGGGCCTCCTCCTTTCTCCTCTGCCTGGTCCCTGTCGTGGCTGGTGTCTGGCACAGTAGAGCAAGTGGCTCTAAAGGTTCTGCCTCTGGGAAATCCCTATCCTGAGGCAGTTCCCTACTCCTGCGGTGGTGCCGGAGTTCTGAGAGTTAGCCCGGGTTCCAACAGTCTAGTCACTAATCCCCCTGTCCTGGTTTAGGGCAAATTTGTTAAAGAATCTGCAAAGGAGGGCCCCTCCAGAAAGCAAAACCCACACGGCCCCTCCCTCCAACCAGTTTGGGAAAAAATTCCTCAGACAGAGGTGGAAAGAACCTGTTTATTTCAGGCACAGCACCCGCCAGCACACAAAATGAACAATACCCGATGACACCGCTCTGGGAAAGATGACAAAATCAGAAAGTCTCTTTCGGGGGTGGTTGCTCTGTTCTCAGTCCCTCCGGCACTGGGGCAGCTGCTGCAGGCCAAAACGGTGCAAATCCTCGGTGTTCCCAGGTCCCAGTCCGGAGCAGGTTTGAGATGGTGGAACAAAAGGAGAGGAGAAACAGTCCAGGAAGGCATTTGAACTGTTTAGCTAGAGCTAGCTAATAAGCAGAGGCCAAAGCAGAGCAGAAGCGAGAGCAGAAAAGAGAGCAAGCAAAGCAACAAGCTGAAAGCAAGAAGTGAAAACAGCCTTAAGTACTGCCCCTCTCTGTGTCCGTGATAAGAGAAACCCAAACAAAAGTTCCACTCTTCAGAGCCGGTCTTAAAGGCACAGAACAGATGAATGGGGATACAAGCATCATAACGTCACCCCAGGACATTCCACCCCTTATCCCCATATCATCAACATACTACAACATATCATGCCTTATTCATACAAAATTTCCATCTGTTCCCCCAAAATGTACAAGCAATACCCATCATGCCTTCATCACATCCCCACACTGGACCACTGAATCCAGGCCCTATATTACAGAGCTGCAGGATTCCCCCTTTTCACTTTAGTCACTTAAAGCTCCATCTATCACTTGCTCAGACCTTCAACACTTACACATTTCCTTCTCCATCTTCCACTTGCCCAGACCTTCAACACTTACACATTTGCTTCTATCTCATGTCTGTATGGTTTAATGTACAGACAATGGCAGTAACATTCAATGAACAGTGATATTGCACATCATTCTTAGCCCACAATCAGATCTCCTTGAGGTACACATCGTGTTGTTCCATCTCTTTGCATTATCCACCACGTGCAACCTGGTCCCTGAGCAAAGACAACCCCATGAATGTGTTTGTCTGTACTCAAGGCAGAATTGATCCACACAGTCTTCCCTAACAAACCTCTGATATGTACCACTGGGACTTTGTCTCCTTCTATTATATTCAGGGACTCAGACTGGGCAGGACCTGCTCAGTTGGTGGAACCTCGGGTGTTAACTAACCAGGTGGCCTTTGCTAAATGTTGCTCCCAGTTTTTAAAGATCCCCCACCCAAAGCTTTCAGCTGGGTTTTTAGTAGTCCATTGTACCTCTCCACTTTGCCTGCAGCTGGTGCATGGTAGGGGATATGGTACACCCACTCAATGCCATGTTCCCTTGCCCAGGTGTTGATAAGGCTGTTCTTGAAATGAGTCCCGTTGTCTGACTCAATCCTCTCAGGTGTACCATGTCTCCACAGGACTTGCTTTTCAAGGCCCAGGATGGTGTTCTGGGCTGTAGCATGAGACACAGGGAAGGTTTCCAACCATCCCGTGGTGGCTTGCACCATGGTCAGCACGTAGCGTTTTCCCTGGCGTGTCTGGGGCAGTGCGATGGAGTCAATCTGCCAGGCCTCCCCATACTTGTACTTGGACCACCGCTCACCGTACCAGAGGGGCTTCACTCGCTTGGCCTGCTTGATGGCAGCACGCGTCTCACAGTCATGGATAACCTGAGAAATACTGTCCATGGTTAGATCCACTCCTTAGTCTCGTGCCCACTTATAGGTGGCATCTCTGCCCTGGTGGCCTGAGGCATCATGGGCCCATCTAGCTAGGAATAACTCTCCCTTATGTTCCCAATCTAGGTCTATTTTGGACACCCCTATCTTTGCAGCCTGCTCATTGTTTTGGTGCTCCTCATTGGCCCTACTCTTGGGTACGTGGGCATCTACATGGCAGACTTTCACAGGTAGCCTCCCTACCCCGGTAGCAATGTCTTTCCACTCATCAGCAGCCCAAATTGGTTTCCCTCTACGTTGCCAGTTAGCCTTTTTCCACCTCTCCAGCCATCCCCACAGAGCATTGGCTACCATCCATGAATCAGTGTAGAGGCAGAGCTTTGGCCACTTCTCTCTCTCAGCAATGTCTAGGGCCAGCTGAACAGCTTTGAGTTCAGCGAGATGGCTCGATCCACCTTCTCCTTCGGTAGCTTGTGCAACCTGTTGTGTGGGGCTCCATACGGCTGCTTTCCACTTCCGGTTCATCCCTACGATGCGACAGGAACCATCAGTGAAAAGAGCGTAGCGTGTTTCCTCTGGGGGCACTTGGTTATAGGGAGGAGCCTCTTCAGCCCGTGTCACTGGTTCTTGTTCCTCTTCATCTGTGACACCAAAATTCTCACCTTGGGGGCAATTTGTAATTACCTCCAAAATCCCAGGGCGATTCAGTTTACCTATACGGGCGCACTGAGTGATGAGAGCAATCCACTTGCTCCATGTAGCACTGGTGGCATGGTGAGTGGAAGGAACCTTGCCTTTGAGCATCCACCCCAGCACTGGTAGTCAGGGTGCCTGGAGGAGTTGTGCTTCAGTGCCTATTACCTCCGAGGCAGCCTGGACTCCTTCATAGGCAGCCAAGATTTCCTTCTCTGTTGGAGTGTAGTTGGCTTCAGACCCTCTGTAGCTTTGACTCCAAAATCCCAGTGGTCGACCCCGAGTCTCCTCAGGCACCTTCTGCCAAAGGCTCCAGGACAAGCCATGGTTCCCGACTGCAGAGTAGAGCATGTTCTTTACCTCTGGTCCTGTCCTGACTGGGCCAAGGGCTACTGCATGAGCAATCTCCTGCTTGATCTGGACAAAGGCTTGTTGCTGCTCAGGGCCCCACTGGAAATTGTTCTTCTTGCGGGTGACCAGGTAAAGAGGGCTCCCGATCTGACTGTACTCAGGAATATGCATCCTCTAAAAACCTATTGCACCCAGGAAAGCTTGTGTCTCTTTCTTATTGGTGGGTGGAGACATTGCTGTGATCTTGTTGGTGACATCTGTAGGAATCTGACGCCGTCCATCTTGCCACTTCACTCCCAGGAATTGAATCTCATGAGCTGGTCCCTTTACTTTGCTCTTTTTAATGGAGAAACCAGCTCCCAGCAGGATCTGGATGATTTTCTCCCCCTTCTCAAACACTTCCGCAGCTGTGTTCCCCCACACAATGATGTCATCAATATATTGCAGATGTTCTGGAGCCTCACCCTTTTCCAGTGCAGCCTGGATCAATCCATGGCAGACGGTGGGGCTGTGCTTCCACCCCTGGGGCAGTCGCTTCCAGGTGTACTGCACTCCCCTCCATGTGAAGGCAAACTGAGACCTGCATTCTGCTGCCAGAGGAATGGAGAAAAATGCATTGGCAATGTCTATAGTGGAGTACCACCTTGCTGCCTGGGACTCCAGCTCATACTGGAGCTCTAATATGTCTGGCACAGCAGCACTCAGTGGTGGAGTCACTTCATTCAATGCACGGTAGTCCACAGTCAATCTCCATTCTCCTTCAGATTTTCGCACAGGCCAAATGGGGCTGTTGAAGGGTGACTGGGTCTTGCTGACCACCCCTTGGCTCTCCAGCTCAGGCATCATTTTGTGGATGGGGATCACAGCATCTCGAGTGGTCCTATACTGTCGTCGATGCACTATGGAAGTGGCAATTGGCACTCGTTGCTCTTCTCCCGTCAGGCATCCTACTGCAGATGGATTCTCAGACAACCCAGGCAAGGTGTTCAATTGCTGGATGCCCTCTGTCTCTACAGCAGCTATTCCAAATGCCCATCTGAGTCCCTCTGGGTCTTTGAAGTACCCATTCGAAGGTAGTCTATGCCCAAAATACATGGGGCCTCTGGGCCAGTCACAATAGGATGCTTCTTCCACTCATTTCCCGTTAGGCTCACATCAGCTTCCACCAAAGTGAAATCCTGGGATCCCCCTGTCACACCAGCAATAGAAACAGACTCTGTCCCCACATGTCTTGATGGGATTAATGTGCATGGCGCACCAGTATCAACCAAAGCTTTGTACTCCTGTGGTTCCAATGTGCCAGGCCAACAAATCCACACAGACCAGAAGACACGATTTTCTCTGGCCTCTACCTGGCTAGAGGCAGGGCCCCTCTAAGCCTGGTTATCCTTCTTTCCATGGGCGTATGTTTTGGATGTTCCTTCGAGGGGATCAGACATGTCATCATCATCATACCTGGCCGTTCGGCTACAGGCAACTGGAGCTGCTTTCCTTCTGGTGGCTTCCTTCAGTTCACACACCCATCGTGCCATAACCGCGGTAGGTTTCCTATCCCACCTTCTCATGTTTTCCTCACAATCACGCAGGTAAAACCACAGCTCAGCTCGTGGGGTGTACCTTCTCTCACCATCTGGGAAACGTCTGCCTTGGAGACCAGAACCTCGGATCTGTACTGCTGAAATTTGGAGAAGGTCTTCTTTAATCTCCTCTCTAAGCTTCTTATGATTCTCCTCTATCTTATCCTCTAAGTTCTGCAGAAGTGTTTCTACCGCTGCGATTCTGGCATGTGTCGGGCCATGCACAGCATCTGCATATGCTCGGAGCTTCCTTGCCATGTCAAGCACAGTCTCATCCCTCTCATCCCTCTTCATGATGGCTAAGGCAGAAGCATATTCATGTGGCCCAAGTCGTACAAGTTTTCGCCACATCGCAGACGTGCATGGTACTAAGTCTGGGTTCGTAGTTGTTACATCATCTGAGAAGATAATCTCTGCCACTGCCATTTCTCTCAGGCATTGGATCCCTTGCTCTATGGTCTT
Organism: Melospiza melodia melodia; assembly: GCF_035770615.1. Lineage (NCBI taxonomy): Eukaryota > Metazoa > Chordata > Aves > Passeriformes > Passerellidae > Melospiza > Melospiza melodia. The sequence goes on along the minus strand of NC_086203.1, from coordinate 6,280,985 downwards.
CCACTGAGTTTGCTGCATATAGAGATCGTCTGCGCACAGGTATCTTTCTGCTACACTTCTGTCGTGGGGTGACAGCCTTTATCCCAATATCTTGTGTGTTGTATGGAGTCCCACTCGATGGGTTGCAGAGGCTACTGAAGGAGAGGGTGAATCCAGTCAATTTGCTGAAATCAAAGCTGTTCAACTGGCCCTAGGTATTGCAGAGAGAGAGAAGTGGCCAAGGCTCTATTTGTATACCGATTCTTGGATGGTAGCCAACGCTCTATGGGGATGGCTGAAGAGATGGAAAGAGGCCAACTGGCAGCGCAGAGGAAAACCAATTTGGGCTGCGGAAGAGTGGAAAGATATCGCTACTCGGTTAGAGAAGTTACCTGTGAAGGTTTGCCATGTAGATGCCCGTGTCCCCAGAAGTAGAGCTAATGAAGAGCAGCAAAACAACCAGCAAGTACATCAGGCTGCAAAGATAGGGGAGTTGAAGATAGATCTCGACTGGGAGCATAAGGGAGAGATATTCTTAGCACGATGGGCCCATGATGCCTCAGGCCACCAGGGTAGAGATGCCACCTATGGGTGGGCACGAGACCGAGGGGTGGATCTAACCATGGACAGTATCTCTCAGGTTATTCGTGACTGTGAGACGTGCACTGCCATTAAGCAGGCCAAGCGGGTGAAGCCCCTCTGGTATGGGGGGCGGTGATCTAAGTACAAATACGGGGAGGCCTGGCAGATTGATTACATCACACTGCCTCAAACCCGCCAAGGCAAGCGCTATGTACTAACCATGGTGGAAGCCACCACGGGATGGTTGGAAACCTTCCCTGTGTCTCATGCTAGAGCCCGTAACACTATCATGGGCCTTGAAAAGCAGGTCCTTTGGAGGCATGGTACTCCCGAGAGAATTGAGTCGGATAATGGAACTCATTTTAAAAACAATCTTATTAATACTTGGGCTAGGGAACATGGCATCGAGTGGGTATACCATATCCCCTATCATGCACCAGCTGCAGGGAAAGTGGGAAGGTACAATGGATTGTTAAAAACCACCTTAAAAGCATTGGGTGGGGGGTCTTTAAAAAACTGGGAGCAGCATTTTGCAAAGGCTACCTGGTTAGTTAACACTCGAGGTTCCACCAACTGAGTGGGTCCTGCTCAGTCTGAGCTCCTTAATATAGTAGATGGGGATAAAGCCCCAGTGGCCCATGTCAGAGGTTTGTTGGGAAAGACAGTATGGATCAACTCTGCCTCGAGTACAGACAAACCCATCGGTGGGATTGTCTTTGCTCAAGGACCAGGTTATACATGGTGATAATGCAGAAAGATGGAACAACACGGTGTGTACCTCAGGGAGACCTGATTGTGGGATGAGACTCATATATGAATGTCATTGTTGGTTGAATGTGAGACAGAAGGAAACTGTAAGTATCAAAGGTCTGAGCAAGTAAGATGAGAGGAATGCGTAAGTATCAAAGGTGTGAGTAAGTGAAATGAAAGTTTTTTATGTATGTTCACGATATGGGATAAGGGGTGGAGTGTCGTGGGGTGACAGCCTTTATCCCAATATCGTGTGTTGTGTCTGGCAGCTGTGCCTTTTCTCTCTTCCCCCCACCCCCCCCCCGGCCGTCTTGCCGCAGCGGGGCGGGGAGGGAGGAGGGAGTGTGACCGGGGCACTTTCGCTTTTGGCTGCTTAGCTTGGCTTGCCACTTGCTTGCTTGCTTGCTTGCTTGCTCCTGCCTCGGCCCCTAGCTGATAGGTTTTTTTGCTGCTTTCTGCTTTCTGCGCTGTTTTTTTTTTTTTTTCTTTTGTTCCCTCTTTCTTACCCTCCCCTGAAGATACTGGACTGGCTCCGGACCTGACCTGAGACATCCAGGACCCCCGGAGTCTGAGAGAGAAGCTCAGCGCCCTCTACAACACTGCCTGGTTTCTTTTCTTGTGTTGGGGAGTGTTCTTTTGTTACTTGTTAATAAATAGGTTTTGTTTTCCACTTTGCTCCTCCAAGGAATTCCTTCCCGAACCCGGTATTGGGGGAGGGGTGGTTGGAGGTTTGTTTTTTTTGGGGGCTCCCTTTTGGAGATTTCCCCTAATTTATCCTAAACCAGGACAACTTCTTAGGACCCGTTCCCAGAGGCTGTGAGAGTTAGACCCCTCATCATTCCTTGGTCTATGGCAGGATCCTGTGACAGGGATCCCAAATGCCTGGCTTCAGTGCCATCCAGAATTGTAGCCTCGCCTGCAGCGTCCCAGAGACGGACCAGCCAACTAATTATGGATTCATCAGACCTTCAAGTGTAATCCTTCCATAGGCCACGAAGGTCCTTCAGGGAATAAGACTCAATATTTGCATCTGATCTTGCACCTGCTGCTTTGACTCCTGATTTTATGTCCGGAGGCATTGAGGTTCCTTCTCCTTCATCATCATCATCGTCCACTGGTCGATGGGTCTTGTCTGTGCATTTCCCACTTCTAGTGCTGGTAGCAACAGCCATGGGTTTAGATGCTGGCTTCGAGCCTGGAGTGTTAGCTGCAGCCTGAGTCACCGGGATAGTTGCTGATTTATCTCCCTGCCCCCTGCCTCTGTCTGCTGCCCGACAGTATCTAGCAGTGTGCGATAAGCATATTCCGGGGCCCAGCTCACTGCAATGACCTTCCTCTCCTTAGGCTCATCCTGGTACTTCTCTTTCAGATATTTGCCCACCTCAGCTGGGTTCTGAATTTGTTCATGGGGAAAATACCAGACTGTAGTGTCAGAGAATTCCTTCAGGATTTGGCCCATATCCTCCCATTTCCCACACCACTTAGGATTTCCCACACCGGGGTTTTATCCTGAGTCAGGGGTCTCATCAGCCCATCTAGAAATCTCAGCCCTCATTCCAGAGAAGCAGCAGGCTGTATAGAGGAAGGTTACCAGATTGAATACCAGAAAGATGGTTTCTTTAACATTGAGGGGAAACTGAACATCCTTCACTAGTGATGCAACAGATTCATAGGAGAAGAAGGAAAGCAGAGGCTGAAAAACCTCATTCCCTGCTGCTCCTCCTGCAACAAACTGGATGCATAACCATAGCCATGAACCATTCATACCTGGAGCAGACCCTAGCATGTTTATAAACTTCTTGCACATCATTGCCACCAAGCCCAGCAGGATAGCTACTCTGGTCACTGCCCCTCTGATGTAAAAACTATCTATTAGGGACAATACTAAAGCTATTTCTGGATGAGAAAATAAACCTGGGGACCAGAGAGGTATTAAAATCTCAAAAAACCCTAGGGACCAGAAATGCATGCAAACCTTCATCCCAATAGACATTATGAACTCAAAAAGCATGGCTACTAGCTGACTTAAATGAACACAGAGTAATAGCAACAAAAATGCAGTCAAAACAGGGTTTTTCCACTCTCTCTCGAGCCCCACATTGGGCGCCAATATTTTGTCCTGGTTTAGGGCAAATTTGTTAAAGAATCTGCAAAGGAGGGCCCCTCCAGAAAGCAAACGCACACGGCCCCTCCGCCCAACCAGTTTGGGTAAAAATTCCTCAGACAGAGGTGGAAAGAAGTTGTTTATTTACCAGACACAGCACCCCCCAGCACACAAAATTAACGATACCGAATGACACCGCTCTGGGAAAGATGACAAAATCAGAAAGTCTCTTTCGGGGGTGGTTGCTCTGTTCTCAGTCCCTCCGGCACTGGGGTAGCTGCTGCAGGCCAAAACGGTGCAAATCCTCGGTGTTCCCAGGTCCCAGTCCAGAGCAGGTTTGAGATGGTGGAAGAAAAGGAGAGGAAAAACAGTCCAGGAAGGAATTTGGACTGTTTAGCTAGAGCTAGCTAATAAGCAGAGGCCAAAGCAGAGCAGAAGCGAGAGCAGAAAAGAGAGCAAGCAAAGCAGCAAGCTGAAAGCAAGAAGTGAAAACAGCCCTGTGTACTGCTCGTCTCTGTGTCCCTGATAAGAGAAACCCAAACAAAACTTCCTCTCTTCAGAGCCGGTCTTAAAGGCACAGAACAGATGAATGGGGATACAAGCATCATAACGTCACCCCAGGACATTCCAGCCCCGAATGTCCGTGCTTCAGGGCCCGCTCTGGTGCCCTGCCATCTCCCACACCACAGTGGGATTCACATACTGCAGCACAGAGTTAGGTTTGTGCAACAGTGAAATGGGTGTGCTCGGCAGCGTTGCTGGAGTTACATCCCTACAGAAGTAAAGAAAATGTGTGCGCCAAGCCAGGGCTTGAATAGGCACAGGAATTTTGTAAAGACAAGGGCACGGCAGCAGAGAACAATGTAAAAATCAGCTGAAAAGAAAAGGAGGAAATGCTGAAGGAGTTATTTGTGCACATTTGAAGATTTATTTTTCTTGGGTGCAAAGCAAAATCAAAAGGTCCTAAATGCCCAAAAGATTGGAAATGTGGAACATCCTCCATAGCAGAGTGTTGGACCTCTGGATCCTTAAAATAATTTTATGGTGGTGGAACAGTGGCAGCTTGAGCTGGTGCCTCTGGGGGCTCTGAACAAAGAACCCCTGGGCTTTGATACCCTCCCAGGTGAAGTGTGACAGTCTGGGGTATTGCTGCTGTGTCCGAGTGCCCGGGCACTGGCTGGCACCACAGGTCCCCATGTGAAATTCAAAGTTGTGTTTCGTGTGAGGTACAAAGAGGTGATGTGTGTTGCTGTGAATGCGAAATGTGTGGACACCGACAATGGGAGAGCTGTGAATTCTAATAATAACTGAGGAGAATAAAGCATGGAAAAAGACCTTTGAACCTATCTTTGGTTTGCAATTAACCCTGGTTGATTTAAGAGCATTGGAATTAATGTGTTAAAGATGTTGCTTTTTGCCTGCATTTAATTCATAAAGAGTTCTGCAATAATAATCTTCTGAAGTATAATTTTAGAATATAACTTGTATCGTTGAAACTATAGCTTTGGAATATATATAAAGGAAATATACTTATCTCACGCCTTATTGAAGCAGAGAAAAACAGCTTGAGAAAGGAAGATGAACATCATCTCAAGGGTTTATGGTTTCGACCAAAGGGAAGCTGGACATCACTGTTATGAGATTTAGAGTCTCTTCAATTAAAAGGTGGACACACATCTGGGGAGCTGGATCCCACCAGAAATGGAGTCGTCTTTCTTCTTTCTGAAACTAGACCGTCACCATCTGGAGATACTCCTTTGAGATACATCCTGAGAAATTAAAATCACAACAGTGTATGGAATTGTGATGTAATAATTTGGAATAAAAATTGCTGATGAGTAAAAGATTGGAAATAGAAACTGCTGAAAAAAGGTGATGAGTACCCCTATAAATACCTGTAACCCTCAAGTATCGGTGTGCAGTTGGAGGGAAAACTTCCCCCACTGTACCCAGCGCTGTATTGCTCATACTTTACCATATTAAATAATAAATTGATTGCTGCTTGATTATTTGCCTAGTCAAGCTTCTTATTCATAACAGATTTGGTACATTGGCCGGGAATTTCCAAATCCATTGAGGGAGACTCCTGATCTCGGGGAGGCGCCCCACCTTGGAGGCTTCTGCCTCCAGTGGCCCTGAGTGACGGGGGAATGTCTCAGGGAAGAGGAAATCCATAAGGTAAATTATGAGCAAAGAATTTGGAGCTCCCGGAGTAGACTGCAGTAAAATTCACCTGTAATAAACTCGTGCATGAGTTTATTAAACTCTCACCCAGGTGAGAAAAGGAGGCTGTAAGTATCGCTTGGTTTGGTGGGATAAGAACGGGTGGGTGTAGGTGTGTAAGAGTGTGAATGGTGTGTGTATGAGACGTGACCTAGTCACGACACGAGTGAGGAGCTCTTCTAACCTCGGTTTCGCTACCCCGCGAGGGGGGCGGCAGGTGAAGGAACAAAGCGTGTGGAAAAGGATTCTCTGTATGTAAAAGGTCGGGGGTGGTGAGATAAGATAATGGTTACAGAGAGGAATTTGTTTTCTTTTCCCGGTAGAGAATCAGAGGCGGGAGGATTTAGAAGGGACTTTTTATTCAGGAAATTCCTGACAAGAAAGGACTAAGGTCTGAACAAGTGAAGTCAAAGCCAGTGAGGGAACACCCGTTTGGTGGAAAAATGGGTCAGTGCCAGAGCAAAAACCCAGGAGCTGGTATAAATCAGCAGGAAAATAAAGGTACTGAAAGTACTGGAAAAAGAGGGAGCATTTTGCCAGATATACCCCAGGACAGCCCCCTTGGGGTAATGTTAAAATTGTAAGATAAATGTGAATCCAGCAGAGGAAAAAAAAATAAAGAGAAAATGATACAATATTGTATGGTAGAATGGACTAAGGAAATGATACGACCGGATAATTTATACCGGCCAATGTATGGGTCATCTGAAGGGTGGATCTGTAAAGCCTTGAATGCCTATGTAAATGAAAAGGACCCTATTAACCAAGAAGAAAGCAATTATGCTGCTTTATGGCATGGGTCCTGGCCTACTCCCCTGTATGCATTAAAAACCAAAAAGAAAAGGGATCAGTGGGACCCTTTAGATAACCTTCCCCCCCTTATCTACCACAGCCAGCAGCACTGGCAGAGGTGCCTCATCCAGCACCTAACCCGGCACCCTTTGCACCCATTCCAGCACCCACTGCACTGCAAGCCCCAGAGGTTCCACTAACACTGCCACAAGCCCCAGAGGTTCCACTAACACTGCCACAAGCCCCAGTGGTTCCAGTCCCACTGCCACAAGCCCCGGTGGTTCCAATCCCACTGCCACAAGCCCCAGTGGTTCCAGACCCGCTGCCACAAGCCCCGGTGGCTCCACTCCCGCTGCCACAAGCCCCGGTGGCTCCGCTCCCCATACTTGATTCACCACCAGCACACAGAACGAGAAGGCAGGAAAGGGCACGAGCAGAAAGCAGTGGGGATAGCAATAACGAAGGGAAGGGGGGGCAGCTGTACCCATTAAGGAAAGTACCATTAGTAGGAAATCAAGGGACACCAGTCCTTGGGTATGTGCCAGCAGCCCTGAACACCGGGGATGTAAGGACTTTTAAAGAAAGAAATGGGAAGGTTACTTGAAGATCCTCTGGGGGTGTCTCAAAGGCTAGATCAGTTTCTAAGACCCAGACGGAGATTCAGTCAATTTTAAGTCTTTTATTTACAGCAGAAGAGAGGCAGCTGATAAGACAGGCTGGCATGAGAATTTGGGATAGGGACCACCAGCAGGGACCTTTAGGAGAAATTAAATGGCCCCTGGCAGTCCCTAACTGGGATCATAACAATGACCAAGATAGGCAGAATATGGTGGATCTCAGGAATATAATTATTCAGGGAATTCAAGAAGCGGTCCCTGGAGGGCAAAATATTAGCAAGGCCCTGAATGAACATCAGGGGAAAGATGAGTCAACCATAGATCAGTTAGAAAGAATAAAGTAGAGTATGCAAATGTATTTGGGATTAGATCCTGATGCAGCTGTGGGGAAGCGTTAATCAAAACTCCGTTTGTGGCGAAATCATGGGAGGAAATTAGAAGGAAACTTGGAAAGTTAGACGGCTGGCAGGAGAGAGGTTTGCAAGAATTGTTACGGGAAGCACAGAGAGAGAGATGAAGAGAAGGTGAAAGCTAAAGCTAAGGTTTTCATGGCTGCAGTAAAAGAGGTTCAGAACGGTAGTGCATCTTCAAGTAATGCTAAAAGCATGAGAAAAAGAACAGGTGAGGGTTCTGAAAGACCTACCTGCTTTTACTGTGTTATGGAAGGACATGTTAAAAGGGTTTGCAGGAAGTGAGAGGCAGATCAAAAACTGTTTGTAGAGGAAAATTAAGAGTAGTTCCCCAAGGTGAAGAAGTCAGCCTTTTAGTAGATATGGCTGCTGAAAGATCAACAGTGCAAAGATTACCAAAAAGATGCAAAATCAGCCGGAAAACAGCTCCAGTAATTAGAGCAAAAGGGGAGGCCTTTAAGGTTCCCATTATTGAACAAGTACTAATTGAAGCAAAAGGACAAGTGGATATTAGGGATCTATTACTAGTTTCAGAAGCAGAATGCAATCTTTTGGGAAGGGACCTGATTATTTCCTTAAGAAAAGATAAGGTGAGGACAATTTACACAGACTCAAAATATGCTTTTGGAATTGTGCACACATCTAGATAGAAAGAAGTTTGATAAACACTCAAGGGAAGAAACTGATCCATCAGGAGTTAAAAATCAGAGTGCTTGAAGCCCTGAAAAGACCTAAGAGGATAGCAGTAGTACATGTAAGAGGTCATCAACAAGGGTCAAGCTACTTAGTAAGAAGAAAAAGAGGCAGCTTGTAAACTAAAAGAGACTATCCAGCTGAACACTATAGCGGAAATTCAAGAGAAGCTGCCAAAACGCTATAGTACTCAAGAGGAGGAAGCTATAAAAAATTAGAAGCTAAGAAAGAGCTGGGAAAATAGATACTATCAGATAAGAGAGAGATTTTACCTAATGCTTATGCTAGAAGGATTTTAAGCCAGTTGCACCAACATACTCATCGGGGAACAAGAGCCTTATGTGATCATTTTTTAAAATATTATAGATGTATTGGAATTTTTGAGATAGCAAAACGAATAACACAGGAGTGTTTGACATGTCAAAAAGTTAACAAAAAGGTAATGAGACAAGCTTCAACCGGCGGTAGAAAAATAGCCTACCGACCATTTGAAAGGGTTCAGGTGGATTATACTGAATTACCAAGGGTGGGCAGATGGAAATACTTGTTAATATTAGTAAATCAACTGACTCATTGCGTGGAGGCCTACCCGGCTGCCCGAGCCACGGCGAAGTTTGTAGTTAAAATATTGTTGGAACAAATCATTCCTCAATTTGGGGTTATCAGGGCCATTGATTCTGATCAAGGCTCCCACTTTACTTCCAGCATCATAAAAGGAGTAACAAAAGCCATGGGGATTTCCTGGGAATATCACACCCCTTTGCACCCCCAGAGCTCTGGGAGGGTAGAAAGAATGAACCAAACAATAAAAGAGCAGTTAACAAAATTAATGATTGAGGCCCAAATGTCATGGGTCAAATGTTTACCTTTAGCATTGCTTAATATAAGGACACTTCCAATTGCAGATACGGGACTTTCTGCATGTGAGATGCTTTATGGGCTGCCTTATTCCCAGGAAGTACCCCAAACATCAGCAGTCATAGCCGATATGACTATTCAAAAGTACATCCAGAAGATGGGACAACGTGTCCTAGAATGAAGGGAGAAAGGCATAATTGCTCAATCAGCCCATCTCAGATTTAGAAGACATCAAATAAAACCAGGTGACTGGGTGCTGGTTAAAAGCTAGAAGGAAGAGAGTTTGTCTCCTAGATGGGAAGGTCCATATTTAACTCTGCTGACCACTGATACAGCTATCTGAACTGCGGAAAAAGGCTGGACCCAGGCGTCGCGGGTCAAAGGACCAGTGGAACCACCGACAGAGATGGAACCACCGACAGAGACGCCTGCTGAATCCCAGTGGAGAATTGCATCTACCCCCGGAGAACTGAAAATCAAGTTAAAAAGAGACTGATGTATGTCACGAAAACGCTCCTACCTTAAGCTGCAAAACCAATTGTACTCACAAGAGGTAGAATGTACTACTCTAAACTGTAAGTGTTGTACATGGGGTTGTTTTAAGTGTATAGGGTGTGTAGAATTTTGGTATACAAACCTACCAAGGGGACAGATCCCTAATGCTCTCTGCTGTAATTGTATGAAAGAAATAGAGAAAGAAACTGATAAAACTTTGTGGGCTCCAGTAAGGAAAGGATATATTAAAACAGGAGATAAAGACTGGTGGAGAACCTGGGTACACGGAACAAGAGCAGGAATTGATTTGCAGGAAGTACCAAAAGCCAAATTAGAAAAAGTAGAGTGTGACAAGAGCAATTGGATACCGGACGAATATCAAATTAAAGCAAAAGAGTGGCAGGAAGCCAAGTACCGCTGGAAGAGGGGGAGGCACATACACCAACCCCATTGTAGTCGCACATCCCCCGAACTCAGGGGCCAATTAGCCTGAATTAAAAAGATTCAGACCACAACCATGATAAATAGAGATCTGAAGGCTCATGAGTCAAAAGGCAAAAATGAAATGGAAAATATCAGTGACTAAATCCCAAGGCATAAACTCTGCTACCGAGATCTACATCTCGGCCCTTGGATGCAACCCAAGGGGCCTTGAGAGAGGTAGAGAGTTCAACCCCTTGAGGATTATTTTCACTGTATTGATCATTGCATCCCAGGCAATGGGCCTTAATAGCCTCACTCCTGAACTCCACGTAATCCACGAGCGAGCTGCAGGATCAGAGCCTATTGCTCCAGCTGTCTGTGACAAATGCAATCATACTGTCTGGATTGGGGGAAAAATAGAATCAATGTTCATGGCACATTCCCATGTTAGTGAAGTGTGCTATGACCATAACCAATTAAAGATGTGCACTATAGGTGGCAAATTATACTGGGTTGGAGAAAATTTAAAACCTGAAGGTGTAAATGACCCATTGAAAGCCCAAATGGTATATATTAGATTTGTGGACAAAAAGCTTACAGAGAACTGCCTGCCCCATAGGTAGAAAAGTTGAGATTGATGACTACGGAGAAACTATCCGGGGTTTAGCAGCAGAGATCAAAAGGGTGGCTCATGTCCCTGTCCAAAAACGGAATTCCATTCTTCAAGCCTCATGGTGAGACCAGATGCTTAGAGGAGGAACTTAGTAGAAGAAAAAAGGGTTCCTGATATTGTCCTCATTAGCTAGGTTATTGTTTCTACCTTGCCTTATTCCCTGTTTTATCCAACCAATCCACTCGGTTATTCAAAGCATGCAGATTGCAGTAACCGACTCAGAACTGGCTACCAGAGAAGCTGGTAGATTTGAGAAAAGAGCTAAGATACTCAAAATAATGAAATTAAAGATAAGAGACCAAAAAGAGAAAGCTTCCAAAGTTTTAGCCAGAGTTGAAGCCCAGACACGAATGAGTAAGAGAAATGAAAATTTATACAAGCAGAGGGGGGATTGTGAAATTCAAAGTTGTGTTTCGTGTGAGGTACAAAGAGGTGATGTGTGTAGCTGTGAATGCGAAATGTGTGGACACCCACAATGGGAGAGCTGTGAATTCTAATAATAACTGAGGAGAATAAAGCATGGAAAAAGGCCTTTGAACCTATCTTTGGTTTGCAATTAATCCTGGTTGATTTAAGAGCGTTGGAATTAATGTGTTAAAGATGTTGCTTTTTGCTTGCATTTAATGCATAAAAAGCTCTGCAGTAATAACCTTTTGAAGTATAATTTTAGAATATAACTTGTATCGTTGAAACTATAGCTTTGGAATATATATAAAGGAAATATGCTTATCTCACGCCTTATTGAAGCAGAGAAAAACAGCTTGAGAGAAGAAGATGAACATCACCTCAAAGGTTTATAGTTTTGACCAAAGGGAAGCTGGACATCACTCTTATGAGATTTAGAGTCTCTTCAATTAAAAGGTGGACGCACATCTGGGGAGCTGGATCCCACCAGATGGGAGTCGTCTTTCTTCTTTCGGAAACTGGACCACCACCATCTGGGGATATTCCTTTCAGATACATCCTGAGAAATTAAAATCACAACAGTGTATGGAATTGTGATGTAATAATTTGGAATAAAAATTGCTGATGAGTAAAAGATTGGAAATAGAAACTGCTGAAAAAAGGTGATGAGTACCCCTATAAATACCTGTAACCCTCAATTATCGGTGTGCAGTTGGAGGGAAAACTTCCCCCACTGTACCCAGCGCTGTATTGCTCATGCCTTACGATATTAAATAATAAATTGATTGCTGCTTGAATATTGGCCTAGTCAAGCTTCTTATTCATATAAAGGACAAGGTAGCAGAGAACAATGTAAAATTCTGCTGAAAATAAAAGGAGGAATTGCTAAAAGAGTTATTTGTGCACATTTGGAGATTTATTTTTCTTGGGTGCAAAGCAAAATCAAAAGGTCCTAGATGCCCCAAAGACTGGAAATGTGGAATGTCCTCCATAGCAGAGTGTTGGACCTCTGGATCCTTAGAACAATTTTATGGTGGTGGAACAGTGGCAGCTTGAGCTGGTGCCTCTGGGGGACCCTGAATAAAGAACCTCTGGGCTTTGATACCCTCCCAGGTGGAGTGTGACAGTCTGGGGTACTGCTGCTGTGTCCGAGTGCCCGGGCACTGCCTGGCACCACAGGTCCCCAGTGCCTCTGCTGAGCCATCCCTCTCCTACAGTCAAGTTTGCTCTGTCACATTTGGCTTTTTTCTCTGATGCACTAGCAGGACCACAAGAGCACGTGGTGCTGAGGATGTAAAAATGCCTGTTCTGGCTGGAACATTGCTGTTGCGTGACAGCCTGCAGGCAGAGCGGGCAGCTGGAGGGATGTTGACTCGTGTCCCCGGTGCCAGCCGTGCTGCATACATGAGAGCTGCTGGGTGTTGGTGCTCGCTGGTGTTAGAAATAGGGCCAGGAGAGGAGCTAATTTAAAATGCCTTTATTAAAGACAGCTCTGGGTGGGGAACCCGAGGTGTCACGCACACCGCCACTGCTCCCACTGGACGACGCTGAGGAGGAACAGTACAGCTTTGTCTCTCGGCACAGCTGGGCCTTCCATCCTCACCAGAGTCCTTAGGAAGGCAAATATTGGCTCGCAGCCGAGGGGTATCTTCCAAGCTGGGTACTATCAAAATTATGGGGACAGGACGGAATCCAGCACTGGCCAAGAGTGGGTGGCTTAGTGTGGTTCTGATGGGCTAAAGTCAAAGTTTATGTGCTGGTTTGTTGTTTTGAGAGGGTTCATATAGTTCCCACAGCCTCTCATTTAAATTCAGTCCGGGTGCAAGTCCTCCTGCGAGGAGGGGAGTAGGAAAAGTGGTTCCCGAAGGGAATGGATACAAATCCCGGGTGAGACGGAAAGGGGAACAAATACAGAGAATGATGGGGAAAGATAAAAATACAGGGTGAAATAGCAACATCTAACAGCGGCAGCTAAAAACAAGTCTTAGAATACTAACATTCAAAGTTTTACAAATGACTAACACGGGGTACAAATACAGAGTATGACAAGAAGAGATACAAATACAGGTAAAATAGTAACAGTCAGCAACAGCAACTGAAGGCAAGTCCTAGAACTCTTACAGTCAATGTTTAACAACAGACCAATACTTCAAATTAAGACCTTATCAATTTCATTAACGTCAACTACCAATGACAACTCTGAAAAAGAGCTCTGATCTCCAGGATTTCATTCCTCACACTGGGACCCGGCGTGGCCCGGCGCCACGGGGAGTTACAAAGTGTCTTCAAGGAATCCCTGTGGCATTGTGTGTTTTATACGGGTTTTATTGTAAAGTTGGTTATTTTGGAAATTAGGATTTTGGTTTGACCCTCGGTTCCCCCCATGTTCTCCCTCATAAAGGTTTGTTCCTCCGGCCAGTTACCTGTCCATCATTGTAAGCAGCCCCCTTTCCTTTCGAGAAATTTCTGTGTCAATCTTGCCTTACTTAACACATGATTTGTCCCCCGACCCTTCTCCCTCCCCAGTGCCATTGCTATTGGTTCGGTTGTGTCCCTCGCTCCTCCCCTGGGCTTCGTTCATTGGTCCCTTGTGTCCCCTCGTGTCACGCCCTTCGCCTTTATAAGTGCCCCCCCCCCCCCCCCCCCCCCCCCCCAACGGTTTTTCTCTGAAACCGCTGCTGGCCGCGGCTGTGGCAGTGAAGCGTCTGGGCATTCCTACGTGTGTCCAGTCCTTCCTTCCTTCGCCTCAGTGCTTCGCAGTGCTGCTCTCGCCTGCGTCGCTGCGCCGCAGACGGAGCCAGAAGTCGGGCTCCTGGCAGCGAACCTGGGAGTGGCGGGATTGGCGGTCTCCACCCGTCAGCTGCTGTGGCTGCGGGACGAGACTGCAAATACCCAGGCGTTAAACCACATGATTTAGCCTGGGATTTCAAGTTGTTTCGCAGTAAATCTTGTAAAAGGCCTGAGCAAGTCTCCTATGAATTGTCTCCCTGGCAAGCCCAGTCCCGGCCCCGAAGGCCCCTCAGCGTTGTCAGGGCAGTGGCAGGAGCCGGCAGCTCGCCCAGAGCGAGTCCCTGCCGCCCGGGATGGCCACAGGAGAGGCGGGCGGGCGGCGCCAGGGCCCTGCGCGGGGCTCCCCAGGCTCCTGCGGCATCGGTTCCGTCCCCTGGGGCGCCGAGCGGAGCCCGGAGCCGCCGCTCTGCCTGCGGGGCTGTGTGTGCCCGGCCCCGAAGGAGGCAGGGCCGGGGCTGTGGCGCCGCCTGCCCGGGGCTCAGCGCCGCCCGTGCCGTGCCCGTGCAGCGCGACCCGGCGGGGCAGCTCCGGCTCGGCTCGTCGCCAGCGCCGCCCCGGCACGGCGGCTGCCCCAGGGCCGCGGCAGCCCCGAGCCGGACGGGCCCGGAGGGCCTCGGGAGGGAGCGCGGGAGGGCCCCGAGCCCTGCGGGCTTCAGCAGAGACTCCCGCCCCACTGCGGGCAGCAGGAGGGGCGCAAAGCTCCGGGACACTTATGAGAGCCCACAGCCCTCTCCGCATGTGAAGTGCGACCCCAAAACCCCGTCATGTGCCTCAGCAGAGACCCCAGTGCCCTGCACACCTTGGGACAGATCGCTCACTCCGTGCATACCTCACACAAAATTCCAAATCCTTTGCATGACTTGAAGTGGACCGCAGCACCCTCCGTGCCTCAGAGGGAGCCTGAAATATCCCTGTGTGTCCCACAAGGGACCCCAGCCCCTCGTGCGCCTTATGGGGGTCCCCAAAGCCCCCAGGTGCCTTACGGGGAAGGCCAGGGCAGCTAGGGCTAGGGTTCTGACCAGGAAACAGAGTGTGGCTGCAGCTGGGCTGTTGTGCCTCTGGGGCTGTTCATCAGCCCCATCGGGCCCCAAGGCCACACAGCCCTTCCCTTCCCTCCCCTTCTGGCCCTCGTCCAGAGGAGCAGACCCTGTGCAGCACCCTGCATTGGTGATGGGCCATCAATTAGGTTCTATCAAGTGTGTGTTAATTAGGGTGGGGCTTTGTTTTGCCTGCTGGAATTGCTGGTCAGGCTGTGGCTGTGGAGATGCTCTTGATGGCTTCCCTCTTTTCCTGGGCTTGCCACTGGAGGAGGTGCAGGCCCAGATGATGCCAGGGAAGGAAATGTGCCCTCAGCCCAGGGACGCTCAGCATGGGCTCCCCCAGCCCTGGGGACCCCGCCGCTGGTGACAGCAGCCCCTGCCTGGCTCCTGCCTGCCCACACTGTGGGCATCCATGGCTGCTCCTGGGCACGGAGCTGAGCCAGTGCTGCTGCCGGCTGGGCTTTGCTGCTGCTGCCACCCGGACACTGGGGTGACAGCTCCACCTCAAGCACCACAGAGATTTCAGGTACAATTGTAATCTGGTCAGATTCAGAGCTGCTGCTACTGCTCTTCCGGCTGTAGAGGTCTTGTGACCAGCCACCAGATTTGAACTTTTCTTTGAGGTGGTGCCTGTGAAGAGAGGAGGTGGCTGAGGCCCCAGCTGCCAGTGGCACACAGGGAGCCTCCTGCACAGCAGGGCCCAGAGCTGGCAAGGCTCCCCAGCACGGCTGGAGCTGCTGGCACAGCTTGGCCCAGCTGCACAGCTGCCCCTCAAGGCCCCAGCGAGCAGGGCACGGCTCTGGGCAGGCTCCCTGGCCAGGAGTGGGCCCCAGAGCGCCTCTGCCTTTCAACGGCAATCTGGTCCCTGCTCTTTCTCCTCCCCACCTTGCTCTGCCTCTGCCCTGTGCCCCTGGGGTTTGCCTTGGCCAGGCAGCCTCAGTGGGAGCCAGCACTGGCTGCAGCCCCAGCGGGCCCCCCAGGACAAGGCCCAGCAATGAGGAGGCCAATGAAAACTCTGGGCAGCAGCAGAACCCTCAGCAGAGTTCTTTGGACAATCATGGACTGCCCACCCAACCACTGCAGCCTCACTGGGAATGTTTCCTTCCTATGAGAAGCATTTAAAGGAAACTGCTTCAGTCAAGGACAGAGATAAGGGGGTGGCAGGGGACACAGAGACAGAGGAACTGCTATGAGAACAGGCCAACCTGACCTGGGAATTCTTTCTGATAAAGATTAACGAGCGGTAAATGTCCAACTAAATTTGTAAAAATGAATATGTATGAACCTATCGTAAAATTGGATGCATATCTATTTGAGAGGGTGATAAAAAAGGATCTGGAATTCCCAGAGGGACGCATGTCTTTTAAGGAGAGGAATCTCCACATGCATCCAGCACAGTAATAAACATACCAACTTTACAACTTTCACAAAGTCGTGGAGTTGCGTTTATCTCCGCAAAAGAGGCCCCGGTGTCAGCTGGCTCACAGAGACCCTCCTGCACATCAGGAGATTCCCACTGTGCTCAAAGTTTGCCTCTGAAGACTGAGAGATGAGCTTGTAAGAAATGCCGTAAATTCTCAGGGAAAGGGCTTTAAGTCCGTTGTTGTCACTAGGTAAAAATCTCCAGTGGGAAAAGAGCCTCTCCAGTACACTGGGTGTCTTGTGATGACTTAGTTCATCTAAGAGTAATGATCACAAATTATTGCAGTTTTATTTTTTATTTGGCAGGTGTAAAAGTGTTCCAGATTTTTCAGAATTCTAAAACTACTTTGAAAAATCCTAAACTACAATGGGAAAAGGGAAGAAATACTTGGGGATATTTTTCTACAAAAAATGTTTCTAAATATTTCTAAAATCTTCAGCTGTGTATAAATGTCAAAGACAAAATGAGGTTGCTTTGTCTCAGGAGCCCCGTGCTCAGCTGCTGCCTGCCCAGCCCTGGCTGTGCCCAGACAAGCCGCTCCGCCAGAGCTGGTGGTAGCACAGACACACCTGAGCTGAACCCCAAAGATGATGCCAGGCTCAGGCCCTTCCCTGGTAGGAGGGCTGCACCTCCTGGCCTGGCTGGACACCAGGGACAGCACCTTTGGGGACAGAGGCTCCTGCTCTGGGTGGTGATACCAACAAGCTGTCCCTAGCAATGAGCTGGTAATGCAGCCGTGGAAGGGACAACGGACACGGGCATGGAGATGCGAGATGACAGGACCAGTTCTCCCTGGCTGAGTTATTTGGCCTGTCTTGTGAAGCTGCAGAGGCATCCCTGTGGAGAGAGGAGGTGGCTGAGGCCCCAGCTGCCAGTGGCACACAGGGAGCCTCCTGCACAGCAGGGCCCAGAGCTGGCAAGGCTCCCCATCTTCTCTGGACAATCACAGACTGGCAACAACAACACAGCAGCTTCTCTGGGAATGTTTCCCGTCTACAGCATTAGACTTTTAAGAGAAGGTGTTTGAGGGAAAGGTGAACAAAACACTCACCGTTTTCTCTTCCAGCAAGTCCAAATTTGGACACAGCATAAGATGAAAATAAGCTCCAAAAAAAGCAGGCCTGCAATTAATCCTATCCAGCAGCCTGTTCCCTGACAGAAACCCCTTCCAGGGCCCTTCTGGGAATCCAGAACACGTGTGCTGGTTCCAGCTGCACCTGTGGGAGCAATGGGGAGCGTGAGCCCGTGCTGTGCTGCACTGCTGAGCTGGCAGCACGGTGGATGCGGGCAGGACGTTCTCCGTTTCCCCCAGAGCTGGGGCCTGCAGGCACCTTGCCGGCCCTTGGCACAGGCTGTGCCACCCAACAAAGCCCAGCAGGCCGGGAGGAGAGCCCGGGGGCAGCGCAGCTGCTTGGGCAGTGGCTGCTCGGAGGGACACGGGCCAAAGCCATCCCTGAGCAGCCACTGCCAGCCCTGGCCCTCCCTGCCCCGTGACAGCTCCCCCAGCCCCAGGGCACAGAGTCAGGCCCTGTCAGGACCCAGTGCAGCCCCTGCCCAGTCGGGAGCCAAGGCTGGCTCTGACCCTGGGCTCGCGGCAGGGCTCCCGCTCGGGGCTGCTCCTGTGCCTTGGGCCTCTGGGCACTCAGGGCCAGCTCCGGAGCAGCTGCAGCGGGAGGGACGTTGGTGCACGGGTCCCCTTTGCCTGGGGCTGTGAATGAGCTCCAGAGGCCTCCAAGCCTCCAGAGGTGCCTCCAGCTTTGGCTGGTGCTGGGCCATGCAAGGACAGGACCTGGTGGAAAGAGGTGCCGCCACACAGCCCTGCTAAATGGCTGACAGTGGCAGGGCAATTACCTCCTGTGCCTGTGCCCATGTCTGGAATCTCCTCCTTTCCTTCAGCAGGGGCTGCCAGTCGGCCTCTGCTTGCTTGGGGAAACACTGCCTTCTGTCCTGCCTTTTGCTCCATCACTTGAAAAAGGAAAAAGTTCAGCTGGATCAGATGGAACAATTTCTGATTTCTTTTGGTGGCATCTTTAGGACATCATGCTTATCAAAAATGGGGATAAGATTCAAAATCCATCTGGCCTTTTGGGGCTGTGCCAGGGCCCACCCTCCTCCAAATAGCTGCCAGTCCTGAGCAGAAGGTGTGAGGGGATCACGCAGGTCGAGGGCACACACGTGCATGGCTCTGTCCTGGCACCTGCAGCGATGCCCCCCAGCCGAGCGTTGGGCTCTGAGCTGGCAGCTCTCCCAGGGGAAAGGCCTTGACCTACCCTCACTATCTCCCAGAGGCTCAATCCTGAACGTGGGTTGGGAAGCCAGATCACCTTCATCAACAGGCTCAGCTGCAAAGAAAGGCAGGACAGAACAGCTCCCGTGACACTGCAGGAGATCCTCAGGCTGCAGGAAAGGCTCAGCCCCGGGGCACAGCCCTGGGCCCGGCCCCTTCCCTCTCTGCTCTTCTCCGTGGCTGCACAGAGCACACAGAAGAACACACTGACATTGCACACAGAAGAAGGATGGACAGCTAAATGCTCCTTCCTCCCACTGACAGTCATCCTGTGGGATCCCTCAGGGCTCCAGAAGGGAGCAGGGCAAAGTTTCCAGAAGTGAACAACCTTTAGAGGAACTTAAAGGAAATGCCATATGAGTGAGCTGTTGCCGCATAGACATTGATTATTCTGTCAGGAAAGGCACGTTGAGAACTTGTCTCCAGCATCTGACAACATCTTCAAACCACCATTTACCAGCATTTCCAAATAACCCAAGTCATGATCCCAATCTAGAAGGGAGCAGAGATGCTTCAGAACCATTTCCATGATGTGCTGGGATCCCTTTCTGACTTGGGGAATTGGGCAATGCAAGGGGGTGGGGTAAGGCTGTGGGAGCCTGTGGCTCCTGATCACTCTCCAGACACTTTGCAGTCCCTGTGCAACATCCCTGGAGGGGCAGCTGGAGCAGCCCAGGGCCCTGGGGGTCTCTCTCTGCCACACAGGAAACCCTCACTAAATGCTCGGGGAAAACTGCAGTGCCACAGCTATTGCTCCCAACCTCTGTCCCGCCCTCCTGTTTGCCAACCTGCACAAGGAACAGCTTCCCCATCCCAAGGGCACATAGCCAGGCTCTGTCAGGACCCAGTGGAGCCTTGCTCTGCCCCTCTGCCCTTTCCCCACCATGGGCACCCTGTGCAGCCGCTCCCAGGTTTCGGGATGTGTCTCCCACGGAGGGAGCCCAGCAGGACAGCTCAGTACCCGAGTGCCCTGAGCCTGCTCGGGACAATTCCTCTGGGCTGTGCCCGTCTTGTCTGGGCTGTGCCCGCAGTGCCAAGCAGCAGAGAGGGCAGCTCAAGCCTCAGCAGGGCTCAGGCCCAGAGGCACAGCCTCCTGTGGCTGTGCCTGGCATTGTCTCCCTTCCTGCAGGAAATGCTGCCTTCCACAGAGCCTCTCTGTCCATCCCTTGAGAAAGGAAAAGGTTTGGTGGGATCAGATGCAAACATTGCACATCCAGGCGGTGGCCTCTTCAGGAGGCAATACTTGTCCGCAACATGGATAAGAATCAGGAAAATCCTGATCCCCACAGGCTGTTGGGGCTTCCTACGACCCTCCCTCTGCAAAGCAGCCACACCTCAGGATGTGCTCAGACACCGGGAAAGTGCAGGGGATCCATGGTGCAGTTTCGACTCTCTGTCAGTTGATGCCCAATGCCTTCCTGCAGAGGCTGGGGAGAAGCTGCAGCCAGGCCAGGCTGGCAAACATCCCTGCAGGGCATGGAAGCAGCAGCAGGGCAGCGAGGCTGCCATGGATCCCTTCCCGCTGTACCGGGCACGGCGTGTCCAGATGTGCAGCCAAAGCCCCCAGCTGCTGAGCCCCCGGACAAGGCTCAGGGAAATGCTCTCATCATTCCCTTTGAGCAGTTCTGTCACGATTTGTTTAAGGATGGTATTTGGCTCATCATTTGACCCTGTGGCTTTGTTCTTCCCTCTCAGAGGACCTTAAGAGAAAGTGGTTCCATTTCCTATGAATGGATCCCACAGAAGAAGGGCTCAACCTGTGGGGTCAGCAGGGACACAGTACTCACCCCTGTGATGAGAGCCTGGCTTCGGTGAAGGAACCAGCAAAGGAACAGGAAAAGTCCTCCCTGCAGACGCATCTGTAACACAACAGCCACAGAAGCTTCTGTATCCAGGTTCCTGCCAGGTTGTCAACAATTATTCCGTGGTGGGACAATGAGAACAAACCTGCACGAGGCTCCAAAGGCTTCAAAACTTTCTTCAGCCAATCTAATGGAGAAATCTTCCTAGCAAGCTCATCTAGAACAGAGCAGAGATGAGAACATTTTTCATGGCATGCTGGGATCCCCGTCTGCCTCTGGGAAATGGGCACTGCAAGGGGGTCGGGTAAGGCTGTGGGAGCCAGATGTCAATGGACAAGGCCAAAGCTGCACAGGGGCCTGGGGAGCTCTGGGCAGGCTCCTGGTCACTCTGCACCCTCTTTCCGTGCCCTGTGCGACACTCTTGCTGGGGCAGTTGAAGCAGCCCAGGGCCCTGGGTGCACTCACTCCCACAGCTGCAACTCTTGGAAAAGCCCTGGGGAAAGCTGCAGCAGGCAGTCCCTCAGCTGTCCCCCTGTCCCTCTGACTCTCCTGCCCTTTCTCCTGCCTTTCCCACCTTCTTCTATCTCTCCATCTCTCTTTGCCTTGGGACCCCTTCCCCATCCCTAGGGCACATGGCCAGGCCCTTTCAAGACCCAGTGGAGCCTTGCTCTCCCTCTCTGCCCTTTCCCCACCATGGGCACCCCGTGCAGCCGCTCCCAGGTTTCGGGACGTGTCTCCCACGGAGGGAGCCCAGCAGGACAGCTCAGTACCCGAGTGCCCTGAGCCTGCTGGGGACAATTCCTCTGGGCTGTGCCCGTCTTGTCCGGGCTGTGCCCGCAGTGCCAAGCAGCAGAGAGGGCAGCTCAAGCCTCAGCAGGGCTCAGGCCCAGAGGCACAGCAATTACCTCCTGTGGCTGTGCCTGGCATGGCCTGCCTTCCTGCAGCAGAGGCTGGCACAGAATCACTGCTTCCTGTAGGAAATGCTTCCTTCTGCACAGCCTCTCCTTTCATTTCTAAAGAAAGAAAGAGGCACAGCTGGATCAGATGGAGCTGTTCCCCATTGGGGAGGTGGCATATTCAGGAGTCCTTCCAAATCATGGATAGGTTTCAGGAAATCAGATGGGCTTCGGTGTCTCCCCCTCAACCTCTTCCTCCTCCAATCCTGATCAGCTCAGAGACAGGGATGTTGCAGGGGATCTGAGGCCCGTGGTGCAGTTTGGGCTGCGTGGCAGCAGATGCCCAATGCCTTCCTGCAGAGGCTGGGGAGAAGCTGCAGCCAGGCCAGGCTGGCAAACAGCCCTGCAGGGCGTGGAAGCAGCAGTGGGGCAGCGAGGCTGCCATGGATCCCTTCCCGCTGTTCCGGGCACGGCGTGTCCAGATGTGCAGCCAAAGCCCCCGGCTGCTGAGCCCCAGGACAAGGCTGAGGGAAATGCGCCCACCAAGCTGTCTCTCCAGGTCACTCAGCATCTGGTCCAGAAGTTCAGGAGGCTTCAAGGATTTATTTTCTCCTTTAGCTTGGGTCTTTCTGTTTGGAAGACCTTAACAGAAAGTAGTTCCATTTCCCAGGAATGGATGCCACAAAAGCAGGGCTCAGCCTGTGGTGGGGTCAGGAGGGACACACTACTCACCCCTGTGATGGGAGCTGGGCTTGTGTGCAGCATCCAGCCCAGGCGTTGGAAAATTCTGCTCTGCAGACACACCTGTAACTCAACAGCCACAGAAGCTTCTGTCCCCTGGTTCTTGCCAGGTTGTCAGTCATTGTTCTGTGGAAAAACATAGATATCTTACCTGTGGGAGGTTCCACTGGATCCAAACTATCTTCCAGCCAAGGTTCCAGAAAAACATTTCCAGCATCCCGATCTAGAAGGGAGCACAGATCAGAACCATTTCCATGGTAGCAAGTGACAGCATGAGAGGACACAGTCTTAAACTGTGCCAAGGGAAATATACGTTGGATATTAGGAAAAAGTTTTTTACAGAAAGGGTCATAAAGTACTGGAATGCTTTGCCCAGGGAGGAGTGGAGTCATCATCCCTGGATGTGTCTTAAAAAAACTGGAAGTGGCACCTGGTGTCATGGTGTATTTGAGGTGTAAGGGCTGGGTTGGACTCTTCCAACCCAGTGATTCTGTGATTCATGGTGTGCTGGAATCCCCTTCTGCCTCTGGGAACAGGGCACTGCAAGGGGGTTGGTTACGGCTATGGGAGCCAGGTGTGAATGGACAAGGCCAAACTGCACAGGGGCCTGGGGAGCTCTGGGCTGGCTCCTGGTCACTCTGCACCCTCTTTGCAGGCCTGGGACACATCCCTGGAGAGGAATCTGGGGCTGCCCAGGGCCCTGGGGTCTCTCTCCCTCCCCCAGAGGAAACCCTCCCTGAAGGCCTGGGGAAAACCATCCCCAGCGCTTCCCGGGGAGCAGGGAGCGCTGTCCCAAGAAAGGGGAGCCAGGCTGCCGGCTCACCTGCTCGCTGCGCTTGCAGCGGAGCAGCCTGGGCAGCCCTGGCAGGCAGGGCCACGGCCAGGAGGAGCAGGAGGAAGAGGCGCAGAGCAAGGGCCATGCTGCCTTGCCCTCTGCCAGTCCCGCAGCTCTTGCTGCCACCGCTGTCCTGACACCGCTGTCCCAATGTCAGCACCACTGCTGCCAGCGCCGCTGCTGCTGCCGCAACAGTTGTGCTCAAGCACTGACTGCTCGCTCCTTGTGCTGCTGTGCAACCACCGGGTCTGGGACATCTGTGACCTCAGAGCCTGCTGTGACCTCAGCCTGCTATGACCCCTGAGCCTGCTGTGACCTCATGGCCTCAGCTGTACCCCCAGAGTGTGCCCCCATCTGTACCAATGGGCTGCCCTGATTGTAAATGTTTTGCTTCATCAAAGGGCCATTGCTCTGCAAAACGTTTTTTTTTTCCCAGCTTCCATTGCTGGTCGGTCAGGCTGTGTCTCTGAAGATGCTCTTGATTGTTGCAGTTTGAATTTATTTTATTGATTTGTTTTGTTATGTTTGCCCAATTATCCCATCATAGAAAAACCAAACAATATTAAAAGTAGTAACAATTTTTATTGAATAGTTAAAATAAAAAATATAAAATTGGGTACAATATAATTTGATTATAAGAAGGGATAATGTGGTTCCAATAATAGCCCATAAGCAAAAGATACCACGGGGTACGGAGGGCAGAGTTCTGGGACCCTTGCCACATCACCTAGGTGTTTGCCAAGTGAAAATCTCCCCTTATATGCCATGTGTCAATGCCATCTCCTCCCATTTTCCGTTCGTCATATCTCTATCTCCGCCCTCATTACCACCCTTATCACGCATGTGCTACCACTCGGTTTGGAGGTTGCACAAGTCTTTGGGGGTCGTTTTGGATGAAGACCTCTCCTCTTCCTCTTTGTCCTTTAATTCACCTTTGGGTTACACATGCGCACCAAGCCTGTACAATGTAAGCCAAGACTAACATATGACTGCATCTATATATCAAAGCAATAAATCCCTTATAATTAACATTTTCTGGGACCCAAACAGGTTCTTTGCTCATTTTTATCAGCTGTATCTTCAGTTTCTTTCCTGTGGTCCTTGAAAGCATCTGCTGGGAAAGGGGGGGTTGAGCCCCTCCTCTCCCTCTCTTCTTTGGCATTAGAACTTTTAAACTATTTATTATTCTCAAATATTAATTACTGTATCAATATCAATTACTCTTTCAATTTTTATCAGCATGAGTCATACCTATTTATCACAAATCCCCCATTTCTCTTTTTGATCATTATGATTCGTGCTGTGTTTAAAAGCCCCTGATATCTTTTATATTTTTCAAAATTTTGGTTTTCTCGTTGTCTCTTTTTAGCTTCAAACTTTTCCAACATTTCTATTACTGCTTCTAGTCTTTCACACTCTCTTTCAAGTTTAGTTAGCATTTCCTAGTCTATTTCAATCTTTTTAAGCCCTAGTTCTTTAACAGCAGTCGATTTAGCTTTTAATACCATTATAGATCTTGGTTTTCCTTTTCCTGCTGATTCTGAATCTAGAGACATTGTTGTAATCTGCATCCTCTGAATCACTGAATGAATTAACCTAATAAAACACAAAATCATACAAGGCAGAAACAGAAGTCTCAGAATTGAGCATAGCAACATGAACTCTAACTTTTTTCTCCAAACACTTCCAAAGAGGTTACCCCACCAATCTGTTTTCAAGATTGAATTCCACTTTTGTACTGGTACATGAGCCACCCTTTTAATTTCTTCTGCAAGTCCTGTGATAGCTTCCCCATAATCATCAATTTCTACACAGCACTCAGATTCATTAAATCTCTTACAAACTCCTCCTTCTTCTGCTAACAGACAGTCTAGGGCGATCCTGTTTTGGTACACAAACACACACATTTCTGTATATTGCCTGGCCAACATTTTTAAGGCACCGGAGGTGTGATTTGACATCACCTTCACTACTGCTTGGAGCCTTATTAATCTATTCAACAGATAAACTGGGGTCTTATATCCCCATGACCCATCCTGAGCCCATGTTGCTGGGTCATAATATGCTATAATTTGTTTTGCAGGCCATTCATCCTCCTCCCATTTTTGATTCCCTCCTGCTGTTGGAAAATTTAAATTCAAATCTCCTTTATTCCACTGCATGGTTTCATACAGTGGAGTTCCTAGCACATTGCTCCTAGACCTCAGTAGAACAAAGAAGGAGGGTTGTATTACTTCCAAAGTACAGGTTCCTCTCCATTTTTGAGGTAATTCACTATATGCTCATTGCTCACAAATCCAATATATCCCATCTGAGGCTTTCCATCTCTAATCAGTTTTCTCCGGTTGTTCCCAATAAGACCTCAGGCTGTCGATGGATTGGTAGGGGTTAGCTCCAGGACTTTTGTACCAGCATAAATTAATCTGTTCATCCCATTCACAATTTATTTCTTTTATTGGTCCCCAATATCCAACAGGGTTTTCAGGTCGCCAGATTTTTGAATGATTATCCATATTAACCACCAATGTGGATTTACAAGGAGTATGCCCTACTATTTTAATAAATTTCCTTCCTTCTTGAGTTATACAAATGATTCCAATTACTTGATGGCTTAAAATCTATCTTGCAGGTCTCTTCAATGTTCCAGAAATTTGGGTGTGGTTCTGTAGTAAACCCCTCAGGTTTAGCCAGGGCCCCTTGGAGAATAGAATGCCGACACAGCAGCAAAGAAGTTTCCTGTCTCCAGGGACCTCCGCCTTGTGCCCAATCCCTACAGCCATGTAAGGCAATATGTTGTTAACCCTACTATTGGTCACTTATGGTCACTCTAACACCTTTGCCATTGGTCAGGATTGGATCCGGGCCAAGGGTATAAAAGTAGCATACTGTACCCCTACTAACTGGGAAGAAGAAGAGCTGAGACCCTTCACGGACCCTCCAATAAAGCCATACTCGTGGAACAGCCAGCGTCTTCTGCTTCTCCTCTCTCTACCGTCTGCTGGAGCCTTAGGCCAAGGGAAAAAGCTACCTAGCAAGCAATGCTGAAATCACAAGAGCTGCCTAATCACTAAGAGCTGAATATTCCCTGCTTGCTAGGGCTGTCCCGCGGCCTTGGTCTGAGAGCGAGCTGGCTTCTGGCACCCAGTCCCCTTGGGGACTGAGCTCTGGAGCTGTAGTAGCTTGCCTAGGATAAGACCAAGCAAGGCTCATTGAAGTGGCCACCCAAACGTGTCGTCGGACCCTGGCCCCCAGGAGCGAAGCGTCACCGGAGCATCGGAGCCTTTCACGGCCTCCTGTTATTGCCTCTTCGGGAAGCCTCTCCTTCTGCGAAAGGACTTTTCGTTTTAGAAAATCCTCTCTGCGGAAGGCTCAGTTCGACCCTCAACACATACATCTGGACGAGATAAAGTCTGAGGAGAATTGAGGAGCAGACACCCTTCCACAGACCCCTGACCCCAAAGGACGCAAGTATTAAGATTGCGCACATACCTTTGGGTGCTCAAAAAAACCTTTTTCGTTTTTTTCTTTTTTTTCTCGTTTTTCTGTTGAAAGGGCTTGAAAATCATGGGTACTTGTTTAAGCACCCTAAGACTAACCACACTTGAGAGAGAGTTATATTTAACCATTGTAGAAACCTTATCTGTTAACAATTTCACTTTTTCTAAAGGTAGTCTGTCAAAAAAGACTCTTAAAAAATTTGTATCTTGGATTGTACTGCATTTCCCTGAAACTGATAAGACCTTTCTGTGATCCAGTTGGAAACACCATTTATATGTCTCAAACAAAACAGGACTTTTCTGTTACTAACTTCTTACCTTTATTTCATATAATAACAAAAACGATTGAAAAATTGAACTCTGAAAAAAGTTCCAAACTAACAGATCTTTCCTCTTCATATGCCAATTGCGCTGATAAGATAACAGAGGGATGTGGCTTGCATGCCACACAGTCGCTGGGCGCTGCAGTGCTTCCTGTCCATACCACCTCGCAGGCAGAAGCCAAGCAGCCCCCCCCCCCACATTCCCCCTCCTCGCGGGACCCTCGCTGCCCAACTCCCCGTTTCCTGTTGCAGCCCCCCATCTCCCCGGCCCCGCTTCCTTCCCGCGTCTGGCCCCAGGGGCCCCGTTCCCTGCCCTTACCACCGTACCCTCCGCCGCGACCACCCCTCCCCGTGCGCCGCTCTGCCCCCTCCTCCCTCCCCCGCGCCCGTGCTGCCGCCGCCGCGATCCCGGTCCCCCCCACCCCCGCGCCGCCGTTCCCCGCCCCCGCTTGCTCCGTCGCGGTATCCCCCGCTCCCGCTGCTATCCCCGCCCTGCTCCCCGCTCCCCCCGCCGCGCCCGCCGCGTTCCCCGGTCCCGTTATCGCCGCCGACCCCCCCCAAGCCCACGCTGCTACCCCTCGCCCCCGCTCCCACCCCTCCCGAGACCGCCCCGGCCCTCCCGCCGCTTTCCCGAGCCATGCCCACACCCTGTCCTCCTGCGCCGAGCCGCACACATGTGCAGTCACACCAGCTCACTCTGTACCTGTAATACCGCAAACCAGCAGCACTATTTGCGCACCTCCAAACCCCCCAGGCGTGCATCCCCAGCCCGCCCACCCCCCCTGCCCCCACGCGTCCCTCCAACCCCCCACCCAGCCCTCCTGCCACCCGAACGGACCAGAGACCACCTGTGGCGTGACCCCCCCCCAGTCCGGTCCCTGCTGTGCTGCAAACCCCCAACCAATAGTGCCAACTCCTGGCCAGTCATTGAAAACCATGAAAACCGCTTCTAAAGGAAAAAAAAGGAATTCACGGGTAGCATATCCCTCGCAGCGTTCCTCAGACGATGAGAGCTCTTCTGATTAATCTGATTTTGATTTGATTAACATAGACCCATGGGCTCTTATTAAGATAGAAGCTATGAAGTCTGGGAACTGGGACCTAGCACAGAAAATCACAGCCTTTCCAGTTGAGTACAAGCAAGGAAGGAATGGTGGGGAATCTAATATCAAGACATGGAAACCAATTTCTAATAAGGAATTAGTGCAATTGAGAAATACATCAAAAGAACATGGACGTAGTTCACATATCTTTAGAAATTTCCTAGAAGCCATGTTCTCTGCACATGTCTTGCTTCCTCACGATGTAAAAAATGTTTCACAATGCCTTCTGTCACCAGCAGAATATTTGTTATGGGATAGGCATTGGAAGAAACACTTAAAAACATTATCAGATTCATATACTGCTGATGCTACTAAGACCAACTTCACAGCAGAACAGTTGGCCGGTGAAGGAGACTTTCAAAAGCCAGCAGAACAAATGGAAACTCTGAATAAAGAAGCACTGCAGGATGTAGCAATTGCAGCAAAAACCTCCTTGCTTCTTATGCAGGATGAGTCAGTGCCAACAATGCATTTTTCTACTATAAAACAAGGCATTGAAGAAAGCTTTATAAAATTTGTGGACAGACTTAGAGATGCTTTGGAGAAACAAATTGAGAGTACAGAGGCAAGAAAGGAACTCTTATGCAAGCTTGCTTTCAGCAACTCAAATGAGAAATGTAAGGCCATTTTGAGGTCTCTACTGGTGGATTCAGACCCTACTATAGAGCAAAGGCTAGAATGCTGTACACATCACATGTCCACTGAAAATACAGTGGCCCAAGCAGTTGCTAAGGGTATTGCTGAAGGAGTTTCGGGTGCATATGCAGTCATAACCTCTAAGGAACAAGCTAAATGCTATCACTGTGGAGAACTAGGACATTATATAAAGGACTGTCCAGAGAGAACACCTCCCCGATACCATTGTAATTATTATCAAAGACCCCAAAATCAGCAATGCTATCAGCCACGTCCTTTAAACTCTTTGAGCCGCCTGTTCGACCTTCGGGCGCAGAATACAAATCAAAGGCCACCAAGACCCAATCATGCACAAACCCAGGCTGCTCCAGACCCAAAGGAGAAACCCCAACCCACGGGACAACCCAGAGGGGTACCCACCAGCAACTGGTAACTGCTTTGTCCATTGACTTTAATGATAAGAATGTTCACTGTGTTCCCACAGGAAAATATGGACATAAAGGGAGTCCTTCAGACATTTTAATTAGAGGTGACTCACTTAATACTCCAAAGGAAATCTTCGTTGTTCCGGAAGTGCTGACAGTGCAGCTGGGACAAGAGATCCTCGTGCAGGTATACTGCATGGACTTACCAGTTTTTCTTTCTAAGGGAACTCCAATAGCTCAGGCATTTTTACTCCCAAAGAATCACAGGGAACAGATTCCTTTCAACCCTACAGCTATGTGGGCTCAAGTCATGGGACCATCCAAGCCTACCATCGAGTGCGGCCTCTCCCACAAAGGAGAGAAGACCCACCTGCCAGGGATGCTGGACACCGGTGCAGACGTGACCATCATCGCCTGTTCAGATTGGCCAGCACACTGGGATCTACAACCTGTTGCAGGCATGATTTCCGGGATCAGTGGAACTATAGTATCCATGAGGAGCAAGAACAACATCCTGGTTGAAGGGCCAGAAAGCAAGCTGGCAACCATCCGTCCATTTGTGGTAAGGGCCCCCATCACCCTTTGGGGAAGTGATGTTCTATCCCAGTGGGGTGCTTCCCTATGTATTCCCATTCAGGATTTTTGACTGGGGCCACTGAGTTGAGCGCGCTGCCAGAAATACCCCGTCTCACCTGGAAAAGCCACAAGCCTATCTGGACTGAGCAGTGGCCCCTAAAGAAAGCCAAGCTGCGCGCCCTAAACGCCCTCGTGGAAGAACAGCTCAAAAAAGGCCACATAGTGGAGTCCGACAGCCCTTGGAACTCTCCAGTCTTCGTTCTACCAAAGCCTGGTACAAACAAGTGGAGGCTTCTCCACAACCTTCGCAGAATCAACGAAATCATCAAGGACATGGGCCCTCTTCAGCCTGGCCTGCCCTCTCCATCGATGCTGCCTAGAGACTGGACACTTGCTATCATAGACATTAAGGACTGTTTCTTCAGCATTCCACTGCACCCTGATGATGCTCCACGGTTTGCTTTCTCTGTTCCTTTTATTAACAAAGAAGCTCCGCTCAAAAGATATCATTGGCGTTTTCTTCCTCAAGGATTAAAAAACTCACCGACTATCTGCCAGTGGTACGTGTCTCACATCCTGTCTCCCATTCGGAAATCATTTCCAGATGCCATCATCTATCACTATATGGATGACATTCTGGTGTGTGCTTCAGACAAAGCTTACTTGGACAAAACGGTCAAAAAGACTATTGAAGCCATTGAAAAGGCAGGAATGGAAATTCGTGAGGACAAATCCAGTACACAGAGCCTTGGACTTACCTTGCAGTCCAGATCCAGGAAAGAACCATCCTACCTCAGCAGATCGTCATCAACGACGACCCACAAACCCTCAGGGACTTACACAGCCTGTGTGGATCCATCAACTGAGTGCGTCCACTGCTAGGAATTACATCAGAGGACCTCGCTCCCTTGTTCAATCTTCTTAATGGACCCAAGGAACTGGACTCTCCCTACACTCTCACAGAGGAAGCCAGAGGTGCCATCGTCAAAGTCCAGGAAGCCCTGAGACAGAGTAAAGATCCATTCTGAATTAGGTGAAGTGTCTAAGAAAGGTGAAAAGTCTGTGAGGCCAAAGCTGAAGGAAAAACTCACATGCCGAGACAGCAAGGAGACAGAGAAAGAAAAACAGAAAAGACCACAAGGTCGATTTGCCCCCGACTTAGAAATTCCTTTGATAAAGAAGAACTGGTGCTAAATGTCATGCGGAATGAATATGTATGAACTTATTGTGAAACTGTATGCATATGCATTTGGAAGGGGGATAAAAGAAGACCCGAGGTCTTCAGAGGCACGCATGCCTTGTTGGGGGACTTGCGTCCGGCGCGCGTCGTAAATAAACATACCGGGCTTTACAACTTTTATAAAGTTGTGAGGTTTCTTCTTTTCTCCGCAAAACATTATGGCGAGCCAGGCAGGAGTTCTCTGTCCCCGCAGGGGCAGGGGGGATAGACGGACCTCCAAGGCGCGCCCTAGGATTTTTTCCTGGTGGGGCTCCGCTCGTCTCAACTTGCCACCTGCGAGGACAGACAAGGACCTGCTGGCCTGCGGAGGAAGATACGGTATGTACTGAGGGGCCCCGGGGGAGGGAAAGGAGAGCAAGGGAATAAACCACCCAGAGACGTC
This sequence comes from Melospiza melodia melodia, assembly GCF_035770615.1. Lineage (NCBI taxonomy): Eukaryota > Metazoa > Chordata > Aves > Passeriformes > Passerellidae > Melospiza > Melospiza melodia. The sequence continues at coordinate 6,249,985 of NC_086203.1, read as the reverse complement.
TGGGTTCAGCTGATAGAGCAGCTGTATTAGAGACGGAGTTCATCGTTCTGATAGAGCAGACCGCAAGCGGTTCTGGGGGTGAGCCGGGTGAACCCGTGTATGTGTGTGTTGGGGGTTCATTGTTCTGATAGAGCAGAACTGCTAGAGGCTCTAGGGGTGAGCCGGGTGAACCCGTGTATGTGTGTTGGGAGTTCATAGTTCTGATAGAGCGGAACTGTTGAGCCCGTGTGTGCTTTGTATGTGTGTGTGTGATGTCCGGACACTGTGTTGCTGTATGGTTAATGTGTGCATTGTGTGGTCGGTGCACTGTGTTTCTAATCGTGCAAGTGTATAAGTGTATGGTGTATAAAAGAGAATAAATCTACAATGCGGGGGGGTCAGTACTACCCGTGTTTGAAGCAGCCGAGTGAGGCCTGAGGCGCCGGCTGCAGCAGGCTGCGGGGGCAGGGACAGAAGTGCCCCGCAGAGAAGCGAGTGGAAGAATGTCAGTGATGGTATTTATCGTGTTTAAATGTAGTGATTTGTGTAGATCTGGTACATTTTAACCGTGAGTATGAGTATGAGCTCAGAGAGTTCCTTTGCCTTGGATGTTTGATTTTGATTGGGTGCAAGAAAATTGATATGAGTAAATGCTGAATTATGGTATGCTATGTTGTGTTGAGAAAAGCGAGCACTTTGAGAGATATGCCCTTTCCCAGTGGTTTTGTGTGGTGATTTTCTTCCGCTGCATTGTGGTAATTTGATTATAGTAGTGGAGATTTTAAGATTTTGTTGCAACAAGAGTGGCATTTTACATAGGAGAACTATAGTACGGTGATTTATGCTTAATTACGATAGAGTTAAAGGAATTCCAAGAATTCCCCCCCTCACAGCAATTCAAGCCTTGGCTCTAGCAAATTTGAGATAAAGGGCGATGCGGGTGCGAGTGTTTGTGTCTGAGGGCATATCAGAGTTTCGGCTGTGACTAGCAACAGCCTTTTTGCAAAGCAGTAAAACAAGTGTAAGTAGACACAGTGCCTAATTAGATTGTGCAAGAAGAGAACTAGAAAAGACTGATATTTTGTTTGATCAGAACATAGTGTCTATATCACGTTTTTGATTAGCATGCTGTGTGAGGTGACAGTGGCTGTCCCCTGGGCACAGGGACAGCTCTGGCTGCCCCGTCTCCCCAGGGAACACAGGAATGGCCTGTGGGCAAAAGCTGGATGTGCAGTCATTATTGCAGTGCGGTGTTTATGAGAAACACTGGTTTTGCTGTTCTAATAAGTGTCAGGGCGCATGTAAATTAGAGGTTTCTGGTCAAGCGGATTCAGAACCTAAGGTCTTAGAGCTTGTGTGGGAGAACCACATCTGATACCTGCCACCTGGAGCTGTGTGTATAGGAGGAAAGTTGAGAAACTACTGTGAAGGTCTGTAAAAAGGTTTGAGTGGAAGCGAGATAGGGCAAGGAGAAATAAATAATGAGAACTGACCAGAGCAAAGAGGTTCCTAAATTAGCCCCTTTTGGGAGGGGCTCACTGGGAGAAGGCTGCCAGTAGGAGCAGCTCAGAAAATAAAAAGATTTATAATACTTCATTGCTGTTAGTACTGTTTTAAAATAGGAGGATAAATGGGATAGAGTTTTGTATGCTGAAATGTCTTTGTGTTTTAAGAAATCACCCAGAATGGCAAATGGTAAGATCAGACCGCCCTCTGGTCTTGGCCCTTGAAAAAGAAAAACAAGGCAAAGAGAAAGCAAATCAAACATGTTGTTCAGCATGCAGCATAAGATAGCAACGTATGAAATCAGGCAAGGATTATCATGCTGAAATGCAAAGCAATCACAGTTCACAAAATGAGTACATATGATTTGCTAAAGGCTCCTCCCAAGGTAAGGGAGGAAGGGTAAAGATGACCTCCCAAAAAGGGAAGAATTTTTGTTGACACAAGGGCCATATATTCAGTTTTAAATAAAACTTTAGTACCTGTGGAGAATGTTTATGTTGCAGTGTGGGGAACAACTGAACAACTGGCCAGTCTGAGAAGGCATCCTTGTGCAAACCTTTAAAGTAATATGTGTACTATGTGTACCTAAAAGCTTTTGTACAATTCACTCAATTTGCTAAACATTCTCAAATGAGAAAGGTTACTCTGGAGGCAAATGATATAAAGATGTTAGGCTTAACATTAACAGACACTGAAATTAAGAAAGACATTAGTAAGGAGATATTAGAATAAGTAAACAAGTGTTTTCAAGGGTATGGGCCTCTGCTGTACCAGGGAGACTGAAAGATGCTCCCCCATGAGCATCAAGTTTAAGGAAAGAACACAACTAGTGAGAACTGAGTAGAACCCTCAAAAGGAAAATAAGGAAGGAATCAGCCCAATAACTGATAGTACTGGATTAAGGGCTGTCAATAAGATAACACAGAATTTATACCCTGTGGTAGCAAATCCATATACCTTACTGACTTGTTTAACACCTGAGCTAACCTGGTTCACCGTTTTAGGCCTAAGAGATGCCTTCTTTTGCCTCCCTATCCACGAAGCCAGCCAGGAAATTTTTGCATTCAAACACAAGCTCACATAGTCCATGTGTCTGAAGGCTTCAAGATTCCCCACTCCGATTGGAGAACAGCTTGCAAAGACCCAGAGTCCCGGGAAGCTCCACAAGAGGAAAGGAGGCTGTTGCAGTACATAGACGATCTTCTAGTAGCCACTCGGACAAGGGAAGCAGGAGAAGCCTGGATGGTAAGCCTTTCAAATTTCCTAGGACTCCAAGGACACAGAGTCTCAAAAAAAAAGGCACAGGCAGTGAAACAGAAGGTAATCTACCTAGAGTAAGAAGTGAGTGCTGAGCAGCAGACTTTAAGGCAAAGAAGCCGTATGCCAAACCCTGAAACCCCAGACAACGAAGGAACTCCGAACCCTCTTAGGCATGGTAGGGTAGTGCCAGCTGTGGGTTTATAATTATGGACTGTTCGCCAGACCCCTCTATGCTCTTATTGCCAATGGAAACAGAGATCTCCAGTGGACACAAGACATCACATGGGCCTTTCGCCAGCTAAAGAGAGTGCCCTCATGTCGGCTCCAGCTTTGAAACTTCCAGATGTAAGTAAACCATTCTTTCTATTTTTCCCACGCAAGGAATTGCCCAGGAAATATTGGCTCAGGACTTGGACCCTTACTGAAGGGCAGTTGCTTACCTCTCCAAGCAGCTAGATGCATCAGCCAAAGGATAGCCAGGTTGCCTCAGAGCTGTAGCAGCAGTCGTGCTGAATATTCAAGAGGCATGCAAGTTTACCCTGGGACAAAAATGACTGTGCTAGTGTCCCACACAGTGTCCGCAGCACTGGAAGTAAAGGGTGGCCACTGGCTCTCACCACAGAGGTTTCTGAAATGCCAGGCCATCATGGTAGAGCAAGACGATGTAGAGATAGTGGTGACTAATATTGTAAACTCAGCTTCTTTTCTCAGTGGACGCCACCGAAGCTACCTACTCCCGCCGCCCAGACTTAAGGGACACTCCTCACTCCTCCGGAAGATGCAGAGACCTGGTTCACTGACAGGAAAGCGACATTGCAAAGTTCACGGTGACTACCTGCAGAGAGGTAATCGAGTCTGGACCCTAGCCAACAGGTACCTCTGCGCAGAAGGCTGAGATAATTGCCCTGACCCGTGCCCTGGAAAGGGCAAAAGAGAGGAGAATAACCATCTACACAGACCCAAGGAATGCATTTGGAGTCATACATGCACATGGAGCCATCTGGAAAGAGAGGGGACTGCTGACCTCACAGGGAAAGAAGAGACAATCCAGCTGCTGGAAGCAGTTCAGCTACCTGAAAAGGCATATTAAGGCACACCAGAGAGTGAGCTTAAAATTGGAGGAAAGAAATGAGCTGGCGGATGGAGAGGCAAAGAAAGCAGCAAAGGGTGAGGTACAGATTTTCCTTGAAGGTAAGCCATAATACAATAATACTAACCAAAAGAGACGTACAACTGCAAGGGGTGGGCTACCACTGAAAGAGAGCTAGCAATCCCTTCCCATTTTCGTGGTTACGAGTGAAGGGAGGGCACTAGAAAACACACTAGGGCCTAACTACTTAGAAGCCTTTTATAGTGTGGCTCCTTTTTCGAAATGACCAAGGCTGCGAGTGATACAGAGTGCATTACACAAATCTGATTGAAACAATCGTTGTATCGTTGTCAGGAATTTATATGCCACTATCACTCAGGTAAGCCGACAATGTGATCCTTGCCTCCAGACTAACGCCAAAATACCCCCCAGCCAAAACTCGGTCAGACTGGGAGAGGCCATGGGCCTGTACAGCAGTGGCAAATTAACTTTTCAGAACTCCCAAGGAAAGGGGGGTATCTGTATTTACTGGTATTGATAGATACATTTTCAGGGTGGCCAGAAACATTCCCCACCAGAACTGTCAAAGCTCAAGACGTGACCAGATTATTTTTATAAGGAATAATACCACGCTTCAGAGTTCCAGCTATGATATCCTCAGATAAAGAATCACATTTCATTTCCAAAATAGTGCAACAGATTAGTAGCCATCTGGGCATAGATCAGGAACTTCACACCCCATACCACCCCCAATCAAGTGGCCAGGTGGAGAGAATGAATCATTTGATTAAGCAGCAAATCATAAGACTGGGGCAAGAAGTTAATCTACCCTAGCCCAAGCTCTTCCACTAGCACTATTGCAAATTCAAACTAAACCTTGAGATAAAGGAATGCTGAATCCTTTTGGAATGCCTTATAGAAGACCATATAGAATACAAAGGGAATGTCCAGAATGTCCACCTACATGGTGGCATTAAGCAAACAGCTCAGAGTAATTGAGAAACATGTGGCTGGAACTCGGAGCAGGGAGTTAGATTGCGTGGGGATGATGTATATGTTAAGTCTCTTACAGAGAAGACTTCGGAACCACAGTGAGACAGACCACTGCGAGTACTTCTCACCACCTTCACTGCAATCAAAATCAAGGAGCAGAATGCCTGGATCCATCACTCTCGGGTGAAGAAGGCCCAGAAACCCCTTAAGGAGTGACGCCAGGAGACAATGAATTGAGATTAAAACTTACTCGGGCAAAATGAGTATATTGCAGTCGGGAGTAGCTCATATTTTAGTTTGTAGAATTGTATTGTGTGTAATCATAACTGAAGTTTCAGAACTTGAGAGTACCTCTGTTCAAAGTAATGCTAAATGGCCTTGGTCCCTGGCATTTAATCAGTATACTGGATCCATAGGAAAACCTTCTGAGATAAAAGGTTTAAACATATCTACTGTAGTAATCCATGAGAATAAGGTATGTGAGGAGCAAGAATGGCAAGAACAGGAACTGTGGACTCTTCAAGGAATCAGAGGAGAAGAAATCAAAGTAGGGTGCCAGGTCATCAATAGGGTAGCTTATGAGAGACCAGATGTAATTAGTGTCTGAAAAGAGGTAGAGAGAGACCCCCCCTCAGAGCTCAGCAGCAGGCTGTAGGATTTTGAGCATCACTTTTGTGCTGAGTGTTTCAAGTAGCAGAAACCTGATCCCAGTTTCTTCTGAGGCACTGCAATGAATTTAGGCTCTTCTCTCAGACTTCCCCTTCATTATTTACCTGAGGCTTGGACCTGAAGCTAGGGGCAAGGTGGGTGAGGTTTCGTAGACCAGGAGAGACATTCCTGCTTGCCACACATCTGGGAAATCAGGTGCTTTGGAGGGGGAAGGAGATTCCCTGAGGTCTCTACATTTCAGAACAAACATCTGCCTCAAATATGACCTAAACCTCTGTCAGATACACTTGTGAAGTGTGTCTGAATTTGCAGTGTGAGCCCAGCATATCCCTCTGGCAGGGAGGGATGGTCATAAACAGAAAGCAGTTCCTGTTCCCCATAACAAACATCTAACTGGCATATTAGGGACAAGATTAGGAGTTTTAAATGGAATTGATTCAGAAATACTGGTGAATAAACTGGCCACTGCAGCAGGTGGCCTAACAAAATTGAAGCAGCCTTTATAGTAATCTCTATTGGCATTAGGAACTAGCCAGTGACAGATTTCAAAAGTACTGCCAAAGTAAGGAAGTATGAAAAGGCTGGGGACCAAGACCACAAGTTGATAGTAGAAGCACTTAGTATAGTTCAAGATAATGTGTCTTTAGCTTTCAGTTGTATACAAGCACAGTTATGGATACAAGCAACAGCAGCTCTGATCATATGGGAAAGGGGTGAAGGTAATTTTCCAGCTGAAATTCAAGAAATTGTGTGGGATAATGCAATTGATTTTGAAAGGAACTTTCAATCCTGGCAGACTATGGTGAATTTCACCTATGATCCTGTTTCTAATGTGGCAACTGCCTTTGTGCTTACCATACATATTGCCACTGTTTATGTTATCCATCCCATCATTGCCCTAGGATTAAACCATGAAAAAACAATACTCTATCCTTCAGAACATAGAGTGTGGGCACGAAGAAAACCTTAATTACTGTCCAACATGATACAAAGGAGATAACCAGAGTTCTACAAAGAATAAAACAAAATATGGATCATTACTGGTGAGATGTGATCTTTGGGTGGTCACCAACTGCAAATGGAATCTTTAATAAGTTGTGCCACCCCATTGTAGTTTTACTAATATTAGTTGGGATAAGCTTAGGATTATCTATTACATTGTTAATTTGGAACTGTAGAATGCTACAACGAATGGCTGTACTAACATCTTTGTCAAACGTACATGGTGAAGCACTAAAAGACACTTACTGTCATGAAGGTTTTCATTAAGTAAAAGAATTTACTTATTTCCTAGGAAAGGGGGGAATGAGACAGAGTAAAGATCCATTCTGAATTAGGTGAAGTGTCTAAGAAAGGTGAAAAGTCTGTGAGGCCAAAGCTGAAGGAAAAACTCACATGCCGAGACAGCAAGGAGACAGAGAAAGAAAAACAGAAAAGACCACAAGGTCGATTTGCCCCCGACTTAGAAATTCCTTTGATAAAGAAGAACTGGTGCTAAATGTCACGCGGAATGAATATGTATGAACTTATTGTGAAACTGTATGCATATGCATTTGGAAGGGGGATAAAAGAAGACCCGAGGTCTTCAGAGGCACGCATGCCTTGTTGGGGGACTTGCGTCCGGCGGCGCGCGTCGTAAATAAACATACCGGGCTTTACAACTTTTATAAAGTTGTGAGGTTTCTTCTTTTCTCCGCAAAACAGCCCTGTCTTCACACAAAGCCTATCGCTACGAGCCAAGTCTGCCTTTACAGTTCATCATCCTGGGAAAAGCACCCAGATTCCATGGACTGATTTTCTAATGGGACCCTAAGCTGCGAGATCCTTTGTTGATACTGGAATGGGTTTTTACAAGTAGCCAGCCTACAAAGACACCACCTACCCGGAGATTATAGCACACTTAATAAAAAAGGCTAGGACTCGCCTTTGCTCTCTTTCAGGTTGTGATTTTGAATGCATATATTTGCCAATAACGCTTAAAGACTTTGAGGATTTGATCAAGACCAATGCGAGTTTACAGTTTGCTCTGGACAGTTATATGGGTCAAACTTCATCAGACATCCCAGAACACAAGCTTTTCAACCAGAATGAAACTTTCCATTTGATTCCAAAATGAATCCAAAGTAGAAAACCTCTCAAGGCTCTAACCATATTTACAGACGGCTCAGGGTCATCCCACAGGTCGGTGATTACTTGGAGAGACCCCCAAACACAAGATTGGCAATCTGACGTACAAACAGTAGAAGGATCGCCACAGATTGCAGAATTAGCAGCTGTTGTCAGAGCCTTTGAAAAATTTAAAAATGAGCCTTTCAATCTGGTCACAGATTCAGCTTATGTTGTGGGAATAGCTGTGAGAGCAGAACATGCTCTTCTCAAAGAGGTCTCTAACCCGAAGCTATACCAACTTCTCTCTAAATTAATACAATTGATATTCCACAGAAAGCAACCTTATCACATAATGCATGTGAGGTCTCACATGGGCCTCCCAGGTGTTGTTGCAGAAGGCAACAGGAAAGCAGATGCATTAGCAATGGCAGCAGAAACTGCTAATGTTCCTAACATTTTTGCTCAGGTAAAGCTGTCACACGCGTTCTTTCATCAAAATGTACCTGCCCTTATGAGAATGTTTAAGCTCTCAAAGGATCAGGCAAAAGCTGTCGTGGCTACCTGTCTGAACTGTCAAAACTACCAGATACCATCAATGGGTACAGGAGTCAATCCCCGAGGTCTGAATAGCTGTCAGCTGTGGCAGACAGATGTAACTCACTTCGCACCTTTTGGAAGGTCAAAGTATGTGCATGTTTTGGTCGACACATTCTCAGGAGCAGTGTTTGCATCATCACATGCAGGAGAAAAGACCATGCACACAATACAACACTTCCTCCTCACTTTTGCCACCCTGGGTGTACCAAAGGAGATTAAAACAGATAATGGGCCAGCCTATACCTCCCACAAGTTGAAGGAATTCTTCAATGAATGGGGTATAGCACACAAGATGGTCATACCGGTGAACCCCACAGGACAATCCATCGTGGAAAGGACACATCAAACCATCAAAAGAGTCCTCGAGCAACAAAACAGAGACATGAAAATCACATCTCCGGTGGAGAGACTTTGCAAGGCTCTCTATGTCATCAACTTCCTGAACTGCACAGCGTCAGAGCCTGACCCACCAATACTTCGCCACTTTGTGAATACCACACAAGCAAAGCTCACGGAGAAACCACCCGTGCTCGTGAAGGACCCTGAAACACACCAAATTTCAGGGCCTCATCAGTTGATTACTTGGGGCAGAGGTTATGCATGCGTGCTACTACCATCAGGTCCAAGGTGGTACCCAGGAAAATACGTAAAACCATACTTAGGCACAGCGAACACTACTACAGACGAGGACAAGAACTCTCCTGAGGCAAACACAAGACCACCTCAAAACCAAACCAGCTCAGCCTGGAGACGAAGGCGTCACCGAACACCCACAAACACAAGAACAGACTGCCCCATTACAAGGCAGCAGACAAAACAGAAAGTTAAATAACAGTCTGCTGTACTAGGCCACAGATAGCCTTAACACAAAAGTGTTCTCTGAATTATGTGTTATTACACTGTGTGTTGTAATGTAAAAAACATTATTATTCCCTCTTCCTAACCTTAAAACCCCTTAACCTTCTACCCACTCCTCCTCCCGTAGTGTAGCTTAGAAATTAAACGAAAAAGGGGGGGAGGAGGGGAACACAGAAAAGAACAAGGCAGAAATCCCTCTCATCATAAAGATAACAAATTCTGCTTATATTCCCTATCAGAAGCCCTAATCCTGCCCAAAGATGAAAAATATCTCCGTCGGTGCTGTCTTCACCGCTGCCTGGATGCTCTACACCGTACCGCGTGCCTTCGGCTGGATTAGCCCTCAGCCCAGCCATAATGTTTTGGTAACCTTAGCAAAAACATTAAAACAAGACAACACGTGCTTGTCCATGGGAAACATTGATAATCCACTTTCTACATGTCTAGTAGGAATTCCCTTTGTAGCAGACAACTGGCCTGTCCAGAACTCAGAGGTTCTCCGCACCACAGGTAAGAGACCCAATGGGTCTGATACTTGGGATGAGTGGACAAAAATTCTGCCAGATGCTCGAGAGGAACCCCAAGAATTGGATCTATTGGGATCCTCCAAGGCCACATTTTGTGTCAAATTTTACTTTAGGTGTCCGAAAAATGATTGGCCAGAAATTGACCAACACAAAAACACATATCGAAAAGATGTATCACCAGTGAACAAAGCCTATAACCCTCATGATTGGTGCAAATACACCGCTCGTGTAATTTCTGTCCTCTCTCCATCCCAAAGCATTACCCAAGGGAATGTTTCTCATCTGTGGTGACAGAGTAGGGGCAGGGATCCCCTCCCGACTCCAGGGAGGTCCCTGTACTCTGGGAAAACTTTCAACCCTTACTCCAAACATCACCCTATTACATAATTGGGAAAAAGAAAGAGAATCTAAACGCGAAAAAAGGTCCTACACTGAATTTGATGAAAATTGTGATCCGAGATTATACAATTGGAACAGACCAAAAAAGATTGCTGTCTCTCTGTTTTTACCCTGGATAGCTGCAGCTAAAGCCCTCGGTGAAATCAATCACCTTGGGTGCTGGCTCAGTAAACAGGCTAACACCACATCAGCAGCCTTGAGTGATCTCTAAAAGGAAAAAGAAACCACAAGACAAGCTTCACTCCAAAACCAAGCAGCAATTGACTTCCTGCTGCTTGCCCACGGACATGGATGTGAGGACTTTGAGGGAATGTGCTACTTCAACCTGTCTTCACGTTCGGAGTCCATCCATGCGAACATCCAGAAACTGAAAGACCTTGTGAAGGACTTGAACGTAGAAAGAATCCCAGATTAGGTCAATGAACTTTTCAGGCAATGGGGACTAACAGGATGGACTGCATCTTTGGTCAAGGGATTGTTGCTGATTCTCCTTGTAATTGTCATTGTGTTAGCTATGTTCCTGTGTCTTGTTCACTGTTTCAAAAGAACTATCGCGAATGCATTTTTTGTAAAAACAGAATGTGGAGTTGTAGTAAACCCCTCAGGTTTAGCCAGGGCTCCTTGGAGAATAGAATGCTGACACAGCAGCAAAGAAGTTTCCTGTCTCCAGGGACCTCCGCCTTGTGCCCAATCCCTACAGCCATGTAAGGCAATATGTTGTTAACCCTACTATTGGTCACTTATGGTCACTCTAACACCTTTGCCATTGGTCAGGATTGGATCCGGGCCAAGGGTATAAAAGTAGCATACTGTACCCCTACTAACTGGGAAGAAGAAGAGCTGAGACCCTTCACGGACCCTCCAATAAAGCCATACTCGTGGAACAGCCAGCATCTTCTGCTTCTCCTCTCTCTACCGTCTGCTGGAGCCTTAGGCCAAGGGAAAAAGCTACCTAGCAAGCAATGCTGAAATCACAAGAGCTGCCTAATCACTAAGAGCTGAATATTCCCTGCTTGCTAGGGCTGTCCCGCGGCCTTGGTCTGAGAGCGAGCTGGCTTCTGGCACCCAGTCCCCTTGGGGACTGAGCTCTGGAACTGTAGTAGCTTGCCTAGGATAAGACCAAGCAAGGCTCATTTATGGTTCATATCAGCTTCTTCCTGCTGTCTCCCCTCGGGACTCCAGAAGGCAGCATACTCACTCTCCTCTTGATTAACAGGGTCTTTTGAATTCACATATATATTTAGAGCCTGGCAAATCTAATCCTCAAATGATCCGAACTTGGGCCAATATAAATTATCTTTCTGGATCATTCCCTTTGTCCATTTAAACATGTAATACTTAACTATTTTCTGTTTACTTTTTCCACTTTGGGATTCCCATTCATCCCAAAACCGTATTATCATCCCCAGTGGGCTGTCCTGAGGAATGCCCCCCCCGGAGAACCCCGCTCACGGTTCCCAGATACTTCAAACGACTGCGAATTTTTCACACAATCCGCAGCCCCTGGGTCAAGGAACTTACTTTTTCCCTGACCCATTTCTGCCGGCGACAAACTAAGAATTCCCCGGTACCAGGAGAGTCTTAGTTTGCCACACTCACATCGTGGCTCAGCTTCCTCGCTTACTACTCTGTCACACTGCCTTTTCAATCTACCTGTTCCACTCCTGTCTCTCCCTCTGCAATCTACATGTTCCACTCCTATCTCTCCCTCTTTCTCAATCTATTAGCCCCATCCTCTCACCATCTAATCACATACTAAATTGCCTGCTACCAACCCCTCCAAGGAAATTGAACCTATTCATTCATTCTCTCAGTCTCCCTACTGAATAAATCCCTCCTGCCCAAGGACCTTCCCACAGGTGCCTGGACCAGGATCCCCTCCTTCCCCCTGGGTCAAACCCTCCTGGGGTCCCCACTCATTCACTTTTCTTTTGCTTCCCCCCTTTCCCGGCCGGTCTCCTCGCGGAGAATGCGAAAACGCGGTACTGGGAGGTCCCAATCACTTCGGGGGTCTGGGACTGCCCAGCCCCCGTCTCAGACACTCCACACACACTCACACACACATACAGCCGCCCCCCGACCCAAAACCTCATGATACTCACAGCCTCCTTTTCTCACGAGGGTCTTTTTGCACAAAGCAGTTTTCTATGGGTACTCTCTCTCCTACAAGCCGACACTCTGATAGGAACCTCTCTTGCGCGCTCTTAAAAACTAATTTGCTTATGCATTATTGTAAAAAGGACTCTCTTTTCCCAAGTGAGAGTGGTCTAGCCATGGGACCACTTAAAAGTCTGGTGGGGAGTTCCTTCCCAGAAGCTATCCACCTCCCTGCAGCTGAGAGAGTCCCTGGTCTCGGCACCCAAATTGTTATGTTATGTTTAAGTTGTTTCGCAGTAAATCTTGTAAAAGGCCTGAGCAAGTCTCCTATGAATTGTCTCCCTGGCAAGCCCAGTCCCGGCCCCGAAGGCCCCTCAGCGTTGTCAGGGCAGTGGCAGGAGCCGGCAGCTCGCCCAGAGCGAGTCCCTGCCGCCCGGGATGGCCACAGGAGAGGCGGGCGGGCGGCGCCAGGGCCCTGCGCGGGGCTCCCCAGGCTCCTGCGGCATCGGTTCCGTCCCCTCGGGCGCCGAGCGGAGCCCGGAGCTGCCGCTCTGCCTGCGGGGCTGTGTGTGCCCGGCCCCGAAGGAGGCAGGGCCGGGGCTGTGGCGCCGCCTGCCCGGCGCTCAGCGCCGCCCGTGCCGTGCCCGTGCAGCGCGACCCGGCGGGGCAGCTCCGGCTCGGCTCGTCGCCAGCGCTGTCCCCGCACGGCGGCTGCCCCAGGGCCGCGGCAGCCCCGAGCCGGACGGGCCCGGAGGGCCTCGGGAGGGAGCGCGGGAGGGCCCCGAGCCCTGCGGGCCTCAGCAGATACTCCCGCCCCACTGCGGGCAGCAGGAGGGGCGCAAAGCCCCGGGACGCTTATGAGAGCCCACAGCCCTTTCCGCATGTGAAGTGAGACCCCAAAACCCCGTCATGTGCCTCAGCAGAGACCCCAGTGCCCTGCACACCTTGGGAGAGATCCCTAACTCCGTGCATCCCTCACACAAAATTCCAAATCCTTTGCATGACTTGAAGTGGACTCCAGCACCCTCCGTGACCTCAGAGGGAGCCTGAAATATCCCTGTGTGTCCCACAAGGGACCCCAGCCCCTCGTGCGCCTTATGGGGGCCCCCAAAGCCCCCAGGTGCCTTACGTGAAGGCCAGGGCAGCTACGGCTAGGGTTCCGACCAGGAAACGGAGTGTGGCTGCAGCTGGGCTGTTGTGCCTCTGGGGCTGTTCATCAGCCCCATCGGGCCCCAAGGCCACACAGCCCTTCCCTTCCCTCCCCTTCTGGCCCTCGTCCAGAGGAGCAGACCCTGTGCAGCACCCTGCATTGGTGATGGGCCATCAATTAGGTTCTATCAAGTGTGTGTTAATTAGGGTGGGGCTTTGTTTTGCCTGCTGGAATTGCTGGTCAGGCTGTGGCTGTGGAGATGCTCTTGATGGCTTCCCTCTTTTCCTGGGCTTGCCACTGGAGGAGGTGCAGGCCCAGATGATGCCAGGGAAGGAAATGTGCCCTCAGCCCAGGGACGCTCAGCATGGGCTCCCCCAGCCCTGGGGACCCCGCCGCTGGTGACAGCAGCCCCTGCCTGGCTCCTGCCTGCCCACACCGTGGGCATCCACGGCTGCTCCTGGGCACGGAGCTGAGCCAGTGCTGCTGCCGGCTGGGCTTTGCTGCTGCTGCCACCCGGACACTGGGGTGACAGCTCCATCTCTTTATTGCAGTAGAGGAACTGATTCGGGACGCTCTCAGCCCGTGGTCAGTTGAGCACTTCCAAATACTTTCCTGGGGCTTTCACCTTTGGCCCCGGATGGAGGGCTGGGCCTGTGGTCTCAAAGCACCACAGAGCTTTCAGGTACAATTGTAAACTGGTCAGATTCAGAGCTGCTGCTGCTGCTCTTCCGGCTGTAGAGGTCTTGTGACCAGCCACCAGCTTTAAACTTTTCTTTGAGGTGGTGCCTGTGAAGAGAGGAGGTGGCTGAGGTCCCAGCTGCCAGTGGCACACAGGGAGCCTCCTGCACAGCAGGGCCCAGAGCTGGCAAGGCTCCCCAGCACGGCTGGAGCTGCTGGCACAGCTTGGCCCAGCTGCACAGCTGTCCCTCAAGGCCCCGGCGAGCAGGGCACGGCTCTGGGCAGGCTCCCTGGCCAGGAGCGGGCCCCAGAGCGCCTCTGCCTTTCAAGGGCTATCTCGTCCCTGCTCTTTCTCCTCCCCACCGTGCTTTGCCTCTGCCCTGTGCCCCTGGGGTTTGCCTTGGCCAGGCAGCCTCAGTGGGAGCCAGCACTGGCTGCAGCCCCTGCGGGACCCCCAGGACAAGGCCCAGCAATGAGGAGGCCAATGAAAGCTCTGGGCAGCAGCAGAACCCTCAGCAGAGTTCTTTGGACAATCATGGACTGGCCACACCGACACTGCAGCCTCACTGGAAATGTTTCCTGTCTGTGGTAGACTTTCAAATGAAGCTGTTTGAGGGGGAGAGCAACAAAACACTCACTGTTTTCTCTTCCAGGAATACCAGATTCCAAAGCAGCACAACATGAAGACAAGCTCCTCACCAGCCAGGATGGCCATTAACTCTAGCAAACAGCGAGTTCCCATACAGAAACAGTTTCCATGGCCCTCCTGGGAATCAGGAACATGTGCTGTGGTTCCAGCTGCACCTGTGGGAGCAATGGGGAGTGTCAGCCTGTGCTGTGCTGCACTGCTGAGCTGGCAGCACTGTGGATGCGGGCAGGACGTTCTCCGTTTCCCCCAGAGCTGGGGCCTGCAGGCACCTTGCCGCCCCTTGGCACAGGCTGTGCCACCCAACAAAGCCCAGCAGGCCAGGAGGAGAGCCCGGGGGCAGCACAGCTGCTTGGGCAGTGGCTGCTCGGAGGGACACGGGCCAAAGCCATCCCTGAGCAGCCACTGCCAGCCCTGGCCCTCCCTGCCCCGTGACAGCTCCCCCAGCCCCAGGGCACAGAGTCAGGCCCTGTCAGGACCCAGTGCAGCCCCTGCCCAGTCGGGAGCCAAGGCTGGCTCTGGCCCTGGGCTCGCGGCAGGGCTCGCGCTTGGGGCTGCTCCTGTGCCTTGGGCCTCGGGGCACTCAGGGCCGGCTCTGGAGCAGCTGCAGTGGGAGGGACGTTGGTGCACGAGTCCCCTTTCCCCGGGGCTGTGAACGAGCTCCAGAGGCACCTCCAGCTTTGGCTGCTGCCGGGCCGTGCAAGGGCAGACCCTGGGGGAAGAGCTGCTGCCACACAGCCCCGCCAAGGGCGGAGCCCTGCTGAGCCTGACACAGCAATTCCCTCCTGTGCCTTTGCCTGTGCCTGTGTCTGGCTTGCCCTTCCTTCTTGCACCAGGGGCTGCCAATTGGCCTCTGCTTCCTTGGGGAAACACCTCCTTCTGTGCTGCCATTTGGTCCATCACTTGAGAACGAAAAAAGAGCAGCTAGATCAGGTGGAACAACTCCCCATTTCTTTGGTGGCATCTTCAGGGCGTCATGCTTATTAAAAATGGGGAAATGATCCATAAAACCTCTGGGCTTTTTCAGCTGGGCCAGGGCCCACCCTCCTCCAAACAGCTGCCAGGCCTGAGCAGAAGTTGTGAGTGGATTGCGCAGGGCGAGGGCACACACGCGCATGGCTCTGTCCTGGCACCTGCAGCGATGCCCCCCTGGCCGAGCTTTGGGCTCTGAGCTGGCAGCTCTCCCAGGGGAAAGGCCTTGACCTACCCTCACCATCTCCCAGAGGCTCAGTCGTGGTCGTGGCTTGGGAAGCCATTTCTCCTTCACCAACAGGTTCAGCTGCAAAGAAAGGCAGGACAGAACAGCACCCGTTGCACTGTAGGAGATCCTCAGGCTGCAGGAAAGGCTCAGCCCCGGGGCACAGCCCTGGGCCCAGCACCTTCCCTCTCTGCTTTTCTCTGTGACTGCACAGACCGCACGGAAGGACACAGTGGCATTGCACATGGGAGGAAGATGGACGGCTAAATGCTCCTTCCTCCCACTGACAGTCATCCTGTGGGATCACTCAGGGCTCCAGAAAGGAGCAGGGCAAGGTTTTCAGAACCCTTCTGCCCTGACTTAACCGCTAATGGAAATGGCAGAGGAACGAGCTCTTGCCACTTGGATACTGATTAATATGTCACTAGAAAGGGAAATTCAGAACTTACCTCCAGCATTCTTCAAGACATTCGAAATATCATTCAACAACAATTCCAAATCATCAAAATTGCGATCCAAATCTAGAAGGGAGCAAAGACCAGACCCATTTCCATGATGCGCTGGCATCCCCTTCTGCCTCCGGGAACTGGGCACTGCAAGGGGGTCGGGAAAGTCCACGGGGGCCAGATGTCAATGGACAAGGCCAATCCACGGCTGCTCCTGGGCACGGAGCTCAGCCTGTGCTGCTGCCGGGTGGGCTTTGCTGCTGCTGCCACCTGGACAGTGGGCTGACAGCTCCATCTCTTTATTGCAAGAGAAGAGCTCATTTGGGAAGTGCTGCAGTGCCCGATTTCTTCAGCCTGACTAGCTGCCAACACCAACACCCAGAGTGGGCCGCCCCCAGAAAACTGTCAGCTCTGGGGTTTGGCTGTAGGGCACAGCTGCTTTACAGCACACGTGGACTGCGCTGTGGTAGAGACAAGGAACAGGGAGAGCTCTTCTGTATGTTTGTTGCCTGCCGACTCGGCGATAGAAAGACACTGAATTAAAGCCATACACCGATTTCCAAACTGGGGAGGTCCCTGGGGAGGATACAGTCTTTAGCCAATTGGGAGAAACTGAGGGTGGAACACAAGGCAGGGAATACATTGTTTAAACCAATAAGGGATTACAGGGGAGGAGGACAACTTAAAAAAACCAATAGGGTTTCAAAGGATACCAAATTGATAGGGAAGTTTCTAGGGAAAGGGGTAGGCTTGGGGAGGGATTGACATTGAATGGGAGAAGGAACAGGGAAAAAAAGGCAGGTCTTTGGGGAGATGGACAACTAGGGCAAAGCCAACAACACAGAGGGGAAAGGAGCAACCCATTGGCAATAAAATATGGTATAACAATACCAAATAAGGGGGTGTTATAAAACTGACTACTAGGACCGAATTACAATCAAAAACATGCACTGCAACAGGGAAGCTCTCAGTCAGGGCTCTGTTGAGCACTTCCAAATCTTTTCCTGGCATCAACAGAAGGTCAAACTTGCCCTTATCACAAGTAAACAAGAGTGTTCCCCAACAGCAACCACCTCCAAACCCCTGTGAAACATGGTTGTTTTATGATTGGCTTTTTGCAAATAATAAAATGAATATTATATGTGTAATCTTAGAACTAATGTTGTATTAATTTTCTCAAGCAGTCTTATAAATATAATTTAAGTTATAACAGAATGTTAAAATATAAACTACACTATGTAAGATACTCGTTTGAAAGCAAGAGCTCATAGCGAGGTAGCAGCCATAGAACACTGAAATTTTTAAGAGAAAAAGAATTTATTGCTCTCCTATCAGAAGAAACTAACTTCCTCCTGCGTCGTTAAGCCCCCAGGAAGCCGGTTAGGATTAAGAGAGAGAAGTTGACGAGGACCAGACAAAATCCTGTGTTTGAATGGAATTTATGCATCATGTATGAGATGTATGAACATGCAACAGCTTATTCTTTTTAAGGGTTAATTCTCCGTTAACATGTGTTCCTTTTTGGACTTCTGTTGCCCAGAAAATAGGTACCCAGATGTCCGTAACTCTTTGTTTCTATTGTCTCCTATTGTCCTAATCCAAATTGTCCAAAATTTTTTTCACGCTAATGATATTGCTATTTTTATAAACATTTTATTATTAATAAAATTTTAAAATTTTACAAACAAGGGATTGACATTTTTCACACCTCTTCTGGGAATCAGGAACACGTGTGGTGGGGCCCACTGCACCTGTGGGAGCAATGGGGAGCGTGAGCCCGTGCGGTGCTGCGCTGCTGAGCTGGCAGCACGGTGGATGCGGGCAGGACGTTCTGTGTTTCCCCCAGAGCTGGGGCCTGCAGGCACCTTGCCGCCCCTTGGCACAGGCTGTGCCACCCAACAAAGCCCAGCAAGCCGGGAGGAGAGCCCGGGGGCAGCGCAGCTGCTTGGGCAGTGGTTGCTTGGAGGGACACGGGCCAAAGCCATCCCTGAGCAGCCACTGCCAGCCCTGGACCTCCGTGCCCCGTGACAGCTCCCCCAGCCCCAGGGAACTGACTGACACAAACTCCACGGCCAGCAAAGAGATTGTCCCAGTAATTGTCTGCTGCTCTTCTTCCCTGCAGTTGGTCCCAGAAACATCCCTCACACTGCTCTAAATGCCCACACATGGGCTGACCAGCCCCTATGCTTTTCCAGTCTGCTCTCTGAAATTTTGCAACAAACCCACCAATAAATTACAGGGTACCTCTGTGAATTGCATACTAAAATTTTCTTCATTTTTCCCAATACCTGGAATTTCCTGTATATAGTAATGCTCTTAAGGAATATATAGATTTCAGAAAGCTGTATTTTTAATTTTGAAGACACTCCTTCTCCCCATTCCCAGCTTTTATAATGATCCTTTTTGAAACATCCTTGAGAATAGGTAGAGTTATTTGGAAAATGCTTGGCTTAACCTGGGAATGGATTATCATTTTTAATGCTATAAACCTACATTGCTTCAAGTTTCACAGCCACAGTCCTGAATTGTGGCTAAAGGCATGGATGCCTGTCTGAATTAAAACAATGTTTGTGAGGCAGCTGAAGAGCTTAGACCTCAGACATTGAAATTCCTGGGAGGAGGAGGAGGAGGAAGAAAGGATAAAATTGTGTTTCAAAGGCTGGTTTTTCACTTCTAGTATGCGAGAAGTATGGTAGATTACACGTGTCTTCAAGTGCCATTTAATTCCAGAACAACTCTCTACAGTGCCAGACACCAGGACAAATTACGCAAAACTTTGCATCCTAATGCATCAACTTTAATTCTAGTGAGCGGTAGGCCTTATTTACAGTGCAATTAGAGCAAATGCACAAAGCAATCTTGCCACTGTGTGAATGGCAAGAAGAATTTGCTTGTGAAAAGGTGAATAAGTCCCACTCAATCATGACCAAAATTTGCCTTGACTTGGAAACAAGTAGACAAGGAGCAATGCAGTATTTGGGTTTCATCCAGTGATAAATGGGGCAAGAAGCTGTACAACTTCCCTGTTTCACAGAACACAAGTACTGATACAGCCAATAATGCACCCACATGAAGGAATCTTCAGGACATTGCTTTATTTCTTAACCAGGAATAGGCAGCAAAATGGTGGCACTTATCTGAACTGGAAGCCGTGTTCCTCTCCTGTTTTTCCTTTATTGGAATTACCAATGTTATAAATGATCAAATCATGAGCCAAAATTGTCAAAAATTTAGCAAAGGTTTATTAATTTGTCTGTGACACCGAATTTTGGTCCTTGAAACCACCACAGCCAAAGAGACAGCGTCGAGCCCGGGAAAGCCGCCGGGTGAACCTGTATCTGACCTCCCGAGTGTCAGAGTCTACCCAGTTCACGCACGCTGCTTCTTGCAACGAGGTTTTATGCAGTTTATTCTGCCCGAGGCAAAGATGACCAAATTTCCTTTGTATCTCTTCACGTGCATTGCTGTTTCTTTCCATGGGCAGAGCTGGACAAAGGCCGAGTCCAGGTGGGCCATCGGCGTTAATCGGGTCCAGGGATGCCGTGTATTCAGCTGCACCAATTTGGCACCGCTGACTATCTTGATAGATGCAACTGGCAAGGTGATAATCACTCTTAGGTGGCTCCCCATGACTCAAGAAACCAGTGATCATCGCCATGGAAGCTTCTATTCTTACGTTAAGGTGTTGATCATTATCTTAACTTGTGTCCAGGAGCTAGTTGAATCTAGAGCCAAGATGGTCAAAGATATGATTTTGGATTTCACAATATTTTATACCATTCATTAACAGCATGAATTATCCCTACCATATATTACACCAATACTACTGATGGCACATGCCTTGGCTTGTCTGGCCTCTGCAGCTGAACCAAATAGCAGCAACTGTGATGTTCCACCCCAGAGACATTTTCGGCCAGCTGGATTTGCAGCTGGGCACGTGGGAACAAGTCCAGCCATGCCGGGACTCCGGTGCCGTTGGGATGGAGCTTCCTCCCCTGGAGGGTCTGCTCCTCAGGCTTCCCTCTGCCAGAGAAGCTTTAAGGCGGTAGTGAAGGAAAGGAGTCGGTTCTGATGGAGGGTTTTAATCCAGAGCTTTATTCTGGCCCACAGGCCACTGAATCCAGCAACTGCTCCAATGGAACTCCTGGACCGCATGGTTGCTCGCCCTTTTCCCCGAGGGAGGGGAGGAAGGAAGGGATAGGGAACCCACCAACCTGGGACAAGAGAGGAGATCTCGAGGGACAAATGACACCTAGATGGCCCAATGCCTGCCCTGCCCCCCAGGGTAGAGGGCATCTTTTGAATCTGCCAATCACTCAATGCCCTTCTGGAATTGCAGGATTGGCAGACAGTGCTCAGCAGGGGTCAGGGTGGGGAAAGGAGGGATGATGGACACACCTGGGAGGGAATCTTTAGGGGAGAAACCCAGAGTTCTGGGGTAAACCATGAACTCACACTGCAACACTCCTGCAGCACACTGTCTGTTATTTGCAGACTTCACTGCCTAGACCATGAATGCTCTCAGGGCCAATTGCTAAAGGACACAAGTCCCAAAATACAGGTGCCACATAATCACCCCAGCACTAATCCAGCACTGCTTTGATGGTGCCCAGGAGCACAGAATGGCTTGGCTTGGAAGGGACATTTAAAGGCCATCTAGTCCAATGCCCTGCAGTGAGCAGGGACACCTTTAAGTAGGTCAGGTTGCTGAGAACGTGAGCTTGAATGTCTGCAGGGATGGATGTCCACCTCTTTGGGAAACCTGTGCCAGGCTTTCAAAACCTACAGTAAAAAAAATGGGTTTCTTTTGTCCAGTCTGAATCGACCATCTTTTGGACTAAAAGCATTCCCTCTCGGTCTGCTCACAAAAGGCTCTACTAAAAGTGCTGTCCCATCTCTTTTACAAGCCTCCTTAAGGAACTGAAAGGAAGCAATGAAGTCTCCCTGGAGTCTGCTCTCTTCAAGGCTGAACGCCACCAGCTCTCCCAGCCTGTCTCCAAAGCAGAAGGGCTCCAGCCCTCAGAGCAATTTGTCCCTCCTCTGGACTAGATCCAACAGGACCATGGCCTTCCTGTGTGGGGAGCCCAGAGATGAGTGCAGTAATCTGTCGCGGTACAGACAGAGACAGTACAAAGCAACACACTCCGTTTCCAGAAGGCTTCAAACACTGTTTTTATTCTAGCATGCATGCTTGTTCTACATTCTTACAAAGCTCATAATTTACACTTTACTCACTGATCACGAGAGGCAAGCAAAGTGCTTCTTGGAATAAGCAGTTACAAGTTTTCCTTATTTATCCTACTTTCTTTCTTGCTTTCAGTGTAAAAAAACTTGATAATAAATGCTTTGAGGGGTAAACCTGGATCCTCTTGCCAAAGTTCTCAATGGCTCACAGAGGTCACTGTAAAACCTCTTCCACAGTACTCCAGATTGGGTCTCACCAAAGCAGAGGGATGGAATCACCTCCTTCAAGCTGCTGGGAACTCTCCCTTGGATGCACATGGCTGGCTCATGTGCAGCCTCTCATCTTGCAGCACCCCCAAGTCCATCTTGACAGGGCTGCTCTCCATCCCTTCATGGCCCAGCCTGTGAGATCAGCTGGGCTGGGACTGTGTCACAGCCCTTGGACAGGGCAGCTGGGCAGGACGAGCTCCCTGCCAAAGAAGGCAGATCCCACTCCCCACACAACTCCACCCTGGCCATGAGGTCACAGCAGGCTCTGAGGTCACAGATGTCCCAGACCCGGTGGTTGCACAGCAGCACAAGGAGCGAGCAGTCAGTGCTTGAGCACAACTGTTGCGGCAGCAGCAGCGGCGGTGGCAGCAGTGGTGCTGACATTGGGACAGCGGTGTCAGGACAGCGGTGGCAGCAAGAGCTGCGGGACTGGCAGAGGGCAAGGCAGCATGGCCCTTGCTCTGCGCCTCTTCCTCCTGCTCCTCCTGGCCGTGGCCCTGCCTGCCAGGGCTGCCCAGGCTGCTCCGCTGCAAGCGCGGCGAGCAGGTGAGCCGGCAGCCTGGCTCCCCTTTCCCGGGACAGCGCTCCCTGCTCCCCGGGAAGCGCTGGGGATGGTTTTCCCCAGGCCTTCAGGGAGGGTTTCCTCTGAGGGAGGGAGACAGCCCCCAGGGCCCTGGGCTGGCCCTGTTTCCTCTCCAGGGATGTGTCACAGGGCCGGCAAAGAGGGTGCAGAGTGTCCAGGAGCCAGCCCACAGCTCCCCAGGCCCCTGTGCAGCTCTGGCCTTGTCCATTGACATCTGGCTCCCACAGCCTTACCCGACCCCCTTGCAGTGCCCATGTCCCAAACGCAGAGGGGGGATCCCAGGACACCATGGAAATGGGTTTGGGTGTTTGCTTCCCTCTAGATGAGCTTGCTAGGAAGGTTTCTCCAGCAGCTTGGCTCCATGAAGATTTGAAGCCTCTAAAGCCTCCTGCAGGTATGTTGTCAATGTTCCCCTCAGAGGATAATCCTTGACAATCTGGCAGGAACCTGGTTACAGAAGTTGCTGTGGCTGTTGGGTTACAGGAGTGTCTGCAGGGAGGACTTATCAAGATCCTCTCCTGGTTCCTGCTCACAAGCCCAGTTCCCATCGCAGGGGTGAGTAGTGTGTCCCTGCTGACCCCATGGGCTGAGCCCAGCTTCTGTGGAATCATTTCATCTGACATGCAAACACTTCTCTTAAGGTCCTCTGAGAAGGAGGAACAAGCCTGGAGGAGACAGAAAGTCTCTAGAGGTATCCAGACCCATGGCCAGGATCCTGAGTGACCTGGAAAGATGCCGTGGTGGGTGCATTTCCCTCAGCCTTGTCCTGGGGCTCAGCAGCCGGGGGCTTTGGCTGCACATCTGGACACGCCGTGCCCGGCACAGCGGGAAGGGATCCATGGCAGCCTCGCTGCCCCGCTGCTGCTTCCACGCCCTGCAGGGCTGTTTGCCAGCCTGGCCTGGCTGCAGCTTCTCCCCAGCCTCTGCAGGAAGGCATTTGGCATCTGCTGA
Organism: Melospiza melodia melodia; assembly: GCF_035770615.1. Lineage (NCBI taxonomy): Eukaryota > Metazoa > Chordata > Aves > Passeriformes > Passerellidae > Melospiza > Melospiza melodia. The sequence goes on along the minus strand of NC_086203.1, from coordinate 6,226,795 downwards.
CAGGCAGCCGAAACAGCACCATGGGCCTGTGATCCCCTGCAATTTCCTGGTTTCTGAGCACATCTGGAGGGACAGCTCTTTGGAGGAGGGAGGACCCTGCAGCAGCCCCAATAACCTGATCTTTCTTCTGCATCTTATCCATTACTTGGACACGCAGTGCCTCCTGAAGATGCCACCTTCCCATTGGGGAACAGCCCCCCCTGATCCAGCTGCCCCTTTTCCTTTCTGCAGAGATGGAAGGAGAGGATGCGCTGAAGGCGCAGTTTCCCGGAGGAAGCAGGGGCTCACTGACAGCCTCTGCTACAGCAAGGGAGGCGATGCCAGGCACAGCCACAGGAGGTAATTGCTGTGCCTCTGGGCCTGAGCCCTGCTGAGGCTTGAGCTGCCCTCTCTGCTGCTTGGCACTGCTGGCACGCAGCATTACCTGACTCCCTTCCAGTGCTGGGTTCCCTATAGAGGGGGATCCCAGCACAGCATGGAACGGTTCCCATCTGTGCTCCTTTCTAGACTGGGATCCTGACTTGAATCATTTCGAAATGGTGGTAAAGCAATACTTAAGGATGTTGGAGCTTGGTGAAGGTAGGCTACCAGCAATCCTTCCCTAACAGAGTAATCATTGTCCAAGTGAAATCCTCATTCAGAGTAATATTCCTGTGTCATTCCCCTCAAGATCCGCTGAAGTTTGATAAATTCTGGGAATCCTGGCCTCCAAATTTCTGCTCCTTTATCCAACAGGCATCCTACAGGATCCCACAGGATCACTGTCTGTGAGAGGAATGATCATTTATCTGTCCATCTTCCTCCCGTGTGCAATGCCACTGTGTCCGCCCATGTGCTCTGTGCAGCCACGGAGAAAAGCAGAGAGGGAAGGGGCTGGGCCCAGGGCTGTGCCTCGGGGCTGAGCCTTTCTCAGCTCCTTTACCCACCCCAGGGAGCCTGAGCTGCTCCTGCTGCAACTACCAAGCCCTGGCCCTGCCTGGGGTTGGGTTTGGAGCTGCAGCAGCTCCAGGGAGTCCTTTCTGCCCCGACTGCCCCGCAAGGGGCTCCTTACATCCCAGTATGGGGCCACTGCAGGCACGAGGTCCCCCTGGCCCTGCTCCTGAGTGGAAGGCAGAGCTGAAAGAGTGCCTTGGAGGGCACCAATCACCCAGGTTTCCTCACTGCCACTCCGGCAAGAATTAGAAATGGAACAATTTTCTATTAAGGTCCTCCTAGTTCGATGAACCAAGGGACAGGAGACAAGAAATCCCTGGAGGCAGCCAAACTTCTGGACCAGGTGATGAGAGACCTGGAGAGGCTCCATGGTGGGTGCATTTCCCTCAGCCTTGTCCTGGGGCTCAGCAGCCGGGGGCTTTGGCTGCACATCTGGACACGCCGTGCCCGGCACAGCAGGAAGGGATCCATGGCAGCCTCGCTGCCCCGCTGCTGCTTCCACGCCCTGCAGGGCTGTTTGCCAGCCTGGCCTGGCTGCAGCTTCTCCCCAGCCTCTGCAGGAAGGCATTTGGCATCTGCTGACAGGCAGCCGAAACAGCACCATGGGCCTGTGATCCCCTGCAATTTCCTGGTTTCTGAGCACATCTGGAGGGACAGCTCTTTGGAGGAGGGAGGACCCTGCAGCAGCCCCAATAACCTGATCTTTCTTCTGCATCTTATCCATTACTTGGACACGCAGTGCCTCCTGAAGATGCCACCTTCCCATTGAGGAACAGCCCCCCCTGATCCAGCTGCCCCTTTTCCTTTCTGCAGAGATGGAAGGAGAGGATGCGCTGAAGGCTCAGTTTCCCGGAGGAAGCAGGGGCTCACTGACAGCCTCTGCTACAGCAAGGGAGGCGATGGCAGGCACAGTCACAGGAGGTAATTGCTGTGCCTCTGGGCCTGAGCCCTGCTGAGGCTTGAGCTGCCCTCTCTGCTGCTTGGCACTCCTGGCACGCAGCATTACCAGCTCCTCCCCAGCCTCTGCAGGAAGGTATTGGGCATCAGCTGACAGGCAGCCCAAACTGCACCATGGTTCATACATGCCCTGAGATCCCCTGCAATTGCTTGGACCATGGGGAGATCAGGAATGACAGCAGTTTTGAGAAGGGCAAATCCTGGCCAAACCCAAAAGTTTTTATTATGTCCTGCTCCTTATCCATCAGTTTGACCTGTATTGCCTCCTGAAGATGCCACCTCCCAGAAAGCGGAACATCTCCATCTAATTTAGCTGTCTCTTTTTCTTTCTCCAGAGATGAACCGAAAGTCTGTGCCGAAAACAGCATTTCCTGCAGGAAGCAGGGGCTCATTGGCAGCCTCTGCTGCAGGAAGGGAGGTGATGCCCAGCACAGTCACAGGAGGTAATTGGTGTCCCTCTGGGCCTGAGCCCTGCTGAGGCTTGAGCTGCCATCTTGGCTGTGCGTCAGTGCCTGCCCTCCAGGGATGTCAGACAGGCCCTGCAAAGAGGGTGCAGAGTGACCAGGAGCCAGCCCAGAGCTCCCCAGGCCCCTGTGCAGCTTTGGCCTTGTCCATTCACATCTGGCTCCCACAGCCTTACCCGATCCCCTTGCAGTGCCCAGTTCCCAAAGGCAGAGGGAGATCCCAGCACACCATGGAAATGGGTCTGGTCTGTGCTCCCTTCCAGATGAGAGTGGTGCCACTGCTTTGCCAGCAGCTGGAATGGAAGATGGTTTGGAGCACTTGGGAGCTTCTGCAGGTAAGTTCTGAGAGAATAATCATTGACAACCTGGCAGGAACTGTGTGACAGAAGCTTCTGTGGCTCTTGAGTTACAGGTGTGTCTGCAGGGAGGATCTTCCCAGGTCCTTTGGTGGATGTTGCACACAAGCCCAGCTCCCATCGCAGGGGTGAGTAGTGTGTCCCTGCTGACCCCACGAGCTGAGCCCTGCATCTGTGGGATCTATTCCTGGTGAAATAAAAATACTTTCTCTTAAGGTCCTCTGAGAGGGAGGAAAACACCTACAAAACAGAATGTGCCCGTGGAGGAATCCAAACAACTGGAACAAATCCTGATTGACCTGGAGAGGCACCGTGGTGGGTGCATTTCCCTCAGCCTTGTCCTGGGGCTCAGCAGCTGGGGGCTTTGGCTGCACATCTGGACACGCCGTGCCCGGCACAGCAGGAAGGGATCCATGGCAGCCTCGCTGCCCCGCTGCTGCTTCCACGCCCTGCAGGGCTGTTTGCCAGCCTGGCCTGGCTGCAGCTTCTCCCCAGCCTCTGCAGGAAGGCATTGGGCATCAGCTGACAGGCAGCCCAAACTGCACCATGAGCCTGGGTTTTCCCATTCTCTGGGCAGATCCGGAGTGGCAGATCTTTGGAGGAGAGAGGGCCCTGTGGCAGCCCCAAGAGCCTTGGCCTTTCCCTGGTCCTTATCCATGTCTTTCACAAGTGGTATCTCCTGAAGATGCCACCTCCCCCGTGGGCAGCGGCTCGACGTGATGTGACTGTCCCTTTTCCTTTCTCCAGAGATGGACCAAAAGTCTTTCCAGAAGGCAGCACATCCTGGAGGACGCAATGTACCTGTGCTAGCCACAGATACAGGACGTGACGAGATGCCAGACAGTGCCACAGAAGGTGATTGCTGTGCCAGGCTCAGCCGGTCTGGGCAGTTCTGCTGGGGTCCCCCCGTGTGGGACATGTCCTGAAACCTGGGAGCGATTGCATCGGGTGCCCATGGTGGGGAAAGGGCAGAGGGGGAGAGCAAGGCTCCATTGTGTTTTTAGAGGGCCTGGGTGTGTGTCCCTGGGGCTGGGGGAGCTGTCATGGGGCAGGGAGGGCCAGGGCTGGCAGTGGCTACTCAGGGATGGCTTCGGCCCGTGTCCCTCCAAGCAGTGACTGCCCAAGCAGCTGCCTGCTGCCCCCGGGCTCTCCTCCCGGCCTGCTGGGCTTTGTTGGGTGGCACAGCCTGTGCCAAGGGGCGGCAAGGTGCCTGCAGGCCCCAGCTCTGGGGGAAACGGAGAACGTCCTGCCCGCATCCACCGTGCTGCCAGCTCAGCAGTGCAGCACAGCACGGGCTCACGCTCCCCATTGCTCCCACAGACGTTATCACTGAAACAGGAATATATGTCCCGGATCCAGTGCACCTCCCAGAAATTGTCTGCCCCCAGGATGTGCGCAGGAAATGCATGATAGGCACAGCGGTGATAGTGTTCACTGTGCCACTTGTGCTGCTAGGCTGCTATCTTGGCATTCGCAAGGTGCAGGAGAAAAGACGGTCAGTTGCTGATTTTTCTCCACGGTTTTCTTATAACTCTGCTCCATAGCATTGGTAGCCTGACTCGTTGTCGTGCTGCTGTGGAGTTGTGGCCAGTCTGATATTCCAAAGAGCTCTGCTGAGGGTTCTGCTGCTGCCCTGAGCTTTCATTGGCCTCCTCATGGCTGGGCCTTGTCCTGGGGGCCCGCTGGGGCTGCAGCCAGTGCTGGCTCCCACTGAGGCTGCCTGGCCAAGAGCAGCCCCAGGGGCACAGGGCAGAGGCACAGCAAGTTCTCAGCAGTGTTTGGGCAGCACAGTTCAGGACAGGACAGTGCTTATTTAGTAGCTCATATATAGTTTCATCGGATTTGCTCCAGTTCAGTGTTAAAACAAATCCAACCTGATGAAGGTTTGGCTTTGGCCGTGAAACTTTGCTCTTTGTGTGCGCCCTGTTCTGGATTGATTCCCAATCAGTCTTGGAGCCACTTTTGGGGGAAGGCTCATCCCAGCCCTGAGCCTTGGCAGTTCAGGCCTCAAAGGGACAGCTGAGGCTGCAGTGCATATGACTGGGCATCGGGGCTGCATTATCCAAGGGCTTGGGAAGTTTAAATTACTGTAATTTTTCTATATGTTTTTTTTCTATGAAATTTGTTCACTTTTTCTAATTTTAGTTAAAAAAAAAAATTTTCCAATGCTTTTTGCAGTTATTTGATATTGTGAATGCTGCCATGATTATCCCATGGCTGAATTAGAAGACTGTAAGTATCATAAAATTGAATAATTTTTACACTCCTATGTCTTTCACAGGCTCATGAAACTTTTGTTGCTTTGATGTGACCAACAGAAGAGTTCTGCTCTGCTTTTAATTCAAACAAGCAGCAGGGCTGGAACCTGTTGAGAGGAGTCTCTTCACAGCTACAGCAGCCTGCAAGGTTTCTTTGTTGAGGAATATAAATCTTTATTTTATGAATATATTTGTCTTGGTTTGGAAAGACAGGTGCCTGCTAAGGAAGGCAGTAGCGTCCCCTGAAATGGAGAATGTACCCCCTTTGAATTGTTATAAATTTTAAATTAAGGGCCTCAGGCAAAAAAATGTGGGAGCAGGAAATAACAGTTCTTTAACAGGGAAGAAAATAAAAGTATAAAATAAACAATGCAGTAAACTAAAACAACTCTGACAGAGTCAGAACACAACCCGACACCCAGTGGGTCAGGGTGTTGGTAGCAGTCCAAGTGGAATTATGGCTGCAGTCCTCCTGGAGTGTCAGGTGTTGTTCTGCTGGAGCAGGAATCCTGTAGAAAAGGCTGTAGTCTTCCTCTGAAGATCCAGGGGAAGAAGAGGCAGCTGCTGTTTTTCTGGGAAAGCCAGTGGAGAAGCTGTCTTGGTGTTCCAGAATCTCCACATTATATCTCTGGCAGGAATTTCCTCTGGGGCAGAGCATCTCTGACTGGGATGCTGTAGTTCTTATCAGTCATGCAGTGACATTCAATAGCCTGTTATCAGCAGATGTTTGTGTCCCCGCCCCCTCCCCCAAGGCAGGAGTGGGTGTGGAAGAGATAAGGCAAACTGGCCACTTAACAGAAGACAGCTGCCATACAGATAGAAAACATATTGCTTTGCAGTCTGGGACACTATGCACCCCTTATTCTATTGCCATCTGCATCACAATGAAACTTGACACACAACTCTAACTTAATACCAGGTTTTTCTGTGGTACACAAGGATCTTCATCTTCCTGCATTACCCACCAAGTGTAACCATGTTCTTGAGCAAAAACAATTCCATGGATGGGTTTTTCTTTGCCTGAGGTGGGATTAATCCAAACAGTCTTTCCCAAAATACCTTTCATATGTACAACAGGGACATTATTTCCGTCCACTGTGTGCAGGGGTTCAGACTGGGCAGGACCAGCTCAATTGATGGACCCTTGGGTGTTGATCATCCAGGTGACTTTTGCTAAGTTCATTTCCCTGTTTGTAAAAGTCTCCTCCCCAGGTGCCTTCAGGGTAGTCTTAAGAAGTCCATTGCACCATTCACCTTTCCTAGCAGCTGGTGCATCATAGAGGATATCCATTCAATGCCATGTTCCCTGGCCCAGGTGTTGATAAGGCCGTTCTTGAAATGGGTCCTGTTGTCCAATTCAATCCTTTAAGGGGTGCTGTGTCTCCACAGAACTTGCTTTTCAAGGCCCAGGATGGTGTTCCAGGCAGTTGCATGAGACACAGGGTAGGTCTCCAACCATCCAGTGGTGGCTTCCACCATGGTCAGCACGTAGTGCTTGCCCTGGCGTTTCTGGGACAGTGTGACGGAGTCAATCTGCCAAGCCTGCCCATACTTGGACCACCACCCCTACCCTACCATAGGGGCTTCACCTGCTTGGCCTGCTTGATGGCAGCACATGTCTTACAGTCATGGATAACCCTAGAAATACTGTCCATGGTTAAATCCACCCCTTGGTCTTGTGCCCACTTAGAGGTGGCATCTCTGCCCTGATGGCCTGAGGCATCATGGCCCCATCAAGCTAGGAACAACTCCCCCTTATGCTGCCAATCTAAGTCTGTCTTCAACACCTCTATTTTTGCTGCCTGATCTACCTGTTCATTGTTTCGGTGTTCCTCATTAGCCCGACTCTTGGGGACATGGGCATCTACATGATGGACTTTCACAGGTAGCTTCTCCAATCGAGCAGCAATTCATCTGCAGCCCAGACTGGTTTTCCCCTATGCTGCCAGTTGACCTTTTTCCACCTTTCCAGCCAGCTCCACAGAGCATTGGCTACCATCCACAAATCAGTATTAAGGCAGAGCTTTGTCCACTTTTCTCTCTCAGCAATGGCCAGGGCCAGCTGAACAGCTTTGAGTTCAGTAAGTTCCTTGAACCACCTTCTCCTTTAGCAGTTTGTGCAACCTGTTGTGGGGGGCTCCATATGGCTGCTTTCCACTTCCAGTTCATCCCTATGATGCGACAGGAACCGTCAGTGAAAAGAGTGTAGCGTGTTTCCTGTGCTGGTAGATGGTTGTATGGTGGAGCTTCTTCAGCACGTCTCACTTGCTCTTGTTCACCAGTGAGACCAAAGTTTTCACCTTCCAGCCAGTTTGTAATTATCTCCAAAATCCCACAGCAATTCAGGTTTCCAGTATGGGCGTGCTGTGTGATAACAGCAATCCATTTGCTCCATGTGGTGTCAGTGGCATGGTGGGTAGTGGGAATCTTTGCTTTGAGCATCCACCCCAGCACTGGTAGTCAGGGTGCCAGGAGGAGTTGTGCTTCCATGCCAATCACCTCCGAGGCAGCCTGGACTCCTTCATAGGCAGCCAAGATTTCTTCTGTTGGAGTGTAGTTGGCTTCAGACCCTCTGTAACTTTGACTCCAAAATCCCAGTGGTCGACCCCAAGTCTCCCCAGGCACCTTCTGCCAAAGGCTCCAGGACAAGCCATGGTTCCTGGCTGCAGAGTAGAGCACATTCTTTACCTCTGGTCCTGTCCTGACTGGGCCAAAGGCTACTGCATGAGCGATTTCCTGCTTAATCTGGGCAAAAGCTTGTTGCTGCTCAGGGCCACAGTGGAAATCATTCTCTTGCAGGTGACAAGGTAAAGAGGGCTCATGATCTGAACTGTACTCAGGAATTGGCATTCTCCAAAAACCGATGGTGCCTAGAAAGCTTGTGTTTCTTTCTTGCTGGTTGGTGGAGACATTGCTGTGATCTTACTGATGACCTCAGTGAGAATCTGACACTGTCCATCTTGCAACTTTACTCCCAGGAACTGGATCTCTCGGGCACGTCCCTTGACTTTACTCTTCTTGATGGTGAAGCTGGCTTCCAGGGGAATCTAGAGGATCCTCTCTCCTTTCTCAAATACTTCCATTGCTGTGTTCCCCCACACAATGATGTCATCAATATATTGCAGATGTTCTGGAGCCTCACCCTTTTCCAGTGCAGCCTGGATCAGTCCATGGCAGATGGTGGGGCTGTGCTTCCACCCCTGGGGCAGTCGATTCCAGGTGTACTGCACTCCCCTCCATGTGAAGGCAAACTGAGGCCTGCATTCTGCTGCCAGAGGAATGGAGAGAAACGCGTTAGCAATGTCTATAGTGGTGCACCACTTTGCTGCCTTGAACTCCAGCTCGTACTGGAACTCCAGCATGTCCAGCCCAGCAGCGCTCAGCCGTGGAGTCCCTTCATTCAAGGCACAATATTCCACAGTCAATCTCCATTCTCTGTCAGACTTGCACACAGGCCAGATGAGACTGTCGAAGGGTGAGTGGGTTTTGCTGACCACCTCCTGGCTGTCCAGCTCACGGATCATTTTGTGGATGGGGATCACAGCATCTTGATTCGTCCGATACAGCCGGCGGTGCACTGTCGAGGTGGCAATTGGCACTCGTTGCTCTTCTACCTTCAGGAGTCCTACTGCAGATGGGCTTTCTGATAGTCAGGGCAAGGTGTTCAACTGCTTAATGTTCTCTGCCTCTACAGCAGCTATTCCAAATGCCCATCTGAGTCCCTCTGGGTCTTTGTAATAGCCATTCTGGAGAAAGTCTATGCCCAGAACACAGGGGGCCTCTGGGCCAGTCACAATACGATCTTTTTTCCACTCTTTCCCAGTCAGGCTCACCTCGGGTCCCAACAGGATCAATTGCAGTGATCCCCCTGTCACCCCGGCAATGGAAACAGGTTTTGCCCCCCACATGTCCTGATGGTATCAGGGCACACTGTGCACCAGTATCAACTAAGGCATCGTATTTTTGTGGCTCTGATGTGCCAGGCCAGTGGATCCACAACATCCAGAAGATCCTGTTTTCCCATGCCTTTCCCTGGCTAGAGGCAGGGCCCCTCTAACCCTGGGTATAAGTGGTAGAGATATCTTCAAGAGGATCTGACAGATCATACTCAGCAGCTCGGTCATGGGAGGTTGAGGCTACCTTTACTGGAATTCCCTCAGTTAGTGTTTCCCTCCTTGAGTTGACTCACCTGTACTGCCAGGACAGAAGTGGGTTTCCCATCCCACCTTCCCATATGTCTCCCATGGTTACACAGAAGGAACCACAGGTCAGCCCGTGGGGTGTACCCTCTCTATCTAGCTGGGGAATGTTGGGCTCTGACTCTGGGGCCTGTGAGTGGTACTGGTGCTATGTGGGAACTGTTCCTCCTCACCTCCTCCCTCATCTCCTCTCTGAGTTCTTGGACAATGGCAGAGACATGAGCCTGCATTGGGCCATTGATCATACTCACACAATTTCTAAGCTTGGTGGCCACAGAACCCACTGTCTCTTGGTTGGTGTTGGCATTAATTGTTGCAACGAAGGTGGTGTATTGAGATGGCCCCAGATTTGCCAGACTCCACAACATTTGGCCTGCGCACCTGACCTTGTTGGGGTCATTTTCATGCTGTCCATCCCTCCCAAAGAGTACCTCCAATACTGCCACTTCTCTCACCTGTTGGATCCCCCCCTCAAGGGCCTTCCAGCACATTCTATGGTGGTGCTCCTGCACTGTCTCCCTGTGGACAAACCTGTGGAATCCCAGGGCACCAGGAATATTTCTCTGTCTGCTCTGGAGTGCCCTGACCCCCAGGGAAGCTCTGACTTTGAGGGCACTCTCTCTAGCTGGCGAAAGGCTCATGTGGTGTCTTTTGTCTACTGGAGATTTCAGTTTCCATTGGCAATAAGAGCATAGAGGGGTCTGGCGATCAGTCCATAATTATAAACCCACAGCTGGCACTACCCTACCATGCCTAAGAAGGTTCAGAGTTCCTTCGTTGTCTGGGGTTTCAGGGTTTGGCATACGGCTTCTTTGCCTTAAAGTCTGCTGCTCAGCACTCACTTCTTACTCTAGGTAGATTACCTTCTGTTTCACTGCCTGTGCCTTTTTTTTTGAGACTCTGCGTCCTTGGAGTCCTAGGAAATTCGAAAGGCTTACCGTCCAGGCTTCTCCTGCTTCCCTTGTCCGAGTGGCTACTAGAAGATCGTCTATGTACTGCAACAGCCTCCTTTCCTCTTGTGGAGCTTCCCAGGACTCTGGGTCTTTGCAAGCTGTTCTCTAATCGGAGTGGGGAATCTTGAAGCCTTCGGGCACATGGACTATGTGAGCTTGAGTTTGAATGCAAAAAATTTTCTGGCTGGCTTCGTGGATAGGGAGGAAAAGAAGGCATCTCTTAGGCCTAAAACAGGGAACTAGGTTAGCTCAGGTGTTAAACAAGTTAGTAAGGTATATGGATTTGCTACCACAGGGTATAAATTCTGTGTTATCTTATTAACAGTCCTTAATCTAGTACTATCAATTATTGGGCTGATTCTTTCCTTATCTTCTTTTTGAGGGTACTACTCAGTTCTCACTAGTTGTGTTCTTTCTTTAAGCTTGATGCTCATGGGGGAGCATCTTTCACTCTCCCTGGTACACCAGAGGCTTATACCCTTGAAAACACTTATTTACTTATTCTAATATCTCTTTACTAATGTCTTTCTTAATTTCAGTGTCTGTTAATGTTAAGCCTAACATCTTTATATCATTTGCTTCTAGAGTAACCTTTCTCATTTGAGAATGTTTAGTAAATTGAGCAAATTGTACAAAAGCTTTTAGGTACACATAGTACACATGTTACTTTAAAGGTTTGCACAAGTATGCTTTCTCAGACTGGCCAGTTGTTCATTCCCCACACTACAACATAAACATTCTCCACAGGTACTAAAGCTTTATTAAAACTGAATATACAACCCTTGTGTCGACAAAAATTCTTCCCTTTTTGGGAGGTCATCTTTACTCTTCCTCCCTTACCTTGGGAGGAGCTTTTAGCAAATCATATGTACTCATTTTGTGAACTGTGATTGCTTTGCATTTCAGCATGATAATCTTTGCCTGATTTCATACGTTGCTATCTTATGCTGCATGCTGAACAACATGTTTGATTTGCTTTCTCTTTGCCTTGTTTCCTTTTTCAAGGGCCAAGACTGGAGGGAGGTCTGATCTTACAGTCTCGTTGCCATTCTGGGTGATTTCTTAAAACAAAAAGACATTTCAGCATACAAAAACTCTATCTCATTTATCTTCTTATTTTAAAACAGTACTAACAGCAATGAAGTATTATAAATCTTTTTATTTTCTGAGCTGCTCTTACTGGCAGCTTTCTCTTAGTGAGCCCCTCCCAAAAGGGGCGAATTTAGGAACCTCTTTGCTCTGGTCAGTTCTCATTATTTATTTCTCCTTGCTTTATCTTGCTTCCACTCAAACTTTTTTACAGACCTTCACAGTAGTTTCTCAACTTTCTTCTTATACACACAGCTCTAGGTGGCAGGTATCAGATGTGGTTCCCACACACAAGCTCTAAGACCTTAGGTTCTGAATCTGCTTGACTAGAAACTTCTAATTTACACTCGGGGCATGTGTCCTGACAGCAAAACAGCAATACCAGTGTTTGTCATAAACACCACACTGCAATAATACCTGCACATCTAGCTTTTGCTCACAGGCCATTCCCGTGTTCCCTGGAGAGACGGGGCAGCCAGAGCTGTCCCTGTGCCCAGGGGACAGCCACTGTCACCTCACACAGCATGCTAATCAAAAACGTGACATAGACACTATGTTCTGATCAAACAAAATATCAGTCTTTTCTAGTTCTCTTCTTGCACAATCTAATTAAGTACTGTGCTTACTTACACTTCTTTTACTGCTTTGCAAAAAGGCTGTGCTAGTCACAGCCAAAACTCTGATATGCTCACAGACACGGACACATGCACCCACACCCCCCCTTTATCTCAAATTCGCTAGAGCCAAGGCTTGAATTGCTGTGAGGGGGGGAATTCTTGGAATTCCTTTAACTCGCTTTATCGTAGTTAAGCATAAATCACTGTACTATAGTTCTCTTATATAAAATGCCACTTTTGTTGCAACAAAATCTTAAAATCTCTACAAACACTACTATACAATCTGAGAATCAAATTACCACAATGCAGCGGAAGAAAATCTCCACACAAAATCACTGGGAAAGGGCATATCTCTCAAAGTGCTCACTTTTCTCAACACAACAGAGCATACCATAATTCAGCATTTACTCACATCAATTTTTCTTTGACACAATCAAAATAACAGCATACAGTCTAGAGATAAAGTCTAAACATCTAAGGCAAAGGAACTCTCTGAGCTCATACTCACGGTTAAAATGTACTAAATCTACACAAACTACTACATTTAAACACGATAAATACCATCACTGACATTCCTCCACTCGCTTCTCTGCGGGGCACTTTTCTCTCTGCCCCCACAGCCTGCTGCAGCTTCAGGCTTCACTGTAGGGCACTATAGATTTATTCTCTTTTATACACCATACACTTATACACTTGCACAATTAGAAACACAGTGCACTGACCACACAATGCACACATTAACTATACAGCAACACAGTGTCCGGACATCACACACACACAAAAACAAAACACACACGGGCTCAGCGGTTCTGCTCCATCAGAACAATGAACCCCCAACACACACATACACGGGTTCACCTGGCTCACCCGCAGAACTGCTTGCGGTCTGCTCTATCAGAACGATGAACCCCGTCTCTAATACAGCTGCTCTATCAGCTGAACCCAGACGTCTCTGGGTGGTTTATTCCCTTGCTCTCCTTTCCCTCCCCCAGGGGCATCTCAGTACATACCGTATCTTCCTCCGCAGGCCAGCAGGTCCTTGTCTGTCCTCGCAGGTGGCAAGTTGAGATGAGCGGAGCCCCACCAGGAAAAAATCCTAGGGCGCGCCTTGGAGGTCCATCTATCCCCCCTGCCCCTGCGGGGACAGAGAAATCCTGCCTGGCTCGCCATAATGTTTTGCGGAGAAAAGAAGAAACCTCACATCTTTGTAAAAGTTGTAAATCCCGGTATGCTTTTATTACGATGCGCACCAGACACAAGTCCCCCAACAAGGCACGCGTACCTCTGAAGACCTCGGGTCTTCTTTTATCCCCCTTCCAAATGCATATGCATACACTTTCACAATAAGTTCATACATATTCATTCCGCGTGACATGTAGCACCAGTTCTTCTTTATCAAAGGAATTTCTAAGTCGGGGGCAAATCGACCTTGTGGTCTTTTCTGTTTTTCTTTCTCTGTCTCCTTGCTGTCTCGGCATGCGAGTTTTTCTTTCAGCTTTGGCCTCACAGACTTTTCACTTTTCTTAGACACTTCACCTAATTCAGAATGGATCTGTACTCTGTCTCACTCATTCATGGAGAAAGTTTCCTACACTTCAAGATAAACTAGAATCCACAAAAGTGTGAAATAGATTATAGAGAGTAGTGTAGTTATATCACTTGGTGAGAAATTTAGTTTTGGGATTTTTAGTATTTTGTGGATGAAAGCAAGATGGAGGGCACAGGGTGTCATCCTGGGTTTCTTCTTCATGCTTCTTCTTCCTCCTTCTTCATGGGTTTGGGTGGCATTTTGTAATTGGGCAGAAAAGTCCACATTGTAGCTCTTTGGGATCAGTTATTGGGTTAAAAGGTAAAATAATCTAGGTGTCAGTTCTTAATTGGATAGTTTAGTCTTAAAAGACCGTGGAACAAGAGCTTGTTGGCCATTTTGTGCCTTCTAATGAAAAGCTGCGGAACTCACCGTAATGAGACTGTTTTACTGATAAGAAATAATAAACACTTGAGTCTGAACAGAAATTACCGTCTCAAGTGCCTTCAATCCAGACCCAGAAAAACCAATGACTGGGACCCCCACACAAACCTCTCTCTGACACTTACTAAAAGCCACTCCCAGAGGGAAAGGGACCCTGGCTCCCTTATAAAAATCTGATTCATACCGGAGTCCTGGGTCAAGGCTCCCAGATTCCTTGCCTCACCACCATCCAGCTGGACACGTGTCCCCATAAGGTCCCAGACCCGGAGTAGCCAGGTTGTACAAGCCTCACATCCCCGTCATACAATGTCTTTGTGCAGATTACGGAGACTTTCATACATTAGGGACTCGGTGATGATCGCAACCTCTGGCTCCCCTATGGGTTTTGAGGGCCCTCCCCTATCTGGGTGCTCTGCTTTCATCTTAGATATTCTTGTTTCCACAGGGGTGACTGCTGCTGGCTGTGTCTGCCTTTGCAGTTCACCTGGAACCTGGACAGTTGTAACATCTGTGGGTTCTGCTGCTGCACTATTAGACTCTCCCTCTTCAAGGCAGAGGGAGGACTTCTCACCAGGTGGGGAAGTGTATTCCTTCAGCATCTGGCCCATATCACGCATCTCCTTCACCAGATCCCCCGCCCAATCTGGGTAGTTCACATCTGGGATGGGCTGTGGGGCAGGGTCAGGCTCTGGGGCAGCAGCATCCCAAGGCTCTGGTGCCATGTCAGGTTCTGGGGTAGGTGTCAGGGTAGTTATCCAGGTTAATCTTCCCTTCTCTCTAAATGCTAAATAGAACAGGCCTATCAGCAACACCAGCAACTGCATGATATTGTTAGTATTGAGAGTGGATCTGAACTCTTCAAAAACTCGTGGGGCAGACCCAAAGAGATGATTAAAGGGCTGGGAGAAAATTTCCTCCCGTGTCATTTCCTTACACCAGCTGCCATTAATAAAGTAACCCCAAAAACATACAGTTAGTGTGTGATAGCTGTGAATCCATGTACCTGCTTTCCAGAGCAAGTTAAAAATCCATTAATTCCTCACCTTATTCACCCATAAAACAAACCAGATAACAGACACAGTAGCTTTGGTTATAGGACCCATGTTTAGATAAGGGCTTGCACATGGGAGGAATACAGCCAGTACCACGTGCCACCCAAACCAGGGCAAGCTGGACCCCATGGGGTCGCTTAACAAGGTTTCTATAGTCATACACAGAAAAATTGATTACTCAAGAACTGTTATTCGCTTTTTGTTTCTGTGCCCTCGAGCCTCACGGTGGGCACCAAAATCGGTCTTGGTTTGGAACAGACAGGAGTCTGCTAAGGAAGGCAGTAGTGTCCCCTGAAAGGGAGAATGTAAGTGCCCCCACTCCCCCCCAACCTCCAAATTGTTATAAATTTGAAATTAAGGGCCTCTTAGGAACAAAAATATGGGAGCAGGAAATAACAGTTCTTAAATAGGGAATAAAATAAAAGTATAAAATAAACAATGCAGTAAACTAAGAACACAACCTGACACCCTGTGGGTCAGGGTGTTGGTAGCAGTCCAATTGGAATTATGGCTGCAGTCCTCCTGGAGCGTCAAGTGTGGTTCTGCTGGAGCAGGAATCCTGTAGAAAAGGGTGTAGTCTTCCTCTGAAGATCCAGGGGAAGAAGAGGCAGCTGCTGTTCCTCTGGGAGAGCCAGTGGAGAAGCTGTCTGGGTGTTCCAGAATCTCTACATTATATCTCTGGCAGGAATTCCCTCTGGGGCAGAGCATCTCAACCGGGGATGCTGTAGTTCTTATCATTCATTCAATAGCCGGTTATCAGCAGAGGTTTGTGTCCTGTTCCTGAATGTCCCAGTCCCGCCCCCAATCCCCCCTAACCAATCCCCCTCTGCCCACCCACACTTCCCCCACCACCCCACCCCCCAAATGAGGAGTGGTTGTGAAAGAGATAAGGAAAACTGCCCACTTAATTGAAGATACAATCTGGGACAATACTCCTGTCAAGTGACTGATAGAAATGAGGGATTTGGACTCTTTGGGATGTGCTGACCAGCCGTGCATTGGCTCTCCATAGCTCAGTCTGTAATAATCAATCTTTTTCAGAAGAGAATGTTGAGTTTCTTCCTGGCACTCACTCTTGCATTTGTACTCAGAACCACTTCTTGAAAGAAATTTACAACTGCTTTTTGTGCTCCTTTAGTTGACTTTCCTCTGTTTCTCCAGAGATACCAATGACAATCAGGATGATTGCATTAAAAAAGCTGCAAAGCAGATCCTGGAGAAGAGGGCATACATCTGCTCCCACCCTCTGGACAGGACCTTCTGATCCCTCCCTGACAGCACGCACTCATGAAAGTCAGTCAGGGAGGGATTTGCTGCAGTTCCAGAATTTGACACCTTGAAAGCATCTGTTATTTAATGTCTTTAATACATGTAACGGCATAAAATAAAACTTCTTCGTAAACACTACTTCATAGAAAAAGGAAAAATAAACAGATTTTATTTAAAGTGGAATAGATATACATATATATGTCTGTTCCTCTTGGAGCTGGATAAAGACAGGGGAGGTTTGGAGGGGGAGATGTTTCTTCCCAGGGAAGGGACTGTGTGGTTTCTCAGTATCTTTTCACTTCAATCAGCTGCTCATTCACTGAGCAAGTCTGAAAGACTTGGGCAATCAGAACAGTTCTGTTTTGGAGGCCCCTCCAGCTCTCTTGTCCAGCAGCACCACCAGGACACTGAGTCCCCAGTGTCCAGGATGTTTCTGCTGTCACCCTGAGGGACCCCACTGGTCACTGACGTCCCTCGGGCCTCTGAGCCATTGACCACAACCCCCTGGATGTGACCAGCCAGGCAATTGCTCATTCTCCAAACTGTGCCTCCATCAGATCCATAGCTCACCAAAGGAGGGACAAGGATGCTGGGCAGGGCTGATGTGTCCAGGGCATGGCAGAAGTCCAGAGTGGTGGCATCTCTAGCTCTTCCCTTGTGCTCTGGGGTGTTGTGGTGTCTCTCTATTGTATATT
This sequence comes from Melospiza melodia melodia, assembly GCF_035770615.1. Classification (NCBI taxonomy): domain Eukaryota; kingdom Metazoa; phylum Chordata; class Aves; order Passeriformes; family Passerellidae; genus Melospiza; species Melospiza melodia. The sequence goes on along the minus strand of NC_086203.1, from coordinate 6,209,981 downwards.
CAATTGCAATTCAGTTTTAACAGTCGGTTCTATAATCCCCTGCAGTCTTTTGTATTGCTATAGCATATTTTATCCTTAATGGATTGTTCCTTTGCACCTCTCTTGTTGGTTTTGCCCTGGGTTTCCATCTTCCCAAAAACCTGCCCTTTGTTCCTTAATGTTCCGTAGTCCTGCTCCCAGGAAGAACAATGCCAATCCCTCCTCATACCTGCCCCTTTCTCCAGAAACCTCCCTGTCATTTTTGTATACCACGAGGTCCCATTGGTTTGTTTACCCTCTTCCCCTCCCCTGTAATTCCCAATTGGTTTAAACACTGTATTCCCTGCCTTATGCTTCTCCCCAGGTTTCTCCCACTTGGTTAAAGTTTTGTACTCTCCTCTTGAACCTCCCCTTGTTGAAAAACCCCTTCTGGAGCCTGGACTTGTGTCTTTCTGTGCCTGACCTTCCTGGACATAAACACCTTTGGGAGTCATACAGAAGACCTCTCCTTGTTCCTTGTCCCTGTCCTTGCAGCATTCCCCCTGCGCCATAGAGCAGTTGTGCCCTACAGCCGCACCCCAAATTGTGTGGCTTTTTGGGGGCAGCCCCCTCCTGGTGACAGTGCTGGGAGCAGCCCAGGCTGAAGAACTCTGGCACCACATCACTGAGGCAGCCACTCCATCATGGAAGGGCTCTGGCTTGGTCAGGCAGCACAGACCCACCTTGTGCTCCTCAAGGTTTCCTTTGACATATCCAAGCATTGAAGAGGTTGGGTGGTTTTTCCCCCTGTTTTATTGGCTGTGTCCTTTGAGGACACAGTGCCTTAAGAGGAAGCAGTGACTCAAATTGCACATGAAGAACAAATGGTGAAGTAAAGGCTTCACATTTCCTATGAAACCAAAGGGCTGTGTTAACCATGGCCCCCCAAAGGTGCCAAATTTCCAGCTGGGAAGCTGCTGACAGGAGGGAATGTGGCACTTGTCTCCAGCCAGAGATCACTCATTCCCCAGCATGCTGGGCTGTGGCTGACAGTGCCTGAGGAGCTCAGAAATCATTGGATGTGATCTCCTGTGCCAGTGCCCAGAACACAGAGCAGTGAGCTCAACTTGGGGGGACGCAAGGCCAGCCCTTGGACACAATAGCCAGGCAAGCATGAGCTCCCTCCCAGAGAAGGAAAATTCCAGCCATGAGGTCAATCCCCAAGCAGGCCATGAGGTCACAGCAGGATTGTGAGGTCACGGCAGGCTGACGTCCAAAGAGACTCTGGGGTCACAGCATCACAATGTCCAGCCCCTCAGTCCTTAGCAATTCTTGCACATGGGTGTCAGGACAGCGGTGGCAGCAAGAGCTGCGGGACTGGCAGAGGGCAAGGCAGCATGGCCCTTGCTCTGCGCCCCTTCCTCCTGCTCCTCCTGGCCGTGGCCCTGCCTGCCAGGGCTGCCCAGGCTGCTCTGCTGCAAGCGTGGCGAGCAGGTGAGCCGGCAGCCTGGCTCCCCTTTCCCGGGACAGCGCTCCCTGCTCCCCGGGAAGCGCTGGGGATGGTTTTCCCCAGGCCTTCAGGGAGGGTTTCCTCTGGGGGAGGGAGAGAGACCCCAGGGCCCTGGGCTGGCCCTGTTTCCTCTCAGGGGATGCGTCAAAGGGCCTGCAAAGAGGGTGCAGAGTGACCGGGAGCCTGCCCAGAGCTCCCCAGGCCCCTGTGCAGCTTTGGCCTTCACATCGGGTTCCCACAGCCTTACATGACCCCCTTGCATTGCCCATTTACTATAGACAGAGGGGGATCCCAGGAAACGATGCAAATGTTCTGGTCTATGCTCTCTTCTAGACTGGAATGATAAGATGGCTTATATGGAAAAGCTGGTGAATGACAATATGAAGACTCTAGGGCATGGTGGAGGCAAGTTCTCTGTGTGCCTTTCCTGAAAAATAATCAGTGTCCATGTGGCAACGGCTCACTCATGAGCCCACTTCCTTAACATAATCTCTGGGTATAAAGAATCTGGACATCTTGCCCTGCTCCCTTCTGTGATCCCACAGGATCGCGGTCAGTGGGAGGAAGGAGCATTTATCTGTCCATCCTCCTCCCGTGTGCAATGCCACTGTGTCCTTCTGTGCGCTCTGTGCAGGCACAGAGAAGAGCAGAGAGGAAAGGGGCTGGGCCCAGGGCTGTGCCCCGTGGCTGAGCCTTTCTCAGCTCCTTTGCCAGCCCCAGGGAGCCTGAGCTGCTCCTGCTGCCACTGCCAAGCCCTGGCCCTGCCTGGGGCTGGGTTTGGAGCTGCAGCAGCTCCAGGGATTCCTTTCTGCCCCGACTGCCCCACAGGGGGCTCCTTCCATCCCAGTGTGGGGCCACTGCAGGCACGAGGTCCCCCTGGCCCTCCTCCTGAGTGGAAGGCAGAGCTGAGGGAGTGCCTTGGAGGGCACCAACCATCCAGGTGCCCTCACTGCCACTTGGGCCTGAAGGAGAAATGGAACTTTCCATTAAGGTCCTCCTAAATGGAAGAACCGAGACATAGGAGAAACGAAATCTCTGGAGGCAGCCAAACATCTGGACCAGATGCTGAATGACCTGGAGAGACGCCGTGGTGGGTGCATTTCCCTCAGCCTTGTCCTGGGGCTCAGCAGCCGGGGGCTTTGGCTGCACATCTGGACATGCCGTGCCCGGCACAGTGGGAAGGGATCCATGACAGCCTCGCTGTCCCGCTGCTGCTTCCACGCCCTGCAGGGCTGTTTGCCAGCCTGGCCTGGCTGCAGCTTCTCCCCAGCCTCTGCAGGAAGGTATTGGGCATCAGTTCACAGGCAGCCCAAACTGCACCACGGGCCATACATGTCCTGAGATCCCCTGCAATTTCCTAGTCTCCAGTCAGATCAGGTGTAGGGGCTTTTTCGGTCAGGGAGGGCCCTGGCCCAGCCCCAATAACCTGGCTATTTTCCTTATCCTTATCTATGACTTTACAAGTATTGTCTCCTGAAGTTGCCACCTCCTGCAATGATTCCATTGGATCCAGCTGTGCTTTTTCCTTTCTCAAGCAATGGAGCAAAAGTCCATGCAGATGGGGCCATATCCTGTAGGAAGCAATGGCTTTGTGCCAGCCACTGATGCAGGAAAGGAGGAGATGCCAGACATGGGCACAGGTACAGGAGATAATTGCTCCGCTAGGCTCAGCCCTTGGCGGGGCTGTGTGGCAGCAGCTCTTCCCCCAGGCCCTGCCCTTGCCCGGCCAGGCAGCAGCCAAAGCTGGAGGAGCCTCTGGAGGCTTGGAGACCTCCGGAGCTCGTTCACAGCCCAGGGGAAAGGGGACTCGTGCACCAACGTCCCTCCCGCTGCAGCTGCTCTGGAGCTGGCCCTGAGTGCCCAGAGGCCCAAGGCACAGGAGCAGCCCCGAGCGGGAGCCCTGCCGCGAGCCCACGGCCAGAGCCAGCCTTGGCTCCCAACTGGGCAGGGGCTGCACTGGGTCCTGACAGGGCCTGACTCTGTGCCCTGGCGCTGGGGGAGCTGTCACGGGGCAGGGAGGGCCAGGGCTGGCAGTGGCTGCTCAGGGATGGCTTTGGCCCGTGTCCCTCCAAGCAGCCACTGCCCAAGCAGCTGCGCTGCCCCCGGGCTCTCCTCCCGGCCTGCTGGGCTTTGTTGGGTGGCACAGCCAGTGCCAAGGGGCGGCAAGGTGCCTGCAGGCCCCGGCTCTGGGGGAAACGGAGAACGTCCTGCCCGCATCCACCGTGCTGCCAGCTCAGCAGTGCAGCACAGCACGGGCTGACGCTCCCCATTGCTCCCACAGAAGTGCTTGGCAAGTCAGACACTGATGCCCAGAATCCACGGAAAACTTCAAGAATTATCTGCCCCCAGGACGTGCGCAGGTCCTGCATGATTGGCACGGTAGTGACACTGTTCACTGTGCCAATTTCCATGGTGCTGTGCTGTGTTGGGTTCTGGTGGTGGAAGGGAAAGAAACGGTAAGTTGTTGCTCATCTCTTCCCACCAGCTTCTTTAAAGGCCGCACACAGTCAGGGAACATTCAGGGAACAGAGAAGCTGCAGTGTAGGTGCGGCCAGTCCATGGCTGTCCAAAGAACTCTGCTGAGGGTTCTGCTGCTGCCCAGAGCTTTCATTGGCCTCTTAATTTTTGAGCCTTGTCCTGGGGGGCCCGCTTGGGCTGCCGCCAGTGCTGGCTCCCACTGAGGCTGCCTGGCCAAGGGAAACCCCAGGAGCACAGGGCAGAGGCAAAGCACGGTGGGGAGGAGAAAGAGCAGGGACGAGATTTCCCTTGGAAGGCAGAGACGCTCTGGGGCCCGCTCCTGGCCAGGGAGCCTGCCCAGAGCCGTGCCCTGCTCGCCAGGGCCTTGAGGGGCAGCTGTGCAGCTGGGCCAAGCTGTGCCAGAAGCTCCAGCTGTGCTGGGGAGCCTTGCCAGCTCTGGGCCCTGCTGTGCAGGAGGCTCCCTGTGTGCCTCTGGCAGCTGGGGCCTCAGCCACCTCCTCTCTCCACAGTCGCGCTGCCGCCGCTCCAGCATCCCGGCCGAGAAGGCGTGCCTCTCCCTCGCCCCCAGAGAGCCCAGAGACCGTCGCCTTTGACAGCTCTCACACGAGGCCTCGGCAGCAGCAGTTGCCCAAGAAAGCAGAGCACCAGCCCTTCGTGCCTCCCCCACGGCCCCCCAGCCCGGCCTTGAAGCGGAAGCCTCCCGAGATCCCCCCACCTCCTCCCCTCCCGAGCCCACCGCCCTGGTCCAACTAGGACTGCAACTGGGCCAGCCACGCAGGGCTTGCGCCACCAACAGCTTGGCCATCTGCCCTCCTCTACAATGAGCATGTGTTACCTACGGGCAACAGCCAGAGTCAGTTTTCATACTCTTGGACCTTCCACAGGAAGGGCTGAAGATTCTTCCCATGCCCTTTCTCATCCTTTACCTCTTTGCTTTTCATACAGTTGGGAGCTAGTTGCATCTCTTAAAGCTTTATTAGCACTGCATCTTTACCTTACCAGTTAAGGGGGAAAAAATAAAAAAATTCTTCAGTTTTGATTTAATTTTTAGTGTGGTTGGGCTGCTCACATTTTCAGCAATTAATTTTCCACAGTACTGCTTCCATTTTCTGTACTATCCACAAAAAGTTCATCTGGACATAAAAATCACCAGCATTACTGAGATTTACCTCAAAGCCCAGATAGAGAATCTAGCACTAAATATTCTCCCTGTGTACTGCACAACAAGAAATATTCAGAAGAATATTCACTGGCAGCTGAGGCTCGTGGAGCTCCCAGAATACTGAGCCTGCAGAGGAGGCAGACAGCTCTGGCAGTGGCTGAGGGGACTTCTCGTCACAGACTCCTCTGAAAGGGTGTCACTCCAGGAGGAGAAAGCATTTAAACCTGTGCCTTACCTTCCTCCTGTGCTAAAATGTAAGGTTCCTCCTGAGCTACAAACAATTCTCCATTCCTCAACAAAGCTACTCATGTTCTTGACTTATCTTAAAGAGCAATAGCAAATGTGGTCAGAAATTTCTCATCAAAGCCTCTTTGCAGAGAAACGCTGCCATATGTGAGATAGCATCAGCTCAGTCAAAAGAAAGCCAACAATTGAGCAGTGCTTTAAATGAACTTGAATTCTCTTTCCTCACCTATCAGCCGGATTGGTTTTGTGGTAAATAGGTATGAATTTTGCTGCCAAAATTTAAACACTAATTAATATTGATACAGTAATTAATATTGGGAAATAATAAAGCAGTTAAAATGTGTCATGCCAAGAAAGAAAGGGAGAGGAGGGTTTCCACCCTCCCCCCTTTCCTGCAGTTGTTCAAGGACACGAAAAAGCAAGAGATAATAGTTACTAAAAATTAACAGAAAGAAGGGAAAATCTGGTTGGGTCCCAGGAAAATCCAGCTATAAAAGATTTATTGCTTTGATGCTTAAATGTGGTAATATGTTAGTTTTGCCTTACATTCTACTGGCTTGATGCGCATGTGTAACCCTAGTGTGAGTTAAGGACATCAAAGAAGAGGAGAGGCCTTCATCAAAAATGACCCCCAAAGAGAAAAGGAGGCCGTGAGTATCACCAGGTTTTGGGTCTGGGGGGCGACTGTATGTATGTGTGAGTGTGTGTGGAGTATCTGAGACAGAGGCTGGGCAGTCCTGGACCCCTCAAGCGGGTGAGGCCTCCCGGTACCGCGTTTCCAAGATATCCGCAAGGAGACTGGCCAGTAAAGGAGGGAAGTGAAAGAAAAGTGAACGAGTGGAGACCCCAGGAGGGTTTGACCCAGGGGGAAGGAGGGCGTCCCTGGTCCAAGCACCTGTGCGAAGGTCCTTGAGCAGGAGGGATTGACTCAGTAGGGAGAATGAGAAGGAGAGTGATTTAATAGGTTCAATTTCCTTGGAGGGCTTGGTAGCTGGCAATTTAGTATGAGATTAGATGGTGAGAGGACGTGGCTAATAGATTGAGAAAGAGTGAGAAATAGGAGTGGAACAAGTAGATTGAAAAGGCAGTGAGACAGAGTAGTAAGTGAGGAAGTTGAATCATGAGGTGAGTGTGGAAAACCAAGACTCTCTTGGTACCGGGGATCTCTTAGTTTGTTGCTGCCAGAGATGGGTCAGGGAAAAAGTAAGTCCTTAGACCCAGGGGCTGCAGATTGTGTGAAAGAACCGCAGGAGTTTAGGGTATCTGGGAACTTTGAGGGGGGTTCTCAGGAAGGGAGCATTCCTCAGGACAGCCCACTGGCGATGATGATACGGTTTTGGGATGGAATGGGAATCCTGAAGGGGAAAAAGTAAACAAAAATGATTAAGTATTGCATGTTTGAATGGACAAAGGAAATGATCCTGAAAGATATATTGGCCTAAGTTTGGATCATTTGAGGATTGGATTTGCCAGGCTCTAAATATATATGTGAATTTGAAAAACCCTGTTAATCAGCAGGCGAGTGAGTATGCTGCCTTATGGAGTCCTGAGGGGAGAAGTAGGTTTGTTGTTCAGAGGCAGGAAGCTGGGGGTTGCCGATGTTTCCTTTATTAACCAAAGGGAAGGTGGTTAAAAGGAACAGGCAGGAGCCGTGGGACCCACTAAATCAACTCCCACCCCCTTATGGACAACCCAACCAGCTAGCTCAGCCACAGGCCCCTGAGAGTCCCCCCATAAATCCAAATGCACCTCCTATTCAAGAGGAGCTGGTGGCACACAGAACCAGAGGCAGAGGGAGACAAGGGGAGGAAAATGATGGAGATGAGGGGGAAGAAAGGGAGAATCAATTGTACCCACTTAGAGAGGTTCCCATTGTTAGTGTTCAAAAACACATAATCATGGAGCAATTATATGCGGTGCTTTTTATTAAGAGCTCTGGGAATCAGGGTATATTCAACCCAAATCTGACTCCGACCATACATCCGAATTGATCATGTTTTATACTCTATCGTTACATAACTTTCATGTTAATTATTAAACTTATATTGTTCTATTGTATACATAAATTTAGCCCCTCTCTGAATTTCCAACATAGTTTCTCACTATTCTTCTTATGGTTATATAATAATTACATTTAATTACTAAACAATCATCACATCTAACAATTCTATAGTTTATCATACTGCTTATGCAGGTGCAGTTGATCTGGGAAAGCACAAAGTCTAACATGTTAGATTCTATCTTTAACTTTTTCCATGGTTCCACTATCATTCTCCCCCCTTTGAAAGCATTTTCACTTCACTATAGGTGTAAATGTTTTCACTTGATACAGTCCTTTATTCCTCAGTTCGTACTTGGTTCTTCAAATCCAGGGTTGATTTAAATGTTGTCGTGGATGCTGTTATAAACTGGAGAACCAGAAGATGGTGGGCGTGGATCTCGTGTTAGTGCCTTTATTATCCTCTGGTTCCAGGATGTTTTCTTCTGTATCTCTCCCTTTAAGATGCTGTAAACTAACCAAATTGCTAAGAATACCTAAGAATACAATTAGTAAGATTATCACACTCTCAATGATAGATTTAATCCATGAGCTCACATTCCACCCTAATCCTTTAAAGATTTTTTCCTAACCAGCTTGTAGCCAAATCCTTTTGCTTTTCTTGTGCTTCATGATCTATTTGTTTCAACTGATTGATGTCATATTCTACATCTGCAGTTACATTTGGGATATGAACGCAGCAACGATCAACTTGTCCCTTTAAAAATCCACATACTCCATGCTCTTTCAGGAGTAACATATCTAGGGCCAATCGATTTTGTAAAGTCAGTTTTGTGGTGGCTTGTAACTGTATATTTAATTCTTTAAATCCTTCCCAGGTGACTCTTGCCAGTCTACCTACCTGACCTGTAAGTTTGTACAGCATCTCTCTGCTCTTATAGTTTGCTATAAGACCAAGCAATGACTCTAGGGCCCATCCAAATTTCACTCCACTAGAGGGTTCTTGCCAAGTGTCATCTGGATTTTCATTGTCTAGAACTTCTCGTCTTGCTCTTATCTGCAGAAGTTCATGTTTTCCATTAAATGGGGACTTTTTCCAAATTGGACATAAGGTTGGCAGGCCTAAAGTAATCTCCTTTACTTTCCCATCTACAGGCAGATGTGTTGTCCAGGTACCATCACTTGCTGCCCATACAAATTGTCTTGGACCTCGGATTGTAATCCTGGTACACCCTATAATTACTTTATAATTCACTCTGCCTTGGTTATGTTCGATCCCTCTGCAAGCACAACCAATTTGTAGGGCTATTGCCAGGGGTGGCATCTGTTTCATCTCTTCATCATCTGAAGTGCAGTCGTAAGTTTTATTACATGCCCACCAACTTACTTTGTCTGCCCTCGTTCTGCTACTAGTGTCAGTGTTTGTTATTGCTGGATCTGTTTCATTCTCAGGGCCTTCCCACTTAATACAGCAAGCGGTGTTTGCCATATATTGGAATCTTTGAAGAAAACTCACAGACCACGCACTGTCCCAAGGTTCTATCTGATCTTTCTTATCCTTGGCCTCACATTCCCATACCAGAGTTGTTTCTGTAACTTGCCTTGATTCGGGTACCAGTTTACATGTAATTGTTTTGTTCTTTTGTATTTCAGGTAGTTTTGATGTTATGATTCCCCAGTTTACTGGGTCTCCTGCTGCCTTTGGTATTGGCAGACAGGCAGTTATTCAGCTGGTGTTTTGCATTTTGGCAAAATCTTTGACTAATCCAATCATTACATTCTCAGCCTTAACTGCATTAGAAACCTTTATCACCTGTGTTTCCATTTGTACCTCTCTCTTCATTCTAGAATGAAGAGTGGTTAGTTGATCATTTTGCATTCCACATCCCAAAGATATTAATAACCATAATGTTAGCACAATTACTGATAGCATTCTGAAAGCAATTAAACACTTCTTATCTGCAGCCTTTGTTCATTCCAGAGTTTATACAGTCTGTGATCCAGAATGGACTTTCTTCACTCGGGTATAGTGAATCCAGGGGTCCACGCCGGCTACTTTGACTGCTGTAAAGGTGGTCAGTAGTACCTGATGGGGTCCACTCCACTTTTCTTTCAGCGGTTCCTCATTGCAGTTCTTGATGTACACCTCGTCTCCTGGATGTATGTTATGGACTGGGTTCTCGAGAGTCAGTGGTCTATTCCACACAAGGATACTCCAGAGCCGAGCTAAAATTTTCCCAAGAGACAGAACATAATTATATACTTCCTGCTTTCCTGTGACATGTACATTAGGGTTAGGCTCAGGAGATTCATATGGTTTCCCATACAATATCTCATAAGGACTGACTGACATCCCACTCCTAGGCTTTATCCGAATCCTCAACAGTGCTATTGGCAAAGCCTGGGGCCACTGCAATTTGGCTTCTTGGCATATTTTACTGATTTGCCTTTTTAGTGTCTGATTCATCCTCTCTACCTGTCCACTTGACTGGGGTCTCCACGGTGTGTGGAGGTCCCAAATTATCCCCAACAATCTACTTACCTCTCTTACTACTGTAGCTATGAAATGGGGTCCCCTATCTGATGATACCCCTAGGGGTACCCCAAACCTGGGAATAATCTCCTGTAGTAACCACTTAACTGTTTCCTTTGCTTGGTTCGTGCGACAGGGAAGGGCTTCTGGCCACCCAGAGAATGTGTCAACCCCCACTAACAGGTATTTGTATCCTCGAGTCCTTGGTAGTTCTACAAAATCTACCTGCCAATAGTCTCCTGGTTCTATTCCTATCTGCATTCTTCCTAGCTGTGCCTGTCGCCTGGCCACCGGGTTGTTTTTCAAGCAGATATCACATTTTGACATTACTGATTTTGCCATTGTTAACATCCGTACTGAAATTAAACTCTGCTTTAGCAATTTTACCAATGCCTCTGCTCCCCAGTGACATTCGTTATGTTTAATTTGTAGAACTTCTCTCATTATCAAGGGGGGTACCACTATTTGTCCTTGTGTAGTTACATACCATCCCTCTGAATTCTTTTGTGCATTTAGCAAAAGTGCCAGTCTCTCATCTTCTACTGAATATTTTGGTTTTGGAGGCAAATTGAATTGGGATACATTAAGCTTCAAAGGTATCAATGCCATTGTTGTTTGTACCTCTCGAGCAAACTGTCGGGCTGCCCAGTCTGCCTTTCGATTTCCCTCACAGATTTTGGAATTTCCTGATTGGTGTGCTTTGCAGTGTATGACTGCCACTTGTTCAGGTTTTTGTACTGCCTTTATCAATTGCAGGACTGCATCCTGATGTTTAATGTGCGTACCCCGAGAAGATAACAGTCCTCTTTCTTTCCACAGTGCTCCGTGTACATGCACCACTCCAAAAGCATATTTTGAGTCAGTCCAGATATTTACCTTTTTCCCTTCACTTAATTCTAGTGCCCTGGTTAAAGCAACCAGTTCTGCCTTCTGGGCAGATGTATTTGGTGATAATGCCTTTGCCTCCACTACTGCATTGACTGTTGTTATCGCATATCCAGCATATCTGGTTCCGTTTTCCACGAAGCTGCTCCCATCTGTAAACAGCTCCCACTCCGGCTGCTCTAGTGGGACGTCTTTCAGGTCTTCTCTTGCTGAATAGGTGTACTCTATTACTTCTACACAGTCGTGTTCTAATGGGCCTTCTTCAGTTGTGGTACCTAGGAACAAAGCTGGATTCAAAAGGTTAGTTGTTTTTAATGTGATATCATCCTGTTCAGTCAGGACTACCTGGAATTTCATCATCCTGCTGGGAGATAGCCAATGGCCCCCCTTTTGTTCTAAGACAGTGGTTACCATGTGTGGTACATAGACATCTATGTGCCTTCCCATAGTAAGTTTCCTGGCTTCTTGTATCAGGATCACAGTAGCTGCGACCGCCCGCAGACATGGGGACCACCCGGCACTTATGTTGTCGAGTTGTTTGGAAAAGTAGCCCACCGGCCTTTTCCAGCTTCCCAGATGTTGGGTCAGGACTCCTAGTGCTAGGCACAGCCTTTCATGTACAAACAGCTGAAAATCTTTAGACAGATCAGGTAATCCTAATGCTGGAGCAGTTGTCAGTGCTTCCTTTAATTTTAGGAAGGCTTCTTTCTGTGGTTTGCCCCAGGTGAATGGCTGCGTCTTCTGAGCTTCATACAGGGTTTTGCAATCAGTCCATAGTCCATGATCCACAAGCGACACCATCCTGCCATCCCGAGGAAGACTCGCAGCTCATGTAAATTCTGGGGCTCTGGAACAGCACAAATAGCTTGGATACGATTACTAGTTTTCGTTGCCCTTGTGAAATTTCACATCTCAGGTAAATCACAGTCTGATGTGTGATTTGTGCCTTTCCTCTTGATACTTTATAGCCTCCCATTCCCAGTGAATTTAAAATCTCAACGGTTACCTTTATACAGGTTGCTCTTTCTTCTGTAGCTATTAGTATATCATCAACATACTGCCACAATAAGTATTGGTCTCTTGGTACTTGCCCATTTTCAGTCCAAATCTCCAGTTCCTTTGCCAGTTCGTTTCCAAATAGGGTGGGACTGTTCTTGTGGCCTTGTGAGAGTCGTGTCCAGGTGAGCTGGGTCTTTCTTCCGTTCCCTGGGTTTTCCCACTTAAAGGCAAACAGTTTCCTACTTTCTTTGTCAAGGGGGATGCAGAAAAAGGCATCTTTTAAATCAATTACGGTAAACCATTTATATATCTCCTTTACGGATGTTAGCAATGCATAAGGATTTGTTACCACTGGATAAATGTCCTTTGTTATTTTATTTATTGCTCTCAAATCCTGCACTAATCTATATTCACCATTTGGCTTCTTAACTGGAAGTATTGGTGTATTAAATTCTGATTCACATTCTTCTAAAATTCGGTATTTCAAGAATTTCTCAATAATCTTTACTATTCCTTGCTGTACTTCTGGTTTTATGGGATATTGTTTGACTTGTACAGCCCTTGCCCCTTCTTTTAACTCTACATGCACTGGTTGTGCCAATTTAGATTTCCCTGGTATATCTGTCTCCCATACAGAGGGAATCACTGCATCTTCTACCTCCCTAGGGATAGAGGGGACAGGTTTTTCTTTGATCATTAATATCTGTCTCGTCTTTGATTCAGGTATTTTCATTATAAGCTCTCCATTTTCAAAGGCAATTACTGCATCAAGTTTTGCTGGCAAATCTCTCCCTAAAAGCAGAATTGGACACTCAGGTACATATAAAAATTCGTGTGTTATAACCTTGTTTCCAAAACACAAATCTAGGGGTTGCAGGAAAGGCCGTTTTTCCTCTTTCCCTGTAGCGCCGATTATTGTCGCTTCCTTGTCCCCAATTTGTCCTTGCAAATCATTCAATACAGAAAAAGTAGCTCCCGTATCTATTAGAAATCTGACCTCTTTATGCCCTAACTGTATATTTACAACAGGTTCCTTAACTTGTTCTACCGGTTCTATGTCTAGTCAGCTGGTATACTCTCCCAGGACCATCTCCTTGGTAGCCTGCTGGAACTGATTGCTCTGGTCAAACTGGTTATTCAAACTTGGGCAATTTGGCTTCCAATGCCCCTCCTGCTTACAATATGCACACTGATTCAGGCTTACCCCTTGGGTAACTGGTCTCCTACCCCGACCATTCCTGTTACGCCCCCTGAAATTTGGGTTCCTTCTTCCCTGTATTACTGCCAAAAGATTCTGCTGCTGCCTTTTACTAGCTTCTTTTTCCCGATTGTTATATACCTTCCAGGCGACCTCGAGTAACTTATCCAAATTCCTTAATTCTTCCCCTTCTAATTTTTGCAATTTTCTACGAATGTCATCCTGTGATTGGCCCAAGAATATGAGAGCAAGCTGAACCTTTGCTTGCTCTGTATCCATTTGAAGGTCTGTATAATTTCCTTGCTACCTCCTTAAGCCTCTCCAAAAATGCAGTGGGAGATTCCTTCTTTTCCTGTCGAACCTCATATAGTTTGGACCAATTTATAGTTTTGGGCACAGCGTTCTGAACTCCTATTTGGATCCACTCTTGGTATTTCCGTAATCTCCTCATATCGCACAATAAATTAGGGTCCCAATTTGGATCCTCAATTGGGAAATTCACATCTAAATTCCCTGTTACCAGCCCATTTCTAATATCTTCTCTTGCCCTGTCTTTGGCTGCCTTAAGTACCATTTCTTTTTCAGTAGAATCCATCAGAGTATCTAATATTACTTGTATGTCATCCCAGTCAGGATTTTGAGTTTTCATAACCATTTTACTACGCGTGCCACTTTATCAGGATTTTCTCTACAAGTTCCGGCTGACTGTTTCCAAATAACTAAGTCTACCAGGGAAAAAGGCACTTTTACAAATACTGGCCCTTCCACTCTGGAAGGGGGCAATCACAGTCCGTTTTTGTTTCCTTATGCCACCTCTATGCACAACTGGAGCATGCTTTGCCCGACCCCAGGTTCTATGGGCTATTGGGGTCACTGATTCATTACCATTGCTATCTTTTTCACTCGCATACCTCTTTCCTCTTTCTATCACAGTTAGGTTTTGCTCATCTTCCGAGGAAGAGGGATCAGGTGATGATGGGAGAGGAGGATAAAGAGGGAAAGGTGTACTAGATGAGAAAGGTTCAGGGTAGGTGGGTGAGGAGCAGGTAGTGGGATAGGGACAGATGAAACAGGTGGGATAGGGTTAGGTTCTCTTGTTCCTATTGGAGCTACTTGTAAATCAATATCTGTATAATTTTCCCTACTCAAGCTTTCTCTTAACGCCAAGTGTTCTAAACAACGTTCCTCACAAACCCCACACTTTGCAGATGTTTTAACCACTATTAATCCACATTGATCCTGCCATTCTGGCTTTCCGCGTAAGTAGAAAAACAGATCAACATATGGGACTTCATCCCATTTTCCTTCTTGTTTACAAAACGACATTAACTGTGAAATAGTGTTATATTGCAGAGTACCGTATTTTGGCCATTTTTCACCGTTCTCCAAGGCATATTCTGGCCATCATGAATTACAATAATCAATCAACTTAGTTTTACGTAATCCTTCCCCAAAGTTACCTTGTTTCCAATGTGCTAATAAGCACCCCAAAGGAGAATTTTGCAGGATAGGGGTGTTACTGCCCAAAATCCCTTTAAGTTTCTCCATTTCAAAAATACCACAAATGCCGAACCCGCAACGCTTTCGCGATTGTCTTACGGAACGGCGCCTAGGCTTACACCAACAGGAATTCCTTTAGCCCAACCAAGCGTAGCTTTCGCTGCGTCTTATTGGCAGGCATCCAAACCAAAGTAAAAAGCACCTTACCTTTCTCCCAGGGACGTTTGTGAGCAGCGGAAGCGGTCGCGGCCGATGGGCTCCCCGAGAATCCCTCGGTGCCGGCTGGAGCGTGATCGAGTCGCAAACTCGCTCAGCAGCACTCACAAGGGTCCCTTCTGGGTTCACCAAAATGTTAGCGTTCAAAAACACATAATCACAGAGCGATTATATGCGGTGCTTTTTATTAAGAGCTCTGGGAATCAGGGTATATTCAACCCAAATCTGACTCCGACCATACATCCAAAATGATCATGTTTTATACTCTATCGTTACATAACTTTCATGTTAATTATTAAACTTATATTGTTCTATTGTATACATAAATTTAGCCCCTCTCTGAATTTCCAACATAGTTTCTCACTATTCTTCTTATGGTTATATAATAATTACATTTAATTACTAAACAATCATCACATCTAACAATTCTATAGTTTATCATACTACTTATGCAGGTGCAGTTGATCTGGGAAAGCACAAAGTCTAACATTTTAGATTCTATCTTTAACTTTTTCCATGGTTCCACTATCACCATGGCAAATCCAGGACAGAGGCCACCTATTGGTTATGTGAGTGTTCCCCTAAAGACCGGGGATGTCAGGGAGTTTAAGAAGGAGATGGGTACACTGATAGAGGACCCCGTCAGAGGCAGAAAAGTTAGATCAGTTTTTGGGACCAAACACATATACCTGGGTGCAGATGCAGTCTATGCTAGGAATTTTGTTTACAAGAGAAGAGAGAGAGATGATCAGACAGGCAGGAATGTGGATTTGGGACAGAGAACTGAGGGACAAGGGCGGAGTGATCAGAAATGCCCTATCCAGGATCCAAATTGGAATAATCAGAATGCAGAGCATAGGTAGAATATGAGTGATCTCCGGTGGATAATAGTTCAAGGAATTTGTGGGTCAGTGCCTAGGGGGCATAATATAGGAAAAGCTTTGAGTGAGCAGCAGAGAAAGAATGAGTCCCTGGCAGAATGGTTAGAGAGATTAAAGAAAGACTTGCAATTATATTCAGGCATAGATACTGATACTGCAGCGGGGCAGGTTCTTTAAAAACTCAGTTTGTAGCAAAATCCTGGGGAGACATCAGGAAGAAGCTGGAAAAATTAGAAGATTGGCAGGACAGGGGACTTCAGGAATTACTGAGAGAAGCACAAAAGGTGTATGTAAGGAGAGATGAGGAAAAGCAGAAGGCAGATGCATGAATTTTGGTGGCGGCAGTTAAAGAAATGCAGGCAGCTTTGATTACAGAAAAACCTGCAGGAAAGAACAGAGTAGATGTCAGGATCTATTTTTAGGAACACAGGACCCATGTGTTTTTCTTGCCACAAGAAGGGGCATTTAAAAATTCTTGCCCTACCTTGAGGGGTGCAGGACCCACCTGTTTTTACTGTCATAAAAAGGGGCACCTACAAAAAAGTTTTAGGAAGAAACAGCAAGAGGAGAAAAATTTTCAGGAGGATTAGGGAGGTCAGGGGCTCTATTTAATGAAGGGGACCAAAACACCACCAGAAGAGCCCTTGATAAAGTTCAAGATAGGTCCCCATAGTAAAGAAGTTGTATTTTTAGTGGATACTGGAGCTTCTCGGGCAACAGTTAGAAAATTACCCCAGGGATGTAAGATAAGTCATGAGCGAGTTCCAGTAATTGGAGTTAAGGGAGAGGCTTTTCCCGTTCCTGTAATTAAAGGGGTGCAAATTGAAACAGATGACAAATTTGGAGTAAATGATTTATTGTTGATACTGGAGGCCGAGAATAATTTATTAGGCAGAGATCGAATAATAGCCTTGGATTTACAGATAAAACCCTGTGAAGAAAAACTTAAAAGTTATTCTTTAACTGGAGAGGACAATCTGGAAATTAATGATACGGTTTGGCATTCGGGTGAAGGGGGGAACCTCAACATTCCGCCTATTAAAATTGAAATACAGAATCGAGAAGTACCAATCTGAGTGAAGCAATATGCAATATCACTAGAGGGGCGGAAGGGATTAAAACCAGTGATTGAAAATTTGATACAGCAAGGAATATTAGAACCTTGCACGTCACCCCCTAATACTCCCATCTTACCGGTAAAGAAACCTGACGGGAGTTACAGGCTGGTTCAAGATTGAAGGGCAATAAAACAAAGGACTATTACACATTTTCCAATAGTGGCTAACCCATATACTTTGTTGAGTCAATTGCCTCCTAATTACATGTGGTATAGTGTGGTGGATTTAAAAGATGCCTTTTGGCCTTGCCCTTTGGATGAGGGCAGTAGAGATTATTTTGCTTTTCAGTGGGAAGATTGGGAGACAGGTAGAAGAGAACAGCTCAGGTGGACGGTACTACTGCAGGGTTTCACTGAGTCACCTAATCTTTTTGGGAGAGCATTAGAAAATCTCTTAAAACTTTTGAGTTGCCTGAAGGAATCAAGTTGTTACAGTATGTGGATGATTTGTTATTAGCAGAGGAAAGGGAGGAGAAAACTAGGAGGAGCACTATTCATTTGCTGAATTTTTTTAGGTGAAAATGGTCTGAAAATATTCAGATCCAAATTACAGTTTGTGGAGTCAGAAGTCAGGTACTTAGGTCATTGGATCAGTAAGGGAAAGAAAAAGCTGGACCCTGAGAGAGTTTGAGAAATATGAAACATGGGACCCCTGAAATAAAAAATAAGACAGTTTTTAGGTCTTTTGGGTTATTGCAGACAGTGGATTGAAGGATTTAGTGGAAAAGTGAAATTTTTGTATGAAAAATTGCCTACAAACCATTTTAAGTGGACTACGGAGGATTAGAAAAAATTTGAAGAGGTTAAAGAAGTTTTGTTGCAGGCTCCTGTACTAAGTCTTCCTGATTTGGGAAAACCCTTTCAGTTATTTCTAAGTACAACTCATCAGACAGGGGTACTGACTCAAGACTGGGCAGGAAGCTTGAAACCAGTGGGCTATTGTTCAAAACTATTAGATCCAGTTAGTAAAGGCTGGCCAACATGTTTACAGGCTCTGGTAGCGCCTGCCTTGCTAGTGGAAGAGGCCCAAAAAGTAACCTTTGGTGCACCTTTGGGAGTATACACCCCTCACAATATTAGGGGAATTTTAGCACAAAAAGTTGAAAAATGGTTAAGAGATAGACGAATACTGAAGTATGAGGCTGTCTTGATTACCTCCCCTGAATTAGACTTGAAGGTGACACAAGTACAGAGCCCTGCTCAATTTCTTTATGGGGATCCAGGGGAACAGCTGATACATGATTGCATAGAGGTTACAGAACTACAAACAAAAATACATCCAGATTTGGGAGACCAAGAATTACAAAGGGGAGAAAAGTTAGTTACAGATGGGTCATCTCGGGTAGTGAGTGGGAAAAGAAAATCAGGTTATGCTATAATCAGTGGGGGACAGCTTGAGGTAAAGGAGTCTGGTCCCCTTAGTCCATCCTGGTCAGCACAAGCTTGTGAACTTAATGCATTACTCCGTGCATCATTAATACTAGAAGGGCGAGAAGGGACTATTTATATGGACTCCAGATATGCTTTCACTGTAGTACATACTTTTGGAAAAATTTGGAAGGAAAGGAGACTTATAAGCACTCAAGGAAAAGGGTTAGTACACGAGAGATTGATAATTCAGATACTTGAAGCTTTAAAGGGCTCAAAGAGAATAGCAGTGGTTCATGTAAAGGGGCACCAGAGAGGGAGGGATATTAGAGACAGAGGAAATAATCTGGCCAATGAAGAAGCAAGAAGAGCAGCCTTAAGGAAAAGAGATACTGAAATCATGACCTTAAAAGAAACAGTCATTCAGCAGGAGACACTTTCCCTTTCTCTAGCAGAACTGGCAGCTATAAGGAAATTAGGAGCAACATTTAAGGAGGGAAAGTGGGTTCTTCCTGATGGCAGGATTATGATGCCAAAGCCAGTGGCACGTCAGATCTTAGATAACTTGCATAGACAGACACACTGGGGAACAAGAGCCCTTTGTGATCACTTTTTAAAATTTTATGGGTGTATAGAGATATTTGAAAGTGGAAAACAAATTACCCAGGGGTGTCTAAGAACGTGTTGAGGAGCCCTCTCTCTGGAGAACACAAAACAGCCTACAGGCCATTTGAAAAGATCCAGGCTGACTTCACAGAATTGTCTAAAGTGGGTCAGTGGAAGTATTTGTTAGTTATAATAGATCCATTAACTCTGTGGGAGAAGCATTTCCAGCAGCTTGGGCTACAGCTCAAACGGTGGCTAAAATATTGTTAGAACATGTAATTCCAAGATTTGGATTAGTGAGGGTCATTGATTCAGACCAGGGTACACATTTCACTGCAATTTTAGAAACTGAGATTGATAACACCTGTTGTTAAAAGACCTCAGAGACAAGTAAAACGTTGGGAGTGCGGTGAACATGGTTTAAAGTGTCATCTCTGGATGTGTATTGTTTGCACACTTTGCTTTAGCTTATGGTTGAGAGTAACTAAGAGGGAAGAGAAGGAGAGACAATTGATTTGTTGGTTTTGCTATGGTTATGTATTTAGCTGGCTAACTATAGAACGCATTGCTAGTGATTTTTTGAGATACCTTTGAGACTGGGAGACGGGACCCTTCCAGCAACAACTGGATTAACAGAGAACTTAGATCAATTGGTTCTTGCTATATTGGCTGTAGCACAAATAAGAGAACGAGCAATTAATGGCCTTATAGACCAGTGTCTTATAATCAATAGTTGTTGTGGAGAAGAAGTCTATATACCACATCATAGGCACATTCCAGGGGCATATTGGTGCTGCGAGTGTGCCTATTGGAGGCGGCGACTTAATGAACTCCCCGCCCTTGAAGCAGAAAATAATTGGTAAAATCATATTGTGGTTGGCATATCCCAGAGATTTTGGAAAATACAGGTTTATGGTGTTTCAGCCTAACCTTTTCCCTGCTCTTTTAATTTTAATTATCTTTTCTTAACCAGCCTGAACTGGGAAATGGCATTTAAAAGGGGAAAAGCAAGCTCTGTGGGGCTATGGGTACCAAGGAAACTAAAACCACCAGTGACTAGATCCCGGGATATTACCTTTGCTACTGAGAAGACTGGCATCTCGGCCCTTGGTTGCAACCCAAGGGGCCTTGAGAATGGTAGAAAGGTAGATTTCCTGAGGATTATTTTCACTGTGTTTATTATGGTACCCTGGACAGTTGGCCAAAGCCAGAAAGCCACACTGGACAGAGTTCAAGAAATGAAAGTATCGGCAATGAAAAAGCAAACAGAAAAAAACCAAGTCCCAGCAATTTCAACATTTGTGACTATTGCAATCACCCTGTTTGGATTAGGGACAAAATAGAATCTCTGTTAGTTCTGCCTGCTACAATTGCAGTAGCTTTATAGATGTTTGTGTTAAAAAGGGAAAGATGTATTGGGTAAGGAAAAATTTGGAATACCATGAACGAGCTCCTTATCCCCATGGTGATCAGATTTGCCCTCAATATGAAAGATTCTTTTGTTTTGAAAGCGATGATAATGGAGATGATCCAAGTATAGGCATAGGAGGCCAGGAAATAAGAGAAAAATTAAAAGAGAACAGGAAAGAAGAAAAGGAACCAAAGGGGAATAGAGGAAAGAACAGGAGAAAAAAGAGTCAAAAGAACTGGCCGAATTGTAAAAACAACTAAAACAGCACTACAAAGATTGGGACCTGCCAGCCTCAAAAAGAATCCGTTTGTGGGATTGATGCAAGAGATTGCTGCAGAATTGGGATTACCCAAATGTTGGATTTATGGGGGTCTAAAAATGGCTGAAACATGGCTGTGGAAAGGTGAGAGCTTAGCTCCAGAGCAGTTTTTAAAATGGAACCACACCCAAATTTCTGGAACATTGAAGAGACCTGAAAGATAGATTTTAAGCCATCAAGTAATTGGAACCATTTGTATAACCTGAGAAGGAAAGAAATGTAATAAAATAGTGCAGCATACTCCTGTTAAGTCCACATTAGTAGTCAATACAGATAATGGTTCAAAAGTTTGGTGACCTGAAATTCCTGATGGATATGGGGGACCAATAAAAGAAATAAACTGTGAGTGGGATGATCAAATTGATTTATGCTGGTACAGAAGTCCTGGAGCTAACCCCTACCAATCCATCAGCAGCCTGAGGTCTTATTGGGAACAGCCAGAGAAAACTGATAAGAAATGGAAAGCCCCATAGGGGATATATCAGATTTGTGGGCAACGAGCATACAGTGAGTTACCTCAAAAATGGGGAGGAACCTCTACCTTAGGAGTAATACAACCCTCCTTCTTTGTTCTACTGAGGTCTAGGAACAATACGTTAGGAACTCCATTGTATGAAACCCTGCAGCGGAAGAAAAGAGATTTGAATTTCAATTTTCCAACAGCAGGAGGGAACCAAAAATGGGGAGAGGACAAATGGCCTGCAGAAAGAATTATAGCATATTATGACCCAGCAACATGGGCTCAGGACGGGCCATGGGGATATAGGACCCCAATTTACCTGTTGAACTGATTGATAAGGCTCCAAGCAGTAGTGGAAGTGGTGTCAAATAACACCTCCGGTGCCCTAAAATTGCTGGCCAGGCAATATTCACAAATGTGGGCGTTTGTGTACCAAAACAGGATTGCCCTAGACTATCTGTTAGCAGAAGAAGGAGTTTCTGGGAGATTTAATGAATCTGAGTGCTGCATAGAAATTGATGATTATAGAGAAGCTATCACCGAACATGCGGAGGAAATTAAAAGGGTGGCTCATGTGCCAGTACAAATGTAGAATTCAATCTTGAAAGCAGATTGGTGAGATAACCTCTTTGGAGGTGTTTGGTGGAAAAAGTTAGGATTCACGTTGTTACGTTCAGCTTTGGGACTTTTGTTTCTGCCTTGTATGATTCTGTGTTTTAGTAGGCTAATTCACTTGTGATTCAAGGGATGCAGATTACAACAATGTCTCTAGATCCAGAATCAGCAGTGAAAGGAAAACCAAGATCTATAATGGTAGTAAGAGCTAAATCGACCTGTGTTAAAGAACAAGGAACCAATTAACTGTGGGCAGGACCTGGAGAGATTGAAACACAGGAAATGCTAACCAAATTTGAAAAAGAGTGTGAAAAACTAAAGGCAGCGAGAGAAATGCTAGAAAAGTTTGAAGTTGAAATGAGACAACAAGAAAATCCAAATTCTGAAGAATATAAAGGATATCAGGGCACAGTTTTTTGATAAAGCACAAATCAATGATGAAGAAGAGAAATGGGGGATTTGTGGTAAATAAGTATGATTCATGCTGACAAAATTAAAACAGTAATAAATATTCATGCAGTAATTAATATTTGGAAATAATAACACAGTTAACAACGTGTCATGCCAAGAAAGAAAGGGAGAGGAGGGGTTCAACCCCCCTCTTTCCTGCAGATGTTCAAAGCAGGAAAAAGCAAGAGATATCAGGTACTAAAAATTAAGAGAAAGAAAGGAAAATCTGGTTGGGTCCCAGGAAAATGCCAGCTATAAGAGATTTATTGCTTTGAAGCTTAAATATAATATTATGTTCGTTTTGGCTTGCATTATGCTAGCTTAGTGCACATGCGTAACCCAAAAGTGAATCAAAAGACATCAAAGAAGAGGACAGCCTTCATCCAAAGATGACCCCCAAAAAGGGGTGGGACCACCAAAAGAATGGTGGAGCATGCATGGTAAAGGTGGTGATGAGGGCGAAGGTAGAAGTGTGATGAATCGAAAATGGGAGGAGATGCCATTGGCATATGGCATAGAAGAGGAGAATCTTCACTCGGCAAGCTTGTTCGTGAGGTGGCAAGGGTCCAAGAACCTTGCAACCCGTACCCCACGGTTATCTTTTGCTTATGCACTATTATTGGAATCAAATGATCCCTTATTTTTAATCAAATTATACTGTCAATATTTCAAGTGTATCCAATTTTATATATTTTCTAAACTATTCAATTAGATTTGCTAATACCTCTAATATTGTTGGGGTTTTCTGATGATGGGGTAATTGGGCAAACATAACAATGAGTGCAAAGCCTTTATTTCTGCAAGCTTAGGGATGCTGGGGGGATCTTTGCACCATCAGGCCGAGGTACAAGGCTTGGGATCCTCCAAAGGAACAGAGCCAGCCTCCTTGAGTGGGAGAAGGTCACTCAGTTGCAGCCCCGGGCGCCTCCTGTGGGCCAGGGCACGGCCCTGGCTGTAAATGTGTTGGGCTGCAGCACAGGGCCAGGGCGGAGCTCAGCAGCCTCATCAGAGCCCAGGGCCGCGGCCCTTCCCTGCCGGGCCCCGAGCCTGGCCCGGCCCGGCCTGGCCTGAGCAGCCCGGCCTGGCCCCAGGGGATGGGCTCCACCTGTCCGCTGTGCCCGCAGGCCAGGCCCAAGGCTTTGCAAGAGGCTTTCTCCCAGCTTTGCAAAACCTCGGCCAAGTGACCCTCTGCTGTGCTGAGAAGAGTAAAGAACCCCCTCAAATGTAACCCCGCTGCACACCTCATGAGGGATCCCTGCACACCTTAGGAGTGGCCATCAATATTCCTTTGTGATTCATGAGGGATCCCTGAACCCCTCAGCAGGGACCCCAAAATATCACTTTGTGCCTCATGAGGGACCCCTTCACCTCTGAGCACAGACCCCAAAATATCACATTGTGTCTCATGAGGTTCAGGCCCAGATCATCCCCCAGAAGACAATGTGCCCTCAGCCCAGGGACACTCAGCATGGGCTCCCCCAGCCCTCGGGGCCCCGCCGCTGGTCACAGCAGCCCCTGCCTGGCTCCTGCCTGCCCACACCATGGGCATCCACGGCTGCTCCTGGGCACGGAGCTCAGCCTGTGCTGCTGCCGGGTGGGCTTTGCTGCTGCTGCTGCCACCCGGACACTGGGCTGGCAGCTCCATCTCTTTATTGCAAGAGAAGAGCTCATTCGGGAAGTGCTGCAGTGCCCGATTTCTTCAGCCCGACTATCTGCCAACACCACCACCCAGAGTGGGCCGCCGCCAGAAAACTGTCAGCTCTGGGGTTTGGCTGTAGGGCACAGCTGCTTTACAGCACAGGTGGACTGCGCTGTGGTAGAGACAAGGAACAGGGAGAGCTCTTCTGTATGTTTGTTCCCTGCCGACTCGGCCACACAATGACACTGAATTAAAGCCATACACCGATTTCCAAACTGGGGAGGTCCCTGGGGAGGACACAGTCCAATTGGGAGAAACTGAGGGTGGAACACAAGGCAGGGAATACAATGTTTAAACCAATAGGGGATTACAGGGGAGGAGGACAACTTAAACAAACCAATAGGGTTTCAAAGAATACCAAATGGATAGGGAAGTATCTAGAAAGAGGGGCAGGCTTGGGAAGGGATTGACATTGAATGGGAGGAGGAACAGGAAACAAAAGGGCCGGTCTTTGGGGAGATGGACAACTAGGGAAAAACCAGCAATACAGGGGGGAATCGAGCAACTCATTGGAAATAAAATATGGTATAACAATACCAAACAAGGGGGTGTGATAAAACTGACTACAATGATCGAATTACAATCAAAAACATGCACTGCAACCGGGAAGATCTCAGTCAGGGCTCTGTTGAGCGCTTCCAAATCCTTTCCAGCATCAACAGAAGTTCAAACATGCCCTTATCCCAAGCAAACAGAGTGTTCCACAACAGCAACCCATTCTGAGGTCCTCTGAGAAATGTGTATTTTATGATTGGCTTTTTGCAAATATAGCAGCCACAGGACACCGAAATCTTTCACAGAGAAAGAATTTACTGCTTTCCTATCAGAAGAAACTGACTTCTGCCTCGCTCAGCCCACAAGAAGCCGGTTAGGACTAAGAGGGAGAAGTTGACGATGACCAGACAGAATCCTGTGCTTGAATGGAATTTATGCATCATGTATGAGATGCATGAATATGCAACAGGTTATTGTTTCCAAGGGTTAATCCTCCGTTCAAGTCTGTCCTTTATCAGGCTTATGCTGCTCAGAAAATAGGTACCCAGATGTCTGTAGCTCTATCTTTCTATTGTCTCCTATTCTCCTAATCCAAATTGTCCAAAATTTTTATCACTCTAATGATATTGCTATTTTAATAACCATTTTATTATTAATAAAATTTTAAAATTTTGAAAACAACTCATTAACATTTTTCACACCTCTTCTGGGAATCAGGAACACGTGTGGTGGGGCTGGCTGCACCTGTGGGAGCAATGGGGAGCGTCAGCCCGTGCTGTGCTGCACTGCTGAGCTGGCAGCACGGTGGATGCGGGCAGGACGTTCCCCGTTTCCCCCAGAGCCGGGGCCTGCAGGCACCTTGCCGCCCCTTGGCACAGGCTGTGCCACCCAACAAAGCCCAGCAGGCCGGGAGGAGAGCCCGGGGGCAGCGCAGCTGCTTGGGCAGTGCCTGCTTGGAGGGACACGGGCCAAAGCCATCCCTGAGCAGCCACTGCCAGCCCTGGCCCTCCCTGCCCCGTGACAGCTCCCCCAGCCCCAGGGCACAGAGTCAGGCCCTGTCAGGACCCAGTGCAGCCCCTGCCCAGTCGGGAGCCAAGGCTGGCTCTGGCCCTGGGCTCGCGGCAGGGCTCCCGCTCGGGGCTGCTCCTGTGCCTTGGGCCTCTGGGCACTCAGGGCCAGCTCTGGAGCAGCTGCAGCAGGAGGGACATTGGTGCACGAGTCCCCTTTCCCCGGGGCTGTGAATGAGCTCCAGAGGCCTCCAAGGCTCCAGAGGCCTCCAAGCCTCCAGAGGCTCCTCCAGCTTTGGCTGGTACTGGGCCATGCAAGGGTAGGCTCTGGTGGAAAGAGCTGCCACCACACAGCCCCCCCAAGGGCTGACCGTGCAAGAGCAATTACCTCCTGCGCCAGTGCCCATGTCTGGCATCTCCTCCTTTCCTGCAGCAGGGGCTGCCAGTCGGCCTCTGCTTGCTTGGGGAAACACTCCCTTCTGTCCTGCCTTTTGCTCCATCACTTGAAAAAGGAAAAAGTTCAGCTGGATCAGATGGAACAATTTCTGATTTCTTTTGGTGGCATCTTCAGGAAATCATGCTTATCAAAAATGGGGATAAGATTCAAAACCATCTGCCCTTTTGGGGCTGGGCCAGGGCCCACCTTCCTCCAAATAGCTGCCAGGCCTGAGTAGAAGGTGTGAGGGGATTGTGCAGGGCAAGGGCACACACGTGCATGGCTCTGTCCTGGCACCTGCAGCGATGCCCCCTTGGCCGAGCTTTGGGCTCTGAGCTGGCAGCTCTCCCAGGGGAAAGGCCTTGACCTACCCTCGCCATGTCCCAGAGGCTCAATCCTGAACGTGGGTTGGGAAGCCACATCACCTTCACCAACAGGTTCAGCTGCAAAGAAAGGGAGGACAAAACAGCTCCTGTGACACTGCAGGAGATCCTCAGGCTGCAGAAAAGGCTCAGCCCCAGGGCACAGCCCTGGGCCCAGCACCTTCCCTCTCTGCTTTTCTCTGTGACTGCACAGACCACACGGAAGGACACAGTGGCATTGCACATGGGAGGAGGATGGACGGCTAAATGCTCCTTCCTCCCACTGACAGTCATCCTGTGGGATCACTCAGGGCTCCAGAAAGGAGCAGGGCAAGGTTTTCAGAACCCTTCTGCCCTGACTTAAGCTCGAAAGAAAATGGCAGGCAGATGAACGAGCTCTTGCCACTTGGATACTGATTAATATGTGACTAGAAAAGGAAATTCAGAACTTACCTCCAGCATTCTTCAAGACGTTCGAAATGTCATTCAACAACAATTCTAAATCATCAAAGTCCTGATTCAAATCTAGAAGGGAGCAAAGACCAGACCCATTTCCATGATGCACTGGCATCCCCTTCTCCCTCCGGGAACTGGGCACTGCAAGGGGGTTGGGTCAGGCAGTGGGGGCCAGATGTCAATGCACAAGGCCAGAGCTGCACAGGGGCCTGGGGAGCTCTGGGCTGGCTCCTGGTCACTCTCCACCCTCTTTGCAGGCCCTGGGACACATCCCTGGAGAGGAAACAGGGCCAGCCCAGGGCCCGTGGGGGCTCTCTCCCTCCCCCAGAGGAAACCCTCCCTAAAGGCCTGGGGAAAACCATCCCCAGCGCTTCCCGGGGAGCAGGGAGTGCTGTCCCGGGAAAGGGGAGCCAGGCTGCCGGCTCACCTGCTCGCCGCGCTTGCAGCGGAGCAGCCTGGGCAGCCCTGGCAGGCAGGGCCACGGCCAGGAGGAGCAGGAGGAAGAGGCGCAGAGCAAGGGCCATGCTGCCTTGCCCTCTGCCAGTCCCGCAGCTCTTGCTGCCACCGCTGTCCTGACACCGCTGTCCCAATGTCAGCACCACTGCTGCCACCGCCGCTGCTGCTGCCGCAGCAGTTGTGCTCAAGCACTGACTGCTCGCTCCTTGTGCTGCTGTGCAACCACGGGGCTCTGCCACCTCTGTGACCTCAGAGCCTGCTGTGACCTCATGGCTGGGGCAGGATTTTGTTAGAATGGATCTCAAGTGGTACCCTTCCAGAGAGGAGAGGATGTCCGTCCTCGTACCTATTTACAATGTCATTTTGTTTTTCACAGGAAGTGAGTTATAAAACATTGGACAAGTGAGGCTTTTCATGGTTCTACATACAACAGCAATGCCAAATCCAAAATTCCACTCATGTTGGTGATTCCCACTATTGCAGGCAGCAAGCAGCCCTGGCATGCTAACACCGAGTCCCTGCTCTGCGCTGTGCGGCCATTTGGCCCGTATTTAAAAAGTGAAGAACTTGATGCCAAAGATGACAAAAATTATGCAACACGGGACATCAGGGTACCTGCACGCTTTAGGGGACACCCAAACCAGGTGCACATCTTATGGGTGTCCTCAGCCGCCCTAAAATCCCCCTGTGGCCTCCACAAGAGACCCCCAAGCCCTGCTCAATTTACAGCTGTCCCTCAGCCCCTGTACACCTTTGGGCATACATTAAATTCCCTGCACAATTTCTTGGTGTCCCCAGTCCCCCGCACAGGACAGAGGTGACCCAAAGCCCCTGCATGCCTTTAGAGGGACCCAAACATAACACTCAGGGAGCAGCACCAGTGCTGAGCCGTCTTCTGTCTGTTTGTGTTCACCATGTGTCCCTGGGTGAAGAGATGAGGCCTGGCGGACAAATCCCCACTCTGCTCATAAGAGATCCTGGGCTGCCACAGGCCCAGTGTCTGTCGGGCTCTGAGCTCATCCCTCAGGCTATGAAGGACTTCCTTCAGAGTCCAGCCTCTTTCCATTGTTCTCAATGAAAGCACCTCCCGATGGCTTCCCTCTTTCCCTGGGCATGCCACTGGAGGTGGCCCAGGCCCAGCTGATGCCAGGGAAGGCAATGTGCCCTCAGCCCAGGGACGCTCAGCATGGGCTTCCCCAGCCCTCGGGACCCCGCCGCTGGTCACAGCAGCCCCTGCCTGGCTCCTGCCTGCCCACACCATGGGCATCCACGGCTGCTCCTGGGCACGGAGCTCAGCCTGTGCTGCTGCCAGGTGGGCTTTGCTGCTGCTGCTGCCACCCAGGCACTGGGCTGACAGCTCCATCTCTTTATTGCAAGAGAAGAGCTCATTTGGGAAGTGCTGCAGTGCCCGATTTCTTCAGCCTGACTAGCTGCCAACACCACCACCCAGAGTGGGCCGCCCCCAGAAAACTGTCAGCTCTGGGGTTTGGCTGTAGGGCACAGCTGCTTTACAGCACAGGTGGACTGCGCTGGGGTAGGGACACGGAACAGGGAGAGCTCTTCTGTATGTTTGTTCCCTGCCGACTCGGCGACAGAAAGACACTGAATTAAAGCCATACACCGATTTCCAAAATGGGGAGGTCCCTGGGGAGGATACAGTCTTTAGCCAATTGGGAGAAACTGAGGGTGGAACACAAGGTGGGGAATACATTGTTTAAACCAATAGGGGATTACAGGGGAGGAGGACAACTTAAACAAACCAATAGGGTTTCAAAGGATACCAAATAGATAGGGAAGTTTCTAGGGAAAGGGGTAGGCTTGGGGAGGGATTGACATTGAATGGGAGAAGGAACAGGGAACAAAAGGCAGGTCTTTGGGGAGATGGACAACTAGGGCAAAGCCAACGACACAGAGGGGAAAGGAGCAACCCATTGGCAATAAAATATGGTATAACAATACCAAATAAGGGGGTGTTATAAAACTGACTACTAGGACCGAATTACAATCAAAAACATGCACCGCAACAGAGAAGCTCTCAGTCAGGGCTCTGTTGAGCACTTCCAAATCTTTTCCTGGCATCAACAGAAGGCCAAACTTGCCCTTATCACAAGCAAACAGTGTTCCCCAACAGTAACCTCTTCCAAACCCCTGTGAAACATGCTTGTTTTATGATTGGCTTTTTGCAAATATTAAAATGAAATTTATATGTGTTGTCTTAGAAACTAATGCTGTATTAATTTTCTCAAGTAGTCTTATAAATATAATTTTAGGTTATAACAGAATGTTAAAATATAAACGACACTATGTAAGATACTTGTTTGAAAGCAAGGGCTCATAGCGAGGTAGCAGCCATAGAACACTGCAATTTGTCAGAGAAAAAGAATTTATTGCTCTCCTATCAGAAGAAACTAAATTCTTCCTGCCTCGCTCAGCCCTCAGAAAGCTGGTTAAGACTAAGAGGGAGAGGTTGATGATGACCAGACAAAATCCTGTGCTTGAATGTAATTTATGCATCATGTATGAGATATATGAACATGCAACAGCTTATTCTTTTTAAGGGTTAATCCTCTGTTAACATGTGTTATTTTTCGACCTATATTGCCCAGAAAATAGGTACCCAGATGTCCGTAACTCTTTGTTTCTATTGTCTCCTATTCTCCTAATCCAAATTGTCAAAAAATTTTATCGCTCTAATGATATTGCTATTTTTATAAACATTTTATTATTAATAAAATTTTAAAATTTTAAAAACAAGTGATTGACATTTTTCACACCTCTTCTGGGAATCAGGAACACGTGTGGTGGGCCAGCTGCACCTGTGGGAGCAATGGGGAGCGTCAGCCCGTGCTGTGCTGCACTGCTGAGCTGGCAGCACGGTGGATGCGGGCAGGACGTTCTCCGTTTCCCCCAGAGCTGGGGCCTGCAGGCACCTTGCCGCCCCTTGGCACAGGCTGTGCCACCCAACAAAGCCCAGCAGGCCGGGAGGAGAGCCCGGGGCCAGCGCAGCTGCTTGGGCAGTGGCTGCTTGGAGGGACACGGGCCAAAGCCATCCCTGAGCAGCCACTGCCAGCCCTGGCCCTCCCTGTCCCGTGACAGCTCCCCCAGCCCCAGGGAACTGACTGACACAAACTCTACAGCCAGCAAAGAGATTGTCCCAGTAATTGTCTGCTGCTCTTCTTCCCTGCAGTTGATCCCAGAAACATCCCTCACACTGCTCTAAATGCCCACACATGGGCTGACCAGCCCCTATGCTTTTCCAGTCTGCTCTCTGAAATTTTGCAACAAATCCACCAATAAATTACAGGTTACCTCTGGGAATTGCACACTACAGTTTGCTTCATTTTTTCCCAATACCTGGAATGTCCTGTATATAGTAATGCTCTTAAGGATCTCTGGTACTTTACAGCAATTTTTTTGTACTGAGACAGATGAAACAGCCTTACTGGTTTTACTTTTGGCAGGTCTGGTTTCTTCCTTAGCGTGATGGTTTACTTATTATCTACATGTAAACTTATTTTTATTTATGTCTTTTTGTTCCCCAAGCAATTATTTTGACAATCTGTCATTCACTTCTTAGTCACTGTTACATGTATGAACAATTTTGAATCTCTTTCTATAGGAATAGAAAGCTGTATTTGTAATTTTGATCGCACTCTGGCTTCACACCACAGGCCTGATTTGTGGCTCAATGCCTGGATGCCTGTCTGAATTAAAACAATGTTTGTGAGGCAGCTGAAGAGCTTAGACCTCAGAGATTAAAATTCCTGGGAGGAGAAGAAAGAAGAAAGTATAAAATGGTGTTTCAAAGGCTGTTTTTTCACTTCTAGTATGCCAGAAGTGTGGTAGACTACACATGTCTTCAAGTGCCATTTAATTCCAGAACAACTCTCTACAGTGCCAGACACCAGGACAAATTACTCAAGACTTTGCCTCCCAATGCATCAGCTTTAGTTCTAGTGAGAGGTAGGCCTTAATTCCTGTCCGATTAGAGCAAATCCACAAAGCAACCTTGCCACTGTGTGAATGGCAAGAAGAATTTGCTTGTGAACAGGTGAATATGTCCCGCTCAATCATGACCAAAATTTGCCTTGACTTGGAAGCAAGTAGACAAGGAGCAATGCAGTATTTAGGTTTTATCTAGTGATAAATGGGGCAAGAAGCTGTACAACTTCCCTGTTTTACAGGACACAAGTACTGATACAGCCAGTAATGTGCCCACATGAAGGGATCTTCAGGACATTGCTTTATTTCTTAACCAGGAATAGGCAGCAAAATGGTGGCACTTATCTGAGCTGGAAGCCGTGTTCCTCTCCTGTTTTTCCTTTATTGGAATTACCAATGTTATAAATGATCAAATCATGAGCCAAAATTGTCAAAAATTTAGCAAAGGTTTATTAATTTGTCTGTGAATTTTGGTCCTTGAAACCACCACAGCCAAAGAGACAGCATCGAGCCCGGGAAAGCCGCCGGGTGAACCTGTATCTGACCTCCCGAGTGTCAGAGTCTCCCCCGTTCACGCACGCTGCTTCTTGCAACGAGGTTTTATGCAGTTTATTCTGCCCGAGGCAAAGATGACCAAATTTCCTTTGTATCTCTTCACATGCATTGCTGTTTCTTTCCATGGGCAGAGCTGGACAAAGGCCGAGTCCAGGTGGGCCATCGGCGTTAATCGGGTCCAGGGATGCCGTGTATTCAGCTGCACCAATTTGGCACCACTGACTATCTTGATAGATGCAACTGGCAAGGTGATAATCACTCTTAGGTGGCTCCCCATGACTCAAGAAACCAGTGATCATCGCCATGGAAGCTTCTATTCTTACGTTAAGGTGTTGATTGTTATCTTAACTTGTGTCCAGGAGCTAGTTGAATCTAAATAGAGAGCTGCTCCGAGCCAAGATGGTCAAAGATATGATTTTGGATTTCACAATATTTTATACCATTCATTAACAGCATGAATTATCCCTACCATATATTACACCAATACTACTGATGGCACATGCCTTGGCTTGTCTGGCCCCTGCAGCTGAACCAAATAGCAGCAACTGTGATGTTCCACCCCAGAGACATTTTCGGCCAGCTGGATTTGCAGCTGGGCACGTGGGAACAAGTCCAGCCATGCCGGGACTCCGGTGCCGTTGGGATGGAGCTTCCTCCCCTGGAGGGTCTGCTCCTCAGGCTTCCCTCTGCCAGAGAAGCTTTAAGGCAGTAGTGAAGGAAAGGAGTCGGTTCTGATGGAGGGTTTTAATCCAGAGCTTTATTCTGGCCCACAGGCCACTGAATCCAGCAACTGCTCCAATGGAACTCCTGGACCGCATGGTTGCTCGTCCTTTTCCCCGAGGGAGGGGAGGAAGGAAGGGATAGGGAACCCACCAACCTGGGACAAGAGAGGAGATCTCGAGGGACAAATGACACCTGGATGGCCCAATGCCTGCCCTGCCCCCCAGGGTAGAGGGCATCTTTTGAATCTGCCAATCACTCAATGCCCTTCTGGAATTGCAGGATTGGCAGACAGTGCTCAGCAGGGGTCAGGGTGGGGAAAGGAGGGATGATGGACACACCTGGGAGGGAATCTTCAGGGGAGAAACCCGGAGTTCTGGGGTAAACCATGAAATCACACTGCAACACTCCTGGAGCACACTGTCTGTTATTTGCAGACTTCACTGCCTAGACCATGAATGCTCTCAGGGCCAATTGCTAAAGGACACAAGTCCCAAAATACAGGTGCCACATAATCACCCCAGCACTAATCCAGCACTGCTTTGATGGTGCCCAGGAGCACAGAATGGCTTGGCTTGGAAGGGACATTTAAAGGCCATCTAGTCCAATGCCCTGCAGTGAGCAGGGACACCTTTAAGTAGGTCAGGTTGCTGAGAGCGTGAGCTTGAATGTCTGCAGGGATGGATGTCCACCTCTTTGGGAAACCTGTGCCAGGCTTTCAAAACCTACAGTAAAAAAAATGGGTTTCTTTTGTCCAGTCTGAATCGACCATCTTTTGGACTAAAAGCATTCCATCTCGGTCTGCTCACAAAAGGCTCTACTAAAAGTTCTGTCCCATCTCTTTTACAAGCCTCCTTAAGGTACTGAAAGGCAGCAATCAAGTCTCCCTGGAGTCTGCTCTCTTCAAGGCTGAACGCCACCAGCTCTCCCAGCCTGTCTCCAAAGCAGAAGGGCTCCAGCCCTCAGAGCAATTTGTCCCTCCTCTGGACTAGATCCAACAGGACCATGGCCTTCCTGTGTGGGGAGCCCAGAGATGGATGCAGTAATCTGTCGCGGTACAGACACAGACAGTACAAAGCAACACACTCCGTTTCCAGAAGGCTTCAAACACTGTTTTTATTCTAGCATGCATGCTTGTTCTACATTCTTACAAAGCTCATAATTTACACTTTACTCACTGATCACCAGAGGCAAGCAAAGTGCTTCTTGGAATAAGCAGTTACAAGTTTTCCTTATTTATCCTACTTTCTTTCTTGCTTTCAGTGTAAAAAAACTTGATAATAAATGCTTTGAGGGGTAAACCTGGATCCTCTTGCCAAAGTTCTCAATGGCTCACAGAGGTCACTGTAAAACCTCTTCCACAGTACTCCAGATTGGGTCTCACCAAAGCAGAGGGATGGAATCACCTCCTTCAAGCTGCTGGGAACTCTCCTTTGGATGCACATGGCTGGCTCATGTGCAGCCTCTCATCTTGCAGCACCCCCAAGTCCATCTTGACAGGGCTGCTCTCCATCCCTTCATGGCCCAGCCTGTGAGATCAGCTGGGCTGGGACTGTGTCACAGCCCTTGGACAGGGCAGCTGGGAACGATGAGCTCCCTGCCAAAGAAGGCAGATCCCACTCCCCACACAACTCCACCCTGGCCATGAGGTCACAGCAGGCTCTGAGGTCACAGAGGTGCCAGAGCCCTGTGGTTGCACAGCAGCACAAGGAGCGAGCAGTCAGTCCTTGAGCACAACTGTTGCGGCAGCAGCAGCGGCGGTGGCAGCAGTGGTGCTGACATTGGGACAGCGGTGTCAGGACAGCGGTGGCAGCAAGAGCTGCGGGACTGGCAGAGGGCAAGGCAGCATGGCCCTTGCTCTGCGCCCCTTCCTCCTGCTCCTCCTGGCCGTGGCCCTGCCTGCCAGGGCTGCCCAGGCTGCTCCGCTGCAAGCGCGGCGAGCAGGTGAGCCGGCAGCCTGGCTCCCCTTTCCCGGGACAGCGCTCCCTGCTCCCCGGGAAGCTCTGGGGATGGTTTTCCCCAGGCCTTCAGGGAGGGTTTCCTCTGGGGGAGGGAGAGAGCCCCCAGGGCCCTGGGCTGGCCCTGTTTCCTCTCCAGGGATGTGTCACAGGGCCGGCAAAGAGGGTGCAGAGTGACCAGGAGCCAGCCCAGAGCTCCCCAGGCCCGTGTGCAGCTCTGGCCTTGTGCATTCATATCTGGCTCCCACAGCCTTACCCGACCCCCTTGCAGTGCCCATGTCCCAAACGCAGAGGGGGAATCTCAGGACACCATGGAAATGGGTTTGGGTGTTTGCTTCCCTCTAGATGAGCTTGCTAGGAAGGTTTCTCCAGCAGCTTGGCTCTATGAAGATTTGAAGCCTCTAAAGCCTCCTGCAGGTATGTTGTCAATATTCCCCTCAGAGGATAATCCTTGACAATCTGGCAGGAACCTGGTTACAGAAGTTGCTGTGGCTGTTGGGTTACAGGAGTGTCTGCAGGGAGGACTTATCAAGATCCTCTCCTGGTTGCTGCTCACAAGCCCAGTTCCCATCGCAGGGGTGAGTAGTGTGTCCCTGCTGACCCCATGGGCTGAGCCCCGCTTCTGTGGAATCATTTCATCTGACATGCAAACACTTCTCTTAAGGTCCTCTGAGAAGGAGGAACAAGCCTGGAGGAGACAGAAAGTCTCTAGAGGTATCCAGACCCATGGCCAGGATCCTGAGTGACCTGGAAAGACGCCATGGTGGGTTCATTTCCCTCAGCCTTGGCCTGGGGCTCAGCAGCCGGGGGCTTTGGCTGCACATCTAGACACGCCGTGCCCGGCACAGCGGGAAGGGATCCATGGCAGCCTCGCTGCCCCGCTGCTGCTTCCACGCCCTGCAGGGCTGTTTGCCAGCCTGGCCTGGCTGCAGCTTCTCCCCAGCCTCTGCAGGAAGGCATTTGGCATCTGCTGACAGGCAGCCGAAACAGCACCATGGGCCTGTGATCCCCTGCAATTTCCTGGTTTCTGAGCACATCTGGAGGGACAGCTCTTTGGAGGAGGGAGGACCCTGCAGCAGCCCCAATAACCTGATCTTTCTTCTGCATCTTATCCATTACTTGGACACGCAGTGCCTCCTGAAGATGCCACCTTCCCATTGGGGAACAGCCCCACCTTATCCAGCTGTCCCTTTTCCTCTCTGCAGAGATTGAAGGAGAGGATGCGCTGAAGGCGCAGTTTCCCGGAGGAAGCAGGGGCTCATTGCCAGCCTCTGCTGCAGGAAGGGAGGCGATGGCAGGCACAGCCACAGGAGGTAATTGCTGTGCCTCTGGGCCTGAGCCCTGCTGAGGCTTGAGCTGCCCTCTCTGCTGCTTGGCACTCCTGGCACACAGCATTACCTGACTCCCTTCCAGTGCTGAGTTCCCTATAGAAGGGGATCCCAGCACAGCATGGAACGGTTCCCATCTGTGCTCCTTTCTAGACTGGGATCCTGACTTGAATCATTTCGAAATGGTGGTAAAGCAATACTTAAGGATGTTGGAGCTTGGTGAAGGTAGGCTACCAGCAATCCTTCCCTAACAGAGTAATCATTGTCCAAGTGAAATCCTCATTCAGAGTAATATTCCTGTGTCATTCCCTTCAAGATCCGCTGAAGTTTGATAAATTCTGGGAATCCTGGCCTCCAAATTTCTGCTCCTTTATCCAACAGGCATCCTACAGGATCCCACAGGATCACTGTCTGTGAGAGGAATGATCATTTATCTGTCCATCTTCCTCCCGTGTGCAATGCCACTGTGTCCTTCCATGTGCTCTGTGCAGCCACGGAGAAGAGCAGAGAGGGAAGGGGCTGGGCCCAGGGCTGTTCCCCGTGGCTGAGCCTTTCTCAGCTCCTTTACCGGCCCCAGGGAGCCTGAGCTGCTCCTGCTGCAACTACCAAGCCCTGGCCCTGCCTGGGGCTGGGTTTGGAGCTGCAGCAGCTCCAGGGGGTCCTTTCTGCCCCGACTGCCCCGCAAGGGGCTCCTTACATCCCAGTATGGGGCCACTGCAGGCACGAGGTCCCCCTGGCCCTGCTCCTGAGTGGAAGGCAGAGCTGAGGGAGTGCCTTGGAGGGCACCAATCACCCAGGTGCCCTCACTGCCACTCCGGCAAGAATTAGAAATGGAACAATTTTCTATTAAGGTCCTCCTAGTTCGATGAACCAAGGGACAGGAGACAAGAAATCCCTGGAGGCAGCCAAACTTCTGGACCAGGTGATGAGTGACCTGGAGAGGCCCCATGGTGGGTGCATTTCTCTCAGCCTTGTCCTGGGGCTCAGCAGCTGGGGGCTTTGGCTGCACATCTGGACACGCCGTGCCCGGCACAGTGGGAAGGGATCCATGGCAGCCTCGCTGCCCCGCTGCTGCTTCCACGCCCTGCAGGGCTGTTTGCCAGCCTGGCCTGGCTGCAGCTCCTCCCCAGCCTCTGCAGGAAGGCATTGGGCATCAGCTGACAGGCACCATGGTTCATACATGCCCTGAGATCCCCTGCAATTGCCTGGACCATGGGGAGATCAGGAATGACAGCAGTTTTGAGAAGGGCAAATCCTGGCCAAACCCAAAAGTTTTTATTATGTCCTGCTCCTTATCCATCAGTTTGACCAGTATTGCCTCCTGAAGATGCCGCCTCCCAGAAAGGGGAACATCTCCATCGAATTTAGCTGTCTCTTTTTCTTTCTCCAGAGATGAACCGAAAGTCTGTGCCGAAAACAGCATTTCCTGCAGGAAGCAGGGGCTCATTGGCAGCCTCTGCTGCAGGAAGGGAGGTGATGCCCAGCACAGCCACAGGAGGTAATTGCTGTGCCTCTGGGCCTGAGCCCTGCTGAGGCTTGAGCTGCCATCTTGGCTGTGCGTCAGTGCCTGCCCTCCAGGGATGTCAGACAGGCCCTGCAAAGAGGGTGCAGAGTGACCAGGAGCCAGCCCAGAGCTCCCCAGGCCCCTGTGCAGCTTTGGCCTTGTCCATTCACATCTGGCTCCCACAGCCTTACCCGATCCCCTTGCAGTGCCCAGTTCCCAAAGGCAGAGGGAGATCCCAGCACACCATGGAAATGGGTCTGGTCTGTGCTCCCTTCCAGATGAGAGTGGTGCCGTTGCTTTGCCAGCAGCTGGAATGGAAGATGGTTTGGAGCACTTGGGAGCTTCTGCAGGTAAGTTCTGAGAGAATAATCATTGACAACCTGGCAGGAACTGTGTGACAGAAGCTTCTGTGGCTCTTGAGTTTCAGGTGTGTCTGCAGGGAGGATCTTCCCAGGTCCTTTGGTGGATGTTGCACACAAGCCCAGCTCCCATCGCAGGGGTGAGTAGTGTGTCCCTGCTGACCCCACGAGCTGAGCCCTGCATCTGTGGGATCTATTCCTGGTGAAATAAAAATACTTTCTCTTAAGGTCCTCTGAGAGGGAG
This sequence comes from Melospiza melodia melodia, assembly GCF_035770615.1. Taxonomy (NCBI): domain Eukaryota; kingdom Metazoa; phylum Chordata; class Aves; order Passeriformes; family Passerellidae; genus Melospiza; species Melospiza melodia. The sequence goes on along the minus strand of NC_086203.1, from coordinate 6,172,549 downwards.
GAAAACACCTACAAAACAGAATGTGCCCGTGGAGGAATCCAAACAACTGGAACAAATCCTGATTGACCTGGAGAGGCACCGTGGTGGGTGCATTTCCCTCAGCCTTGTCCTGGGGCTCAGCAGCTGGGGGCTTTGGCTGCACATCTGGACACGCCGTGCCCGGCACAGCAGGAAGGGATCCATGGCAGCCTCGCTGCCCCGCTGCTGCTTCCACGCCCTGCAGGGCTGTTTGCCAGCCTGGCCTGGCTGCAGCTTCTCCCCAGCCTCTGCAGGATTGATTGAGGCATCTGCTGATGGGCAGAATAAACTACACCATGGGCATGAAATTCCCTGGGATTTCCCGGTCTCTTGGCAGATCCAGAGGGGCAGATGTTTGGAGGAGGGTTGAGCCCTGTGGCAGCCCCAAGAGCCTTGGCCTTTCCCTGGTCCTTATCCATGTCTTTCACAAGTGGTATCTCCTGAAGATGCCACCTCCCCCGTGGGCAGCAGCTCGACGTGATGTGGCTGTCCCTTTTCCTTTCTCCAGAGATGGACCAAAAGTCTTTGCGGAAGGCTGCACATCCTGGAGGACGCAATGTACCTGTGCTAGCCACAGATACAGGACGTGACGAGATGCCAGACAGTGCCACAGAAGGTGATTGCTGTGCCAGGCTCAGCCGGTCTGGGCAGTTCTGCTGGGGTCCCCCCGTGTGGGACATGTCCTGAAACCTGGGAGCGATTGCATGGGGTGCCCATGGTGGGGAAAGGGCAGAGGGGGAGAGCAAGGCTCCATTGTGTTTTTAGAGGGCCTGGGTGTGTGTCCCTGGCGCTGGGGGAGCTGTCACGGGGCAGGGAGGGCCAGGGCTGGCAGTGGCTGCTCAGGGATGGCTTTGGCCCGTGTCCCTCCAAGCAGGGACTGCCCAAGCAGCTGCGCTGCCCCCGGGCTCTCCTCCCGGCCTGCTGGGCTTTGTTGGCTGGCACAGCCTGTGCCAAGGGGCGGCAAGGTGCCTGCAGGCCCCAGCTCTGGGGGAAACGGAGAACGTCCTGCCCGCATCCACCGTGCTGCCAGCTCAGCAGTGCAGCACAGCACGGGCTGACGCTCCCCATTGCTCCCACAGACGTTATCACTGAAACAGGAATATATGTCCCGGATCCAGTGCACCTCCCAGAAATTGTCTGTCCCCAGGATGTGCGCAGGAAATGCATGATAGGCACAGTGGTGATAGTGTTCACTGTGCCACTTGTGCTGCTAGGCTGCTATCTTGGCATTCGCAAGGTGCAGGAGAAAAGACGGTCAGTTGCTGATTTTTCTCCACGGTTTTCTTATAACTCTGCTCCATAGCATTGGTAGCCTGACTCGTTGTCGTGCTGCTGTGGAGTTGTGGCCAGTCTGATATTCCAAAGAGCTCTGCTGAGGGTTCTGCTGCTGCCCTGAGCTTTCATTGGCCTCCTCATTGCTGGGCCTTGTCCTGGGGGCCCGCTGGGGCTGCAGCCAGTGCTGGCTCCCACTGAGGCTGCCTGGCCAAGAGCAGTCCCAGGGGCACAGGGCAGAGGCACAGCAAGTTCTCAGCAGTGTTTGGGCAGCACAGTTCAGGACAGGACAGTGCTTATTTAGTAGCTCATATATAGTTTCATCGGATTTGCTCCAGTTCAGTGTTAAAACAAATCCAACCTGATGAAGGTTTGGCTTTGGCCGTGAAACTTTGCTCTTTGTGTGCGCCCTGTTTTGGATTGATTCCCAATCAGTCTTGGAGCCACTTTTGGGGGAAGGCTCATCCCAGCCCTGAGCCTTGGCAGTTCAGGCCTCAAAGGGACAGCTGAGGCTGCAGTGCATATGACTGGGCATCGGGGCTGCATTATCCAAGGGCTTGGGAAGTTTAAATTACTGTAATTTTTCTATATGTTTTTTTTTCTATGAAATTTGTTCACTTTTTCTAATTTTAGTTAAAAAAAAAAATTTTTCCAGTGCTTTTTACAGTTATTTGATATTGTGAATGCTGCCATGATTATCCCATGGCTGAATTAGAAGACTGTAAGTATCATAAAATGGAATAATTTTTACACTCCTATGTCTTTCACAGGCTCATGAAACTTTTGTTGCTTTGATGTGACCAACAGAAGAGTTCTGCTCTGCTTTTAATTCAAACAAGCAGCAGGGCTGGAACCTGTTGAGAGGAGTCTCTTCACAGCTACAGCAGCCTGCAAGGTTTCTTTGTTGAGGAATATAAATCTTTATTTTATGAATATATTTGTCTTGGTTTGGAAAGACAGGTGCCTGCTAAGGAAGGCAGTAGCGTCCCCTGAAATGGAGAATGTACCCCCTTTGAATTGTTATAAATTTTAAATTAAGGGCCTCAGGCAAAAAAATGTGGGAGCAGGAAATAACAGTTCTTTAACAGGGAAGAAAATAAAAGTATAAAATAAACAATGCAGTAAACTAAAACAACTCTGACAGAGTCAGAACACAACCCGACACCCAGTGGGTCAGGGTGTTGGTAGCAGTCCAAGTGGAATTATGGCTGCAGTCCTCCTGGAGTGTCAGGTGTTGTTCTGCTGGAGCAGGAATCCTGTAGAAAAGGCTGTAGTCTTCCTCTGAAGATCCAGGGGAAGAAGAGGCAGCTGCTGTTTTTCTGGGAAAGCCAGTGGAGAAGCTGTCTTGGTGTTCCAGAATCTCCACATTATATCTCTGGCAGGAATTTCCTCTGGGGCAGAGCATCTCTGACTGGGATGCTGTAGTTCTTATCAGTCATGCAGTGACATTCAATAGCCTGTTATCAGCAGATGTTTGTGTCCCCACCCCCTCCCCCAAGGCAGGAGTGGGTGTGGAAGAGATAAGGCAAACTGGCCACTTAACAGAAGACAGCTGCCATACAGATAGAAAACATATTGCTTTGCAGTCTGGGACACTATGCACCCCTTATTCTATTGCCATCTGCATCACAATGAAACTTGACACACAACTCTAACTTAATACCAGGTTTTTCTGTGGTACACAAGGATCTTCATCTTCCTGCATTACCCACCAAGTGTAACCATGTTCTTGAGCAAAAACAATTCCATGGATGGGTTTTTCTTTGCCTGAAGTGGGATTAATCCAAACAGTCTTTCCCAAAATACCTTTCATATGTACAACAGGGACATTATTTCCGTCCACTGTGTGCAGGGGTTCAGACTGGGCAGGACCAGCTCAATTGATGGACCCTTGGGTGTTGATCATCCAGATGACTTTTGCTAAGTTCATTTCCCTGTTTGTAAAAGTCTCCTCCCCAGGTGCCTTCAGGGTAGTCTTAAGAAGTCCATTGCACCATTCACCTTTCCTAGCAGCTGGTGCATCATAGAGGATATCCATTCAATGCCATGTTCCCTGGCCCAGGTGTTGATAAGGCCGTTCTTGAAATGGGTCCTGTTGTCCAACTCAGTCCTTTAAGGGGTGCTGTGTCTCCACAGAACTTGCTTTTCAAGGCCCAGGATGGTGTTCCAGGCAGTTGCATGAGACACAGGGTAGGTCTCCAACCATCCAGTGGTGGCTTCCACCATGGTCAGCACGTAGCGCTTGCCCTGGCGTGTCTGGGACAGTGTGACGGAGTCAATCTGCCAGGCCTGCCCATACTTGGACCACCACCCCTACCCTACCATAGGGGCTTCACCTGCTTGGCCTGCTTGATGGCAGCACACGTCTTACAGTCATGGATAACCCTAGAAATACTGTCCATGGTTAAATTCACCCCTTGGTCTTGTGCCCACTTAGAGGTGGCATCTCTGCCCTGATGGCCTGAGGCATCATGGCCCCATCAAGCTAGGAACAACTCCCCCTTATGCTGCCAATCTAAGTCTGTCTTCAACTCCTCTATTTTTGCTGCCTGATCTACCTGTTCATTGTTTCGGTGTTCCTCATTAGCCTGACTCTTGGGGACATGGGCATCTACATGATGGACTTTCACAGGTAGCTTCTCCAATCGAGCAGCAATTCATCTGCAGCCCAGACTGGTTTTCCCCTATGCTGCCAGTTGACCTTTTTCCACCTTTCCAGCCAGCTCCACAGAGCATTGGCTACCATCCACAAATCAGTATTAAGGCAGAGCTTTGGCCACTTTTCTCTCTCAGCAATGGCCAGGGCCAGCTGAACAGCTTTGAGTTCAGTAAGTTCCTTGAACCATCTTCTCCTTTAGCAGTTTGTGCAACCTGTTGTGGGGGGCTCCATACGGCTGCTTTCCACTTCCAGTTCATCCCTACGATGCGACAGGAACCGTCAGTGAAAAGAGCGTAGCGTGTTTCCTCTGCTGGTAGATGGTTGTATGGTGGAGCTTCTTCAGCACGTCTCACTTGCTCTTGTTCACCAGTGAGACCAAAGTTTTCACCTTCCGGCCAGGTTGTAATTATCTCCAAAATCCCACAGCAATTCAGGTTTCCAGTATGGGCGTGCTGTGTGATAACAGCAATCCATTTGCTCCATGTGGTGTCAGTGGCATGGTGGGTAGTGGGAATCTTTGCTTTGAACATCCACCCCAGCACCGGTAGTCAGGGTGCCAGGAGGAGTTGTGCTTCCGTGCCAATCACCTCTGAGGCAGCCTGGACTCCTTCATAGGCAGCCAAGATTTCTTCTGTTGGAGTGTAGTTGGCTTCAGACCCTCTGTAACTTTGACTCCAAAATCCCAGTGGTCGACCCCAAGTCTCCCCAGGCACCTTCTGCCAAAGGCTCCAGGACAAGCCATGGTTCCCAGCTGCAGAGTAGAGCACATTCTTCACCTCTGGTCCTGTCCTGACTGGGCCAAAGGCTACTGCATGAGCGATTTCCTGCTTAATCTGGGCAAAAGCTTGTTGCTGTTCAGGGCCACAGTGGAAATCATTCTCTTGCAGGTGACAAGGTAAAGAGGGCTCATGATCTGAACTGTACTCAGGAATTGGCATTCTCCAAAAACCGATGGTGCCTAGAAAGCTTGTGTTTCTTTCTTGCTGGCTGGTGGAGACATTGCTGTGATCTTACTGATGACCTCAGTGAGAATCTGACACTGTCCATCTTGCAACTTTACTCCCAGGAACTGGATCTCTCGGGCACGTCCCTTGACTTTACTCTTCTTGATAATGAAGCTGGCTTCCAGGGGAATCTAGAGGATCCTCTCTCCTTTCTCAAATACTTCCATTGCTGTGTTCCCCCACACAATGATGTCATCAATATATTGCAGATGTTCTGGAGCCTCACCCTTTTCCAGTGCAGCCTGGATCAGTCCATGGCAGATGGTGGGGCTGTGCTTCCACCCCTGGGGCAGTCGGTTCCAGGTGTACTGCACTCTCCTCCATGTGAAGGCAAACTGAGGCCTGCATTCTGCTGCCAGAGGAATGGAGAGAAACGCGTTAGCAATGTCTATAGTGGTGCACCACTTTGCTGCCTTGAACTCCAGCTCGTACTGGAACTCCAGCATGTCCAGCCCAGCAGCGCTCAGCCGTGGAGTCCCTTCATTCAAGGCACAATATTCCACAGTCAATCTCCATTCTCTGTCAGATTTGCACACAGGCCAGATGAGACTGTCGAAGGGTGAGTGGGTTTTGCTGACCACCTCCTGGCTGTCCAGCTCACGGATCATTTTGTGGATGGGGATCACAGCATCTTGATTCGTCCGATACAGCCGGCGGTGCACTGTCGAGGTGGCAATTGGCACTCGTTGCTCTTCTACCTTCAGGAGTCCTACTGCAGATGGGCTTTCTGATAGTCAGGGCAAGGTGTTCAACTGCTTAATGTTCTCTGCCTCTACAGCAGCTATTCCAAATGCCCATCTGAGTCCCTCTGGGTCTTTGTAATAGCCATTCTGGAGAAAGTCTATGCCCAGAACACAGGGGGCCTCTGGGCCAGTCACAATACGATCTTTTTTCCACTCTTTCCCAGTCAGGCTCACCTCGGGTCCCAACAGGATCAATTGCAGTGATCCCCCGTCACCCCGGCAATGGAAACAGGTTTTGCCCCCCACATGTCCTGATGGTATCAGGGCACACTGTGCACCAGTATCAACTAAGGCATCGTATTTTTGTGGCTCTGATGTGCCAGGCCAGTGGATCCACAACATCCAGAAGATCCTGTTTTCCCATGCCTTTCCCTGGCTAGAGGCAGGGCCCCTCTAACCCTGGGTATAAATGGTAGAGATATCTTCAAGAGGATCTGACAGATCATACTCAGCAGCTCGGTCATGGGAGGTTGAGGCTACCTTTACTGGAATTCCCTCAGTTAGTGTTTCCCTCCTTGAGTTGACTCACCCGTACTGCCAGGACAGAAGTGGGTTTCCCATCCCACCTTCCCATATCTCTCCCATGGTTACACAGAAGGAACCACAGGTCAGCCCGTGGGGTGTACCCTCTCTATCTAGCTGGGGAATGTTGGGCTCTGACTCTGGGGCCTGTGAGTGGTACTGGTGCTATGTGGGAACTGTTCCTCCTCACCTCCTCCCTCATCTCCTCTCTGAGTTCTTGGACAAGGGCAGAGACATGAGCCTGCATTGGGCCATTGATCATACTCACACAATTTCTAAGCTTGGTGGCCACAGAACCCACTGTCTCTTGGTTGGTGTTGGCATTAATTGTTGCAACGAAGGTGGTGTATTGAGATGGCCCCAGATTTGCCAGACTCCACAACATTTGGCCTGCGCACCTGACCTTGTTGGGGTCATTTTCATGCTGTCCATCCCTCCCAAAGAGTACCTCCAATACTGCCACTTCTCTCACCTGTTGGATCCCCCCCTCAAGGGTCTTCCAGCACATTCTATGGTGGTGCTCCTGCACTGTCTCCCTGTGGACAAACCTGTGGAATCCCAGGGCACCAGGAATATTTCTCTGTCTGCTCTGGAGTGCCCTGACCCCCAGGGAAGCTCTGACTTTGAGGGCACTCTCTCTAGCTGGCGAAAGGCTCATGTGGTGTCTTTTGTCTACTGGAGATTTCAGTTTCCATTGGCAATAAGAGCATAGAGGGGTCTGGTGATCAGTCCATAATTATAAACCCACAGCTGGCACTACCCTACCATGCCTAAGAAGGTTCAGAGTTCCTTCGTTGTCTGGGGTTTCAGGGTTTGGCATACGGCTTCTTTGCCTTAAAGTCTGCTGCTCAGCACTCACTTCTTACTCTAGGTAGATTACCTTCTGTTTCACTACCTGTGCCTTTTTTTTTGAGACTCTGCGTCCTTGGAGTCCTAGGAAATTCGAAAGGCTTACCGTCCAGGCTTCTCCTGCTTCCCTTGTCCGAGTGGCTACTAGAAGATCGTCTATGTACTGCAACAGCCTCCTTTCCTCTTGTGGAGCTTCCCGGGACTCTGGGTCTTTGCAAGCTGTTCTCTAATCGGAGTGGGGAATCTTGAAGCCTTCAGGCACATGGACTATGTGAGCTTGAGTTTGAATGCAAAAAATTTTCTGGCTGGCTTCGTGGATAGGGAGGAAAAGAAGGCATCTCTTAGGCCTAAAACAGGGAACTAGGTTAGCTCAGGTGTTAAACAAGTTAGTAAGGTATATGGATTTGCTACCACAGGGTATAAATTCTGTGTTATCTTATTAACAGTCCTTAATCTAGTACTATCAATTATTGGGCTGATTCTTTCCTTATCTTCTTTTTGAGGGTACTACTCAGTTCTCACTAGTTGTGTTCTTTCTTTAAGCTTGATGCTCATGGGGTCTTTCACTCTCCCTGGTACACCAGAGGCTTATACCCTTGAAAACACTTATTTACTTATTCTAATATCTCTTTACTAATGTCTTTCTTAATTTCAGTGTCTGTTAATGTTAAGCCTAACATCTTTATATCATTTGCTTCTAGAGTAACCTTTCTCATTTGAGAATGTTTAGTAAATTGAGCAAATTGTACAAAAGCTTTTAGGTACGCATAGTACACATGTTACTTTAAAGGTTTGCACAAGTATGCTTTCTCAGACTGGCCAGTTGTTCATTCCCCACACTACAACATAAACATTCTCCACAGGTACTAAAGCTTTATTAAAACTGAATATACGACCCTTGTGTCGACAAAAATTCTTCCCTTTTTGGGAGGTCATCTTTACTCTTCCTCCCTTACCTTGGGAGGAGCTTTTAGCAAATCATATGTACTCATTTTGTGAACTGTGATTGCTTTGCATTTCAGCATGATAATCTTTGCCTGATTTCATACGTTGCTATCTTATGCTGCATGCTGAACAACATGTTTGATTTGCTTTCTCTTTGCCTTGTTTCCTTTTTCAAGGGCCAAGACTGGAGGGAGGTCTGATCTTACAGTCTCGTTGCCATTCTGGGTGATTTCTTAAAACAAAAAGACATTTCAGCATACAAAAACTCTATCTCATTTATCTTCTTATTTTAAAACAGTACTAACAGCAATGAAGTATTATAAATCTTTTTATTTTCTGAGCTGCTCTTACTGGCAGCTTTCTCTTAGTGAGCCCCTCCCAAAAGGGGCGAATTTAGGAACCTCTTTGCTCTGGTCAGTTCTCATTATTTATTTCTCCTTGCTTTATCTCGCTTCCACTCAAACTTTTTTACAGACCTTCACAGTAGTTTCTCAACTTTCTTCTTATACACACAGCTCTAGGTGGCAGGTATCAGATGTGGTTCCCACACACAAGCTCTAAGACCTTAGGTTCTGAATCTGCTTGACTAGAAACTTCTAATTTACACTCGGGGCATGTGTCCTGACAGCAAAACAGCAATACCAGTGTTTGTCATAAACACCACACTGCAATAATACCTGCACATCCAGCTTTTGCTCACAGGCCATTCCCGTGTTCCCTGGAGAGACGGGGCAGCCAGAGCTGTCCCTGTGCCCAGGGGACAGCCACTGTCACCTCACACAGCATGCTAATCAAAAACGTGACATAGACACTATGTTCTGATCAAACAAAATATCAGTCTTTTCTAGTTCTCTTCTTGCACAATCTAATTAAGTACTGTGCTTACTTACACTTCTTTTACTGCTTTGCAAAAAGGCTGTGCTAGTCACAGCCAAAACTCTGATATGCTCACAGACACGGACACATGCACCCACACCCCCCCTTTATCTCAAATTCGCTAGAGCCAAGGCTTGAATTGCTGTGAGGGGGAGAATTCTTGGAATTCCTTTAACTCGCTTTATCGTAGTTAAGCATAAATCACTGTACTATAGTTCTCCTATGTAAAATGCTACTCCTGTTGCAACAAAAGCTTAAAATCTCACCAACACTACTATACAATCTGAGAATCAAATTACAACAATGCAGCGGAAGAAAATCACCACACAAAATCACTGGGAAAGGGCATATCTCTCAAAGTGCTCACTTTTCTCAACACAACAGAGCATACCATAATTCAGCATTTACTCACATCAATTTTTCTTGGACACAATCAAAATAACAGCACACAGTCTAGAGTTCAAATACAAACATCCAAGGCAAAGGAACTCTCTGAGCTCATACTCACAGTTAAAATGTACTAAATCTACACAAATCACTACATTTAAACACAATAAATACCATCACTGACATTCCTCCACTCGCTTCTCCGCAGGGCACTTCTCTCCCTGCCCCCGCAGCCCGCTGCAGCCGGCGCCTCAGGCTTTACTCAGCTGCTTCAAACACGGGTAGTACTCACCCCCCCACACTGTACGGCACTGTAGATCTACTCTCTTTTATACACCATACACTTATACACTTGCACGATTAGAAACACAGTGCACTGACCACACAATGCACACATTAACCATACAGCAACACAGCGTCCGGACATCACACACACACATACAAAGCACACACGGGCTCAACAGTTCCGCTCTATCAGAACTATGAACTCCCAACACACATACACGGGTTCACCCGGCTCACCCCTAGAGCCTCTAGCAGTTCTGCTCTATCAGAACAATGAACCCCCAACACACACATACACGGGTTCACCTGGCTCACTCCCAGAACTGCTTGCGGTCTGCTCTATCAGAACGATGAACCCCGTCTCTAATACAGCTGCTCTATCAGCTGAACCCAGACGTCTCTGGGTGGTTTATTCCCTTGCTCTCCTTTCCCTCCCCCAGGGGCCCCTCAGTACATACCGTATCTTCCTCCGCAGGCCAGCAGGTCCTTGTCTGTCCTCGCAGGTGGCAAGTTGAGATGAGCGGAGCCCCACAGGAAAAAATCCTAGGGCGCGCCTTGGAGGTCCGTCTATCCCCCCTGCCCCTGCGGGGACAGAGAACTCCTGCCTGGCTTGCCATAATGTTTTGCGGAGAAAAGAAGAAACATCAAACCTTTATAAAAGTTGTAGAGCCCGGTATGCTTTTATTATGATGCGCGCCGGACGCAAGCCCCCAAAAAGGCATGCGTACCTCTGAAGACCTCGGGTCTTCTTTTATCCCCCTTCCAAATGCATATGCATACAGTTTCACAATAAGTTCATACATATTCATTCAGCTTGAAATTTAGCACCAGTTCTTCTTTATCAAAGGAATTTCTAAGTCGGGGGCAAATCGACCTTGTGGTCTTTTCTGTTTTTCTTTCTCTGTCTCCTTGCTGTCTCTGCATGCGAGATTTTCCTTCAGTTTTGGTCTCACAGACTTTTCACCTTTCTTAGACACTTCACCAAATTCAGAATGGATCTTTACTCTGTCTCATTGTAACCAACAGAAGAGTTTTTCTCTGCTTTTAATTCAAACAAGCAGCACAGACGGAACCTGTTGAGAAGAGTCTCTTCACTTCATTGCTAAAGCAAACAGCCTGGGTTCTTTATTGAGCAATATAAAATCTATATTTTATGTGTAGACTCCTGTCAAGTGACTGATAGATATGAGGGATTTGGACTCTTTGGGATGTACTGACCAGCTGTGCATTGGCTCTGCGAATCTCAGTCTGTAATAATCAATCTCTTTCAGAAGACAATGTTCAGTTTCTTCCTGGCACTCACTCTTGCATTTGTACTCAAAACCACTTCTTGAAAGAAATTTACAACGGCTCTTTATGCTCCCTTAGATGACTTTTCTCTCTTTCTCCGGAGATGCCGATGAAAACCGGGATGATTGCATTAAAAAAGCTGCAAAGCAGATCCTGGAGAAGAGGGCATACATCTGCTCCCACCCTCTGGACAGGACCTTCTGATCCCTCCCTGACAGCAGGCACTCATCACTGTCAGTCAGGGAGGAATTTGCTGCAGTTTCCATATTTGACAGCTTAAAATGATCTGTTATTTACTGTCTTTAATCAATGTAATTGTACAAAATAAAACTTCTTTCTAAACACTACTTCATAGGATAAGGATAAATAAAGAGATTTAATTTAAAGCTGAAATTATTTTGTCAGATAGATAGATGGGTAGATATATCGGAAGATAGGTAGATACTTAGATCGCAGATAGTTAAATAACTAAGACAGACATAGATAGATAGATAGATAGATAGATAGATAGATAGATAGATAGATAGATAGATAGATAGATAGATGTATATACATGTCTGTTCCTCTTGGAGTGGGATAAAGACAGGGAGAGGAAGTTTGGATGGGGAGACGTTTCTTCCCAGGGAAGGGACTGTGTGGTTTCTCAGTATCTTTTCACTTCAATCAGCTGCTCATTCACTGAGCAAGTCTGAAAGACTTGGGCAATCACAACAGTTCTGTTTTGGACGTCCCTCCAGCTCTCTTGTCCAGCAGCACCACCAGGACACTGAGTCCCCAGTGTCCAGGGAGCTTCTGCTGTCACCCTGAGGGACACCACTGGTCACTGACGTCTATCGGGCCTCTGAGCCATTGACCACAACCCCCTGGATGTGACCAGCCAGGCAATTGCTCATTCTGCAAACTGTGCCTCCATCAGATCCATAGCTCACCAAAGGAGGGACAAGGATGCTGGGCAGGGCTGATGTGTCCAGGGCATGGCAGAAGTCCAGAGTGGTGCCATCTCTAGCTCTTCCCTTGTGCACTGGGGTGTAACTTCGCGGCTGGGTCACAGGCAATATGTTCTCTGGCCAGCTCACTGCCTGAGTCCCATGGACAGTCACAAGAGAGGCTGCCCCTGGATCCCTACAGGGACCTTCCCGGCTGGCGGTGCGTACAGGGGCTCACAGCTCCCTGCAGCCGACACCTGTGGCACGGGTGACACAGCAGCAACCCAGTACGAGGGACCAAGGTGAAGGAACCGAGAGAGTTCACTTGTTTGAGTTCTAAGGAAGGTTTATGTCACCAGAGGCATCAGGGACAAGTGACAATAACTGAGGGCAAAACACTGATTTTTAAGGAAGGGAGGGAAGAAGGGGAGTGACACAACCTTTTACCAAGGGGAAGGCATTGGGGAAGGAGTTCAGGGCAAGGGCTATCCAATAGAAACCAACAAGGGGAAGGAGCAAACCTTGAAATCCAATCTTGCTTTGAGGGAGGGATGAACTACAGGGTACACACCAGAACAAAAGGCTGTGCTGTCTTTGATGGACAGGGGCATTGACATATACTTGGTGAATAAACAACTAAGGACTGAACCACCAGAGAAACCAAGTGGGATAAGTGGAATGAAACATTACAAACATATAACAAGGAATATTTAAAACTTACTACAGAGAACAAACTGTAAAATAACAGACCAGCACACTGGGGTGTTGCGGTGTGTCTCTATTGTGTTTTCAACTGCAATTCAGTTTCAATGGTCAGTTCTAAAATCCCCCCCCCCCCCCCCAGTCTCTTCTATTGTTATACCATATTTTATCCTTAATGGATTGTTCCTTTGCACCTCTCTTGTTGGTTTTGCCCTGGGTTTCCATCTTCCCAAAGACCTGTTCTTTGTTCCTCAACGTTCCCTGTTCCTTCTCCTAGGAGGAGCAATGTCAATCCCTCATCATGCCTGCCCCTTTCTCCAGAAACTTCCCTGTCATTTTTGTATCCCTTGAGGTCTCATTGGTTTGTTTACCCTCTTCCCCTCCCCTGTAATTCCCAATTGGTTTAAACACTGTATTCCCTGCCTTATGCTTCTCCCTGTTGACGGAAGGAGACCAGGACATCAATTAGATCATCACAGGCCCAATTTTATTGATTAGTACAGCAGGTTAAATACAGTTCATAATGAGCTTCATACATATTGCAAAAGTTGAGCTCAGGATTGGTTAGTTACATATCAGCAACTACGTCTACTTCTGCAATCTTATGGTTCTACTTTTGATACTTTCTACATATTCTCAGGGAGAATCTCTCTTCCCTATCCTCATGTTGCGGCAAGGGCATTGTGTCCTTGCCTGTCATTGGTCACCGACTGCTGACTTCTCCTTTCAGCTTACTGACTGCTGACTTCCCTCTCTCAGCTTAACCAGTGGCATTATGTCAGTATGGCCTTTCTCAGCTAACCAACTATTAATAAAACTCTCCACATTTTCCCCATTTTCTTCTTGAGCAAGGAGATTAGTCTGCCAGGTTTTTGCTATTTTACGGCTGACCATGTTTTGAATACAGTTAAAGATACAAGGCAAAATAAGCAAGAACAGTAAAATTACACCCAGTAGTCCTATAGCATAGATCACAAGGTTCCTCAGCCATGGTCCAAGTCCTAAGCCTTTAAGCCATTTGTCAATTCCTAAACCTTCTTCTTCCTTGAGATTGTGAAGTCCCTGTTGCAGTTCTTTTATCTTAGTGTGAATGGACACCGAATAATCAGACAGATTCATGCAACACATTCCCTCGAACTCTTCACATCCATGCCCTTGTGCTAAGAGCAAAAAATCTACAGCAGCTCTATTTTGCAAAACAGCATGGTTAACACTTTGCACATCTGCGGTTAGCATATCTAGAATTTGTGATGTCTTGTTCAGCTCATCCTTTGCCCAGCATCCTAATTGTTTTGCTAAATTCATGGCTTTACTGGCAGATCGTCCTGGCAAGATAGTTGAAACCACCACTTGTTTGAATGTACCCCAAAACTGTGGATCTCCTGTCTGGCTGCAGTCTCAGTCATGTATGCTGCGTCTTTTCCTGTTTGAATTTTGACTCAGTTGCATTAGCAAGGATACATTAGGGTGAAACAATGACAATTTTCCCAAAAAACAGGGTCCACCCTGTGGTTTAGCTGGTATACCATTCCACACCCTGTCTCCACAAATCAAAAATATTCCTGTGGGTAATTTCATTGGTGCCGTGATATTTGTGCCGTTACATTGACTGTAGTGCTGTGGAGAGAATTCACTCACATTCAGGGATGAATCTAGGGTGGCCCATGTTTCTTTAGGTTGGTTTAAATTCTGAGCATCCGAAAATTTGAAGCTAAACCATCCGCCAGCTGTAGTGTTAGACATAACCTGCAATCCAGAAAACTGTGAAAATCCAAAAAAATACCAGGGGAAGTTTCTGAATTCTTTCATATTTCTCTCAAAGACTTTCTTGACGTACATACAAGGGACTGGTCGGATAACATACAGAGAAGCAGTGGTTTCCCTCACTGGACATTACAAGACAACGTTATAGACTCCACGTTACTAAAACACTTGTGTTGCCTGGTCATTACAAAGCCTGAAGCTCTTCTAGAGGCTTTTCCCAGTGCAACTTCATTAGGTTCCTCTCTGCTCAACTCTCGAGCCTGTCCAGGTCTCACTGAAGGGCAGCAGAGCCTTGTGGTGCCTCAGGCCCTGCTCCCAGTTCTGTCCCATCAGCAAATGCTGAGGGAGCGCTCCGTCCCTTCTGCCAGGACCCTGGGGAATAAGGCAAACAAGGCTGGACCCAGCACGGCCCCCTGAGATCACAGCTACCTGAGTTTGGAGCTCCCCTGTCCACTTCTCTGCCCCACTGTCCCTAAGCTGCCTCAGGGGCCTGTAATGGGAGGCAGGGACAAAGCCTTGCTGAAGTCCCAGCTGACAACAACCACTGCTCTCCCCTCACAAGCCCAACCAGGCACTGCAGCACAGGTGCCTAGGGGATTGGTCAAGCATGGTTTCCATTCCTGTTATTCCACAGGCTTAGAGATGGCATCCAAGAGGAGCTGTTCTGTCTCCTTTCTGGGGATGGAGCTGAGGCTGATGGGCCTGCAGTTTCCTGGCTCCTTCTTGGTGCCCTTTTGCAAGACTGCAGTGATGTTGGCTTTCCTCCACTGCTCATGCCTCTCTCCGGGGCTGTCTCCCTCCCTGACCTGCTGGCAGAGCGCCCTGTGCCAGAGGCAGGAGCAGAGATTTCCCTTGGCCCCAAAAGGGAAGGCTGGGCTCAGGCCGAGTGTCAGTGCGACCTGACAACGGGAGGAGAAGGCGGGAAGGAGCAGGGCTGACACAGGGCTGAGCAGGGAGTAGAGCCCTCGTGTCTCTGGGCCTACTGTGCAAGCCCCCTGGCCTGTACTTTCTCCACAGAGAGAGAGCAACAGCACCTCGAAGTGAGCAGGAAACCTGGCCATGGAGTGGGGCTGGGGCTGTCAGCCCTCAGGGACACCGGCCATGGAGCAAGACTGGGGCTCTGACTCCTCAGGGAAACCGGCCATGGAGCGGGGCTGGGGCTGTGACACCTCAGGGACACCGGCCATGGAGCGGGGCTGGGGCTGTCAGCCCTCAGGGACACCGGCCATGGAGCGGGACTGGGGCCGTGACACCTCAGGGACACCGGCCATGGAGCGGGGCTGGGGCCGTGACACCTCAGGGACACCGGCCATGGAGCGGGGCTGGGGTCGTGACACCTCAGGGAACTCACCATGGCAGCCACCTCCCGAGATTTTGAAGTACTTGTTTCTTGGTTTAATGCCCTTCCAAGATCAATCTAGCATCTTTGCAAATGAGCGGGACATACAAGGGTATTTAAAATTGAGTCTGATCCAATCATCAAAGACAATGGATGTTACCTCTAAACTTACCTTTTCATGATTGTCAAACAATATGGAACTTTTCTTATGTCTGACTTAAAATATCCAGAATGCAAAATTCATTCTCAAGACAGGAAAAAAGAAAACAATGAAAATAGGACATAGGCAGTCTTCAAAAGGCCCAGAGAAGAAAATAAACATTAGAAAACCTTAGAAAAATTAGGTTTTCTTCTTCATCTTCTCAGTATGTGTTGTTTGAACATTGGTTGTCTTACTTGTCCCTCGCAAAACAAGGCATGTTACAGCTTTATTGTCTCAGTGCTGCATTTCCCCAATCGCTGACTTGCCATTTAGGCTCTGCTTTATTGGAAATATACAACAAGGGACTCTCTATGGAAGAGAGTTGCACAAGCCTCCGGATTCCTGACTGTTCACCTCTGCCAATGCTCACAGTGTTCTCCTAACACACCTGAGCTTCCTGTCTTTCAGAGAGAGAAAGATTCAGCTAAAGTCAAGCAAACAGGGCAAGGCAGATGGAAACCTTCCCTTGAGATGCTTTTGGGAAGGCCTGCAAGCACCCTGCCTTCCCTTGGAACAGAGGTGGTCACCATGCATGGTGTTGCCTGACTTGCCCGAGGTGCCCCTCTATTCCAGAAGGACTTTTGCCCGCTTCATCACTTGCCTGTCCCTCCAGTTCCAGGGCCTCAAACCTGCTCTGTAAGGCACTAAACCTTTTAGTCAGCTGTAAGTTTTCAGAATAAGGCACTGACCGTGGCTCGAACTAGTTTTTTTAGTCAGGTTGACAATATATTTTGAGAAGAAGAAGGAGCAGAGAAGGTGTGGAAAATGCATATTATATGATTGGCTTTTCGCAAATATTAAAATTAATACTATATGTGTTATGTTGGAAAGTTATGTTGTATTCATCCTTTTTTGTAGTGCTATCCTAATCTTTTAAAGTAGTGTGGTGAACATAGTTTTAGGCTACAGAAACTCTGTGATGTAAGATACTTTTTCTAAATAGCTCATGGAGAGATAACAGTAACAAGACATCAAAACTCTGAGAAAAGAAATATTGCCTCCTTATTGGGAAGAACCAGACTTTGAGGGACCAAGACAATTGATTTACAAGATGAAGGAGGGGTTGACAAGAACAAGAAAACGCCCATTGTTTGAAAAGAATTTTGGCATCATGTATGAGATATATGAATATGCAACAGGCTATTACTTTTAAGGGTTAATCCTTTGTTAGCAAAGTGGTGTTTTCTGAGGCAGAGCAGAGCACCCAGACATCTGCAAGTCTTTGCTTTTTTAATTGCCCTTTATTGTCCTACCTCTAATTGTCCAAATTATTTTTTCTCTAATTTTTATTCTTATTTTTATAACTAATTTATTACTATTAAACTTTTAAAATTTTAAAGCAAGTGAAATTCTGCATCCTTTGTGTCCACTATCAGTGGGCATCCTTCTTCCCAAGCTTTGTCAACCTCCCTCTGGGTTTGAGATCAGTGAAACGTGCCCAGCCTGGAGTCTTGGAAGACAATTCTAGCAACAAGTACTTTGCTTTTCTAACCCCTGGCCATCACTTCGAGCTTGTAGGCTGGTATGTGTGTCACATAGGTGGTTAAACATCTCTTCCTGTTGATCAGGCTTGGAAGTGTGTAAAGGCCAGGCATGACAGGACATGTTTTCTTCAGGAAATGGGACGTAGGGCCCAGTTTGCAACGGGTCCCGGCCCGCGCCTTCCAGAGCGCCAGAAGGTTGGCGGCGCCGTTGCAGGGCTCAGGGCGCCGCCTTGTGGGCGAGAGCCGCCATGACAGCGCGGGCGCCGTGCGGCGGGGCCGGAGGGCGGGAAGGGGTGGGCGGGTGTGAGGGGCGGGGCGGTTCGTGCCCAGAGCCGAGCCCACGCTGTTCCTGGGCGCATTCCCGGCTGGGTGTTGGGAGCGTGCAGGCGCTGCTCGGGCTCTGGGAGAAGCGTGCGGCCGCTGCGGGGTCCCAGCCCTCAGAGCTGGCTGCCGGCCGAGGCTGCAGTGCCAGAGCTGCCGTGCGCCGTGGCAGTGCCAGAGTCCCTGGCAGAGCCGGGCTGGCACTGCCAGCTCCTGAGGGAAGCCCTGCCATGGCCGTGCCGGGGCCGCTCGGCAGAGCCAGGCTGGCAGTGCCGACAGCTGAGGGGAGCCCGGCCATGGCAGCACCCAGCTGGCAGTGCCGACAGCTGAGGGGAGCCCGGCCATGGCAGCGCCGGGCTGGCCGCTCCTGCCCCGGGGCTGCCCGAAGGAGCGACCTCTGGGACCTGCCGGCAGACTGGCACTGCTTGGCCCTCTTCAGTAGATCGACGGAGTGGCAGCACAGATAGCAAAATATTAAAACATCTGATTTAAAACACCGGAGGGAAACCATTGAATTGAAAAGAAAATGAAGGTGTACCAAAATACTCAGGGCATGAATGGGAAAACTGAAAAGATACAGATTCTAATTATTTATATAATCTCAACTATATCATCAGAAACATGAGGGTGAAAATACCTTCTAAAAGTTTTGACAATAGAATGCTTCAGCTGTGTAGTTTTGCTAGTACATTAAAGTCTTAAAAAGCAGTCAGGTATTCCTTTGTCCAGTGCTATGAATTTAATAATGGGATTTGTTACATTTGTCCCTCAAATACCCCTCATAAAGAGAGTTGAGTGCTTAGATTCGATGGAAGCCATCCGTTAGTAAATGCAGTGTTGTGGTTTTTAGTAGTTCTGTAGTAAGTAGTTAGTTAAAGAAGTGATCGTTCTGCCAATGGACGCTGATCCCTGATGCGTTCGTGCTGGTTCAATGGAAAGGCAAATTTTTGGTAATAGGCTATTGGAAAACATGTCTTTTCTGCTGGTAGCAGGTACAAACACATTGCTTTTACTGGTAGAAACTGAAGCAACTTGAGATGCCTGCTCCTTCTTCTCCACCTATGTTTAAAGGAGATCCATGCAGGTTAAAACACGAACCAAACCTCGAGGCTCTGGGCCTGTCCTGCAGGCTCACCTGCCTCACCCCACAATCAGCAGAGGAACAGCCAGAGGACACTGCAGTGTTCCTCAATGCAACAAGGGGAGGAGAAGGTGGGCAGGAGAAGGGCTCACATAGACAGAGAGTATCAGCACCTCAAAGTGACCACATCATTCAAGGGACAGGGACTGACTGCTGACAGCTGCCCTGTGAGACAGCAAGCAGGAGGGCGCTGGTGCCAGGGAGCCAGGTGAGGGTAAAGCAGCCCTGTGACAGCCTGGCCCAGGGGCTCTTGTGGCAGCAGGCAGCGTGGGGATGAGAGCAGAGGCAGGGGGAGGCAGGAGCTGCTCGGCCATGCCGGGGCTGGGAGCCTCCTTCCTGCCCAAGTGGGGCCCAGCTGGGCCAGGGGGCAGCTCCTGGGACAGCCGTGCCCACAATGGCCCCTGCTCTGCAAGGCCTCCAGCCCTGCCCATCAGCCAGGCAGGGACAGAGCAGCCTCGGGGCCGAAGCTGCTGCAGGCTCTGAGCCCCACAGAGCTGCTCGTGCCCCGTGCCATTGGCTCTGTCCCCTGCAGCCTGCATGCTGTGTCGCCGTGCCGAGGCTGAGCCCTGGGCCTCCCCAGGCCCTGGCCACTGCTCCTGTGCTGCTCCTGCGCAGCCCAGAGCACCCACGGGCCCTGCTCAGGCCTCACGCAGACCAGAACCAGCTGGGGCTGTGACAGCTCTGCTGCCCTGGGCCCAGCCCTCGGACAAAGCACCCGCCTGTCCCTGGGCTGGGGGCAGTGCCCAGGCTGGGCTTGGCAGAGCCCGTCCGCTCCTGGAGGGCTGTGGGCACTGCTCTGGCCTGGCCTGGCCCGGCCCTGGGTTCCCTTGGCATTCCTGCTTGCCCTTGCCTCCACCAGGGATGGGCTGCAGCTCAATGGCCCCGGCCTGGCCGCACACTCAGGCCTGGAGCCTTCCCGTGGCTCCCCAGGGCACGAGAGCCTCAGCCCCAGCTCCCAAACACGGCCTAACAGGCTTTGCTGATATTGATCCCTGTCAGAGCTTTGAAAGCATTTTCAAAGTAACCTTGTCTGGCAACACTTTCAAGGAACAAACGGGACTCGCTTCTAATCGGTAAAAACTTTATTGGTTTGCTTGCACTTCCTATAGGGTATCCTAATGCTTCCTTTGGCGTTCCAGAAAATAATGAAAATCTAACAAATTCTAAAGAGAAGTTCCTGAATCCACTATGAGGAGAAGTCTCTACATTCACTATCCTTACATACAGTTAAGAAGCTGCTCCTGTAACACACAAAGATGGAGTGGTTAACCTGACTGGACCACACAACATGATGTTTTATACACACCGCTACACTACAAAACTTCTCGTCCCTGTTCATTACAAATTTGAAGCTCTTCTCGAGGTCCTGACTTAATTTTGCATGCACATTCATACCTGCAATCCCTCCCCATGCTCAGCTTTCACCTAGACTTACCAGGGAACAGATGTTCCATACTCACCTCAAGCAATAATCTACGTCTGTCTTCCTAACCCTCCTTTTCTTCACTGACTTCTACTAATCTACAAAATAACTGCGGACCCTCTGCACAAAAGAAACATCCAATTAATAGCCTAAACACGTGTGATTGTGCAGCTGCTTCTAACAATCATGTCCAACACAGCACTAAAATCAGAAATCAATTCTCACACCCTTCCTATTCTCCTGCCCCCACCACACCTTGGCTCCAGCAGAAATGTTCCCTACTGCAGCCTGGTGTGCTAAGAACAATCAAAGGCAGCAGCACTTTCCCTCAACATGCTGCAATCTGAATTGCACTGAAATTGCAGCTGTTGCATTAGAAGCTCAGCACCAGCACCCCCAGAACTGAGGCCTGAGCTCTCCATTTCAACACACCCTGTAAACCAGGCTGCCTGGAAGATTGTAGGCCGGGAACTGTGTGAACACAGCAGTGCATTTCAGCAGAGTTATGGAATCAATCTCGTGGAAGGCACATCCTTTATGCTTGTCTTACGATTCTATTCTACAAAATCTAACCAGCAATTGTTTTGGTGGCCTGTGCAGGTTTTGGGGACTGTGCATGTTTCCTTTGGATGTTGTTTTCTTTGTTTCTAAATACAAAATTGACTGCATTCAGAAGAGAAAGCCCCAGATTCATTAGGACAAAGAACCACAGGGACATATGTGGCTGACAAGAACACTCAACATTCCGAACGGTAACACCAGAAAGAGAGGAAAAAGACAAAGATGATTTAAATACCTGAAAGGATCCAAACTGTCTATGTAAGCTATCAAGTGACTAAGTTTTTGGTAAACTCTACAAGTCCAGATTCCTATTCGGTAATTGTCTGAAAGAAAAGAAAGCCAGAAATCTGCTTGACCTTCATTTTGCCAGGACTTTCTCAAAGGATTCTGCCACAAC
This sequence comes from Melospiza melodia melodia, assembly GCF_035770615.1. Lineage (NCBI taxonomy): Eukaryota > Metazoa > Chordata > Aves > Passeriformes > Passerellidae > Melospiza > Melospiza melodia. Next base: position 6,151,439 of record NC_086203.1, on the reverse strand, counting down.
TTGGATCACAAGTGAGGGTGGCAAATTTTGACTAGAAAACTTGGATAACTAGGCAGCATTTTTTCCTCCTCACTGAATTACAGGAAGGGTTTAAAAGGGAAAAAAAAATATAAAAAATGGTAAAGAAATTCTGTCATACCTATAAGGCGTTGATCGTCTTTGGCGAAGAAAAAAAAATCTCTAGCACTTCCTGTGCGTGGTAAAAAAAAGAAAGCTAGAAAAGGAAAAAAGGGATTTGAGCATCCCAAATTGTACTATCAAATTCCATGAACACAATTTAAACCTCTAGTGCTTCGGAGAAATGGCATCCATTGTAAAGCTTTATTCCCTAGGAACCGAATAGAGCTTTTTATTTTACAAAACCCTCTTTTAAAGAGAAAACTGACTGTGTCTTGGGCTTTTGGCCAAACTCAGTTTGGAGTTGGTCAAACCAAAATGACCCTGTTAGTTTCTTGTGCTCTACTCTTTCTTTCCATATTCACATTCACATCCAATGGGCTGCTGGGAGTTTTGACTCTGTGCAGCATGAACGGTTTTCCAAGACCACTTTCATTGCTCAGAGGTGTGCAATGTCAGTTTCCCATTCCCTGAGTGCTGCTATTAATATTCCCACAGCATCCAACTACTACAGCCATGTAGACAACAAAGAGAAATGCAACTTGCATTTCTTGGTCCTGTTCCATTTCTGTCATCTCAGGCCCATCGTCACCCTCAGAACTGCTGTCCTGGAAACGTGGATCCTCTTGCCACGTGGCTTTTACCGGCTTTATTGTCCCAAGCGCGTGAGGCTCTGCAATGACAGCACCAATAGAGAAAAAAAGCCAAAACCAGATTATTCCTCTACCCGTCAGGAAAAATTCCTCCTTTCACGTGAAATACTTACAGTGGAGAAGAGAGATTTAGGAAGGACAGAATCTGACCCTGCCAGATTTTCTAAGCTACATTTCTGCTCCAGTATTTTCCACTTTGTTCCAGGGATCCCTTATGTATTCTTAAACATTTCTCATTGCATTCAGAAGACACTGAATACCTTCTCAGTTCAGCACAAGTCTGGGGGGCTCGTTGCTTTGTGCTGTTGCGTTGGGTTTTTTAATATTTTGGATAACTTCACGGGGTTTCTTTTCTCTCCTACATGACTGGGACTCGAGTTAATGTTGTTTCATCCTCATTTCAGATGGCCCCAATTTACCTAAGGTTAGGACACCCCAATGATCATGTGTCATTCCATTTGCATTTTCTAAAGGTCCAAGAGTAGAATTCAGTAACAAACAGAATGTTCATGGATCTTGGGGCCAGCTCTCGGACTTCGCTCCTCCCTCTACATTAGCGCACATTTCCTTAAAAGCCTTGTGAGGTCCTATGAAACTTGATATGACTGGTGTGTCACCTTTTTCCCTGTTTGAGGAATTCAGGGCATGAGAACAAGCTTTTTCACCACTCGGCCAAAACCCCAATGCCTTCTCAAAGCATGCCTTTCAGAATTCCTGAGATGCAAGCATGAGGCACCTCTCATTAATCTACCACAGCCCGGGCAAGCAGAAATGAAGATCAAAATGCTTCTGCCTAATTACTGACTTCTGTTGCTGAAAATCCCCTGCATCCTGACCTTCTTTACACCATATTGCCCTACAGTGCCTGCCAGAAGCTCTTCCTTAGCAATGGCACTGTTAGAAGGGTTCTGCTGTTACCTTCTTTGATGCCCAACTCCTCTGTGCCTCCAAAGAAGGAAAACTTGAAAGAACTCATCTCCTGAGTTGCGTCGTCCTCAGGCAAAGGTCCCAAATGGTCGTCTGGGGCAGAGTCCTGTGCATCCTCTTTGTCCCAGGGTATTTCCTCAGTCAGTTCTGGTTTGTTCTTCGAAGGTCTTTCAAAGAACAAACCAGAATAGACGGAGGAAATACCGTCTATTCTGGTTTGTTCCTTGAAAGGCCTCTTTCAAATCCGCAGCAATGCTGTAGAAGTTGTCTTCAGACACTTGAGGCAGTGTCTCACTCTCTTTCTTCTTTTTTTGGCTTTACTGAAATGAGATTGTTCAAGGATAGCAACACAGCACACGTCCTTTTCAGACACAGCTTCCCTAAGAGCCACCTTGCTCTGAATGTCTCCCTAAGCATATCCAAGCCCATTAAGGAGTGCTTCATTATCAAGGGTAAGCACTGGGGAGACATCTGAGGTTGGAGTGTAAAGGCAGGACCAAGAGTCCTTTTTAATTAGCCACATCCTTAAGTGACTTTTCACTGGCTACACGGTTACACAGAAATCAAGGTATTTAGCACAGACTTCTTCCTGCCAGTACAAACATCAAGAGCTAATCGGGATTGCTCATAGAGCTGCACAGCTCAGGGTCCCCGCACTGACCGTTCTCACCTTCACTTCCAGCAAGGAACACACGGCCTAGAAAGAAAAGATGATGGCGCTACGTGCTGCTGTTGGAGGTCCCAGTTGAGGTCCGACGTCGCTGGTGGGAGCGGCTGCTCCTGCGCGATGTCCCCGACCACGTCCCCCTGCGCCTGGGCCTCTCAGCACTGGCTGCTGTCCTCCTGCTCCTGTCCTGGCGACTCCTGGACCGCAGAGTTTGAGTCGAGGCCCGGCGCTGCTAGCGGGAGCGGCTGCGTCTGGGGTGCGTCCCCGATGATGTGTCCCTTCGCCTGGGCCTCTCAGCCCTTGGCCTTGTCCTGCTGCTGCTGCCACGGCGACTCCTGGAGCGGACAGGTGGACTCTGGGCCCAGCCTTGCTGGCGGGAGCGCCTGTGTCTGGGGGATGGCCCTGGCCATGTCCCCCTACGCCTGGGCCTCTCAGACCTTGGCCCTGTCCCACTGCTCCTGTCACAGACACTCCTGGAGCGGACAGGTGGACTCTGGGCCCAGCCTTGCTGACGGGAGTGCCTGCGTCTGGGGGATGGCCCTGGCCATGTCCCCCTACGCCTGGGCCTCTCAGACCTTGGCCCTGTCCCTCTGTTCCTGTCATGGCAACTCCTGGAGCGGACAGGTGGACTCTGGGCCCAGCCCTGCTGGCGTGAGCACCTGCGTCTGGGGGATGTCGGTGATGGTGTCTCCCTCCGCCTGGGCCTCTCAGCCCTTGGCCCTGTCCCACTGCTCCTGTCATGGCAACTCCTGGACCGGACAGGTGGACTCTGGGCACGACTTTGCCGGCGAGAGCAGCTTCGCCTGCGGCTGGGCCCAGCACGTCTGGAACGGACCCTGTCCTCAGGGTCGGGGGACGTGCTGCGTGTTGCCCTTGATCTGCTGATGCTGCTGGTGTCCAGTGAGGAAGATGGCAGCGCCTGCTGCCATGCTGCGTGGTGGGGCCTGCTGTGGCTGCCCATCTCTGGAGATGGAGACGGGGCAACCAGCACCAATGGCACAGGGCTGTGGGAGCTGGGGCTGATGGCCTCAGATTCTGACCAGCCACGAGCAGATTGTCGTCCTGACTGTCTGGCTGGCCTGGGGCCATTGAGCTCTGTCTCATCCCTGGAGGCTGTAAGGGCAAGCAGGAATGTCAAAGATCACCCAGGCCCCGGCCAGGCCAGGCCAGAGCAGTGCCCCCAGCCCTCCAGCAGTGGATGCTGCGCTCTGCCAAGCCCGGCCTGGGCACTGCCCCCAGCCCAGGGACACCGGGGACTTTGACTCATACATGTTCCGAGCCCAGCACAGCTGTCACACTCCCAACTCTGTGTGCTGTTCCTCAGGCCAGAGCAGCGCCTGTGGGTGCCCTCAGCAGCACAGGAGGAGCACAGGAGCAATTGCCAGGGCCTGGGGAGGCAAACAGGCTCATAGCTCTGGAACAAAGTCTACCAGCAGGTGGTTGTCTGGCCAAGCACTACTGGTTCTTCCCACTTTGAGCCCTCGCCGAGACACAGGTTCCCTGCAGAGCCCCAGGTGCTGCTTCCCAACTTACCCCTGTTCCTCTGCCTCCTCCCTGCCTCCAGGGTAAAGGCAATCCCTGGCGTTGCACTGGCCGTGCCTCACTCCTAGATCTGCAAAGGCATCGTCGTCCTCCCATGTTGGGTCTCTGATGGAGAAAGGAAGAGATGATGAATTTCTGCTGCTCTCCCTCACGGAGGTCCAGGGTGCCCCAGCTATTTCTCCAGAGCTTTTCCAAGTTGGGGGTGAAGCTGAAGCCCAGACTCATGGGCCAGGGCAGGACCAGGGCTCCTGGGGCAGGGCCTGGCACAGCACAGCACTTGCACCCTCCTGCCTGGTGGGCCAGGCAGAAGGACACCAACCTGAAAGGGACTCGGATCCCCATGATGAACATTTCAATAGGGAATTCCCTGCTGTCTCTGCACAGGGGGCACTGGAAATACAAAGCACCAGCGCACAAGGCCTGTCCCTGCAGGGCAAACAGAGGCAGGGTGAGCGAGGCCCTGCTGCTGCTGCTGAGCACCTGCTGTGCCCCGGGGCTGAGGGGAGGGCTCCTACCTGGATGCAGTCCCTGTGGAACCAGGCCCTTTTGCACGTTGGGCACACCAGGGTTGTGAAGGTCTTTCTGTCCTCCACAGGCTCCAGGCAGATGAGGCAAACGGTGTCCGGCTCAGGAGTCGCCTCCACCATCTGCTCTGGACGGTGCTCAGGGCAGAAGGACCTGGAGGAAAATGGATGGGGAAAGTGAGAAATGCTGGATCATTCCCCAGGGGTGGCCATAAAGAGAGATGAGGTACCTGAAGGAATAATGTATACATTGACACAGCCGCCCTCCTTGGCACAGGGCAGGTGGAACCATCTGTCACAGTCCTCCGTGCAGCACATGATGGTTGCCCCGCTCTGGCCGCAGACACAGCAGCGCTGGAAAGAGCCAAGCAGCCGCGTCAGCAGCAGCAGCAGCAGCCTCGAGGCCTCCCCGGGCAGCCGCAGGGCTCCGGGCAGGGCACAGGACGTGGCCACTGCCGGCTCCCAGCCCACAGAGCCGCCTGCTGGAGGAGGGAGGCTCCTGTGCCAGGGCCTCTGTGCCACAGCTGCTGGGAGCCAGACTTTGTCCCGGCTGCTGGGCCGGCCTTTCTTTCCTGCTGTCTGGGCTAAGCTCTGGCAAACCTCGCCAGGCACAAAGCTCCCTGCTCTTGTCAGGCTCTCACCTTCTGTGCTGCCCGCCGCACTGCAATTAGCAGATCTCGTGGGAGAAAGTCCATCATTCCAACGTGGCGTTTCTCTTGCCGAAATAGAAGACTGGCAAAGAGCTGCAGGCAAGGGGAGAAGCTGATGAGGAGAGGGCGGCAGGAGCTGCCCATTGCAAAGGTGGAGAGAGCGCCCGGAGCCACTCACCAGGCAGAACACATGGGCACAGAGCCCACCCCTCTGCAGTTTGTCAGCGCACATGTCCGGGTCAGCCTCAGCACGGCGACACAGCATGCAGGCTGCAGGGGACAGAGCCAATGGCATGGGGCACGAGCAGCTCTGTGGGGCTCAGAGCCTGCAGCAGCATCAGCCCCGAGGCTGCTCTGTCCCTGCCTGGCTGATGGGCAGGGCTGGAGGCCTTGCAGAGCAGGGGCCATTGTGGGCACGGCTGTCCCAGGAGCTGCCCCCTGGCCCAGCTGGGCCCCACTTGGGCAGGAAGGAGGCTCCCAGCCCCGGCATGGTCGAGCAGCTCCTGCCTCCCCCTGCCTCTGCTCTCATCCCCACGCTGCCTGCTGCCACAAGAGCCCCTGGGCCAGGCTGTCACAGGGCTGCTTTGCCCTCACCTGGCTCCCTGGCACCAGCGCCCTCCTGCTTGCTCTCAGACATGGCGGCCGTGTCTCCCGCGTCGCAGTCCTCGAGGGACGTTGTCGTTGCGAGGTGCAGATACTCTCTTTCTAGGGGAGAAAGAAGGGGGGGGAGTTTGCAGAACAGGCCCAGAACCACGAGGCTCTACTCCCTGCTCAGGCCTGCGTGAGCCCTGCTCCTGTCCGCTTTCTCCTCCCGTCGTCGCGCTGAGGAACACCGCAGTGTCCTGGCTGTTCCTCCGCTGATTCTGGGAAGGGAGAGGCAGCTGAGGCTGCAGCACAGGCCCAGAGCCCCGAGATGTGCGGCCCCTCTGGTCCCTGGGCAGCCACGTCCCTACCCTACCTTCTCCTCCCGGTGTCAGGTCGCACTGACGCTCGACCTGAGCCCAGCGTCCCCTTTTGTGGCCTTGGTGGCACAGGTCACAATGGCCACTCTGACGTCAGAGCCGTGTACCCAAAATCGGGGCAGCCATGGCCTCAGGTCCCTGGCAACCACTTGTGGCGGCCCCCTCGGGCACCGAGCTTCTGAGATGGGTCCGAGCGTTTGCTCAGGGTGGAAGCACGGCCGGGAATCCGGCAGCAAGTGCAGGGTCAAATGCCAGGCCCAGGGGCAGCCAGCCAGGGTGGCACTGTGGGCAGGGAGGTGCTGTTCAGGCACTGCCACGCCAGGGCTCTGGCCCCGGCCAAGGGCAATCTCTGCTCCTGCCCCTGGCAGGCGGTGGCCCAGAGAGCCCGTGCGGAGTCAGCTGCACTGCAGGGATTCAAATCCTGCTCTAGGTGAACTGATGTTTTCCTCAACACCTGTCTGCAGAAAACTAAGATGAACCTGATTTGATGCTGCTGCTGATCACCCTTGGGTACTGGAGATAAACCTGGACACCACCACAGCTGCCTCCAGACCTCAGTTATCTGGCATCCTATGAACTAACAACTTTCACATTTCATATAAATGGAAAAATTAGTATTAAGCTTCTGAAAAAGGTCATCTTTGATACTGACTCAGTGGAAAGACACAAAATGCACTGAGAATTTTGTGTGTACATTTGACAGGAGAGCTTGCAACTGTCCTCCACTCAAGTCAAATACAGGAGGATGCTTTTCCTACGTTTTAGGAACTTTGCCAGTTTGGTCCGTGCTTTCCTACTAGAAAATACATTGGAAAAATTCAGCAAGAGAAGCACAAACAATTCTTGTCAGTTTTTCTCTTTCGTGTCTTTGCAAACATGCTCCTGGAAATCCAGATCCATGACTTCTAGAACAATCAGTGGCATCTCTGGCAAGCAGGGCAGGGGCTGACAGGCAGGGACACCCTGCAGCTGCCTGATGCTGGGGCAGCAGGAGTTTGTCCATTTTCCTGTCTCCATGGCAGAGCCACCTTGGCTGGGAAACTATCCCTTCACTGCTCTAGGAGGGAGGCACAGCCAGTGCAATGCCAGGGAGTGCCTTTACCCTGGAGGCAGGGAGGAGGCAGAGGGGGAAGTTGGGAAGCTGCACCCGGGGCTCTGCAGGGCTCCCGGCCAGGGCTCGAAGCACAAGGAGCCAGAAGAGCTTGGCCGGACAATCCTGAGCTCTGGACACCTTGTCCTCAGCACCAGGAACCCGTTTGCTTCTCCAGGCCCTGGGCACTGCTCCTGTGCTGCTCATGCAAGTTACACACAGACACAGAGCTACCTGCTCTGTCGCAACCCTCTTCAGCACTGGACAGCACAACACAGTAACATGTTCTCTTCAGTACATGGTCTAATTATTAATAGTCCTGCAAAGACTCTCATTCAAAGCATACACACACAAAAACCCAAGCCCTGGTACAGACCTTGCATCAAGCCATGGTACAGACCTTGCATCAACATAAAATGCCAGTTGCTGTTCAGAAACACAGGGCAGCATTTTGGCCAATGCTTTTTCCTGCAAGATCTTTCAAAAGATTGCAAAAGTGACTTTGTTTGGCAACTTCTTCAAGGAACAAACAGGAGAGGCTGCTGAGTTTTTAAAGATTTATTGATTTGCTTTCACTTCCCTTTCTTTGGCATCCTTACACTTATCCCTGCATTCCAGAAAACTGTGAAAATCCAAAAAACTACCAGGGGAAGTTTCTGAATTCTTTCATATTTCTCTCAAAGACTTTCTTGACGTACATACAAGGGACTGGTCGGATAACATACAGAGAAGCAGTGGTTTCCCTCACTGGATATTACAAGACAACGTTATAGACTCCACGTTACTAAAACACTTGTGTTGCCTGGTCATTACAAAGCCTGAAGCTCTTCTAGAGGCTTTTCCCAGTGCAACTTCATTAGGTTCCTCTCTGCTCAACTCTCGAGCCTGTCCAGGTCTCACTGAAGGGCAGCAGAGCCTTGTGGTGCCTCAGGCCCTGCTCCCAGTTCTGTCCCATCAGCAAATGCTGAGGGAGCGCTCCGTCCCTTCTGCCAGGACCCTGGGGAATAAGGCAAACAAGGCTGGACCCAGCACGGCCCCCTGAGATCACAGCTACCTGAGTTTGGAGCTCCCCTGTCCACTTCTCTGCCCCACTGTCCCTGAGCTGCCTCAGGGGCCTGTTATGGGAGGCAGGGACAAAGCCTTGCTGAAGTCCCAGCTGACAACAACCACTGCTCTCCCCTCACAAGCCCAACCAGGCACTGCAGCACAGGTGCCTATGGGATTGGTCAAGCATGGTTTCCATTCCTGTTATTCCACAGGCTTAGAGATGGCATCCAAGAGGAGCTGTTCTGTCTCCTTTCTGGGGATGGAGCTGAGGCTGATGGGCCTGCAGTTTCCTGGCTCCTTCTTGGTGCCCTTTTGCAAGACTGCAGTGATGTTGGCTTTCCTCCACTGCTCATGGCTCTCTCCGGGGCTGTCTCCTTCCCTGACCTGCTGGCAGAGCGCCCTGTGCCAGAGGCAGGAGCAGAGATTTCCCTTGGCCCCAAAAGGGAAGGCTGGGCTCAGGCCGAGTGTCAGTGCGACCTGACAACGGGAGGAGAAGGCGGGAAGGAGCAGGGCTGACACAGGGCTGAGCAGGGAGTAGAGCCCTCATGTCTCTGGGCCTACTCTGCAAGCTCCCTGGCCTGTACTTTCTCCACAGAGAGAGAGCAACAGCACCTCGAAGTGAGCAGGAAACCCGGCCATGGAGCGGGGCTGGGGCTGTCAGCCCTCAGGGACACCGGCCATGGAGCGGGACTGGGGCCGTGACACCTCAGGGACACCGGCCATGGAGCGGGGCTGGGGCCGTGGCACCTCAGGGAACTCACCATGGCAGCCACCTCCCGAGATTTTGAAGTACTTGTTTCTTGGTTTAATGCCCTTCCAAGATCAATCAAGCATCTTTGCAAATGAGCAGGACATACAAGGGTATTTAAAATTGAGTCTGATCCAATCATCAAAGACAATGGATGTTACCTCTAAACTTACCTTTTCATGATTGTCAAACAATATGGAACTTTTCTTATGTCTGGCTTAAAATATCCAGAATGCAAAATTCATTCTCAAGACAGGAAAAAAGAAAACAATGAAAATAGGATATAGGCAGTCTTCAAAAGGCCCAGAGAAGAAAATAAACATTAGAAAACCTTAGAAAAATTAGGTTTTCTTCTTCATCTTCTCAGTATGTGTTGTTTGAACATTGGTTGTCTTACTTGTCCCTCGCAAAACAAGGCATGTTACAGCTTTATTGTCTCAGTGCTGCATTTCCCCAATCGCTGACTTGCCATTTAGGCTCTGCTTTATTGGAAATATACAACAAGGGACTCTCTATGGAAGAGAGTTGCACAAGCCTCCGGATTCCTGACTGTTCACCTCTGCCAATGCTCACAGTGTTCTCCTAACACACCTGAGCTTCCTGTCTTTCAGAGAGAGAAAGATTCAGCTAAAGTCAAGCAAACAGGGCAAGGCAGATGGAAACCTTCCCTTGAGATGCTTTTGGGAAGGCCTGCAAGCACCCTGCCTTCCCTTGGAACAGAGGTGGTCACCATGCATGGTGTTGCCTGACTTGCCCGAGGTGCCCCTCTATTCCAGAAGGACTTTTGCCCGCTTCATCACTTGCCTGTCCCTCCAGTTCCAGGGCCTCAAACCTGCTCAGTAAGGCACTAAACCTTTTAGTCAGCAGTAGGTTTTCAGAATAAGGCACTGACCGTGGCTCGTACTAGTTTTTTTAGTCAGGTTGACAATATATTTTGAGAAGAAGAAGGAGCAGAGAAGGTGTGGAAAATGCATATTATATGATTGGCTTTTCGCAAATATTAAAATTAATACTATATGTGTTATGTTGGAAAGTTATGTTGTATTCATCCTTTTTTGTAGTGCTATCCTAAACTTTTAAAGTAGTCTGGTGAATATAGTTTTAGGCTACAGAAACTCTGTGATGTAAGATACTTTTTCTAAATAGCTCATGGAGAGATAACAGTAACAAGACATCAAAACTCTGAGAAAAGAAATATTGCCTCCTTATTGGGAAGAACCAGACTTTGAGGGACCAAGACAATTGATTTACAAGATGAAGGAGGGGTTGACAAGAACAAGAAAACACCCATTGTTTGAAAAGAATTTTGGCATCATGTATGAGATATATGAATATGCAACAGGCTATTACTTTTAAGGGTTAATCCTTTGTTAGCAAAGTGGTGTCTTCTGAGGCAGAGCAGAGCACCCAGACATCTGCAATTCTTTGCTTTTTTAATTGCCCTTTATTGTCCTACCTCTAATTGTCCAAATTATTTTTTCTCTAATTTTTATTCTTATTTTTATAACTAATTTATTACTATTAAACTTTTAAAATTTTAAAGCAAGTGAAATTCTGCATCCTTTGTGTCCACTATCAGTGGGCATCCTTCTTCCCAAGCTTTGTCAACCTCCCTCTGGGTTTGAGATCAGTGAAACGTGCCCAGCCTGGAGTCTTGGAAGACAATTCTAGCAACAAGTACTTTGCTTTTCTAACCCCTGGCCATCACTTCGAGCTTGTAGGCTGGTATGTGTGTCACATAGGTGGTTAAACATCTCTTCCTGTTGATCAGGCTTGGAAGTGTGTAAAGGCCAGGCATGACAGGACATGTTTTCTTCAGGAAATGGGACGTAGGGCCCAGTTTGCAACGGGTCCCGGCCCGCGCCTTCCAGAGCGCCAGAAGGTTGGCGGCGCCGTTGCAGGGCTCAGGGCGCCGCCTTGTGGGCGAGAGCCGCCATGACAGCGCGGGCGCCGCGCGGCGGGGCCGGCGGGCGGGAAGGGGCGGGCGGGTGTGAGGGGCGGGGCGGTTCGTGCCCAGAGCCGAGCCCACGCTGTTCCTGGGCGCATTCCTGGCTCGGTGTTGGGAGCGTGCAGGCGCTGCTCGGGCTCTGGGAGAAGCGTGCGGCCGCTGCGGGGTCCCAGCCCTCAGAGCTGGCTGCCGGCCGAGGCTGCCGTGCCAGAGCTGCCGTGCGCCGTGGCAGTGCCAGAGTCCCTGGCAGAGCCGGGCTGGCACTGCCAGCTCCTGAGGGAAGCCCTGCCATGGCCGTGCCGGGGCCGCTCGGCAGAGCCAGGCTGGCAGTGCCGACAGCTGAGGGGAGCCCGGCCATGGCAGCGCCGGGCTGGCAGTGCCGACAGCTGAGGGGAGCCCGGCCATGGCAGCGCCGGGGCCGCTCCTGCCCCGGGGCTGCCCGAAGGAGCGACCTCTGGGACCTGCCGGCAGACTGGCACTGCTTGGCCCTCTTCAGTAGATCGACGGAGTGGCAGCACAGATAGCAAAATATTAAAACATCTGATTTAAAACACCGGAGGGAAACCATTGAATTGAAAAGAAAATGAAGGTGTACCAAAATACTCAGGGCATGAATGGGAAAACTGAAAAGATACAGATTCTAATTATTTATATAATCTCAACTATATCATCAGAAACATGAGGGTGAAAATACCTTCTAAAAGTTTTGACAATAGAATGCTTCAGCTGTGTAGTTTTGCTAGTACATTAAAGTCTTAAAAAGCAGTCAGGTATTCCTTTGTCCAGTGCTATGAATTTAATAATGGGATTTGTTACATTTGTCCCTCAAATACCCCTCATAAAGAGAGTTGAGTGCTTAGATTCGATGGAAGCCATCCGTTAGTAAATGCAGTGTTGTGGTTTTTAGTAGTTCTGTAGTAAGTAGTTAGTTAAAGAAGTGATCGTTCTGCCAATGGACGCTGATCCCTGATGCGTTCGTGCTGGTTCAATGGAAAGGCAAATTTTTGGTAATAGGCTATTGGAAAACATGTCTTTTCTGCTGGTAGCAGGTACAAACACATTGCTTTTACTGGTAGAAACTGAAGCAACTTGAGATGCCTGCTCCTTCTTCTCCACCTATGTTTAAAGGAGATCCATGCAGGTTAAAACATGAACCAAACCTCGAGGCTCTGGGCCTGTCCTGCAGGCTCACCTGCCTCTCCCCACAATCAGCAGAGGAACAGCCAGAGGACACTGCAGTGTTCCTCAATGCAACAAGGGGAGGAGAAGGTGGGCAGGAGCAGGGCTCACATAGAGAGTATCAGCACCTCAAAGTGACCACATCATTCAAGGGACAGGGACTGACTGCTGACAGCTGCCCTGTGAGACAGCAAGCAGGAGGGCGCTGGTGCCAGGGAGCCAGGTGAGGGTAAAGCAGCCCTGTGACAGCCTGGCCCAGGGGCTCTTGTGGCAGCAGGCAGCGTGGGGATGAGAGCAGAGGCAGGGGGAGGCAGGAGCTGCTCGGCCGTGCCGGGGCTGGGAGCCTCCTTCCTGCCCAAGTGGGGCCCAGCTGGGCCAGGGGGCAGCTCCTGGGACAGCCGTGCCCACAATGGCCCCTGCTCTGCAAGGCCTCCAGCCCTGCCCATCAGCCAGGCAGGGACAGAGCAGCCTCGGGGCCGAAGCTGCTGCAGGCTCTGAGCCCCACAGAGCTGCTCGTGCGCGGTGCCATTGGCTCTGTCCCCTGCAGCCTGCATGCTGTGTCGCCGTGCCGAGGCTGAGCCCTGTGCCTCCCCAGGCCCTGGCCCATGCTCCTGTGCTCCTCCTGCACAGCCCAGAGCACCCACGGGCCCTGCTCAGGCCTCACGCAGACCAGAACCAGCTGGGGCTGTGACAGCTCTGCTGCTCTGGGCCCAGCCCTCGGACAAAGCACCCGCCTGTCCCTGGGCTGGGGGCAGTGCCCAGGCTGGGCTTGGCAGAGCCCGTCCGCTCCTGGAGGGCTGTGGGCACTGCTCTGGCCTGGCCTGGCCTGGCCCTGGGCTCCCTTGGCATTCCTGCTTGCCCTTGCCTCCACCAGGGATGGGCTGCAGCTCAATGGCCCCGGCCTGGCCGCACACTCAGGCCTGGAGCCTTCCCGTGGCTCCCCAGGGCACGAGAGCCTCAGCCCCAGCTCCCAAACACGGCCTAACAGGCTTTGCTGATATTGATCCCTGTCAGAGCTTTGAAAGCATTTTCAAAGTAACCTTGTCTGGCAACACTTTCAAGGAACAAACGGGACTCGCTTCTAATCGGTAAAAACTTTATTGGTTTGCTTGCACTTCCTATAGGGTATCCTAATGCTTCCTTTGGCGTTCCAGAAAATAATGAAAATCTAACAAATTCTAAAGAGAAGTTCCTGAATCCACTATGAGGAGAAGTCTCTACATTCACTATCCTTACATACAGTTAAGAAGCTGCTCCTGTAACACACAAAGATGGAGTGGTTAACCTGACTGGACCACACAACATGATGTTTTATACACACCGCTACACTACAAAACTTCTCGTCCCTGTTCATTACAAATTTGAAGCTCTTCTCGAGGTCCTGACTTAATTTTGCATGCACATTCATACCTGCAATCCCTCCCCATGCTCAGCTTTCACCTAGACTTACCAGGGAACAGATGTTCCATACTCACCTCAAGCAATAATCTACGTCTGTCTTCCTAACCCTCCTTTTCTTCACTGACTTCTACTAATCTACAAAATAACTGCGGACCCTCTGCACAAAAGAAACATCCAATTAATAGCCTAAACACGTGTGATTGTGCAGCTACTTCCAACAATCATGTCCAACACAGCACTAAAATCAGAAATCAATTCTCACACCCTTCCTATTCTCCTGCCCCCACCACACCTTGGCTCCAGCAGAAATGTTCCCTACTGCAGCCTGGTGTGCTAAGAACAATCAAAGGCAGCAGCACTTTCCCTCAACATGCTGCAATCTGAATTGCACTGAAATTGCAGCTGTTGCATTAGAAGCTCAGCACCAGCACCCCCAGAACTGAGGCCTGAGCTCTCCATTTCAACACACCCTGTAAACCAGGCTGCCTGGAAGATTGTAGGCCGGGAACTGTGTGAACACAGCAGTGCATTTCAGCAGAGTTATGGAATCAATCTCGTGGAAGGCACATCCTTTATGCTTGTCTTAAGATTCTATTCTACAAAATCTAACCAGCAATTGTTTTGGTGGCCTGTGCAGGTTTTGGGGACTGTGCATGTTTCCTTTGGATGTTGTTTTCTTTGTTTCTAAATACAAAATTCACTGCATTCAGAAGAGAAAGCCCCAGATTCATTAGGACAAAGAACCACAGGGACATATGTGGCTGACAAGAACACTCAACATTCCGAACGGTAACACCAGAAAGAGAGGAAAAAGACAAAGATGATTTAAATACCTGAAAGGATCCAAACTGTCTATGTAAGCTATCAAGTGACTAAGTTTTTGGTAAACTCTAAAAGTCCAGATTCCTATTCGGTAATTGTCTGAAAGAAAAGAAAGCCAGAAATTTGCTTGACCTTCATTTTGCCAGGACTTTCTCACAGGATTCTGCCACAACTTGGATCACAAGTGAGGGTGGCAAATTTTGACTAGAAAACTTGGATAACTAGGCAGCATTTTTTCCTCCTCACTGAATTACAGGAAGGGTTTAAAAGGAAAAAAAAATATAAAAAATGGTAAAGAAATTCTGTCATACCTATAAGGCGTTGATCGTCTTTGGAGAAGAAAAAAAAAATCTCTAGCACTTCCTGTGCGTGGTAAAAAAAAGAAAGCTAGAAAAGGAAAAAAGGGATTTGAGCATCCTAAATTGTACTATCAAATTCCATGAACACAAGTTAAACCTCTAGTGCTTCGGAGAAATGGCATCCATTGGAAAGCTTTATTCCCTAGGAACCGAATAGAGCTTTTTATTTTACAAAACCCTCTTTTAAAGAGAAAACTGACTGTGTCTTGGGCTTTTGGCCAAACTCAGTTTGGAGTTGGTCAAACCAAAATGACCCTGTTAGTTTCTTGTGCTCTACTCTTTCTTTCCATATTCACATTCACATCCAATGGGCTGCTGGGAGTTTTGACTCTGTGCAGCATGAACGGTTTTCCAAGACCACTTTCATTGCTCAGAGGTGTGCAATGTCAGTTTCCCATTCCCTGAGTGCTGCTATTAATATTCCCACAGCATCCAACTACTACAGCCATGTAGACAACAAAGACAAATGCAACTTGCATTTCTTGGTCCTGTTCCATTTCTGTCATCTCAGGCTCATCGTCACCCTCAGAACTGCTGTCCTGGAAACGTGGATCCTCTTGCCACGTGACTTTTACCGGCTTTATTGTCCCAAGCGTGTGAGGCTCTGCAATGACAACACCAATAGAGAAAAAAAGCCAAAACCAGATTATTCCTCTACCCGTCAGGAAAAATTCCTCCTTTCACGTGAAATACTTACAGTGGAGAAGAGAGATTTAGGAAGGACAGAATCTGACCCTGCCAGATTTTCTAAGCTACATTTCTGCTCCAGTATTTTCCACTTTGTTCCAGGGATCCCTTATGTATTCTTAAACATTTCTCATTGCATTCAGAAGACACTGAATACCTTCTCAGTTCAGCACAAATCTGGGGGGCTCGTTGCTTTGTGCTGTTGTGTTGGGTTTTTTAATATTTTGGAAAACTTCACGGGATTTCTTTTCTCTCCTACATGACTGGGACTCGAGTTAATGTTGTTTCATCCTCATTTCAGACGGCCCCAATTTACCTAAGGTTAGGACACCCCAATGATCATGTGTCATTCCATTTCCATTTTCTAAAGGTCCAAGAGTAGAATTCAGTAACAAACAGAATGTTCATGGATCTTGGGGCCAGCTCTCGGACTTTGCTCCTCCCTCTACATTAGCGCACATTTCCTTAAAAGCCTTGTGAGGTCCTATGAAACTTGATATGACTGGTGTGTCACCTTTTTCCCTGTTTGAGGAATTCAGGGCATGAGAACAAGCTTTTTCACCACTCAGCCAAAACCCCAATGCCTTCTCAAAGCATGCCTTTCAGAATTCCTGAGATGCAAGCATGAGGCACCTCTCATTAATCTACCACAGCCCCGGCAAGCAGAAATGAAGATCAAAATGCTTCTGCCTAATTACTGACTTCTGTTGCTGAAAATCCCCTGCATCCTGACCTTCTTTACACCATATTGCCCTACAGTGCCTGCCAGAAGCTCTTCCTTAGCAATGGCACTGTTAGAAGGGTTCTGCTGTTACCTTCTTTGATGCCCAACTCCTCTGTGCCTCCAAAGAAGGAAAACTTGAAAGAACTCGTCTCCTGAGTTGCGTCGTCCTCAGGCAAAGGTCCCAAATGGTCGTCTGGGGCAGAGTCCTGTGCATCCTCTTTGTCCCAGGGTATTTCCTCAGTCAGTTCTGGTTTGTTCTTCGAAGGTCTTTCAAAGAACAAACCTGAATAGACGGAGGAAATACCGTCTATTCTGGTTTCTTCCTTGAAAGGCCTCTTTCAAATCCGCAGCAATGCTGTAGAAGTTGTCTTCAGACACTTGAGGCAGTGTCTCACTCTCTTTCTTCTTTTTTTGGCTTTACTGAAATGAGATTGTTCAAGGATAGCAACACAGCACACGTCCTTTTCAGACACAGCTTCCCTAAGAGCCACCTTGCTCTGAATGTCTCCCTAAGCATATCCAAGCCCATTAAGGAGTGCTTCATTATCAAGGGTAAGCACTGGGGAGACATCTGAGGTTGGAGTGTAAAGGCAGGACCAAGAGTCCTTTTTAATTAGCCACATCCTTAAGTGACTTTTCACTGGCTACACGGTTACACAGAAATCAAGGTATTTAGCACAGACTTCTTCCTGCCAGTAGAAACATCAAGAGCTAATCGGGTTTGCTCACAGAGCTGCACAGCTCAGGGTCCCTGCACTGACCGTTCTCACCTTCACTTCCGGCAAGGAACACACGGCCTAGAAAGAAAAGATGATGGCGCTATGTGCTGCTGTTGGAGGTCCCAGTTGAGGTCCGACGTCGCTGGTGGGAGCGGCTGCTCCTGCGCGATGTCCCCGACCACGTCCCCCTACGCCTGGGCCTCTCAGCACTGGCTGCTGTCCTCCTGCTCCTGTCCTGGCGACTCCTGGACCGCAGAGTTTGAGTCGAGGCCCGGCGCTGCTGGCGGGAGCGGCTGCGTCTGGGGGGCGTCCCCGATGATGTGTCCCTTCGCCTGGGCCTCTCAGCCCTTGGCCTTGTCCTGCTGCTGCTGCCACGGCGACTCCTGGAGCGGACAGGTGGACTCTGGGCCCAGCCTTGCTGGCGGGAGCGCCTGCGTCTGGAGGATGGCCCTGGCCATGTCCCCCTACGCCTGGGCCTCTCAGACCTTGGCCCTGTCCCACTGCTCCTGTCACAGACACTCCTGGAGCGGACAGGTGGACTCTGGGCCCAGCCTTGCTGGCGGGAGCGCCTGCGTCTGGGGGATGGCCCTGACCATGTCTCCCTTCGCCTGGGCCTCTCAGTCCTTGGCCCTGTCCCACTGCTCCTGTCACAGACACTCCTGGAGCGGACAGGTGGACTCTGGGCCCAGCCCTGCTGGCGGGAGCACCTGCGTCTGGGGGATGTCGGTGATGGTGTCTCCCTCCGCCTGGGCCTCTCAGTCCTTGGCCCTGTCCCACTGCTCCTGTCACAGACACTCCTGGAGCGGACAGGTGGACTCTGGGCCCAGCCCTGCTGGCGGGAGCACCTGCGTCTGGGGGATGTCGGTGATGGTGTCTCCCTCCGCCTGGGCCTCTCAGCCCTTGGCCCTGTCCCACTGCTCCTGTCACGGCAACTCCTGGACCGGACAGGTGGACTCTGGGCACGACTTTGCCGGCGAGAGCAGCTTCGCCTGCGGCTGGGCCCAGCATGTCTGGAACGGACCCTGTCCTCAGGGTCCGGGGACGTGCTGCGTGTTGCCCTTGATCTGCTGATGCTGCTGGTGTCCAGTGAGGAAGATGGCAGCGCCTGCTGCCATGCTGCGTGGTGGGGCCTGCTGTGGCTGCCCGTCTCTGGAGATGGAGACGGGGCAACAAGCACCAATGGCACAGGGCTGTGGGAGCTGGGGCTGATGGCCTCAGATTCTGACCAGCCACGAGCAGGTTGTCGTCCTGACTGTCTGGCTGGCCTGGGGCCATTGAGCTCTGTCTCATCCCGGGCGGCTGTAAGGGCAAGCAGGAATGTCAAAGATCGCCCAGGCCCCGGCCAGGCCAGGCCAGAGCAGTGCCCCCAGCCCTCCAGCAGTGGATGCTTTGCTCTGCCAAGCCCGGCCTGGGCACTGCCCCCAGCCCAGGGACACCGGGGACTTTGACTCATACATGTTCCAAGCCCAGCACAGCTGTCACACTCCCATCTCTGTGTGCTGTTCGTCAGGCCAGAGCAGCGCCTGTGTGTGCCCTCAGCAGCACAGGAGGAGCACAGGAGCAATTGCCAGGGCCTGGGGAGGCAAACAGGCTCATAGCACAGAGAACAAAGTGTACCAGCACGTGGTTGTCTGGCCAAGCGCTACTGGTTCTTCCCGCTTTGAGCCCTCGCCGAGACACAGGTTCCCTGCAGAGCCCCAGGTGCAGCTTCCCAACTTACCCCTGTTCCTCTGCCTCCTCCCTGCCCCCAGGGTAAAGGCAATCCCTGGCGTTGCACTGGCCGTGCCTCACTCCTAGATCTGCGAAGGCATCGTTGTCCTCCCATGTTGGGTCTCTGATGGAGAAAGGAAGAGATGATGAATTTCTGCTGCTCTCCCTCACGGAGGTCCAGGGTGCCTCAGCTCTTTCTCCAGAGCTTTTCCAAGTTGGTGGTGAAGCTGAAGCCCAGACTGACGGGACAGGGCAGGACCAGGGATCCTGGGGCAGGGCCTGGCACAGCACAGCACTTGCACCCTCCTGCCTGTTGGGCCAGGCAGAAGGACACCAACCTGAAGGGGACTCGGATCCCCATGATGAACATTTCAATAGGGAATTCCCTGCTGTCTCTGCACAGGGGGCACTGGAAATACAAAGCACCAGCGCACAAGGCCTGTCCCTGCAGGGCAAACAGAGGCAGGGTGAGCGAGGCCCTGCTGCTGCTGCTGAGCACCTGCTGTGCCCCAGGGCTGAGGGGAGGGCTCCTACCTGGATGCAGTCCCTGTGGAACCAGGCCCTTTTGCACGTTGGGCACACCAGGGTTGTGAAGGTCTTTCTGTCCTCCACAGGCTCCAGGCAGATGAGGCAAACGGTGTCCGGCTCAGGAGTCGCCTCCACCAGCTGCTCTGGACGGTGCTCAGGGCAGAAGGACCTGGAGGAAAATGGATGGGGAAAGTGAGAAATGCTGGATCATTCCCCAGGGGTGGCCATAAAGAGAGATGAGGTACCTGAACGGAGTAATGTATACATTGACACAGCCGCCCTCCTTGGCACAGGGCAGGTGGAACCATCTGTCACAGTCCTCCGTGCAGCACATGATGGTTGCCCCGCTCTGGCCGCAGACGCAGCAGTGCTGGAAAGAGCCAAGCAGCCGCATCAGCAGCAGCAGAAGCAGCCTCGAGGCCTCCCCGGGCAGCTGCAGGGCTCCGGGCAGGGCACAGGACGTGGCCGCTGCCAGCTCCCAGCCCACAGAGCCGCCTGCTGGAGGAGGGAGGCTCCTGTGCCAGGGCCTCTGTGCCACAGCTGCTGGGAGCCAGACTTTGTCCCGGCTGCTGGGCCAGCCTTTCTTTCCTGCTGTCTGGGCTAAGCTATGGCAAACCTCGCCAGGCACAAAGCTCCCTGCTCTTGTCAGGCTCTCACCTTCTGTGCTGCCCGCCGCACTGCAATTAGCAGATCTCGTGGGAGAAAGTCCATCACTCCAACGTGGCGTTTCTCTTGCCGAAATAGAAGACTGGCAAAGAGCTGCAGGCAAGGGGAGGAGCTGATGAGGAGAGGGTGGCAGGAGCTGCCCATTGCAAAGGTGGAGGGAGCACCCGGAGCCACTCACCAGGCAGAACACGTGGGCACAGAGCCCACCCTTCTGCAGTTTGTCACCGCACATGTCCGGGTCAGCCTCGGCACGGCGACACAGCATGCAGGCTGCAGGGGACAGAGCCAATGGCATGGGGCACGAGCAGCTCTGCGGGGCTCAGAGCCTGCAGCAGCATCAGCCCCGAGGCTGCTCTGTCCCTGCCTGGCTGATGGGCAGGGCTGGAGGCCTTGCAGAGCAGGGGCCATTGTGGGCACGGCTGTCCCAGGAGCTGCCCCCTGGCCCAGCTGGGCCCCACTTGGGCAGGAAGGAGGCTCCCAGCCCCGGCATGGCCGAGCAGCTCCTGCCTCCCCCTGCCTCTGCTCTCATCCCCATGCTGCCTGCTGCCACAAGAGCCCCTGGGCCAGGGGCTGTCACAGGGCTGCTTTGCCCTCACCTGGCTCCCTGGCACCAGGGCCCTCCTGCTTGCTCTCAGACATGGCGGCTGTCTCTCCCGCGTCGCAGTCCTCGAGGGACGTTGTCGCTGCGAGGTGCAGATACTCTCTTTCTAGGGGAGAAAGAAGGGGGGGGAGTTTGCAGAACAGGCCCAGAACCACGAGGCTCTACTCCCTGCTCAGGCCTGCGTGAGCCCTGCTCCTGTCCGCTTTCTCCTCCCGTCGTCGTGCTGAGGAACACCGCAGTGTCCTGGCTGTTCCTCCGCTGATTCTGGGAAGGGAGAGGCAGGTGAGGCTGCAGCACAGGCCCAGAGCCCCGAGGTGTGGGGCCCCTCTGGTCCCTGGGCAGCCACGTCCCCACCCTACCTTCTCCTCCCGGTGTCAGGTCGCACTGACGCTCGACCTGATCCCAGCGTCCCCTTTTGTGGCCTTGGTGACACAGGTCACAATGGCCACTCTGACGTCAGAGCCGTGTACCCAAAATCGGGGCAGCCATGGCCTCAGATCCCTGGCAACCACTTGTGGCGGCCCCCTCGGGCACCGAGCTTCTGAGATGGGTCCGAGCGTTTGCTCAGGGTGGAAGCACGGCCGGGAATCCGGCAGCAAGTGCAGGGTCAAATGCCAGGCCCAGGGGCAGCCAGCCAGGGTGGCACTGTGGGCAGGGAGGTGCTGTTCAGGCACTGCCACGCCAGGGCTCTGGCCCCGGCCAAGGGCAATCTCTGCTCCTGCCCCTGGCAGGCGGTGGCCCAGAGAGCCCGTGCGGAGTCAGCTGCACTGCAGGGATTCAAACCCTGCTCTAGGTGAACTGATGTTTTCCTCAACACCTGTCTGCAGAAAACTAAGATGAACCTGATTTGATGCTGCTGCTGATCACCCTTGGGTACTGGAGATAAACCTGGACACCACCACAGCTGCCTCCAGACCTCAGTTATCTGGCATCCTATGAACTAACAACTTTCACATTTCATATAAATGGAAAAATTAGTATTAAGCTTCTGAAAAAGGTCATCTTTTATACTGACTCAGTGGAAAGACACAAAATGCACTGAGAATTTTCTGTGTACATTTGACAGGAGAGCTTGCAACTGTCCTCCACTCAAGTCAAATACAGGAGGATGCTTTTCCTACATTATATAAACTTTGCCAGTTTGGTCCGTGCTTTCCTACTAGAAAATACATTGGAAAAATTCAGCAAGAGAAGCACAAACAATTCTTGTCAGTTTTTCTCTTTCGTGTCTTTGCAAACATGCTCCTGGAAATCCAGATCCATGACTTCTAGAACAATCAGTGGCATCTCTGGGAAGCAGGGCAGGGGCTGACAGGCAGGCACACCCTGCAGCTGCCTGATGCTGGGGCAGCAGGAGTTTGTCCATTTTCCTGTCTCCATGGCAGAGCCACCTTGGCTGGGAAACGATCCCTTCACTGCTCTAGGAGGGAGGCACAGCCAGTGCAATGCCAGGGAGTGCCTTTACCCTGGAGGCAGGGAGGAGGCAGAGGGGGAAGTTGGGAAGCTGCACCCGGGGCTCTGCAGGGCTCCCGGCCAGGGCTCGAAGCACAAGGAGCCAGAAGAGCTTGGCTGGACAATCCTGAGCTCTGGACACCTTGTCCTCAGCACCAGGAACCCGTTTGCTTCTCCAGGCCCTGGGCACTGCTCCTGTGCTGCTCATGCAAGTTACACACAGACACAGAGCTACCTGCTCTGTCGCAACCCTCTTCAGCACTGGACAGCACAACACAGTAACATGTTCTCTTCAGTACATGGTCTAATTATTAATAGTCCTGCAAAGACTCTCATTCAAAGCATACACACACAAAAACCCAAGCCCTGGTACAGACCTTGCATCAAGCCATGGTACAGACCTTGCATCAACATAAAATGCCAGTTGCTGTTCAGAAACACAGGGCAGCATTTTGGCCAATGCTTTTTCCTGCAAGATCTTTCAAAAGATTGCAAAAGTGACTTTGTTTGGCAACTTCTTCAAGGAACAAACAGGAGAGGCTGCTGAGTTTTTAAAGATTTATTGATTTGCTTTCACTTCCCTTTCTTTGGCATCCTTACACTTATCCCTGCATTCCAGAAAACTGTGAAAATCCAAAAAACTACCAGGGGAAGTTTCTGAATTCTTTCATATTTCTCTCAAAGACTTTCTTGACGTACATACAAGGGACTGGTCGGATAACATACAGAGAAGCAGTGGTTTCCCTCACTGGATATTACAAGACAATGTTATAGACTCCACGTTACTAAAACACTTGTGTTGCCTGGTCATTACAAAGCCTGAAGCTCTTCTAGAGGCTTTTCCCAGTGCAACTTCATTAGGTTCCTCTCTGCTCAACTCTCGAGCCTGTCCAGGTCTCACTGAAGGGCAGCAGAGCCTTGTGGTGCCTCAGGCCCTGCTCCCAGTTCTGTCCCATCAGCAAATGCTGAGGGAGCGCTCCGTCCCTTCTGCCAGGACCCTGGGGAATAAGGCAAACAAGGCTGGACCCAGCACGGCCCCCTGAGATCACAGCTACCTGAGTTTGGAGCTCCCCTGTCCACTTCTCTGCCCCACTGTCCCTGAGCTGCCTCAGGGGCCTGTTATGGGAGGCAGGGACAAAGCCTTGCTGAAGTCCCAGCTGACAACAACCACTGCTCTCCCCTCACAAGCCCAACCAGGCACTGCAGCACAGGTGCCTATGGGATTGGTCAAGCATGGTTTCCATTCCTGTTATTCCACAGGCTTAGAGATGGCATCCAAGAGGAGCTGTTCTGTCTCCTTTCTGGGGATGGAGCTGAGGCTGATGGGCCTGCAGTTTCCTGGCTCCTTCTTGGTGCCCTTTTGCAAGACTGCAGTGATGTTGGCTTTCCTCCACTGCTCATGGCTCTCTCCGGGGCTGTCTCCTTCCCTGACCTGCTGGCAGAGCGCCCTGTGCCAGAGGCAGGAGCAGAGATTTCCCTTGGCCCCAAAAGGGAAGGCTGGGCTCAGGCCGAGTGTCAGTGCGACCTGACAACGGGAGGAGAAGGCGGGAAGGAGCAGGGCTGACACAGGGCTGAGCAGGGAGTAGAGCCCTCGTGTCTCTGGGCCTACTCTGCAAGCTCCCTGGCCTGTACTTTCTCCACAGAGAGAGAGCAACAGCACCTCGAAGTGAGCAGGAAACCCGGCCATGGAGCGGGGCTGGGGCTGTCAGCCCTCAGGGACACCGGCCATGGAGCGGGACTGGGGCCGTGACACCTCAGGGACACCGGCCATGGAGCGGGGCTGGGGCCGTGGCACCTCAGGGAACTCACCATGGCAGCCACATCCCGAGATTTTGAAGTACTTGTTTCTTGGTTTAATGCCCTTCCAAGATCAATCAAGCATCTTTGCAAATGAGCAGGACATACAAGGGTATTTAAAATTGAGTCTGATCCAATCATCAAAGACAATGGATGTTACCTCTAAACTTACCTTTTCATGATTGTCAAACAATATGGAACTTTTCTTATGTCTGGCTTAAAATATCCAGAATGCAAAATTCATTCTCAAGACAGGAAAAAAGAAAACAATGAAAATAGGATATAGGCAGTCTTCAAAAGGCCCAGAGAAGAAAATAAACATTAGAAAACCTTAGAAAAATTAGGTTTTCTTCTTCATCTTCTCAGTATGTGTTGTTTGAACATTGGTTGTCTTACTTGTCCCTCGCAAAACAAGGCATGTTACAGCTTTATTGTCTCAGTGCTGCATTTCCCCAATCGCTGACTTGCCATTTAGGCTCTGCTTTATTGGAAATATACAACAAGGGACTCTCTATGGAAGAGAGTTGCACAAGCCTCCGGATTCCTGACTGTTCACCTCTGCCAATGCTCACAGTGTTCTCCTAACACACCTGAGCTTCCTGTCTTTCAGAGAGAGAAAGATTCAGCTAAAGTCAAGCAAACAGGGCAAGGCAGATGGAAACCTTCCCTTGAGATGCTTTTGGGAAGGCCTGCAAGCACCCTGCCTTCCCTTGGAACAGAGGTGGTCACCATGCATGGTGTTGCCTGACTTGCCCGAGGTGCCCCTCTATTCCAGAAGGACTTTTGCCCGCTTCATCACTTGCCTGTCCCTCCAGTTCCAGGGCCTCAAACCTGCTCAGTAAGGCACTAAACCTTTTAGTCAGCAGTAGGTTTTCAGAATAAGGCACTGACCGTGGCTCGAACTAGTTTTTTTAGTCAGGTTGACAATATATTTTGAGAAGAAGAAGGAGCAGAGAAGGTGTGGAAAATGCATATTATATGATTGGCTTTTCGCAAATATTAAAATTAATACTATATGTGTTATGTTGGAAAGTTATGTTGTATTCATCCTTTTTTGTAGTGCTATCCTAAACTTTTAAAGTAGTCTGGTGAATATAGTTTTAGGCTACAGAAACTCTGTGATGTAAGATACTTTTTCTAAATAGCTCATGGAGAGATAACAGTAACAAGACATCAAAACTCTGAGAAAAGAAATATTGCCTCCTTATTGGGAAGAACCAGACTTTGAGGGACCAAGACAATTGATTTACAAGATGAAGGAGGGGTTGACAAGAACAAGAAAACACCCATTGTTTGAAAAGAATTTTGGCATCATGTATGAGATATA
This sequence comes from Melospiza melodia melodia, assembly GCF_035770615.1. NCBI lineage: Eukaryota > Metazoa > Chordata > Aves > Passeriformes > Passerellidae > Melospiza > Melospiza melodia. The sequence continues at coordinate 6,126,592 of NC_086203.1, read as the reverse complement.
TGAATATGCAACAGGCTATTACTTTTAAGCGTTAATCCTTTGTTAGCAAAGTGGTGTCTTCTGAGGCAGAGCAGAGCACCCAGACATCTGCAATTCTTTGCTTTTTTAATTGCCCTTTATTGTCCTACCTCTAATTGTCCAAATTATTTTTTCTCTAATTTTTATTCTTATTTTTATAACTAATTTATTACTATTAAACTTTTAAAATTTTAAAGCAAGTGAAATTCTGCATCCTTTGTGTCCACTATCAGTGGGCATCCTTCTTCCCAAGCTTTGTCAACCTCCCTCTGGGTTTGAGATCAGTGAAACGTGCCCAGCCTGGAGTCTTGGAAGACAATTCTAGCAACAAGTACTTTGCTTTTCTAACCCCTGGCCATCACTTCGAGCTTGTAGGCTGGTATGTGTGTCACATAGGTGGTTAAACATCTCTTCCTGTTGATCAGGCTTGGAAGTGTGTAAAGGCCAGGCATGACAGGACATGTTTTCTTCAGGAAATGGGACGTAGGGCCCAGTTTGCAACGGGTCCCGGCCCGCGCCTTCCAGAGCGCCAGAAGGTTGGCGGCGCCGTTGCAGGGCTCAGGGCGCCGCCTTGTGGGCGAGAGCCGCCATGACAGCGCGGGCGCCGCGCGGCGGGGCCGGCGGGCGGGAAGGGGCGGGCGGGTGTGAGGGGCGGGGCGGTTCGTGCCCAGAGCCGAGCCCACGCTGTTCCTGGGCGCATTCCCGGCTCGGTGTTGGGAGCGTGCAGGCGCTGCTCGGGCTCTGGGAGAAGCGTGCGGCCGCTGCGGGGTCCCAGCCCTCAGAGCTGGCTGCCGGCCGAGGCTGCCATGCCAGAGCTGCCGTGCGCCGTGGCAGTGCCAGAGTCCCTGGCAGAGCCGGGCTGGCACTGCCAGCTCCTGAGGGAAGCCCTGCCATGGCCGTGCCGGGGCCGCTCGGCAGAGCCAGGCTGGCAGTGCCGACAGCTGAGGGGAGCCCGGCCATGGCAGCGCCGGGCTGGCAGTGCCGACAGCTGAGGGGAGCCCGGCCATGGCAGCGCCGGGGCCGCTCCTGCCCCGGGGCTGCCCGAAGGAGCGACCTCTGGGACCTGCCGGCAGACTGGCACTGCTTGGCCCTCTTCAGTAGATCGACGGAGTGGCAGCACAGATAGCAAAATATTAAAACATCTGATTTAAAACACCGGAGGGAAACCATTGAATTGAAAAGAAAATGAAGGTGTACCAAAATACTCAGGGCATGAATGGGAAAACTGAAAAGATACAGATTCTAATTATTTATATAATCTCAACTATATCATCAGAAACATGAGGGTGAAAATACCTTCTAAAAGTTTTGACAATAGAATGCTTCAGCTGTGTAGTTTTGCTAGTACATTAAAGTCTTAAAAAGCAGTCAGGTATTCCTTTGTCCAGTGCTATGAATTTAATAATGGGATTTGTTACATTTGTCCCTCAAATACCCCTCATAAAGAGAGTTGAGTGCTTAGATTCGATGGAAGCCATCCGTTAGTAAATGCAGTGTTGTGGTTTTTAGTAGTTCTGTAGTAAGTAGTTAGTTAAAGAAGTGATCGTTCTGCCAATGGACGCTGATCCCTGATGCGTTCGTGCTGGTTCAATGGAAAGGCAAATTTTTGGTAATAGGCTATTGGAAAACATGTCTTTTCTGCTGGTAGCAGGTACAAACACATTGCTTTTACTGGTAGAAACTGAAGCAACTTGAGATGCCTGCTCCTTCTTCTCCACCTATGTTTAAAGGAGATCCATGCAGGTTAAAACATGAACCAAACCTCGAGGCTCTGGGCCTGTCCTGCAGGCTCACCTGCCTCTCCCCACAATCAGCAGAGGAACAGCCAGAGGACCCTGCAGTGTTCCTCAATGCAACAAGGGGAGGAGAAGGTGGGCAGGAGCAGGGCTCACATAGAGAGTATCAGCACCTCAAAGTGACCACATCATTCAAGGGACAGGGACTGACTGCTGACAGCTGCCCTGTGAGACAGCAAGCAGGAGGGCGCTGGTGCCAGGGAGCCAGGTGAGGGTAAAGCAGCCCTGTGACAGCCTGGCCCAGGGGCTCTTGTGGCAGCAGGCAGCGTGGGGATGAGAGCAGAGGCAGGGGGAGGCAGGAGCTGCTCGGCCGTGCCGGGGCTGGGAGCCTCCTTCCTGCCCAAGTGGGGCCCAGCTGGGCCAGGGGGCAGCTCCTGGGACAGCCGTGCCCACAATGGCCCCTGCTCTGCAAGGCCTCCAGCCCTGCCCATCAGCCAGGCAGGGACAGAGCAGCCTCGGGGCCGAAGCTGCTGCAGGCTCTGAGCCCCACAGAGCTGCTCGTGCGCGGTGCCATTGGCTCTGTCCCCTGCAGCCTGCATGCTGTGTCGCCGTGCCGAGGCTGAGCCCTGTGCCTCCCCAGGCCCTGGCCCATGCTCCTGTGCTCCTCCTGCACAGCCCAGAGCACCCACGGGCCCTGCTCAGGCCTCACGCAGACCAGAACCAGCTGGGGCTGTGACAGCTCTGCTGCCCTGGGCCCAGCCCTCGGACAAAGCACCCGCCTGTCCCTGGGCTGGGGGCAGTGCCCAGGCTGGGCTTGGCAGAGCCCGTCCGCTCCTGGAGGGCTGTGGGCACTGCTCTGGCCTGGCCTGGCCTGGCCCTGGGCTCCCTTGGCATTCCTGCTTGCCCTTGCCTCCACCAGGGATGGGCTGCAGCTCAATGGCCCCGGCCTGGCCGCACACTCAGGCCTGGAGCCTTCCCGTGGCTCCCCAGGGCACGAGAGCCTCAGCCCCAGCTCCCAAACACGGCCTAACAGGCTTTGCTGATATTGATCCCTGTCAGAGCTTTGAAAGCATTTTCAAAGTAACCTTGTCTGGCAACACTTTCAAGGAACAAACGGGACTCGCTTCTAATCGGTAAAAACTTTATTGGTTTGCTTGCACTTCCTATAGGGTATCCTAATTCTTCCTTTGGCGTTCCAGAAAATAATGAAAATCTAACAAATTCTAAAGAGAAGTTCCTGAATCCACTATGAGGAGAAGTCTCTACATTCACTATCCTTACATACAGTTAAGAAGCTGCTCCTGTAACACACAAAGATGGAGTGGTTAACCTGACTGGACCACACAACATGATGTTTTATACACACCGCTACACTACAAAACTTCTCGTCCCTGTTCATTACAAATTTGAAGCTCTTCTCGAGGTCCTGACTTAATTTTGCATGCACATTCATACCTGCAATCCCTCCCCATGCTCAGCTTTCACCTAGACTTACCAGGGAACAGATGTTCCATACTCACCTCAAGCAATAATCTACGTCTGTCTTCCTAACCCTCCTTTTCTTCACTGACTTCTACTAATCTACAAAATAACTGCGGACCCTCTGCACAAAAGAAACATCCAATTAATAGCCTAAACACGTGTGATTGTGCAGCTACTTCCAACAATCATGTCCAACACAGCACTAAAATCAGAAATCAATTCTCACACCCTTCCTATTCTCCTGCCCCCACCACACCTTGGCTCCAGCAGAAATGTTCCCTACTGCAGCCTGGTGTGCTAAGAACAATCAAAGGCAGCAGCACTTTCCCTCAACATGCTGCAATCTGAATTGCACTGAAATTGCAGCTGTTGCATTAGAAGCTCAGCACCAGCACCCCCAGAACTGAGGCCTGAGCTCTCCATTTCAACACACCCTGTAAACCAGGCTGCCTGGAAGATTGTAGGCCGGGAACTGTGTGAACACAGCAGTGCATTTCAGCAGAGTTATGGAATCAATCTCGTGGAAGGCACATCCTTTATGCTTGTCTTAAGATTCTATTCTACAAAATCTAACCAGCAATTGTTTTGGTGGCCTGTGCAGGTTTTGGGGACTGTGCATGTTTCCTTTGGATGTTGTTTTCTTTGTTTCTAAATACAAAATTCACTGCATTCAGAAGAGAAAGCCCCAGATTCATTAGGACAAAGAACCACAGGGACATATGTGGCTGACAAGAACACTCAACATTCCGAACGGTAACACCAGAAAGAGAGGAAAAAGACAAAGATGATTTAAATACCTGAAAGGATCCAAACTGTCTATGTAAGCTATCAAGTGACTAAGTTTTTGGTAAACTCTAAAAGTCCAGATTCCTATTCGGTAATTGTCTGAAAGAAAAGAAAGCCAGAAATTTGCTTGACCTTCATTTTGCCAGGACTTTCTCACAGGATTCTGCCACAACTTGGATCACAAGTGAGGGTGGCAAATTTTGACTAGAAAACTTGGATAACTAGGCAGCATTTTTTCCTCCTCACTGAATTACAGGAAGGGTTTAAAAGGAAAAAAAAATATAAAAAATGGTAAAGAAATTCTGTCATACCTATAAGGCGTTGATCGTCTTTGGAGAAGAAAAAAAAAATCTCTAGCACTTCCTGTGCGTGGTAAAAAAAAGAAAGCTAGAAAAGGAAAAAAGGGATTTGAGCATCCTAAATTGTACTATCAAATTCCATGAACACAAGTTAAACCTCTAGTGCTTCGGAGAAATGGCATCCATTGGAAAGCTTTATTCCCTAGGAACCGAATAGAGCTTTTTATTTTACAAAACCCTCTTTTAAAGAGAAAACTGACTGTGTCTTGGGCTTTTGGCCAAACTCAGTTTGGAGTTGGTCAAACCAAAATGACCCTGTTAGTTTCTTGTGCTCTACTCTTTCTTTCCATATTCACATTCACATCCAATGGGCTGCTGGGAGTTTTGACTCTGTGCAGCATGAACGGTTTTCCAAGACCACTTTCATTGCTCAGAGGTGTGCAATGTCAGTTTCCCATTCCCTGAGTGCTGCTATTAATATTCCCACAGCATCCAACTACTACAGCCATGTAGACAACAAAGACAAATGCAACTTGCATTTCTTGGTCCTGTTCCATTTCTGTCATCTCAGGCTCATCGTCACCCTCAGAACTGCTGTCCTGGAAACGTGGATCCTCTTGCCACGTGACTTTTACCGGCTTTATTGTCCCAAGCGTGTGAGGCTCTGCAATGACAACACCAATAGAGAAAAAAAGCCAAAACCAGATTATTCCTCTACCCGTCAGGAAAAATTCCTCCTTTCACGTGAAATACTTACAGTGGAGAAGAGAGATTTAGGAAGGACAGAATCTGACCCTGCCAGATTTTCTAAGCTACATTTCTGCTCCAGTATTTTCCACTTTGTTCCAGGGATCCCTTATGTATTCTTAAACATTTCTCATTGCATTCAGAAGACACTGAATACCTTCTCAGTTCAGCACAAATCTGGGGGGCTCGTTGCTTTGTGCTGTTGTGTTGGGTTTTTTAATATTTTGGAAAACTTCACGGGATTTCTTTTCTCTCCTACATGACTGGGACTCGAGTTAATGTTGTTTCATCCTCATTTCAGACGGCCCCAATTTACCTAAGGTTAGGACACCCCAATGATCATGTGTCATTCCATTTCCATTTTCTAAAGGTCCAAGAGTAGAATTCAGTAACAAACAGAATGTTCATGGATCTTGGGGCCAGCTCTCGGACTTTGCTCCTCCCTCTACATTAGCGCACATTTCCTTAAAAGCCTTGTGAGGTCCTATGAAACTTGATATGACTGGTGTGTCACCTTTTTCCCTGTTTGAGGAATTCAGGGCATGAGAACAAGCTTTTTCACCACTCAGCCAAAACCCCAATGCCTTCTCAAAGCATGCCTTTCAGAATTCCTGAGATGCAAGCATGAGGCACCTCTCATTAATCTACCACAGCCCCGGCAAGCAGAAATGAAGATCAAAATGCTTCTGCCTAATTACTGACTTCTGTTGCTGAAAATCCCCTGCATCCTGACCTTCTTTACACCATATTGCCCTACAGTGCCTGCCAGAAGCTCTTCCTTAGCAATGGCACTGTTAGAAGGGTTCTGCTGTTACCTTCTTTGATGCCCAACTCCTCTGTGCCTCCAAAGAAGGAAAACTTGAAAGAACTCGTCTCCTGAGTTGCGTCGTCCTCAGGCAAAGGTCCCAAATGGTCGTCTGGGGCAGAGTCCTGTGCATCCTCTTTGTCCCAGGGTATTTCCTCAGTCAGTTCTGGTTTGTTCTTCGAAGGTCTTTCAAAGAACAAACCTGAATAGACGGAGGAAATACCGTCTATTCTGGTTTCTTCCTTGAAAGGCCTCTTTCAAATCCGCAGCAATGCTGTAGAAGTTGTCTTCAGACACTTGAGGCAGTGTCTCACTCTCTTTCTTCTTTTTTTGGCTTTACTGAAATGAGATTGTTCAAGGATAGCAACACAGCACACGTCCTTTTCAGACACAGCTTCCCTAAGAGCCACCTTGCTCTGAATGTCTCCCTAAGCATATCCAAGCCCATTAAGGAGTGCTTCATTATCAAGGGTAAGCACTGGGGAGACATCTGAGGTTGGAGTGTAAAGGCAGGACCAAGAGTCCTTTTTAATTAGCCACATCCTTAAGTGACTTTTCACTGGCTACACGGTTACACAGAAATCAAGGTATTTAGCACAGACTTCTTCCTGCCAGTAGAAACATCAAGAGCTAATCGGGTTTGCTCACAGAGCTGCACAGCTCAGGGTCCCTGCACTGACCGTTCTCACCTTCACTTCCGGCAAGGAACACACGGCCTAGAAAGAAAAGATGATGGCGCTATGTGCTGCTGTTGGAGGTCCCAGTTGAGGTCCGACGTCGCTGGTGGGAGCGGCTGCTCCTGCGCGATGTCCCCGACCACGTCCCCCTACGCCTGGGCCTCTCAGCACTGGCTGCTGTCCTCCTGCTCCTGTCCTGGCGACTCCTGGACCGCAGAGTTTGAGTCGAGGCCCGGCGCTGCTGGCGGGAGCGGCTGCGTCTGGGGGGCGTCCCCGATGATGTGTCCCTTCGCCTGGGCCTCTCAGCCCTTGGCCTTGTCCTGCTGCTGCTGCCACGGCGACTCCTGGAGCGGACAGGTGGACTCTGGGCCCAGCCTTGCTGGCGGGAGCGCCTGCGTCTGGAGGATGGCCCTGGCCATGTCCCCCTACGCCTGGGCCTCTCAGACCTTGGCCCTGTCCCACTGCTCCTGTCACAGACACTCCTGGAGCGGACAGGTGGACTCTGGGCCCAGCCTTGCTGGCGGGAGCGCCTGCGTCTGGGGGATGGCCCTGACCATGTCTCCCTTCGCCTGGGCCTCTCAGTCCTTGGCCCTGTCCCACTGCTCCTGTCACAGACACTCCTGGAGCGGACAGGTGGACTCTGGGCCCAGCCCTGCTGGCGGGAGCACCTGCGTCTGGGGGATGTCGGTGATGGTGTCTCCCTCCGCCTGGGCCTCTCAGCCCTTGGCCCTGTCCCACTGCTCCTGTCACGGCAACTCCTGGACCGGACAGGTGGACTCTGGGCACGACTTTGCCGGCGAGAGCAGCTTCGCCTGCGGCTGGGCCCAGCATGTCTGGAACGGACCCTGTCCTCAGGGTCCGGGGACGTGCTGCGTGTTGCCCTTGATCTGCTGATGCTGCTGTTGTCCAGTGAGGAAGATGGCAGCGCCTGCTGCCATGCTGCGTGGTGGGGCCTGCTGTGGCTGCCCGTCTCTGGAGATGGAGACGGGGCAACAAGCACCAATGGCACAGGGCTGTGGGAGCTGGGGCTGATGGCCTCAGATTCTGACCAGCCACGAGCAGGTTGTCGTCCTGACTGTCTGGCTGGCCTGGGGCCATTGAGCTCTGTCTCATCCCGGGCGGCTGTAAGGGCAAGCAGGAATGTCAAAGATCGCCCAGGCCCCGGCCAGGCCAGGCCAGAGCAGTGCCCCCAGCCCTCCAGCAGTGGATGCTTTGCTCTGCCAAGCCCGGCCTGGGCACTGCCCCCAGCCCAGGGACACCGGGGACTTTGACTCATACATGTTCCAAGCCCAGCACAGCTGTCACACTCCCATCTCTGTGTGCTGTTCGTCAGGCCAGAGCAGCGCCTGTGTGTGCCCTCAGCAGCACAGGAGGAGCACAGGAGCAATTGCCAGGGCCTGGGGAGGCAAACAGGCTCATAGCACAGAGAACAAAGTGTACCAGCACGTGGTTGTCTGGCCAAGCGCTACTGGTTCTTCCCGCTTTGAGCCCTCGCCGAGACACAGGTTCCCTGCAGAGCCCCAGGTGCAGCTTCCCAACTTACCCCTGTTCCTCTGCCTCCTCCCTGCCCCCAGGGTAAAGGCAATCCCTGGCGTTGCACTGGCCGTGCCTCACTCCTAGATCTGCGAAGGCATCGTTGTCCTCCCATGTTGGGTCTCTGATGGAGAAAGGAAGAGATGATGAATTTCTGCTGCTCTCCCTCACGGAGGTCCAGGGTGCCTCAGCTCTTTCTCCAGAGCTTTTCCAAGTTGGTGGTGAAGCTGAAGCCCAGACTGACGGGACAGGGCAGGACCAGGGATCCTGGGGCAGGGCCTGGCACAGCACAGCACTTGCACCCTCCTGCCTGTTGGGCCAGGCAGAAGGACACCAACCTGAAGGGGACTCGGATCCCCATGATGAACATTTCAATAGGGAATTCCCTGCTGTCTCTGCACAGGGGGCACTGGAAATACAAAGCACCAGCGCACAAGGCCTGTCCCTGCAGGGCAAACAGAGGCAGGGTGAGCGAGGCCCTGCTGCTGCTGCTGAGCACCTGCTGTGCCCCAGGGCTGAGGGGAGGGCTCCTACCTGGATGCAGTCCCTGTGGAACCAGGCCCTTTTGCACGTTGGGCACACCAGGGTTGTGAAGGTCTTTCTGTCCTCCACAGGCTCCAGGCAGATGAGGCAAACGGTGTCCGGCTCAGGAGTCGCCTCCACCATCTGCTCTGGACGGTGCTCAGGGCAGAAGGACCTGGAGGAAAATGGATGGGGAAAGTGAGAAATGCTGGATCATTCCCCAGGGGTGGCCATAAAGAGAGATGAGGTACCTGAACGGAGTAATGTATACATTGACACAGCCGCCCTCCTTGGCACAGGGCAGGTGGAACCATCTGTCACAGTCCTCCGTGCAGCACATGATGGTTGCCCCGCTCTGGCCGCAGACGCAGCAGTGCTGGAAAGAGCCAAGCAGCCGCATCAGCAGCAGCAGAAGCAGCCTCGAGGCGTCCCCGGGCAGCTGCAGGGCTCCGGGCAGGGCACAGGACGTGGCCGCTGCCAGCTCCCAGCCCACAGAGCCGCCTGCTGGAGGAGGGAGGCTCCTGTGCCAGGGCCTCTGTGCCACAGCTGCTGGGAGCCAGACTTTGTCCCGGCTGCTGGGCCAGCCTTTCTTTCCTGCTGTCTGGGCTAAGCTATGGCAAACCTCGCCAGGCACAAAGCTCCCTGCTCTTGTCAGGCTCTCACCTTCTGTGCTGCCCGCCGCACTGCAATTAGCAGATCTCGTGGGAGAAAGTCCATCACTCCAACGTGGCGTTTCTCTTGCCGAAATAGAAGACTGGCAAAGAGCTGCAGGCAAGGGGAGGAGCTGATGAGGAGAGGGCGGCAGGAGCTGCCCATTGCAAAGGTGGAGGGAGCACCCGGAGCCACTCACCAGGCAGAACACGTGGGCACAGAGCCCACCCTTCTGCAGTTTGTCACCGCACATGTCCGGGTCAGCCTCGGCACGGCGACACAGCATGCAGGCTGCAGGGGACAGAGCCAATGGCATGGGGCACGAGCAGCTCTGCGGGGCTCAGAGCCTGCAGCAGCATCAGCCCCGAGGCTGCTCTGTCCCTGCCTGGCTGATGGGCAGGGCTGGAGGCCTTGCAGAGCAGGGGCCATTGTGGGCACGGCTGTCCCAGGAGCTGCCCCCTGGCCCAGCTGGGCCCCACTTGGGCAGGAAGGAGGCTCCCAGCCCCGGCATGGCCGAGCAGCTCCTGCCTCCCCCTGCCTCTGCTCTCATCCCCACGCTGCCTGCTGCCACAAGAGCCCCTGGGCCAGGGGCTGTCACAGGGCTGCTTTGCCCTCACCTGGCTCCCTGGCACCAGGGCCCTCCTGCTTGCTCTCAGACATGGCGGCTGTCTCTCCCGCGTCGCAGTCCTCGAGGGACGTTGTCGCTGCGAGGTGCAGATACTCTCTGTCTAGGGGAGAAAGAAGGGGGGGGAGTTTGCAGAACAGGCCCAGAACCACGAGGTTCTACTCCCTGCTCAGGCCTGCGTGAGCCCTGCTCCTGTCCGCTTTCTCCTCCCGTCGTCGTGCTGAGGAACACCGCAGTGTCCTGGCTGTTCCTCCGCTGATTCTGGGAAGGGAGAGGCAGGTGAGGCTGCAGCACAGGCCCAGAGCCCCGAGGTGTGGGGCCCCTCTGGTCCGTGGCCAGCCACGGCCCCACCCTACCTTCTCCTCCCGGTGTCAGGTCGCACTGACGCTCGACCTGATCCCAGCGTCCCCTTTTGTGGCCTTGGTGACACAGGTCACAATGGCCACTCTGACGTCAGAGCCGTGTACCCAAAATCGGGGCAGCCATGGCCTCAGGTCCCTGGCAACCACTTGTGGCGGCCCCCTCGGGCACCGAGCTTCTGAGATGGGTCCGAGCGTTTGCTCAGGGTGGAAGCACGGCCGGGAATCCGGCAGCAAGTGCAGGGTCAAATGCCAGGCCCTGGGGCAGCCAGCCAGGATGGCACTGTGGGCAGGGAGGTGCTGTTGAGGCACTGCCACGCCAGGGCTCTGGCCCCGGCCAAGGGCAATCTCTGCTCCTGCCCCTGGCAGGCGGTGGCCCAGAGAGCCCGTGCGGAGTCAGCTGCACTGCAGGGATTCAAACCCTGCTCTAGGTGAACTGATGTTTTCCTCAACACCTGTCTGCAGAAAACTAAGATGAACCTGATTTGATGCTGCTGCTGATCACCCTTGGGTACTGGAGATAAACCTGGACACCACCACAGCTGCCTCCAGACCTCAGTTATCTGGCATCCTATGAACTAACAACTTTCACATTTCATATAAATGGAAAAATTAGTATTAAGCTTCTGAAAAAGGTCATCTTTTATACTGACTCAGTGGAAAGACACAAAATGCACTGAGAATTTTCTGTGTACATTTGACAGGAGAGCTTGCAACTGTCCTCCACTCAAGTCAAATACAGGAGGATGCTTTTCCTACATTATATAAACTTTGCCAGTTTGGTCCGTGCTTTCCTACTAGAAAATACATTGGAAAAATTCAGCAAGAGAAGCACAAACAATTCTTGTCAGTTTTTCTCTTTCGTGTCTTTGCAAACATGCTCCTGGAAATCCAGATCCATGACTTCTAGAACAATCAGTGGCATCTCTGGGAAGCAGGGCAGGGGCTGACAGGCAGGCACACCCTGCAGCTGCCTGATGCTGGGGCAGCAGGAGTTTGTCCATTTTCCTGTCTCCATGGCAGAGCCACCTTGGCTGGGAAACGATCCCTTCACTGCTCTAGGAGGGAGGCACAGCCAGTGCAATGCCAGGGAGTGCCTTTACCCTGGAGGCAGGGAGGAGGCAGAGGGGGAAGTTGGGAAGCTGCACCCGGGGCTCTGCAGGGCTCCCGGCCAGGCCTCGAAGCACAAGGAGCCAGAAGAGCTTGGCCGGACAATCCTGAGCTCTGGACACCTTGTCCTCAGCACCAGGAACCCGTTTGCTTCTCCAGGCCCTGGGCACTGCTCCTGTGCTGCTCATGCAAGTTACACACAGACACAGAGCTACCTGCTCTGTCGCAACCCTCTTCAGCACTGGACAGCACAACACAGTAACATGTTCTCTTCAGCACATGGTCTAATTATTAATAGTCCTGCAAAGACTCTCATTCAAAGCATACACACACAAAAACCCAAGCCCTGGTACAGACCTTGCATCAAGCCATGGTACAGACCTTGCATCAACATAAAATGCCAGTTGCTGTTCAGAAACACAGGGCAGCATTTTGGCCAATGCTTTTTCCTGCAAGATCTTTCAAAAGATTGCAAAAGTGACTTTGTTTGGCAACTTCTTCAAGGAACAAACAGGAGAGGCTGCTGAGTTTTTAAAGATTTATTGATTTGCTTTCACTTCCCTTTCTTTGGCATCCTTACACTTATCCCTGCATTCCAGAAAACTGTGAAAATCCAAAAAACTACCAGGGGAAGTTTCTGAATTCTTTCATATTTCTCTCAAAGACTTTCTTGACGTACATACAAGGGACTGGTCGGATAACATACAGAGAAGCAGTGGTTTCCCTCACTGGATATTACAAGACAACGTTATAGACTCCACGTTACTAAAACACTTGTGTTGCCTGGTCATTACAAAGCCTGAAGCTCTTCTAGAGGCTTTTCCCAGTGCAACTTCATTAGGTTCCTCTCTGCTCAACTCTCGAGCCTGTCCAGGTCTCACTGAAGGGCAGCAGAGCCTTGTGGTGCCTCAGGCCCTGCTCCCAGTTCTGTCCCATCAGCAAATGCTGAGGGAGCGCTCCGTCCCTTCTGCCAGGACCCTGGGGAATAAGGCAAACAAGGCTGGACCCAGCACGGCCCCCTGAGATCACAGCTACCTGAGTTTGGAGCTCCCCTGTCCACTTCTCTGCCCCACTGTCCCTGAGCTGCCTCAGGGGCCTGTTATGGGAGGCAGGGACAAAGCCTTGCTGAAGTCCCAGCTGACAACAACCACTGCTCTCCCCTCACAAGCCCAACCAGGCACTGCAGCACAGGTGCCTATGGGATTGGTCAAGCATGGTTTCCATTCCTGTTATTCCACAGGCTTAGAGATGGCATCCAAGAGGAGCTGTTCTGTCTCCTTTCTGGGGATGGAGCTGAGGCTGATGGGCCTGCAGTTTCCTGGCTCCTTCTTGGTGCCCTTTTGCAAGACTGCAGTGATGTTGGCTTTCCTCCACTGCTCATGGCTCTCTCCGGGGCTGTCTCCTTCCCTGACCTGCTGGCAGAGCGCCCTGTGCCAGAGGCAGGAGCAGAGATTTCCCTTGGCCCCAAAAGGGAAGGCTGGGCTCAGGCCGAGTGTCAGTGCGACCTGACAACGGGAGGAGAAGGCGGGAAGGAGCAGGGCTGACACAGGGCTGAGCAGGGAGTAGAGCCCTCGTGTCTCTGGGCCTACTCTGCAAGCTCCCTGGCCTGTACTTTCTCCACAGAGAGAGAGCAACAGCACCTCGAAGTGAGCAGGAAACCCGGCCATGGAGCGGGGCTGGGGCTGTCAGCCCTCAGGGACACCGGCCATGGAGCGGGACTGGGGCCGTGACACCTCAGGGACACCGGCCATGGAGCGGGGCTGGGGCCGTGGCACCTCAGGGAACTCACCATGGCAGCCACATCCCGAGATTTTGAAGTACTTGTTTCTTGGTTTAATGCCCTTCCAAGATCAATCAAGCATCTTTGCAAATGAGCAGGACATACAAGGGTATTTAAAATTGAGTCTGATCCAATCATCAAAGACAATGGATGTTACCTCTAAACTTACCTTTTCATGATTGTCAAACAATATGGAACTTTTCTTATGTCTGGCTTAAAATATCCAGAATGCAAAATTCATTCTCAAGACAGGAAAAAAGAAAACAATGAAAATAGGATATAGGCAGTCTTCAAAAGGCCCAGAGAAGAAAATAAACATTAGAAAACCTTAGAAAAATTAGGTTTTCTTCTTCATCTTCTCAGTATGTGTTGTTTGAACATTGGTTGTCTTACTTGTCCCTCGCAAAACAAGGCATGTTACAGCTTTATTGTCTCAGTGCTGCATTTCCCCAATCGCTGACTTGCCATTTAGGCTCTGCTTTATTGGAAATATACAACAAGGGACTCCCTATGGAAGAGAGTTGCACAAGCCTCCGGATTCCTGACTGTTCACCTCTGCCAATGCTCACAGTGTTCTCCTAACACACCTGAGCTTCCTGTCTTTCAGAGAGAGAAAGATTCAGCTAAAGTCAAGCAAACAGGGCAAGGCAGATGGAAACCTTCCCTTGAGATGCTTTTGGGAAGGCCTGCAAGCACCCTGCCTTCCCTTGGAACAGAGGTGGTCACCATGCATGGTGTTGCCTGACTTGCCCGAGGTGCCCCTCTATTCCAGAAGGACTTTTGCCCGCTTCATCACTTGCCTGTCCCTCCAGTTCCAGGGCCTCAAACCTGCTCAGTAAGGCACTAAACCTTTTAGTCAGCAGTAGGTTTTCAGAATAAGGCACTGACCGTGGCTCGAACTAGTTTTTTTAGTCAGGTTGACAATATATTTTGAGAAGAAGAAGGAGCAGAGAAGGTGTGGAAAATGCATATTATATGATTGGCTTTTCGCAAATATTAAAATTAATACTATATGTGTTATGTTGGAAAGTTATGTTGTATTCATCCTTTTTTGTAGTGCTATCCTAAACTTTTAAAGTAGTCTGGTGAATATAGTTTTAGGCTACAGAAACTCTGTGATGTAAGATACTTTTTCTAAATAGCTCATGGAGAGATAACAGTAACAAGACATCAAAACTCTGAGAAAAGAAATATTGCCTCCTTATTGGGAAGAACCAGACTTTGAGGGACCAAGACAATTGATTTACAAGATGAAGGAGGGGTTGACAAGAACAAGAAAACACCCATTGTTTGAAAAGAATTTTGGCATCATGTATGAGATATATGAATATGCAACAGGCTATTACTTTTAAGCGTTAATCCTTTGTTAGCAAAGTGGTGTCTTCTGAGGCAGAGCAGAGCACCCAGACATCTGCAATTCTTTGCTTTTTTAATTGCCCTTTATTGTCCTACCTCTAATTGTCCAAATTATTTTTTCTCTAATTTTTATTCTTATTTTTATAACTAATTTATTACTATTAAACTTTTAAAATTTTAAAGCAAGTGAAATTCTGCATCCTTTGTGTCCACTATCAGTGGGCATCCTTCTTCCCAAGCTTTGTCAACCTCCCTCTGGGTTTGAGATCAGTGAAACGTGCCCAGCCTGGAGTCTTGGAAGACAATTCTAGCAACAAGTACTTTGCTTTTCTAACCCCTGGCCATCACTTCGAGCTTGTAGGCTGCTATGTGTGTCACATAGGTGGTTAAACATCTCTTCCTGTTGATCAGGCTTGGAAGTGTGTAAAGGCCAGGCATGACAGGACATGTTTTCTTCAGGAAATGGGACGTAGGGCCCAGTTTGCAACGGGTCCCGGCCCGCGCCTTCCAGAGCGCCAGAAGGTTGGCGGCGCCGTTGCAGGGCTCAGGGCGCCGTCTTGTGGGCGAGAGCCGCCATGACAGCGCGGGCGCCGCGCGGCGGGGCCGGAGGGCGGGAAGGGGCGGGCGGGTGTGAGGGGCGGGGCGGTTCGTGCCCAGAGCCGAGCCCACGCTGTTCCTGGGCGCATTCCCGGCTCGGTGTTGGGAGCGTGCAGGCGCTGCTCGGGCTCTGGGAGAAGCGTGCGGCCGCTGCGGGGTCCCAGCCCTCAGAGCTGGCTGCCGGCCGAGGCTGCCATGCCAGAGCTGCCGTGCGCCGTGGCAGTGCCAGAGTCCCTGGCAGAGCCGGGCTGGCACTGCCAGCTCCTGAGGGAAGCCCTGCCATGGCCGTGCCGGGGCCGCTCGGCAGAGCCAGGCTGGCAGTGCCGACAGCTGAGGGGAGCCCGGCCATGGCAGCGCCGGGCTGGCAGTGCCGACAGCTGAGGGGAGCCCGGCCATGGCAGCGCCGGGGCCGCTCCTGCCCCGGGGCTGCCCGAAGGAGCGACCTCTGGGACCTGCCGGCAGACTGGCACTGCTTGGCCCTCTTCAGTAGATCGACGGAGTGGCAGCACAGATAGCAAAATATTAAAACATCTGATTTAAAACACCGGAGGGAAACCATTGAATTGAAAAGAAAATGAAGGTGTACCAAAATACTCAGGGCATGAATGGGAAAACTGAAAAGATACAGATTCTAATTATTTATATAATCTCAACTATATCATCAGAAACATGAGGGTGAAAATACCTTCTAAAAGTTTTGACAATAGAATGCTTCAGCTGTGTAGTTTTGCTAGTACATTAAAGTCTTAAAAAGCAGTCAGGTATTCCTTTGTCCAGTGCTATGAATTTAATAATGGGATTTGTTACATTTGTCCCTCAAATACCCCTCATAAAGAGAGTTGAGTGCTTAGATTCGATGGAAGCCATCCGTTAGTAAATGCAGTGTTGTGGTTTTTAGTAGTTCTGTAGTAAGTAGTTAGTTAAAGAAGTGATCGTTCTGCCAATGGACGCTGATCCCTGATGCGTTCGTGCTGGTTCAATGGAAAGGCAAATTTTTGGTAATAGGCTATTGGAAAACATGTCTTTTCTGCTGGTAGCAGGTACAAACACATTGCTTTTACTGGTAGAAACTGAAGCAACTTGAGATGCCTGCTCCTTCTTCTCCACCTATGTTTAAAGGAGATCCATGCAGGTTAAAACATGAACCAAACCTCGAGGCTCTGGGCCTGTCCTGCAGGCTCACCTGCCTCTCCCCACAATCAGCAGAGGAACAGCCAGAGGACCCTGCAGTGTTCCTCAATGCAACAAGGGGAGGAGAAGGTGGGCAGGAGCAGGGCTCACATAGAGAGTATCAGCACCTCAAAGTGACCACATCATTCAAGGGACAGGGACTGACTGCTGACAGCTGCCCTGTGAGACAGCAAGCAGGAGGGCGCTGGTGCCAGGGAGCCAGGTGAGGGTAAAGCAGCCCTGTGACAGCCTGGCCCAGGGGCTCTTGTGGCAGCAGGCAGCGTGGGGATGAGAGCAGAGGCAGGGGGAGGCAGGAGCTGCTCGGCCGTGCCGGGGCTGGGAGCCTCCTTCCTGCCCAAGTGGGGCCCAGCTGGGCCAGGGGGCAGCTCCTGGGACAGCCGTGCCCACAATGGCCCCTGCTCTGCAAGGCCTCCAGCCCTGCCCATCAGCCAGGCAGGGACAGAGCAGCCTCGGGGCCGAAGCTGCTGCAGGCTCTGAGCCCCACAGAGCTGCTCGTGCACGGTGCCATTGGCTCTGTCCCCTGCAGCCTGCATGCTGTGTCGCCGTGCCGAGGCTGAGCCCTGTGCCTCCCCAGGCCCTGGCCCATGCTCCTGTGCTCCTCCTGCACAGCCCAGAGCACCCACGGGCCCTGCTCAGGCCTCACGCAGACCAGAACCAGCTGGGGCTGTGACAGCTCTGCTGCTCTGGGCCCAGCCCTCGGACAAAGCACCCGCCTGTCCCTGGGCTGGGGGCAGTGCCCAGGCTGGGCTTGGCAGAGCCCGTCCGCTCCTGGAGGGCTGTGGGCACTGCTCTGGCCTGGCCTGGCCTGGCCCTGGGCTCCCTTGGCATTCCTGCTTGCCCTTGCCTCCACCAGGGATGGGCTGCAGCTCAATGGCCCCGGCCTGGCCGCACACTCAGGCCTGGAGCCTTCCCGTGGCTCCCCAGGGCACGAGAGCCTCAGCCCCAGCTCCCAAACATGGCCTAACAGGCTTTGCTGATATTGATCCCTGTCAGAGCTTTGAAAGCATTTTCAAAGTAACCTTGTCTGGCAACACTTTCAAGGAACAAACGGGACTCGCTTCTAATCGGTAAAAACTTTATTGGTTTGCTTGCACTTCCTATAGGGTATCCTAATGCTTCCTTTGGCGTTCCAGAAAATAATGAAAATCTAACAAATTCTAAAGAGAAGTTCCTGAATCCACTATGAGGAGAAGTCTCTACATTCACTATCCTTACATACAGTTAAGAAGCTGCTCCTGTAACACACAAAGATGGAGTGGTTAACCTGACTGGACCACACAACATGATGTTTTATACACACCGCTACACTACAAAACTTCTCGTCCCTGTTCATTACAAATTTGAAGCTCTTCTCGAGGTCCTGACTTAATTTTGCATGCACATTGATACCTGCAATCCCTCCCCATGCTCAGCTTTCACCTAGACTTACCAGGGAACAGATGTTCCATACTCACCTCAAGCAATAATCTACGTCTGTCTTCCTAACCCTCCTTTTCTTCACTGACTTCTACTAATCTACAAAATAACTGCGGACCCTCTGCACAAAAGAAACATCCAATTAATAGCCTAAACACGTGTGATTGTGCTGCTGCTTCTAACAATCATGTCCAACACAGCACTAAAATCAGAAATCAATTCTCACACCCTTCCTATTCTCCTGCCCCCACCACACCTTGGCTCCAGCAGAAATGTTCCCTACTGCAGCCTGGTGTGCTAAGAACAATCAAAGGCAGCAGCACTTTCCCTCAACATGCTGCAATCTGAATTGCACTGAAATTGCAGCTGTTGCATTAGAAGCTCAGCACCAGCACCCCCAGAACTGAGGCCTGAGCTCTCCATTTCAACACACCCTGTAAATCAGGCTGCCTGGAAGGTTGTAGGCCGGGAACTGTGTGAACACAGCAGTGCATTTCAGCAGAGTTATGGAATCAATCTCGTGGAAGGCACATCCTTTATGCTTGTCTTAAGATTCTATTCTACAAAATCTAACCAGCAATTGTTTTGGTGGCCTGTGCAGGTTTTGGGGACTGTGCATGTTTCCTTTGGATGTTGTTTTCTTTGTTTCTAAATACAAAATTCACTGCATTCAGAAGAGAAAGCCCCAGATTCATTAGGACAAAGAACCACAGGGACATATGTGGCTGACAAGAACACTCAACATTCCGAACGGTAACACCAGAAAGAGAGGAAAAAGACAAAGATGATTTAAATACCTGAAAGGATCCAAACTGTCTATGTAAGCTATCAAGTGACTAAGTTTTTGGTAAACTCTAAAAGTCCAGATTCCTATTCGGTAATTGTCTGAAAGAAAAGAAAGCCAGAAATTTGCTTGACGTTCATTTTGCCAGGACTTTCTCACAGGATTCTGCCACAACTTGGATCACAAGTGAGGGTGGCAAATTTTGACTAGAAAACTTGGATAACTAGGCAGCATTTTTTCCTCCTCACTGAATTACAGGAAGGGTTTAAAAGGAAAAAAAAATATAAAAAATGGTAAAGAAATTCTGTCATACCTATAAGGCGTTGATCGTCTTTGGAGAAGAAAAAAAAAATCTCTAGCACTTCCTGTGCGTGGTAAAAAAAAGAAAGCTAGAAAAGGAAAAAAGGGATTTGAGCATCCTAAATTGTACTATCAAATTCCATGAACACAAGTTAAACCTCTAGTGCTTCGGAGAAATGGCATCCATTGGAAAGCTTTATTCCCTAGGAACCGAATAGAGCTTTTTATTTTACAAAACCCTCTTTTAAAGAGAAAACTGACTGTGTCTTGGGCTTTTGGCCAAACTCAGTTTGGAGTTGGTCAAACCAAAATGACCCTGTTAGTTTCTTGTGCTCTACTCTTTCTTTCCATATTCACATTCACATCCAATGGGCTGCTGGGAGTTTTGACTCTGTGCAGCATGAACGGTTTTCCAAGACCACTTTCATTGCTCAGAGGTGTGCAATGTCAGTTTCCCATTCCCTGAGTGCTGCTATTAATATTCCCACAGCATCCAACTACTACAGCCATGTAGACAACAAAGACAAATGCAACTTGCATTTCTTGGTCCTGTTCCATTTCTGTCATCTCAGGCTCATCGTCACCCTCAGAACTGCTGTCCTGGAAACATGGATCCTCTTGCCACGTGGCTTTTACCGGCTTTATTGTCCCAAGCGTGTGAGGCTCTGCAATGACAACACCAATAGAGAAAAAAAGCCAAAACCAGATTATTCCTCTACCCGTCAGGAAAAATTCCTCCTTTCACGTGAAATACTTACAGTGGAGAAGAGAGATTTAGGAAGGACAGAATCTGACCCTGCCAGATTTTCTAAGCTACATTTCTGCTCCAGTATTTTCCACTTTGTTCCAGGGATCCCTTATGTATTCTTAAACATTTCTCATTGCATTCAGAAGACACTGAATACCTTCTCAGTTCAGCACAAGTCTGGGGGGCTCGTTGCTTTGTGCTGTTGTGTTGGGTTTTTTAATATTTTGGAAAACTTCACGGGATTTCTTTTCTCTCCTACATGACTGGGACTCGAGTTAATGTTGTTTCATCCTCATTTCAGACGGCCCCAATTTACCTAAGGTTAGGACACCCCAATGATCATGTGTCATTCCATTTCCATTTTCTAAAGGTCCAAGAGTAGAATTCAGTAACAAACAGAATGTTCATGGATCTTGGGGCCAGCTCTCGGACTTTGCTCCTCCCTCTACATTAGCGCACATTTCCTTAAAAGCCTTGTGAGGTCCTATGAAACTTGATATGACTGGTGTGTCACCTTTTTCCCTGTTTGAGGAATTCAGGGCATGAGAACAAGCTTTTTCACCACTCAGCCAAAACCCCAATGCCTTCTCAAAGCATGCCTTTCAGAATTCCTGAGATGCAAGCATGAGGCACCTCTCATTAATCTACCACAGCCCCGGCAAGCAGAAATGAAGATCAAAATGCTTCTGCCTAATTACTGACTTCTGTTGCTGAAAATCCCCTGCATCCTGACCTTCTTTACACCATATTGCCCTACAGTGCCTGCCAGAAGCTCTTCCTTAGCAATGGCACTGTTAGAAGGGTTCTGCTGTTACCTTCTTTGATGCCCAACTCCTCTGTGCCTCCAAAGAAGGAAAACTTGAAAGAACTCGTCTCCTGAGTTGCGTCGTCCTCAGGCAAAGGTCCCAAATGGTCGTCTGGGGCAGAGTCCTGTGCATCCTCTTTGTCCCAGGGTATTTCCTCAGTCAGTTCTGGTTTGTTCTTCGAAGGTCTTTCAAAGAACAAACCTGAATAGACGGAGGAAATACCGTCTATTCTGGTTTCTTCCTTGAAAGGCCTCTTTCAAATCCGCAGCAATGCTGTAGAAGTTGTCTTCAGACACTTGAGGCAGTGTCTCACTCTCTTTCTTCTTTTTTTGGCTTTACTGAAATGAGATTGTTCAAGGATAGCAACACAGCACACGTCCTTTTCAGACACAGCTTCCCTAAGAGCCACCTTGCTCTGAATGTCTCCCTAAGCATATCCAAGCCCATTAAGGAGTGCTTCATTATCAAGGGTAAGCACTGGGGAGACATCTGAGGTTGGAGTGTAAAGGCAGGACCAAGAGTCCTTTTTAATTAGCCACATCCTTAAGTGACTTTTCACTGGCTACACGGTTACACAGAAATCAAGGTATTTAGCACAGACTTCTTCCTGCCAGTAGAAACATCAAGAGCTAATCGGGTTTGCTCACAGAGCTGCACAGCTCAGGGTCCCTGCACTGACCGTTCTCACCTTCACTTCCGGCAAGGAACACACGGCCTAGAAAGAAAAGATGATGGCGCTATGTGCTGCTGTTGGAGGTCCCAGTTGAGGTCCGACGTCGCTGGTGGGAGCGGCTGCTCCTGCGCGATGTCCCCGACCACGTCCCCCTACGCCTGGGCCTCTCAGCACTGGCTGCTGTCCTCCTGCTCCTGTCCTGGCGACTCCTGGACCGCAGAGTTTGAGTCGAGGCCCGGCGCTGCTGGCGGGAGCGGCTGCGTCTGGGGGGCGTCCCCGATGATGTGTCCCTTCGCCTGGGCCTCTCAGCCCTTGGCCTTGTCCTGCTGCTGCTGCCACGGCGACTCCTGGAGCGGACAGGTGGACTCTGGGCCCAGCCTTGCTGGCGGGAGCGCCTGCGTCTGGGGGATGGCCCTGGCCATGTCCCCCTACGCCTGGGCCTCTCAGACCTTGGCCCTGTCCCACTGCTCCTGTCACAGACACTCCTGGAGCGGACAGGTGGACTCTGGGCCCAGCCCTGCTGGCGGGAGCGCCTGCGTCTGGGGGATGGCCCTGGCCATGTCTCCCTTCGCCTGGGCCTCTCAGACCTTGGCCCTGTCCCACTGCTCCTGTCACAGACACTCCTGGAGCGGACAGGTGGACTCTGGGCCCAGCCCTGCTGGCGGGAGCACCTGCGTCTGGGGGATGTCGGTGATGGTGTCTCCCTCCGCCTGGGCCTCTCAGCCCTTGGCCCTGTCCCACTGCTCCTGTCACGGCAACTCCTGGACCGGACAGGTGGACTCTGGGCACGACTTTGCCGGCGAGAGCAGCTTCGCCTGCGGCTGGGCCCAGCATGTCTGGAATGGACCCTGTCCTCAGGGTCAGGGGACGTGCTGCATGTTGCCCTTGATCTGCTGATGCTGCTGTTGTCCAGTGAGGAAGATGGCAGCGCCTGCTGCCATGCTGCGTGGTGGGGCCTGCTGTGGCTGCCCGTCTCTGGAGATGGAGACGGGGCAACAAGCACCAATGGCACAGGGCTGTGGGAGCTGGGGCTGATGGCCTCAGATTCTGACCAGCCACGAGCAGGTTGTCGTCCTGACTGTCTGGCTGGCCTGGGGCCATTGAGCTCTGTCTCATCCCGGGCGGCTGTAAGGGCAAGCAGGAATGTCAAAGATCGCCCAGGCCCCGGCCAGGCCAGGCCAGAGCAGTGCCCCCAGCCCTCCAGCAGTGGATGCTTTGCTCTGCCAAGCCCGGCCTGGGCACTGCCCCCAGCCCAGGGACACCGGGGACTTTGACTCATACATGTTCCAAGCCCAGCACAGCTGTCACACTCCCATCTCTGTGTGCTGTTCGTCAGGCCAGAGCAGCGCCTGTGTGTGCCCTCAGCAGCACAGGAGGAGCACAGGAGCAATTGCCAGGGCCTGGGGAGGCAAACAGGCTCATAGCACAGAGAACAAAGTGTACCAGCACGTGGTTGTCTGGCCAAGCGCTACTGGTTCTTCCCGCTTTGAGCCCTCGCCGAGACACAGGTTCCCTGCAGAGCCCCAGGTGCAGCTTCCCAACTTACCCCTGTTCCTCTGCCTCCTCCCTGCCCCCAGGGTAAAGGCAATCCCTGGCGTTGCACTGGCCGTGCCTCACTCCTAGATCTGCGAAGGCATCGTTGTCCTCCCATGTTGGGTCTCTGATGGAGAAAGGAAGAGATGATGAATTTCTGCTGCTCTCCCTCACGGAGGTCCAGGGTGCCCCAGCTCTTTCTCCAGAGCTTTTCCAAGTTGGGGGTGAAGCTGAAGCCCAGACTGACGGGACAGGGCAGGACCAGGGATCCTGGGGCAGGGCCTGGCACAGCACAGCACTTGCACCCTCCTGCCTGTTGGGCCAGGCAGAAGGACACCAACCTGAAGGGGACTCGGATCCCCATGATGAACATTTCAATAGGGAATTCCCTGCTGTCTCTGCACAGGGGGCACTGGAAATACAAAGCACCAGCGCACAAGGCCTGTCCCTGCAGGGCAAACAGAGGCAGGGTGAGCGAGGCCCTGCTGCTGCTGCTGAGCACCTGCTGTGCCCCAGGGCTGAGGGGAGGGCTCCTACCTGGATGCAGTCCCTGTGGAACCAGGCCCTTTTGCACGTTGGGCACACCAGGGTTGTGAAGGTCTTTCTGTCCTCCACAGGCTCCAGGCAGATGAGGCAAACGGTGTCCGGCTCAGGAGTCGCCTCCACCATCTGCTCTGGACGGTGCTCAGGGCAGAAGGACCTGGAGGAAAATGGATGGGGAAAGTGAGAAATGCTGGATCATTCCCCAGGGGTGGCCATAAAGAGAGATGAGGTACCTGAACGGAGTAATGTATACATTGACACAGCCGCCCTCCTTGGCACAGGGCAGGTGGAACCATCTGTCACAGTCCTCCGTGCAGCACATGATGGTTGCCCCGCTCTGGCCGCAGACGCAGCAGTGCTGGAAAGAGCCAAGCAGCCGCATCAGCAGCAGCAGAAGCAGCCTCGAGGCCTCCCCGGGCAGCTGCAGGGCTCCGGGCAGGGCACAGGACGTGGCCGCTGCCAGCTCCCAGCCCACAGAGCCGCCTGCTGGAGGAGGGAGGCTCCTGTGCCAGGGCCTCTGTGCCACAGCTGCTGGGAGCCAGACTTTGTCCCGGCTGCTGGGCCAGCCTTTCTTTCCTGCTGTCTGGGCTAAGCTATGGCAAACCTCGCCAGGCACAAAGCTCCCTGCTCTTGTCAGGCTCTCACCTTCTGTGCTGCCCGCCGCACTGCAATTAGCAGATCTCGTGGGAGAAAGTCCATCACTCCAACGTGGCGTTTCTCTTGCCGAAATAGAAGACTGGCAAAGAGCTGCAGGCAAGGGGAGGAGCTGATGAGGAGAGGGCGGCAGGAGCTGCCCATTGCAAAGGTGGAGGGAGCGCCCGGAGCCACTCACCAGGCAGAACACGTGGGCACAGAGCCCACCCTTCTGCAGTTTGTCACCGCACATGTCCGGGTCAGCCTCGGCACGGCGACACAGCATGCAGGCTGCAGGGGACAGAGCCAATGGCATGGGGCACGAGCAGCTCTGCGGGGCTCAGAGCCTGCAGCAGCATCAGCCCCGAGGCTGCTCTGTCCCTGCCTGGCTGATGGGCAGGGCTGGAGGCCTTGCAGAGCAGGGGCCATTGTGGGCACGGCTGTCCCAGGAGCGGCCCCCTGGCCCAGCTGGGCCCCACTTGGGCAGGAAGGAGGCTCCCAGCCCCGGCATGGCCGAGCAGCTCCTGCCTCCCCCTGCCTCTGCTCTCATCCCCACGCTGCCTGCTGCCACAAGAGCCCCTGGGCCAGGGGCTGTCACAGGGCTGCTTTGCCCTCACCTGGCTCCCTGGCACCAGGGCCCTCCTGCTTGCTCTCAGACATGGCGGCTGTCTCTCCCGCGTCGCAGTCCTCGAGGGACGTTGTCGCTGCGAGGTGCAGATACTCTCTGTCTAGGGGAGAAAGAAGGGGGGGGAGTTTGCAGAACAGGCCCAGAACCACGAGGTTCTACTCCCTGCTCAGGCCTGCGTGAGCCCTGCTCCTGTCCGCTTTCTCCTCCCGTCGTCGTGCTGAGGAACACCGCAGTGTCCTGGCTGTTCCTCCGCTGATTCTGGGAAGGGAGAGGCAGGTGAGGCTGCAGCACAGGCCCAGAGCCCCGAGGTGTGGGGCCCCTCTGGTCCCTGGGCAGCCACGTCCCCACCCTACCTTCTCCTCCCGGTGTCAGGTCGCACTGACGCTCGACCTGATCCCAGCGTCCCCTTTTGTGGCCTTGGTGACACAGGTCACAATGGCCACTCTGACGTCAGAGCCGTGTACCCAAAATCGGGGCAGCCATGGCCTCAGATCCCTGGCAACCACTTGTGGCGGCCCCCTCGGGCACCGAGCTTCTGAGATGGGTCCGAGCGTTTGCTCAGGGTGGAAGCACGGCCGGGAATCCGGCAGCAAGTGCAGGGTCAAATGCCAGGCCCAGGGGCAGCCAGCCAGGGTGGCACTGTGGGCAGGGAGGTGCTGTTCAGGCACTGCCACGCCAGGGCTCTGGCCCCGGCCAAGGGCAATCTCTGCTCCTGCCCCTGGCAGGCGGTGGCCCAGAGAGCCCGTGCGGAGTCAGCTGCACTGCAGGGATTCAAACCCTGCTCTAGGTGAACTGATGTTTTCCTCAACACCTGTCTGCAGAAAACTAAGATGAACCTGATTTGATGCTGCTGCTGATCACCCTTGGGTACTGGAGATAAACCTGGACACCACCACAGCTGCCTCCAGACCTCAGTTATCTGGCATCCTATGAACTAACAACTTTCACATTTCATATAAATGGAAAAATTAGTATTAAGCTTCTGAAAAAGGTCATCTTTTATACTGACTCAGTGGAAAGACACAAAATGCACTGAGAATTTTCTGTGTACATTTGACAGGAGAGCTTGCAACTGTCCTCCACTCAAGTCAAATACAGGAGGATGCTTTTCCTACATTATATAAACTTTGCCAGTTTGGTCCGTGCTTTCCTACTAGAAAATACATTGGAAAAATTCAGCAAGAGAAGCACAAACAATTCTTGTCAGTTTTTCTCTTTCGTGTCTTTGCAAACATGCTCCTGGAAATCCAGATCCATGACTTCTAGAACAATCAGTGGCATCTCTGGGAAGCAGGGCAGGGGCTGACAGGCAGGCACACCCTGCAGCTGCCTGATGCTGGGGCAGCAGGAGTTTGTCCATTTTCCTGTCTCCATGGCAGAGCCACCTTGGCTGGGAAACGATCCCTTCACTGCTCTAGGAGGGAGGCACAGCCAGTGCAATGCCAGGGAGTGCCTTTACCCTGGAGGCAGGGAGGAGGCAGAGGGGGAAGTTGGGAAGCTGCACCCGGGGCTCTGCAGGGCTCCCGGCCAGGCCTCGAAGCACAAGGAGCCAGAAGAGCTTGGCCGGACAATCCTGAGCTCTGGACACCTTGTCCTCAGCACCAGGAACCCGTTTGCTTCTCCAGGCCCTGGGCACTGCTCCTGTGCTGCTCATGCAAGTTACACACAGACACAGAGCTACCTGCTCTGTCGCAACCCTCTTCAGCACTGGACAGCACAACACAGTAACATGTTCTCTTCAGCACATGGTCTAATTATTAATAGTCCTGCAAAGACTCTCATTCAAAGCATACACACACAAAAACCCAAGCCCTGGTACAGACCTTGCATCAAGCCATGGTACAGACCTTGCATCAACATAAAATGCCAGTTGCTGTTCAGAAACACAGGGCAGCATTTTGGCCAATGCTTTTTCCTGCAAGATCTTTCAAAAGATTGCAAAAGTGACTTTGTTTGGCAACTTCTTCAAGGAACAAACAGGAGAGGCTGCTGAGTTTTTAAAGATTTATTGATTTGCTTTCACTTCCCTTTCTTTGGCATCCTTACACTTATCCCTGCATTCCAGAAAACTGTGAAAATCCAAAAAACTACCAGGGGAAGTTTCTGAATTCTTTCATATTTCTCTCAAAGACTTTCTTGACGTACATACAAGGGACTGGTCGGATAACATACAGAGAAGCAGTGGTTTCCCTCACTGGATATTACAAGACAACGTTATAGACTCCACGTTACTAAAACACTTGTGTTGCCTGGTCATTACAAAGCCTGAAGCTCTTCTAGAGGCTTTTCCCAGTGCAACTTCATTAGGTTCCTCTCTGCTCAACTCTCGAGCCTGTCCAGGTCTCACTGAAGGGCAGCAGAGCCTTGTGGTGCCTCAGGCCCTGCTCCCAGTTCTGTCCCATCAGCAAATGCTGAGGGAGCGCTCCGTCCCTTCTGCCAGGACCCTGGGGAATAAGGCAAACAAGGCTGGGCCCAGCACGGCCCCCTGAGATCACAGCTACCTGAGTTTGGAGCTCCCCTGTCCACTTCTCTGCCCCACTGTCCCTGAGCTGCCTCAGGGGCCTGTTATGGGAGGCAGGGACAAAGCCTTGCTGAAGTCCCAGCTGACAACAACCACTGCTCTCCCCTCACAAGCCCAACCAGGCACTGCAGCACAGGTGCCTATGGGATTGGTCAAGCATGGTTTCCATTCCTGTTATTCCAAGGCTTAGAGATGGCATCCAAGAGGAGCTGTTCTGTCTCCTTTCTGGGGATGGAGCTGAGGCTGATGGGCCTGCAGTTTCCTGGCTCCTTCTTGGTGCCCTTTTGCAAGACTGCAGTGATGTTGGCTTTCCTCCACTGCTCATGGCTCTCTCCGGGGCTGTCTCCTTCCCTGACCTGCTGGCAGAGCGCCCTGTGCCAGAGGCAGGAGCAGAGATTTCCCTTGGCCCCAAAAGGGAAGGCTGGGCTCAGGCCGAGTGTCAGTGCGACCTGACAACGGGAGGAGAAGGCGGGAAGGAGCAGGGCTGACACAGGGCTGAGCAGGGAGTAGAGCCCTCGTGTCTCTGGGCCTACTCTGCAAGCTCCCTGGCCTGTACTTTCTCCACAGAGAGAGAGCAACAGCACCTCGAAGTGAGCAGGAAACCCGGCCATGGAGCGGGGCTGGGGCTGTCAGCCCTCAGGGACACCGGCCATGGAGCGGGACTGGGGCCGTGACACCTCAGGGACACCGGCCATGGAGCGGGGCTGGGGCCGTGGCACCTCAGGGAACTCACCATGGCAGCCACCTCCCGAGATTTTGAAGTACTTGTTTCTTGGTTTAATGCCCTTCCAAGATCAATCAAGCATCTTTGCAAATGAGCAGGACATACAAGGGTATTTAAAATTGAGTCTGATCCAATCGTCAAAGACAATGGATGTTACCTCTAAACTTACCTTTTCATGATTGTCAAACAATATGGAACTTTTCTTATGTCTGGCTTAAAATATCCAGAATGCAAAATTCATTCTCAAGACAGGAAAAAAGAAAACAATGAAAATAGGATATAGGCAGTCTTCAAAAGGCCCAGAGAAGAAAATAAACATTAGAAAACCTTAGAAAAATTAGGTTTTCTTCTTCATCTTCTCAGTATGTGTTGTTTGAACATTGGTTGTCTTACTTGTCCCTCGCAAAACAAGGCATGTTACAGCTTTATTGTCTCAGTGCTGCATTTCCCCAATCGCTGACTTGCCATTTAGGCTCTGCTTTATTGGAAATATACAACAAGGGACTCTCTATGGAAGAGAGTTGCACAAGCCTCCGGATTCCTGACTGTTCACCTCTGCCAATGCTCACAGTGTTCTCCTAACACACCTGAGCTTCCTGTCTTTCAGAGAGAGAAAGATTCAGCTAAAGTCAAGCAAACAGGGCAAGGCAGATGGAAACCTTCCCTTGAGATGCTTTTGGGAAGGCCTGCAAGCACCCTGCCTTCCCTTGGAACAGAGGTGGTCACCATGCATGGTGTTGCCTGACTTGCCCGAGGTGCCCCTCTATTCCAGAAGGACTTTTGCCCGCTTCATCACTTGCCTGTCCCTCCAGTTCCAGGGCCTCAAACCTGCTCAGTAAGGCACTAAACCTTTTAGTCAGCAGTAGGTTTTCAGAATAAGGCACTGACCGTGGCTCGAACTAGTTTTTTTAGTCAGGTTGACAATATATTTTGAGAAGAAGAAGGAGCAGAGAAGGTGTGGAAAATGCATATTATATGATTGGCTTTTCGCAAATATTAAAATTAATACTATATGTGTTATGTTGGAAAGTTATGTTGTATTCATCCTTTTTTGTAGTGCTATCCTAAACTTTTAAAGTAGTCTGGTGAATATAGTTTTAGGCTACAGAAACTCTGTGATGTAAGATACTTTTTCTAAATAGCTCATGGAGAGATAACAGTAACAAGACATCAAAACTCTGAGAAAAGAAATATTGCCTCCTTATTGGGAAGAACCAGACTTTGAGGGACCAAGACAATTGATTTACAAGATGAAGGAGGGGTTGACAAGAACAAGAAAACACCCATTGTTTGAAAAGAATTTTGGCATCATGTATGAGATATATGAATATGCAACAGGCTATTACTTTTAAGGGTTAATCCTTTGTTAGCAAAGTGGTGTCTTCTGAGGCAGAGCAGAGCACCCAGACATCTGCAATTCTTTGCTTTTTTAATTGCCCTTTATTGTCCTACCTCTAATTGTCCAAATTATTTTTTCTCTAATTTTTATTCTTATTTTTATAACTAATTTATTACTATTAAACTTTTAAAATTTTAAAGCAAGTGAAATTCTGCATCCTTTGTGTCCACTATCAGTGGGCATCCTTCTTCCCAAGCTTTGTCAACCTCCCTCTGGGTTTGAGATCAGTGAAACGTGCCCAGCCTGGAGTCTTGGAAGACAATTCTAGCAACAAGTACTTTGCTTTTCTAACCCCTGGCCATCACTTCGAGCTTGTAGGCTGCTATGTGTGTCACATAGGTGGTTAAACATCTCTTCCTGTTGATCAGGCTTGGAAGTGTGTAAAGGCCAGGCATGACAGGACATGTTTTCTTCAGGAAATGGGACGTAGGGCCCAGTTTGCAACGGGTCCCGGCCCGCGCCTTCCAGAGCGCCAGAAGGTTGGCGGCGCCGTTGCAGGGCTCAGGGCGCCGTCTTGTGGGCGAGAGCCGCCATGACAGCGCGGGCGCCGCGCGGCGGGGCCGGCGGGCGGGAAGGGGCGGGCGGGTGTGAGGGGCGGGGCGGTTCGTGCCCAGAGCCGAGCCCACGCTGTTCCTGGGCGCATTCCCGGCTCGGTGTTGGGAGCGTGCAGGCGCTGCTCGGGCTCTGGGAGAAGCGTGCGGCCGCTGCGGGGTCCCAGCCCTCAGAGCTGGCTGCCGGCCGAGGCTGCCATGCCAGAGCTGCCGTGCGCCGTGGCAGTGCCAGAGTCCCTGGCAGAGCCGGGCTGGCACTGCCAGCTCCTGAGGGAAGCCCTGCCATGGCCGTGCCGGGGCCGCTCGGCAGAGCCAGGCTGGCAGTGCCGACAGCTGAGGGGAGCCCGGCCATGGCAGCACCCAGCTGGCAGTGCCGACAGCTGAGGGGAGCCCGGCCATGGCAGCGCCGGGGCCGCTCCTGCCCCGGGGCTGCCCGAAGGAGCGACCTCTGGGACCTGCCGGCAGACTGGCACTGCTTGGCCCTCTTCAGTAGATCGACGGAGTGGCAGCACAGATAGCAAAATATTAAAACATCTGATTTAAAACACCGGAGGGAAACCATTGAATTGAAAAGAAAATGAAGGTGTACCAAAATACTCAGGGCATGAATGGGAAAACTGAAAAGATACAGATTCTAATTATTTATATAATCTCAACTATATCATCAGAAACATGAGGGTGAAAATACCTTCTAAAAGTTTTGACAATAGAATGCTTCAGCTGTGTAGTTTTGCTAGTACATTAAAGTCTTAAAAAGCAGTCAGGTATTCCTTTGTCCAGTGCTATGAATTTAATAATGGGATTTGTTACATTTGTCCCTCAAATACCCCTCATAAAGAGAGTTGAGTGCTTAGATTCGATGGAAGCCATCCGTTAGTAAATGCAGTGTTGTGGTTTTTAGTAGTTCTGTAGTAAGTAGTTAGTTAAAGAAGTGATCGTTCTGCCAATGGACGCTGATCCCTGATGCGTTCGTGCTGGTTCAATGGAAAGGCAAATTTTTGGTAATAGGCTATTGGAAAACATGTCTTTTCTGCTGGTAGCAGGTACAAACACATTGCTTTTACTGGTAGAAACTGAAGCAACTTGAGATGCCTGCTCCTTCTTCTCCACCTATGTTTAAAGGAGATCCATGCAGGTTAAAACATGAACCAAACCTCGAGGCTCTGGGCCTGTCCTGCAGGCTCACCTGCCTCTCCCCACAATCAGCAGAGGAACAGCCAGAGGACACTGCAGTGTTCCTCAATGCAACAAGGGGAGGAGAAGGTGGGCAGGAGCAGGGCTCACATAGACAGAGAGTATCAGCACCTCAAAGTGACCACATCATTCAAGGGACAGGGACTGACTGCTGACAGCTGCCCTGTGAGACAGCAAGCAGGAAGGCGCTGGTGCCAGGGAGCCAGGTGAGGGTAAAGCAGCCCTGTGACAGCCTGGCCCAGGGGCTCTTGTGGCAGCAGGCAGCGTGGGGATGAGAGCAGAGGCAGGGGGAGGCAGGAGCTGCTCGGCCATGCCGGGGCTGGGAGCCTCCTTCCTGCCCAAGTGGGGCCCAGCTGGGCCAGGGGGCAGCTCCTGGGACAGCCGTGCCCACAATGGCCCCTGCTCTGCAAGGCCTCCAGCCCTGCCCATCAGCCAGGCAGGGACAGAGCAGCCTCGGGGCCGAAGCTGCTGCAGGCTCTGAGCCCCACAGAGCTGCTCGTGCGCGGTGCCATTGGCTCTGTCCCCTGCAGCCTGCATGCTGTGTCGCCGTGCCGAGGCTGAGCCCTGTGCCTCCCCAGGCCCTGGCCCATGCTCCTGTGCTCCTCCTGCACAGCCCAGAGCACCCACGGGCCCTGCTCAGGCCTCACGCAGACCAGAACCAGCTGGGGCTGTGACAGCTCTGCTGCTCTGGGCCCAGCCCTCGGACAAAGCACCCGCCTGTCCCTGGGCTGGGGGCAGTGCCCAGGCTGGACTTGGCAGAGCCCGTCCGCTCCTGGAGGGCTGTGGGCACTGCTCTGGCCTGGCCTGGCCTGGCCCTGGGCTCCATTGGCATTCCTGCTTGCCCTTGCCTCCACCAGGGATGGGCTGCAGCTCAATGGCCCCGGCCTGGCCGCACACTCAGGCCTGGAGCCTTCCCGTGGCTCCCCAGGGCACGAGAGCCTCAGCCCCAGCTCCCAAACACGGCCTAACAGGCTTTGCTGATATTGATCCCTGTCAGAGCTTTGAAAGCATTTTCAAAGTAACCTTGTCTGGCAACTTTCAAGGAACAAACGGGACTCGCTTCTAATCGGTAAAAACTTTATTGGTTTGCTTGCACTTCCTATAGGGTATCCTAATGCTTCCTTTGGCGTTCCAGAAAATAATGAAAATCTAACAAATTCTAAAGAGAAGTTCCTGAATCCACTATGAGGAGAAGTCTCTACATTCACTATCCTTACATACAGGTAAGAAGCTGCTCCTGTAACACACAAAGATGGAGTGGTTAACCTGACTGGACCACACAACATGATGTTTTATACACACCGCTACACTACAAAACTTCTCGTCCCTGTTCATTACAAATTTGAAGCTCTTCTCGAGGTCCTGACTTAATTTTGCATGCACATTCATACCTGCAATCCCTCCCCATGCTCAGCTTTCACCTAGACTTACCAGGGAACAGATGTTCCATACTCACCTCAAGCAATAATCTACGTCTGTCTTCCTAACCCTCCTTTTCTTCACTGACTTCTACTAATCTACAAAATAACTGCGGACCCTCTGCACAAAAGAAACATCCAATTAATAGCCTAAACACGTGTGATTGTGCAGCTACTTCCAACAATCATGTCCAACACAGCACTAAAATCAGAAATCAATTCTCACACCCTTCCTATTCTCCTGCCCCCAGCACACCTTGGCTCCAGCAGAAATGTTCCCTACTGCAGCCTGGTGTGCTAAGAACAATCAAAGGCAGCAGCACTTTCCCTCAACATGCTGCAATCTGAATTGCACTGAAATTGCAGCTGTTGCATTAGAAGCTCAGCACCAGCACCCCCAGAACTGAGGCCTGAGCTCTCCATTTCAACACACCCTGTAAACCAGGCTGCCTGGAAGATTGTAGGCCGGGAACTGTGTGAACACAGCAGTGCATTTCAGCAGAGTTATGGAATCAATCTCGTGGAAGGCACATCCTTTATGCTTGTCTTAAGATTCTATTCTACAAAATCTAACCAGCAATTGTTTTGGTGGCCTGTGCAGGTTTTGGGGACTGTGCATGTTTCCTTTGGATGTTGTTTTCTTTGTTTCTAAATACAAAATTCACTGCATTCAGAAGAGAAAGCCCCAGATTCATTAGGACAAAGAACCACAGGGACATATGTGGCTGACAAGAACACTCAACATTCCGAACGGTAACACCAGAAAGAGAGGAAAAAGACAAAGATGATTTAAATACCTGAAAGGATCCAAACTGTCTATGTAAGCTATCAAGTGACTAAGTTTTTGGTAAACTCTAAAAGTCCAGATTCCTATTCGGTAATTGTCTGAAAGAAAAGAAAGCCAGAAATTTGCTTGACCTTCATTTTGCCAGGACTTTCTCACAGGATTCTGCCACAACTTGGATCACAAGTGAGGGTGGCAAATTTTGACTAGAAAACTTGGATAACTAGGCAGCATTTTTTCCTCCTCACTGAATTACAGGAAGGGTTTAAAAGGAAAAAAAAATATAAAAAATGGTAAAGAAATTCTGTCATACCTATAAGGCGTTGATCGTCTTTGGAGAAGAAAAAAAAAATCTCTAGCACTTCCTGTGCGTGGTAAAAAAAAGAAAGCTAGAAAAGGAAAAAAGGGATTTGAGCATCCTAAATTGTACTATCAAATTCCATGAACACAAGTTAAACCTCTAGTGCTTCGGAGAAATGGCATCCATTGGAAAGCTTTATTCCCTAGGAACCGAATAGAGCTTTTTATTTTACAAAACCCTCTTTTAAAGAGAAAACTGACTGTGTCTTGGGCTTTTGGCCAAACTCAGTTTGGAGTTGGTCAAACCAAAATGACCCTGTTAGTTTCTTGTGCTCTACTCTTTCTTTCCATATTCACATTCACATCCAATGGGCTGCTGGGAGTTTTGACTCTGTGCAGCATGAACGGTTTTCCAAGACCACTTTCATTGCTCAGAGGTGTGCAATGTCAGTTTCCCATTCCCTGAGTGCTGCTATTAATATTCCCACAGCATCCAACTACTACAGCCATGTAGACAACAAAGACAAATGCAACTTGCATTTCTTGGTCCTGTTCCATTTCTGTCATCTCAGGCTCATCGTCACCCTCAGAACTGCTGTCCTGGAAACGTGGATCCTCTTGCCACGTGACTTTTACCGGCTTTATTGTCCCAAGCGTGTGAGGCTCTGCAATGACAACACCAATAGAGAAAAAAAGCCAAAACCAGATTATTCCTCTACCCGTCAGGAAAAATTCCTCCTTTCACGTGAAATACTTACAGTGGAGAAGAGAGATTTAGGAAGGACAGAATCTGACCCTGCCAGATTTTCTAAGCTACATTTCTGCTCCAGTATTTTCCACTTTGTTCCAGGGATCCCTTATGTATTCTTAAACATTTCTCATTGCATTCAGAAGACACTGAATACCTTCTCAGTTCAGCACAAGTCTGGGGGGCTCGTTGCTTTGTGCTGTTGTGTTGGGTTTTTTAATATTTTGGAAAACTTCACGGGATTTCTTTTCTCTCCTACATGACTGGGACTCGAGTTAATGTTGTTTCATCCTCATTTCAGACGGCCCCAATTTACCTAAGGTTAGGACACCCCAATGATCATGTGTCATTCCATTTCCATTTTCTAAAGGTCCAAGAGTAGAATTCAGTAACAAACAGAATGTTCATGGATCTTGGGGCCAGCTCTCGGACTTTGCTCCTCCCTCTACATTAGCGCACATTTCCTTAAAAGCCTTGTGAGGTCCTATGAAACTTGATATGACTGGTGTGTCACCTTTTTCCCTGTTTGAGGAATTCAGGGCATGAGAACAAGCTTTTTCACCACTCAGCCAAAACCCCAATGCCTTCTCAAAGCATGCCTTTCAGAATTCCTGAGATGCAAGCATGAGGCACCTCTCATTAATCTACCACAGCCCCGGCAAGCAGAAATGAAGATCAAAATGCTTCTGCCTAATTACTGACTTCTGTTGCTGAAAATCCCCTGCATCCTGACCTTCTTTACACCATATTGCCCTACAGTGCCTGCCAGAAGCTCTTCCTTAGCAATGGCACTGTTAGAAGGGTTCTGCTGTTACCTTCTTTGATGCCCAACTCCTCTGTGCCTCCAAAGAAGGAAAACTTGAAAGAACTCGTCTCCTGAGTTGCGTCGTCCTCAGGCAAAGGTCCCAAATGGTCGTCTGGGGCAGAGTCCTGTGCATCCTCTTTGTCCCAGGGTATTTCCTCAGTCAGTTCTGGTTTGTTCTTCGAAGGTCTTTCAAAGAACAAACCTGAATAGACGGAGGAAATACCGTCTATTCTGGTTTCTTCCTTGAAAGGCCTCTTTCAAATCCGCAGCAATGCTGTAGAAGTTGTCTTCAGACACTTGAGGCAGTGTCTCACTCTCTTTCTTCTTTTTTTGGCTTTACTGAAATGAGATTGTTCAAGGATAGCAACACAGCACACGTCCTTTTCAGACACAGCTTCCCTAAGAGCCACCTTGCTCTGAATGTCTCCCTAAGCATATCCAAGCCCATTAAGGAGTGCTTCATTATCAAGGGTAAGCACTGGGGAGACATCTGAGGTTGGAGTGTAAAGGCAGGACCAAGAGTCCTTTTTAATTAGCCACATCCTTAAGTGACTTTTCACTGGCTACACGGTTACACAGAAATCAAGGTATTTAGCACAGACTTCTTCCTGCCAGTAGAAACATCAAGAGCTAATCGGGTTTGCTCACAGAGCTGCACAGCTCAGGGTCCCTGCACTGACCGTTCTCACCTTCACTTCCGGCAAGGAACACACGGCCTAGAAAGAAAAGATGATGGCGCTATGTGCTGCTGTTGGAGGTCCCAGTTGAGGTCCGACGTCGCTGGTGGGAGCGGCTGCTCCTGCGCGATGTCCCCGACCACGTCCCCCTACGCCTGGGCCTCTCAGCACTGGCTGCTGTCCTCCTGCTCCTGTCCTGGCGACTCCTGGACCGCAGAGTTTGAGTCGAGGCCCGGCGCTGCTGGCGGGAGCGGCTGCGTCTGGGGGGCGTCCCCGATGATGTGTCCCTTCGCCTGGGCCTCTCAGCCCTTGGCCTTGTCCTGCTGCTGCTGCCACGGCGACTCCTGGAGCGGACAGGTGGACTCTGGGCCCAGCCTTGCTGGCGGGAGCGCCTGCGTCTGGAGGATGGCCCTGGCCATGTCCCCCTACGCCTGGGCCTCTCAGACCTTGGCCCTGTCCCACTGCTCCTGTCACAGACACTCCTGGAGCGGACAGGTGGACTCTGGGCCCAGCCCTGCTGGCGGGAGCGCCTGCGTCTGGGGGATGGCCCTGACCATGTCTCCCTTCGCCTGGGCCTCTCAGTCCTTGGCCCTGTCCCACTGCTCCTGTCACAGACACTCCTGGAGCGGACAGGTGGACTCTGGGCCCAGCCCTGCTGGCGGAAGCACCTGCGTCTGGGGGATGTCGGTGATGTTGTCTCCCTCCGCCTGGGCCTCTCAGCCCTTGGCCCTGTCCCACTGCTCCTGTCACGGCAACTCCTGGACCGGACAGGTGGACTCTGGGCACGACTTTGCCGGCGAGAGCAGCTTCGCCTGCGGCTGGGCCCAGCATGTCTGGAATGGACCCTGTCCTCAGGGTCAGGGGACGTGCTGCGTGTTGCCCTTGATCTGCTGATGCTGCTGTTGTCCAGTGAGGAAGATGGCAGCGCCTGCTGCCATGCTGCGTGGTGGGGCCTGCTGTGGCTGCCCGTCTCTGGAGATGGAGACGGGGCAACCAGCACCAATGGCACAGGGCTGTGGGAGCTGGGGCTGATGGCCTCAGATTCTGACCAGCCACGAGCAGGTTGTCGTCCTGACTGTCTGGCTGGCCTGGGGCCATTGAGCTCTGTCTCATCCCGGGCGGCTGTAAGGGCAAGCAGGAATGTCAAAGATCGCCCAGGCCCCGGCCAGGCCAGGCCAGAGCAGTGCCCCCAGCCCTCCAGCAGTGGATGCTTTGCTCTGCCAAGCCCGGCCTGGGCACTGCCCCCAGCCCAGGGACACCGGGGACTTTGACTCATACATGTTCCAAGCCCAGCACAGCTGTCACACTCCCATCTCTGTGTGCTGTTCCTCAGGCCAGAGCAGCGCCTGTGTGTGCCCTCAGCAGCACAGGAGGAGCACAGGAGCAATTGCCAGGGCCTGGGGAGGCAAACAGGCTCATAGCACAGAGAACAAAGTGTACCAGCACGTGGTTGTCTGGCCAAGCGCTACTGGTTCTTCCCGCTTTGAGCCCTCGCCGAGACACAGGTTCCCTGCAGAGCCCCAGGTGCAGCTTCCCAACTTACCCCTGTTCCTCTGCCTCCTCCCTGCCCCCAGGGTAAAGGCAATCCCTGGCGTTGCACTGGCCGTGCCTCACTCCTAGATCTGCGAAGGCATCGTTGTCCTCCCATGTTGGGTCTCTGATGGAGAAAGGAAGAGATGATGAATTTCTGCTGCTCTCCCTCACGGAGGTCCAGGGTGCCCCAGCTCTTTCTCCAGAGCTTTTCCAAGTTGGGGGTGAAGCTGAAGCCCAGACTGACGGGACAGGGCAGGACCAGGGATCCTGGGGCAGGGCCTGGCACAGCACAGCACTTGCACCCTCCTGCCTGTTGGGCCAGGCAGAAGGACACCAACCTGAAGGGGACTCGGATCCCCATGATGAACATTTCAATAGGGAATTCCCTGCTGTCTCTGCACAGGGGGCACTGGAAATACAAAGCACCAGCGCACAAGGCCTGTCCCTGCAGGGCAAACAGAGGCAGGGTGAGCGAGGCCCTGCTGCTGCTGCTGAGCACCTGCTGTGCCCCAGGGCTGAGGGGAGGGCTCCTACCTGGATGCAGTCCCTGTGGAACCAGGCCCTTTTGCACGTTGGGCACACCAGGGTTGTGAAGGTCTTTCTGTCCTCCACAGGCTCCAGGCAGATGAGGCAAACGGTGTCCGGCTCAGGAGTCGCCTCCACCAGCTGCTCTGGACGGTGCTCAGGGCAGAAGGACCTGGAGGAAAATGGATGGGGAAAGTGAGAAATGCTGGATCATTCCCCAGGGGTGGCCATAAAGAGAGATGAGGTACCTGAACGGAGTAATGTATACATTGACACAGCCGCCCTCCTTGGCACAGGGCAGGTGGAACCATCTGTCACAGTCCTCCGTGCAGCACATGATGGTTGCCCCGCTCTGGCCGCAGACGCAGCAGTGCTGGAAAGAGCCAAGCAGCCGCATCAGCAGCAGCAGAAGCAGCCTCGAGGCCTCCCCGGGCAGCTGCAGGGCTCCGGGCAGGGCACAGGACGTGGCCGCTGCCAGCTCCCAGCCCACAGAGCCGCCTGCTGGAGGAGGGAGGCTCCTGTGCCAGGGCCTCTGTGCCACAGCTGCTGGGAGCCAGACTTTGTCCCGGCTGCTGGGCCAGCCTTTCTTTCCTGCTGTCTGGGCTAAGCTATGGCAAACCTCGCCAGGCACAAAGCTCCCTGCTCTTGTCAGGCTCTCACCTTCTGTGCTGCCCGCCGCACTGCAATTAGCAGATCTCGTGGGAGAAAGTCCA
Source organism: Melospiza melodia melodia (assembly GCF_035770615.1). Classification (NCBI taxonomy): domain Eukaryota; kingdom Metazoa; phylum Chordata; class Aves; order Passeriformes; family Passerellidae; genus Melospiza; species Melospiza melodia. Next base: position 6,088,362 of record NC_086203.1, on the reverse strand, counting down.
TCACTCCAACGTGGCGTTTCTCTTGCCGAAATAGAAGACTGGCAAAGAGCTGCAGGCAAGGGGAGGAGCTGATGAGGAGAGGGCGGCAGGAGCTGCCCATTGCAAAGGTGGAGGGAGCACCCGGAGCCACTCACCAGGCAGAACACGTGGGCACAGAGCCCACCCTTCTGCAGTTTGTCACCGCACATGTCCGGGTCAGCCTCGGCACGGCGACACAGCATGCAGGCTGCAGGGGACAGAGCCAATGGCATGGGGCACGAGCAGCTCTGCGGGGCTCAGAGCCTGCAGCAGCATCAGCCCCGAGGCTGCTCTGTCCCTGCCTGGCTGATGGGCAGGGCTGGAGGCCTTGCAGAGCAGGGGCCATTGTGGGCACGGCTGTCCCAGGAGCTGCCCCCTGGCCCAGCTGGGCCCCACTTGGGCAGGAAGGAGGCTCCCAGCCCCGGCATGGCCGAGCAGCTCCTGCCTCCCCCTGCCTCTGCTCTCATCCCCACGCTGCCTGCTGCCACAAGAGCCCCTGGGCCAGGGGCTGTCACAGGGCTGCTTTGCCCTCACCTGGCTCCCTGGCACCAGGGCCCTCCTGCTTGCTCTCAGACATGGCGGCTGTCTCTCCCGCGTCGCAGTCCTCGAGGGACGTTGTCGCTGCGAGGTGCAGATACTCTCTGTCTAGGGGAGAAAGAAGGGGGGGGAGTTTGCAGAACAGGCCCAGAACCACGAGGTTCTACTCCCTGCTCAGGCCTGCGTGAGCCCTGCTCCTGTCCGCTTTCTCCTCCCGTCGTCGCGCTGAGGAACACCGCAGTGTCCTGGCTGTTCCTCCGCTGATTCTGGGAAGGGAGAGGCAGGTGAGGCTGCAGCACAGGCCCAGAGCCCCGAGGTGTGGGGCCCCTCTGGTCCCTGGGCAGCCACGTCCCCACCCTACCTTCTCCTCCCGGTGTCAGGTCGCACTGACGCTCGACCTGATCCCAGCGTCCCCTTTTGTGGCCTTGGTGACACAGGTCACAATGGCCACTCTGACGTCAGAGCCGTGTACCCAAAATCGGGGCAGCCATGGCCTCAGGTCCCTGGCAACCACTTGTGGCGGCCCCCTCGGGCACCGAGCTTCTGAGATGGGTCCGAGCGTTTGCTCAGGGTGGAAGCACGGCCGGGAATCCGGCAGCAAGTGCAGGGTCAAATGCCAGGCCCAGGGGCAGCCAGCCAGGGTGGCACTGTGGGCAGGGAGGTGCTGTTCAGGCACTGCCACGCCAGGGCTCTGGCCCCGGCCAAGGGCAATCTCTGCTCCTGCCCCTGGCAGGCGGTGGCCCAGAGAGCCCGTGCGGAGTCAGCTGCACTGCAGGGATTCAAACCCTGCTCTAGGTGAACTGATGTTTTCCTCAACACCTGTCTGCAGAAAACTAAGATGAACCTGATTTGATGCTGCTGCTGATCACCCTTGGGTACTGGAGATAAACCTGGACACCACCACAGCTGCCTCCAGACCTCAGTTATCTGGCATCCTATGAACTAACAACTTTCACATTTCATATAAATGGAAAAATTAGTATTAAGCTTCTGAAAAAGGTCATCTTTTATACTGACTCAGTGGAAAGACACAAAATGCACTGAGAATTTTCTGTGTACATTTGACAGGAGAGCTTGCAACTGTCCTCCACTCAAGTCAAATACAGGAGGATGCTTTTCCTACATTATATAAACTTTGCCAGTTTGGTCCGTGCTTTCCTACTAGAAAATACATTGGAAAAATTCAGCAAGAGAAGCACAAACAATTCTTGTCAGTTTTTCTCTTTCGTGTCTTTGCAAACATGCTCCTGGAAATCCAGATCCATGACTTCTAGAACAATCAGTGGCATCTCTGGGAAGCAGGGCAGGGGCTGACAGGCAGGCACACCCTGCAGCTGCCTGATGCTGGGGCAGCAGGAGTTTGTCCATTTTCCTGTCTCCATGGCAGAGCCACCTTGGCTGGGAAACGATCCCTTCACTGCTCTAGGAGGGAGGCACAGCCAGTGCAATGCCAGGGAGTGCCTTTACCCTGGAGGCAGGGAGGAGGCAGAGGGGGAAGTTGGGAAGCTGCACCCGGGGCTCTGCAGGGCTCCCGGCCAGGCCTCGAAGCACAAGGAGTCAGAAGAGCTTGGCCGGACAATCCTGAGCTCTGGACACCTTGTCCTCAGCACCGGGAACCCGTTTGCTTCTCCAGGCCCTGGGCACTGCTCCTGTGCTGCTCATGCAAGTTACACACAGACACAGAGCTACCTGCTCTGTCGCAACCCTCTTCAGCACTGGACAGCACAACACAGTAACATGTTCTCTTCAGTACATGGTCTAATTATTAATAGTCCTGCAAAGACTCTCATTCAAAGCATACACACACAAAAACCCAAGCCCTGGTACAGACCTTGCATCAAGCCATGGTACAGACCTTGCATCAACATAAAATGCCAGTTGCTGTTCAGAAACACAGGGCAGCATTTTGGCCAATGCTTTTTCCTGCAAGATCTTTCAAAAGATTGCAAAAGTGACTTTGTTTGGCAACTTCTTCAAGGAACAAACAGGAGAGGCTGCTGAGTTTTTAAAGATTTATTGATTTGCTTTCACTTCCCTTTCTTTGGCATCCTTACACTTATCCCTGCATTCCAGAAAACTGTGAAAATCCAAAAAACTACCAGGGGAAGTTTCTGAATTCTTTCATATTTCTCTCAAAGACTTTCTTGACGTACATACAAGGGACTGGTCGGATAACATACAGAGAAGCAGTGGTTTCCCTCACTGGATATTACAAGACAACGTTATAGACTCCACGTTACTAAAACACTTGTGTTGCCTGGTCATTACAAAGCCTGAAGCTCTTCTAGAGGCTTTTCCCAGTGCAACTTCATTAGGTTCCTCTCTGCTCAACTCTCGAGCCTGTCCAGGTCTCACTGAAGGGCAGCAGAGCCTTGTGGTGCCTCAGGCCCTGCTCCCAGTTCTGTCCCATCAGCAAATGCTGAGGGAGCGCTCCGTCCCTTCTGCCAGGACCCTGGGGAATAAGGCAAACAAGGCTGGACCCAGCACGGCCCCCTGAGATCACAGCTACCTGAGTTTGGAGCTCCCCTGTCCACTTCTCTGCCCCACTGTCCCTGAGCTGCCTCAGGGGCCTGTTATGGGAGGCAGGGACAAAGCCTTGCTGAAGTCCCAGCTGACAACAACCACTGCTCTCCCCTCACAAGCCCAACCAGGCACTGCAGCACAGGTGCCTATGGGATTGGTCAAGCATGGTTTCCATTCCTGTTATTCCACAGGCTTAGAGATGGCATCCAAGAGGAGCTGTTCTGTCTCCTTTCTGGGGATGGAGCTGAGGCTGATGGGCCTGCAGTTTCCTGGCTCCTTCTTGGTGCCCTTTTGCAAGACTGCAGTGATGTTGGCTTTCCTCCACTGCTCATGGCTCTCTCCGGGGCTGTCTCCTTCCCTGACCTGCTGGCAGAGCGCCCTGTGCCAGAGGCAGGAGCAGAGATTTCCCTTGGCCCCAAAAGGGAAGGCTGGGCTCAGGCCGAGTGTCAGTGCGACCTGACAACGGGAGGAGAAGGCGGGAAGGAGCAGGGCTGACACAGGGCTGAGCAGGGAGTAGAGCCCTCATGTCTCTGGGCCTACTCTGCAAGCTCCCTGGCCTGTACTTTCTCCACAGAGAGAGAGCAACAGCACCTCGAAGTGAGCAGGAAACCCGGCCATGGAGCGGGGCTGGGGCTGTCAGCCCTCAGGGACACCGGCCATGGAGCGGGACTGGGGCCGTGACACCTCAGGGACACCGGCCATGGAGCGGGGCTGGGGCCGTGGCACCTCAGGGAACTCACCATGGCAGCCACCTCCCGAGATTTTGAAGTACTTGTTTCTTGGTTTAATGCCCTTCCAAGATCAATCAAGCATCTTTGCAAATGAGCAGGACATACAAGGGTATTTAAAATTGAGTCTGATCCAATCATCAAAGACAATGGATGTTACCTCTAAACTTACCTTTTCATGATTGTCAAACAATATGGAACTTTTCTTATGTCTGGCTTAAAATATCCAGAATGCAAAATTCATTCTCAAGACAGGAAAAAAGAAAACAATGAAAATAGGATATAGGCAGTCTTCAAAAGGCCCAGAGAAGAAAATAAACATTAGAAAACCTTAGAAAAATTAGATTTTCTTCTTCATCTTCTCAGTATGTGTTGTTTGAACATTGGTTGTCTTACTTGTCCCTCGCAAAACAAGGCATGTTACAGCTTTATTGTCTCAGTGCTGCATTTCCCCAATCGCTGACTTGCCATTTAGGCTGCGCTTTGTTGGAAATATACAACAAGGGACTCTCTATGGAAGAGAGTTGCACAAGCCTCCGGATTCCTGACCGTTCACCTCTGCCAATGCTCACAGTATTCTCCTAACACACCTGAACTTCCTGTCTTTCAGAGAGAGAAAGATTCAGCTAAAGTCAAGCAAACAGGGCAGGGCAGATGGAAACCTTCCCTTGAGATGCTTTTTGGGAAGGCCTGCAAGCACCCTGCCTTCCCTTGGAACAGAGGTGGTCACCATGCATGGTGTTGCCTGACTTGCCCGAGGTGCCCCTCTATTCCAGAAGGACTTTTGCCCACTTCATCACTTGCCTGTCCCTCCAGTTCCAGGGCCTCAAACCTGCTCTGTAAGGCACTAAACCTTTTAGTCAGCTATAAGTTTTCAGAATAAGGCACTGACCGTGGCTCGAACTAGTTTTTTTAGTCAGGTTGACAATATATTTTGAGAAGAAGAAGGAGCAGAGAAGGTGTGGAAAATGCATATTATATGATTGGCTTTTCGCAAATATTAAAATTAATACTATATGTGTTCTGTTGGAAAGTTATGTTGTATTCATCCTTTTTTGTAGTGCTATCCTAAACTTTTAAAGTAGTGTGGTGAACATAGTTTTAGGCTACAGAAACTCTGTGATGTAAGATACTTTTTCTAAATAGCTCATGGAGAGATAACAGTAACAAGACACCAAAACTCTGAGAAAAGAAATATTGCCTCCTTATTGGGAAGAACCAGACTTTGAGGGACCAAGACAATTGATTTACAAGATGAAGGAGGGGTTGACAAGAACAAGAAAACACCCATTGTTTGAAAAGAATTTTGGCATCATGTATGAGATATATGAATATGCAACAGGCTATTACTTTTAAGGGTTAATCCTTTGTTAGCAAAGTGGTGTCTTCTGAGGCAGAGCAGAGCACCCAGATATCTGCAATTCTTTGCTTTTTTAATTGCCCTTTATTGTCCTACCTCTAATTGTCCAAATTATTTTTTCTCTAATTTTTATTCTTATTTTTATAATTAATTTATTACTATTAAACTTTTAAAAATTTAAAGCAAGTGAAATTCTGCATCCTTTGTGTCCACTATCAGTGGGCATCCTTCTTCCCAAGCTTTGTCGACCTCCCTCTGGGTTTGAGATCAGTGAAACGTGCCCAGCCTGGAGTCTTGGAAGACAATTCTAGCAACAAGTACTTTGCTTTTCTAACCCCTGGCCATCACTTCGAGCTTGTAGGCTGCTATGTGTGTCACAGGTTAAACATCTCTTCCTGTTGATCAGGCTTGGAAGTGTGTAAAGGCCAGGCATGACAGGACATGTTTTCTTCAGGAAATGGGACGTAGGGCCCAGTTTGCAACGGGTCCCGGCCCGCGCCTTCCAGAGCGCCAGAAGGTTGGCGGCGCCGTTGCAGGGCTCAGGGCGCCGCCTTGTGGGCGAGAGCCGCCATGACAGCGCGGGGGCCGCGCGGCAGGGCCGGAGGGCGGGAAGGGGCGGGCGGGTGTGAGGGGCGGGGCGGTTTGTGCCCAGAGCCGCGCCCACGCTGTTCCTGGGTGCATTCCCGGCTCGGTGTTGGGAGCGTGCAGGCGCTGCTCGGGCTCTGGGAGAAGCGTGCGGCCGCTGCGGGGTCCCAGCCCTCAGAGCTGGCTGCCGGCCGAGGCTGCAGTGCCAGAGCTGCCGTGCGCCGTGGCAGTGCCAGAGTCCCTGGCAGAGCCGGGCTGGCACTGGCAGCTCCTGAGGGAAGCCCTGCCATGGCAGTGCCGGGGCCGCTCGGCAGAGCCAGGCTGGCAGTGCCGACAGCTGAGGGGAGCCCGGCCATGGCAGCACCCAGCTGGCAGTGCCGACAGCTGAGGGGAGCCCGGCCATGGCAGCGCCGGGGCCGCTCCTGCCCCGGGGCTGCCCGAAGGAGCGACCTCTGGGACCTGCCGGCAGACTGGCACTGCTTGGCCCTCTTCAGTAGATCGACGGAGTGGCAGCACAGATAGCAAAATATTAAAACATCTGATTTAAAACACCGGAGGGAAACCATTGAATTGAAAAGAAAATGAAGGTGTACCAAAATACTCAGGGCATGAATGGGAAAACTGAAAAGATACAGATTCTAATTATTTATATAATCTCAACTATATCATCAGAAACATGAGGGTGAAAATACCTTCTAAAAGTTTTGACAATAGAATGCTTCAGCTGTGTAGTTTTGCTAGTACATTAAAGTCTTAAAAAGCAGTCAGGTATTCCTTTGTCCAGTGCTATGAATTTAATAATGGGATTTGTTACATTTGTCCCTCAAATACCCCTCATAAAGAGAGTTGAGTGCCTAGATTCGATGGAAGCCATCCGTTAGTAAATGCAGTGTTGTGGTTTTTAGTAGTTCTGTAGTAAGTAGTTAGTTAAAGAAGTGATCGTTCTGCCAATGGACGCTGATCCCTGATGCGTTCGTGCTGGTTCAATGGAAAGGCAAATTTTTGGTAATAGGCTATTGGAAAACATGTCTTTTCTGCTGGTAGCAGGTACAAACACATTGCTTTTACTGGTAGAAACTGAAGCAACTTGAGATGCCTGCTCCTTCTTCTCCACCTATGTTTAAGGAGATCCATGCAGGTTAAAACATGAACCAAACCTCGAGGCTCTGGGCCTGTCCTGCAGGCTCACCTGCCTCTCCCCACAATCAGCAGAGGAACAGCCAGAGGACCCTGCAGTGTTCCTCAATGCAACAAGGGGAGGAGAAGGTGGGCAGGAGCAGGGCTCACATAGAGAGTATCAGCACCTCAAAGTGACCACATCATTCAAGGGACAGGGACTGACTGCTGACAGCTGCCCTGTGAGACAGCAAGCAGGAGGGCACTGGTGCCAGGGAGCCAGGTGAGGGTAAAGCAGCCCTGTGACAGCCTGGCCCAGGGGCTCTTGTGGCAGCAGGCAGCATGGGGATGAGAGCAGAGGCAGGGGGAGGCAGGAGCTGCTCGGCCATGCCGGGGCTGGGAGCCTCCTTCCTGCCCAAGTGGGGCCCAGCTGGGCCAGGGGGCAGCTCCTGGGACAGCCGTGCCCACAATGGCCCCTGCTCTGCAAGGCCTCCAGCCCTGCCCATCAGCCAGGCAGGGACAGAGCAGCCTCGGGGCCGAAGCTGCTGCAGGCCCAGAGCCCCGCAGAGCTGCTCGTGCCCCATGCCATTGGCTCTGTCCCCTGCAGCCTGCATGCTGTGTCGCCGTGCCGAGGCTGAGCCCTGTGCCTCCCCAGGCCCTGGCCCATGCTCCTGTGCTCCTCCTGCACAGCCCAGAGCACCCACGGGCCCTGCTCAGGCCTCACGCAGACCAGAACCAGCTGGGGCTGTGACAGCTCTGCTGCTCTGGGCCCAGCCCTCGGACAAAGCACCCGCCTGTCCCTGGGCTGGGGGCAGTGCCCAGGCTGGGCTTGGCAGAGCCCGTCCGCTCCCGGAGGGCTGTGGGCACTGCTCTGGCCTGGCCTGGCCTGGCCCTGGGCTCCCTTGGCATTCCTGCTTGCCCTTGCCTCCACCAGGGATGGGCTGCAGCTCAATGGCCCCGGCCTGGCCGCACACTCAGGCCTGGAGCCTTCCCGTGGCTCCCCAGGGCACGAGAGCCTCAGCCCCAGCTCCCAAACACGGCCTAACAGGCTTTGCTGATATTGATCCCTGTCAGAGCTTTGAAAGCATTTTCAAAGTAACCTTGTCTGGCAACACTTTCAAGGAACAAACGGACTCGCTTCTAATCGGTAAAAACTTTATTGGTTTGCTTGCACTTCCTATAGGGTATCCTAATGCTTCCTTTGGCGTTCCAGAAAATAATGAAAATCTAACAAATTCTAAAGAGAAGTTCCTGAATCCACTATGAGGAGAAGTCTCTACATTCACTATCCTTACATACAGTTAAGAAGCTGCTCCTGTAACACACAAAGATGGAGTGGTTAAACTGACTGGACCACACAACATGATGTTTTATACACACCGCTACACTACAAAACTTCTCGTCCCTGTTCATTACAAATTTGAAGCTCTTCTCGAGGTCCTGACTTAATTTTGCATGCACATTGATACCTGCAATCCCTCCCCATGCTCAGCTTTCACCTAGACTTACCAGGGAACAGATGTTCCATACTCACCTCAAGCAATAATCTACGTCTGTCTTCCTAACCCTCCTTTTCTTCACTGACTTCTACTAATCTACAAAATAACTGCGGACCCTCTGCACAAAAGAAACATCCAATTAATAGCCTAAACACGTGTGATTGTGCAGCTACTTCCAACAATCATGTCCAACACAGCACTAAAATCAGAAATCAATTCTCACACCCTTCCTATTCTCCTGCCCCCAGCACACCTTGGCTCCAGCAGAAATGTTCCCTACTGCAGCCTGGTGTGCTAAGAACAATCAAAGGCAGCAGCACTTTCCCTCAACATGCTGCAATCTGAATTGCACTGAAATTGCAGCTGTTGCATTAGAAGCTCAGCACCAGCACCCGCAGAACTGAGGCCTGAGCTCTCCATTTCAACACACCCTGTAAATCAGGCTGCCTGGAAGATTGTAGGCCGGGAACTGTGTGAACACAGCAGTGCATTTCAGCAGAGTTATGGAATCAATCTCGTGGAAGGCACATCCTTTATGCTTGTCTTAAGATTCTATTCTACAAAATCTAACCAGCAATTGTTTTGGTGGCCTGTGCAGGTTTTGGGGACTGTGCATGTTTCCTTTGGATGTTGTTTTCTTTGTTTCTAAATACAAAATTCACTGCATTCAGAAGAGAAAGCCCCAGATTCATTAGGACAAAGAACCACAGGGACATATGTGGCTGACAAGAACACTCAACATTCCGAACGGTAACACCAGAAAGAGAGGAAAAAGACAAAGATGATTTAAATACCTGAAAGGATCCAAACTGTCTATGTAAGCTGTCAAGTGACTAATTTTTTGGTAAACTCTACAAGTCCAGATTCCTATTCGGTAATTGTCTGAAAGAAAAGAAAGCCAGAAATTTGCTTGACCTTCATTTTGCCAGGACTTTCTCACAGGATTCTGCCACAACTTGGATCACAAGTGAGGGTGGCAAATTTTGACTAGAAAACTTGGATAACTAGGCAGCATTTTTTCCTCCTCACTGAATTACAGGAAGGGTTTAAAAGGAAAAAAAAAATATAAAAAATGGTAAAGAAATTCTGTCATACCTCTAAGGCGTTCATCATCTTTGGAGAAGAAAAAAAAACTCTAGCACTTCCTGTGCGTGGTAAAAAAAAGAAACCTAGAAAAGGACAAAGGGATTTGAGCATCCTAAATTGTACTATCAAATTCCATGAACACAAGTTAAACCTCTAGTGCTTCAGAGAAATGGCATCCATTGAAAAGCTTTATTCCCTAGGAACTGAGTAGAGCTTTTTATTTTAATAAACCCTCTTTTAAAGAGAAAACTGACTGTGTCTTGGGCTTTTGGCCAAACTCAGTTTGGAGTTGGTCAAACCAAAATGACCCTGTTAGTTTCTTGTGCTCTACTCTTTCTTTCCATATTCACATTCACATCCAATGGGCTGCTGGGAGTTTTGACTCTGTGCAGCATGAACGGTTTTCCAAGACCACTTTCATTGCTCAGAGGTGTGCAATGTCAGTTTCCCATTCCCTGAGTGCTGCTATTAATATTCCCACAGCATCCAACTACTACAGCCATGTAGACAACAAAGACAAATGCAACTTGCATTTCTTGGTCCTGTTCCATTTCTGTCATCTCAGGCTCATCGTCACCCTCAGAACTGCTGTCCTGGAAACGTGGATCCTCTTGCCACGTGGCTTTTACCGGCTTTATTGTCCCAAGCGCGTGAGGCTCTGCAATGACAGCACCAATAGAGAAAAAAAGCCAAAACCAGATTATTCCTCTACCCGTCAGGAAAAATTCTTCCTTTCACGTGAAATACTTACAGTGGAGAAGAGAGATTTAGGAAGGACAGAATCTGACCCTGCCAGATTTTCTAAGCTACATTTCTGCTCCAGTATTTTCCACTTTGTTCCAGGGATCCCTTATGTATTCTTAAACATTTCTCATTGCATTCAGAAGACACTGAATACCTTCTCAGTTCAGCACAAGTCTGGGGGGCTCGTTGCTTTGTGCTGTTGCGTTGGGTTTTTTAATATTTTGGATAACTTCACGGGGTTTCTTTTCTCTCCTACATGACTGGGACTCGCGTTAATGTTGTTTCATCTTCATTTCAGACGGCCCCAATTTACCTAAGGTTAGGACACCCCAATGATCATGTGTCATTCCATTTGCATTTTCTAAAGGTCCAAGAGTAGAATTCAGTAACAAACAGAATGTTCATGGATCTTGGGGCCAGCCCTCGGACTTTGCTCCTGCCTCTACATTAGCGCACATTTCCTTAAAAGCCTTGTGAGGTCCTATGAAACTTGATATGACTGGTGTGTCACCTTTTTCCCTGTTTGAGGAATTCAGGGCATGAGAACAAGCTTTTTCACCACTCGGCCAAAACCCCAATGCCTTCTCAAAGCATGCCTTTCAGAATTCCTGAGATGCAAGCATGAGGCACCTCTCATTAATCTACCACAGCCCCGGCAAGCAGAAATGAAGATCAAAATGCTTCTGCCTAATTACTGACTTCTGTTGCTGAAAATCCCCTGCATCCTGACCTTCTTTACACCATATTGCCCTACAGTGCCTGCCAGAAGCTCTTCCTTAGCAATGGCACTGTTAGAAGGGTTCTGCTGTTACCTTCTTTGATGCCCAACTCCTCTGTGCCTCCAAAGAAGGAAAACTTGAAAGAACTCGTCTCCTGAGTTGCGTCGTCCTCAGGCAAAGGTCCCAAATGGTCGTCTGGGGCAGAGTCCTGTGCATCCTCTTTGTCCCAGGGTATTTCCTCAGTCAGTTCTGGTTTGTTCTTCGAAGGTCTTTCAAAGAACAAACCAGAATAGACGGAGGAAATACCGTCTATTCTGGTTTCTTCCTTGAAAGGCCTCTTTCAAATCCGCAGCAATGCTGTAGAAGTTGTCTTCAGACACTTGAGGCAGTGTCTCACTCTCTTTCTTCTTTTTTTGGCTTTACTGAAATGAGATTGTTCAAGGATAGCAACACAGCATACATCCTTTTCAGACACAGCTTCCCTAAGAGCCACCTTGCTCTGAATGTCTCCCTAAGCATATCCAAGCCCATTAAGGAGTGCTTCATTATCAAGGGTAAGCACTGGGGAGACATCTGAGGTTGGAGTGTAAAGGCAGGACCAAGTGTCCTTTTTAATTAGCCACATCCTTAAGTGACTTATCACTTACTACACGGTTACACAGAAATCAAGGTATTTAGCACAGACTTCTTCTTGCCAGTAGAAACATCAAGAGCTAATCAGGTTTGCTCACAGAGCTCCACATCTCAGGGTCCCCGCACTGACCGTTCTCACCTTCACTTCCGGCAAGGAACACACGGCCTAGAAAGAAAAGATGACGGCGCTATGTGCTGCTGTTGGAGGTCCCAGTTGAGGTCCGACGTCGCTGGTGGGAGCGGCTGCTCCTGCGCGATGTCCCCGACCACGTCCCCCTACGCCTGGGCCTCTCAGCACTGGCTGCTGTCCTCCTGCTCCTGTCCTGGCGACTCCTGGACCGCAGAGTTTGAGTCGAGGCCCGGCGCTGCTGGCGGGAGCGGCTGCGTCTGGGGGGCGTCCCCGATGATGTGTCCCTTCGCCTGGGCCTCTCAGCCCTTGGCCTTGTCCTGCTGCTGCTGCCACGGCGACTCCTGGAGCGGACAGGTGGACTCTGGGCCCAGCCTTGCTGGCGGGAGCGCCTGCATCTGGGGGATGGCCCTGGCCATGTCCCCCTACGCCTGGGCCTCTCAGAACTTGGCCCTGTCCCACTGCTCCTGTCACAGACACTCCTGGAGCGGACAGGTGGACTCTGGGCCCAGCCTTGCTGACGGGAGTGCCTGCGTCTGGGGGATGGCCCTGGCCATGTCCCCCTACGCCTGGGCCTCTCAGACCTTGGCCCTGTCCCACTGCTCCTGTCACAGACACTCCTGGAGCGGACAGGTGGACTCTGGGCCCAGCCCTGCTGGCGGGAGCGCCTGCGTCTGGGGGATGGCCCTGGCCATGTCTCCCTTCGCCTGGGCCTCTCAGCCCTTGGCCCTGTCCCACTGCTCCTGTCACAGACACTCCTGGAGCGGACAGGTGGACTCTGGGCCCAGCCTTGCTGGCGCGAGCGCCTGCGTCTGGGGGATGGCCCTGACCATGTCTCCCTTCGCCTGGGCCTCTCAGACCTTGGCCCTGTCCCACTGCTCCTGTCACAGACACTCCTGGAGCGGACAGGTGGACTCTGGGCCCAGCCCTGCTGGCAGGAGCGCCTGCGTCTGGAGGATGGCCCTGACCATGTCTCCCTTCGCCTGGGCCTCTCAGCCCTTGGCCCTGTCCCACTGCTCCTGTCACGGCGACTCCTGGACCGGACAGGTGGACTCTGGGCACGACTTTGCCGGCGAGAGCAGCTTCGCCTGCGGCTGGGCCCAGCATGTCTGGAATGGACCCTGTCCTCAGGGTCAGGGGACGTGCTGCGTGTTGCCCTTGATCTGCTGATGCTGCTGGTGTCCAGTGAGGAAGATGGCAGCGCCTGCTGCCATGCTGCGTGGTGGGGCCTGCTGTGGCTGCCCGTCTCTGGAGATGGAGACGGGGCAACCAGCACCAATGGCACAGGGCTGTGGGAGCTGGGGCTGATGGCCTCAGATTCTGACCAGCCACGAGCAGATTGTCGTCCTGACTGTCTGGCTGGCCTGGGGCCATTGAGCTCTGTCTCATCCCTGGAGGCTGTAAGGGCAAGCAGGAATGTCAAAGATCGCCCAGGCCCCGGCCAGGCCAGGCCAGAGCAGTGCCCCCAGCCCTCCAGCAGTGGATGCTGCGCTCTGCCAAGCCCGGCCTAGGCACTGCCCCCAGCCCAGGGACACCGGGGACTTTGACTCGTACATGTTCCGAGCCCAGCACAGCTGTCACACTCCCAACTCTGTGTGCTGTTCCTCAGGCCAGAGCAGCGCCTGTGGGTGCCCTCAGCAGCACAGGAGGAGCACAGGAGCAATTGCCAGGGCCTGGGGAGGCAAACAGGCTCATAGCTCTGGAACAAAGTGTACCAGCACGTGGTTGTCTGGCCAAGCGCTTCTGGTTCTTCCCGCTTTGAGCCCTTGCCGAGACACAGGTTCCCTGCAGAGCCCCAGGTGCAGCTTCCCAACTTACCCCTGTTCCTCTGCCTCCTCCCTGCCTCCAGGGTAAAGGCAATCCCTGGCGTTGCACTGGCCGTGCCTCACTCCTAGATCTTCAAAGGCATCGTTGTCCTCCCATGTTGGGTCTCTGATGGAGAAAGGAAGAGATGATGAATTTTTGCTGCTCTCCCTCACGGAGGTCCAGGGTGCCCCAGCTCTTTCTCCAGAGCTTTTCCAAGTTGGGGGTGAAGCTGAAGCCCAGACTGACGGGACAGGGCAGGGCCAGGGCTCCTGGGGCAGGGCCTGGCACAGCACGGTACTTGCACCCTCCTGCCTGGTGGGCCAGGCAGAAGGACACCAACCTGAAGGGGACTCGGATCCCCAAGATGAGCATTTCAAAAGGGAATTCCTCACTATCTCTGCACAGGGGGCACTGGAAATACAAAGCACCAGCGCACAAGGCCTGTCCCTGCAGGGCAAACAGAGGCAGGGTGAGCGAGGCCCTGCTGCTGCTGCTGAGCACCTGCTGTGCCCCGGGGCTGAGGGGAGGGCTCCTACCTGGATGCAGTCCCTGTGGAACCAGGCCCTTTTGCACGTTGGGCACACCAGGGTTGTGAAGGTCTTTCTGTCCTCCACAGGCTCCAGGCAGATGAGGCAAACGGTGTCCGGCTCAGGAGTCGCCTCCACCTCCTGCTCTGGACGGTGCTCAGGGCAGAAGGACCTGGAGGAAAATGGATGGGGAAAGTGAGAAATGCTGGATCATTCCCCAGGGGTGGCCATAAAGAGAGATGAGGTACCTGAACGGAGTAATGTACACATTGACACAGCCGCCCTCCTTGGCACAGGGCAGGTGGAACCATCTGTCACAGTCCAGCACACAGCACATGATGGTTGCCCCGCTCTGGCCGCAGACGCAGCAGTGCTGGAAAGAGCCAAGCAGCCGCATCAGCAGCAGCAGCAGCAGCCTCGAGGCCTCCCCGGGCAGCCGCAGGGCTCCGGGCAGGGCACAGGACGTGGCCGCTGCCGGCTCCCAGCCCACAGAGCCGCCTGCTGGAGGAGGGAGGCTCCTGTGCCAGGGCCTCTGTGCCACAGCTGCTGGGAGCCAGACTTTGTCCCGGCTGCTGGGCCGGCCTTTCTTTCCTGCTGTCTGGGCTAAGCTCTGGCAAACCTCGCCAGGCACAAAGCTCCCTGCTCTTGTCAGGCTCTCACCTTCTGTGCTGCCCGACAGGCCGCAATTTGGAGATCTCGTGCGAGAAAGCCTATGAGTCCATCGTAGCAGTTCTCTTGCCGAAATAGAAGAGTGGCGAAAAACTGCAGGCAAGGGGAGGAGCTGATGAGGAGAGGGCGGCAGGAGCTGCCCATTGCAAAGGTGGAGGGAGCGCCCGGAGCCACTCACCATGCAGAATCTGTGAGCACAGAACGCACCCATCTGCAGTTTGTCACCGCACATGTCCGGGTCAGCCTCGGCACGGCGACACAGCATGCAGGCTGCAGGGGACAGAGCCAATGGCATGGGGCATGAGCAGCTCTGCGGGGCTCAGAGCCTGCAGCAGCATCAGCCCCGAGGCTCCTCTGTCCCTGCCTGGCTGATGGGCAGGGCTGGAGGCCTTGCAGAGCAGGGGCCATTGTGGGCACGGCTGTCCCAGGAGCTGCCCCCTGGCCCAGCTGGGCCCCACTTGGGCAGGAAGGAGGCTCCCAGCCCCGGCATGGCCGAGCAGCTCCTGCCTCCCCCTGCCTCTGCTCTCATCCCCACGCTGCCTGCTGCCACAAGAGCCCCTGGGCCAGGCTGTCACAGGGCTGCTTTACCCTCACCTGGCTCCCTGGCACCAGGGCCCTCCTGCTTGCTGTCAGACATGGCGGCTGTCTCTCCCGCGTCGCAGTCCTCGAGGGACGTTGTCGCTGCGAGGTGCAGATACTCTCTTTCTAGGGGAGAAAGAAGGGGGGGGAGTTTGCAGAACAGGCCCAGAACCACGAGGCTCTACTCCCTGCTCAGGCCTGCGTGAGCCCTGCTCCTGTCCGCTTTCTCTTCCCGTCGTCGTGCTGAGGAACACCGCAGTGTCCTGGCTGTTCCTCCGCTGATTCTGGGAAGGGAGAGGCAGGTGAGGCTGCAGCACAGGCCCAGAGCCCCGAGGTGTGGGGCCCCTCTGGTCCCTGGGCAGCCACGTCCCCACCCTACCTTCTCCTCCCGGTGTCAGGTCGCACTGACGCTCGACCTGATCCCAGCGTCCCCTTTTGTGGCCTTGGTGGCACAGGTCACAATGGCCACTCTGACGTCAGAGCCGTGTACCCAAAATCGGGGCAGCCATGGCCTCAGGTCCCTGGCAACCACTTGTGGCGGCCCCCTCGGGCACCGAGCTTCTGAGATGGGTCCGAGCGTTTGCTCAGGGTGGAAGCACGGCCGGGAATCCGGCAGCAAGTGCAGGGTCAAATGCCAGGCCCAGGGGCAGCCAGCCAGGGTGGCACTGTGGGCAGGGAGGTGCTGTTCAGGCACTGCCACGCCAGGGCTCTGGCCCCGGCCAAGGGCAATCTCTGCTCCTGCCCCTGGCCGGCGGTGGCCCAGAGAGCCCGTGCGGAGTCAGCTGCACTGCAGGGATTCAAACCCTGCTCTAGGTGAACTGATGTTTTCCTCAACACCTGTCTGCAGAAAACTAAGATGAACCTGATTTGATGCTGCTGCTGATCACCCTTGGGTACTGGAGATAAACCTGGACACCACCACAGCTGCCTCCAGACCTCAGTTATCTGGCATCCTATGAACTAACAACTTTCACATTTCATATAAATGGAAAAATTAGTATTAAGCTTCTGAAAAAGGTCATCTTTGATACTGACTCAGTGGAAAGACACAAAATGCACTGAGAATTTTGTGTGTACATTTGACAGGAGAGCTTGCAACTGTCCTCCACTCAAGTCAAATACAGGAGGATGCTTTTCCTACATTATATAAACTTTGCCAGTTTGGTCCGTGCTTTCCTACTAGAAAATACATTGGAAAAATTCAGCAAGAGAAGCACAAACAATTCTTGTCAGTTTTTCTCTTTCGTGTCTTTGCAAACATGCTCCTGGAAATCCAGATCCATGACTTCTAGAACAATCAGTGGCATCTCTGGGAAGCAGGGCAGGGGCTGACAGGCAGGCACACCCTGCAGCTGCCTGATGCTGGGGCAGCAGGAGTTTGTCCATTTTCCTGTCTCCATGGCAGAGCCACCTTGGCTGGGAAACGATCCCTTCACTGCTCTAGGAGGGAGGCACAGCCAGTGCAATGCCAGGGAGTGCCTTTACCCTGGAGGCAGGGAGGAGGCAGAGGGGGAAGTTGGGAAGCTGCACCCGGGGCTCTGCAGGGCTCCCGGCCAGGGCTCGAAGCACAAGGAGCCAGAAGAGCTTGGCCGGACAATCCTGAGCTCTGGACACCTTGTTCCACCAGGAACCCGTTTGCTTCTCCAGGCCCTGGGCACTGCTCCTGTGCTGCTCATGCAAGTTACACACAGACACAGAGCTACCTGCTCTGTCGCAACCCTCTTCAGCACTGGACAGCACAACACAGTAACATGTTCTCTTCAGTACATGGTCTAATTATTAATAGTCCTGCAAAGACTCTCATTCAAAGCATACACACACAAAAACCCAAGCCCTGGTACAGACCTTGCATCAAGCCATGGTACAGACCTTGCATCAACATAAAATGCCAGTTGCTGTTCAGAAACACAGGGCAGCATTTTGGCCAATGCTTTTTCCTGCAAGATCTTTCAAAAGATTGCAAAAGTGACTTTGTTTGGCAACTTCTTCAAGGAACAAACAGGAGAGGCTGCTGAGTTTTTAAAGATTTATTGATTTGCTTTCACTTCCCTTTCTTTGGCATCCTTACACTTATCCCTGCATTCCAGAAAACTGTGAAAATCCAAAAAACTACCAGGGGAAGTTTCTGAATTCTTTCATATTTCTCTCAAAGACTTTCTTGACGTACATACAAGGGACTGGTCGGATAACATACAGAGAAGCAGTGGTTTCCCTCACTGGATATTACAAGACAACGTTATAGACTCCACGTTACTAAAACACTTGTGTTGCCTGGTCATTACAAAGCCTGAAGCTCTTCTAGAGGCTTTTCCCAGTGCAACTTCATTAGGTTCCTCTCTGCTCAACTCTCGAGCCTGTCCAGGTCTCACTGAAGGGCAGCAGAGCCTTGTGGTGCCTCAGGCCCTGCTCCCAGTTCTGTCCCATCAGCAAATGCTGAGGGAGCGCTCCGTCCCTTCTGCCAGGACCCTGGGGAATAAGGCAAACAAGGCTGGACCCAGCACGGCCCCCTGAGATCACAGCTACCTGAGTTTGGAGCTCCCCTGTCCACTTCTCTGCCCCACTGTCCCTGAGCTGCCTCAGGGGCCTGTTATGGGAGGCAGGGACAAAGCCTTGCTGAAGTCCCAGCTGACAACAACCACTGCTCTCCCCTCACAAGCCCAACCAGGCACTGCAGCACAGGTGCCTATGGGATTGGTCAAGCATGGTTTCCATTCCTGTTATTCCACAGGCTTAGAGATGGCATCCAAGAGGAGCTGTTCTGTCTCCTTTCTGGGGATGGAGCTGAGGCTGATGGGCCTGCAGTTTCCTGGCTCCTTCTTGGTGCCCTTTTGCAAGACTGCAGTGATGTTGGCTTTCCTCCACTGCTCATGGCTCTCTCCGGGGCTGTCTCCTTCCCTGACCTGCTGGCAGAGCGCCCTGTGCCAGAGGCAGGAGCAGAGATTTCCCTTGGCCCCAAAAGGGAAGGCTGGGCTCAGGCCGAGTGTCAGTGCGACCTCACAACGGGAGGAGAAGACGGGAAGGAGCAGGGCTGACACAGGGCTGAGCAGGGAGTAGAGCCCTCGTGTCTCTGGGCCTACTCTGCAAGCTCCCTGGCCTGTACTTTCTCCACAGAGAGAGAGCAACAGCACCTCGAAGTGAGCAGGAAACCCGGCCATGGAGCGGGGCTGGGGCTGTCAGCCCTCAGGGAAACCGGCCATGGAGCGGGGCTGGGGCCGTGACACCTCAGGGACACCGGCCATGGAGCGGGGCTGGGGCCGTGACACCTCAGGGACACCGGCCATGGAGCGGGGCTGGGGCCGTGGCACCTCACGGATCTCACCATGGCAGCCACCTCCCGAGATTTTGAAGTACTTGTTTCTTGGTTTAATGCCCTTCCAAGATCAATCAATCATCTTTGCAAATGAGCAGGACATACAAGGGTATTTAAAACTGAGTCTGATCCAATCATCAAAGACAATGGATGTTACCTCTAAACTTACCTTTTCATGATTGTCAAACAATATGGAACTTTTCTTATGTCTGGCTTAAAATATCCAGAATGCAAAATTCATTCTCAAGACAGGAAAAAAGAAAACAATGAAAATAGGATATAGGCAGTCTTCAAAAGGCCCAGAGAAGAAAATAAACATTAGAAAACCTTAGAAAAATTAGGTTTTCTTCTTCATCTTCTCAGTATGTGTTGTTTGAACATTGGTTGTCTTACTTGTCCCTCGCAAAACAAGGCATGTTACAGCTTTATTGTCTCAGTGCTGCATTTCCCCAATCGCTGACTTGCCATTTAGGCTCTGCTTTATTGGAAATATACAACAAGGGACTCTCCATGGAAGAGAGTTGCACAAGCCTCCGGATTCCTGACTGTTCACCTCTGCCAATGCTCACAGTGTTCTCCTAACACACCTGAACTTCCTGTCTTTCAGAGAGAGAAAGATTCAGCTAAAGTCAAGCAAACAGGGCAGGGCAGATGGAAACCTTCCCTTGAGATGCTTTTGGGAAGGCCTGCAAGCACCCTGCCTTCCCTTGGAACAGAGGTGGTCACCATGCATGGTGTTGCCTGACTTGCCCGAGGTGCCCCTCTATTCCAGAAGGACTTTTGCCCGCTTCATCACTTGCCTGTCCCTCCAGTTCCAGGGCCTCAAACCTGCTCAGTAAGGCACTAAACCTTTTAGTCAGCAGTAGGTTTTCAGAATAAGGCACTGACCGTGGCTCGAACTAGTTTTTTTAGTCAGGTTGACAATATATTTTGAGAAGAAGAAGGAGCAGAGAAGGTGTGGAAAATGCATATTATATGATTGGCTTTTCGCAAATATTAAAATTAATACTATATGTGTTCTGTTGGAAAGTTATGTTGTATTCATCCTTTTTTGTAGTGCTATCCTAAACTTTTAAAGTAGTGTGGTGAATATAGTTTTAGGCTACAGAAACTCTGTGATGTAAGATACTTTTTCTAAATAGCTCATGGAGAGATAACAGTAACAAGACATCAAAACTCTGAGAAAAGAAATATTGCCTCCTTATTGGGAAGAACCAGACTTTGAGGGACCAAGACAATTGATTTACAAGATGAAGGAGGGGTTGACAAGAACAAGAAAACACCCATTGTTTGAAAAGAATTTTGGCATCATGTATGAGATATATGAATGTGCAACAGGCTATTACGTTTAAGGGTTAATCCTTTGTTAGCAAAGTGGTGTCTTCTGAGGCAGAGCAGAGCACCCAGATATCTGCAATTCTTTGCTTTTTTAATTGCCCTTTATTGTCCTACCTCTAATTGTCCAAATTATTTTTTCTCTAATTTTTATTCTTATTTTTATAACTAATTTATTACTATTAAACTTTTAAAAATTTAAAGCAAGTGAAATTCTGCATCCTTTGTGTCCACTATCAGTGGGCATCCTTCTTCCCAAGCTTTGTCGACCTCCCTCTGGGTTTGAGATCAGTGAAACGTGCCCAGCCTGGAGTCTTGGAAGACAATTCTAGCAACAAGTACTTTGCTTTTCTAACCCCTGGCCATCACTTCGAGCTTGTAGGCTGGTATGTGTGTCACATAGGTGGTTAAACGTCTCTTCCTGTTGATCAGGCTTGGAAGTGTGTAAAGGCCAGGCATGACAGGACATGTTTTCTTCAGGAAATGGGACGTAGGGCCCAGTTTGCAACGGGTCCCGGCCCGCGCCTTCCAGAGCGCCAGAAGGTTGGCGGCGCCGTTGCAGGGCTCAGGGCGCCGCCTTGTGGGCGAGAGCCGCCATGACAGTGCGGGCGCCGCGCGGCAGGGCCGGAGGGCGGGAAGGGGCGGGCGGGTGTGAGGGGCGGGGCTGTTCGTGCCCAGAGCCGAGCCCACGCTGTTCCTGGGCGCATTCCCGGCTCGGTGTTGGGAGCGTGCAGGCGCTGCTCGGGCTCTGGGAGAAGCGTGCGGCCGCTGCGGGGTCCCAGCCCTCAGAGCTGGCTGCCGGCCGAGGCTGCCATGCCAGAGCTGCCGTGCGCCGTGGCAGTGCCAGAGTCCCTGGCAGAGCCGGGCTGGCACTGCCAGCTCCTGAGGGAAGCCCTGCCATGGCAGCGCCGGGGCCGCTCGGCAGAGCCAGGCTGGCAGTGCCGACAGCTGAGGGGAGCCCGGCCATGGCAGCACCCAGCTGGCAGTGCCGACAGCTGAGGGGAGCCCGGCCATGGCAGCGCCGGGGCCGCTCCTGCCCCGGGGCTGCCCGAAGGAGCGACCTCTGGGACCTGCCGGCAGACTGGCACTGCTTGGCCCTCTTCAGTAGATCGACGGAGTGGCAGCACAGATAGCAAAATATTAAAACATCTGATTTAAAACACCGGAGGGAAACCATTGAATTGAAAAGAAAATGAAGGTGTACCAAAATACTCAGGGCATGAATGGGAAAACTGAAAAGATACAGATTCTAATTATTTATATAATCTCAACTATATCATCAGAAACATGAGGGTGAAAATACCTTCTAAAAGTTTTGACAATAGAATGCTTCAGCTGTGTAGTTTTGCTAGTACATTAAAGTCTTAAAAAGCAGTCAGGTATTCCTTTGTCCAGTGCTATGAATTTAATAATGGGATTTGTTACATTTGTCCCTCAAATACCCCTCATAAAGAGAGTTGAGTGCTTAGATTCGATGGAAGCCATCCGTTAGTAAATGCAGTGTTGTGGTTTTTAGTAGTTCTGTAGTAAGTAGTTAGTTAAAGAAGTGATCGTTCTGCCAATGGACGCTGATCCCTGATGCGTTCGTGCTGGTTCAATGGAAAGGCAAATTTTTGGTAATAGGCTATTGGAAAACATGTCTTTTCTGCTGGTAGCAGGTACAAACACATTGCTTTTACTGGTAGAAACTGAAGCAACTTGAGATGCCTGCTCCTTCTTCTCCACCTATGTTTAAAGGAGATCCATGCAGGTTAAAACATGAACCAAACCTCGAGGCTCTGGGCCTGTCCTGCAGGCTCACCTGCCTCTCCCCACAATCAGCAGAGGAACAGCCAGAGGACACTGCAGTGTTCCTCAATGCAACAAGGGGAGGAGAAGGTGGGCAGGAGCAGGGCTCACATAGAGAGTATCAGCACCTCAAAGTGACCACATCATTCAAGGGACAGGGACTGACTGATGACAGCTGCCCTGTGAGACAGCAAGCAGGAGGGCGCTGGTGCCAGGGAGCCAGGTGAGGGTAAAGCAGCCCTGTGACAGCCTGGCCCAGGGGCTCTTGTGGCAGCAGGCAGCGTGGGGATGAGAGCAGAGGCAGGGGGAGGCAGGAGCTGCTCGGCCATGCCGGGGCTGGGAGCCTCCTTCCTGCCCAAGTGGGGCCCAGCTGGGCCAGGGGGCAGCTCCGGGGACAGCCGTGCCCGCAATGGCCCCTGCTCTGCAAGGCCTCCAGCCCTGCCCATCAGCCAGGCAGGGACAGAGGAGCCTCGGGGCCGAAGCTGCTGCAGGCTCTGAGCCCCACAGAGCTGCTCATGCCCCGTGCCATTGGCTCTGTCCCCTGCAGCCTGCATGCTGTGTCGCCGTGCCGAGGCTGAGCCCTGTGCCTCCCCAGGCCCTGGCCACTGCTCCTGTGCTCCTCCTGCACAGCCCAGAGCACCCACGGGCCCTGCTCAGGCCTCACGCAGACCAGAACCAGCTGGGGTGTGACAGCTCTGCTGCCCTGGGCCCAGCCCTCGGACAAAGCACCCGCCTGTCCCTGGGCTGGGGGCAGTGCCCAGGCTGGGCTTGGCAGAGCCCATCCGCTCCTGGAGGGCTGTGGGCACTGCTCTGGCCTGGCCTGGCCTGGCCCTGGGCTCCCTTGGCATTCCTGCTTGCCCTTGCCTCCACCAGGGATGGGCTGCAGCTCAATGGCCCCGGCCTGGCCGCACACTCAGGCCTGGAGCCTTCCCGTGGCTCCCCAGGGCACGAGAGCCTCAGCCCCAGCTCCCAAACACGGCCTAACAGGCTTTGCTGATATTGATCCCTGTCAGAGCTTTGAAAGCATTTTCAAAGTAACCTTGTCTGGCAACACTTTCAAGGAACAAACGGGACTCGCTTCTAATCGGTAAAAACTTTATTGGTTTGCTTGCACTTCTTATAGGGTATCCTAATGCTTCCTTTGGCGTTCCAGAAAATAATGAAAATCTAACAAATTCTAAAGAGAAGTTCCTGAATCCACTATGAGGAGAAGTCTCTACATTCACTATCCTTACATACAGTTAAGAAGCTGCTCCTGTAACACACAAAGATGGAGTGGTTAAACTGACTGGACCACACAACATGATGTTTTATACACACCGCTACACTACAAAACTTCTCGTCCCTGTTCATTACAAATTTGAAGCTCTTCTCGAGGTCCTGACTTAATTTTGCATGCACATTCATACCTGCAATCCCTCCCCATGCTCAGCTTTCACCTAGACTTACCAGGGAACAGATGTTCCATACTCACCTCAAGCAATAATCTACGTCTGTCTTCCTAACCCTCCTTTTCTTCATTGACTTCTACTAATCTACAAAATAACTGCGGACCCTCTGCACAAAAGAAACATCCAATTAATAGCCTAAACACGTGTGATTGTGCAGCTACTTCCAACAATCATGTCCAACACAGCACTAAAATCAGAAATCAATTCTCACACCCTTCCTATTCTCCTGCCCCCACCACACCTTGGCTCCAGCAGAAATGTTCCCTACTGCAGCCTGGTGTGCTAAGAACAATCAAAGGCAGCAGCACTTTCCCTCAACATGCTGCAATCTGAATTGCACTGAAATTGCAGCTGTTGCATTAGAAGCTCAGCACCAGCACCCGCAGAACTGAGGCCTGAGCTCTCCATTTCAACACAGCCTGTAAATCAGGCTGCCTGGAAGATTGTAGGCCGGGAACTGTGTGAACACAGCAGTGCATTTCAGCAGAGTTATGGAATCAATCTCGTGGAAGGCACATCCTTTATGCTTGTCTTAAGATTCTATTCTACAAAATCTAACCAGCAATTGTTTTGGTGGCCTGTGCAGGTTTTGGGGACTGTGCATGTTTCCTTTGGATGTTGTTTTCTTTGTTTCTAAATACAAAATTCACTGCATTCAGAAGAGAAAGCCCCAGATTCATTAGGACAAAGAACCACAGGGACATATGTGGCTGACAAGAACACTCAACATTCCGAACGGTAACACCAGAAAGAGAGGAAAAAGACAAAGATGATTTAAATACCTGAAAGGATCCAAACTGTCTATGTAAGCTATCAAGTGACTAAGTTTTTGGTAAACTCTAAAAGTCCAGATTCCTATTCGGTAATTGTCTGAAAGAAAAGAAAGCCAGAAATTTGCTTGACCTTCATTTTGCCAGGACTTTCTCACAGGATTCTGCCACAACTTGGATCACAAGTGAGGGTGGCAAATTTTGACTAGAAAACTTGGATAACTAGGCAGCATTTTTTCCTCCTCACTGAATTACAGGAAGGGTTTAAAAGGGAAAAAAAAATATAAAAAATGGTAAAGAAATTCTGTCATACCTCTAAGGCGTTCATCATCTTTGGAGAAGAAAAAAAAAACTCTAGCACTTC
The DNA here is from genome assembly GCF_035770615.1 of Melospiza melodia melodia. NCBI lineage: Eukaryota > Metazoa > Chordata > Aves > Passeriformes > Passerellidae > Melospiza > Melospiza melodia. The sequence goes on along the minus strand of NC_086203.1, from coordinate 6,064,088 downwards.
CTGTGCGTGGTAAAAAAAAGAAACCTAGAAAAGGACAAAGGGATTTGAGCATCCTAAATTGTACTATCAAATTCCATGAACACAAGCTAAACCTCTAGTGCTTCAGAGAAATGGCATCCATTGAAAAGCTTTATTCCCTAGGAACTGAGTAGAGCTTTTTATTTTAATAAACCCTCTTTTAAAGGGGAAACTGACTGTGTCTTGGCTTTTGACCAAACTCAGTTTGGAGTTGGTCAAACCAAAATGACCCTGTTAGTTTCTTGTGCTCTACTCTTTCTTTCCATATTCACATTCACATCCAATGGGCTGCTGGGAGTTTTGACTCTGTGCAGCATGAACGGTTTTCCAAGACCACTTTCATTGCTCAGAGGTGTGCAATGTCAGTTTCCCATTCCCTGAGTGCTGCTATTAATATTCCCACAGCATCCAACTACTACAGCCATGTAGACAACAAAGACAAATGCAACTTGCATTTCTTGGTCCTGTTCCATTTCTGTCATCTCAGGCTCATCGTCACCCTCAGAACTGCTGTCCTGGAAACGTGGATCCTCTTGCCACGTGGCTTTTACCGGCTTTATTGTCCCAAGCGCGTGAGGCTCTGCAATGACAGCACCAATAGAGAAAAAAAGCCAAAACCAGATTATTCCTCTACCCGTCAGGAAAAATTCTTCCTTTCACGTGAAATACTTACAGTGGAGAAGAGAGATTTAGGAAGGACACAATCTGACCCTGCCAGATTTTCTAAGCTACATCTCTGCTCCAGTATTTTCCACTTTGTTCCAGGGATCCCTTATGTATTCTTAAACATTTCTCATTGCATTCAGAAGACACTGAATACCTTCTCAGTTCAGCACAAGTCTGGGGGGCTCGTTGCTTTGTGCTGTTGCGTTGGGTTTTTTAATATTTTGGATAACTTCACGGGGTTTCTTTTCTCTCCTACATGACTGGGACTCGAGTTAATGTTGTTTCATCTTCATTTCAGACGGCCCCAATTTACCTAAGGTTAGACACCCCAATGATCATGTGTCATTCCATTTGCATTTTCTAAAGGTCCAAGAGTAGAATTCAGTAACAAACAGAATGTTCATGGATCTTGGGGCCAGCTCTCGGACTTTGCTCCTGCCTCTACATTAGCGCACATTTCCTTAAAAGCCTTGTGAGGTCCTATGAAACTTGATATGACTGGTGTGTCACCTTTTTCCCTGTTTGAGGAATTCAGGGCATGAGAACAAGCTTTTTCACCACTCGGCCAAAACCCCAATGCCTTCTCAAAGCATGCCTTTCAGAATTCCTGAGATGCAAGCATGAGGCACCTCTCATTAATCTACCACAGCCCCGGCAAGCAGAAATGAAGATCAAAATGCTTCTGCCTAATTACTGACTTCTGTTGCTGAAAATCCCCTGCATCCTGACCTTCTTTACACCATATTGCCCTACAGTGCCTGCCAGAAGCTCTTCCTTAGCAATGGCACTGTTAGAAGGGTTCTGCTGTTACCTTCTTTGATGCCCAACTCCTCTGTGCCTCCAAAGAAGGAAAACTTGAAAGAACTCGTCTCCTGAGTTGCGTCGTCCTCAGGCAAAGGTCCCAAATGGTCGTCTGGGGCAGAGTCCTGTGCATCCTCTTTGTCCCAGGGTTTTTCCTCAGTCTGTTCTGGTTTGTTCTTCGAAGGTCTTTCAAAGAACAAACCAGAATAGACGGAGGAAATACCGTCTATTCTGGTTTGTTCCTTGAAAGGCCTCTTTCAAATCCGCAGCAATGCTGTAGAAGTTGTCTTCAGACACTTGAGGCAGTGTCTCACTCTCTTTCTTCTTTTTTTGGCTTTACTGAAATGAGATTGTTCAAGGATAGCAACACAGCATACATCCTTTTCAGACACAGCTTCCCTAAGAGCCACCTTGCTCTGAATGTCTCCCTAAGCATATCCAAGCCCATTAAGGAGTGCTTCATTATCAAGGGTAAGCACTGGGGAGACATCTGAGGTTGGAGTGTAAAGGCAGGACCAAGTGTCCTTTTTAATTAGCCACATCCTTAAGTGACTTATCACTTACTACACGGTTACACAGAAATCAAGGTATTTAGCACAGACTTCTTCTTGCCAGTAGAAACATCAAGAGCTAATCAGGTTTGCTCACAGAGCTGCACATCTCAGGGTCCCCGCACTGACCGTTCTCACCTTCACTTCCGGCAAGGAACACACGGCCTAGAAAGAAAAGATGACGGCGCTATGTGCTGCTGTTGGAGGTCCCAGTTGAGGTCCGACGTCGCTGGTGGGAGCGGCTGCTCCTGCGCGATGTCCCCGACCACGTCCCCCTACGCCTGGGCCTCTCAGCACTGGCTGCTGTCCTCCTGCTCCTGTCCTGGCGACTCCTGGACCGCAGAGTTTGAGTCGAGGCCCGGCGCTGCTGGCGGGAGCGGCTGCGTCTGGGGGGCGTCCCCGATGATGTGTCCCTTCGCCTGGGCCTCTCAGCCCTTGGCCTTGTCCTGCTGCTGCTGCCACGGCGACTCCTGGAGCGGACAGGTGGACTCTGGGCCCAGCCTTGCTGGCGGGAGCGCCTGCATCTGGGGGATGGCCCTGGCCATGTCCCCCTACGCCTGGGCCTCTCAGAACTTGGCCCTGTCCCACTGCTCCTGTCACAGACACTCCTGGAGCGGACAGGTGGACTCTGGGCCCAGCCTTGCTGGCGGGAGCGCCTGCATCTGGGGGATGGCCCTGGCCATGTCTCCCTTCGCCTGGGCCTCTCAGCCCTTGGCCCTGTCCCACTGCTCCTGTCACAGACACTCCTGGAGCGGACAGGTGGACTCTGGGCCCAGCCTTGCTGGCGCGAGCGCCTGCGTCTGGGGGATGGCCCTGACCATGTCTCCCTTCGCCTGGGCCTCTCAGACCTTGGCCCTGTCCCACTGCTCCTGTCACAGACACTCCTGGAGCGGACAGGTGGACTCTGGGCCCAGCCCTGCTGGCAGGAGCGCCTGCGTCTGGGGGATGTCGGTGATGTTGTCTCCCTCCGCCTGGGCCTCTCAGCCCTTGGCCCTGTCCCACTGCTCCTGTCACGGCGACTCCTGGACCGGACAGGTGGACTCTGGGCACGACTTTGCCGGCGAGAGCAGCTTCGCCTGCGGCTGGGCCCAGCATGTCTGGAATGGACCCTGTCCTCAGGGTCAGGGGACGTGCTGCGTGTTGCCCTTGATCTGCTGATGCTGCTGGTGTCCAGTGAGGAAGATGGCAGCGCCTGCTGCCATGCTGCGTGGTGGGGCCTGCTGTGGCTGCCCGTCTCTGGAGATGGAGACGGGGCAACCAGCACCAATGGCACAGGGCTGTGGGAGCTGGGGCTGATGGCCTCAGATTCTGACCAGCCACGAGCAGATTGTCGTCCTGACTGTCTGGCTGGCCTGGGGCCATTGAGCTCTGTCTCATCCCTGGAGGCTGTAAGGGCAAGCAGGAATGTCAAAGATCGCCCAGGCCCCGGCCAGGCCAGGCCAGAGCAGTGCCCCCAGCCCTCCAGCAGTGGATGCTGCGCTCTGCCAAGCCCGGCCTAGGCACTGCCCCCAGCCCAGGGACACCGGGGACTTTGACTCGTACATGTTCCGAGCCCAGCACAGCTGTCACACTCCCAACTCTGTGTGCTGTTCCTCAGGCCAGAGCAGCGCCTGTGGGTGCCCTCAGCAGCACAGGAGGAGCACAGGAGCAATTGCCAGGGCCTGGGGAGGCAAACAGGCTCATAGCTCTGGAACAAAGTGTACCAGCACGTGGTTGTCTGGCCAAGCGCTTCTGGTTCTTCCCGCTTTGAGCCCTTGCCGAGACACAGGTTCCCTGCAGAGCCCCAGGTGCAGCTTCCCAACTTACCCCTGTTCCTCTGCCTCCTCCCTGCCTCCAGGGTAAAGGCAATCCCTGGCGTTGCACTGGCCGTGCCTCACTCCTAGATCTTCAAAGGCATCGTTGTCCTCCCATGTTGGGTCTCTGATGGAGAAAGGAAGAGATGATGAATTTTTGCTGCTCTCCCTCACGGAGGTCCAGGGTGCCCCAGCTCTTTCTCCAGAGCTTTTCCAAGTTGGGGGTGAAGCTGAAGCCCAGACTGACGGGACAGGGCAGGGCCAGGGCTCCTGGGGCAGGGCCTGGCACAGCACGGTACTTGCACCCTCCTGCCTGGTGGGCCAGGCAGAAGGACACCAACCTGAAGGGGACTCGGATCCCCAAGATGAGCATTTCAAAAGGGAATTCCTCACTATCTCTGCACAGGGGGCACTGGAAATACAAAGCACCAGCGCACAAGGCCTGTCCCTGCAGGGCAAACAGAGGCAGGGTGAGCGAGGCCCTGCTGCTGCTGCTGAGCACCTGCTGTGCCCCGGGGCTGAGGGGAGGGCTCCTACCTGGATGCAGTCCCTGTGGAACCAGGCCCTTTTGCACGTTGGGCACACCAGGGTTGTGAAGGTCTTTCTGTCCTCCACAGGCTCCAGGCAGATGAGGCAAACGGTGTCCGGCTCAGGAGTCGCCTCCACCTCCTGCTCTGGACGGTGCTCAGGGCAGAAGGACCTGGAGGAAAATGGATGGGGAAAGTGAGAAATGCTGGATCATTCCCCAGGGGTGGCCATAAAGAGAGATGAGGTACCTGAACGGAGTAATGTACACATTGACACAGCCGCCCTCCTTGGCACAGGGCAGGTGGAACCATCTGTCACAGTCCAGCACACAGCACATGATGGTTGCCCCGCTCTGGCCGCAGACGCAGCAGTGCTGGAAAGAGCCAAGCAGCCGCGTCAGCAGCAGCAGCAGCAGCCTCGAGGCCTCCCCGGGCAGCCGCAGGGCTCCGGGCAGGGCACAGGACGTGGCCGCTGCCGGCTCCCAGCCCACAGAGCCGCCTGCTGGAGGAGGGAGGCTCCTGTGCCAGGGCCTCTGTGCCACAGCTGCTGGGAGCCAGACTTTGTCCCGGCTGCTGGGCCGGCCTTTCTTTCCTGCTGTCTGGGCTAAGCTCTGGCAAACCTCGCCAGGCACAAAGCTCCCTGCTCTTGTCAGGCTCTCACCTTCTGTGCTGCCCGACAGGCCGCAATTTGGAGATCTCGTGCGAGAAAGCCTATGAGTCCATCGTAGCAGTTCTCTTGCCGAAATAGAAGAGTGGCGAAAAACTGCAGGCAAGGGGAGGAGCTGATGAGGAGAGGGCGGCAGGAGCTGCCCATTGCAAAGGTGGAGGGAGCGCCCGGAGCCACTCACCATGCAGAATCTGTGAGCACAGAACGCACCCATCTGCAGTTTGTCACCGCACATGTCCGGGTCAGCCTCGGCACGGCGACACAGCATGCAGGCTGCAGGGGACAGAGCCAATGGCATGGGGCATGAGCAGCTCTGCGGGGCTCAGAGCCTGCAGCAGCATCAGCCCCGAGGCTCCTCTGTCCCTGCCTGGCTGATGGGCAGGGCTGGAGGCCTTGCAGAGCAGGGGCCATTGTGGGCACGGCTGTCCCAGGAGCTGCCCCCTGGCCCAGCTGGGCCCCACTTGGGCAGGAAGGAGGCTCCCAGCCCCGGCATGGCCGAGCAGCTCCTGCCTCCCCCTGCCTCTGCTCTCATCCCCACGCTGCCTGCTGCCACAAGAGCCCCTGGGCCAGGCTGTCACAGGGCTGCTTTGCCCTCACCTGGCTCCCTGGCACCAGGGCCCTCCTGCTTGCTGTCAGACATGGCGGCTGTCTCTCCCGCGTCGCAGTCCTCGAGGGACGTTGTCGCTGCGAGGTGCAGATACTCTCTTTCTAGGGGAGAAAGAAGGGGGGGGAGTTTGCAGAACAGGCCCAGAACCACGAGGCTCTACTCCCTGCTCAGGCCTGCGTGAGCCCTGCTCCTGTCCGCTTTCTCTTCCCGTCGTCGTGCTGAGGAACACCGCAGTGTCCTGGCTGTTCCTCCGCTGATTCTGGGAAGGGAGAGGCAGGTGAGGCTGCAGCACAGGCCCAGAGCCCCGAGGTGTGGGGCCCCTCTGGTCCCTGGGCAGCCACGTCCCCACCCTACCTTCTCCTCCCGGTGTCAGGTCGCACTGACGCTCGACCTGATCCCAGCGTCCCCTTTTGTGGCCTTGGTGGCACAGGTCACAATGGCCACTCTGACGTCAGAGCCGTGTACCCAAAATCGGGGCAGCCATGGCCTCAGGTCCCTGGCAACCACTTGTGGCGGCCCCCTCGGGCACCGAGCTTCTGAGATGGGTCCGAGCGTTTGCTCAGGGTGGAAGCACGGCCGGGAATCCGGCAGCAAGTGCAGGGTCAAATGCCAGGCCCAGGGGCAGCCAGCCAGGGTGGCACTGTGGGCAGGGAGGTGCTGTTCAGGCACTGCCACGCCAGGGCTCTGGCCCCGGCCAAGGGCAATCTCTGCTCCTGCCCCTGGCCGGCGGTGGCCCAGAGAGCCCGTGCGGAGTCAGCTGCACTGCAGGGATTCAAACCCTGCTCTAGGTGAACTGATGTTTTCCTCAACACCTGTCTGCAGAAAACTAAGATGAACCTGATTTGATGCTGCTGCTGATCACCCTTGGGTACTGGAGATAAACCTGGACACCACCACAGCTGCCTCCAGACCTCAGTTATCTGGCATCCTATGAACTAACAACTTTCACATTTCATATAAATGGAAAAATTAGTATTAAGCTTCTGAAAAAGGTCATCTTTGATACTGACTCAGTGGAAAGACACAAAATGCACTGAGAATTTTGTGTGTACATTTGACAGGAGAGCTTGCAACTGTCCTCCACTCAAGTCAAATACAGGAGGATGCTTTTCCTACATTATATAAACTTTGCCAGTTTGGTCCGTGCTTTCCTACTAGAAAATACATTGGAAAAATTCAGCAAGAGAAGCACAAACAATTCTTGTCAGTTTTTCTCTTTCGTGTCTTTGCAAACATGCTCCTGGAAATCCAGATCCATGACTTCTAGAACAATCAGTGGCATCTCTGGGAAGCAGGGCAGGGGCTGACAGGCAGGCACACCCTGCAGCTGCCTGATGCTGGGGCAGCAGGAGTTTGTCCATTTTCCTGTCTCCATGGCAGAGCCACCTTGGCTGGGAAACGATCCCTTCACTGCTCTAGGAGGGAGGCACAGCCAGTGCAATGCCAGGGAGTGCCTTTACCCTGGAGGCAGGGAGGAGGCAGAGGGGGAAGTTGGGAAGCTGCACCCGGGGCTCTGCAGGGCTCCCGGCCAGGGCTCGAAGCACAAGGAGCCAGAAGAGCTTGGCCGGACAATCCTGAGCTCTGGACACCTTGTTCCACCAGGAACCCGTTTGCTTCTCCAGGCCCTGGGCACTGCTCCTGTGCTGCTCATGCAAGTTACACACAGACACAGAGCTACCTGCTCTGTCGCAACCCTCTTCAGCACTGGACAGCACAACACAGTAACATGTTCTCTTCAGTACATGGTCTAATTATTAATAGTCCTGCAAAGACTCTCATTCAAAGCATACACACACAAAAACCCAAGCCCTGGTACAGACCTTGCATCAAGCCATGGTACAGACCTTGCATCAACATAAAATGCCAGTTGCTGTTCAGAAACACAGGGCAGCATTTTGGCCAATGCTTTTTCCTGCAAGATCTTTCAAAAGATTGCAAAAGTGACTTTGTTTGGCAACTTCTTCAAGGAACAAACAGGAGAGGCTGCTGAGTTTTTAAAGATTTATTGATTTGCTTTCACTTCCCTTTCTTTGGCATCCTTACACTTATCCCTGCATTCCAGAAAACTGTGAAAATCCAAAAAACTACCAGGGGAAGTTTCTGAATTCTTTCATATTTCTCTCAAAGACTTTCTTGACGTACATACAAGGGACTGGTCGGATAACATACAGAGAAGCAGTGGTTTCCCTCACTGGATATTACAAGACAACGTTATAGACTCCACGTTACTAAAACACTTGTGTTGCCTGGTCATTACAAAGCCTGAAGCTCTTCTAGAGGCTTTTCCCAGTGCAACTTCATTAGGTTCCTCTCTGCTCAACTCTCGAGCCTGTCCAGGTCTCACTGAAGGGCAGCAGAGCCTTGTGGTGCCTCAGGCCCTGCTCCCAGTTCTGTCCCATCAGCAAATGCTGAGGGAGCGCTCCGTCCCTTCTGCCAGGACCCTGGGGAATAAGGCAAACAAGGCTGGACCCAGCACGGCCCCCTGAGATCACAGCTACCTGAGTTTGGAGCTCCCCTGTCCACTTCTCTGCCCCACTGTCCCTGAGCTGCCTCAGGGGCCTGTTATGGGAGGCAGGGACAAAGCCTTGCTGAAGTCCCAGCTGACAACAACCACTGCTCTCCCCTCACAAGCCCAACCAGGCACTGCAGCACAGGTGCCTATGGGATTGGTCAAGCATGGTTTCCATTCCTGTTATTCCACAGGCTTAGAGATGGCATCCAAGAGGAGCTGTTCTGTCTCCTTTCTGGGGATGGAGCTGAGGCTGATGGGCCTGCAGTTTCCTGGCTCCTTCTTGGTGCCCTTTTGCAAGACTGCAGTGATGTTGGCTTTCCTCCACTGCTCATGGCTCTCTCCGGGGCTGTCTCCTTCCCTGACCTGCTGGCAGAGCGCCCTGTGCCAGAGGCAGGAGCAGAGATTTCCCTTGGCCCCAAAAGGGAAGGCTGGGCTCAGGCCGAGTGTCAGTGCGACCTCACAACGGGAGGAGAAGACGGGAAGGAGCAGGGCTGACACAGGGCTGAGCAGGGAGTAGAGCCCTCGTGTCTCTGGGCCTACTCTGCAAGCTCCCTGGCCTGTACTTTCTCCACAGAGAGAGAGCAACAGCACCTCGAAGTGAGCAGGAAACCCGGCCATGGAGCGGGGCTGGGGCTGTCAGCCCTCAGGGAAACCGGCCATGGAGCGGGGCTGGGGCCGTGACACCTCAGGGACACCGGCCATGGAGCGGGGCTGGGGCCGTGGCACCTCAGGGAACTCACCATGGCAGCCACCTCCCGAGATTTTGAAGTACTTGTTTCTTGGTTTAATGCCCTTCCAAGATCAATCAATCATCTTTGCAAATGAGCAGGACATACAAGGGTATTTAAAACTGAGTCTGATCCAATCATCAAAGACAATGGATGTTACCTCTAAACTTACCTTTTCATGATTGTCAAACAATATGGAACTTTTCTTATGTCTGGCTTAAAATATCCAGAATGCAAAATTCATTCTCAAGACAGGAAAAAAGAAAACAATGAAAATAGGATATAGGCAGTCTTCAAAAGGCCCAGAGAAGAAAATAAACATTAGAAAACCTTAGAAAAATTAGGTTTTCTTCTTCATCTTCTCAGTATGTGTTGTTTGAACATTGGTTGTCTTACTTGTCCCTCGCAAAACAAGGCATGTTACAGCTTTATTGTCTCAGTGCTGCATTTCCCCAATCGCTGACTTGCCATTTAGGCTCTGCTTTATTGGAAATATACAACAAGGGACTCTCCATGGAAGAGAGTTGCACAAGCCTCCGGATTCCTGACTGTTCACCTCTGCCAATGCTCACAGTGTTCTCCTAACACACCTGAACTTCCTGTCTTTCAGAGAGAGAAAGATTCAGCTAAAGTCAAGCAAACAGGGCAGGGCAGATGGAAACCTTCCCTTGAGATGCTTTTGGGAAGGCCTGCAAGCACCCTGCCTTCCCTTGGAACAGAGGTGGTCACCATGCATGGTGTTGCCTGACTTGCCCGAGGTGCCCCTCTATTCCAGAAGGACTTTTGCCCGCTTCATCACTTGCCTGTCCCTCCAGTTCCAGGGCCTCAAACCTGCTCAGTAAGGCACTAAACCTTTTAGTCAGCAGTAGGTTTTCAGAATAAGGCACTGACCGTGGCTCGAACTAGTTTTTTTAGTCAGGTTGACAATATATTTTGAGAAGAAGAAGGAGCAGAGAAGGTGTGGAAAATGCATATTATATGATTGGCTTTTCGCAAATATTAAAATTAATACTATATGTGTTCTGTTGGAAAGTTATGTTGTATTCATCCTTTTTTGTAGTGCTATCCTAAACTTTTAAAGTAGTGTGGTGAATATAGTTTTAGGCTACAGAAACTCTGTGATGTAAGATACTTTTTCTAAATAGCTCATGGAGAGATAACAGTAACAAGACATCAAAACTCTGAGAAAAGAAATATTGCCTCCTTATTGGGAAGAACCAGACTTTGAGGGACCAAGACAATTGATTTACAAGATGAAGGAGGGGTTGACAAGAACAAGAAAACACCCATTGTTTGAAAAGAATTTTGGCATCATGTATGAGATATATGAATGTGCAACAGGCTATTACGTTTAAGGGTTAATCCTTTGTTAGCAAAGTGGTGTCTTCTGAGGCAGAGCAGAGCACCCAGACATCTGCAATTCTTTGCTTTTTTAATTGCCCTTTATTGTCCTACCTCTAATTGTCCAAATTATTTTTTCTCTAATTTTTATTCTTATTTTTATAACTAATTTATTACTATTAAACTTTTAAAAATTTAAAGCAAGTGAAATTCTGCATCCTTTGTGTCCACTATCAGTGGGCATCCTTCTTCCCAAGCTTTGTCGACCTCCCTCTGGGTTTGAGATCAGTGAAACGTGCCCAGCCTGGAGTCTTGGAAGACAATTCTAGCAACAAGTACTTTGCTTTTCTAACCCCTGGCCATCACTTCGAGCTTGTAGGCTGGTATGTGTGTCACATAGGTGGTTAAACGTCTCTTCCTGTTGATCAGGCTTGGAAGTGTGTAAAGGCCAGGCATGACAGGACATGTTTTCTTCAGGAAATGGGACGTAGGGCCCAGTTTGCAACGGGTCCCGGCCCGCGCCTTCCAGAGCGCCAGAAGGTTGGCGGCGCCGTTGCAGGGCTCAGGGCGCCGCCTTGTGGGCGAGAGCCGCCATGACAGTGCGGGCGCCGCGCGGCGGGGCCGGAGGGCGGGAAGGGGCGGGCGGGTGTGAGGGGCGGGGCTGTTCGTGCCCAGAGCCGAGCCCACGCTGTTCCTGGGCGCATTCCCGGCTCGGTGTTGGGAGCGTGCAGGCGCTGCTCGGGCTCTGGGAGAAGCGTGCGGCCGCTGCGGGGTCCCAGCCCTCAGAGCTGGCTGCCGGCCGAGGCTGCCATGCCAGAGCTGCCGTGCGCCGTGGCAGTGCCAGAGTCCCTGGCAGAGCCGGGCTGGCACTGCCAGCTCCTGAGGGAAGCCCTGCCATGGCAGCGCCGGGGCCGCTCGGCAGAGCCAGGCTGGCAGTGCCGACAGCTGAGGGGAGCCCGGCCATGGCAGCACCCAGCTGGCAGTGCCGACAGCTGAGGGGAGCCCGGCCATGGCAGCGCCGGGGCCGCTCCTGCCCCGGGGCTGCCCGAAGGAGCGACCTCTGGGACCTGCCGGCAGACTGGCACTGCTTGGCCCTCTTCAGTAGATCGACGGAGTGGCAGCACAGATAGCAAAATATTAAAACATCTGATTTAAAACACCGGAGGGAAACCATTGAATTGAAAAGAAAATGAAGGTGTACCAAAATACTCAGGGCATGAATGGGAAAACTGAAAAGATACAGATTCTAATTATTTATATAATCTCAACTATATCATCAGAAACATGAGGGTGAAAATACCTTCTAAAAGTTTTGACAATAGAATGCTTCAGCTGTGTAGTTTTGCTAGTACATTAAAGTCTTAAAAAGCAGTCAGGTATTCCTTTGTCCAGTGCTATGAATTTAATAATGGGATTTGTTACATTTGTCCCTCAAATACCCCTCATAAAGAGAGTTGAGTGCTTAGATTCGATGGAAGCCATCCGTTAGTAAATGCAGTGTTGTGGTTTTTAGTAGTTCTGTAGTAAGTAGTTAGTTAAAGAAGTGATCGTTCTGCCAATGGACGCTGATCCCTGATGCGTTCGTGCTGGTTCAATGGAAAGGCAAATTTTTGGTAATAGGCTATTGGAAAACATGTCTTTTCTGCTGGTAGCAGGTACAAACACATTGCTTTTACTGGTAGAAACTGAAGCAACTTGAGATGCCTGCTCCTTCTTCTCCACCTATGTTTAAAGGAGATCCATGCAGGTTAAAACATGAACCAAACCTCGAGGCTCTGGGCCTGTCCTGCAGGCTCACCTGCCTCTCCCCACAATCAGCAGAGGAACAGCCAGAGGACACTGCAGTGTTCCTCAATGCAACAAGGGGAGGAGAAGGTGGGCAGGAGCAGGGCTCACATAGAGAGTATCAGCACCTCAAAGTGACCACATCATTCAAGGGACAGGGACTGACTGATGACAGCTGCCCTGTGAGACAGCAAGCAGGAGGGCGCTGGTGCCAGGGAGCCAGGTGAGGGTAAAGCAGCCCTGTGACAGCCTGGCCCAGGGGCTCTTGTGGCAGCAGGCAGCGTGGGGATGAGAGCAGAGGCAGGGGGAGGCAGGAGCTGCTCGGCCATGCCGGGGCTGGGAGCCTCCTTCCTGCCCAAGTGGGGCCCAGCTGGGCCAGGGGGCAGCTCCGGGGACAGCCGTGCCCGCAATGGCCCCTGCTCTGCAAGGCCTCCAGCCCTGCCCATCAGCCAGGCAGGGACAGAGGAGCCTCGGGGCCGAAGCTGCTGCAGGCTCTGAGCCCCACAGAGCTGCTCATGCCCCGTGCCATTGGCTCTGTCCCCTGCAGCCTGCATGCTGTGTCGCCGTGCCGAGGCTGAGCCCTGTGCCTCCCCAGGCCCTGGCCACTGCTCCTGTGCTGCTCCTGCACAGCCCAGAGCACCCACGGGCCCTGCTCAGGCCTCACGCAGACCAGAACCAGCTGGGGTGTGACAGCTCTGCTGCTCTGGGCCCAGCCCTCGGACAAAGCACCCGCCTGTCCCTGGGCTGGGGGCAGTGCCCAGGCTGGGCTTGGCAGAGCCCATCCGCTCCTGGAGGGCTGTGGGCACTGCTCTGGCCTGGCCTGGCCTGGCCCTGGGCTCCCTTGGCATTCCTGCTTGCCCTTGCCTCCACCAGGGATGGGCTGCAGCTCAATGGCCCCGGCCTGGCCGCACACTCAGGCCTGGAGCCTTCCCGTGGCTCCCCAGGGCACGAGAGCCTCAGCCCCAGCTCCCAAACACGGCCTAACAGGCTTTGCTGATATTGATCCCTGTCAGAGCTTTGAAAGCATTTTCAAAGTAACCTTGTCTGGCAACACTTTCAAGGAACAAACGGGACTCGCTTCTAATCGGTAAAAACTTTATTGGTTTGCTTGCACTTCTTATAGGGTATCCTAATGCTTCCTTTGGCGTTCCAGAAAATAATGAAAATCTAACAAATTCTAAAGAGAAGTTCCTGAATCCACTATGAGGAGAAGTCTCTACATTCACTATCCTTACATACAGTTAAGAAGCTGCTCCTGTAACACACAAAGATGGAGTGGTTAAACTGACTGGACCACACAACATGATGTTTTATACACACCGCTACACTACAAAACTTCTCGTCCCTGTTCATTACAAATTTGAAGCTCTTCTCGAGGTCCTGACTTAATTTTGCATGCACATTCATACCTGCAATCCCTCCCCATGCTCAGCTTTCACCTAGACTTACCAGGGAACAGATGTTCCATACTCACCTCAAGCAATAATCTACGTCTGTCTTCCTAACCCTCCTTTTCTTCATTGACTTCTACTAATCTACAAAATAACTGCGGACCCTCTGCACAAAAGAAACATCCAATTAATAGCCTAAACACGTGTGATTGTGCAGCTACTTCCAACAATCATGTCCAACACAGCACTAAAATCAGAAATCAATTCTCACACCCTTCCTATTCTCCTGCCCCCACCACACCTTGGCTCCAGCAGAAATGTTCCCTACTGCAGCCTGGTGTGCTAAGAACAATCAAAGGCAGCAGCACTTTCCCTCAACATGCTGCAATCTGAATTGCACTGAAATTGCAGCTGTTGCATTAGAAGCTCAGCACCAGCACCCGCAGAACTGAGGCCTGAGCTCTCCATTTCAACACACCCTGTAAATCAGGCTGCCTGGAAGATTGTAGGCCGGGAACTGTGTGAACACAGCAGTGCATTTCAGCAGAGTTATGGAATCAATCTCGTGGAAGGCACATCCTTTATGCTTGTCTTAAGATTCTATTCTACAAAATCTAACCAGCAATTGTTTTGGTGGCCTGTGCAGGTTTTGGGGACTGTGCATGTTTCCTTTGGATGTTGTTTTCTTTGTTTCTAAATACAAAATTCACTGCATTCAGAAGAGAAAGCCCCAGATTCATTAGGACAAAGAACCACAGGGACATATGTGGCTGACAAGAACACTCAACATTCCGAACGGTAACACCAGAAAGAGAGGAAAAAGACAAAGATGATTTAAATACCTGAAAGGATCCAAACTGTCTATGTAAGCTGTCAAGTGACTAAGTTTTTGGTAAACTCTAAAAGTCCAGATTCCTATTCGGTAATTGTCTGAAAGAAAAGAAAGCCAGAAATTTGCTTGACCTTCATTTTGCCAGGACTTTCTCACAGGATTCTGCCACAACTTGGATCACAAGTGAGGGTGGCAAATTTTGACTAGAAAACTTGGATAACTAGGCAGCATTTTTTCCTCCTCACTGAATTACAGGAAGGGTTTAAAAGGGAAAAAAAAATATAAAAAATGGTAAAGAAATTCTGTCATACCTCTAAGGCGTTCATCATCTTTGGAGAAGAAAAAAAAACTCTAGCACTTCCTGTGCGTGGTAAAAAAAAGAAACCTAGAAAAGGACAAAGGGATTTGAGCATCCTAAATTGTACTATCAAATTCCATGAACACAAGTTAAACCTCTAGTGCTTCAGAGAAATGGCATCCATTGAAAAGCTTTATTCCCTAGGAACTGAGTAGAGCTTTTTATTTTAATAAACCCTCTTTTAAAGAGAAAACTGACTGTGTCTTGGGCTTTTGGCCAAACTCAGTTTGGAGTTGGTCAAACCAAAATGACCCTGTTAGTTTCTTGTGCTCTACTCTTTCTTTCCATATTCACATTCACATCCAATGGGCTGCTGGGAGTTTTGACTCTGTGCAGCATGAACGGTTTTCCAAGACCACTTTCATTGCTCAGAGGTGTGCAATGTCAGTTTCCCATTCCCTGAGTGCTGCTATTAATATTCCCACAGCATCCAACTACTACAGCCATGTAGACAACAAAGACAAATGCAACTTGCATTTCTTGGTCCTGTTCCATTTCTGTCATCTCAGGCTCATCGTCACCCTCAGAACTGCTGTCCTGGAAACGTGGATCCTCTTGCCACGTGGCTTTTACCGGCTTTATTGTCCCAAGCGCGTGAGGCTCTGCAATGACAGCACCAATAGAGAAAAAAAGCCAAAACCAGATTATTCCTCTACCCGTCAGGAAAAATTCTTCCTTTCACGTGAAATACTTACAGTGGAGAAGAGAGATTTAGGAAGGACACAATCTGACCCTGCCAGATTTTCTAAGCTACATCTCTGCTCCAGTATTTTCCACTTTGTTCCAGGGATCCCTTATGTATTCTTAAACATTTCTCATTGCATTCAGAAGACACTGAATACCTTCTCAGTTCAGCACAAGTCTGGGGGGCTCGTTGCTTTGTGCTGTTGCGTTGGGTTTTTTAATATTTTGGATAACTTCACGGGGTTTCTTTTCTCTCCTACATGACTGGGACTCGAGTTAATGTTGTTTCATCTTCATTTCAGACGGCCCCAATTTACCTAAGGTTAGGACACCCCAATGATCATGTGTCATTCCATTTGCATTTTCTAAAGGTCCAAGAGTAGAATTCAGTAACAAACAGAATGTTCATGGATCTTGGGGCCAGCTCTCGGACTTTGCTCCTGCCTCTACATTAGCGCACATTTCCTTAAAAGCCTTGTGAGGTCCTATGAAACTTGATATGACTGGTGTGTCACCTTTTTCCCTGTTTGAGGAATTCAGGGCATGAGAACAAGCTTTTTCACCACTCGGCCAAAACCCTAATGCCTTCTCAAAGCATGCCTTTCAGAATTCCTGAGATGCAAGCATGAGGCACCTCTCATTAATCTACCACAGCCCCGGCAAGCAGAAATGAAGATCAAAATGCTTCTGCCTAATTACTGACTTCTGTTGCTGAAAATCCCCTGCATCCTGACCTTCTTTACACCATATTGCCCTACAGTGCCTGCCAGAAGCTCTTCCTTAGCAATGGCACTGTTAGAAGGGTTCTGCTGTTACCTTCTTTGATGCCCAACTCCTCTGTGCCTCCAAAGAAGGAAAACTTGAAAGAACTCGTCTCCTGAGTTGCGTCGTCCTCAGGCAAAGGTCCCAAATGGTCGTCTGGGGCAGAGTCCTGTGCATCCTCTTTGTCCCAGGGTTTTTCCTCAGTCTGTTCTGGTTTGTTCTTCGAAGGTCTTTCAAAGAACAAACCAGAATAGACGGAGGAAATACCGTCTATTCTGGTTTCTTCCTTGAAAGGCCTCTTTCAAATCCGCAGCAATGCTGTAGAAGTTGTCTTCAGACACTTGAGGCAGTGTCTCACTCTCTTTCTTCTTTTTTTGGCTTTACTGAAATGAGATTGTTCAAGGATAGCAACACAGCATACATCCTTTTCAGACACAGCTTCCCTAAGAGCCACCTTGCTCTGAATGTCTCCCTAAGCATATCCAAGCCCATTAAGGAGTGCTTCATTATCAAGGGTAAGCACTGGGGAGACATCTGAGGTTGGAGTGTAAAGGCAGGACCAAGTGTCCTTTTTAATTAGCCACATCCTTAAGTGACTTATCACTTACTACACGGTTACACAGAAATCAAGGTATTTAGCACAGACTTCTTCTTGCCAGTAGAAACATCAAGAGCTAATCAGGTTTGCTCACAGAGCTCCACATCTCAGGGTCCCCGCACTGACCGTTCTCACCTTCACTTCCGGCAAGGAACACACGGCCTAGAAAGAAAAGATGACGGCGCTATGTGCTGCTGTTGGAGGTCCCAGTTGAGGTCCGACGTCGCTGGTGGGAGCGGCTGCTCCTGCGCGATGTCCCCGACCACGTCCCCCTACGCCTGGGCCTCTCAGCACTGGCTGCTGTCCTCCTGCTCCTGTCCTGGCGACTCCTGGACCGCAGAGTTTGAGTCGAGGCCTGGCGCTGCTGGCGGGAGCGGCTGCGTCTGGGGGGCGTCCCCGATGATGTGTCCCTTCGCCTGGGCCTCTCAGCCCTTGGCCTTGTCCTGCTGCTGCTGCCACGGCGACTCCTGGAGCGGACAGGTGGACTCTGGGCCCAGCCTTGCTGGCGGGAGCGCCTGCATCTGGGGGATGGCCCTGGCCATGTCCCCCTACGCCTGGGCCTCTCAGAACTTGGCCCTGTCCCACTGCTCCTGTCACAGACACTCCTGGAGCGGACAGGTGGACTCTGGGCCCAGCCTTGCTGACGGGAGTGCCTGCGTCTGGGGGATGGCCCTGGCCATGTCCCCCTACGCCTGGGCCTCTCAGACCTTGGCCCTGTCCCACTGCTCCTGTCACAGACACTCCTGGAGCGGACAGGTGGACTCTGGGCCCAGCCCTGCTGGCGGGAGCGCCTGCGTCTGGGGGATGGCCCTGGCCATGTCTCCCTTCGCCTGGGCCTCTCAGCCCTTGGCCCTGTCCCACTGCTCCTGTCACAGACACTCCTGGAGCGGACAGGTGGACTCTGGGCCCAGCCTTGCTGGCGCGAGCGCCTGCGTCTGGGGGATGGCCCTGACCATGTCTCCCTTCGCCTGGGCCTCTCAGACCTTGGCCCTGTCCCACTGCTCCTGTCACAGACACTCCTGGAGCGGACAGGTGGACTCTGGGCCCAGCCCTGCTGGCAGGAGCGCCTGCGTCTGGAGGATGGCCCTGACCATGTCTCCCTTCGCCTGGGCCTCTCAGCCCTTGGCCCTGTCCCACTGCTCCTGTCACGGCGACTCCTGGACCGGACAGGTGGACTCTGGGCACGACTTTGCCGGCGAGAGCAGCTTCGCCTGCGGCTGGGCCCAGCATGTCTGGAATGGACCCTGTCCTCAGGGTCAGGGGACGTGCTGCGTGTTGCCCTTGATCTGCTGATGCTGCTGGTGTCCAGTGAGGAAGATGGCAGCGCCTGCTGCCATGCTGCGTGGTGGGGCCTGCTGTGGCTGCCCGTCTCTGGAGATGGAGACGGGGCAACCAGCACCAATGGCACAGGGCTGTGGGAGCTGGGGCTGATGGCCTCAGATTCTGACCAGCCACGAGCAGATTGTCGTCCTGACTGTCTGGCTGGCCTGGGGCCATTGAGCTCTGTCTCATCCCTGGAGGCTGTAAGGGCAAGCAGGAATGTCAAAGATCGCCCAGGCCCCGGCCAGGCCAGGCCAGAGCAGTGCCCCCAGCCCTCCAGCAGTGGATGCTGCGCTCTGCCAAGCCCGGCCTAGGCACTGCCCCCAGCCCAGGGACACCGGGGACTTTGACTCGTACATGTTCCGAGCCCAGCACAGCTGTCACACTCCCAACTCTGTGTGCTGTTCCTCAGGCCAGAGCAGCGCCTGTGGGTGCCCTCAGCAGCACAGGAGGAGCACAGGAGCAATTGCCAGGGCCTGGGGAGGCAAACAGGCTCATAGCTCTGGAACAAAGTGTACCAGCACGTGGTTGTCTGGCCAAGCGCTTCTGGTTCTTCCCGCTTTGAGCCCTTGCCGAGACACAGGTTCCCTGCAGAGCCCCAGGTGCAGCTTCCCAACTTACCCCTGTTCCTCTGCCTCCTCCCTGCCTCCAGGGTAAAGGCAATCCCTGGCGTTGCACTGGCCGTGCCTCACTCCTAGATCTTCAAAGGCATCGTTGTCCTCCCATGTTGGGTCTCTGATGGAGAAAGGAAGAGATGATGAATTTTTGCTGCTCTCCCTCACGGAGGTCCAGGGTGCCCCAGCTCTTTCTCCAGAGCTTTTCCAAGTTGGGGGTGAAGCTGAAGCCCAGACTGACGGGACAGGGCAGGGCCAGGGCTCCTGGGGCAGGGCCTGGCACAGCACGGTACTTGCACCCTCCTGCCTGGTGGGCCAGGCAGAAGGACACCAACCTGAAGGGGACTCGGATCCCCAAGATGAGCATTTCAAAAGGGAATTCCTCACTATCTCTGCACAGGGGGCACTGGAAATACAAAGCACCAGCGCACAAGGCCTGTCCCTGCAGGGCAAACAGAGGCAGGGTGAGCGAGGCCCTGCTGCTGCTGCTGAGCACCTGCTGTGCCCCGGGGCTGAGGGGAGGGCTCCTACCTGGATGCAGTCCCTGTGGAACCAGGCCCTTTTGCACGTTGGGCACACCAGGGTTGTGAAGGTCTTTCTGTCCTCCACAGGCTCCAGGCAGATGAGGCAAACGGTGTCCGGCTCAGGAGTCGCCTCCACCTCCTGCTCTGGACGGTGCTCAGGGCAGAAGGACCTGGAGGAAAATGGATGGGGAAAGTGAGAAATGCTGGATCATTCCCCAGGGGTGGCCATAAAGAGAGATGAGGTACCTGAACGGAGTAATGTACACATTGACACAGCCGCCCTCCTTGGCACAGGGCAGGTGGAACCATCTGTCACAGTCCAGCACACAGCACATGATGGTTGCCCCGCTCTGGCCGCAGACGCAGCAGTGCTGGAAAGAGCCAAGCAGCCGCATCAGCAGCAGCAGCAGCAGCCTCGAGGCCTCCCCGGGCAGCCGCAGGGCTCCGGGCAGGGCACAGGACGTGGCCGCTGCCGGCTCCCAGCCCACAGAGCCGCCTGCTGGAGGAGGGAGGCTCCTGTGCCAGGGCCTCTGTGCCACAGCTGCTGGGAGCCAGACTTTGTCCCGGCTGCTGGGCCGGCCTTTCTTTCCTGCTGTCTGGGCTAAGCTCTGGCAAACCTCGCCAGGCACAAAGCTCCCTGCTCTTGTCAGGCTCTCACCTTCTGTGCTGCCCGACAGGCCGCAATTTGGAGATCTCGTGCGAGAAAGCCTATGAGTCCATCGTAGCAGTTCTCTTGCCGAAATAGAAGAGTGGCGAAAAACTGCAGGCAAGGGGAGGAGCTGATGAGGAGAGGGCGGCAGGAGCTGCCCATTGCAAAGGTGGAGGGAGCGCCCGGAGCCACTCACCATGCAGAATCTGTGAGCACAGAACGCACCCATCTGCAGTTTGTCACCGCACATGTCCGGGTCAGCCTCGGCACGGCGACACAGCATGCAGGCTGCAGGGGACAGAGCCAATGGCATGGGGCATGAGCAGCTCTGCGGGGCTCAGAGCCTGCAGCAGCATCAGCCCCGAGGCTGCTCTGTCCCTGCCTGGCTGATGGGCAGGGCTGGAGGCCTTGCAGAGCAGGGGCCATTGTGGGCACGGCTGTCCCAGGAGCTGCCCCCTGGCCCAGCTGGGCCCCACTTGGGCAGGAAGGGGGCTCCCAGCCCCGGCATGGCCGAGCAGCTCCTGCCTCCCCCTGCCTCTGCTCTCATCCCCACGCTGCCTGCTGCCACAAGAGCCCCTGGGCCAGGCTGTCACAGGGCTGCTTTGCCCTCACCTGGCTCCCTGGCACCAGGGCCCTCCTGCTTGCTGTCAGACATGGCGGCTGTCTCTCCCGCGTCGCAGTCCTCGAGGGACGTTGTCGCTGCGAGGTGCAGATACTCTCTTTCTAGGGGAGAAAGAAGGGGGGGGAGTTTGCAGAACAGGCCCAGAACCACGAGGCTCTACTCCCTGCTCAGGCCTGCGTGAGCCCTGCTCCTGTCCGCTTTCTCTTCCCGTCGTCGTGCTGAGGAACACCGCAGTGTCCTGGCTGTTCCTCCGCTGATTCTGGGAAGGGAGAGGCAGGTGAGGCTGCAGCACAGGCCCAGAGCCCCGAGGTGTGGGGCCCCTCTGGTCCCTGGGCAGCCACGTCCCCACCCTACCTTCTCCTCCCGGTGTCAGGTCGCACTGACGCTCGACCTGATCCCAGCGTCCCCTTTTGTGGCCTTGGTGGCACAGGTCACAATGGCCACTCTGACGTCAGAGCCGTGTACCCAAAATCGGGGCAGCCATGGCCTCAGGTCCCTGGCAACCACTTGTGGCGGCCCCCTCGGGCACCGAGCTTCTGAGATGGGTCCGAGCGTTTGCTCAGGGTGGAAGCACGGCCGGGAATCCGGCAGCAAGTGCAGGGTCAAATGCCAGGCCCAGGGGCAGCCAGCCAGGGTGGCACTGTGGGCAGGGAGGTGCTGTTCAGGCACTGCCACGCCAGGGCTCTGGCCCCGGCCAAGGGCAATCTCTGCTCCTGCCCCTGGCCGGCGGTGGCCCAGAGAGCCCGTGCGGAGTCAGCTGCACTGCAGGGATTCAAACCCTGCTCTAGGTGAACTGATGTTTTCCTCAACACCTGTCTGCAGAAAACTAAGATGAACCTGATTTGATGCTGCTGCTGATCACCATTGGGTACTGGAGATAAACCTGGACACCACCACAGCTGCCTCCAGACCTCAGTTATCTGGCATCCTATGAACTAACAACTTTCACATTTCATATAAATGGAAAAATTAGTATTAAGCTTCTGAAAAAGGTCATCTTTTATACTGACTCAGTGGAAAGACACAAAATGCACTGAGAATTTTGTGTGTACATTTGACAGGAGAGCTTGCAACTGTCCTCCACTCAAGTCAAATACAGGAGGATGCTTTTCCTACATTATATAAACTTTGCCAGTTTGGTCCGTGCTTTCCTACTAGAAAATACATTGGAAAAATTCAGCAAGAGAAGCACAAACAATTCTTGTCAGTTTTTCTCTTTCGTGTCTTTGCAAACATGCTCCTGGAAATCCAGATCCATGACTTCTAGAACAATCAGTGGCATCTCTGGGAAGCAGGGCAGGGGCTGACAGGCAGGCACACCCTGCAGCTGCCTGATGCTGGGGCAGCAGGAGTTTGTCCATTTTCCTGTCTCCATGGCAGAGCCACCTTGGCTGGGAAACGATCCCTTCACTGCTCTAGGAGGGAGGCACAGCCAGTGCAATGCCAGGGAGTGCCTTTACCCTGGAGGCAGGGAGGAGGCAGAGGGGGAAGTTGGGAAGCTGCACCCGGGGCTCTGCAGGGCTCCCGGCCAGGGCTCGAAGCACAAGGAGCCAGAAGAGCTTGGCCGGACAATCCTGAGCTCTGGACACCTTGTTCCACCAGGAACCCGTTTGCTTCTCCAGGCCCTGGGCACTGCTCCTGTGCTGCTCATGCAAGTTACACACAGACACAGAGCTACCTGCTCTGTCGCAACCCTCTTCAGCACTGGACAGCACAACACAGTAACATGTTCTCTTCAGTACATGGTCTAATTATTAATAGTCCTGCAAAGACTCTCATTCAAAGCATACACACACAAAAACCCAAGCCCTGGTACAGACCTTGCATCAAGCCATGGTACAGACCTTGCATCAACATAAAATGCCAGTTGCTGTTCAGAAACACAGGGCAGCATTTTGGCCAATGCTTTTTCCTGCAAGATCTTTCAAAAGATTGCAAAAGTGACTTTGTTTGGCAACTTCTTCAAGGAACAAACAGGAGAGGCTGCTGAGTTTTTAAAGATTTATTGATTTGCTTTCACTTCCCTTTCTTTGGCATCCTTACACTTATCCCTGCATTCCAGAAAACTGTGAAAATCCAAAAAACTACCAGGGGAAGTTTCTGAATTCTTTCATATTTCTCTCAAAGACTTTCTTGACGTACATACAAGGGACTGGTCGGATAACATACAGAGAAGCAGTGGTTTCCCTCACTGGATATTACAAGACAACGTTATAGACTCCACGTTACTAAAACACTTGTGTTGCCTGGTCATTACAAAGCCTGAAGCTCTTCTAGAGGCTTTTCCCAGTGCAACTTCATTAGGTTCCTCTCTGCTCAACTCTCGAGCCTGTCCAGGTCTCACTGAAGGGCAGCAGAGCCTTGTGGTGCCTCAGGCCCTGCTCCCAGTTCTGTCCCATCAGCAAATGCTGAGGGAGCGCTCCGTCCCTTCTGCCAGGACCCTGGGGAATAAGGCAAACAAGGCTGGACCCAGCACGGCCCCCTGAGATCACAGCTACCTGAGTTTGGAGCTCCCCTGTCCACTTCTCTGCCCCACTGTCCCTGAGCTGCCTCAGGGGCCTGTTATGGGAGGCAGGGACAAAGCCTTGCTGAAGTCCCAGCTGACAACAACCACTGCTCTCCCCTCACAAGCCCAACCAGGCACTGCAGCACAGGTGCCTATGGGATTGGTCAAGCATGGTTTCCATTCCTGTTATTCCACAGGCTTAGAGATGGCATCCAAGAGGAGCTGTTCTGTCTCCTTTCTGGGGATGGAGCTGAGGCTGATGGGCCTGCAGTTTCCTGGCTCCTTCTTGGTGCCCTTTTGCAAGACTGCAGTGATGTTGGCTTTCCTCCACTGCTCATGGCTCTCTCCGGGGCTGTCTCCTTCCCTGACCTGCTGGCAGAGCGCCCTGTGCCAGAGGCAGGAGCAGAGATTTCCCTTGGCCCCAAAAGGGAAGGCTGGGCTCAGGCCGAGTGTCAGTGCGACCTCACAACGGGAGGAGAAGACGGGAAGGAGCAGGGCTGACACAGGGCTGAGCAGGGAGTAGAGCCCTCGTGTCTCTGGGCCTACTCTGCAAGCTCCCTGGCCTGTACTTTCTCCACAGAGAGAGAGCAACAGCACCTCGAAGTGAGCAGGAAACCCGGCCATGGAGCGGGGCTGGGGCTGTCAGCCCTCAGGGAAACCGGCCATGGAGCGGGGCTGGGGCCGTGACACCTCAGGGACACCGGCCATGGAGCGGGGCTGGGGCCGTGGCACCTCAGGGAACTCACCATGGCAGCCACCTCCCGAGATTTTGAAGTACTTGTTTCTTGGTTTAATGCCCTTCCAAGATCAATCAATCATCTTTGCAAATGAGCAGGACATACAAGGGTATTTAAAACTGAGTCTGATCCAATCATCAAAGACAATGGATGTTACCTCTAAACTTACCTTTTCATGATTGTCAAACAATATGGAACTTTTCTTATGTCTGGCTTAAAATATCCAGAATGCAAAATTCATTCTCAAGACAGGAAAAAAGAAAACAATGAAAATAGGATATAGGCAGTCTTCAAAAGGCCCAGAGAAGAAAATAAACATTAGAAAACCTTAGAAAAATTAGGTTTTCTTCTTCATCTTCTCAGTATGTGTTGTTTGAACATTGGTTGTCTTACTTGTCCCTCGCAAAACAAGGCATGTTACAGCTTTATTGTCTCAGTGCTGCATTTCCCCAATCGCTGACTTGCCATTTAGGCTCTGCTTTATTGGAAATATACAACAAGGGACTCTCCATGGAAGAGAGTTGCACAAGCCTCCGGATTCCTGACTGTTCACCTCTGCCAATGCTCACAGTGTTCTCCTAACACACCTGAACTTCCTGTCTTTCAGAGAGAGAAAGATTCAGCTAAAGTCAAGCAAACAGGGCAGGGCAGATGGAAACCTTCCCTTGAGATGCTTTTGGGAAGGCCTGCAAGCACCCTGCCTTCCCTTGGAACAGAGGTGGTCACCATGCATGGTGTTGCCTGACTTGCCCGAGGTGCCCCTCTATTCCAGAAGGACTTTTGCCCGCTTCATCACTTGCCTGTCCCTCCAGTTCCAGGGCCTCAAACCTGCTCAGTAAGGCACTAAACCTTTTAGTCAGCAGTAGGTTTTCAGAATAAGGCACTGACCGTGGCTCGAACTAGTTTTTTTAGTCAGGTTGACAATATATTTTGAGAAGAAGAAGGAGCAGAGAAGGTGTGGAAAATGCATATTATATGATTGGCTTTTCGCAAATATTAAAATTAATACTATATGTGTTCTGTTGGAAAGTTATGTTGTATTCATCCTTTTTTGTAGTGCTATCCTAAACTTTTAAAGTAGTGTGGTGAATATAGTTTTAGGCTACAGAAACTCTGTGATGTAAGATACTTTTTCTAAATAGCTCATGGAGAGATAACAGTAACAAGACATCAAAACTCTGAGAAAAGAAATATTGCCTCCTTATTGGGAAGAACCAGACTTTGAGGGACCAAGACAATTGATTTACAAGATGAAGGAGGGGTTGACAAGAACAAGAAAACACCCATTGTTTGAAAAGAATTTTGGCATCATGTATGAGATATATGAATGTGCAACAGGCTATTACGTTTAAGGGTTAATCCTTTGTTAGCAAAGTGGTGTCTTCTGAGGCAGAGCAGAGCACCCAGACATCTGCAATTCTTTGCTTTTTTAATTGCCCTTTATTGTCCTACCTCTAATTGTCCAAATTATTTTTTCTCTAATTTTTATTCTTATTTTTATAACTAATTTATTACTATTAAACTTTTAAAAATTTAAAGCAAGTGAAATTCTGCATCCTTTGTGTCCACTATC
This sequence comes from Melospiza melodia melodia, assembly GCF_035770615.1. Classification (NCBI taxonomy): domain Eukaryota; kingdom Metazoa; phylum Chordata; class Aves; order Passeriformes; family Passerellidae; genus Melospiza; species Melospiza melodia. The sequence goes on along the minus strand of NC_086203.1, from coordinate 6,038,922 downwards.
AGTGGGCATCCTTCTTCCCAAGCTTTGTCGACCTCCCTCTGGGTTTGAGATCAGTGAAACGTGCCCAGCCTGGAGTCTTGGAAGACAATTCTAGCAACAAGTACTTTGCTTTTCTAACCCCTGGCCATCACTTCGAGCTTGTAGGCTGGTATGTGTGTCACATAGGTGGTTAAACGTCTCTTCCTGTTGATCAGGCTTGGAAGTGTGTAAAGGCCAGGCATGACAGGACATGTTTTCTTCAGGAAATGGGACGTAGGGCCCAGTTTGCAACGGGTCCCGGCCCGCGCCTTCCAGAGCGCCAGAAGGTTGGCGGCGCCGTTGCAGGGCTCAGGGCGCCGCCTTGTGGGCGAGAGCCGCCATGACAGTGCGGGCGCCGCGCGGCGGGGCCGGAGGGCGGGAAGGGGCGGGCGGGTGTGAGGGGCGGGGCTGTTCGTGCCCAGAGCCGAGCCCACGCTGTTCCTGGGCGCATTCCCGGCTCGGTGTTGGGAGCGTGCAGGCGCTGCTCGGGCTCTGGGAGAAGCGTGCGGCCGCTGCGGGGTCCCAGCCCTCAGAGCTGGCTGCCGGCCGAGGCTGCCATGCCAGAGCTGCCGTGCGCCGTGGCAGTGCCAGAGTCCCTGGCAGAGCCGGGCTGGCACTGCCAGCTCCTGAGGGAAGCCCTGCCATGGCAGCGCCGGGGCCGCTCGGCAGAGCCAGGCTGGCAGTGCCGACAGCTGAGGGGAGCCCGGCCATGGCAGCACCCAGCTGGCAGTGCCGACAGCTGAGGGGAGCCCGGCCATGGCAGCGCCGGGGCCGCTCCTGCCCCGGGGCTGCCCGAAGGAGCGACCTCTGGGACCTGCCGGCAGACTGGCACTGCTTGGCCCTCTTCAGTAGATCGACGGAGTGGCAGCACAGATAGCAAAATATTAAAACATCTGATTTAAAACACCGGAGGGAAACCATTGAATTGAAAAGAAAATGAAGGTGTACCAAAATACTCAGGGCATGAATGGGAAAACTGAAAAGATACAGATTCTAATTATTTATATAATCTCAACTATATCATCAGAAACATGAGGGTGAAAATACCTTCTAAAAGTTTTGACAATAGAATGCTTCAGCTGTGTAGTTTTGCTAGTACATTAAAGTCTTAAAAAGCAGTCAGGTATTCCTTTGTCCAGTGCTATGAATTTAATAATGGGATTTGTTACATTTGTCCCTCAAATACCCCTCATAAAGAGAGTTGAGTGCTTAGATTCGATGGAAGCCATCCGTTAGTAAATGCAGTGTTGTGGTTTTTAGTAGTTCTGTAGTAAGTAGTTAGTTAAAGAAGTGATCGTTCTGCCAATGGACGCTGATCCCTGATGCGTTCGTGCTGGTTCAATGGAAAGGCAAATTTTTGGTAATAGGCTATTGGAAAACATGTCTTTTCTGCTGGTAGCAGGTACAAACACATTGCTTTTACTGGTAGAAACTGAAGCAACTTGAGATGCCTGCTCCTTCTTCTCCACCTATGTTTAAAGGAGATCCATGCAGGTTAAAACATGAACCAAACCTCGAGGCTCTGGGCCTGTCCTGCAGGCTCACCTGCCTCTCCCCACAATCAGCAGAGGAACAGCCAGAGGACACTGCAGTGTTCCTCAATGCAACAAGGGGAGGAGAAGGTGGGCAGGAGCAGGGCTCACATAGAGAGTATCAGCACCTCAAAGTGACCACATCATTCAAGGGACAGGGACTGACTGATGACAGCTGCCCTGTGAGACAGCAAGCAGGAGGGCGCTGGTGCCAGGGAGCCAGGTGAGGGTAAAGCAGCCCTGTGACAGCCTGGCCCAGGGGCTCTTGTGGCAGCAGGCAGCGTGGGGATGAGAGCAGAGGCAGGGGGAGGCAGGAGCTGCTCGGCCATGCCGGGGCTGGGAGCCTCCTTCCTGCCCAAGTGGGGCCCAGCTGGGCCAGGGGGCAGCTCCGGGGACAGCCGTGCCCGCAATGGCCCCTGCTCTGCAAGGCCTCCAGCCCTGCCCATCAGCCAGGCAGGGACAGAGGAGCCTCGGGGCCGAAGCTGCTGCAGGCTCTGAGCCCCACAGAGCTGCTCATGCCCCGTGCCATTGGCTCTGTCCCCTGCAGCCTGCATGCTGTGTCGCCGTGCCGAGGCTGAGCCCTGTGCCTCCCCAGGCCCTGGCCACTGCTCCTGTGCTGCTCCTGCACAGCCCAGAGCACCCACGGGCCCTGCTCAGGCCTCACGCAGACCAGAACCAGCTGGGGTGTGACAGCTCTGCTGCTCTGGGCCCAGCCCTCGGACAAAGCACCCGCCTGTCCCTGGGCTGGGGGCAGTGCCCAGGCTGGGCTTGGCAGAGCCCATCCGCTCCTGGAGGGCTGTGGGCACTGCTCTGGCCTGGCCTGGCCTGGCCCTGGGCTCCCTTGGCATTCCTGCTTGCCCTTGCCTCCACCAGGGATGGGCTGCAGCTCAATGGCCCCGGCCTGGCCGCACACTCAGGCCTGGAGCCTTCCCGTGGCTCCCCAGGGCACGAGAGCCTCAGCCCCAGCTCCCAAACACGGCCTAACAGGCTTTGCTGATATTGATCCCTGTCAGAGCTTTGAAAGCATTTTCAAAGTAACCTTGTCTGGCAACACTTTCAAGGAACAAACGGGACTCGCTTCTAATCGGTAAAAACTTTATTGGTTTGCTTGCACTTCTTATAGGGTATCCTAATGCTTCCTTTGGCGTTCCAGAAAATAATGAAAATCTAACAAATTCTAAAGAGAAGTTCCTGAATCCACTATGAGGAGAAGTCTCTACATTCACTATCCTTACATACAGTTAAGAAGCTGCTCCTGTAACACACAAAGATGGAGTGGTTAAACTGACTGGACCACACAACATGATGTTTTATACACACCGCTACACTACAAAACTTCTCGTCCCTGTTCATTACAAATTTGAAGCTCTTCTCGAGGTCCTGACTTAATTTTGCATGCACATTCATACCTGCAATCCCTCCCCATGCTCAGCTTTCACCTAGACTTACCAGGGAACAGATGTTCCATACTCACCTCAAGCAATAATCTACGTCTGTCTTCCTAACCCTCCTTTTCTTCATTGACTTCTACTAATCTACAAAATAACTGCGGACCCTCTGCACAAAAGAAACATCCAATTAATAGCCTAAACACGTGTGATTGTGCAGCTACTTCCAACAATCATGTCCAACACAGCACTAAAATCAGAAATCAATTCTCACACCCTTCCTATTCTCCTGCCCCCACCACACCTTGGCTCCAGCAGAAATGTTCCCTACTGCAGCCTGGTGTGCTAAGAACAATCAAAGGCAGCAGCACTTTCCCTCAACATGCTGCAATCTGAATTGCACTGAAATTGCAGCTGTTGCATTAGAAGCTCAGCACCAGCACCCGCAGAACTGAGGCCTGAGCTCTCCATTTCAACACACCCTGTAAATCAGGCTGCCTGGAAGATTGTAGGCCGGGAACTGTGTGAACACAGCAGTGCATTTCAGCAGAGTTATGGAATCAATCTCGTGGAAGGCACATCCTTTATGCTTGTCTTAAGATTCTATTCTACAAAATCTAACCAGCAATTGTTTTGGTGGCCTGTGCAGGTTTTGGGGACTGTGCATGTTTCCTTTGGATGTTGTTTTCTTTGTTTCTAAATACAAAATTCACTGCATTCAGAAGAGAAAGCCCCAGATTCATTAGGACAAAGAACCACAGGGACATATGTGGCTGACAAGAACACTCAACATTCCGAACGGTAACACCAGAAAGAGAGGAAAAAGACAAAGATGATTTAAATACCTGAAAGGATCCAAACTGTCTATGTAAGCTATCAAGTGACTAAGTTTTTGGTAAACTCTAAAAGTCCAGATTCCTATTCGGTAATTGTCTGAAAGAAAAGAAAGCCAGAAATTTGCTTGACCTTCATTTTGCCAGGACTTTCTCACAGGATTCTGCCACAACTTGGATCACAAGTGAGGGTGGCAAATTTTGACTAGAAAACTTGGACAACTAGGCAGCATTTTTTCCTCCTCACTGAATTACAGGAAGGGTTTAAAAGGGAAAAAAAAATATAAAAAATGGTAAAGAAATTCTGTCATACCTCTAAGGCGTTCATCATCTTTGGAGAAGAAAAAAAAAACTCTAGCACTTCCTGTGCGTGGTAAAAAAAAGAAACCTAGAAAAGGACAAAGGGATTTGAGCATCCTAAATTGTACTATCAAATTCCATGAACACAAGCTAAACCTCTAGTGCTTCAGAGAAATGGCATCCATTGAAAAGCTTTATTCCCTAGGAACTGAGTAGAGCTTTTTATTTTAATAAACCCTCTTTTAAAGGGGAAACTGACTGTGTCTTGGCTTTTGACCAAACTCAGTTTGGAGTTGGTCAAACCAAAATGACCCTGTTAGTTTCTTGTGCTCTACTCTTTCTTTCCATATTCACATTCACATCCAATGGGCTGCTGGGAGTTTTGACTCTGTGCAGCATGAACGGTTTTCCAAGACCACTTTCATTGCTCAGAGGTGTGCAATGTCAGTTTCCCATTCCCTGAGTGCTGCTATTAATATTCCCACAGCATCCAACTACTACAGCCATGTAGACAACAAAGACAAATGCAACTTGCATTTCTTGGTCCTGTTCCATTTCTGTCATCTCAGGCTCATCGTCACCCTCAGAACTGCTGTCCTGGAAACGTGGATCCTCTTGCCACGTGGCTTTTACCGGCTTTATTGTCCCAAGCGCGTGAGGCTCTGCAATGACAGCACCAATAGAGAAAAAAAGCCAAAACCAGATTATTCCTCTACCCGTCAGGAAAAATTCTTCCTTTCACGTGAAATACTTACAGTGGAGAAGAGAGATTTAGGAAGGACACAATCTGACCCTGCCAGATTTTCTAAGCTACATCTCTGCTCCAGTATTTTCCACTTTGTTCCAGGGATCCCTTATGTATTCTTAAACATTTCTCATTGCATTCAGAAGACACTGAATACCTTCTCAGTTCAGCACAAGTCTGGGGGGCTCGTTGCTTTGTGCTGTTGCGTTGGGTTTTTTAATATTTTGGATAACTTCACGGGGTTTCTTTTCTCTCCTACATGACTGGGACTCGAGTTAATGTTGTTTCATCTTCATTTCAGACGGCCCCAATTTACCTAAGGTTAGGACACCCCAATGATCATGTGTCATTCCATTTGCATTTTCTAAAGGTCCAAGAGTAGAATTCAGTAACAAACAGAATGTTCATGGATCTTGGGGCCAGCTCTCGGACTTTGCTCCTGCCTCTACATTAGCGCACATTTCCTTAAAAGCCTTGTGAGGTCCTATGAAACTTGATATGACTGGTGTGTCACCTTTTTCCCTGTTTGAGGAATTCAGGGCATGAGAACAAGCTTTTTCACCACTCGGCCAAAACCCCAATGCCTTCTCAAAGCATGCCTTTCAGAATTCCTGAGATGCAAGCATGAGGCACCTCTCATTAATCTACCACAGCCCCGGCAAGCAGAAATGAAGATCAAAATGCTTCTGCCTAATTACTGACTTCTGTTGCTGAAAATCCCCTGCATCCTGACCTTCTTTACACCATATTGCCCTACAGTGCCTGCCAGAAGCTCTTCCTTAGCAATGGCACTGTTAGAAGGGTTCTGCTGTTACCTTCTTTGATGCCCAACTCCTCTGTGCCTCCAAAGAAGGAAAACTTGAAAGAACTCGTCTCCTGAGTTGCGTCGTCCTCAGGCAAAGGTCCCAAATGGTCGTCTGGGGCAGAGTCCTGTGCATCCTCTTTGTCCCAGGGTTTTTCCTCAGTCTGTTCTGGTTTGTTCTTCGAAGGTCTTTCAAAGAACAAACCAGAATAGACGGAGGAAATACCGTCTATTCTGGTTTCTTCCTTGAAAGGCCTCTTTCAAATCCGCAGCAATGCTGTAGAAGTTGTCTTCAGACACTTGAGGCAGTGTCTCACTCTCTTTCTTCTTTTTTTGGCTTTACTGAAATGAGATTGTTCAAGGATAGCAACACAGCATACATCCTTTTCAGACACAGCTTCCCTAAGAGCCACCTTGCTCTGAATGTCTCCCTAAGCATATCCAAGCCCATTAAGGAGTGCTTCATTATCAAGGGTAAGCACTGGGGAGACATCTGAGGTTGGAGTGTAAAGGCAGGACCAAGTGTCCTTTTTAATTAGCCACATCCTTAAGTGACTTATCACTTACTACACGGTTACACAGAAATCAAGGTATTTAGCACAGACTTCTTCTTGCCAGTAGAAACATCAAGAGCTAATCAGGTTTGCTCACAGAGCTCCACATCTCAGGGTCCCCGCACTGACCGTTCTCACCTTCACTTCCGGCAAGGAACACACGGCCTAGAAAGAAAAGATGACGGCGCTATGTGCTGCTGTTGGAGGTCCCAGTTGAGGTCCGACGTCGCTGGTGGGAGCGGCTGCTCCTGCGCGATGTCCCCGACCACGTCCCCCTACGCCTGGGCCTCTCAGCACTGGCTGCTGTCCTCCTGCTCCTGTCCTGGCGACTCCTGGACCGCAGAGTTTGAGTCGAGGCCCGGCGCTGCTGGCGGGAGCGGCTGCGTCTGGGGGGCGTCCCCGATGATGTGTCCCTTCGCCTGGGCCTCTCAGCCCTTGGCCTTGTCCTGCTGCTGCTGCCACGGCGACTCCTGGAGCGGACAGGTGGACTCTGGGCCCAGCCTTGCTGGCGGGAGCGCCTGCATCTGGGGGATGGCCCTGGCCATGTCCCCCTACGCCTGGGCCTCTCAGAACTTGGCCCTGTCCCACTGCTCCTGTCACAGACACTCCTGGAGCGGACAGGTGGACTCTGGGCCCAGCCTTGCTGACGGGAGTGCCTGCGTCTGGGGGATGGCCCTGGCCATGTCCCCCTACGCCTGGGCCTCTCAGACCTTGGCCCTGTCCCACTGCTCCTGTCACAGACACTCCTGGAGCGGACAGGTGGACTCTGGGCCCAGCCCTGCTGGCGGGAGCGCCTGCGTCTGGGGGATGGCCCTGGCCATGTCTCCCTTCGCCTGGGCCTCTCAGCCCTTGGCCCTGTCCCACTGCTCCTGTCACAGACACTCCTGGAGCGGACAGGTGGACTCTGGGCCCAGCCTTGCTGGCGCGAGCGCCTGCGTCTGGGGGATGGCCCTGACCATGTCTCCCTTCGCCTGGGCCTCTCAGACCTTGGCCCTGTCCCACTGCTCCTGTCACAGACACTCCTGGAGCGGACAGGTGGACTCTGGGCCCAGCCCTGCTGGCAGGAGCGCCTGCGTCTGGAGGATGGCCCTGACCATGTCTCCCTTCGCCTGGGCCTCTCAGCCCTTGGCCCTGTCCCACTGCTCCTGTCACGGCGACTCCTGGACCGGACAGGTGGACTCTGGGCACGACTTTGCCGGCGAGAGCAGCTTCGCCTGCGGCTGGGCCCAGCATGTCTGGAATGGACCCTGTCCTCAGGGTCAGGGGACGTGCTGCGTGTTGCCCTTGATCTGCTGATGCTGCTGGTGTCCAGTGAGGAAGATGGCAGCGCCTGCTGCCATGCTGCGTGGTGGGGCCTGCTGTGGCTGCCCGTCTCTGGAGATGGAGACGGGGCAACCAGCACCAATGGCACAGGGCTGTGGGAGCTGGGGCTGATGGCCTCAGATTCTGACCAGCCACGAGCAGATTGTCGTCCTGACTGTCTGGCTGGCCTGGGGCCATTGAGCTCTGTCTCATCCCTGGAGGCTGTAAGGGCAAGCAGGAATGTCAAAGATCGCCCAGGCCCCGGCCAGGCCAGGCCAGAGCAGTGCCCCCAGCCCTCCAGCAGTGGATGCTGCGCTCTGCCAAGCCCGGCCTAGGCACTGCCCCCAGCCCAGGGACACCGGGGACTTTGACTCGTACATGTTCCGAGCCCAGCACAGCTGTCACACTCCCAACTCTGTGTGCTGTTCCTCAGGCCAGAGCAGCGCCTGTGGGTGCCCTCAGCAGCACAGGAGGAGCACAGGAGCAATTGCCAGGGCCTGGGGAGGCAAACAGGCTCATAGCTCTGGAACAAAGTGTACCAGCACGTGGTTGTCTGGCCAAGCGCTTCTGGTTCTTCCCGCTTTGAGCCCTTGCCGAGACACAGGTTCCCTGCAGAGCCCCAGGTGCAGCTTCCCAACTTACCCCTGTTCCTCTGCCTCCTCCCTGCCTCCAGGGTAAAGGCAATCCCTGGCGTTGCACTGGCCGTGCCTCACTCCTAGATCTTCAAAGGCATCGTCGTCCTCCCATGTTGCGTCTCTGATGGAGAAAGGAAGAGATGATGAATTTTTGCTGCTCTCCCTCACGGAGGTCCAGGGTGCCCCAGCTCTTTCTCCAGAGCTTTTCCAAGTTGGGGGTGAAGCTGAAGCCCAGACTGACGGGACAGGGCAGGGCCAGGGCTCCTGGGGCAGGGCCTGGCACAGCACGGTACTTGCACCCTCCTGCCTGGTGGGCCAGGCAGAAGGACACCAACCTGAAGGGGACTCGGATCCCCAAGATGAGCATTTCAAAAGGGAATTCCTCACTATCTCTGCACAGGGGGCACTGGAAATACAAAGCACCAGCGCACAAGGCCTGTCCCTGCAGGGCAAACAGAGGCAGGGTGAGCGAGGCCCTGCTGCTGCTGCTGAGCACCTGCTGTGCCCCGGGGCTGAGGGGAGGGCTCCTACCTGGATGCAGTCCCTGTGGAACCAGGCCCTTTTGCACGTTGGGCACACCAGGGTTGTGAAGGTCTTTCTGTCCTCCACAGGCTCCAGGCAGATGAGGCAAACGGTGTCCGGCTCAGGAGTCGCCTCCACCTCCTGCTCTGGACGGTGCTCAGGGCAGAAGGACCTGGAGGAAAATGGATGGGGAAAGTGAGAAATGCTGGATCATTCCCCAGGGGTGGCCATAAAGAGAGATGAGGTACCTGAACGGAGTAATGTACACATTGACACAGCCGCCCTCCTTGGCACAGGGCAGGTGGAACCATCTGTCACAGTCCAGCACACAGCACATGATGGTTGCCCCGCTCTGGCCGCAGACGCAGCAGTGCTGGAAAGAGCCAAGCAGCCGCATCAGCAGCAGCAGCAGCAGCCTCGAGGCCTCCCTGGGCAGCCGCAGGGCTCCGGGCAGGGCACAGGACGTGGCCGCTGCCGGCTCCCAGCCCACAGAGCCGCCTGCTGGAGGAGGGAGGCTCCTGTGCCAGGGCCTCTGTGCCACAGCTGCTGGGAGCCAGACTTTGTCCCGGCTGCTGGGCCGGCCTTTCTTTCCTGCTGTCTGGGCTAAGCTCTGGCAAACCTCGCCAGGCACAAAGCTCCCTGCTCTTGTCAGGCTCTCACCTTCTGTGCTGCCCGACAGGCCGCAATTTGGAGATCTCGTGCGAGAAAGCCTATGAGTCCATCGTAGCAGTTCTCTTGCCGAAATAGAAGAGTGGCGAAAAACTGCAGGCAAGGGGAGGAGCTGATGAGGAGAGGGCGGCAGGAGCTGCCCATTGCAAAGGTGGAGGGAGCGCCCGGAGCCACTCACCATGCAGAATCTGTGAGCACAGAACGCACCCATCTGCAGTTTGTCACCGCACATGTCCGGGTCAGCCTCGGCACGGCGACACAGCATGCAGGCTGCAGGGGACAGAGCCAATGGCATGGGGCATGAGCAGCTCTGCGGGGCTCAGAGCCTGCAGCAGCATCAGCCCCGAGGCTGCTCTGTCCCTGCCTGGCTGATGGGCAGGGCTGGAGGCCTTGCAGAGCAGGGGCCATTGTGGGCACGGCTGTCCCAGGAGCTGCCCCCTGGCCCAGCTGGGCCCCACTTGGGCAGGAAGGGGGCTACCAGCCCCGGCATGGCCGAGCAGCTCCTGCCTCCCCCTGCCTCTGCTCTCATCCCCACGCTGCCTGCTGCCACAAGAGCCCCTGGGCCAGGCTGTCACAGGGCTGCTTTGCCCTCACCTGGCTCCCTGGCACCAGGGCCCTCCTGCTTGCTGTCAGACATGGCGGCTGTCTCTCCCGCGTCGCAGTCCTCGAGGGACGTTGTCGCTGCGAGGTGCAGATACTCTCTTTCTAGGGGAGAAAGAAGGGGGGGGAGTTTGCAGAACAGGCCCAGAACCACGAGGCTCTACTCCCTGCTCAGGCCTGCGTGAGCCCTGCTCCTGTCCGCTTTCTCCTCCCGTCGTCGTGCTGAGGAACACCGCAGTGTCCTGGCTGTTCCTCCGCTGATTCTGGGAAGGGAGAGGCAGGTGAGGCTGCAGCACAGGCCCAGAGCCCCGAGGTGTGGGGCCCCTCTGGTCCCTGGGCAGCCACGTCCCCACCCTACCTTCTCCTCCCGGTGTCAGGTCGCACTGACGCTCGACCTGATCCCAGCGTCCCCTTTTGTGGCCTTGGTGGCACAGGTCACAATGGCCACTCTGACGTCAGAGCCGTGTACCCAAAATCGGGGCAGCCATGGCCTCAGGTCCCTGGCAACCACTTGTGGCGGCCCCCTCGGGCACCGAGCTTCTGAGATGGGTCCGAGCGTTTGCTCAGGGTGGAAGCACGGCCGGGAATCCGGCAGCAAGTGCAGGGTCAAATGCCAGGCCCAGGGGCAGCCAGCCAGGGTGGCACTGTGGGCAGGGAGGTGCTGTTCAGGCACTGCCACGCCAGGGCTCTGGCCCCGGCCAAGGGCAATCTCTGCTCCTGCCCCTGGCCGGCGGTGGCCCAGAGAGCCCGTGCGGAGTCAGCTGCACTGCAGGGATTCAAACCCTGCTCTAGGTGAACTGATGTTTTCCTCAACACCTGTCTGCAGAAAACTAAGATGAACCTGATTTGATGCTGCTGCTGATCACCCTTGGGTACTGGAGATAAACCTGGACACCACCACAGCTGCCTCCAGACCTCAGTTATCTGGCATCCTATGAACTAACAACTTTCACATTTCATATAAATGGAAAAATTAGTATTAAGCTTCTGAAAAAGGTCATCTTTGATACTGACTCAGTGGAAAGACACAAAATGCACTGAGAATTTTGTGTGTACATTTGACAGGAGAGCTTGCAACTGTCCTCCACTCAAGTCAAATACAGGAGGATGCTTTTCCTACATTATATAAACTTTGCCAGTTTGGTCCGTGCTTTCCTACTAGAAAATACATTGGAAAAATTCAGCAAGAGAAGCACAAACAATTCTTGTCAGTTTTTCTCTTTCGTGTCTTTGCAAACATGCTCCTGGAAATCCAGATCCATGACTTCTAGAACAATCAGTGGCATCTCTGGCAAGCAGGGCAGGGGCTGACAGGCAGGCACACCCTGCAGCTGCCTGATGCTGGGGCAGCAGGAGTTTGTCCATTTTCCTGTCTCCATGGCAGAGCCACCTTGGCTGGGAAACGATCCCTTCACTGCTCTAGGAGGGAGGCACAGCCAGTGCAATGCCAGGGAGTGCCTTTACCCTGGAGGCAGGGAGGAGGCAGAGGGGGAAGTTGGGAAGCTGCACCCGGGGCTCTGCAGGGCTCCCGGCCAGGGCTCGAAGCACAAGGAGCCAGAAGAGCTTGGCCGGACAATCCTGAGCTCTGGACACCTTGTTCCACCAGGAACCCGTTTGCTTCTCCAGGCCCTGGGCACTGCTCCTGTGCTGCTCATGCAAGTTACACACAGACACAGAGCTACCTGCTCTGTCTCAACCCTCTTCAGCACTGGACAGCACAACACAGTAACATGTTCTCTTCAGTACATGGTCTAATTATTAATAGTCCTGCAAAGACTCATTCAAAGCATACACACACAAAAACCCAAGCCCTGGTACAGACCTTGCATCAAGCCCTGGTACAGACCTTGCATCAACATAAAATGCCAGTTGCTGTTCAGAAACACAGGGCAGCATTTTGGCCAATGCTTTTTCCTGCAAGATCTTTCAAAAGATTGCAAAAGTGACTTTGTTTGGCAACTTCTTCAAGGAACAAACAGGAGAGGCTGCTGAGTTTTTAAAGATTTATTGATTTGCTTTCACTTCCCTTTCTTTGGCATCCTTACACTTATCCCTGCATTCCAGAAAACTGTGAAAATCCAAAAAACTACCAGGGGAAGTTTCTGAATTCTTTCATATTTCTCTCAAAGACTTTCTTGACGTACATACAAGGGACTGGTCGGATAACATACAGAGAAGCAGTGGTTTCCCTCACTGGATATTACAAGACAACGTTATAGACTCCACGTTACTAAAACACTTGTGTTGCCTGGTCATTACAAAGCCTGAAGCTCTTCTAGAGGCTTTTCCCAGTGCAACTTCATTAGGTTCCTCTCTGCTCAACTCTCGAGCCTGTCCAGGTCTCACTGAAGGGCAGCAGAGCCTTGTGGTGCCTCAGGCCCTGCTCCCAGTTCTGTCCCATCAGCAAATGCTGAGGGAGCGCTCCGTCCCTTCTGCCAGGACCCTGGGGAATAAGGCAAACAAGGCTGGACCCAGCACGGCCCCCTGAGATCACAGCTACCTGAGTTTGGAGCTCCCCTGTCCACTTCTCTGCCCCACTGTCCCTGAGCTGCCTCAGGGGCCTGTTATGGGAGGCAGGGACAAAGCCTTGCTGAAGTCCCAGCTGACAACAACCACTGCTCTCCCCTCACAAGCCCAACCAGGCACTGCAGCACAGGTGCCTATGGGATTGGTCAAGCATGGTTTCCATTCCTGTTATTCCACAGGCTTAGAGATGGCATCCAAGAGGAGCTGTTCTGTCTCCTTTCTGGGGATGGAGCTGAGGCTGATGGGCCTGCAGTTTCCTGGCTCCTTCTTGGTGCCCTTTTGCAAGACTGCAGTGATGTTGGCTTTCCTCCACTGCTCATGGCTCTCTCCGGGGCTGTCTCCTTCCCTGACCTGCTGGCAGAGCGCCCTGTGCCAGAGGCAGGAGCAGAGATTTCCCTTGGCCCCAAAAGGGAAGGCTGGGCTCAGGCCGAGTGTCAGTGCGATCTGACAACGGGAGGAGAAGACGGGAAGGAGCAGGGCTGACACAGGGCTGAGCAGGGAGTAGAGCCCTCGTGTCTCTGGGCCTACTCTGCAAGCTCCCTGGCCTGTACTTTCTCCACAGAGAGAGAGCAACAGCACCTCGAAGTGAGCAGGAAACCCGGCCATGGAGCGGGGCTGGGGCTGTCAGCCCTCAGGGAAACCGGCCATGGAGCGGGACTGGGGCTGTGACACCTCAGGGAAACCGGCCATGGAGCGGGACTGGGGCCGTGACACCTCAGGGACACCGGCCATGGAGCGGGGCTGGGGCCGTGGCACCTCAGGGAACTCACCATGGCAGCCACCTCCCGAGATTTTGAAGTACTTGTTTCTTGGTTTAATGCCCTTCCAAGATCAATCAATCATCTTTGCAAATGAGCAGGACATACAAGGGTATTTAAAACTGAGTCTGATCCAATCATCAAAGACAATGGATGTTACCTCTAAACTTACCTTTTCATGATTGTCAAACAATATGGAACTTTTCTTATGTCTGGCTTAAAATATCCAGAATGCAAAATTCATTCTCAAGACAGGAAAAAAGAAAACAATGAAAATAGGATATAGGCAGTCTTCAAAAGGCCCAGAGAAGAAAATAAACATTAGAAAACCTTAGAAAAATTAGGTTTTCTTCTTCATCTTCTCAGTATGTGTTGTTTGAACATTGGTTGTCTTACTTGTCCCTCGCAAAACAAGGCATGTTACAGCTTTATTGTCTCAGTGCTGCATTTCCCCAATCGCTGACTTGCCATTTAGGCTCTGCTTTATTGGAAATATACAACAAGGGACTCTCCATGGAAGAGAGTTGCACAAGCCTCCGGATTCCTGACTGTTCACCTCTGCCAATGCTCACAGTGTTCTCCTAACACACCTGAACTTCCTGTCTTTCAGAGAGAGAAAGATTCAGCTAAAGTCAAGCAAACAGGGCAGGGCAGATGGAAACCTTCCCTTGAGATGCTTTTGGGAAGGCCTGCAAGCACCCTGCCTTCCCTTGGAACAGAGGTGGTCACCATGCATGGTGTTGCCTGACTTGCCCGAGGTGCCCCTCTATTCCAGAAGGACTTTTGCCCGCTTCATCACTTGCCTGTCCCTCCAGTTCCAGGGCCTCAAACCTGCTCAGTAAGGCACTAAACCTTTTAGTCAGCAGTAGGTTTTCAGAATAAGGCACTGACCGTGGCTCGAACTAGTTTTTTTAGTCAGGTTGACAATATATTTTGAGAAGAAGAAGGAGCAGAGAAGGTGTGGAAAATGCATATTATATGATTGGCTTTTCGCAAATATTAAAATTAATACTATATGTGTTCTGTTGGAAAGTTATGTTGTATTCATCCTTTTTTGTAGTGCTATCCTAAACTTTTAAAGTAGTGTGGTGAATATAGTTTTAGGCTACAGAAACTCTGTGATGTAAGATACTTTTTCTAAATAGCTCATGGAGAGATAACAGTAACAAGACATCAAAACTCTGAGAAAAGAAATATTGCCTCCTTATTGGGAAGAACCAGACTTTGAGGGACCAAGACAATTGATTTACAAGATGAAGGAGGGGTTGACAAGAACAAGAAAACACCCATTGTTTGAAAAGAATTTTGGCATCATGTATGAGATATATGAATGTGCAACAGGCTATTACGTTTAAGGGTTAATCCTTTGTTAGCAAAGTGGTGTCTTCTGAGGCAGAGCAGAGCACCCAGACATCTGCAATTCTTTGCTTTTTTAATTGCCCTTTATTGTCCTACCTCTAATTGTCCAAATTATTTTTTCTCTAATTTTTATTCTTATTTTTATAACTAATTTATTACTATTAAACTTTTAAAAATTTAAAGCAAGTGAAATTCTGCATCCTTTGTGTCCACTATCAGTGGGCATCCTTCTTCCCAAGCTTTGTCAACCTCCCTCTGGGTTTGAGATCAGTGAAACGTGCCCAGCCTGGAGTCTTGGAAGACAATTCTAGCAACAAGTACTTTGCTTTTCTAACCCCTGGCCATCACTTCGAGCTTGTAGGCTGGTATGTGTGTCACATAGGTGGTTAAACGTCTCTTCCTGTTGATCAGGCTTGGAAGTGTGTAAAGGCCAGGCATGACAGGACATGTTTTCTTCAGGAAATGGGACGTAGGGCCCAGTTTGCAACGGGTCCCGGCCCGCGCCTTCCAGAGCGCCAGAAGGTTGGCGGCGCCGTTGCAGGGCTCAGGGCGCCGCCTTGTGGGCGAGAGCCGCCATGACAGTGCGGGCGCCGCGCGGCGGGGCCGGAGGGCGGGAAGGGGCGGGCGGGTGTGAGGGGCGGGGCTGTTCGTGCCCAGAGCCGAGCCCACGCTGTTCCTGGGCGCATTCCCGGCTCGGTGTTGGGAGCGTGCAGGCGCTGCTCGGGCTCTGGGAGAAGCGTGCGGCCGCTGCGGGGTCCCAGCCCTCAGAGCTGGCTGCCGGCCGAGGCTGCCATGCCAGAGCTGCCGTGCGCCGTGGCAGTGCCAGAGTCCCTGGCAGAGCCGGGCTGGCACTGCCAGCTCCTGAGGGAAGCCCTGCCATGGCAGCGCCGGGGCCGCTCGGCAGAGCCAGGCTGGCAGTGCCGACAGCTGAGGGGAGCCCGGCCATGGCAGCACCCAGCTGGCAGTGCCGACAGCTGAGGGGAGCCCGGCCATGGCAGCGCCGGGGCCGCTCCTGCCCCGGGGCTGCCCGAAGGAGCGACCTCTGGGACCTGCCGGCAGACTGGCACTGCTTGGCCCTCTTCAGTAGATCGACGGAGTGGCAGCACAGATAGCAAAATATTAAAACATCTGATTTAAAACACCGGAGGGAAACCATTGAATTGAAAAGAAAATGAAGGTGTACCAAAATACTCAGGGCATGAATGGGAAAACTGAAAAGATACAGATTCTAATTATTTATATAATCTCAACTATATCATCAGAAACATGAGGGTGAAAATACCTTCTAAAAGTTTTGACAATAGAATGCTTCAGCTGTGTAGTTTTGCTAGTACATTAAAGTCTTAAAAAGCAGTCAGGTATTCCTTTGTCCAGTGCTATGAATTTAATAATGGGATTTGTTACATTTGTCCCTCAAATACCCCTCATAAAGAGAGTTGAGTGCTTAGATTCGATGGAAGCCATCCGTTAGTAAATGCAGTGTTGTGGTTTTTAGTAGTTCTGTAGTAAGTAGTTAGTTAAAGAAGTGATCGTTCTGCCAATGGACGCTGATCCCTGATGCGTTCGTGCTGGTTCAATGGAAAGGCAAATTTTTGGTAATAGGCTATTGGAAAACATGTCTTTTCTGCTGGTAGCAGGTACAAACACATTGCTTTTACTGGTAGAAACTGAAGCAACTTGAGATGCCTGCTCCTTCTTCTCCACCTATGTTTAAAGGAGATCCATGCAGGTTAAAACATGAACCAAACCTCGAGGCTCTGGGCCTGTCCTGCAGGCTCACCTGCCTCTCCCCACAATCAGCAGAGGAACAGCCAGAGGACACTGCAGTGTTCCTCAATGCAACAAGGGGAGGAGAAGGTGGGCAGGAGCAGGGCTCACATAGAGAGTATCAGCACCTCAAAGTGACCACATCATTCAAGGGACAGGGACTGACTGATGACAGCTGCCCTGTGAGACAGCAAGCAGGAGGGCGCTGGTGCCAGGGAGCCAGGTGAGGGTAAAGCAGCCCTGTGACAGCCTGGCCCAGGGGCTCTTGTGGCAGCAGGCAGCGTGGGGATGAGAGCAGAGGCAGGGGGAGGCAGGAGCTGCTCGGCCATGCCGGGGCTGGGAGCCTCCTTCCTGCCCAAGTGGGGCCCAGCTGGGCCAGGGGGCAGCTCCGGGGACAGCCGTGCCCGCAATGGCCCCTGCTCTGCAAGGCCTCCAGCCCTGCCCATCAGCCAGGCAGGGACAGAGGAGCCTCGGGGCCGAAGCTGCTGCAGGCTCTGAGCCCCACAGAGCTGCTCATGCCCCGTGCCATTGGCTCTGTCCCCTGCAGCCTGCATGCTGTGTCGCCGTGCCGAGGCTGAGCCCTGTGCCTCCCCAGGCCCTGGCCACTGCTCCTGTGCTGCTCCTGCACAGCCCAGAGAACCCACGGGCCCTGCTCAGGCCTCACGCAGACCAGAACCAGCTGGGGCTGTGACAGCTCTGCTGCTCTGGGCCCAGCCCTCGGACAAAGCACCCGCCTGTCCCTGGGCTGGGGGCAGTGCCCAGGCTGGGCTTGGCAGAGCCCGTCCGCTCCTGGAGGGCTGTGGGCACTGCTCTGGCCTGGCCTGGCCTGGCCCTGGGCTCCCTTGGCATTCCTGCTTGCCCTTGCCTCCACCAGGGATGGGCTGCAGCTCAATGGCCCCGGCCTGGCCGCACACTCAGGCCTGGAGCCTTCCCGTGGCTCCCCAGGGCATGAGAGCCTCAGCCCCAGCTCCCAAACACGGCCTAACAGGCTTTGCTGATATTGATCCCTGTCAGAGCTTTGAAAGCATTTTCAAAGTAACCTTGTCTGGCAACACTTTCAAGGAACAAACGGGACTCGCTTCTAATCGGTAAAAACTTTATTGGTTTGCTTGCACTTCTTATAGGGTATCCTAATGCTTCCTTTGGCGTTCCAGAAAATAATGAAAATCTAACAAATTCTAAAGAGAAGTTCCTGAATCCACTATGAGGAGAAGTCTCTACATTCACTATCCTTACATACAGTTAAGAAGCTGCTCCTGTAACACACAAAGATGGAGTGGTTAAACTGACTGGACCACACAACATGATGTTTTATACACACCGCTACACTACAAAACTTCTCGTCCCTGTTCATTACAAATTTGAAGCTCTTCTCGAGGTCCTGACTTAATTTTGCATGCACATTCATACCTGCAATCCCTCCCCATGCTCAGCTTTCACCTAGACTTACCAGGGAACAGATGTTCCATACTCACCTCAAGCAATAATCTACGTCTGTCTTCCTAACCCTCCTTTTCTTCATTGACTTCTACTAATCTACAAAATAACTGCGGACCCTCTGCACAAAAGAAACATCCAATTAATAGCCTAAACACGTGTGATTGTGCAGCTACTTCCAACAATCATGTCCAACACAGCACTAAAATCAGAAATCAATTCTCACACCCTTCCTATTCTCCTGCCCCCACCACACCTTGGCTCCAGCAGAAATGTTCCCTACTGCAGCCTGGTGTGCTAAGAACAATCAAAGGCAGCAGCACTTTCCCTCAACATGCTGCAATCTGAATTGCACTGAAATTGCAGCTGTTGCATTAGAAGCTCAGCACCAGCACCCGCAGAACTGAGGCCTGAGCTCTCCATTTCAACACACCCTGTAAATCAGGCTGCCTGGAAGATTGTAGGCCGGGAACTGTGTGAACACAGCAGTGCATTTCAGCAGAGTTATGGAATCAATCTCGTGGAAGGCACATCCTTTATGCTTGTCTTAAGATTCTATTCTACAAAATCTAACCAGCAATTGTTTTGGTGGCCTGTGCAGGTTTTGGGGACTGTGCATGTTTCCTTTGGATGTTGTTTTCTTTGTTTCTAAATACAAAATTCACTGCATTCAGAAGAGAAAGCCCCAGATTCATTAGGACAAAGAACCACAGGGACATATGTGGCTGACAAGAACACTCAACATTCCGAACGGTAACACCAGAAAGAGAGGAAAAAGACAAAGATGATTTAAATACCTGAAAGGATCCAAACTGTCTATGTAAGCTATCAAGTGACTAAGTTTTGGTAAACTCTACAAGTCCAGATTCCTATTCGGTAATTGTCTGAAAGAAAAGAAAGCCAGAAATTTGCTTGACCTTCATTTTGCCAGGACTTTCTCACAGGATTCTGCCACAACTTGGATCACAAGTGAGGGTGGCAAATTTTGACTAGAAAACTTGGATAACTAGGCAGCATTTTTTCCTCCTCACTGAATTACAGGAAGGGTTTAAAAGGGAAAAAAAAATATAAAAAATGGTAAAGAAATTCTGTCATACCTCTAAGGCGTTCATCATCTTTGGAGAAGAAAAAAAAAACTCTAGCACTTCCTGTGCGTGGTAAAAAAAAGAAACCTAGAAAAGGACAAAGGGATTTGAGCATCCTAAATTGTACTATCAAATTCCATGAACACAAGCTAAACCTCTAGTGCTTCAGAGAAATGGCATCCATTGAAAAGCTTTATTCCCTAGGAACTGAGTAGAGCTTTTTATTTTAATAAACCCTCTTTTAAAGGGGAAACTGACTGTGTCTTGGCTTTTGACCAAACTCAGTTTGGAGTTGGTCAAACCAAAATGACCCTGTTAGTTTCTTGTGCTCTACTCTTTCTTTCCATATTCACATTCACATCCAATGGGCTGCTGGGAGTTTTGACTCTGTGCAGCATGAACGGTTTTCCAAGACCACTTTCATTGCTCAGAGGTGTGCAATGTCAGTTTCCCATTCCCTGAGTGCTGCTATTAATATTCCCACAGCATCCAACTACTACAGCCATGTAGACAACAAAGACAAATGCAACTTGCATTTCTTGGTCCTGTTCCATTTCTGTCATCTCAGGCTCATCGTCACCCTCAGAACTGCTGTCCTGGAAACGTGGATCCTCTTGCCACGTGGCTTTTACCGGCTTTATTGTCCCAAGCGCGTGAGGCTCTGCAATGACAGCACCAATAGAGAAAAAAAGCCAAAACCAGATTATTCCTCTACCCGTCGGGAAAAATTCCTCCTTTCACGTGAAATACTTACAGTGGAGAAGAGAGATTTAGGAAGGACAGAATCTGACCCTGCCAGATTTTCTAAGCTACATTTCTGCTCCAGTATTTTCCACTTTGTTCCAGGGATCCCTTATGTATTCTTAAACATTTCTCATTGCATTCAGAAGACACTGAATACCTTCTCAGTTCAGCACAAGTCTGGGGGGCTCGTTGCTTTGTGCTGTTGTGTTGGGTTTTTTAATATTTTGGATAACTTCACGGGATTTCTTTTCTCTCCTACATGACTGGGATTCGAGTTAATGTTGTTTCATCTTCATTTCAGACGGCCCCAATTTACCTAAGGTTAAGACACCCCAATGATCATGTGTCATTCCATTTGCATTTTCTAAAGGTCCAAGAGTAGAATTCAGTAACAAACAGAATGTTCATGGATCTTGGGGCCAGCTCTCGGACTTTGCTCCTGCCTCTACATTAGCGCACATTTCCTTAAAAGCCTTGTGAGGTCCTATGAAACTTGATATGACTGGTGTGTCACCTTTTTCCCTGTTTGAGGAATTCAGGGCATGAGAACAAGCTTTTTCACCACTCGGCCAAAACCCCAATGCCTTCTCAAAGCATGCCTTTCAGAATTCCTGAGATGCAAGCATGAGGCACCTCTCATTAATCTACCACAGCCCCGGCAAGCAGAAATGAAGATCAAAATGCTTCTGCCTAATTACTGACTTCTGTTGCTGAAAATCCCCTGCATCCTGACCTTCTTTACACCATATTGCCCTACAGTGCCTGCCAGAAGCTCTTCCTTAGCAATGGCACTGTTAGAAGGGTTCTGCTGTTACCTTCTTTGATGCCCAACTCCTCTGTGCCTCCAAAGAAGGAAAACTTGAAAGAACTCGTCTCCTGAGTTGCGTCGTCCTCAGGCAAAGGTCCCAAATGGTCGTCTGGGGCAGAGTCCTGTGCATCCTCTTTGTCCCAGGGTTTTTCCTCAGTCTGTTCTGGTTTGTTCTTCGAAGGTCTTTCAAAGAACAAACCAGAATAGACGGAGGAAATACCGTCTATTCTGGTTTGTTCCTTGAAAGGCCTCTTTCAAATCCGCAGCAATGCTGTAGAAGTTGTCTTCAGACACTTGAGGCAGTGTCTCACTCTCTTTCTTCTTTTTTTGGCTTTACTGAAATGAGATTGTTCAAGGATAGCAACACAGCATACATCCTTTTCAGACACAGCTTCCCTAAGAGCCACCTTGCTCTGAATGTCTCCCTAAGCATATCCAAGCCCATTAAGGAGTGCTTCATTATCAAGGGTAAGCACTGGGGAGACATCTGAGGTTGGAGTGTAAAGGCAGGACCAAGTGTCCTTTTTAATTAGCCACATCCTTAAGTGACTTATCACTTACTACACGGTTACACAGAAATCAAGGTATTTAGCACAGACTTCTTCTTGCCAGTAGAAACATCAAGAGCTAATCGGGTTTGCTCACAGAGCTGCACATCTCAGGGTCCCCGCACTGACCGTTCTCACCTTCACTTCCGGCAAGGAACACACGG
Organism: Melospiza melodia melodia; assembly: GCF_035770615.1. Taxonomy (NCBI): domain Eukaryota; kingdom Metazoa; phylum Chordata; class Aves; order Passeriformes; family Passerellidae; genus Melospiza; species Melospiza melodia. Next base: position 6,017,826 of record NC_086203.1, on the reverse strand, counting down.
CCTAGAAAGAAAAGATGACGGCGCTATGTGCTGCTGTTGGAGGTCCCAGTTGAGGTCCGACGTCGCTGGTGGGAGCGGCTGCTCCTGCGCGATGTCCCCGACCACGTCCCCCTACGCCTGGGCCTCTCAGCACTGGCTGCTGTCCTCCTGCTCCTGTCCTGGCGACTCCTGGACCGCAGAGTTTGAGTCGAGGCCCGGCGCTGCTGGCGGGAGCGGCTGCGTCTGGGGGGCGTCCCCGATGATGTGTCCCTTCGCCTGGGCCTCTCAGCCCTTGGCCTTGTCCTGCTGCTGCTGCCACGGCGACTCCTGGAGCGGACAGGTGGACTCTGGGCCCAGCCTTGCTGGCGGGAGCGCCTGCATCTGGGGGATGGCCCTGGCCATGTCCCCCTACGCCTGGGCCTCTCAGAACTTGGCCCTGTCCCACTGCTCCTGTCACAGACACTCCTGGAGCGGACAGGTGGACTCTGGGCCCAGCCTTGCTGACGGGAGTGCCTGCGTCTGGGGGATGGCCCTGGCCATGTCCCCCTACGCCTGGGCCTCTCAGACCTTGGCCCTGTCCCACTGCTCCTGTCACAGACACTCCTGGAGCGGACAGGTGGACTCTGGGCCCAGCCCTGCTGGCGGGAGCGCCTGCGTCTGGGGGATGGCCCTGGCCATGTCTCCCTTCGCCTGGGCCTCTCAGCCCTTGGCCCTGTCCCACTGCTCCTGTCACAGACACTCCTGGAGCGGACAGGTGGACTCTGGGCCCAGCCTTTCTGGCAGGAGCCCCTGCGTCTGGGGGATGTCGGTGATGTTGTCTCCCTCCGCCTGGGCCTCTCAGCCCTTGGCCCTGTCCCACTGCTCCTGTCACGGCGACTCCTGGACCGGACAGGTGGACTCTGGGCACGACTTTGCCGGCGAGAGCAGCTTCGCCTGCGGCTGGGCCCAGCATGTCTGGAATGGACCCTGTCCTCAGGGTCAGGGGACGTGCTGCGTGTTGCCCTTGATCTGCTGATGCTGCTGGTGTCCAGTGAGGAAGATGGCAGCGCCTGCTGCCATGCTGCGTGGTGGGGCCTGCTGTGGCTGCCCGTCTCTGGAGATGGAGACGGGGCAACCAGCACCAATGGCACAGGGCTGTGGGAGCTGGGGCTGATGGCCTCAGATTCTGACCAGCCACGAGCAGATTGTCGTCCTGACTGTCTGGCTGGCCTGGGGCCATTGAGCTCTGTCTCATCCCTGGAGGCTGTAAGGGCAAGCAGGAATGTCAAAGATCGCCCAGGCCCCGGCCAGGCCAGGCCAGAGCAGTGCCCCCAGCCCTCCAGCAGCGGATGCTGCGCTCTGCCAAGCCCGGCCTAGGCACTGCCCCCAGCCCAGGGACACCGGGGACTTTGACTCGTACATGTTCCGAGCCCAGCACAGCTGTCACACTCCCAACTCTGTGTGCTGTTCCTCAGGCCAGAGCAGCGCCTGTGTGTGCCCTCAGCAGCACAGGAGGAGCACAGGAGCAATTGCCAGGGCCTGGGGAGGCAAACAGGCTCATAGCACTGAGAACAAAGTGTACCAGCACGTGGTTGTCTGGCCAAGCGCTTCTGGTTCTTCCCGCTTTGAGCCCTTGCCGAGACACAGGTTCCCTGCAGAGCCCCAGGTGCAGCTTCCCAACTTACCCCTGTTCCTCTGCCTCCTCCCTGCCTCCAGGGTAAAGGCAATCCCTGGCGTTGCACTGGCCGTGCCTCACTCCTAGATCTTCAAAGGCATCGTCGTCCTCCCATGTTGCGTCTCTGATGGAGAAAGGAAGAGATGATGAATTTTTGCTGCTCTCCCTCACGGAGGTCCAGGGTGCCCCAGCTCTTTCTCCAGAGCTTTTCCAAGTTGGGGGTGAAGCTGAAGCCCAGACTGACGGGACAGGGCAGGGCCAGGGCTCCTGGGGCAGGGCCTGGCACAGCACGGTACTTGCACCCTCCTGCCTGGTGGGCCAGGCAGAAGGACACCAACCTGAAGGGGACTCGGATCCCCAAGATGAGCATTTCAAAAGGGAATTCCTCACTATCTCTGCACAGGGGGCACTGGAAATACAAAGCACCAGCGCACAAGGCCTGTCCCTGCAGGGCAAACAGAGGCAGGGTGAGCGAGGCCCTGCTGCTGCTGCTGAGCACCTGCTGTGCCCCGGGGCTGAGGGGAGGGCTCCTACCTGGATGCAGTCCCTGTGGAACCAGGCCCTTTTGCACGTTGGGCACACCAGGGTTGTGAAGGTCTTTCTGTCCTCCACAGGCTCCAGGCAGATGAGGCAAACGGTGTCCGGCTCAGGAGTCGCCTCCACCTCCTGCTCTGGACGGTGCTCAGGGCAGAAGGACCTGGAGGAAAATGGATGGGGAAAGTGAGAAATGCTGGATCATTCCCCAGGGGTGGCCATAAAGAGAGATGAGGTACCTGAACGGAGTAATGTACACATTGACACAGCCGCCCTCCTTGGCACAGGGCAGGTGGAACCATCTGTCACAGTCCGGCACACAGCACATGATGGTTGCCCCGCTCTGGCCGCAGACGCAGCAGTGCTGGAAAGAGCCAAGCAGCCGCGTCAGCAGCAGCAGCAGCAGCCTCGAGGCCTCCCCGGGCAGCCGCAGGGCTCCGGGCAGGGCACAGGACGTGGCCGCTGCCGGCTCCCAGCCCACAGAGCCGCCTGCTGGAGGAGGGAGGCTCCTGTGCCAGGGCCTCTGTGCCACAGCTGCTGGGAGCCAGACTTTGTCCCGGCTGCTGGGCCGGCCTTTCTTTCCTGCTGTCTGGGCTAAGCTCTGGCAAACCTCGCCAGGCACAAAGCTCCCTGCTCTTGTCAGGCTCTCACCTTCTGTGCTGCCCGACAGGCCGCAATTTGGAGATCTCGTGCGAGAAAGCCTATGAGTCCATCGTAGCAGTTCTCTTGCCGAAATAGAAGAGTGGCGAAAAACTGCAGGCAAGGGGAGGAGCTGATGAGGAGAGGGCGGCAGGAGCTGCCCATTGCAAAGGTGGAGGGAGCGCCCGGAGCCACTCACCATGCAGAATCTGTGAGCACAGAACGCACCCATCTGCAGTTTGTCACCGCACATGTCCGGGTCAGCCTCGGCACGGCGACACAGCATGCAGGCTGCAGGGGACAGAGCCAATGGCATGGGGCATGAGCAGCTCTGCGGGGCTCAGAGCCTGCAGCAGCATCAGCCCCGAGGCTCCTCTGTCCCTGCCTGGCTGATGGGCAGGGCTGGAGGCCTTGCAGAGCAGGGGCCATTGTGGGCACGGCTGTCCCAGGAGCTGCCCCCTGGCCCAGCTGGGCCCCACTTGGGCAGGAAGGGGGCTACCAGCCCCGGCATGGCCGAGCAGCTCCTGCCTCCCCCTGCCTCTGCTCTCATCCCCACGCTGCCTGCTGCCACAAGAGCCCCTGGGCCAGGCTGTCACAGGGCTGCTTTGCCCTCACCTGGCTCCCTGGCACCAGGGCCCTCCTGCTTGCTGTCAGACATGGCGGCTGTCTCTCCCGCGTCGCAGTCCTCGAGGGACGTTGTCGCTGCGAGGTGCAGATACTCTCTTTCTAGGGGAGAAAGAAGGGGGGGGAGTTTGCAGAACAGGCCCAGAACCACGAGGCTCTACTCCCTGCTCAGGCCTGCGTGAGCCCTGCTCCTGTCCGCTTTCTCCTCCCGTCGTCGTGCTGAGGAACACCGCAGTGTCCTGGCTGTTCCTCCGCTGATTCTGGGAAGGGAGAGGCAGGTGAGGCTGCAGCACAGGCCCAGAGGCCTGAGGTGTGGGGCCCCTCTGGTCCCTGGGCAGCCACGTCCCCACCCTACCTTCTCCTCCCGGTGTCAGGTCGCACTGACGCTCGACCTGATCCCAGCGTCCCCTTTTGTGGCCTTGGTGGCACAGGTCACAATGGCCACTCTGACGTCAGAGCCGTGTACCCAAAATCGGGGCAGCCATGGCCTCAGGTCCCTGGCAACCACTTGTGGCGGCCCCCTCGGGCACCGAGCTTCTGAGATGGGTCCGAGCGTTTGCTCAGGGTGGAAGCACGGCCGGGAATCCGGCAGCAAGTGCAGGGTCAAATGCCAGGCCCAGGGGCAGCCAGCCAGGGTGGCACTGTGGGCAGGGAGGTGCTGTTCAGGCACTGCCACGCCAGGGCTCTGGCCCCGGCCAAGGGCAATCTCTGCTCCTGCCCCTGGCCGGCGGTGGCCCAGAGAGCCCGTGCGGAGTCAGCTGCACTGCAGGGATTCAAACCCTGCTCTAGGTGAACTGATGTTTTCCTCAACACCTGTCTGCAGAAAACTAAGATGAACCTGATTTGATGCTGCTGCTGATCACCCTTGGGTACTGGAGATAAACCTGGACACCACCACAGCTGCCTCCAGACCTCAGTTATCTGGCATCCTATGAACTAACAACTTTCACATTTCATATAAATGGAAAAATTAGTATTAAGCTTCTGAAAAAGGTCATCTTTGATACTGACTCAGTGGAAAGACACAAAATGCACTGAGAATTTTGTGTGTACATTTGACAGGAGAGCTTGCAACTGTCCTCCACTCAAGTCAAATACAGGAGGATGCTTTTCCTACATTATATAAACTTTGCCAGTTTGGTCCGTGCTTTCCTACTAGAAAATACATTGGAAAAATTCAGCAAGAGAAGCACAAACAATTCTTGTCAGTTTTTCTCTTTCGTGTCTTTGCAAACATGCTCCTGGAAATCCAGATCCATGACTTCTAGAACAATCAGTGGCATCTCTGGCAAGCAGGGCAGGGGCTGACAGGCAGGCACACCCTGCAGCTGCCTGATGCTGGGGCAGCAGGAGTTTGTCCATTTTCCTGTCTCCATGGCAGAGCCGCCTTGGCTGGGAAACGATCCCTTCACTGCTCTAGGAGGGAGGCACAGCCAGTGCAATGCCAGGGAGTGCCTTTACCCTGGAGGCAGGGAGGAGGCAGAGGGGGAAGTTGGGAAGCTGCACCCGGGGCTCTGCAGGGCTCCCGGCCAGGGCTCGAAGCACAAGGAGCCAGAAGAGCTTGGCCGGACAATCCTGAGCTCTGGACACCTTGTTCCACCAGGAACCCGTTTGCTTCTCCAGGCCCTGGGCACTGCTCCTGTGCTGCTCATGCAAGTTACACACAGACACAGAGCTACCTGCTCTGTCTCAACCCTCTTCAGCACTGGACAGCACAACACAGTAACATGTTCTCTTCAGTACATGGTCTAATTATTAATAGTCCTGCAAAGACTCTCATTCAAAGCATACACACACAAAAACCCAAGCCCTGGTACAGACCTTGCATCAAGCCCTGGTACAGACCTTGCATCAACATAAAATGCCAGTTGCTGTTCAGAAACACAGGGCAGCATTTTGGCCAATGCTTTTTCCTGCAAGATCTTTCAAAAGATTGCAAAAGTGACTTTGTTTGGCAACTTCTTCAAGGAACAAACAGGAGAGGCTGCTGAGTTTTTAAAGATTTATTGATTTGCTTTCACTTCCCTTTCTTTGGCATCCTTACACTTATCCCTGCATTCCAGAAAACTGTGAAAATCCAAAAAACTACCAGGGGAAGTTTCTGAATTCTTTCATATTTCTCTCAAAGACTTTCTTGACGTACATACAAGGGACTGGTCGGATAACATACAGAGAAGCAGTGGTTTCCCTCACTGGATATTACAAGACAATGTTATAGACTCCACGTTACTAAAACACTTGTGTTGCCTGGTCATTACAAAGCCTGAAGCTCTTCTAGAGGCTTTTCCCAGTGCAACTTCATTAGGTTCCTCTCTGCTCAACTCTCGAGCCTGTCCAGGTCTCACTGAAGGGCAGCAGAGCCTTGTGGTGCCTCAGGCCCTGCTCCCAGTTCTGTCCCATCAGCAAATGCTGAGGGAGCGCTCCGTCCCTTCTGCCAGGACCCTGGGGAATAAGGCAAACAAGGCTGGACCCAGCACGGCCCCCTGAGATCACAGCTACCTGAGTTTGGAGCTCCCCTGTCCACTTCTCTGCCCCACTGTCCCTGAGCTGCCTCAGGGGCCTGTTATGGGAGGCAGGGACAAAGCCTTGCTGAAGTCCCAGCTGACAACAACCACTGCTCTCCCCTCACAAGCCCAACCAGGCACTGCAGCACAGGTGCCTATGGGATTGGTCAAGCATGGTTTCCATTCCTGTTATTCCACAGGCTTAGAGATGGCATCCAAGAGGAGCTGTTCTGTCTCCTTTCTGGGGATGGAGCTGAGGCTGATGGGCCTGCAGTTTCCTGGCTCCTTCTTGGTGCTCTTTTGCAAGACTGCAGTGATGTTGGCTTTCCTCCACTGCTCATGGCTCTCTTCGGGGCTGTCTCCTTCCCTGACCTGCTGGCAGAGCGCCCTGTGCCAGAGGCAGGAGCAGAGATTTCCCTTGGCCCCAAAAGGGAAGGCTGGGCTCAGGCCGAGTGTCAGTGCGACCTCACAACGGGAGGAGAAGGCGGGAAGGAGCAGGGCTGACACAGGGCTGAGCAGGGAGTAGAGCCCTCGTGTCTCTGGGCCTACTCTGCAAGCTCCCTGGCCTGTACTTTCTCCACAGAGAGAGAGCAACAGCACCTCGAAGTGAGCAGGAAACCCGGCCATGGAGCGGGGCTGGGGCTGTCAGCCCTCAGGGACACCGGCCATGGAGCGGGACTGGGGCTGTCAGCCCTCAGGGACACCGGCCATGGAGCGGGACTGGGGCCGTGACACCTCAGGGACACCGGCCATGGAGCGGGGCTGGGGCCGTGGCACCTCAGGGAACTCACCATGGCAGCCACCTCCCGAGATTTTGAAGTACTTGTTTCTTGGTTTAATGCCCTTCCAAGATCAATCAATCATCTTTGCAAATGAGCAGGACATACAAGGGTATTTAAAACTGAGTCTGATCCAATCATCAAAGACAATGGATGTTACCTCTAAACTTACCTTTTCATGATTGTCAAACAATATGGAACTTTTCTTATGTCTGGCTTAAAATATCCAGAATGCAAAATTCATTCTCAAGACAGGAAAAAAGAAAACAATGAAAATAGGATATAGGCAGTCTTCAAAAGGCCCAGAGAAGAAAATAAACATTAGAAAACCTTAGAAAAATTAGGTTTTCTTCTTCATCTTCTCAGTATGTGTTGTTTGAACATTGGTTGTCTTACTTGTCCCTCGCAAAACAAGGCATGTTACAGCTTTATTGTCTCAGTGCTGCATTTCCCCAATCGCTGACTTGCCATTTAGGCTCTGCTTTGTTTGAAATATACAACAAGGGACTCTCCATGGAAGAGAGTTGCACAAGCCTCCGGATTCCTGACTGTTCACCTCTGCCAATGCTCACAGTGTTTCTCCTAACACACCTGAACTTCCTGTCTTTCAGAGAGAGAAAGATTCAGCTAAAGTCAAGCAAACAGGGCAGGGCAGATGGAAACCTTCCCTTGAGATGCTTTTGGGAAGGCCTGCAAGCACCCTGCCTTCCCTTGGAACAGAGGTGGTCACCATGCATGGTGTTGCCTGACTTGCCCGAGGTGCCCCTCTATTCCAGAAGGACTTTTGCCCGCTTCATCACTTGCCTGTCCCTCCAGTTCCAGGGCCTCAAACCTGCTCAGTAAGGCACTAAACCTTTTAGTCAGCAGTAGGTTTTCAGAATAAGGCACTGACCGTGGCTCGAACTAGTTTTTTTAGTCAGGTTGACAATATATTTTGAGAAGAAGAAGGAGCAGAGAAGGTGTGGAAAATGCATATTATATGATTGGCTTTTCGCAAATATTAAAATTAATACTATATGTGTTCTGTTGGAAAGTTATGTTGTATTCATCCTTTTTTGTAGTGCTATCCTAAACTTTTAAAGTAGTGTGGTGAATATAGTTTTAGGCTACAGAAACTCTGTGATGTAAGATACTTTTTCTAAATAGCTCATGGAGAGATAACAGTAACAAGACATCAAAACTCTGAGAAAAGAAATATTGCCTCCTTATTGGGAAGAACCAGACTTTGAGGGACCAAGACAATTGATTTACAAGATGAAGGAGGGGTTGACAAGAACAAGAAAACACCCATTGTTTGAAAAGAATTTTGGCATCATGTATGAGATATATGAATGTGCAACAGGCTATTACTTTTAAGGGTTAATCCTTTGTTAGCAAAGTGGTGTCTTCTGAGGCAGAGCAGAGCACCCAGACATCTGCAATTCTTTGCTTTTTTAATTGCCCTTTATTGTCCTACCTCTAATTGTCCAAATTATTTTTTCTCTAATTTTTATTCTTATTTTTATAACTAATTTATTACTATTAAACTTTTAAAAATTTAAAGCAAGTGAAATTCTGCATCCTTTGTGTCCACTATCAGTGGGCATCCTTCTTCCCAAGCTTTGTCGACCTCCCTCTGGGTTTGAGATCAGTGAAACGTGCCCAGCCTGGAGTCTTGGAAGACAATTCTAGCAACAAGTACTTTGCTTTTCTAACCCCTGGCCATCACTTCGAGCTTGTAGGCTGGTATGTGTGTCACATAGGTGGTTAAACGTCTCTTCCTGTTGATCAGGCTTGGAAGTGTGTAAAGGCCAGGCATGACAGGACATGTTTTCTTCAGGAAATGGGACGTAGGGCCCAGTTTGCAACGGGTCCCGGCCCGCGCCTTCCAGAGCGCCAGAAGGTTGGCGGCGCCGTTGCAGGGCTCAGGGCGCCGCCTTGTGGGCGAGAGCCGCCATGACAGCGCGGGCGCAGCGCGGCGGGGCCGGCGGGCGGGAAGGGGCGGGCGGGTGTGAGGGGCGGGGCGGTTCGTGCCCAGAGCCGAGCCCACGCTGTTCCTGGGCGCATTCCCGGCTCGGTGTTGGGAGCGTGCAGGCGCTGCTCGGGCTCTGGGAGAAGCGTGCGGCCGCTGCGGGGTCCCAGCCCTCAGAGCTGGCTGCCGGCCGAGGCTGCCATGCCAGAGCTGCCGTGCGCCGTGGCAGTGCCAGAGTCCCTGGCAGAGCCGGGCTGGCACTGCCAGCTCCTGAGGGAAGCCCTGCCATGGCAGCGCCGGGGCCGCTCGGCAGAGCCAGGCTGGCAGTGCCGACAGCTGAGGGGAGCCCGGCCATGGCAGCACCCAGCTGGCAGTGCCGACAGCTGAGGGGAGCCCGGCCATGGCAGCGCCGGGGCCGCTCCTGCCCCGGGGCTGCCCGAAGGAGCGACCTCTGGGACCTGCCGGCAGACTGGCACTGCTTGGCCCTCTTCAGTAGATCGACGGAGTGGCAGCACAGATAGCAAAATATTAAAACATCTGATTTAAAACACCGGAGGGAAACCATTGAATTGAAAAGAAAATGAAGGTGTACCAAAATACTCAGGGCATGAATGGGAAAACTGAAAAGATACAGATTCTAATTATTTATATAATCTCAACTATATCATCAGAAACATGAGGGTGAAAATACCTTCTAAAAGTTTTGACAATAGAATGCTTCAGCTGTGTAGTTTTGCTAGTACATTAAAGTCTTAAAAAGCAGTCAGGTATTCCTTTGTCCAGTGCTATGAATTTAATAATGGGATTTGTTACATTTGTCCCTCAAATACCCCTCATAAAGAGAGTTGAGTGCTTAGATTCGATGGAAGCCATCCGTTAGTAAATGCAGTGTTGTGGTTTTTAGTAGTTCTGTAGTAAGTAGTTAGTTAAAGAAGTGATCGTTCTGCCAATGGACGCTGATCCCTGATGCGTTCGTGCTGGTTCAATGGAAAGGCAAATTTTTGGTAATAGGCTATTGGAAAACATGTCTTTTCTGCTGGTAGCAGGTACAAACACATTGCTTTTACTGGTAGAAACTGAAGCAACTTGAGATGCCTGCTCCTTCTTCTCCACCTATATTTAAAGGAGATCCATGCAGGTTAAAACATGAACCAAACCTCGAGGCTCTGGGCCTGTCCTGCAGGCTCACCTGCCTCTCCCCACAATCAGCAGAGGAACAGCCAGAAGACCCTGCAGTGTTCCTCAATGCAACAAGGGGAGGAGAAGGTGGGCAGGAGAAGGGCTCACATAGAGAGGATCAGCACCTCAAAGTGACCACATCATTCAAGGGACAGGGACTGACTGCTGACAGCTGCCCTGTGAGACAGCAAGCAGGAGGGCGCTGGTGCCAGGGAGCCAGGTGAGGGCAAAGCAGCCCTGTGACAGCCTGGCCCAGGGGCTCTTGTGGCAGCAGGCAGCGTGGGGATGAGAGCAGAGGCAGGGGGAGGCAGGAGCTGCTCAGCCATGCCGGGGCTGGGAGCCTCCTTCCTGCCCAAGTGGGGCCCAGCTGGGCCAGGGGGCAGCTCCTGGGACAGCCGTGCCCACAATGGCCCCTGCTCTACAAGGCCTCCAGCCCTGCCCATCAGCCAGGCAGGGACAGAGCAGCCTCGGGGCTGATGCTGCTGCAGGCCCAGAGCCCCGCAGAGCTGCTCATGCCCCATGCCATTGGCTCTGTCCCCTGCAGCCTGCATGCTGTGTCGCCGTGCCGAGGCTGACCTGGACATGTGCGGTGACAAACTGCAGAAGGGTGGGCTCTGTGCACACGTGTTCTGCCTGGTGAGTGGCTCCGGGCGCTCCCTCCACCATTGCAATGGGCAAATCCTGCCGCCCTCTCCTCATCAACTCCTCCCCTTGCCTGCAGCTCTTTGCCAGTCTGCTATTTCGGCAAGAGAAACGCCACGTTACACTCGTGGAGTTTCTCCTGTGAGATCTCCTTATTGCAGTGAGGTGGGCAGCACAGAAGGTGGGCAGGGAGATTTGTGCCTGGGGAGGTTTGCCAGAGCTTAGCCCAGACAGCAGGAAAGAAAGGCCGGCCCAGCAGCCGGGACAAAGTCTGGCTCCCAGTGGCTCTGGCAAAGAGGCCCTGGCACAGGAGCCTCCCTCCTCCAGCAGGCAGCTCTGTGGGCTGGGAGCCGGCAGCGGCTCTGGGCCTGTCCTGCAAAATCCTCCCCCCAATTCCTTTTCCCCTAGACAGAGAGTATCTGCACCTCGCAGCGACAACGTCTCTCGAGGACAGAGACGCAGGAGAGACAGCCGCCATGTCTGAGAGCAAGCAGGAGGGCCCTGGTGCCAGGGAGCCAGGTGAGGGCAAAGCAGCCCTGTGACAGCCTGGCCCAGGGGCTCTTGTGGCAGCAGGCAGCGTGGGGATGAGAGCAGAGGCAGGGGGAGGCAGGAGCTGCTCGGCCATGCAGGGGCTGGGAGCCTCCTTCCTGCCCAAGTGGGGCCCAGCTGGGCCAGGGGGCAGCTCCTGGGACAGCCGTGCCCACAATGGCCCCTGCTCTGCAAGGCCTCCAGCCCTGCCCATCAGCCAGGCAGGGACAGAGCAGCCTCGGGGCCGAAGCTGCTGCAGGCCCAGAGCCCCACAGAGCTGCTCGTGCCCCGTGCCATTGGCTCTGTCCCCTGCAGCCTGCATGCTGTGTCGCCGTGCCGAGGCTGAGCCCTGTGCCTCCCCAGGCCCTGGCCACTGCTCCTGTGCTGCTCCTGCACAGCCCAGAGCACCCACGGGCCCTGCTCAGGCCTCACGCAGACCAGAACCAGCTGGGGTGTGACAGCTCTGCTGCCCTGGGCCCAGCCCTCGGACAAAGCACCCGCCTGTCCCTGGGCTGGGGGCAGTGCCCAGGCTGGGCTTGGCAGAGCCCGTCCGCTCCTGGAGGGCTGTGGGCACTGCTCTGGCCTGGCCTGGCCTGGCCCTGGGCTCCCTTGGCATTCCTGCTTGCCCTTGCCTCCACCAGGGATGGGCTGCAGCTCAATGGCCCCGGCCTGGCCGCACACTCAGGCCTGGAGCCTTCCCGTGGCTCCCCAGGGCACGAGAGCCTCAGCCCCAGCTCCCAAACACGGCCTAACAGGCTTTGCTGATATTGATCCCTGTCAGAGCTTTGAAAGCATTTTCAAAGTAACCTTGTCTGGCAACACTTTCAAGGAAGAAACGGGACTCGCTTCTAATCGGTAAAAACTTTATTGGTTTGCTTGCACTTCCTATAGGGTATCCTAATGCTTCCTTTGGCGTTCCAGAAAATAATGAAAATCTAACAAATTCTAAAGAGAAGTTCCTGAATCCACTATGAGGAGAAGTCTCTACATTCACTATCGTTACATACAGTTAAGAAGCTGCTCCTGTAACAAACAAAGATGGAGTGGTTAACCTGACTGGACCACACAACATGATGTTTTATACACACCGCTACACTACAAAACTTCTCGTCCCTGTTCATTACAAATTTGAAGCTCTTCTCGAGGTCCTGACTTAATTTTGCATGCACATTCATACCTGCAATCCCTCCCCATGCTCAGCTTTCACCTAGACTTACCAGGGAACAGATGTTCCATACTCACCTCAAGCAATAATCTACGTCTGTCTTCCTAACCCTCTTTTTCTTCACTGACTTCTACTAATCTACAAAATAACTGTGGACCCTCTGCACAAAAGAAACATCCAATTAATAGCCTTAAACACTTGTGATTGTGCTGCTGCTTCTAACAATCATGTCCAACACAGCACTAAAATCAGAAATCAATTCTCACACCCTTCCTATTCTCCTGCCCCCACCACACCTTGGCTCCAGCAGAAATGTTCCCTACTGCAGCCTGGTGTGCTAAGAACAATCAAAGGCAGCAGCACTTTCCCTCAACATGCTGCAATCTGAATTGCACTGAAATTGCAGCTGTTGCATTAGAAGCTCAGCACCAGCACCCGCAGAACTGAGGCCTGAGCTCTCCATTTCAACACAGCCTGTAAATCAGGCTGCCTGGAAGATTGTAGGCCGGGAACTGTGTGAACACAGCAGTGCATTTCAGCAGAGTTATGGAATCAATCTCGTGGAAGGCACATCCTTTATGCTTGTCTTAAGATTCTATTCTACAAAATCTAACCAGCAATTGTTTTGGTGGCCTGTGCAGGTTTTGGGGACTGTGCATGTTTCCTTTGGATGTTGTTTTCTTTGTTTCTAAATACAAAATTCACTGCATTCAGAAGAGAAAGCCCCAGATTCATTAGGACAAAGAACCACAGGGACACGTGTGGCTGACAAGAACACTCAACATTCCTAACGGTAACACCAGAAAGAGAGGAAAAAGACAAAGATGATTTAAATACCTGAAAGGATCCAAACTGTCTATGTAAGCTATCAAGTGACTAAGTTTTTGGTAAACTCTAAAAGTCCAGATTCCTATTCGGTAATTGTCTGAAAGAAAAGAAAGCCAGAAATTTGCTTGACCTTCATTTTGCCAGGACTTTCTCACAGGATTCTGCCACAACTTGGATCACAAGTGAGGGTGGCAAATTTTGACTAGAAAACTTGGATAACTAGGCAGCATTTTTTCCTCCTCACTGAATTACAGGAAGGGTTTAAAAGGAAAAAAAAATATAAAAAATGGTAAAGAAATTCTGTCATACCTCTAAGGCGTTCATCATCTTTGGAGAAGAAAAAAAAAACTCTAGCACTTCCTGTGCGTGGTAAAAAAAAGAAACCTAGAAAAGGACAAAGGGATTTGAGCATCCTAAATTGTACTATCAAATTCCATGAACACAAGTTAAACCTCTAGTGCTTCAGAGAAATGGCATCCATTGAAAAGCTTTATTCCCTAGGAACCGAGTAGAGCTTTTTATTTTACAAAACCCTCTTTTAAAGAGAAAACTGACTGTGTCTTGGGCTTTTGGCCAAACTCAGTTTGGAGTTGGTCAAACCAAAATGACCCTGTTAGTTTCTTGTGCTCTACTCTTTCTTTCCATATTCACATTCACATCCAATGGGCTGCTGGGAGTTTTGACTCTGTGCAGCATGAACGGTTTTCCAAGACCACTTTCATTGCTCAGAGGTGTGCAATGTCAGTTTCCCATTCCCTGAGTGCTGCTATTAATATTCCCACAGCATCCAACTACTACAGCCAAGTAGACAACAAAGAGGAATGCAACTTGCATTTCTTGGTCCTGTTCCATTTCTGTCATCTCAGGCTCATCGTCACCCTCAGAACTGCTGTCCTGGAAACGTGGATCCTCTTGCCACGTGGCTTTTACCGGCTTTATTGTCCCAAGCGCGTGAGGCTCTGCAATGACAGCACCAATAGAGAAAAAAAGCCAAAACCAGATTATTCCTCTACCCGTCAGGAAAAATTCCGCCTTTCACGTGAAATACTTACAGTGGAGAAGAGAGATTTAGGAAGGACAGAATCTGACCCTGCCAGATTTTCTAAGCTACATCTCTGCTCCAGTATTTTCCAGTTTGTTCCAGGGATCCCTTATGTATTCTTAAACATTTCTCATTGCATTCAGAAGACACTGAATACCTTCTCAGTTCAGCACAAGTCTGGGGGGCTCGTTGCTTTGTGCTGTTGCGTTGGGTTTTTTAATATTTTGGATAACTTCACGGGGTCTCTTTTCTCTCCTACATGACTGGGACTCGAGTTAATGTTGTTTCATCTTCATTTCAGACGGCCCCAATTTACCTAAGGTTAGGACACCCCAATGATCATGTGTCATTCCATTTCCTTTTTCTAAAGGTCCAAGAGTAGAATTCAGTAACAAACAGAATGTTCATGGATCTTGGGGCCAGCTCTCGGACTTTGCTCCTCCCTCTACATTAGCGCACATTTCCTTAAAAGCCTTGTGAGGTCCTATGAAACTTGATATGACTGGTGTGTCACCTTTTTCCCTGTTTGAGGAATTCAGGGCATGAGAACAAGCTTTTTCACCACTCAGCCAAAACCCCAATGCCTTCTCAAAGCATGCCTTTCAGAATTCCTGAGATGCAAGCATGAGGCACCTCTCATTAATCTACCACAGCCCCGGCAAGCAGAAATGAAGATCAAAATGCTTCTGCCTAATTACTGACTTCTGTTGCTGAAAATCCCCTGCATCCTGACCTTCTTTACACCATATTGCCCTACAGTGCCTGCCAGAAGCTCTTCCTTAGCAATGGCACTGTTAGAAGGGTTCTGCTGTTACCTTCTTTGATTCCCAACTCCTCTGTGCCTCCAAAGAAGGAAAACTTGAAAGAACTCGTCTCCTGAGTTGCGTCGTCCTCAGGCAAAGGTCCCAAATGGTCGTCTGGGGCAGAGTCCTGTGCATCCTCTTTGTCCCAGGGTATTTCCTCAGTCTGTTCTGGTTTGTTCTTCGAAGGTCTTTCAAAGAACAAACCAGAATAGACGGAGGAAATACTGTCTATTCTGGTTTCTTCCTTGAAAGGCCTCTTTCAAATCCGCAGCAATGCTGTAGAAGTTGTCTTCAGACACTTGAGGCAGTGTCTCACTCTCTTTCTTCTTTTTTTGGCTTTACTGAAATGAGATTGTTCAAGGATAGCAACACAGCATACATCCTTTTCAGACACAGCTTCCCTAAGAGCCACCTTGCTCTGAATGTCTCCCTAAGCATATCCAAGTCCATTAAGGAGTGCTTCATTATCAAGGGTAAGCACTGGGGAGACATCTGAGGTTGGAGTGTAAAGGCAGGACCAAGAGTCCTTTTTAATTAGCCACATCCTTAAGTGACTTTTCACTGGCTACACGGTTACACAGAAATCAAGGTATTTAGCACAGACTTCTTCCTGCCAGTAGAAACATCAAGAGCTAATCGGGTTTGCTCACAGAGCTGCACAGCTCAGGGTCCCCGCACTGACCGTTCTCACCTTCACTTCCGGCAAGGAACACACGGCCTAGAAAGAAAAGATGACGGCGCTACGTGCTGCTGTTGGAGGTCCCAGTTGAGGTCCGACGTCGCTGGTGGGAGCGGCTGCTCCTGCGCGATGTCCCCGACCACGTCCCCCTGCGCCTGGGCCTCTCAGCACTGGCTGCTGTCCTCCTGCTCCTGTCCTGGCGACTCCTGGACCGCAGAGTTTGAGTCGAGGCCCGGCGCTGCTGGCGGGAGCGGCTGCGTGTCGGGGACGTTCCCGATGATGTGTCCCTTCGCCTGGGCCCCTCAGCCCTTGGCCTTGTCCTGCTGCTGCTGCCACGGCGACTCCTGGAGCGGACAGGTGGACTCTGGGCCCAGCCTTGCTGGCGGGAGCACCTGCGTCTGGGGGATGTCGGTGATGGTGTCTCCCTCCGCCTTGGCCTCTCAGCCCTTGGCCCTGTCCCACTGCTCCTGTCACGGCGACTCCTGGACCGGACAGGTGGACTCTGGGCATGACTTTGCCGGCGAGAGCAGCTTCGCCTGCGGCTGGGCCCAGCATGTCTGGAACGGACCCTGTCCTCAGGGTCGGGGGACGTGCTGCGTGTTGCCCTTGATCTGCTGATGCTGCTGGTGTCCAGTGAGGAAGATGGCAGTCCCTGCTGCCATGCTGCGTGGTGGGGCCTGCTGTGGCTGCCCGTCTCTGGAGATGGAGACGGGGAAACCAGCACCAATGGCACAGGGCTGTGGGAGCTGGGGCTGATGGCCTCAGATTCTGACCAGCCACGAGCAGATTGTCGTCCTGACTGTCTGGCCGGCCTGGGGCCATTGAGCTCTGTCTCATCCCTGGAGGCTGTAAGGGCAAGCAGGAATGTCAAAGATCGCCCAGGCCCCGGCCAGGCCAGGCCAGAGCAGTGCCCCCAGCCCTCCAGCAGTGGATGCTGCGCTCTGCCAAGCCCGGCCTAGGCACTGCCCCCAGCCCAGGGACACCGGGGACTTTGACTCATACATGTTCCGAGCCCAGCACAGCTGTCACACTCCCATCTCTGTGTGCTGTTCGTCAGGCCAGAGCAGCGCCTGTGGGTGCCCTCAGCAGCACAGGAGGAGCACAGGAGCAATTGCCAGGGCCTGCGGAGGCAAACAGGCTCATAGCACTGAGAACAAAGTGTACCAGCACGTGGTTGTCTGGCCAAGCGCTTCCGGTTCTTCCCGCTTTGAGCCCTCGCCGAGACACAGGTTCCCTGCAGAGCCCCAGGTGCAGCTTCCCAACTTACCCCTGTTCCTCTGCCTCCTCCCTGCCCCCAGGGTAAAGGCAATCCCTGGCATTGCACTGGCCGTGCCTCACTCCTAGATCTGCGAAGGCATTGTTGTCCTCCCATGTTGGGTCTCTGATGGAGAAAGGAAGAGATGATGAATTTCTGCTGCTCTCCCTCACGGAGGTCCAGGGTGCCCCAGCTCTTTCTCCAGAGCTTTTCCAAGTTGGGGGTGAAGCTGAAGCCCAGACTCATGGGCCAGGGCAGGACCAGGGCTCCTGGAGCAGGGCCTGGCACAGCACAGCACTTGCACCCTCCTGCCTGTTGGGCCAGGCAGAAGGACACCAACCTGAAGGGGACTCGGATCCCCATGATGAACATTTCAATAGGGAATTCCCTGCTGTCTCTGCACAGGGGGCACTGGAAATACAAAGCACCAGCGCACAAGGCCTGTCCCTGCAGGGCAAACAGAGGCAGGGTGAGCGAGGCCCTGCTGCTGCTGCTGAGCACCTGCTGTGCCCCGGGGCTGAGGGGAGGGCTCCTACCTGGATGCAGTCCCTGTGGAACCAGGCCCTTTTGCACGTTGGGCACACCAGGGTTGTGAAGGTCTTTCTGTCCTCCACAGGCTCCAGGCAGATGAGGCAAATGGTGTCCGGCTCAGGAGTCGCCTCCACCATCTGCTCTGGACGGTGCTCAGGGCAGAAGGACCTGGAGGAAAATGGATGGGGAAAGTGAGAAATGCTGGATCATTCCCCAGGGGTGGCCATAAAGAGAGATGAGGTACCTGAACGGAGTAATGTATACATTGACACAGCCGCCCTCCTTGGCACAGGGCAGGTGGAACCATCTGTCACAGTCCTCCGTGCAGCACATGATGGTTGCCCCGCTCTGGCCGCAGACACAGCAGCGCTGGAAAGAGCCAAGCAGCCGCATCAGCAGCAGCAGCAGCAGCCTCGAGGCCTCCCCGGGCAGCCGCAGGGCTCCGGGCAGGGCACAGGACATGGCCGCTGCCGGCTCCCAGCCCACAGAGCCGCCTGCTGGAGGAGGGAGGCTCCTGTGCCAGGGCCTCTGTGCCACAGCTGCTGGGAGCCAGACTTTGTCCCGGCTGCTGGGCCGGCCTTTCTTTCCTGCTGTCTGGGCTAAGCTCTGGCAAACCTCGCCAGGCACAAAGCTCCCTGCTCTTGCCAGGCTCTCACCTTCTGTGCTGCCCGCCGCACTGCAATTAGCAGATCTCGTGGGAGAAAGTCCATCACTCCAACGTGGCGTTTCTCTTGCCGAAATAGCAGACTGGCAAAGAGCTGCAGGCAAGGGGAGGAGTTGATGAGGAGAGGGCGGCAGGATTTGCCCATTGCAAAGGTGGAGGGAGCGCCCGGAGCCACTCACCAGGCAGAACACGTGGGCACAGAGCCCACCCTTCTGCAGTTTGTCACCGCACATGTCCGGGTCAGCCTCGGCACGGCGACACAGCATGCAGGCTGCAGGGGACAGAGCCAATGGCATGGGGCACGAGCAGCTCTGCGGGGCTCAGAGCCTGCAGCAGCATCAGCCCCGAGGCTGCTCTGTCCCTGCCTGGCTGATGGGCAGGGCTGGAGGCCTTGCAGAGCAGGGGCCATTGTGGGCACGGCTGTCCCAGGAGCTGCCCCCTGGCCCAGCTGGGCCCCACTTGGGCAGGAAGGAGGCTCCCAGCCCCGGCATGGCCGAGCAGCTCCTGCCTCCCCCTGCCTCTGCTCTCATCCCCACGCTGCCTGCTGCCACAAGAGCCCCTGGGCCAGGCTGTCACAGGGCTGCTTTGCCCTCACCTGGCTCCCTGGCACCAGGGCCCTCCTGCTTGCTGTCAGACATGGCGGCTGTCTCTCCTGCGTCGCAGTCCTCGAGGGACGTTGTCACTGCGAGGTGCAGATACTCTCTGTCTAGGGGAGAAAGAAGGGGGGGGATTTTGCAGAACAGGCCCAGAACCACGAGGTTCTACTCCCTGCTCAGGCCTGCATGAGCCCTGCTCCTGTCCGCTTTCTCCTCCCGTCGTCTCGCTGAGGAACACCGCAGTGTCCTGGCTGTTCCTCCGCTGATTCTGGGAAGGGAGAGGCAGGTGAGGCTGCAGCACAGGCCCAGAGGCCTGAGGTGTGGGGCCCCTCTGGTCCCTGGGCAGCCACGTCCCCACCCTACCTTCTCCTCCCGGTGTCAGGTCGCACTGACGCTCGACCTGAGCCCAGCGTCCCCTTTTGTGGCCTTGGTGGCACAGGTCACAATGGCCACTCTGACGTCAGAGCCGTGTACCCAAAATCGGGGCAGCCATGGCCTCAGGTCCCTGGCAACCACTTGTGGCGGCCCCCTCGGGCACCGAGCTTCTGAGATGGGTCCGAGCGTTTGCTCAGGGTGGAAGCACGGCCGGGAATCCGGCAGCAAGTGCAGGGTCAAATGCCAGGCCCTGGGGCAGCCAGCCAGGGTGGCACTGTGGGCAGGGAGGTGCTGTTCAGGCACTGCCACGCCAGGGCTCTGGCCCCGGCCAAGGGCAATCTCTGCTCCTGCCCCTGGCAGGCGGTGGCCCAGAGAGCCCGTGCGGAGTCAGCTGCACTGCAGGGATTCAAACCCTGCTCTAGGTGAACTGATGTTTTTCTCAACACCTGTCTGCAGAAAATTAAGATGAACCTGATTTGATGCTGCTGCTGATCACGATTGGGTACTGGAGATAAACCTGGACACCACCACAGCTGCTCCCAGATCCTCAGTTATCTGTCATCCTATGAACTAACAACTTTCACATTTCATATAAATGGAAAAATTAGTATTAAGCTTCTGAAGAAGGTCATCTTTGATACTGACTCAGTGGAAAGACACAAAATGCACTGAGAATTTTCTGTGTACATTTGACAGGAGAGCTTGCAACTGTCCTCCACTCAAGTCAAATACAGGAGGATGCTTTTCCTACGTTTTAGGAACTTTGCCAGTTTGGTCCGTGCTTTCCTACTAGAAAATACATTGGAAAAATTCAGCAAGAGAAGCACAAACAATTCTTGTCAGTTTTTCTCTTTCGTGTCTTTGCAAACATGCTCCTGGAAATCCAGATCCATGACTTCTAGAACAATCAGTGGCATCTCTGGGAAGCAGGGCAGGGGCTGACAGGCAGGCACACCCTGCAGCTGCCTGATGCTGGGGCAGCAGGAGTTTGTCCATTTTCCTGTCTCCATGGCAGAGCCGCCTTGGCTGGGAAACGATCCCTTCACTGCTCTAGGAGGGAGGCACAGCCAGTGCAATGCCAGGGAGTGCCTTTACCCTGGAGGCAGGGAGGAGGCAGAGGGGGAAGTTGGGAAGCTGCACCCGGGGCTCTGCAGGGCTCCTGGCCAGGGCTCGAAGCACAAGGAGCCAGAAGAGCTTGGCCGGACAATCCTGAGCTCTGGACACCTTGTCCTCAGCACCGGGAACCCGTTTGCTTCTCCAGGCCCTGGGCACTGCTCCTGTGCTGCTCATGCAAGTTACACACAGACACAGAGCTACCTGCTCTGTCGCAACCCTCTTCAGCACTGGACAGCACAACACAGTAACATGTTCTCTTCAGTACATGGTCTAATTATTAATAGTCCTGCAAAGACTCTCATTCAAAGCATACACACACAAAAACCCAAGCCGTGGTACAGACCTTGCATCAACACAAAATGCAAGTTGCTGTTCAGAAACAGACCAGGACTTTTGGCCAATGCTTTCTCCTGCAAGATCTTTCAAAAGATTGCAAAAGTGACTTTGTTTGGCAACTTCTTCAAGGAACAAACAGGAGAGGCTTCTGAGTTTTTAAAGATTTATTGATTTGCTTTCACTTCCCTTTCTTTGGCATCCTTACACTTATCCCTGCATTCCAGAAAATCGTGAAAATCCAAAATAATATCAGGGAAAGTTTCTGAATTCCTTCATATTCCTCTCAAAGACTTTCTTCACATACATACAAGGGACTGGTTGGATAACATACAGAGAAGCAGTGGTTTCCCTCACTGGACATTACAAGACAATGTTATAGACTCCACGTTACTAAAACACTTGTGTTGCCTGGTCATTACAAAGCCTGAAGCTCTTCTAGAGGCTTTTCCCAGTGCAACTTCATTAGGTTCCTCTCTGCTCAACTCTCGAGCCTGTCCAGGTCTCACTGAAGGGCAGCAGAGCCTTGTGGTGCCTCAGGCCCTGCTCCCAGTTCTGTCCCATCAGCAAATGCTGAGGGAGCGCTCCGTCCCTTCTGCCAGGACCCTGGGGAATAAGGCAAACAAGGCTGGACCCAGCACGGCCCCCTGAGATCACAGCTACCTGAGTTTGGAGCTCTCCTGTCCACTTCTCTGCCCCACTGTCTCTGAGCTGCCTCAGGGGCCTGTTATGGGAGGCAGGGACAAAGCCTTGCTGAAGTTCCAGCTGACAACAGCCACTGCTCTCCCCTCACAAGCCCAACCAGGCACTGCAGCACAGGTGCCTATGGGATTGGTCAAGCATGGTTTCCATTCCTGTTATTCCACAGGCTTAGAGATGGCATCCAAGAGGAGCTGTTCTGTCTCCTTTCTGGGGATGGAGCTGAGGCTGATGGGCCTGCAGTTTCCTGGTTCCTTCTTGGTGCCCTTTTGCAAGACTGCAGTGATGTTGGCTTTCCTCCACTGCTCATGCCTCTCTCCAGGGCTGTCTCCTTCCCTGACCTGCTGGCAGAGCGCCCTGTGCCAGAGGCAGGAGCAGAGATTTCCCTTGGCCCCAAAAGGGAAGGCTGGGCTCAGGCCGAGTGTCAGTGCGACCTGACAACGGGAGGAGAAAGTAGGGCAGGGACGTGGCTGCCCAGCTACCAGAGGGAGCCCCTCGGGGCTCTGGGCCAGGGGCAGTGCCCAGGCTGGGCTTGGCAGAGCCCGTCCGCTCCTGGAGGGCTGTGGGCACTGCTCTGGCCTGGCCTGGCCCGGCCCTGGGCTCCCTTGGCATTCCTGCTTGCCCTTGCCTCCACCAGGGATGGGCTGCAGCTCAATGGCCCCGGCCTGGCCGCACACTCAGGCCTGGAGCCTTCCCGTGGCTCCCCAGGGCACGAGAGCCTCAGCCCCAGCTCCCAAACACGGCCTAACAGGCTTTGCTGATATTGATCCCTGTCAGAGCTTTGAAAGCATTTTCAAAGTAACCTTGCTTGGCAACACTTTCAAGGAACAAATAAGGAAAAGCTTTTGATCTGTTAAAGAAAATTTATTGTTTTGCTCTCACTTTTCTTTTGGCGTCTTTGTGCTTCTTCCTGCATTCCTGAAAATGATAAATATACAACATAGTATTAGAAGTTTCTGAATTCACTGTATTTCTTAAATACATTCATTACAGTTAAGTAGCTGCTGCTTTAACATACAGAGAAGCAGTGATTTACCTGACTGGACCACACAACATGATGTTATGCACACCAAGTAGAGGAGAAATCATTTGTAGTTGGTCATTACAAAGTTTCAAGCACTTCTTGAGGTCCTGACTTAATTTTGCATGCACATTCATACCTGCAATCCCTCCCCATGCTCAGCTTTCACCTAGACTTACCAGGGAACAGATGTTCCATACTCACCTCAAGCAATAATCTACGTCTGTCTTCCCAACATTCTTTTTCTTCACTGAGCTCTTCAGATCTACAGAATAATTTTGGGCCTTCTGCACAACAGAAATGTCCAATTAATAGCCTTAAACACTTGTGATTGTGATGCTGCTTCTAACAATCATGTCCAACACAGCACTAAAATCAGAAATCAATTCTTCTCATCCTTCCTGTTCTCCTGCCCCCACCACACCTTGGCTCCAGCAGAAATGTTCCCTACTGCAGCCTGGTGTGCTAAGAACAATCAAAGGCAGCAGCACTTTTCCTCAACATGCTGCAATCTCAATTGCACTGAAATTGCAGCTCTTGCATTAGAAGCTCAGCACCAACACCCCACATCTTCCCCCAGAACTGAGACCTGCTGAGGCCTGAGCTCTGCATTTCAACACACCCTGTAAATCCGGCTGGAAGACGCAGTTCACTAAGATACGCTGGCAAGAAACCAAAATGTCTAGGTAACCTGTCAAGTGACTAAGTTTTTGCTAAACTCTAAAGTTCCAGATTCCTATTAGGCAATTATCTGAAAGAAAAGAAAGCCAGAAATTTGCTTGACCTTCATTTTACCAGGACTTTCTCACAGGATTCTACAACTTGGATCACAAGTGAGGGTGGCAAATTTTGACTAGAAAACTTGGATAACTAGGCAGCATTTTTTCCTCCTCACTCAATTCCATCAAAAGAAAATACAAAAAGGGGTAAAGAAATTCTGTCATACCTCTAAGGCGTTCATCATCTTTGGAGAAGAAAAAAGCTCTAGCACTTCCTGTGCGTGGTAAAGAAAGAAACCTAGAAAAGGACAAAGGGATTTGAGCATCCTAAATTGTACTATCAAATTCCATGAACACAAGTTAAACCTCTAGTGCTTCAGAGAAATGGCATCCATTGAAAAGTTTTATTCCCTAGGAACCGAATAGAGCTTTTTATTTTAAAAAACCCTCTTTTAAAGAGAAAACTGACTGTGTCTTGGGCTTTTGGCCAAACTCAGTTTGGAGTTGGTCAAACCAAAATGACCCTGTTAGTTTCTTGTGCTCTACTCTTTCTTTCCATATTCACATTCACATCCAATGGGCTGCTGGGAGTTTTGACTCTGTGCAGCATGAACGGTTTTCCAAGACCACTTTCATTGCTCAGAGGTGTGCAATGTCAGTTTCCCATTCCCTGAGTGCTGCTATTAATATTCCCACAGCATCCAACTACTACAGCCATGTAGACAACAAAGAGAAATGCAACTTGCATTTCTTGGTCCTGTTCCATTTCTGTCATCTCAGGCTCATCGTCACCCTCAGAACTGCTGTCCTGGAAACGTGGATCCTCTTGCCACGTGGCTTTTACCGGCTTTATTGTCCCAAGCGCGTGAGGCTCTGCAATGACAGCACCAATAGAGAAAAAAAAGCTGGCGTTTGTACTTCCAAAAAGATCCAATTCCTCAGGAGGAGAATGCAAAGAGGTGTTAAGTGATTGGATTAGTAAGCATTGACGATAGCCATCACTCTGACTTACAGTATACCCTTGTTGCACTGGCAATGGGATGTTTACATGTTAGACATTCATAAGGTTCGATTGTTTATCAAACTGCAAAATTCTCCAGGAGACCACACCGGAAGTCCCACCAGGCATGTTCGAAATGGGTTAGTGACTCCTCCAAGACTAAGTGATGATTGGTTAGTTTGATTAGCAAGTGTCACCCATAAATTTTCTCTTGGTTGACTAAAGTGTGTTATTCCTACTGCTTCACTTGCTACAGCATTGAGCAGTATAACAAGAACAAACCTCATTTTTCTTTCTGCTTGCTTTGTTTTTCCTTTCTTCTCTGTCTTTTCCCTGGTTTGCTAGATTGTCTATTGTAAGGCTGAGTCAATTTTTGAATATACTGATCTAATTCCAAATCAGCATCCTTGCTTACAGGTAGCATGAGGTAAGTTTGAAGGCAAATCAGCTTTACAGCGAGCTGCTATGATGCGTGAGGCTTTAGGAATTTCAAATATTCTAAGTATTTCCTGCAACTTCCACCTAAGATATGCTATAACCACTTGTTCTGCACTCTCAAAGAGCTGTAATCCTGTCCGCCCTGGCAGGCCAGTACTTTGTTCAAGAGCTCTAAACCAGATAAAATTTCTAATCCATCTTCCAAAACAAGGTGCACACCATAAATATCCTATTGACCTCTGTGAATACCAATAAACCTGATTATAATCTGCACAATGCAAAGCTATCCATGCATAGCACTTATCATTATCCCTTTTGCAGACATAACAAGGAAGTGAATGTAAATAAGGACCAGTATAAAAGTGTGGTTCTTCAACCCAATGTAACCAATTCAATGGTGGTGATCTCAAAGCCTCTTCGACTTTTTTACTATATGAGGCTAATAGTTCAAGCTCTTTCTTTAATACAAGGCGTATCTTATTTCGTAATCGTAGTTCTTGTTCATTATCTTCTTCAACAACTATATCCTCCCAAGGGTCCCACAACTGTAAAATTGTCCTAATCATAGAAAATTAATTAGCAATCACTGATATTCTTACTCAGATGAGATCGTTCCCTTTTTGCCTTCCTTTTCTTATCTATCTTCAATCTTGCTGCTCCTAATCTTACTGGTCCTGCCACTTGCAAATTCAATTTTTGCAGCTTGTCAATGCAGCAATCTAATGCTCTATCAGGATTCCCTTTGAAGGGTCCTACAATTGAATGCTGTGTTAAAGGTATTAATTTCCTACACCTTATAGAAACTATATGTGATTTACTTTGAACCTTAATTCTATTCACAATACATTGTACCTCCCATCGATAATAAGCAAGAATCTTCTGTTCAGGAGACTCATAAAGATTTAAAGCTATATATGCATTTTGCCCTTTTTGTCTCCTTAATTCATCTTGCCAGCTTTTACCCCACCTGTGCTTGTGTTCACAAGTGTGACACCACAAATCCCGTAATAATGATTGTTCTATCCAAAAAGTCCTATCACAACCCCCACAACGTAGGGCTATCCAGGCAGCACAATGTGAATTGTGACAGTCAAGGCAATGTTCTTTCGCTGGATTTGTTAAGCGAAAAGTTGATAATGAGTCAATGAAACGAATCAACTCCTGGGCCGTCTGGTAGTGACGTGTCAGTGCTCTGTCCACCGCTTCCGAGTACCCCTTCAATTGTAACAGTAGTGGTGGTAGTACTAGAAGCAGTTTCTTCCCCAGTCGCTCCCTGTCCTCCTCCGTAAGGCGATCCACCAGAGGCTGCATCAAAAACAGGTTTAGTCCACTTAGCAGGCACCCACAAAGGCCCTGTAGGTGAGGAAACACAAAGATACCCCCGACCCCAATATAATACTTTTGCAGGTTTTTCCCATAATCCTGTACTTGGGTTCTTATACTTAACCCAAACCTCTGTTTCCTTAGTAGTTTCCTGACCTGACCTCGGATGATGTTTAATTGCAGGAGGGGTATCGTCTTCCCCAAAAATACATAAATGATTAATCACATACAAAACCTTAGCCAAACATGCTTGTGGATCTCTCAAATCTTGATGTTTTTCAATATACTGCTTAAGGGTACTGTTTGCTCTTTCCACTATTGCCTGTCCAGTAGGGGAGTGTGGAATACCTGTCACATGCTTAACAGACCACTGATTCAAAAATTTCTGGACCCTAGCACTTACATAAGCTGCACCATTATCCGTTTTGATACTCTTTGGAACTCCCACAACAGTGAAACAACTTAACAGATGTCTGATAACCTGTATAGCTTTCTCTCCTGCCTGAGCCATAGCCCATATGTAATGACTATATGTATCTATAGTGACATGCACATGCTTGACTTTACCAAATCTAGCCATGTGTGTAACATCCATTTGCCATTTCTCATTTATTTCTAAACCTCGAGGATTAACCCCGATGCCTAAACCTATTCCACCATTATGATAACTACATGTCGGACATGCTCTAACAATGGCCTTGGCTTCTGACAAACTCAGCTCAAAGTGCCTTGCTAATCCTCTTGCATTTTGATGATATCTACTATGTGCTTCTCTGGCCAATGTATGCTTATCAATAGGACAAGAATTATCAATGGGTAGAGTAACCAATTTATCTGCACGTTCGTTCCCTTCTAAACCTTCAGACCATTTATGACTCCTAATATGAATTACAGAATACGCTGCATTTCTCTCTCGTAAAGCCTTCCTTAACTGTATCAGTAACTCATACAATCGTTTATTATTCACTTCCTTAATTGCTGCTTCCTCTATTTGTCTGACTACTCCTGCAACATACATAGAGTCTGTGACTACATTTAAAGTTTCCTGTAAGTTGGACACTCCCCATACTACTGCTAACAATTCCAGGGTTTGTAAGCTATCTGCAGGGTCTGCTGTGAGGAGTTGATGCTTCCATTGTCCCTTTTCTTGCCAGGTAACAGCAGCACGCCTTGATTTCTTTCCTGCATCTGTAAAGGCTGTAATAGCTCCTTCTATGGGGCGTTCTTCTCTCAAAGGTCGAGTGATCCAGTTCCATTCTGTCATCCATTGCAAAACTCTAGGCACTAATTTACTAGTCTCTACTTTAGCAGGTGACATCAATAATGCTTCCTGTAAATCCTTCGAATTAATCAAGTACCAGTCCAAGGTTTCTTTTTCCATAGGCAATCTAAGAGTAGCAGGTTCTCTACCATCCACTTCAAGAATTCTGAGACGCCCCTTTTTGATTAATGCAGCCAATTGTTCAATTTTTGAAGATATTGTTTTCTTATGCTGTAGTGGCGGTGATAACCATTCAAACACTCGTATCTCCCCCGTTTTCTTTTGTAGTTGAGAGAGAGCACCAAGCAAGTGGCAAGGGCTATTCCAGATAGTAAGGTCAATGGGGTGGTCGAGTTGTCGACGAGACACATACCCTTGTTGTACACAGTTACTAATTTGCTGCAAAGCAAAATGATGCTCCTTTGTCAGGTGTACAGGAGTAGTAGGGTCCACGCCTTTTAACAAAGGCTGTAGGGCTTCTAATAAATGATTTGGTATTCCCACGATGGGCTTCAGCCACTGTAAGTCTCCCAGCAACTTCTGTGCGTCATGTAGAGTTTTAATGTCCAATTGTAATTCCAATTTTTGAGGTATTACTATTTGATCCGTCAAAGTCCATCCCAAATATTTCCAGGGCCTTGTGGTCTGAATTTTCTCTGTAGCAATAACAAGTGAATATGCAGCAAGAGTATTTTTAATGCTGTCAATCTGCAAAGAGGAAAATGGTTGTTGCTGTGCAAACAAAATATCGTCCATGTAATGATATATTATAGTTGCTGGCCATTTGCGACGTAGTGGCTGTAATGCAGCATCAACATAAAGCTGACATAAAGTGGGGGAGTTGCGCGTGCCTTGCAGAAGAGACGTCCATTCAAATCTTTTATCCGGTTCTCCACGATTTATTGCTGGTAAAGTAAAAGCAAATCTCTTCATATCATCAGGATGCAGCCCAATAGTGAAAAAACAATCCTTTAGGTCAATAATTAAAAGTGGCCAGTGTTCTGGAATCATAGCTGGATTTGGAAGACCAGGCTGTAAGGCCCCCATTGGTTCCATTTGGTCATTTACAGCCCTCAAATCATGTATCAAACGATATTTCCCTTATTTCTTTTTGATTACAAAAATAGGTGTATTCCAAGGGCTCGTGGATAGTAGTAGGTGTCCATTTGTATATTGTTCCTGTACCAATTCATGGGCATGCATAATAATGGGCATTTTAATGGCCATTGCTTAACCATCACCGGTGTATCCGTTTTCCAGGTGAGTGGAATGGGGAAAGTCCAAGCAATGGCAATTACCCCAAAGGGTGCTGATTAGTTAACACCACTCCCAATTGTGTTAAAATGTCCCTTCCAATTAAGCAGGAAACTGTAGGAGGCAGTTGAACAATTGAAAATACAGCAGATACTTGTTGATTCTCAATGCACACAGACAAAGACGGCGACCTGCTTGCCAATGTAAATCCTCCCACTCCTGTGAGCATGTTTGATGAGGGAAATAGAGGCCAATGTTGTGGCCATGCTTCTGGAGAAATGATGCTGGTATCTGCTCCTGTATCCAATAATCCATAAAGGGTTATGCTTTGATGCCCATAAGTAATTTCAACCTTTTGCTTTGGTCTATTTTGTAAATCCACAGTCAAAAGTGTAACACCAGTGGAGCCAAAACCTTTTTCATCCCGTGTTTGCCCAGTAAATGATTGTATTCCCGATGTCATTTGTGATAGTGGTACCAATTGTGTGATGCGTTGTCCTTTTGTAATTTTAATCAGAGGATAAAGGGTGTAAAGTATTTCCCCTGTATAATCCGCATCATAACACCAGTCAAAACAAATAATCCCAACATAGTTGTAGAAGAACGTCCCAGCAATAATGCTCCACATGTTTGTCCATTTAATATAAGAGGGCCCTTTACTCCAGTGGGTATCCTTTCAGGCCGGTTCATCATTAGTGTGATGTCTACTGCTGCTGATAAATCCAAGCCGAGGCTCCCAGTTGTTGCAGGTTGCAGACAGGAGGTGGCAGCGATGTTACGGCAGCAGCTGGTGTCTCCGATGACACGGCGGCAACTTGTGTCTGGGCACGGCCCCCATGATTCGCGCTCCGCTGATGGTTTCCCGACCGGCGCCTACAAGCCGTAGAATTGTGGGAGCTGGATCGGCAGTGTTGACACCATATGTCAGTCGCTCGGCAGGTTCGGTGTGTGTGTCCTTCGTTGCCGCATCGGTAACACTTGATGAATGGTTTTGAACCTCCTTGCGTGAATGCCAGTGAGCCGCTTCGGAGAGGAGCAAGAGCAGCTAACACCTGATTCTGAGTAGACTCTGCTTGCTTTTGCAATCCTAATCCTAATTCCTTTAAGGCTTCTGCTATAAATGCCTGTGAAGCTGTTGGCATTAATGCCATTCGCTCTAATGCTTCCTCAATAGTCCAATTTGCCCCTAAAGTAGCTAATACTCTTTGGGTTGCTGGATTGCTATTTTGCAAAGCACACTGCTTCAATAGTGCCCTGCAACACCAGCCCGATCTATAGCAGTAGCTGCTCTATGGATAAAATTTCCAAATGATTCTTCTCTACCTTGTTTAATACCCATATAAGCCGGTAACCCTCCTGGCTCTTTAACCATATCTATTGCAGCACGCACTAACCGCACAGACTCTCTAAGTTTATCTGCTACCGATATCATCTGTGCCTCTGTACGCAAAAATGCCCCTAAGCCCATCAGCTCCTCTACTGTCACTCCATGTAATAGATCTCCCTGAGCTCGTTGTACAGCAACCGACTCATTAACTAGAGCTTGCCAATGTGCATTAAACAATAACTGCTGATGCTGAGTGAATATCAACCGAACTATTCCTCTTAAATCATTAGGACATAAAACCTGAGTATTAAAAAGATAATCTAGCATTTGCCTAACAGGTTCACTTTTTACTCCAAACTGACTAACCGTAGAACATAGCTGAGTTAACAGCTTCCAAACTAAGGGAGTATATTCTGCTATATTATGCGTAAGGTTCCCCTGTGCATCATACTGTGGTGTGTATGTGACCAGACATGCAAGACTAGAAGCTATTTCCACCGCCTCACCATCCCCCATTTGCATTACTTCTTTTGCCAAAGCAGCCCAAGCTTCCCTCCTCTGTTTAGCCATCTCCCCCCCTGGGACGGGATCTGACTCTTTAAGGGTGCTATGCTGCTGGCGCTTTGGTGCAGACACCGAGTTTTCACACGGGGAAGGCAGTGGAGCAGAGGCTGGCTCGTGCGGGGGAAGCGGCCCCCCCGCTGAAGCTGTAACTGGAGCCGGTTCACTCGGGGGAAGCGGTGGAGGCAAAGCTGGTGGCGGAGGCGAAGCTGGCTTGCTCCCACCCCCACCATCCGACCCGCCTGAAGTTGGTGGCGGAGGCAAAGCTGGTTTGCTCTTACTTCCACCATCCGACTCGCCCTCCCCCTCTGACAGAAAGGGTGCAGACGGTTCCACTGTGCCCATAGGAAAATCCTCCACACCACTTTGCTGGGGACTCTTAGGCATAAGTATCTTAGTTACAGAAGGTGCCAGGGGATTATCCTCACGACCATACCCTATATTCCTCTTATGAGCTTCTGTAGCCCTTTCTGATGCCTTTCTCTCAGAGACCTGCTAAAGTAACGTGTTATACACCACCCACCATAACTTCCCGAATTTCTTTGCTGACTTATCATCGTCTAACACTGTATCCCACAGTATTTCCCCAAATTTCTTCCACTCTGCTAGCTCAACTGTATGCAGGTTGGCAAAGATACCTTTAGCATGGCCGTAAGCTAATAACCCTGGTAATTCCTTTTTAAAATCTATCCCCTTTATTCCTTGCCGTTCTAAATACGCGGCGAATAAATCGTATGCCACTTGCCTATCCATACCTATTAGTCAGAGCGTGCTGTTGCAGCTCTCCAGGCTCCAGCGACACGTATTGGCTTGATTCACCATTGTGATCCTCAAGGGTGCTTCAAATTCCGGCACCGTCCCGGCTGCAAGGACCCAAACCCAACTTCCTCGACTGTGGCGTAATCCCCTTTTTCTTTTATTCCAAGAAAAAAGGACAGAGATTCGGCGTTGCCCGCATTCTCCACCATTTGTCGACGGAAGGAGACCAGGACATCAATTAGATCATCACAGGCCCAATTTTATTGATCAGTACAGCAGGTGAAATACAGTTCATAATGAGCTTCATACATATTGCAAAAGTTAAGCTCAGGATTGGTTAGTTACATATCAGCAACTACGCCTACTTCTGCACTCTTATGGTTCTACTTTTGATACTTTCTACATATTCTCAGGAAGAATCTCTCTTCCCTATCCTCATGTTGCGGCAAGGGCATTCTGTCCTTGCCTGTCATTGGTCACCGACTGCTGACTTCTCCTTTCAGCTTGACCAGCGGCATTATGTCAGTATGGCCTTTCTCAGCTAACCAATTATTACTAAATCTCTCCACATCTCCACAGGTTTCTCCCAATTGGTTAAAGTTTTGTACCCTCTCCATGAACCTCTCCTTGTTTAAAAACCCCTTCAAGAGCCTGGACTTGTCTCTTTCTATGCCTGACCTTCCTGGGCATAAATACCTTTGGGAGTAATACAGAAGACCTCTCCTTGTTCCTTGTCCCTGCCCTTGAAGAATTCCACCTTTGCCATAGAGCAAATTTGTCCTACAGCCGCACCCCAAATTGTGTGGCTTTTTGGGGGCAGCCCCCTCCTGGTGACAGTGCTTGGAGCAGCCCAGGCTGAAGAACTCTGGCACTGCATCACTGAGGCAGCCACACAATCATGGAAGGGCTCTGGTTTGGTCAGGCAGCACAGACCCACCCTGTGCTCCTCAAGGTTTTTTTTGGCATATCCAAGCATTGAAGAGGTTGGGTGGGTTTTCTCCCCCCTGTTTTATTGACTGTGTCCTTTGAGAACCACAAGAGGAAGCAGTGCCTCAAATTGCACATGAAGAGCAAATGTTGAAGTAAAGGCTTCACCTTTCCTATGAAGCCAAAGGACTGTGTTAGCCATGGCCTCCCCAAGGTGCCAAATTTCCATCTGGGAAGCTGCTGACAGGAGGGAATGTGGCACTTGTCTCCAGCCAGAGATCACTCACTCCTCAGCATGCTGGGCTGTGCCTGGCAGTGCCTGAGGAGCTCAGAAATCATTGGATGTGATCTCCTGTGCCAGTGCCCAGAACACAGAGCAATGAGCTCCGCTTTGGAGAGGGGGGGCAAGTCCAGCCATTGGACACAACTGCCAGGCAGGATGAGCTCCCTCCCAGAGAAGGAAAATTCCAGCCATGAGCAATCTGGTATTGCTGGGAGAGAAAATCGTGTTTTGTAATTCTCGACCTCAACCAGCTTCCTTTAAATGCTTCTCATAGGCAGGGAACATTCCCAGTGAGGCTGCAGTGTAGGAGTGGCCAGTCCATGGTTGTCCAACGAACAGTGCTGAGGGTTCTGCTGCTGCCCAGAGTTTTCATTGGCCTCCTCATTGCTGGGCCTTGTCCTGGGGGGCCCGCTGGGGCTGCAGCCAGTGCTGGCTCCCACTGAGGCTGCCTGGCCAAGAGCAGCCCCAGGGGCACAGGGCAGAGGCAAAGCACGGTGGGGAGGAGAAAGGGCAGGGACGAGATTGGCCTTGAAAGGCAGAGGCGCTCTGGGGCCCGCTCCTGGCCAGGGAGCCTGCCCAGAGCCGTGCCCTGCTCGCCGGCACCTTGAGGGACAGCTGTGCAGCTGGGCCAAGCTGTGCCAGCAGCTCCAGCCGTGCTGGGGAGCCTTGCCAGCTCTGGGCCCTGCTGTGCAGGAGGCTCCCTGTGTGCCACTGGCAGCTGGGACCTCAGCCGCCTCCTCTCTCCACAGGTGCTCCTGTGCATCTACAGAAGAGAGGCCTAGCAACTCGGGCAAAGAGAACTTGGCCTGTTATTCCAGGTCTCCACTTATGCCCTTATCTGGCCTGCCGTGGCTGCAGCACCATCACGAGGCCTTCCCAAATTACTCTCCCCCAAAGGGAGACCCTATACCTCAGGACCCCCTTGTCCTGTTCCCCAGCCAGGATTGAAGGTGGGCAGCTCCTGTCTGCCAGGGCCGGGCTTGGCCCACATTTTATATTTCAATAAAGAAATGGAGTTTTCACAGCTCTGTCCAGGTGATAGCAGCAGGAAAGCCCACACGGCACCAGCACAAGCTGAGGTCCATGGCCAGGAGCAGCCGTGGATGCCCACGGTGTGGGCAGGCAGGAGCCAGGCAGGGGCTGCTGTGACCAGCGGCGGGGCCCCGAGGGCTGGGGGAGCCCATGCTGAGCGTCCCTGGGCTGAGGGCGCATTTCCTTCCCTGGCATCAGCTGGGCCTGGAGCTCCTCCAGTGGCATGCCCAGGGAAAGAGGGAAGCCATCAGGAGTTGCTTTCATTGAGAACAATGGAAAGAGGCTGGACTCTGAAGGAAGTCCTTCATAGCCTGAGGGATGAACTCAGAGCCCGACAGACACTGGGCCTGTGGTAGCCCCGGGTCTCTTATCAGCATAGAGGGGATTTGCCCCCCAGGCCTCATCTGTTCACCCAGGGACACATGGTGAACACACACACACAGAAGATGGCTCAGCACTGGTGCTGCTCCCTGAGTGTTATGTTTGGGTTTCTCTAAAGGCATGCAGGGGCTTTGGGTCACCTCTGTGCTGTGCAGGGGACTGGGGACACCAAGAAGTTGTGCAGGGAGTTTAATGTATGTACCAAGTTGTGCAGGGGCATCTGTAAAATTGAGCAGAGGTCCTATGTCTTTCTTCGAGGACATACGGGGATTTTAGGGTGGCTGAGGACACCCATAAGATGTGCACAGGATTTGGGTGTCCCCTAAAGTGTGCAGCTACCCTGAAGGCCTGTGTTTCATTATTTTTGTCAGCTTTGGCATCAAATTCTTCACTTTTTAAATACGGGCCAAAGGGCAGCAAAGTGCACAATAGGGAGTTGGTGTCAGCATGGCAGGGCTGCTGCTGCCTGCGATAGTGGGAATCACCAAAATGAGTGGAATTTTGACTTGACATTGCTGTTATATGTAGAACCACAAAAAGTCTCACTTGTGGAATATCGTGTAACTCACTTGAGAAAAAAACCGAGCTTGCAAATAGGTACTGGGTGGGATATCCTCCCCTCGCTGGAAGGGCACCGCTGGAGATCCATTCCAATGAAATCCTGCCCCAGCCATGAGGTCACAGCAGGCTCTGAGGTCACAGATGTCCCAGACCCGGTGGTTGCACAGCAGCACAAGGAGCGAGCAGTCAGTGCTTGAGCACAACTGTTGCGGCAGCAGCAGCGGCGGTGGCAGCAGTGGTGTTGACATTGGGACAGCGGTGTCAGGACAGCGGTGGCAGCAAGAGCTGCGGGACTGGCAGAGGGCAAGGCAGCATGGCCCTTGCTCTGCGCCTCTTCCTCCTGCTCCTCCTGGCCGTGGCCCTGCCTGCCAGGGCTGCCCAGGCTGCTCCGCTGCAAGCGCGGCGAGCAGGTGAGCCGGCAGCCTGGCTCCCCTTTGCCGGGACAGCGCTCCCTGCTCCCCGGGAAGCGCTGGGGATGGTTTTCCCCAGGCCTTCAGGGAGGGTTTCTTCTGGGGGAGGGAGACAGCCCCCAGGGCCCTGGGCTGGCCCTGTTTCCTCTCCAGGGATGTGTCACAGGGCCGGCAAAGAGGGTGCAGAGTGACCAGGAGCAAGCCCAGAGCTCCCCAGGCCCATGTGCAGCTCTGGCCTTGTCCATTGACATCTGGCTCCCACAGCCTTTCCCGATCCCCTTGCAGTGCCCAGGTCCCATAGGCAGAGGGGGGATCCTAGGACATCATGGAAATGGTTTTGTGTGTTTGCTTCCCTCTAGATGAGCTTGCTAGGAAGGTTTCTCCAGCAGCTTGGCTCCATGAAGATTTGAAGCCTCTAAAGCCTCCTGCAGGTATGTTGTCAATGTTCCCCTCAGAGGATAATCCTTGACAATCTGGCAGGAACCTGGTTACAGAAGTTGCTGTGGCTGTTGGGTTACAGGAGTGTCTGCAGGGAGGACTTATCAAGATCCTCTCCTGGTTGCTGCTCACAAGCCCAGTTCCCATCGCAGGGGTGAGTAGTGTGTCCCTGCTGACCCCATGGGCTGAGCCCCGCTTCTGTGGAATCATTTCATCTGACATGCAAACACTTCTCTTAAGGTCCTCTGAGAAGGAGGAACAAGCCTGGAGGAGACAGAAAGTCTCTAGAGGTATCCAGACCCATGGCCAGGATCCTGAGTGACCTGGAAAGACGCCATGGTGGGTTCATTTCCCTCAGCCTTGGCCTGGGGCTCAGCAGCCGGGGGCTTTGGCTGCACATCTGGACACGCCGTGCCCGGCACAGCGGGAAGGGATCCATGGCAGCCTCGCTGCCCCGCTGCTGCTTCCACACCCTGCAGGGCTGTTTGCCAGCCTGGCCTGGCTGCAGCTCCTCCCCAGCCTCTGCAGGAAGGCATTTGGCATCTGCTGACAGGCAGCCGAAACAGCACCATGGGCCTGTGATCCCCTGCAATTTCCTGGTTTCTGAGCACATCTGGAGGGACAGCTCTTTGGAGGAGGGAGGACCCTGCAGCAGCCCCAATAACCTGATCTTTCTTCTGCATCTTATCCATTACTTGGACACGCAGTGCCTCCTGAAGATGCCACCTTCCCATTGGGGAACAGCCCCCCCTGATCCAGCTGCCCCTTTTCCTTTCTGCAGAGATGGAAGGAGAGGATGCGCTGAAGGCGCAGTTTCCCGGAGGAAGCAGGGGCTCATTGCCAGCCTCTGCTGCAGGAAGGGAGGCGATGGCAGGCACAGCCACAGGAGGTAATTGCTGTGCCTCTGGGCCTGAGCCCTGCTGAGGCTTGAGCTGCCCTCTCTGCTGCTTGGCACTCCTGGCACACAGCATTACCTGACTCCCTTCCAGTGCTGGGTTCCCTATAGAGGGGGATCCCAGCACAGCATGGAACGGTTCCCATCTGTGCTCCTTTCTAGACTGGGATCCTGACTTGAATCATTTTGAAATGGTGGTAAAGCAATACTTAAGGATGTTGGAGCTTGGTGAAGGTAGGCTACCAGCAATCCTTCCCTAACAGAGTAATCATTGTCCAAGTGAAATCCTCATTCAGAGTAATATTCCTGTGTCATTCCCCTCAAGATCCGCTGAAGTTTGATAAATTCTGGGAATCCTGGCCTCCAAATTTCTGCTCCTTTATCCAACAGGCATCCTACAGGATCCCACAGGATCACTGTCTGTGAGAGGAATGATCATTTATCTGTCCATCTTCCTCCCGTGTGCAATGCCACTGTGTCCTCCCATGTGCTCTGTGCAGCCACGGAGAAAAGCAGAGAGGGAAGGGGCTGGGCCCAGGGCTGTTCCCCGTGGCTGAGCCTTTCTCAGCTCCTTTGCCGGCCCCAGGGAGCCTGAGCTGCTCCTGCTGCAACTACCAAGCCCTGGCCCTGCCTGGGGCTGGGTTTGGAGCTGCAGCAGCTCCAGGGAGTCCTTTCTGCCCCGACTGCCCCGCAAGGGGCTCCTTACATCCCAGTATGGGGCCACTGCAGGCACGAGGTCCCCCTGGCCCTGCTCCTGAGTGGAAGGCAGAGCTGAGAGAGTGCCTTGGACGGCACCAATCACCCAGGTTTCCTCACTGCCACTCCGGCAAGAATTAGAAATGGAACAATTTTCTATTAAGGTCCTCCTAGTTCGATGAACCAAGGGACAGGAGAAAAGAAATCCCTGGAGGCAGCCAAACTTCTGGACCAGGTGATGAGTGACCTGGAGAGGCTCCATGGTGGGTGCATTTCTCTCAGCCTTGTCCTGGGGCTCAGCAGCCAGGGGCTTTGGCTGCGCATCTGGACACGCCGTGCCCGGCACAGCGGGAAGGGATCCATGGCAGCCTCGCTGCCCCGCTGCTGCTTCCGTGCCCTGCAGGGCTGTTTGCCAGCCTGGCCTGGCTGCAGCTCCTCCCCAGCCTCTGCAGGAAGGTATTGGGCATCAGCTGACAGGCAGCCCAAACTGCACCATGGTTCATACATGCCCTGAGATCCCCTGCAATTGCTTGGACCATGGGGAGATCAGGAATGACAGCAGTTTTGAGATGGGCAAATCCTGGCCAAACCCAAAAGTTTTTATTATGTCCTGCTCCTTATCCATCAGTTTGACCAGTATTGCCTCCTGAAGATGCCGCCTCCCAGAAAGGGGAACATCTCCATCGAATTTAGCTGTCTCTTTTTCTTTCTCCAGAGATGAACCGAAAGTCTGTGCCGAAAACAGCATTTCCTGCAGGAAGCAGGGGCTCATTGGCAGCCTCTGCTGCAGGAAGGGAGGTGATGCCCAGCACAGTCACAGGAGGTAATTGCTGTGCCTCTGGGCCTGAGCCCTGCTGAGGCTTGAGCTGCCATCTTGGCTGTGCGTCAGTGCCTGCCCTCCAGGGATGTCAGACAGGCCCTGCAAAGAGGGTGCAGAGTGACCAGGAGCCTGCCCAGAGCTCCCCGGGCCCCTGTGCAGCTTTGGCCTTGTCCATTCACATCTGGCTCCCACAGCCTTACCTGATCCCCTTGCAGTGCACAGTTCCCATAGGCAGAGGGAGATCCCAGCACACCATGGAAATGGGTCTGGTCTGTGCTCCCTTCCAGATGAGAGTGGTGCCATTGCTTTGCCAGCAGCTGGAATGGAAGATGGTTTGGAGCACTTGGGAGCTTCTGCAGGTAAGTTCTGAGAGAATAATCATTGACAACCTGGCAGGAACTGTGTGACAGAAGCTCCTGTGGCTCTTGAGTTTCAGGTGTGTCTGCAGGGAGGATCTTCCCAGGTCCTTTGGTGGATGTTGCACACAAGCCCAGCTCCCATCGCAGGGGTGAGTAGTGTGTCCCTGCTGACCTCACGAGCTGAGCCCTGCATCTGTGGGATCTATTCCTGGTGAAATAAAAATACTTTCTCTTAAGGTCCTCTGAGAGGGAGGAAAACACCTACAAAACAGAATGTGCCCGTGGAGGAATCCAAGCAACTGGAACAAATCCTGATTGACCTGGAGAGGCACCGTGGTGGGTGCATTTCCCTCAGCCTTGTCCTGGGGCTCAGCAGCCGGGGGCTTTGGCTGCACATCTGGACACGCCGTGCCCGGCACAGCAGGAAGGGATCCATGGCAGCCTCGCTGCCCCGCTGCTGCTTCCACGCCCTGCAGGGCTGTTTGCCAGCCTGGCCTGGCTGCAGCTTCTCCCCAGCCTCTGCAGGATTGATTGAGGCATCTGCTGATGGGCAGAATAAACTACACCATGGGCATGAAATTCCCTGGGATTTCCCGGTCTCTTGGCAGATCCAGAGGGGCAGATGTTTGGAGGAGGGTTGAGCCCTGTGGCAGCCCCAAGAGCCTTGGCCTTTCCCTGGTCCTTATCCATGTCTTTCACAAGTGGTATCTCCTGAAGATGCCACCTCCCCAGTGGGGAGTGGCTCCACCTTATCTGGCTTTTCCTTTTCCTTTCTCCAGAGATGGACCAAAAGTCTTTGCGGAAGGCTGCACATCCTGGAGGACGCAATGTACCTGTGCTAGCCACAGATACAGGACGTGACGAGATGCCAGACAGTGCCACAGAAGGTGATTGCTGTGCCAGGCTCAGCCGGTCTGGGCAGTTCTGCTGGGGTCCCACCATGTGGGACATGTCCTGAAACCTGGGAGAGACTGCATGGGGTGCCCATGGTGGGGAAAGGGCAGAGGGGGAGAGCAAGGCTCCACTGTGTTTTTAGAGGGCCTGGGTGTGTGTCCCTGGCGCTGGGGGAGCTGTCACGGGGCAGGGAGGGCCAGGGCTGGCAGTGGCTGCTCAGGGATGGCTTTGGCCCGTGTCCCTCCAAGCAGCCACTGCCCAAGCAGCTGCGCTGCCCCCGGGCTCTCCTCCCGGCCTGCTGGGCTTTGTTGGGTGGCACAGCCTGTGCCAAGGGGCGGCAAGGTGCCTGCAGGCCCCAGCTCTG
Organism: Melospiza melodia melodia; assembly: GCF_035770615.1. NCBI lineage: Eukaryota > Metazoa > Chordata > Aves > Passeriformes > Passerellidae > Melospiza > Melospiza melodia. Next base: position 5,979,004 of record NC_086203.1, on the reverse strand, counting down.
GGAGAAACGGAGAACGTCCTGCCCGCATCCACCGTGCTGCCAGCTCAGCACTGCAGCACAGCACGGGCTCACGCTCCCCATTGCTCCCACAGACGTTGTCACTGAAACAGGAATATATGTCCCGGATCCAGTGCACCTCCCAGAAATTGTCTGCCCCCAGGATGTGCGCAGAAAGTGCATGATAGGCACAGCGGTGATAGTGTTCACTGTGCCACTTGTGCTGCTAGGCTGCTATCTTGGCATTCGCAAGGTGCAGGAGAAAAGACGGTCAGTTGCTGATTTTTCTCCACGGTTTTCTTATAACTCTGCTCCATAGCATTGGTAGCCTGACTCGTTGTCGTGCTGCTGTGGAGTTGTGGCCAGTCTGATATTCCAAAGAGCTCTGCTGAGGGTTCTGCTGCTGCCCTGAGCTTTCATTGGCCTCCTCATTGCTGGGCCTTGTCCTGGGGGCCCGCTGGGGCTGCAGCCAGTGCTGGCTCCCACTGAGGCTGCCTGGCCAAGAGCAGCCCCAGGGGCACAGGGCAGAGGCACAGCAAGTTCTCAGCAGTGTTTGGGCAGCACAGTTCAGGACAGGAGAGTGCTTATTTAGTAGCTCATATATAGTTTCATCGGATTTGCTCCAGTTCAGTGTTAAAACAAATCCAACCTGATGAAGGTTTGGCTTTGGCCGTGAAACTTTGCTCTTTGTGTGCGCCCTGTTCTGGATTGATTCCCAATCAGTCTTGGAGCCACTTTTGGGGGAAGGCTCATCCCAGCCCTGAGCCTTGGCAGTTCAGGCCTCAAAGGGACAGCTGAGGCTGCAGTGCATATGACTGGGCATCGGGGCTGCATTATCCAAGGGCTTGGGAAGTTTAAATTACTGTAATTTTTCTATATGTTTTTTTTCTATGAAATTTGTTCACTTTTTCTAATTTTAGTTAAAAAAAAAAAAAATTTCCAGTGCTTTTTGCAGTTATTTGATATTGTGAATGCTGCCATGATTATCCCATGGCTGAATTAGAAGACTGTAAGTATCATAAAATGGAATAATTTTTACACTCCTATGTCTTTCACAGGCTCATGAAACTTTTGTTGCTTTGATGTGACCAACAGAAGAGTTCTGTTCTGCTTTTAATTCAAACAAGCAGCAGGGCTGGAACCTGTTGAGAGGAGTCTCTTCACAGCTACAGCAGCCTGCAAGGTTTCTTTGTTGAGGAATATAAATCTTTATTTTATGAATATATTTGTCTTGGTTTGGAAAGACAGGTGCCTGCTAAGGAAGGCAGTAGCGTCCCCTGAAATGGAGAATGTACCCCCTTTGAATTGTTATAAATTTTAAATTAAGGGCCTCAGGCAAAAAAATGTGGGAGCAGGAAATAACAGTTCTTTAACAGGGAAGAAAATAAAAGTATAAAATAAACAATGCAGTAAACTAAAACAACTCTGACAGAGTCAGAACACAACCCGACACCCAGTGGGTCAGGGTGTTGGTAGCAGTCCAAGTGGAATTATGGCTGCAGTCCTCCTGGAGTGTCAGGTGTTGTTCTGCTGGAGCAGGAATCCTGTAGAAAAGGCTGTAGTCTTCCTCTGAAGATCCAGGGGAAGAAGAGGCAGCTGCTGTTTTTCTGGGAAAGCCAGTGGAGAAGCTGTCTTGGTGTTCCAGAATCTCCACATTATATCTCTGGCAGGAATTTCCTCTGGGGCAGAGCATCTCTGACTGGGATGCTGTAGTTCTTATCAGTCATGCAGTGACATTCAATAGCCTGTTATCAGCAGATGTTTGTGTCCCCGCCCCCTCCCCCAAGGCAGGAGTGGGTGTGGAAGAGATAAGGCAAACTGGCCACTTAACAGAAGACAGCTGCCATACAGATAGAAAACATATTGCTTTGCAGTCTGGGACACTATGCACCCCTTATTCTATTGCCATCTGCATCACAATGAAACTTGACACACAACTCTAACTTAATACCAGGTTTTTCTGTGGTACACAAGGATCTTCATCTTCCTGCATTACCCACCAAGTGTAACCATGTTCTTGAGCAAAAACAATTCCATGGATGGGTTTTTCTTTGCCTGAGGTGGGATTAATCCAAACAGTCTTTCCCAAAATACCTTTCATATGTACAACAGGGACATTATTTCCGTCCACTGTGTGCAGGGGTTCAGACTGGGCAGGACCAGCTCAATTGATGGACCCTTGGGTGTTGATCATCCAGGTGACTTTTGCTAAGTTCATTTCCCTGTTTGTAAAAGTCTCCTCCCCAGGTGCCTTCAGGGTAGTCTTAAGAAGTCCATTGCACCATTCACCTTTCCTAGCAGCTGGTGCATCATAGAGGATATCCATTCAATGCCATGTTCCCTGGCCCAGGTGTTGATAAGGCCGTTCTTGAAATGGGTCCTGTTGTCCAATTCAATCCTTTAAGGGGTGCTGTGTCTCCACAGAACTTGCTTTTCAAGGCCCAGGATGGTGTTCCAGGCAGTTGCATGAGACACAGGGTAGGTCTCCAACCATCCAGTGGTGGCTTCCACCATGGTCAGCACGTAGCGCTTGCCCTGGCGTGTCTGGGACAGTGTGACGGAGTCAATCTGCCAAGCCTCCCCATACTTGGACCACCACCCCTACCCTACCATAGGGGCTTCACCTGCTTGGCCTGCTTGATGGCAGCACACGTCTTACAGTCATGGATAACCCTAGAAATACTGTCCATGGTTAAATTCACCCCTTGGTCTTGTGCCCACTTAGAGGTGGCATCTCTGCCCTGATGGCCTGAGGCATCATGGCCCCATCAAGCTAGGAACAACTCCCCCTTATGCTGCCAATCTAAGTCTGTCTTCAACACCTCTATTTTTGCTGCCTGATCTACCTGTTCATTGTTTCGGTGTTCCTCATTAGCCTGACTCTTGGGGACATGGGCATCTACATGATGGACTTTCACAGGTAGCTTCTCCAATCGAGCAGCAATTCATCTGCAGCCCAGACTGGTTTTCCCCTATGCTGCCAGTTGACCTTTTTCCACCTTTCCAGCCAGCTCCACAGAGCATTGGCTACCATCCACAAATCAGTATTAAGGCAGAGCTTTGGCCACTTTTCTCTCTCAGCAATGGCCAGGGCCAGCTGAACAGCTTTGAGTTCAGTAAGTTCCTTGAACCACCTTCTCCTTTAGCAGTTTGTGCAACCTATTGTGGGGGGCTCCATACGGCTGCTTTCCACTTCCAGTTCATCCCTACGATGCGACAGGAACCGTCAGTGAAAAGAGCGTAGCGTGTTTCCTCTGCTGGTAGATGGTTGTATGGTGGAGCTTCTTCAGCACGTCTCACTTGCTCTTGTTCACCAGTGAGACCAAAGTTTTCACCTTCCGGCCAGGTTGTAATTATCTCCAAAATCCCACAGCAATTCAGGTTTCCAGTATGGGCGTGCTGTGTGATAACAGCAATCCATTTGCTCCATGTGGTGTCAGTGGCATGGTGGGTAGTGGGAATCTTTGCTTTGAACATCCACCCCAGCACCGGTAGTCAGGGTGCCAGGAGGAGTTGTGCTTCCGTGCCAATCACCTCTGAGGCAGCCTGGACTCCTTCATAGGCAGCCAAGATTTCTTCTGTTGGAGTGTAGTTGGCTTCAGACCCTCTGTAACTTTGACTCCAAAATCCCAGTGGTCGACCCCAAGTCTCCCCAGGCACCTTCTGCCAAAGGCTCCAGGACAAGCCATGGTTCCCGGCTGCAGAGTAGAGCACATTCTTCACCTCTGGTCCTGTCCTGACTGGGCCAAAGGCTACTGCATGAGCGATTTCCTGCTTAATCTGGGCAAAAGCTTGTTGCTGTTCAGGGCCACAGTGGAAATCATTCTCTTGCAGGTGACAAGGTAAAGAGGGCTCATGATCTGAACTGTACTCAGGAATTGGCATTCTCCAAAAACCGATGGTGCCTAGAAAGCTTGTGTTTCTTTCTTGCTGGCTGGTGGAGACATTGCTGTGATCTTACTGATGACCTCAGTGAGAATCTGACACTGTCCATCTTGCAACTTTACTCCCAGGAACTGGATCTCTCGGGCACGTCCCTTGACTTTACTCTTCTTGATAATGAAGCTGGCTTCCAGGGGAATCTAGAGGATCCTCTCTCCTTTCTCAAATACTTCCATTGCTGTGTTCCCCCACACAATGATGTCATCAATATATTGCAGATGTTCTGGAGCCTCACCCTTTTCCAGTGCAGCCTGGATCAGTGCATGGCAGATGGTGGGGCTGTGCTTCCACCCCTGGGGCAGTCGGTTCCAGGTGTACTGCACTCTCCTCCATGTGAAGGCAAACTGAGGCCTGCATTCTGCTGCCAGAGGAATGGAGAGAAACGCGTTAGCAATGTCTATAGTGGTGCACCACTTTGCTGCCTTGAACTCCAGCTCGTACTGGAACTCCAGCATGTCCAGCCCAGCAGCGCTCAGCCGTGGAGTCCCTTCATTCAAGGCACAATATTCCACAGTCAATCTCCATTCTCTGTCAGATTTGCACACAGGCCAGATGAGACTGTCGAAGGGTGAGTGGGTTTTGCTGACCACCTCCTGGCTGTCCAGCTCACGGATCATTTTGTGGATGGGGATCACAGCATCTTGATTCGTCCGATACAGCCGGCGGTGCACTGTCGAGGTGGCAATTGGCACTCGTTGCTCTTCTACCTTCAGGAGTCCTACTGCAGATGGGCTTTCTGATAGTCAGGGCAAGGTGTTCAACTGCTTAATGTTCTCTGCCTCTACAGCAGCTATTCCAAATGCCCATCTGAGTCCCTCTGGGTCTTTGTAATAGCCATTCTGGAGAAAGTCTATGCCCAGAACACAGGGGGCCTCTGGGCCAGTCACAATACGATCTTTTTTCCACTCTTTCCCAGTCAGGCTCACCTCGGGTCCCAACAGGATCAATTGCAGTGATCCCCCTGTCATCCCGGCAATGGAAACAGGTTTTGCCCCCCACATGTCCTGATGGTATCAGGGCACACTGTGCACCAGTATCAACTAAGGCATCGTATTTTTGTGGCTCTGATGTGCCAGGCCAGTGGATCCACAACATCCAGAAGATCCTGTTTTCCCATGCCTTTCCCTGGCTAGAGGCAGGGCCCCTCTAACCCTGGGTATAAATGGTAGAGATATCTTCAAGAGGATCTGACAGATCATACTCAGCAGCTCGGTCATGGGAGGTTGAGGCTACCTTTACTGGAATTCCCTCAGTTAGTGTTTCCCTCCTTGAGTTGACTCACCCGTACTGCCAGGACAGAAGTGGGTTTCCCATCCCACCTTCCCATATCTCTCCCATGGTTACACAGAAGGAACCACAGGTCAGCCCGTGGGGTGTACCCTCTCTATCTAGCTGGGGAATGTTGGGCTCTGACTCTGGGGCCTGTGAGTGGTACTGGTGCTATGTGGGAACTGTTCCTCCTCACCTCCTCCCTCATCTCCTCTCTGAGTTCTTGGACAATGGCAGAGACATGAGCCTGCATTGGGCCATTGATCATACTCACACAATTTCTAAGCTTGGTGGCCACAGAACCCACTGTCTCTTGGTTGGTGTTGGCATTAATTGTTGCAACGAAGGTGGTGTATTGAGATGGCCCCAGATTTGCCAGACTCCACAACATTTGGCCTGCGCACCTGACCTTGTTGGGGTCATTTTCATGCTGTCCATCCCTCCCAAAGAGTACCTCCAATACTGCCACTTCTCTCACCTGTTGGATCCCCCCCTCAAGGGTCTTCCAGCACATTCTATGGTGGTGCTCCTGCACTGTCTCCCTGTGGACAAACCTGTGGAATCCCAGGGCACCAGGAATATTTCTCTGTCTGCTCTGGAGTGCCCTGACCCCCAGGGAAGCTCTGACTTTGAGGGCACTCTCTCTAGCTGGCGAAAGGCTCATGTGGTGTCTTTTGTCTACTGGAGATTTCAGTTTCCATTGGCAATAAGAGCATAGAGGGGTCTGGCGATCAGTCCATAATTATAAACCCACAGCTGGCACTACCCTACCATGCCTAAGAAGGTTCAGAGTTCCTTCGTTGTCTGGGGTTTCAGGGTTTGGCATACGGCTTCTTTGCCTTAAAGTCTGCTGCTCAGCACTCACTTCTTACTCTAGGTAGATTACCTTCTGTTTCACTGCCTGTGCCTTTTTTTTTGAGACTCTGCGTCCTTGGAGTCCTAGGAAATTCGAAAGGCTTACCGTCCAGGCTTCTCCTGCTTCCCTTGTCCGAGTGGCTACTAGAAGATCGTCTATGTACTGCAACAGCCTCCTTTCCTCCTTTCCTCCTCCTCCTTTCCTCTGGAGCTTCCCGGGACTCTAGGTCTTTGCAAGCTGTTCTCTAATCGGAGTGGGGAATCTTGAAGCCTTCAGGCACATGGACTATGTGAGCTTGAGTTTGAATGCAAAAAATTTTCTGGCTGGCTTCGTGGATAGGGAGGAAAAGAAGGCATCTCTTAGGCCTAAAACAGGGAACTAGGTTAGCTCAGGTGTTAAACAAGTTAGTAAGGTATATGGATTTGCTACCACAGGGTATAAATTCTGTGTTATCTTATTAACAGTCCTTAATCTAGTACTATCAATTATTGGGCTGATTCTTTCCTTATCTTCTTTTTGAGGGTACTACTCAGTTCTCACTAGTTGTGTTCTTTCTTTAAGCTTGATGCTCATGGGGGAGCATCTTTCACTCTCCCTGGTACACCAGAGGCTTATACCCTTGAAAACACTTATTTACTTATTCTAATATCTCTTTACTAATGTCTTTCTTAATTTCAGTGTCTGTTAATGTTAAGCCTAACATCTTTATATCATTTGCTTCTAGAGTAACCTTTCTCATTTGAGAATGTTTAGTAAATTGAGCAAATTGTACAAAAGCTTTTAGGTACGCATAGTACACATGTTACTTTAAAGGTTTGCACAAGTATGCTTTCTCAGACTGGCCAGTTGTTCATTCCCCACACTACAACATAAACATTCTCCACAGGTACTAAAGCTTTATTAAAACTGAATATACGACCCTTGTGTCGACAAAAATTCTTCCCTTTTTGGGAGGTCATCTTTACTCTTCCTCCCTTACCTTGGGAGGAGCTTTTAGCAAATCATATGTACTCATTTTGTGAACTGTGATTGCTTTGCATTTCAGCATGATAATCTTTGCCTGATTTCATACGTTGCTATCTTATGCTGCATGCTGAACAACATGTTTGATTTGCTTTCTCTTTGCCTTGTTTCCTTTTTCAAGGGCCAAGACTGGAGGGAGGTCTGATCTTACAGTCTCGTTGCCATTCTGGGTGATTTCTTAAAACAAAAAGACATTTCAGCATACAAAAACTCTATCTCATTTATCTTCTTATTTTAAAACAGTACTAACAGCAATGAAGTATTATAAATCTTTTTATTTTCTGAGCTGCTCTTACTGGCAGCTTTCTCTTAGTGAGCCCCTCCCAAAAGGGGCAAATTTAGGAACCTCTTTGCTCTGGTCAGTTCTCATTATTTATTTCTCCTTGCTTTATCTCGCTTCCACTCAAACTTTTTTACAGACCTTCACAGTAGTTTCTCAACTTTCTTCTTATACACACAGCTCTAGGTGGCAGGTATCAGATGTGGTTCCCACACACAAGCTCTAAGACCTTAGGTTCTGAATCTGCTTGACTAGAAACTTCTAATTTACACTCGGGGCATGTGTCCTGACAGCAAAACAGCAATACCAGTGTTTCTCATAAACACCACACTGCAATAATAACTGCACATCCAGCTTTTGCTCACAGGCCATTCCCGTGTTCCCTGGAGAGACGGGGCAGCCAGAGCTGTCCCTGTGCCCAGGGGACAGCCACTGTCACCTCACACAGCATGCTAATCAAAAACATGACATAGACACTATGTTCTGATCAAACAAAATATCAGTCTTTTCTAGTTCTCTTCTTGTACAATCTAATTAAGTACTGTGCTTACTTACACTTCTTTTACTGCTTTGCAAAAAGGCTGTGCTAGTCACAGCCGAAACTCTGATATGCTCACAGACACGGACACATGCACCCACACCCCCCCTTTATCTCAAATTCGCTAGAGCCAAGGCTTGAATTGCTGTGAGGGGGAGAATTCTTGGAATTCCTTTAACTCGCTTTATCGTAGTTAAGCATAAATCACTGTACTATAGTTCTCTTATGTAAAATGCCACTTTTGTTGCAACAAAATCTTAAAATCTCTACAAACACTACTATACAATCTGAGAATCAAATTACCACAATGCAGCAGAAGAAAATCTCCACACAAAATCACTGGGAAAGGGCATATCTCTCAAAGTGCTCACTTTTCTCAACACAACAGAGCATACCATAATTCAGCATTTACTCACATCAATTTTTCTTTGACACAATCAAAATAGCAGCATACAGTCTAGAGATCAAGTCTAAACATCTAAGGCAAAGGAACTCTCTGAGCTCATACTCACGGTTAAAATGTACTAAATCTACACAAACTACTACATTTAAACACGATAAATACCATCACTGACATTCCTCCACTCGCTTCTCTGCGGGGCAATTTTCTCTCTGCCCCCACAGCCTGCTGCAGCTTCAGGCTTCACTCGGCTGCTTCAAACACGGGTAGTACTCACCCCCCCCCCGCACTGTAGGGCACTATAGATTTATTCTCTTTTATACACCATACACTTATACACTTGCACGATTAGAAACACAGTGCACTGACCACACAATGCACACATTAACTATACAGCAACACAGTGTCCGGACATCACACACACACAAAAACAAAACACACACGGGCTCAGCGGTTCTGCTCCATCAGAACAATGAACCCCCAACACACACATACACGGGTTCACCTGGCTCACCCCCAGAACCGCTTGCGGTCTGCTCTATCAGAACGATGAACTCCGTCTCTAATACAGCTGCTCTATCAGCTGAACCCAGACGTCTCTGGGTGGTTTATTCCCTTGCTCTCCTTTCCCTCCCCCAGGGGCATCTCAGTACATACCGTATCTTCCTCCGCAGGCCAGCAGGTCCTTGTCTGTCCTCGCAGGTGGCAAGTTGAGATGAGCGGAGCCCCACCAGGAAAAAATCCTAGGGCGCGCCTTGGAGGTCCGTCTATCCCCCCTGCCCCTGCGGGGACAGAGAACTCCTGCCTGGCTCGCCATAATGTTTTGCAGAGAAAAGAAGAAACCTCACATCTTTGTAAAAGTTGTAAATCCCGGTATGCTTTTATTACGATGCGCACCAGACACAAGTCCCCCAACAAGGCACGCGTACCTCTGAAGACCTCGGGTCTTCTTTTATCCCCCTTCCAAATGCATATGCATACACTTTCACAATAAGTTCATACATATTCATTCCGCGTGACATGTAGCACCAGTTCTTCTTTATCAAAGGAATTTCTAAGTCGGGGGCAAATCGACCTTGTGGTCTTTTCTGTTTTTCTTTCTCTGTCTCCTTGCTGTCTCGGCATGCGAGTTTTTCTTTCAGCTTTGGCCTCACAGACTTTTCACTTTTCTTAGACACTTCACCTAATTCAGAATGGATCTGTACTCTGTCTCACTCATTCATGGAGAAAGTTTCCTACACTTCAAGATAAACTAGAATCCACAAAAGTGTGAAATAGATTATAGAGAGTAGTGTAGTTATATCACTTGGTGAGAAATTTAGTTTTGGGATTTTTAGTATTTTGTGGATGAAAGCAAGATGGAGGGCACAGGGTGTCATCCTGGGTTTCTTCTTCATGCTTCTTCTTCCTCCTTCTTCATGGGTTTGGGTGGCATTTTGTAATTGGGCAGAAAAGTCCACATTGTAGCTCTTTGGGATCAGTTATTGGGTTAAAAGGTAAAATAATCTAGGTGTCAGTTCTTAATTGGATAGTTTAGTCTTAAAAGACCGTGGAACAAGAGCTTGTTGGCCATTTTGTGCCTTCTAATGAAAAGCTGCGGAACTCACCGTAATGAGACTGTTTTACTGATAAGAAATAATAAACACTTGAGTCTGAACAGAAATTACCGTCTCAAGTGCCTTCAATCCAGACCCAGAAAAACCAATGACTGGGACCCCCACACAAACCTCTCTCTGACACTTACTAAAAGCCACTCCCAGAGGGAAAGGGACCCTGGCTCCCTTATAAAAATCTGATTCATACCGGAGTCCTGGGTCAAGGCTCCCAGATTCCTTGCCTCACCACCATCCAGCTGGACACGTGTCCCCATAAGGTCCCAGACCCGGAGTAGCCAGGTTGTACAAGCCTCACATCCCCGTCATACAATGTCTTTGTGCAGATTACGGAGACTTTCATACATTAGGGACTCGGTGATGATCGCAACCTCTGGCTCCCCTATGGGTTTTGAGGGCCCTCCCCTATCTGGGTGCTCTGCTTTCATCTTAGATATTCTTGTTTCCACAGGGGTGACTGCTGCTGGCTGTGTCTGCCTTTGCAGTTCACCTGGAACCTGGACAGTTGTAACATCTGTGGGTTCTGCTGCTGCACTATTAGACTCTCCCTCTTCAAGGCAGGGGGAGGACTTCTCACCAGGTGGGGAAGTGTATTCCTTCAGCATCTGGCCCATATCACGCATCTCCTTCACCAGATCCCCCACCCAATCTGGGTAGTTCACATCTGGGATGGGCTGTGGGGCAGGGTCAGGCTCTGGGGCAGCAGCATCCCAAGGCTCTGGTGCCATGTCAGGTTCTGGGGTAGGTGTCAGGGTAGTTATCCAGGTTAATCTTCCCTTCTCTCTAAATGCTAAATAGAACAGGCCTATCAGCAACACCAGCAACTGCATGATATTGTTAGTATTGAGAGTGGATCTGAACTCTTCAAAAACTCGTGGGGCAGACCCAAAGAGATGATTAAAGGGCTGGGAGAAAATTTCCTCCCGTGTCATTTCCTTACACCAGCTGCCATTAATAAAGTAACCCCAAAAACATACAGTTAGTGTGTGATAGCTGTGAATCCATGTACCTGCTTTCCAGAGCAAGTTAAAAATCCATTAATTCCTCACCTTATTCACCCATAAAACAAACCAGATAACAGACACAGTAGCTTTGGTTATAGGACCCATGTTTAGATAAGGGCTTGCACATGGGAGGAATACAGCCAGTACCACGTGCCACCCAAACCAGGGCAAACTGGACCCCATGGGGTCGCTTAACAAGGTTTCTATAGTCATACACAGAAAAATTGATTACTCAAGAACTGTTATTCGCTTTTTGTTTCTGTGCCCTCGAGCCTCACGGTGGGCACCAAAATCGGTCTTGGTTTGGAACAGACAGGAGTCTGCTAAGGAAGGCAGTAGTGTCCCCTGAAAGGGAGAATGTAAGTGCCCCCACTCCCCGCAACCTCCAAATTGTTATAAATTTGAAATTAAGGGCCTCTTAGGAACAAAAATATGGGAGCAGGAAATAACAGTTCTTAAATAGGGAATAAAATAAAAGTATAAAATAAACAATGCAGTAAACTAAGAACACAACCTGACACCCTGTGGGTCAGGGTGTTGGTAGCAGTCCAATTGGAATTATGGCTGCAGTCCTCCTGGAGCGTCAAGTGTGGTTCTGCTGGAGCAGGAATCCTGTAGAAAAGGCTGTAGTCTTCCTCTGAAGATCCAGGGGAAGAAGAGGCAGCTGCTGTTCCTCTGGGAGAGCCAGTGGAGAAGCTGTCTTGGTGTTCCAGAATCTCTACATTATATCTCTGGCAGGAATTCCCTCTGGGCAGAGCATCTCAACCGGGGATGCTGTAGTTCTTATCATTCATTCAATAGCCGGTTATCAGCAGAGGTTTGTGTCCTGTTCCTGAATGTCCCAGTCCCGCCCCCAATCCCCCCTAACCAATCCCCCTCTGCCCACCCACACTTCCCCCACCACCCCACCCCCCAAATGAGGAGTGGTTGTGAAAGAGATAAGGAAAACTGCCCACTTAATTGAAGATACAATCTGGGACAATACTCCTGTCAAGTGACTGATAGAAATGAGGGATTTGGACTCTTTGGGATGTGCTGACCAGCCGTGCATTGGCTCTCCATAGCTCAGTCTGTAATAATCAATCTTTTTCAGAAGAGAATGTTGAGTTTCTTCCTGGCACTCACTCTTGCATTTGTACTCAGAACCACTTCTTGAAAGAAATTTACAACTGCTTTTTGTGCTCCTTTAGTTGACTTTCCTCTGTTTCTCCAGAGATACCAATGACAATCAGGATGATTGCATTAAAAAAGCTGCAAAGCAGATCCTGGAGAAGAGGGTATACATCTGCTCCCACCCTCTGGACAGGACCTTCTGATCCCTCCCTGACAGCACGCACTCATGAAAGTCAGTCAGGGAGGGATTTGCTGCAGTTCCAGAATTTGACACCTTGAAAGCATCTGTTATTTAATGTCTTTAATACATGTAACGGCATAAAATAAAACTTCTTCGTAAACACTACTTCATAGAAAAAGGAAAAATAAACAGATTTTATTTAAAGTGGAATAGATATACATATATATGTCTGTTCCTCTTGGAGCTGGATAAAGACAGGGGAGGTTTGGAGGGGGAGATGTTTCTTCCCAGGGAAGGGACTGTGTGGTTTCTCAGTATCTTTTCACTTCAATCAGCTGCTCATTCACTGAGCAAGTCTGAAAGACTTGGGCAATCAGAACAGTTCTGTTTTGGAGGCCCCTCCAGCTCTCTTGTCCAGCAGCACCACCAGGACACTGAGTCCCCAGTGTCCAGGGAGCTTCTGCTGTCACCCTGAGGGACACCACTGGTCACTGATGTCCCTCGGGCCTCTGAGCCATTGACCACAACCCCCTGGATGTGACCAGCCAGGCAATTGCTCATTCTCCAAACTGTGCCTCCATCAGATCCATAGCTCACCAAAGGAGGGACAAGGATGCTGGGCAGGGCTGATGTGTCCAGGGCATGGCAGAAGTCCAGAGTGGTGCCATCTCTAGCTCTTCCCTTGTGCTCTGGGGTGTTGTGGTGTCTCTCTATTGTATATTCAATTGCAATTCAGTTTTAACAGTCGGTTCTATAATCCCCTGCAGTCTTTTGTATTGCTATAGCATATTTTATCCTTAATGGATTGTTCCTTTGCACCTCTCTTGTTGGTTTTGCCCTGGGTTTCCATCTTCCCAAAAACCTGCCCTTTGTTCCTTAATGTTCCGTAGTCCTGCTCCCAGGAAGAACAATGCCAATCCCTCCTCATACCTGCCCCTTTCTCCAGAAACCTCCCTGTCATTTTTGTATACCACGAGGTCCCATTGGTTTGTTTACCCTCTTCCCCTCCCCTGTAATTCCCAATTGGTTTAAGCACTGTATTCCCTGCCTTATGCTTCTCCCCAGGTTTCTCCCACTTGGTTAAAGTTTTGTACTCTCCTCTTGAACCTCCCCTTGTTGAAAAACCCCTTCTGGAGCCTGGACTTGTGTCTTTCTGTGCCTGACCTTCCTGGACATAAACACCTTTGGGAGTCATACAGAAGACCTCTCCTTGTTCCTTGTCCCTGTCCTTGCAGCATTCCCCCTGCGCCATAGAGCAGTTGTGCCCTACAGCCGCACCCCAAATTGTGTGGCTTTTTGGGGGCAGCCCCCTCCTGGTGACAGTGCTGGGAGCAGCCCAGGCTGAAGAACTCTGGCACCACATCACTGAGGCAGCCACTCCATCATGGAAGGGCTCTGGCTTGGTCAGGCAGCACAGACCCACCTTGTGCTCCTCAAGGTTTCCTTTGACATATCCAAGCATTGAAGAGGTTGGGTGGTTTTTCCCCCTGTTTTATTGGCTGTGTCCTTTGAGGACACAGTGCCTTAAGAGGAAGCAGTGACTCAAATTGCACATGAAGAACAAATGGTGAAGTAAAGGCTTCACATTTCCTATGAAACCAAAGGGCTGTGTTAACCATGGCCCCCCAAAGGTGCCAAATTTCCAGCTGGGAAGCTGCTGACAGGAGGGAATGTGGCACTTGTCTCCAGCCAGAGATCACTCATTCCTCAGCATGCTGGGCTGTGGCTGACAGTGCCTGAGGAGCTCAGAAATCATTGGATGTGATCTCCTGTGCCAGTGCCCAGAACACAGAGCAGTGAGCTCAACTTGGGGGGACGCAAGGCCAGCCCTTGGACACAACAGCCAGGCAAGCATGAGCTCCCTCCCAGAGAAGGAAAATTCCAGCCATGAGGTCCATCCCCAAGCAGACCATGAGGTCACAGCAGGATTGTGAGGTCACGGCAGGCTGACGTCCAAAGAGACTCTGGGGTCACAGCATCACAATGTCCAGCCCCTCAGTCCTTAGCAATTCTTGCACATGGGTGTCAGGACAGCCGCGGCAGCAAGAGCTGCGGGACTGGCAGAGGGCAAGGCAGCATGGCCCTTGCTCTGCGCCTCTTCCTCCTGCTCCTCCTGGCCGTGGCCCTGCCTGCCAGGGCTGCCCAGGCTGCTCCGCTGCAAGCGCGGCGAGCAGGTGAGTCGGCAGCCTGGCTCCCCTTTCCCGGGACAGCGCTCCCTGCTCCCCGGGAAGCGCTGGGGATGGTTTTCCCCAGGCCTTCAGGGAGGGTTTCCTCTGGGGGAGGGAGAGAGCCCCCATGGGCCCTGGGCTGCCCCTGATTCCTCTCAGGGGATGCGTCAAAGGGCCTGCAAAGAGGGTGCAGAGTGACCGGGAGCCAGCCCAGAGCTCCCCAGGCCCCTGTGCAGCTTTGGCCTTCACATCTGGTTCCCACAGCCTTACATGACCCCCTTGCATTGCCCATTTACTATAGACAGAGGGGGATCCCAGGAAACGATGCAAATGTTCTGGTCTATGCTCTCTTCTAGACTGGAATGATAAGATGGCTTATATGGAAAAGCTGGTGAATGACAATATGAAGACTCTAGGGCATGGTGGAGGCAAGTTCTCTGTGTGCCTTTCCTGAAAAATAATCAGTGTCCATGTGGCAACGGCTCACTCATGAGCCCACTTCCTTAACATAATCTCTGGGTATAAAGAATCTGGACATCTTGCCCTGCTCCCTTCTGTGATCCCACAGGATCGCGGTCAGTGGGAGGAAGGAGCATTTATCTGTCCATCCTCCTCCCGTGTGCAATGCCACTGTGTCCTTCTGTGTGCTCTGTGCAGCCACGGAGAAGAGCAGAGAGGGAAGGGGCTGGGCCCAGGGCTGTTCCCCAGGGCTGAGCCTTTCTCAGCTCCTTTGCCGGCCCCAGGGAGCCTGAGCTGCTCCTGCTGCCACTGCCAAGCCCTGGCCCTGCCTGGGGCTGGGTTTGGAGCTGCAGCAGCTCCAGGGATTCCTTTCTGCCCCGACTGCCCCACAGGGGGCTCCTTCCATCCCAGTGTGGGGCCACTGCAGGCACGAGGTCCCCCTGGCCCTCCTCCTGAGTGGAAGGCAGAGCTGAGGGAGTGCCTTGGAGGGCACCAACCATCCAGGTGCCCTCACTGCCACTTGGGCCTGAAGGAGAAATGGAACTTTCCATTAAGGTCCTCCTAAATGGAAGAACCGAGACATAGGAGAAACGAAATCTCTGGAGGCAGCCAAACATCTGGACCAGATGCTGAATGACCTGGAGAGACGCCGTGGTGGGTGCATTTCCCTCAGCCTTGTCCTGGGGCTCAGCAGCCGGGGGCTTTGGCTGCACATCTGGACACGCCGTGCCCGGCACAGTGGGAAGGGATCCATGGCAGCCTCGCTGCCCCGCTGCTGCTTCCACGCCCTGCAGGGCTGTTTGCCAGCCTGGCCTGGCTGCAGCTTCTCCCCAGCCTCTGCACGAAGGCATTTGGCATCAGTTCACAGGCAGCCCAAACTGCACCATGGTTCATACATGCCCTGAGATCCCCTGCAATTTCCTAGTCTCCAGTCAGATCAGGTGTAGGGGCTTTTTCGGTCAGGGAGGGCCCTGGCCCAGCCCCAATAACCTGGCTATTTTCCTTATCCTTATCTATGACTTTACAAGTATTGTCTCCTGAAGTTGCCACCTCCTGCAATGATTCCATTGGATCCAGCTGTGCTTTTTCCTTTCTCAAGCAATGGAGCAAAAGTCCATGCAGATGGGGCCATATCCTGTAGGAAGCAATGGCTTTCTGCCAGCCACTGATGCAGGAAAGGAGGAGATGCCAGACATGGGCACAGGTACAGGGGACAATTGCTCCGCTAGGCTCAGCCCTTGGCGGGGCTGTGTGGCAGCAGCTCTTCCCCCAGGCCCTGCCCTTGCCCGGCCAGGCAGCAGCCAAAGCTGGAGGAGCCTCTGGAGGCTTGGAGGCCTCCGGAGCTCGTTCACAGCCCCGGGGAAAGGGGACTCGTGCACCAACGTCCCTCCCGCTGCAGCTGCTCCGGAGCTGGCCCTGAGTGCCCAGAGGCCCAAGGCACAGGAGCAGCCCCGAGCGGGAGCCCTGCCGCGAGCCCAGGGCCAGAGCCAGCCTCGGCTCCCGACTGGGCAGGGGCTGCACTGGGTCCTGACAGGGCCTGACTCTGTGCCCTGGGGCTGGGGGAGCTGTCACGGGGCAGGGAGGGCCAGGGCTGGCAGTGGCTGCTCAGGGATGGCTTTGGCCCATGTCCCTCCAAGCAGCGACTGCCCAAGCAGCTGCGCTGCCCCCGGGCTCTCCTCCCGGCCTGCTGGGCTTTGTTGGGTGGCACAGCCTGTGCCAAGGGGCGGCAAGGTGCCTGCAGGCCCCAGCTCTGGGGGAAACGGAGAACGTCCTGCCCGCATCCACCGTGCTGCCAGCTCAGCAGCGCAGCACAGCACGGGCTCACGCTCCCCATTGCTCCCACAGAAGTGCTTGGCAAGTCAGACACTGATGCCCAGAATCCACGGAAAACTTCAAGAATTATCTGCCCCCAGGACGTGCGCAGGTCCTGCATGATTGGCACGGTAGTGACACTGTTCACTGTGCCAATTTCCATGGTGCTGTGCTGTGTTGGGTTCTGGTGGTGGAAGGGAAAGAAACGGTAAGTTGTTGCTCATCTCTACCCACCAGCTTCTTTAAAGGCCGCACACAGTCAGGGAACATTCAGGGAACAGAGAAGCTGCAGTGTAGGTGCGGCCAGTCCATGGCTGTCCAAAGAACTCTGCTGAGGGTTCTGCTGCTGCCCAGAGCTTTCATTGGCCTCTTAATTTTTGAGCCTTGTCCTGGGGGGCCCGCTTGGGCTGCAGCCAGTGCTGGCTCCCACTGAGGCTGCCTGGCCAAGGCAAACCCCAGGGGCACAGGGCAGAGGCAAAGCACGGTGGGGAGGAGAAAGAGCACGGACGAGATTTCCCTTGGAAGGCAGAGGCGCTCTGGGGCCCGCTCCTGGCCAGGGAGCCTGCCCATAGCCGTGCCCTGCTTGCCAGGGCCTTGAGGGACAGCTGTGCAGCTGGGCCAAGCTGTGCCAGCAGCTCCAGCCGTGCTGGGGAGCCTTGCCAGCTCTGGGCCCTGCTGTGCAGGAGGCTCCCTGTGTGCCCCTGGCAGCTGGGGCCTCAGCCACCTCCTTTCTCCACAGTCGCGCTGCCACCGCTCCAGCATCCCGGCCGAGAAGGCGTGCCTCTCCCTCGCCCCCAGAGAGCCCAGAGACCGTCGCCTTTGACAGCTCTCACACGAGGCCTCGGCAGCAGCAGTTGCCCAAGAAAGCAGAGCACCAGCCCTTCGTGCCTCCCCCACGGCCCCCCAGCCCGGCCTTGAAGCGGAAGCCTCCCGAGATCCCCCCACCTCCTCCCCTCCCGAGCCCACCGCCCTGGTCCAACTAGGACTGCAACTGGGCCAGCCACGCAGGGCTTGGGCCACCAACAGCTTGGCCACCTGCCCTCCTCTACAATGAGCATGTGTTACCTACGGGCAACAGCCAGAGTCAGTTTTCACACTCTTGGACCTTCCACAGGAAGGGCTGAAGATTCTTCCCATGCCCTTTCTCATCCTTTACCTCTTTGCTTTTCATACAGTTGGGAGCTAGTTGCATCTCTTAAAGCTTTATTAGCACTGCATCTTTACCTTACCAGTTAAGGGGAAAAAAATAAAAAAATTCTTCAGTTTTGATTTAATTTTTAGTGTGGTTGGGCTGCTCACATTTTCAGCAATTAATTTTCCACAGTACTGCTTCCTTTTTCTGTACTATCCACAAAAAGTTCATCTGGACATAAAAATCACCAGCATTACTGAGATTTACCTCAAAGCCCAGATAGAGAATCTAGCACCAAATATTCTCCCTGTGTACTGCACAACAAGAAATATTCAGAAGAATATTCACTGGCAGCTGAGGCTCGTGGAGCTCCCAGAATACTGAGCCTGCAGAGGAGGCAGACAGCCCTGGCAGTGGCTGAGGGGACTTCTCGTCACAGACTCCTCTGAAAGGGTGTCACTCCAGGAGGAGAAAGCATTTAAACCTGTGCCTTACCTTCCTCCTGTGCTAAAATGTAAGGTTCCTCCTGAGCTACAAACAATTCTCCATTCCTCAACAAAGCTACTCATGTTCTTGACTTATCTTAAAGAGCAATAGCAAATGTGGTCAGAAATTTCTCATCAAAGCCTCTTTGCAGAGAAACGCTGCCATATGTGAGATAGCATCAGCTCAGTCAAAAGAAAGCCAACAATTGAGCAGTGCTTTAAATGAACTTGAATTCTCTTTCCTCACCTATCAGCCGGATTGGTTTTGTGGTAAATAGGTATGAATTTTGCTGCCAAAATTTAAACACTAATTAATATTGATACAGTAATTAATATTGGGAAATAATAAAGCAGTTAAAATGTGTCATGCCAAGAAAGAAAGGGAGAGGAGGGTTTCCACCCTCCCCCCTTTCCTGCAGTTGTTCAAGGACACGAAAAAGCAAGAGATAATAGTTACTAAAAATTAACAGAAAGAAGGGAAAATCTGGTTGGGTCCCAGGAAAATGCCAGCTATAAAAGATTTATTGCTTTGATGCTTAAATGTGGTAATATGTTAGTTTTGCCTTACATTCTACTGGCTTGATGCGCATGTGTAACCCTAGTGTGAGTTAAGGACATCAAAGAAGAGGAGAGGCCTTCATCAAAAATGACCCCCAAAGAGAAAAGGAGGCCGTGAGTATCACCAGGTTTTGGGTCTGGGGGGCAACTGTATGCATGTGTGAGTGTGTGTGGAGTATCTGAGACAGAGGCTGGGCAGTCCTGCACCCCTCAAGCGGGTGAGGCCTCCCGGTACCGCGTTTCCAAGATATCCGCAAGGAGACTGGCCAGTAAAGGAGGGATGTGAAAGAAAAGTGAACTAGTGGAGACCCCAGGAGGGTTTGACCCAGGGGGAAGGAGGGCGTCCCTGGTCCAAGCACCTGTGCGAAGGTCCTTGAGCAGGAGGGATTGACTCAGTAGGGAGAATGAGAAGGAGAGTGATTTAATAGGTTCAATTTCCTTGGAGGGCTTGGTAGCTGGCAATTTAGTATGAGATTAGATGGTGAGAGGACGTGGCTAATAGATTGAGAAAGAGGGAGAAATAGGAGTGGAACAAGTAGATTGAAAAGGCAGTGAGACAGAGTAGTAAGTGAGGAAGCTGAGCCACAAGGTGAGTGTGGAAAACCAAGACTCTCCTGGTACCGGGGATCTCTTAGTTTGTTGCTGCCAGAGATGGGTCAGGGAAAAAGTAAGTCCTTAGACCCAGGGGCTGCAGATTGTGTGAAAGAATCGCAGGAGTTTAGGGTATCTGGGAACTTTGAGGGGGGTTCTCAGGAAGGGAGCATTCCTCAGGACAGCCCACTGGCGATGATGATACAGTTTTGGGATGGAATGGGAATCCTGAAGGGGAAAAAGTAAACAAAAATGATTAAGTATTGCATGTTTGAATGGACAAAGGAAATGATCCTGAAAGATATATTGGCCTAAGTTTGGATCATTTGAGGATTGGATTTGCCAGGCTCTAAATATATATGTGAATTCGAAAAACCCTGTTAATCAGCAGGCGAGTGAGTATGCTGCCTTATGGAGTCCTGAGGGGAGAAGTAGGTTTGTTGTTCAGAGGCAGGAAGCTGGGGGTTGCCGATGTTTCCTTTATTAACCAAAGGGAAGGTGGTTAAAAGGAACAGGCAGGAGCCGTGGGACCCACTAAATCAACTCCCACCCCCTTATGGACAACCCAACCAGCTAGCTCAGCCACAGGCCCCTGAGAGTCCCCCCATAAATCCAAATGCACCTCCTATTCAAGAGGAGCTGGTGGCACACAGAACCAGAGGCAGAGGGAGACAAGGGGAGGAAAATGATGGAGATGAGGGGGAAGAAAGGGAGAATCAATTGTACCCACTTAGAGAGGTTCCCATTGTTAGTGTTCAAAAACACATAATCATGGAGCAATTATATGCGGTGCTTTTTATTAAGAGCTCTGGGAATCAGGGTATATTCAACCCAAATCTGACTCCGACCATACATCCGAATTGATCATGTTTTATACTCTATCGTTACATAACTTTCATGTTAATTATTAAACTTATATTGTTCTATTGTATACATAAATTTAGCCCCTCTCTGAATTTCCAACATAGTTTCTCACTATTCTTCTTATGGTTATATAATAATTACATTTAATTACTAAACAATCATCACATCTAACAATTCTATAGTTTATCATACTGCTTATGCAGGTGCAGTTGATCTGGGAAAGCACAAAGTCTAACATTTTAGATTCTATCTTTAACTTTTTCCATGGTTCCACTATCATTCTCCCCCCTTTGAAAGCATTTTCACTTCACTATAGGTGTAAATGTTTTCACTTGATACAGTCCTTTATTCCTCAGTTTGTACTTGGTTCTTCAAATCCAGGGTTGATTTAAATGTTGTCGTGGATGCTGTTACAAACTGGAGAACCAGAAGATGGTGGGCGTGGATCTCGTGTTAGTGCCTTTATTATCCTCTGGTTCCAGGATGTTTTCTTCTGTATCTCTCCCTTTAAGATGCTGTAAACTAACCAAATTGCTAAGAATACCTAAGAATACAATTAGTAAGATTATCACACTCTCAATGATAGATTTAATCCATGAGCTCACATTCCACCCTAATCCTTTAAAGATTTTTTCCTAACCAGCTTGTAGCCAAATCCTTTTGCTTTTCTTGTGCTTCATGATCTATTTGTTTCAACTGATTGATGTCATATTCTACATCTGCAGTTACATTTGGGATATGAACGCAGCAACGATCAACTTGTCCCTTTAAAAATCCACATACTCCATGCTCTTTCAGGAGTAACATATCTAGGGCCAATCGATTTTGTAAAGTCAGTTTTGTGGTGGCTTGTAACTGTATATTTAATTCTTTAAATCCTTCCCGGGTGACTCTTGCCAGTCTACCTACCTGACCTGTAAGTTTGTACAGCATCTCTCTGCTCTTATAGTTTGCTATAGGACCAAGCAATGACTCTAGGGCCCATCCAAATTTCACTCCACTAGAGGGTTCTTGCCAAGTGTCATCTGGATTTTCATTGTCTAGAACTTCTCGTCTTGCTCTTATCTGCAGAAGTTCATGTTTTCCATTAAATGGGGACTTTTTCCAAATTGGACATAAGGTTGGGAGGCCTAAAGTAATCTCCTTTACTTTCCCATCTACAGGCAGATGTGTTGTCCAGGTACCATCACTTGCTGCCCATACAAATTGTCTTGGACCTCGGATTGTAATCCTGGTACACCCTATAATTACTTTATAATTCACTCTGCCTTGGTTATGTTCGATCCCTCTGCAAGCACAACCAATTTGTAGGGCTATTGCCAGTGGTGGCATCTGTTTCATCTCTTCATCATCTGAAGTGCAGTCGTAAGTTTTATTACATGCCCACCAACTTACTTTGTCTGCCCTCGTTCTGCTACTAGTGTCAGTGTTCGTTATTGCTGGATCTGTTTCATTCTCAGGGCCTTCCCACTTAATACAGCAAGCGGTGTTTGCCATATATTGGAATCTTTGAAGAAAACTCACAGACCACGCACTGTCCCAAGGTTCTATCTGATCTTTCTTATCCTTGGCCTCACATTCCCATACCAGAGTTGTTTCTGTAACTTGCCTTGATTCGGGTACCAGTTTACATGTAATTGTTTTGTTCTTTTGTATTTCAGGTAGTTTTGATGTTATGATTCCCCAATTTATTGGGTCTCCTGCTGCCTTTGGTATTGGCAGACAGGCAGTTATTCAGCTGGTGTTTTGCATTTTGGCAAAATCTTTGACTAATCCAATCATTACATTCTCAGCCTTAACTGCATTAGAAACCTTTATCACCTGTGTTTCCGTTTGTACCTCTCTCTTCATTCTAGAATGAAGAGTGGTTAGTTGATCACTTTGCATTCCACATCCCAAAGATATTAATAACCATAACGTTAGCACAATTACTGATCGCATTCTGAAAGCAATTAAACACTTCTTATCTGCAGCCTTTGTTCATTCCAGAGTTTATACAGTCTGTGATCCAGAATGGACTTTCTTCACTCGGGTATAGTGAATCCAGGGGTCCACGCCGGCTTACTTTGACTGCTGTAAAGGTGGTCAGTAGTACCTGATGGGGTCCACTCCACTTTTCTTTCAGCGGTTCCTCATTGCAGTTCTTGATGTACACCTCGTCTCCTGGATGTATATTATGGACTGGGTTCTCGAGAGTCAGTGGTCTATTCCACACAAGGATACTCCGGAGCCGAGCTAAAGTTTTCCCAAGAGACAGAACATAATTATACACTTCCTGCTTTCCTGTGACATGTACACTAGGGTTAGGCTCAGGAGATTCATATGGTTTCCCATACAATATCTCATAAGGACTGACTGTCAGTCCTAGGCTTTATCCGAATCCTCAACAGTGCTATTGGCAAAGCCTGGGGCCACTGCAATTTGGCTTCTTGGCATATTTTACTGATTTGCCTTTTTAGTGTCCGATTCATCCTCTCTACCTGTCCACCTGACTGGGGTCTCCACGGTGTGTGGAGGTCCCAATTTATCCCCAACAATCTACTTACCTCTCTTACTACTGTAGCTATGAAATGGGGTCCCCTATCTGATGATACCCCTAGGGGTACCCCAAACCTGGGAATAATCTCCTGTAGTAACCACTTAACTGTTTCCTTTGCTTGGTTCGTGCGACAGGGAAGGGCTTCTGGCCACCCAGAGAATGTGTCAACCCCCACTAAAAGGTATTTGTATCCTCGAGTCCTTGGTAGTTCTACAAAATCTACCTGCCAATAGTTTCCTGGCTCTATTCCTATCCGAATTCTTCCTAGCTGTGCCTGTCGCCTGGCCACCGGGTTGTTTTTCAAGCAGATATCACATTTTGACATTACTGATTTTGCCATTGTTAACATCCGTACTGAAATTAAACTCTGCTTTAGCAATTTTACCAATGCCTCTGCTCCCCAGTGACATTCGTTATGTTTAATTTGTAGAACTTCTCTCATTATCAAGGGGGGTACCACTATTTGTCCTTGTGTAGTTACATACCATCCCTCTGAATTCTTTTGTGCATTTAGCAAAAGTGCCAGTCTCTCATCTTCTACTGAATATTTTGGTTTTGGAGGCAAATTGAATTGGGATACATTAAGCTTCAAAGGTATCAATGCCATTGTTGTTTGTACCTCTCGAGCAAACTGTCGGGCTGCCCAGTCTGCCTTTCGATTTCCCTCACAGATTTTGGAATTTCCTGATTGGTGTGCTTTGCAGTGTATGATTGCCACTTGTTCAGGTTTTTGTACTGCCTTTATCAATTGCAGGACTGCATCCTGATGTTTAATGTGCGTATCCCGAGAAGATAACAGTCCTCTTTCTTTCCACAGTGCTCCCTCCGTGTACATGCACCACTCCAAAAGCATATTTTGAGTCAGTCCAGATATTTACCTTTTTCCCTTCACTTAATTCTAGTGCCCTGGTTAAAGCAACCAGTTCTGCCTTCTGGGCAGATGTATTTGGTGGTAATGCCTTTGCCTCCACTACTGCATTGACTGTCGTTACCGCATATCCAGCATATCTGGTTCCGTTTTCCACGAAGCTGCTCCCATCTGTAAACAGCTCCCACTCCGGCTGCTCTAGTGGGACGTCTTTCAGGTCTTCTCTTGCTGAATAGGTGTACTCTATTACTTCTACACAGTCGTGTTCTAATGGGCCTTCTTCAATTGTGGTACCTAGGAACAAAGCTGGATTCAAAAGGTTAGTTGTTTTTAATGTGATATCATCCTGTTCAGTCAGGACTACCTGGAATTTCATCATCCTGCTGGGAGATAGCCAATGGCCCCCCTTTTGTTCTAAGACAGTGGTTACCATGTGTGGTACATAGACATCTATGTGCCTTCCCATAGTAAGTTTCCTGGCTTCTTGTATCAGGATCACAGTAGCTGCGACCGCCCGCAGACATGGGGACCACCCGGCACTTATGTTGTCAAGTTGTTTGGAAAAGTAGCCCACCGGCCTTTTCCAGCTTCCCAGACATTGGGTCAGGACTCCTAGTGCTAGGCGCAGCCTTTCGTGTACAAACAGCTGAAAATCTTTAGACAGATCAGGTAACCCTAATGCTGGAGCAGTTGTCAGTGCTTCCTTTAATTTTAGGAAGGCTTCTTTCTGTGGTTTGCCCCAGGTGAATGGCTGCGTCTTCTGAGCTTCATACAGGGTTTTGCAATCAGTCCATAGTCCATGATCCACAAGCGACACCATCCTGCCATCCCGAGGAAGACTCGCAGCTCATGTAAATTCTGGGGCTCTGGAATAGCACAAATAGCTTGGATACGATTAGTACCTAGTTTTCGTTGCCCTTGTGAAATTTCACATCTCAGGTAAATCACAGTCTGATGTGTGATTTGTGCCTTTCCTCTTGATACTTTATAGCCTCCCATTCCCAGTGAATTTAAAATCTCAACGGTTACCTTTATACAGGTTGCTCTTTCTTCTGTAGCTATTAGTATATCATCAACATACTGCCACAATAAGTATTGGTCTCTTGGTACTTGCCCATTTTCAGTCTAAATCTCCAGTTCCTTCGCCAGTTCGTTTCCGAATAGGGTGGGACTGTTCTTGTGGCCTTGTGAGAGTCGTGTCCAGGTGAGCTGGGTCTTTCTTCCGTTCCCTGGGTTTTCCCACTTAAAGGCAAACAGTTTCCTACTTTCTTTGTCAAGGGGGATGCAGAAAAAGGCATCTTTTAAATCAATTACGGTAAACCATTTATATATCTCCTTTACGGATGTTAGCAATGCATAAGGATTTGTTACCACTGGATAAATGTCCTTTGTTATTTTATTTATTGCTCTCAAATCCTGCACTAATCTATATTCACCATTTGGCTTCTTTACTGGAAGTATTGGTGTATTAAATTCTGATTCACATTCTTCTAAAATTCAGTATTTCAAGAATTTCTCAATAATCTTTACTATTCCTTGCTGTACTTCTGGTTTTATGGGATATTGTTTGACTTGTACAGCCCTTGCCCCTTCTTTTAACTCTACATGCACTGGTTGTGCCAATTTAGATTTCCCTGGTATATCTGTCTCCCATACAGAGGGAATCACTGCATCTTCTACCTCCCTAGGGATAGAGGGGACAGGTTTTTCTTTGATCATTAATATCTGTCTCGTCTTTGATTCAGGTATTTTCATTATAAGCTCTCCATTTTCAAAGGCAATTACTGCATCAAGTTTTGCTGGCAAATCTCTCCCTAAAAGCAGAATTGGACACTCAGGTACATATAAAAATTCGTGTGTTATAACCTTGTTTCCAAAACACAAATCTAGGGGTTGCAGGAAAGGCCGTTTTTCCTCTTTCCCTGTAGCGCCGATTATTGTCGCTTCCTTGTCCCCAATTTGTCCTTGCAAATCATTCAATACAGAAAAAATAGCTCCCGTATCTATTAGAAATCTGACCTCTTTATGCCCTAACTGTATATTTACAAGAGGTTCCTTAACTTGTTCTACCGGTTCTATGTCTAGTCAGCTGGTATACTCCCCCAGGACCATCTCCTTGGTAGCCTGCTGGAACTGATTGCCCTGGTCAAACTGGTTATTCAAACTTGGGCAATTTTGCTTCCAATGCCCCTCCTGCTTACAATATGCACATTGATTCAGGCTTAACCCCTGGGTAACTGGTCTCCTACCCCGACCATTCCTGTTACGCCCCCTGAAATTTGGGTTCCTTCTTCCCTGTATTACTGCCAAAAGATTCTGCTGCTGCCTTTTACTAGCTTCTTTTTCCCGATTGTTATATACCTTCCAGGCGACCTCGAGTAACTTATCCAAATTCCTTAATTCTTCCCCTTCTAATTTTTGCAATTTTCTACGAATGTCATCCTGTGATTGGCCCAAGAATATGAGAGCAAGCTGAACCTTTGCTTGCTCTGTATCCATTTGAAGGTCTGTATATTTCCTTGCTACCTCCTTAAGCCTCTCCAAAAACGCAGTGCGAGATTCCTTCTTTTCCTGTCGAACCTCATATAGTTTGGACCAATTTATAGTTTTGGGCACAGTGTTCTGAACTCCTATTTGGATCCACTCTTGGTATTTCCGTAATCTCCTCATATCGCACAATAAATTAGGGTCCCAATTTGGATCCTCAATTGGGAAATTCACATCTAAATTCCCTGTTACCAGCCCATTTCTAATATCTTCTCTTGCCCTCTCTTTGGCTGCCTTAAGTACCATTTCTTTTTCAGTAGAATCCATCAGAGTATCTAATATTACTTGTATGTCATCCCAGTCAGGATTTTGAGTTTTCATAACCATTTTACTACGCATGCCACTTTATCAGGATTTTCTCTATAAGTTCCAGCTGACTGTTTCCAAATAACTAAGTCTACCAGGGAAAAAGGCACTTTTACAAATACTGGCCCTTCCACTCTGGAAGGGTGCAATCACAGTCCGTTTCCTTATGCCATCTCTATGCACAACTGGAGCATGCTTTGCCCGACCCCAGGTTCTATGGGCTATTTGGGTCACTGATTCATTACCATTGCTATCTTTTTCACTCGCATACCTCTTTCCTCTTTCTATCACAGTTAGGTTTTGCTCATCTTCCGAGGAAGAGGGATCAGGTGATGATGGGAGAGGAGGATAAAGAGGGAAAGGTGTACTAGATGAGAAAGGTTCAGGGGTATGTGGGTGAGGAGCAGGTAGTGGGATAGGGACAGATGAAACAGGTGGGATAGGGTTAGGTTCTCTTGTTCCTATTGGAGCTACTTGTAAATCAATGTCTGTATAATTTTCCCTACTCAAGCTTTCTCTTAACGCCAAGTGTTCTAAACAACGTTCCTCACAAACCCCACACTTTGCAGATGTTTTAACCACTATTAATCCACATTGATCCTGCCATTCTGGCTTTCCCCGTAAGTAGAAAAACAGATCAACATATGGGACTTCATCCCATTTTCCTTCTTGTTTACAAAACGACATTAACTGTGAAATAGTGTTATATTGCAGAGTACCGTATTTTGGCCATTTTTCACCATTCTCCAAGGCATATTATGGCCATCATGAATTACAATAATCAATCAACTTAGTTTTACGTAATCCTTCCCCAAAGTTACCTTGTTTCCAATGTGCTAATAAGCACCCCAAAGGAGAATTTTGCAGGATAGGGGTGTTACTGCCCAAAATCCCTTTAAGTTTCTCCATTTCAAAAATACCACAAATGCCGAACCCGCAACGCTTTCGCGATTGTCTTACGGAACGGCGCCTAGGCTTACACCAACAGGAATTCCTTTAGCCCAACCAAGCGTAGCTTTCGCTGCGTCTTATTGGCAGGCATCCAAACCAAAGTAAAAAGCACCTTACCTTTCTCCCGGGGATGTTTGTGAGCAGCGGAAGCGGTCGCGGCCGATGGGCTCCCCGAGAATCCCTCGGTGCCGGCTGGAGCGTGATCGAGTCGCAAACTTGTTCAGCAGCACTCACAAGGGTCCCTTCTGGGTTCGCCAAAATGTTAGCGTTCAAAAACACATAATCACAGAGCGATTATATGCGGTGCTTTTTATTAAGAGCTCTGGGAATCAGGGTATATTCAACCCAAATCTGACTCTGACCATAGATCCGAAATGATCATGTTTTATACTCTATCGTTACATAACTTTCATGTTAATTATTAAACTTATATTGTTCTATTGTATACATAAATTTAGCCCCTCTCTGAATTTCCAACATAGTTTCTCACTATTCTTCTTATGGTTATATAATAATTACATTTAATTACTAAACAATCATCACATCTAACAATTATATAATTTATCATACTGCTTACGCAGGTGCAGTTGATCTGGGAAAGCACAAAGCCTAACATTTTAGTTTCTATCTTTAACTTTTTCCAGGGTTCCACTATCATCATGGCAAATCCAGGACAGAGGCCACCTATTGGTTATGTGAGTGTTCCCCTAAAGACCGGGGATGTCAGGGAGTTTAAGAAGGAGATGGGTACACTGATAGAGGACCCCGTCGGAGGCAGAAAAGTTAGATCAGTTTTTGGGACCAAACACATATACCTGGGTGCAGATGCAGTCTATGCTAGGAATTTTGTTTACAAGAGAAGAGAGAGAGATGATCAGACAGGCAGGAATGTGGATTTGGGACAGAGAACTGAGGGACAAGGGCGGAGTGATCAGAAATGCCCTATCCAGGATCCAAATTGGAATAATCAGAATGCAGAGCATAGGTAGAATATGAGTGATCTCCGGTGGATAATAGTTCAAGGAATTTGTGGGTCAGTGCCTAGGGGGCATAATATAGGAAAAGCTTTGAGTGAGCAGCAGAGAAAGAATGAGTCCCTGGCAGAATGGTTAGAGAGATTAAAGAAAGACTTGCAATTATATTCAGGCATAGATACTGATACTGCAGCGGGGCAGGTTCTTTAAAAACTCAGTTTGTAGCAAAATCCTGGGGAGACATCAGGAAGAAGCTGGAAAAATTAGAAGATTGGCAGGACAGGAGACTTCAGGAATTACTGAGAGAAGCACAAAAGGTGTATGTAAGGACAGATGAGGAAAAGCAGAAGGCAGATGCATGAATTTTGGTGGCGGCAGTTAAAGAAATGCAGGCAGCTTTGATTACAGAAAAACCTGCAGGAAAGAATAGAGCAGATGTCAGGATCTATTTTTAGGAACACAGGACCCATGTGTTTTTCTTGCCACAAGAAGGGGCATTTAAAAATTCTTGCCCTACCTTGAGGGGTGCAGGCCCCACCTGTTTTTACTGTCATAAAAAGGGGCACCTACAAAAAAGTTTTAGGAAGAAACAGCAAGAGGAGAAAAATTTTCAGGAGGATTAGGGAGGTCAGGGGCTCTATTTAATGAAGGGGACCAAAACACCACCAGAAGAGCCCTTGATAAAGTTCAAGATAGGTCCCCATAGTAAAGAAGTTGTATTTTTAGTGGATACTGGAGCTTCTCGGGCAACAGTTAGAAAATTACCCCAGGGATGTAAGATAAGTCATGAGCGAGTTCCAGTAATTGGAGTTAAGGGAGAGGCTTTTCCCGTTCCTGTAATTAAAGGGGTGCAAATTGAAACAGATGACAAATTTGGAGTAAATGATTTATTGTTGATACTGGAGGCCGAGAATAATTTATTAGGCAGAGATCGAATAATAGCCTTGGATTTACAGATAAAACCCTGTGAAGAAAAACTTAAAAGTTATTCTTTAACTGGAGAGGACAATCTGGAAATTAATGATACGGTTTGGCATTCGGGTGAAGGGGGGAACCTCAACATTCCGCCTATTAAAATTGAAATACAGAATCGAGAAGTACCAATCTGAGTGAAGCAATATTCAATATCACTAGAGGGGCGGAAGGGATTAAAACCAGTGATTGAAAATTTGATACAGCAAGGAATATTAGAACCTTGCACGTCACCCCCTAATACTCCCATCTTACCGGTAAAGAAACCTGACGGGAGTTACAGGCTGGTTCAAGATTGAAGGGCAATAAAACAAAGGACTATTATACATTTTCCAATAGTGGCTAACCCATATACTTTGTTGAGTCAATTGCCTCCTAATTACATGTGGTATAGTGTGGTGGATTTAAAAGATGCCTTTTGGCCTTGCCCTTTGGATGAGGGCAGTAGAGATTATTTTGCTTTTCAGTGGGAAGATTGGGAGACAGGTAGAAGAGAACAGCTCAGGTGGACGGTACTACTGCAGGGTTTCACCGAGTCACCTAATCTTTTTGGGAGAGCATTAGAAAATCTCTTAAAACTTTTGAGTTGCCTGAAGGAATCAAGTTGTTACAGTATGTGGATGATTTGTTATTAGCAGAGGAAAGGGAGGAGAAAACTAGGAGGAGCACTATTCATTTGCTGAATTTTTTTAGGTGAAAATGGTCTGAAAATATTCAGATCCAAATTACAGTTTGTGGAGTCAGAAGTCAGGTACTTAGGTCATTGGATCAGTAAGGGAAAGAAAAAGCTGGACCCTGAGAGAGTTTGAGAAATATGAAACATGGGACCCCTGAAATAAAAAATAAGACAGTTTTTAGGTCTTTTGGGTTATTGCAGACAGTGGATTGAAGGATTTAGTGGAAAAGTGAAATTTTTGTATGAAAAATTGCCTACAAACCATTTTAAGTGGACTACGGAGGATTAGAAAAAATTTGAAGAGGTTAAAGAAGTTTTGTTGCAGGCTCCTGTACTAAGTCTTCCTGATTTGGGAAAACCCTTTCAGTTATTTCTAAGTACAACTCATCAGACAGGGGTACTGACTCAAGACTGGGCAGGAAGCTTGAAACCAGTGGGCTATTGTTCAAAACTATTAGATCCAGTTAGTAAAGGCTGGCCAACATGTTTAAGGCTTTGGTAGCGCCTGCATTGCTAGTGGAAGAGGCCCAAAAAGTAACCTTTGGTGCACCTTTGGGAGTATACACCCCTCACAATATTAGGGGAATTTTAGCACAAAAAGTTGAAAAATGGTTAAGAGATAGACGAATACTGAAGTATGAGGCTGTCTTGATTACCTCCCCTGAATTAGACTTGAAGGTGACACAAGTACAGAGCCCTGCTCAATTTCTTTATGGGGATCCAGGGGAACAGCTGATACATGATTGCATAGAGGTTACAGAACTACAAACAAAAATACATCCAGATTTGGGAGACCAAGAATTACAAAGGGGAGAAAAGTTAGTTACAGATGGGTCATCTCGGGTAGTGAGTGGGAAAAGAAAATCAGGTTATGCTATAATCAGTGGGGGACAGCTTGAGGTAAAGGAGTCTGGTCCCCTTAGTCCATCCTGGTCAGCACAAGCTTGTGAACTTAATGCATTACTCCGTGCATCATTAATACTAGAAGGGCAAGAAGGGACTATTTATATGGACTCCAGATATGCTTTCACTGTAGTACATACTTTTGGAAAAATTTGGAAGGAAAGGAGACTTATAAGCACTCAAGGAAAAGGGTTAGTACACGAGAGATTGATAATTCAGATACTTGAAGCTTTAAAGGGCTCAAAGAGAATAGCAGTGGTTCATGTAAAGGGGCACCAGAGAGGGAGGGATATTAGAGACAGAGGAAATAATCTGGCCAATGAAGAAGCAAGAAGAGCAGCCTTAAGGAAAAGAGATACTGAAATCATGACCTTAAAAGAAACAGTCATTCAGCAGGAGACACTTTCCCTTTCTCTAGCAGAACTGGCAGCTATAAGGAAATTAGGAGCAACATTTAAGGAGGGAAAGTGGGTTCTTCCTGATGGCAGGATTATGATGCCAAAGCCAGTGGCACGTCAGATCTTAGATAACTTGCATAGACAGACACACTGGGGAACAAGAGCCCTTTGTGATCACTTTTTAAAATTTTATGGGTGTATAGAGATATTTGAAAGTGGAAAACAAATTACCCAGGGGTGTCTAAGAACATATTTTGGAGCCCTCTCTCTGGAGAACACAAAACAGCCTACAGGCCATTTGAAAAGATCCAGGCTGACTTCACAGAATTGTCTAAAGTGGGTCAGTGGAAGTATTTGTTAGTTATAATAGATCCATTAACTCTGTGGGAGAAGCATTTCCAGCAGCTTGGGCTACAGCTCAAACGGTGGCTAAAATATTGTTAGAACATGTAATTCCAAGATTTGGATTAGTGAGGGTCATTGATTCAGACCAGGGTACACATTTCACTGCAATTTTAGAAACTGAGATTGATAACACCTGTTGTTAAAAGACCTCAGAGACAAGTAAAACGTTGGGAGTGCGGTGAACATGGTTTAAAGTGTCATCTCTGGATGTGTATTGTTTGCACACTTTGCTTTAGCTTATGGTTGAGAGTAACTAAGAGGGAAGAGAAGGAGAGACAATCGATTTGTTGGTTTTGCTATGGTTATGTATTTAGCTGGCTAACTATAGAACGCATTGCTAGTGATTTTTTGAGATACCTTTGAGACTGGGAGACGGGACCCTTCCAGCAACAATTGGATTAACAGAGAACTTAGATCAATTGGTTCTTGCTATATTGGCTGTAGCACAAATAAGAGAACGAGCAATTAATGGCCTTATAGACCAGTGTCTTATAATCAATAGTTGTTGTGGAGAAGAAGTCTATATACCACATCATAGGCACATTCCAGGGGCATATTGGTGCTGCGAGTTTGCCTATTGGAGGCGGCGACTTAATGAACTCCCCGCCCTTGAAGCAGAAAATAATTGGTAAAATCCTATTGTGGTTGGCACATCCCAGAGATTTTGGAAAATACAGGTTTATGGTGTTTCAGCCTAACCTTTTCCCTGCTCTTTTAATTTTAATTATCTTTTCTTAACCAGCCTGAACTGGGAAATGGCATTTAAAAGGGGAAAAGCAAGCTCTGTGGGGCTATGGGTACCAAGGAAACTAAAACCACCAGTGACTAGATCCCGGGATATTACCTTTGCTACTGAGAAGACTGGCATCTCGGCCCTTGGTTGCAACCCAAGGGGCCTTGAGAATGGTAGAAAGGTAGATTTCCTGAGGATTATTTTCACTGTGTTTATTATGGTACCCTGGACAGTTGGCCAAAGCCAGAAAGCCACACTGGACAGAGTTCAAGAAATGAAAGGATCGGCAATGAAAAAGCAAACAGAGAAAAACCAAGTCCCAGCAATTTCAACATTTGTGACTATTGCAATCACCCTGTTTGGATTAGGGACAAAATAGAATCTGTGTTAGTTCTGCCTGCTACAATTGCAGCAGCTTTATAGATGTTTGTGTTAAAAAGGGAAAGATGTATTGGGTAAGGAAAAATATGGAATACCATGAACGAGCTCCTTATCCCCATGGCGATCAGATTTGCCCTCAATACGAAAGATTCTTTTGTTTTGAAAGCGATGATAATGGAGATGATCCAAGTATAGGCATAGGAGGCCAGGAAATAAGAGAAAAATTAAAAGAGAACAGGAAAGAAGAAAAGGAACCAAAGGGGAATAGAGGAAAGAACAGGAGAAAAAAGAGTCAAAAGAACTGGCCGAATTGTATAAACAACTAAAACATCACTACAAAGATTGAGATCTACCAGCCTCAAAAAGAATCCGTTTGTGGGATTGATGCAAGAGATTGCCGCAGAATTGGGATTATCCAAATGTTGGATTTATGGGGGTCTAAAAATGGCTGAAACATGGTTGTGGAAAGGTGAGAGCTTAGCTCCAGAGCAATTTTTAAAATGGAACCACACCCAAATTTCTGGAACATTGAAGAGACCTGAAAGATAGATTTTAAGCCATCAAGTAATTGGAACCACTTGTATAACCTGAGAAGGAAAGAAATGTAATAAAATAGTGCAGCATACTCCTGTTAAGTCCACATTAGTAGTCAATACAGATAATGGTTCAAAAGTTTGGTGACCTGAAATTCCTGATGGGTATGGGGGACCAATAAAAGAAATAAACTGTGAGTGGGATGATCAAATTGATTTATGCTGGTACAGAAGTCCTGGAGCTAACCCCTACCAATCCATCAGCAGCCTGAGGTCTTATTGGGAACAGCCAGAGAAAACTGATAAGAAATGGAAAGCCCCATAGGGGATATATCAGATTTGTGGGCAACGAGCATACAGTGAGTTACCTCAAAAATGGGGAGGAACCTCTACCTTAGGAGTAATACAACCCTCCTTCTTTGTTCTACTGAGGTCTAGGAACAATACGTTAGGAACTCCATTGTATGAAACCATGCAGCAGAATAAAAGAGATTTGAATTTCAATTTTCCAACAGCAGGAGGGAACCAAAAATGGGGAGAGGACAAATGGCCTGCAGAAAGAATTATAGCATATTATGACCCAGCAACATGGGCTCAGGACGGGCCATGGGGATATAGGACCCCAATTTACCTGTTGAACTGATTGATAAGGCTCCAAGCAGTAGTGGAAGTGGTGTCAAATAACACCTCCGGTGCCCTAAAATTGCTGGCCAGGCAATATTCACAAATGTGGGCGTTTGTGTACCAAAACAGGATTGCCCTAGACTATCTGTTAGCAGAAGAAGGAGGAGTTTCTGGGAGATTTAATGAATCTGAGTGCTGCATAGAAATTGATGATTATAGAGAAGCTATCACCGAACATGCGGAGGAAATTAAAAGGGTGGCTCATGTGCCAGTACAAATGTAGAATTCAATCTTGAAAGCAGATTGGTGAGATAACCTCTTTGGAGGTGTTTGGTGGAAAAAGTTAGGATTCACGTTGTTACGTTCAGCTTTGGGACTTTTGTTTCTGCCTTGTATGATTCCGTGTTTTAGTAGGCTAATTCACTTGTGATTCAAGGGATGCAGATTACAACAATGCCTCTAGATCCAGAATCAGCAGTGAAAGGAAAACCAAGATCTATAATGGTAGTAAGAGCTAAATCGATCAGTGTTAAAGAACAAGGAACCAATTAACTGTGGGCAGGACCTGGAGAGATTGAAACAGAGGAAATGCTAACCAAATTTGAAAAAGAGTGTGAAAAACTAAAGGCAGCGAGAGAAATGCTAGAAAAGTTTGAAGTTGAAATGAGACAACAAGAAAATCCAAATCCTGAAGAATATAAAGGATATCAGGGCACAGTTTTTTGATAAAGCACAAATCAATGATGAAGAAGAGAAATGGGGGATTTGTGGTAAATAAGTATGATTCGTGCTGACAAAATTAAAACAGTAATCAATATTCATACAGTAATTAATATTTGGAAATAATAACACAATTAAAACGTGTCATGCCAAGAAAGAAAGGGAGAGGAGGGGTTCGACCCCCCTCTTTCCTGCAGATGTTCAAAGCAGGAAAAAGCAAGAGATACCAGGTACTAAAAATTAAGAGAAAGAAAGGAAAATCTGGTTGGGTCCCAGGAAAATGCCAGCTATAAGAGATTTATTGCTTTGAAGCTTAAATATAATATTATGTTCGTTTTGGCTTGCATTATGCTAGCTTAGTGCACATGCGTAACCCAAAAGTGAATCAAAAGACATCAAAGAAGAGGACAGCCTTCATCCAAAGATGATCCCCAAAAAGGGGTGCGACCACCAAAAGAATGGTGGAGCATGCGTGGTAAAGGTGGTGATGAGGGCGAAGGTAGAAGTGTGATGAATCGAAAATGGGAGGAGATGCCATTGGCATATGGCATAGAAGAGGAGAATCTTCACTCGGCAAGCTTGTTCGTGAGGTGGAAAGGGTCCAAGAACCTTGCAACCCGTACCCCACGGTTATCTTTTGCTTATGCACTATTATTGGAATCAAATGATCCCTTATTTTTAATCAAATTATACAGTCAATATTTCAAGTGTATCCAATTTTATATATTTTCTAAACTATTCAATTAGATTTGCTAATACCTCTAATATTGTTGGGTTTTTCTGATGATGGGGTAATTGGGCAAACATAACAATGAGCACAAAGCCTTTATTTCTGCAAGCTCAGGGATGCTGGGGGGATCTTTGCACCATCAGGCCGAGGTACAAGGCTTGGGATCCTCCAAAGGAACAGAGCCAGCCCCCTTGAGTGGGAGAAGGTGCGGCCTCAGTTGCAGCCCCGGGTGCCTCCTGTGGGCCAGGGCACGGCCCTGGCTGTAAATGTGTTGGGCTGCAGCACAGGGCCAGGGCGAAGCTCAGCAGCCTCATCAGAGCCCAGGGCCACGGCCCTTCCCTGCCGGGCCCCGAGCCTGGCCCGGCCCAGCCCGGCCTGAGCAGCCCGGCCTGCGTCAGGAGATGGGCTCCGCCTGTCCACTGTGCCCGCAGGCCTGGCCCAAGGCTTTGCAAGAGGCTTTCTCACAGCATTGCAAAACCTCGGCCAAGTGACCCTTTGCTGCGCTGAGAAGAGTAAAAAACCCCCTCAAATGTAACTTCGCTGCACACCTCATGAGGGATCCCTGCACACCTTAGGAGTGGCCATCAATACTCCTTTGTGATTCATGAGGGATCCCTGCACCCCTCAGTAGGGACCCGTATCACTGTGTGTCTCATGAGGGATCCCTTCACCCCTCAGAAGGGACCCCACAATATCACTGTGTGCCTCATGAGGGACCCCTTCACCTCTGAGCACAGACCCCAAAATATCACATTGTGTCTCATGAGGTTCAGGCCCAGATCATCCCCCAGAAGACAATGTGCCCTCAGCCCAGGAACGCTCAGCATGGGCTCCCCCAGCCCTCAGGGCCCCACCGCTGGTCACAGCAGCCCCTGCCTGGCTCCTGCCTGACCCCACCGTGGGCATCCGCGGCTGCTCCTGGCCATGGAGCTCAGCCTGTGCTTCCGCTGGGTGGGCTTTGCACATGCTACCACCTGGACAGAGCTGTGACAACTCCATTTCTTTATTAAAACATCAAATGTGGGCCAAGTCCTGCCCTGGCAGACAGGGGCTGGCCAACTTCAGTGCTGGCCAGGGAACAGGACCATGGGGCTCAGGGGAAGAGGGTCTCGTTTGGGAGGGGTGGGTTTTGGGAAGGGTTCATGACGGTGCTGCAGCCACGGAAGAGGGGGCAGATGTGGAGAATTGGGATAAGAGGTCGGAAGAACTTTACCTGAGTTGTTAGGCTCCTCTTCTGACAATGAACAGGAGCACCTGTGGAGAGAGGAGGCGGCTGAGGCCCCAAGTGCCAGGGGCACACAGGGAGCCTCCTGCACAGCAGGGCCCAGAGCTGGCAAGGCTCCCCAGCACGGCTGGAGCTGCTGGCACAGCTTGGCCCAGCTGCACAGCTGCCCCTCAAGGCCCTGGCGAGCAGGGCACGGCTCTGGGCAGGCTCCCTGGCCAGGAGCGGGCCCCAGAGCACCTCTGCCTTTCAAGGGCAATCTCGTCCCTGCTCTTTCTCCTCCCCCCCTTGCTTTGCCTCTGCCCTGTGCCCCTGGGGCTGCTCTTGGCCAGGCAGCCTCAGTGGGAGCCAGCACTGGCTGCAGCCCCAGAGGGCCCCCCAGGACAAGGCCCAGCAATTAAGAGGCCAATGAAAGCTCTGGGCAGCAGCAGAACCCTCAGCAGAGTTCTTTGGACAACCATGGACTGGCCACAGCTCCACTGCAGCCTCACTGGGAATGTTCCCTGACTATGAGCAGTCTTTAAAGGAAGCTCTTTGAGGTAGAGAATCACAAAACACTCACGATTTTCTCTTCCAGCAATACCAGATTGCTGCACAGCAAATCAACAGGCAAAGTGCTGCACCAGACACAATGGCCATCAACTTCACCAAACAAGGTTTTTCCCAGCAGAAAACTCTTCTCCAGATGTTGTCAGCACATGTTGAGTTGCCGGCTACATCTGTGGGAGCAATGGGGAGTGTGAGCCAGTGCTGTGCTGCACTGCTGAGCTGGCAGCACAGTGGATACAGCTAGGACGTTCTCACTCCCTCTTTCCCCCTGAGCTGGGGCCTGCAGGCACCTTGCTGCCCCTTGGCACACGACTGCTCAGTACCTGAACCCCTGAGCCTGCATGCCATAATTCCTCTGTGCTGTGCCCTTCTGCCCCAGGTAATACTTGTCAAAGGCATGGAAAAAGACAAGAAAAATGCCCAGGGTTTTAGAGCTGCACCAGGGCCCTCCCTCCTGCAAACAGCTGCCTCTCTGCATCTACCCAGAGACAGGGAAATCGCAGGGGATCTCAGGCCTGTGGTGCAGTTTGGGCTGCCTGTCAGCAGATGCCAAATGCCTTCCTGCAGAGGCTGGGGAGAAGCTGCAGCCAGGCCAGGCTGGCAAACAGCCCTGCAGGACGTGGAAGCAGCAGCGGGGCAGCGAGGCTGCCATGGATCCCTTGTGCCAGGCACGGCGTGTCCAGATGTGCAGCCAAAGCCCCCGGCTGCTGAGCCCCAGGACAAGGCTGAGAGAAATGCACCCACCATGCTGGCTGTCCACATCACTCCGTTTTTTTTCTGGATGTTGGGATTCCTTCAGGGACTCACTCACTCCTCCAGGTTTGCTCTTCCTTCTCAGGGGACCTTAAGAGAAATATTTCCATTTCCCATGAATGGATCCCACAAAAGCAGGGCTCAGCCCATGGCATCAGCAGGGACACCTGTTTCTGTCCTGTCACCTGCAGTGATGCCTGCTGGCCGAGCTTTGGGCTCTGAGCTGGCAGCTCTCCCAAGGGAAAGGCCTTGACCTACCCTCGCCATCTCTCTGTGGCCCAGTAATGGGTATGGGCTGGGAATCCAGATCAACGTCATCAACAGGATCATCGTTATCATCAGGATCATCTTCGTCATCAGGTTCATCTGCAAAGAAAGGCAGGACAGAACAGCTCCTGTGACACTGCTGAAGATTCTCCTTCAGGCCCAAGTGGCAGTGAGGGCACCTGGGTGATTGGTGCCCTCCAAGGCACTCCCTCAGCTCTGCCTTCCACTCAGGAACAGGGCCAGGGGGACCTCGTGCCTGCAGTGGCCCCACACTGGGATGGAAGGAGCCCCTCGCGGGGCAGTCGGGGCAGAAAGGACTCCCTGGAGCTGCCAGCAGCTCCAAATCCAGCCCCAGGCAGGGCCAGGGCTTGGGAGTGGCAGCAGGAGCAGCTCAGGCTCCCTGGGGCTGGCAAAGGAGCTGAGAAAGGCTCAGCCCTGGGGCACAGCCCTGGGTCTGGCCCCTTCCCTCTCTGCCCTTTTCTGTAGCTGCACAGATCACACAGAAGGACACACTGGCATTGCACACTAGAGGAGGATGGAGAGATAAATACTCCTTCCTCCCACTGACAGCGATACAGTGGGACCAGTGTTGGGCACAAGAGGTGAAATTTGGAGGCCAGGATTTCCAGAATCCATCAAACTTCAGAGGAGAGGATCTTTAGGGAAATGATACTCTAACATTACTTGGACAATGATTACTCTGTTAGGAAAGGATTGCTGATAGCCTACCTTCACCAAGCTCCAACATCCCTATGCCATGCTTTGCCACCATTCCCAAATGATGCAAGTCAGGATCCCAGTCTAGAAAGGAGCACAGATGGGAACCGTTCCATGCTGTGATGGGATCCCCTTCTATAGGGAACCCAGCACTGGAAGGGAGTCAGGTAATGCTCTGTGCCAGGAGTGCCAAGCAGCAGAGAGGGCAGCTCAAGCCTCAGCAGGGCTCAGGCCCAAAGACACAGCAATTACCTCCTGTGGCTGTTCCTGGCATCTCCTCCCTTCCTGCAGCAGAGGCTGGCAATGAGCCCCTGCTTCCTCCAGGAAACTGAGCCTTCGGCAAATCCTCTTCTTCCATCTCTGCAGAAAGGCAAAGGGACAGCTGGATCAGGTGGGGCTGTTCCCCAATGGGAAGGTGGCATCTGCAGGAAGCAATGCGTGCCCAAGTAATGGATAAGATGCAGAAGAAAGATCAGGTTACTGGGGCGTTGCAGCTGGTGTTCTCTGTCAGCAGATGCCCAATGCCTTCCTGCAGAGGCTGGGGAGAAGCTGCAGCCAGGCCAGGCTGGCAAACAGCCCTGCAGGGCGTGGAAGCAGCAGCGGGGCAGCGAGGCTGCCATGGATCCCTTCCTGCTGTGCCGGGCACAGCGTGTCCAGAGCCCCAGGACAAGGCTGAGGGAATGCACCCACCATGGCGTCTTTCCAGGTCACTCAGGAAGCTGGCCATGGGTCTGGACACCTCTAGAGACTTTCTGTCTCCTCCAGGCTTGTTCCTCCTTCTCAGAGGACCTTAAGAGAAGTGTTTGCATGTCAGAAGAGTGGACCCCACAGAAGCAGGGCTCAGCCCGTGGGGTCAGCAGGGACACACTACTCACCCCTGTGATGGGAGCTGGGCTTGTGAGCAGCAACCCAGAAAGGAGCCTGAAAAGTCCTCCCTGCAGACACACCTGTAACTCAACAGCCACAGAAGCTTCTGTCACCTGGTTCCAGCCAGGTTGTCAAGGATTATCCTCTGAGGGGAACATTGACAACATACCTGCAGGAGGCTTATGAGGTTGGAAATCCTCATGGAGCCAAGCTGCTGGAGAAACCTTCCTAGCAAGCTCATCTAGAGAGAAGCAATAACCCAAACCCATTTCCATGGTGTCCTGGGATCCCCCCTCTGCTTTTGGGACCTGGGCACTGCAAGGTGGTAGGGTAAGGCTGTGGGAGCCAGATATGAATGGACAATCCAGAGCTGAATAGGGGCCTGGGGAGCTCTGGGCTGGCTCCTGGTCACTCTGCACCCTCTTTGCAGGCCTGGGACACATCCCTGGAGAGGAAACAGGGCCAGCCCAGGGCCTGTGGGGGCTGTCTCCCTCCCCCAGAGGAAACCCTCCCTAAAGACCTGGGGAAAACCATCCCCAGCGCTTCCTGGGGAGCAGGGAGCGCTGTCCCGGGAAAGGGGAGCCAGGCTGCCGGCTCACCTGCTCGCCGCGCTTGCAGCGGAGCAGCCTGGGCAGCCCTGGCAGGCAGGGCCACGGCCAGGAGGAGCAGGAGGAAGGGGCGCAGAGCAAGGGCCATGCTGCCTTGCCCTCTGCCAGTCCCGCAGCTCTTGCTGCCGCGGCTGTCCTGACACCGCTGTCCCAATGTCAGCACCACTGCTGCCACCGCCGCTGCTGCTGCCGCAACAGTTGTGCTCAAGCACTGACTGCTCGCTCCTTGTGCTGCTGTGCAACCACGGGGCTCTGGCACCTCTGTGATCTCAGAGCCAACTGTGACCTCATGGCTGGGGCAGGATTGCATTGCAATGGATCTCAAGAGGTACCCTTCCAGCGAGGAGAGCCTGTCCCGCCTTGTGTCTATTTGCAATCTAGATTTTCTTTAAAAGAAGTGAGATACATGATATTGGAAAAGTGGAACATTTCCTGGCTCTACATACAACAGCAATGCCAAATCCAAAATTCCACTCATGTTGGCGATTCCAGCTATTGCAGGCAGCAGCAGCCCTGCCATGCTAACACCGAGTCCCTGCTCTGCGCTGTGCAGCCCTTTGTCCCATATTTTAAAAGTGAAGAACTTGATGTGAAAGCTTACAAAAATAATGTAACACAGGACATCATGGTAGTTGCACACTTCAGGGGACACCCAAACCCACAGCACAACTTATAGGTGTCCTCAGCCACCCTAAACTCCCCCTGTGTGCCTCACAGGAGACCCCCAAGTCCTGCTCAATTTACAGATGCCTCTGCACAATTTGGGACATTCATTAAATTCCATGCACAACTTCTTGGTATCCCCAGTCCCCTGCACAGCACAGAGGTGACCCAAAGCCCCTGCATATCTTTAGAGGGACCCAAACATAACACTCAGGGAGCAGCACCAGTGCTGAGCCATCTTCTGTGTGTGTGTGTTCACCATGTGTCCCTGGGTGAACAGATGAGGCCTGGGGGGCAAATCCCCACTCTGCTCATAAGAGATCCGGGGCTGCCACAGGCCCAGTGTCTGTCGGGCTCTGAGCTCATCCCTCAGGCTATGAAGGACTTCCTTCAGAGTCCAGCCTCTTTCCATTATTCTCAAGGCAAGCACATCCCGATGGCTTCCCTCTTTTCCTGGGCTTGCCACTGGAGGAGGCCCAGGCCCAGATGATGCCAGGGAAGGAAATGTGCCCTCAGCCCAGGGACGCTCAGCATGGGCTCCCCCCAGCCCTGGGGACCCCGCCGCTGGTCACAGCAGCCCCTGCCTGGCTCCTGCCTGCCCACACCGTGGGCATCCACGGCTGCTCCTGGGCATGGAGCTGAGCCAGTGCTGCTGCCGGCTGGGCTTTGCTGCTGCTGCTGCCACCCGGACACTGGGCTGGCAGCTCCATCTCTTTATTGCAAGAGAAGAGCTCATTTGGGAAGTGCTGCAGTGCCCGATTTCTTCAGCCTGACTAGCTGCCAATTCCAACACCCAGAGTGGGCCGCCCCCAGAAAACTGTCAGCTCTGGGGTTTGGCTGTAGGGCACAGCTGCTTTACAGCACAGGTGGACTGCGCTGGGGTAGAGACAAGGAACAGGGAGAGCTCTTCTGGATGTTTGTTCCCCGCAGAGTCAGCGACAGAAAGACACTGAATTAAAGCCGTACACCAATTTCCAAACTGGGGAGGTCCCTGGGCTGGATACAGTCCAGTTGGGAGAAACTGAGGGTGGAACACAAGGCGGGGAATACATTGTTTAAACCAATAGGGGATTACAGGGGAGGAGGACAACTTAAAAAAACCAATAGGGTTTCAAAGGATACCAAATTGATAGGGAAGTTTCTAGAGAAAGGGGTAGGCTTGGGGAGGGATTGACATTGAATGGGAGGAGGAACAGGGAAAAAAAGTGCAGGTCTTTGGGGAAATGGACAACTAGGGAAAAAACCAGCAATATACAGGGGGGAATTGAGCAACCCATTGGCAATAAAATATGGTATAACAATACCAAAAAAGGGGGTGTTATAAAACTGACTACTAGGACTGAATTACAATCAAAAACATGCACCGCAACAGGGAAGCTCTCAATCAGGGCTTTGTTGAGCACTTCCAAATCTTTTCCTGGCATCAACAGAAGGTCAAACTTGCCCTTATCCCAAGCAAACAGAGTGTTCCCCAACAGCACCCCATTCTGAGGTCCTCTGAGAAATGTGTATTTTATGATTGGCTTTTTGCAAATATAGCAGCCACAGGACGGCTGAGAAAGAATTTATTGCTCTCCTATCAGAATTAACTAATTTCTTCCTGCCTCGCTAAGCTCTCAAGAAGCTGGTTAGGACTAAGAGGGAGAAGTTGAGGATGACCAGACAGAATCCTGTGTTTGAATGGAATTTATGCATCATGTATGAGATGCATTAATATGCAACAGGTTATTGTTTCCAAGGGTTAATCCTCTGTTCAAGTGTGTCCTTTTTCGGGCTTATGCTTCCCAGAAAATAGGTACCCAGATGTCCGTAACTCTATCTTTCTATTGTCTCCTAATCCAGATTTTCCAAAATTTTTATCACTCTAATGATATTGTAATTTTTATAAATATTTTATTATTAATAAAATTTTAACATTTTAAAATCAAGTGATTGACATTTTTCACACCTCTTCTGGGAATCAGGAACACGTGTGGTGGGGCCGGCTGCACCTGTGGGAGCAATGGGGAGCGTCAGCCCGTGCTGTGCTGCACTGCTGAGCTGGCAGCATGGTGGATGCGGGCAGGACGTTCTGCGTTTCCCCCAGAGCTGGGGCCTGCAGGCACCTTGCCGCCCCTTGGCACAGGCTGTGCCACCCAACAAAGCCCAGCAGGCCGGGAGGAGAGCCCGGGGGCAGCGCAGCTGCTTGGGCAGTGGCTGCTTGGAGGGACAGGGGCCAAAGCCATCCCTGAGCAGCCACTGCCAGCCCTGGCCCTCCCTGCCCCGTGACAGCTCCCCCAGCCCCAGGGCACAGAGTCAGGCCCTGTCAGGACCCAGTGCAGCCCCTGCCCAGTTGGGTGCCAAGGCTGGCTCTGGCCCTGGGCTCGCGGCAGGGCTCCTGCTCGGGGCTGCTCCTGTGCCTTGGGCCTCGGGGCACTCAGGGCCAGCTCCAGAGCAGCTGCAGCGGGAGGGACGTTGCTGCACGAGTCTCCTTTCCCCGGGGCTGTGAACGAGCTCCAGAGGCCTCCAAGCCTCCAGAGGTGCCTCCAGCTTTGGCTGGTGCTGGGCCATGCAAGGGCAGGACCTGGTGGAA
Organism: Melospiza melodia melodia; assembly: GCF_035770615.1. Lineage (NCBI taxonomy): Eukaryota > Metazoa > Chordata > Aves > Passeriformes > Passerellidae > Melospiza > Melospiza melodia. The sequence continues at coordinate 5,935,241 of NC_086203.1, read as the reverse complement.
AGAGGTGCCGCCACACAGCCCTGCTAAATGGCTGACAGTGGCAGAGCAATTACCTCCTGTGCCTGTGCCCATGTCTGGAATCTCCTCCTTTCCTTCAGCAGGGGCTGCCAGTTGGCCTCTGCTTGCTTGGGGAAACACTGCCTTCTGTCCTGCCTTTTGCTCCATCACTTGAAAAAGAAAAAGTTCAGCTGGATCAGATGGAACAATTTCTGATTTCTTTTGGTGGCATCTTTAGGACATCATGCTTATCAAAAATAGGGATAAGATTCAAAATCCATCTGGCCTTTTGGGGCTAGGCCACGGCCCACCTTCCTCCAAATAGCTGCCAGGCCTGAGCAGAAGGTGTGAGGGGATCAGGCCGGGCGAGGGCACACATGTGCATGGCTCTGTCCTGGCACCTGCAGCGATGCCCCCCTGGCTGAGCTTTGGGCTCTGAGCTGGCAGCTCTCCCAGGGGAAAGGCCTTGACCTACCCTCACCATGTCCCAGAGGCTCAATCCTGAACGTGGGTTGGGAAGCCAGATCACCTTCACCAACAGGTTCAGCTGCAAAGGAAGGCAGGACAGAACAGCTCCCGTGACATTGCAGGAGATCCTCAGGCGGCAGGCAAGGCTCAGCCCCGGGGCACAGCCCTGGGCCCAGCCCCTTCCCTCTCTGCTCTTCTCTGTGACTGCACAGAGCACACAGAAGAACACACTGACATTGCACACAGAAGAAGGATGGACAGCTAAATGCTCCTTCCTCCCACTGACAGTCATCCTGTGGGATCCCTCAGGGCTCCAGAAGGGAGCAGGGCAAAGTTTCCCAAACTGAACAACCTTTAGAGGAACTTAAATGAAATGCCATATGAGTGAGCTGTTGCCACATAGACATTGATTATTCTGTCAGGAAAGGTACGTTGAGAACTTGTCCCCAGCATCTGACAACATCTTCAAACCACCATTTACCAGCATTTCCAAATAACCCAAGTCATGATCCCAATCTAGAAGGGAGCAGAGATGCTTCAGAACCATTTCCATGATGTGCTGGGATCCCTTTCTGACTTGGGGAATTGGGCAATGCAAGGGGGTGGGGTAAGGCTGTGGGAGCCTGTGGTTCCTGATCACTCTCCAGACACTTTGCAGTCCCTGTGCAACATCCCTGGAGGGGCAGCTGGAGCAGCCCAGGGCCCTGGGGCTCTCTCACTGCCACACAGGAAACCCTCACTAAATGCTCGGGGAAATCTGCAGTGCCACAGCTATTGCTCCCAACCTCCGTCCCGCCCTCCTGTTTGCCAACCTGCACAAGGAACAGCTTCCCCAGCCCAAGGGCACATAGCCAGGCTCTGTCAGGACCCAGTGGAGCCTTGCTCTCCCTCTCTGCCCTTTCCCCACCATGGGCACCCCGTGCAGCCGCTCCCAGGTTTGGGGACGTGTCTCCCACGGAGGGAGCCCAGCAGGACAGCTCAGTACCCGAGTGCCCTGAGCCTGCTCTGGACAATTCCTCTGGCTGTGCCCGTCTTGTCCGGGCTGTACCCACAGTGCCAAGCAGCAGAGAGGGCAGCTCAAGCCTCAGCAGGGCTCAGGCCCAGAGGCACAGCAATTACCTCCTGTGGCTGTGCCTGGCATTGTCTCCCTTCCTGCAGGAAATGCCGCCTTCCACAGAGCCTCTCTGTCCATCCCTTGAGAAAGGAAAAGGCTTGGTGGGATCAGATGCAAACATTGCACATCCAGGCGGTGGCCTCTTCAGGAGGCAATACTTGTCCACAACATGGATAAGAATCAGGAAAATCCTGATCCCCACAGGCTGTTGGGGCTTCCTACGGCCCTCCCTCTGCAAAGCAGCCACACCTCAGGATGTGCTCAGACACTGGGAAAGTGCAGGGGATCCATGGTGCAGTTTGGGCTCTCTGTCAGCTGATGCCCAATGCCTTCCTGCAGAGGCTGGGGAGAAGCTGCAGCCAGGCCAGGCTGGCAAACAGCCCTGCAGGGCATGGAAGCAGCAGCGGGGCAGCGAGGCTGCCATGGATCCCTTCTCGCTGTACCGGGCACGGCGTGTCCAGATGTGCAGCCAAAGCCCCCGGCTGCTGAGCCCCTGGACAAGGCTGAGGGAAATACTCTCATCATTCCCTTTGTGCAGTTCTGTCACGATTTGATTAAGGATGGTATTTGGCTCATCATTTGGCCCTGTGGCTTTCTTCTTCCCTCTCAGAGGACCTTAAGAGAAAGTGGTTCCATTTCCTATGAATGGATCCCACAGAAGAAGGGCTCAACCTGTGGGGTCAGCAGGGACACAGTACTCACCCCAGTGATGAGAGCCTGGCTTCGGTGAAGGAACCAGCAAAGGAACAGGAAAAGTCCTCCCTGCAGACGCATCTGTAACACAACAGCCACAGAAGCTTCTGTAACCAGGTTCCTGCCAGGTTGTCAACAATTATTCCGTGGTGGGACAATGAGAACAAACCTGCACGAGGCTCCAAAGGCTTCAAAACTTTCTTCAGCCAATCTAATGGAGAAATCTTCCTAGCAAGCTCATCTAGAACAGAGCAGAGATGAGAACATTTTTCATGGCATGCTGGGATCCCCGTCTGCCTCTGGGAAATGGGCACTGCAAGGGGGTCGGGTAAGGTTGTGGGAGCCAGATGTCAATGGACAAGGCCAAAGCTGCACAGGGGCCTGGGGAGCTCTGGGCAGGCTCCTGGTCACTCTGCACCATCTTTCCATGCCCTGTGCAACATCCCTGGTGGGGCGGCTGAAGCAGCCCAAGGCCCTGTGGGCTCTCACTCCCACAGCTGCAACTCTTGCTAAAGCCCTGGGGAAAGCTGCAGCAGGCAGTCCCTCAGCTGTCCCCCTGTCCCTCTGACTCTCCTGCCCTTTCTCTTGCCTTTCCCACCTTCTTCTATCTCTCCATCTCTCTTTGCCTTGGGACCCCTTCCCCATCCCAAGGGCACATGGCCAAGCCCTTTCAAGACCCAGTGGAGCCTTGCTCTCCCCCTCTGCCCTTTCCCCACCATGGGCACCCCGTGCAGCCGCTCCCAGGTTTCGGGACGTGTCTCCCACAGAGGGAGCCCAGCAGGACAGCTCAGTACCCGAGTGCCCTGAGCCTGCTCGGGACAATTCCTCTGGGCTGTGCCCGTCTTGTCTGGGCTGTGCCCGCAGTGCCAAGCAGCAGAGAGGGCAGCTCAAGCCTCAGCAGGGCTCAGGCCCAGAGGCACAGCAATTACCTCCTGTGGCTGTGCCTGGCATCGCCTCCCTTCCTGCAGCAGAGGCTGTCAGTGAGCCACTGCTTCCTCCAGGAAACTGAGCCTTCATCACAGCCTCTCCATCTGCTTCTGGAGAAAGGATGAGGTACAGCTGGGTCAGGTGGGGCTGTTCCCCTTTGAGGATGGGGAACCTTCAGGAGGCAATGCTTGTCACAGACATGGTTAAGAAGCAAGAAATCCCTATAAAATTTTTAGTGAGGCCAAGGCCCTCTGTACTCCAAACAGCTGCCCCTTCTGATTTGACTGGCGACAGGGAAATCGCAGGTGGTCTGAGGTCCGTGCTGCTGTTTGGTCGGCCTGTGAGCTTATGCCAAATGCCTTCCTGCAGAGGCTGGGGAGAAGCTGCAGCCAGGCCAGGCTGGCAAACAGCCCTGCAGGGCGTGGAAGCAGCAGCGGGGCAGCGAGGCTGCCATGGATCCCTTCCCACTGTGCCGGGCACGGCGTGTCCAGATGTGCAGCCAAAGCCCCCGGCTGCTGAGCTCCAGGACAAGGCTGAGGGAAATGCGCCCACCAAGCTGTCTCTCCAGGTCACTCAGCATCTGGTCCAGAAGTTCAGGAGGCTTCAAGGATTTATTTTCTCCTTTAGCTTGGGTCTTTCTTTTTGGAAGACCTTAACAGAAAGTAGTTCCATTTCCCAGGAATGGATGCCACAAAAGCAGGGGTCAGCCTGTGGTGGGGTCAGGAGGGACACACTACTCACCCCTGTGATGGGAGCTGGGCTTGTGTGCAGTATCCAGCCCAGGAGTTGGAAAATTCTGCTCTGCAGACACACCTGTAACTCAACAGCCACAGAAGCTTCGGTCCCCTGGTTCTTGCCAGGTTGTCAGTCATTGTTCTATGGAAAAACATAGATATCTTACCTGTGGGAGGTTCCACTGGATCCAAACTATCTTCCAGCCAAGGTTCCAGAAAAACATTTCCAGCATCCCGATCTAGAAGGGAGCACAGATCAGAACAGTTTCCATGGCAGCAAGTGACAGCATGAGAGGACACAGTCTTAAACTGTGCCAAGGGAAATATACGTTGGATATTAGGAAAAAGTTTTTACAGAAAGGGTCATAAAGTACTGGAATGGTTTGCCCAGGGAGGAGTGGAATCATCATCCCTGGATGTGTCTTAAAAAAACTGGAAGTGGCACCTGGTGTCATGGTGTATTTGAGGTGTTAGGGCTGGGTTGGACTTGATGGTCTCTTCCAACCCAGTGATTCTGTGATTCATGGGGTGCTGGGATCCCCTTCTGCCTCTGGGAACAGGGCACTGCAAGGGGGTTGGTTAAGGCTATGGGAGCCAGGTGTGAATGCACAAGGCCAAACTGCACAGGGTCCTGGGGAGCTCTGGGCAGGCTCCTGGTCACTCTGCACCCTCTTTGCAGGCCCTGGGACACATCCCTGGAGAGGAAACTGGGGCTGCCCAGGGCCCTGGGGTCTCTCTCCCTCCCCCAGAGGAAACCCTCCCTGAAGGCCTGGGGAAAACCATCCCCAGCGCTTCCCGGGGAGCAGGGAGCGCTGTCCCGGGAAAGGGGAGCCAGGCTGCCGGCTCACCTGCTCGCCGCGCTTGCAGCGGAGCAGCCTGGGCAGCCCTGGCAGGCAGGGCCACGGCCAGGAGGAGCAGGAGGAAGAGACGCAGAGCAAGGGCCATGCTGCCTTGCCCTCTGCCAGTCCCGCAGCTCTTGCTGCCACCGCTGTCCTGACACCGCTGTCCCAATGTCAGCACCACTGCTGCCACCGCCGCTGCTGCTGCCGCAACAGTTGTGCTCAAGCACTGACTGCTCGCTCCTTGTGCTGCTGTGCAACCACGGGGCTCTGGCATCTCTGTGACCTCAGAGCCTGCTGTGACCTCAGCCTGCTGTGACCCCTGAGCCTGCTGTGACCTCATGGCCTCAGCTGTACCCCCAGAGTGTGCCCCCATCTGTACAAATGGGCTGCCCTGATTGTAAAATATTGCTTCATCAAAGGGCCATTGCTCAGCAAAACTTTTTGTTTTTCCAGCTTCCATTGCTGGTCGGTCAGGCTGTGTCTCTGAAGATGCTCTTGATCGTTGCAGTTTGAATTTATTTTATTGATTCCTGTTTAAGTTGTTCATGGTTTACCCGTGGGTTTTACCCTCCCTCAAAGCTGTCCCTCATGCCATTCCCCGCCCCTTGTTCCAGCTCTTTCCCTGCCTGCCACAGCACTCCAACCCCTTGGTTCCCGAAGGAGCCTTCGGGCCAATCTCTGACTGCAACAGCCCTTTGGAATTCCCCTATTCCGGAGGCCCCGTGGGCCCATGTGAGCCATCCTCTCCACCCTCCTACCACAATGGGCCCCAGACACTTGACTAATCCCCTCCCTGCTCCCCTGAGGATTCCCTATTGGTCAGCTGTTTGTATGCCTCCCCTGACTTCTATCTGTATAAACCCCCTTGCACAATAAATCTAGGGGCTTTTTATCCTATTTCTTTCACCTGGAATAAACTCTTCCTTGTGGAACCTCAGAGGGCCTCCTCCTTTCTCCTCTGCCTGCTCCCTGTCGTGGCTGGTGTCTGGCACAGTAGAGCAAGTGGCTCTAAAGGTTCTGCCTCTGGAAAATCCCTATCCTGAGGCAGATTCCTACTCCTGCGGTAGTGCCGGAGTTCTGAGAGTTAGCCCGGGTTCCAACAGTCTAGTCACTAATCCCCCTGTCCTGGTTTAGGGCAAATTTGTTAAAGAATCTGCAAAGGAGGGCCCCTCCAGAAAGCAAAACCCACACGGCCCCTCCCCCCAACCAGTTTGGGAAAAAATTCCTCAGACAGAGGTGGAAAGAACCTGTTTATTTCAGGCACAGCACCCGCCAGCACACAAAATGAACAATACCCGATGACACCGCTCTGGGAAAGATGACAAAATCAGAAAGTCTCTTTCGGGGGTGGTTGCTCTGTTCTCAGTCCCTCCGGCACTGGGGTAGCTGCTGCAGGCCAAAACGGTGCAAATCCTCGGTGTTCCCAGGTCCCAGTCTGGAGCAGGTTTGAGATGGTCGAAGAAAAGGAGAGGAGAAACAGTCCAGGAAGGCATTTGGACTGTTTAGCTAGAGCTAGCTAATAAGCAGAGGCCAAAGCAGAGCAGAAGCGAGAGCAGAAAAGAGAGCAAGCAAAGCAACAAGCTGAAAGCAAGAAGTGAAAACAGCCTTAAGTACTGCCCCTCTCTGTGTCTGTGATAAGAGAAACCCAAACAAAACTTCCACTCTTCAGAGCCGGTCTTAAAGGCACAGAACAGATGAATGGGGATACAAGCATCATAACGTCACCCCAGGACATTCCACCCCTTATCCCCATATCATCAACATACTACAACATATCATGCCTTATTCATACAAAATTTCCATCTGTTCCCCCAAAATGTACAAGCAATACCCATCATGCCTTCATCACATCTCCACACTGGACCACTGAATCCAGGCCCTATATTACAGAGCTGCAGGATTCCCCCTTTTCACTTTAGTCACTTAAAGCTCCATCTATCACTTGCTCAGACCTTCAACACTTACACATTTCCTTCTCCATCGTCCACTTGCCCAGACCTTCAACACTTACACATTTGCTTCTATCTCATGTCTGTATGGTTTAATGTACAGACAATGGCAGTAACATTCAATGAACAGCGATATTGCACATCATTCTTACCCCACAATCAGATCTCCTTGAGGTACACATCGTGTTGTTCCATCTCTTTGCATTATCCACCACGTGCAACCTGGTCCCTGAGCAAAGACAACCCCATGAATGTATTTGTCTGTACTCGAGGCAGAATTGATCCACACAGTCTTCCCTAACAAACCTCTGATATGTACCACTGGGATTTTGTCTCCTTCTATTATATTCAGGGACTCAGACTGGGCAGGACCTGCTCAGTTGGTGGAACCTCGAGTGTTAACTAACCAGGTGGCTTTTGCTAAATGTTGCTCCCAGTTTTTAAAGATCCCCCACCCAAAGCTTTCAACTGGGTTTTTAGTAGTCCATTGTACCTCTCCACTTTGCCTGCAGCTGGTGCATGGTAGGGGATATGGTACACCCACTCAATGCCATGTTCCCTAGCCCAGGTGTTGATAAGGCTGTTCTTGAAATGAGTCCCGTTGTCTGACTCAATCCTCTCAGGGGTACCATGTCTCCACAGGACTTGCTTTTCAAGGCCCAGGATGGTGTTCTGGGCTGTAGCATGAGACACAGGGTAGGTTTCCAACCATCCCGTGGTGGCTTCCACCATGGTCAGCACGTAGCGTTTGCCCTGGCGAGTCTGGGGCAGTGCGATGGAGTCAATCTGCCAGGCTTCCCCATACTTGTACTTGGACCACCGCTCACCGTACCAGAGGGGCTTCACTCGCTTGGCCTGCTTGATGGCAGCACGCGTCTCACAGTCATGGATAACCTGAGAAATACTGTCCATGGTTAGATCCACCCCTCGGTCTCGTGCCCACTTATAGGTGGCATCTCTGCCCTGGTGGCCTGAGGCATCATGGGCCCATCTAGCTAGGAATAACTCTCCCTTATGTTCCCAATCTAGGTCTATTTTGGACACCCCTATCTTTGCAGCCTGCTCATTGTTTTGGTGCTCCTCATTAGCCCTACTCTTGGGTACGTGGGCATCTACATGGTGGACTTTCACAGGTAGCCTCCCTACCCCGGTAGCAATGTCTTTCCACTCTTCAGCAGCCCAAATTGGTTTCCCTCTACGTTGCCAGTTAGCCTTTTTCCACCTCTCCAGCCATCCCCACAGAGCATTGGCTACCATCCATGAATCAGTGTAGAGGCAGAGCTTTGGCCACTTCTCTCTCTCAGCAATTTCTAAGGCCAGCTGAACAGCTTTGAGTTCAGCGAGATGGCTTGATCCACCTTCTCCTTCGGTAGCTTGTGCAACCTGTTGTGTGGGGCTCCATACGGCTGCTTTCCACTTCCGGTTCATCCCTACGATGCGACAGGAACCGTCAGTGAAAAGAGCGTAGCGTGTTTCCTCTGGGGGCACTTGGTTATAGGGAGGAGCCTCTTCAGCACGTGTCACTGGTTCTTGTTCCTCTTCATCTGTGACACCAAAATTCTCACCTTGGGGGCAATTTGTAATTACCTCCAAAATCCCAAGGCAATTCAGTTTACCTATACGGGCGCACTGAGTGATGAGAGCAATCCACTTGCTCCATGTAGCACTGGTGGCATGGTGAGTGGAAGGAAACTTGCCTTTGAGCATCCACCCCAGCACTGGTAGTCAGGGTGCCTGGAGGAGTTGTGCTTCAGTGCCTATTACCTCCGAGGCAGCCTGGACTCCTTCATAGGCAGCCAAGATTTCCTTCTCTGTTGGAGTGTAGTTGGCTTCAGACCCTCTGTAGCTTTGACTCCAAAATCCCAGTGGTCGACCCCGAGTCTCCTCAGGCACCTTCTGCCAAAGGCTCCAGGACAAGCCATGGTTCCCGGCTGCAGAGTAGAGCATGTTCTTTACCTCTGGTCCTGTCCTGACTGGGCCAAGGGCTACTGCATGAGCAATCTCCTGCTTGATCTGGACAAAGGCTTGTTGCTGCTCAGGGCCCCACTGGAAATTGTTCTTCTTGCGGGTGACCAGGTAAAGAGGGCTCCCGATCTGACTGTACTCAGGAATATGCATCCTCCAAAAACCTATTGCACCCAGGAACGCTTGTGTCTCTTTCTTATTGGTGGGTGGAGACATTGCTGTGATCTTGTTGGTGACATCTGTAGGAATCTGATGCCGTCCATCTTGCCACTTCACTCCCAGGAATTGAATCTCATGAGCTGGTCCCTTTACTTTGCTCTTTTTAATGGCGAAACCAGCTCCCAGCAGGATCTGGATGATTTTCTACCCCTTCTCAAACACTTCCGCAGCTGTGTTCCCCCACACAATGATGTCATCAATATATTGCAGATGTTCTGGAGCCTCACCCTTTTCCAGTGCAGCCTGGATCAGTCCATGGCAGATGGTGGGGCTGTGCTTCCACCCCTGGGGCAGTCGGTTCCAGGTGTACTGCACTCCCCTCCATGTGAAGGCAAACTGAGACCTGCATTCTGCTGCCAGAGGAATGGAGAAAAATGCATTGGCAATGTCTATAGTGGCGTACCACCTTGCTGCCTGGGACTCCAGCTCATACTGGAGCTCTAATATGTCTGGCACAGCAGCACTCAGTGGTGGAGTCACTTCATTCAATGCACGGTAGTCCACAGTCAATCTCCATTCTCCTTCAGATTTTCGCACAGGCCAAATGGGGCTGTTGAAGGGTGACTGGGTCTTGCTGACCACCCCTTGGCTCTCCAGCTCAGGGATCATTTTGTGGATGGGGATCACAGCATCTCGAGTGGTCCTATACTGTCGTCGATGCACTATGGAAGTGGCAATTGGCACTCGTTGCTCTTCTCCCGTCAGGCATCCTACTGCAGATGGATTCTCAGACAACCCAGGCAAGGTGTTCAATTGCTGGATGTCCTCTGTCTCTTCAGCAGCTATTCCAAATGCCCATCTGAGTCCCTCTGGGTCTTTGAAGTACCCATTCGAAGGTAGTCTATGCCCAAAATACATGGGGCCTCTGGGCCAGTCACAATAGGATGCTTCTTCCACTCATTTCCCGTTAGGCTCACATCAGCTTCCACCAAAGTGAAATCCTGGGATCCCCCTGTCACACCAGCAATAGAAACAGACTCTGTCCCCACATGTCTTGATGGGATTAATGTGCATTGCGCACCAGTATCAACCAAAGCTTTGTACTCCTGTAGTTCCGATGTGCCAGGCCAACGAATCCACACAGACCAGAAGACACGATTTTCTCTGGCCTCTACCTGGCTAGAGGCAGGGCCCCTCTAAGCCTGGTTATCCTTCTTTCCCTGGGCGTATGTTTTGGATGTTCCTTCAAGGGGATCAGACATGTCATCATCATCATACCTGGCCATTCGGCTACAGGCAACTGGAGCTGCTTTCCTTCTGGTGGCTTCCTTCAGTTCACGCACCCATCGTGCCATAACCGCGGTAGGTTTCCTATCCCACCTTCTCATGTTTTCCTCACAATCATGCAGGTAAAACCACAGCTCAGCTCGTGGGGTGTACCTTCTCTCACCATCTGGGAAACGTCTGCCTTGGATACCAGAACCTCGGATCTGTACTGCTGAAATTTGGAGAAGGTCTTCTTTAATCTCCTCTCTAAGCTTCTTATGATTCTCCTCTATCTTATCATCTAAGTTCTGCGGAAGTGTTTCTACCGCTGCGATTCTGGCATGTGTCGGGCCATGCACAGCATCTGCATATGCTCGGAGCTTCCTTGCCATGTCAAGCACAGTCTCATCCCTCTCATCCCTCTTCATGATGGCTGAAGCAGAAGCATATTCATGTGGCCCAAGTCGTACAAGTTTTCACCACATCGCAGATGTGCATGGTACTAAGTCTGGGTCCCTAGTTGTTACATCATCTGAGAAGATAATCTCTGCCACTGCCATTTCTCTCAGGCGTTGGATCCCTTGCTCTATGGTCTTCCACTGAGTTTGCTGCATATAGAGATCGTCTGCGCACAGGTATCTTTCTGCTACACTTCTGTCGTGGGGTGACAGCCTTTATCCCAATATCTTGTGTGTTGTATGGAGTCCCACTCGACGGGTTGCAGAGGCTACTGAAGGAGAGGGTGAATCCAGTCAATTTGCTGAAATCAAAGCTGTTCAACTGGCCCTAGGTATTGCAGAGAGAGAGAAGTGGCCAAGGCTCTATTTGTATACCGATTCTTGGATGGTAGCCAACGCTCTATGGGGATGGCTGAAGAGATGGGAAGAGGCCAACTGGCAGCGCAGAGGAAAACCAATTTGGGCTGCGGAAGAGTGGAAAGATATCTCTACTTGGTTAGAGAAGTTACCTGTGAAGGTTTGCCATGTAGATGCCCGTGTCCCCAGAAGTAGAGCTAATGAAGAGCAGCAAAACAACCAGCAAGTACATCAGGCTGCAAAGATAGGGGAGTTGAAGATAGATCTCGACTGGGAGCATAAGGGAGAGATATTCTTAGCACGATGGGCCCATGATGCCTCAGGCCACCAGGGTAGAGATGCCACCTATGGGTGGGCACGAGACCGAGGGGTGGATCTAACCATGGACAGTATCTCTCAGGTTATTCGTGACTGTGAGACGTGCGCTGCCATTAAGCAGGCCAAGCGGGTGAAGCCCCTCTGGTATGGGGGGCGGTGATCTAAGTACAAATACGGGGAGGCCTGGCAGATTGATTACATCACACTACCTCAAACCCGCCAAGGCAAGCGCTATGTACTAACCATGGAGGAAGCCACCACGGGATGGTTGGAAACCTACCCTGTGTCTCATGCTACAGCCCGTAACACTATCGTGGGCCTTGAAAAGCAGGTCCTTTGGAGGCACGGTACTCCCGAGAGAATTGAGTCGGATAATGGAACTCATTTTAAAAGAATCTTATTAATACTTGGGCTAGGGAACATGGCATCGAGTGGGTATACCATATCCCCTATCATGCACCAGCTGCAGGGAAAGTGGAAAGGTACAATGGATTGTTAAAAACCACCTTAAAAGCATTGGGTGGGGAGTCTTTAAAAAACTGGGAGCAGCATTTGGCAAAGGCTACCTGGTTAGTTAACACTCGAGGTTCCACCAACCGAGCGGGTCCTGCTCAGTCTGAGCTCCTTAATATAGTAGATGGGGATAAAGCCCCAGTGGCCCATGTCAGAGGTTTGTTGGGAAAGACAGTATGGATCAACCCTGCCTCGAGTACAGACAAACCCATCGGTGGGATTGTCTTTGCTCAAGGACCAGGTTATACATGGTGGATAATGCAGAAAGATGGAACAACACGGTGTGTACCTCAGGGAGACCTGATTGTGGGATGAGACTCATATATGAATGTCATTGTTTGTTGAATGTGAGACAGAAGGAAACTGTAAGTATCAAAGTATCAAAGGTCTGAGCAAGTAAGATGAGAGGAATGCGTAAGTGTCAAAGGTGTGAGTAAGTGAAATGAAAGTTTTTTACTGTATGTTCACGATATGGGATAAGGGGTGGAGTGTCGTGGGGTGACAGCCTTTATCCCAATATCGTGTGTTGTGTCTGGCAGCTGTGCCTTTTCTCTCTTCCCCCCCCCCCCCCCCGGCCGTCTTGCCGCAGCGGGGCGGGGAGGGAGGAGGGAGTGTGACCGGGGCACTTTCGCTTTTGGCTTTTGGCTGCTTGGCTTGGCTTGCCGCTTGCTTGCTTGCTTGCTTGCTTGCTTGCTCCTGCCTCGGCCCCTAGCTGATAGGATTTTTTGCTGCTTTCTGCGCTGGTTTTTTTTCTTTTCTTTTGTTCCCTCTTTCTTACCCTCCCCTGAAGATACTGGACTGGCTCCGGACCTGACCTGAGACGTCCAGGACCCCCGGAGTCTGAGAGAGAAGCTCAGCGCCCTCTACAACACTGCCTGGTTTCTTTTCTTTTCTTGTGTTGGGGAGTGTTCTTTTGTTGCTTGTTAATAAATAGGTTTTGTTTTCCACTTTGCTCCTCCGAGGAATTCCTTCCCGAACCCGGTATTGGGGGAGGGGTGGTTGGAGGTTTGTTTTTTTTGGGGGCTCCCTTTTGGAGACTTCCCCTAATTTGTCCTAAACCAGGACAACTTCTTAGGACCCGTTCCCAGAGGCTGTGAGAGTTAGCCCCCCTCATCATTCCCTGGTCTATGGCAGGATCCTGTGACAGGGATCCCAAATGCCTGGCTTCAGTGCCATCCAGAATTGTAGCCTCGCCTGCAGCGTCCCAGAGACGGACCAGCCAACTAATTATGGATTCATCAGACCTTCAAGTGTAATCCTTCCGTAGGCCACGAAGGTCCTTCAGGGAATAAGACTCAATATTTGCATCTGATCTTGCACCTGCTGCTTTGACTCCTGATTTTATGTCCGGAGGCATTGAGGTTCCTTCTCCTTCATCATCATCATCGTCCACTGGTCGATGGGTCTTGTCTGTGCATTTCCCACTTCTAGTGCTGGTAGCAACAGCAATGGGTTTAGATGCTGGCTTCGAGCCTGGAGTGTTAGCTGCAGCCTGAGTCACCGGGACAGTTGCTGATTTATCTCCCTGCCCCCTGCCTCTGTCTGCTGCCCGACAGTATCTAGCAGTGTGCGATAAGCATATGCCAGGGCCCAGCTCACTGCAACGACCTTCCTCTCCTTAGGCTCATCCTGGTACTTCTCTTTGAGATATTTGCCCACCACAGCTGGGTTCTGAATTTGTTCACGGGGAAAATCCCAGACTATAGGGTCAGAGAATTCCTTCAGGATTTGGCCCATATCCTCCCATTTCCCACACCACTTAGGATTTTCCACACCGGGGTTTACTCCTGAGTCAGGGGTCTCATCAGCCCATCTAGAAATCTCAGCCCTCATTCCAGAGAAGCAGCAGGCTGTATAGAGGAAGGTTACCAGATTGAATACCAGAAAGATGGTTTCTTTAACACTGAGGGGAAACTGAACATCATTCACCAGTGATGCAACAGATTCATAGGAGAAGAAGGAAAGCAGAGGCTGAAAAACCTCATTCCCTCTTGCTCCTCCTGCAACAAACTGGATGCATAACCATAGCCATGAACCATTCATACCTGGAGCAGACCCTAGCATGTTTATAAACTTCTTGCACATCATTGCCACCAAGCCCAGCAGGATAGCTACTCTGGTCACTGCCCCTCTGATGTAAAAACTATCTATTAGGGACAATACTAAAGCTATTTCTGGATGAGAAAATAAACCTGGGGACCAGAGAGGTATTAAAATCTCAAAAAACCCTAGGGACCAGAAATGCATGCAAACCTTCATCCCAATAGACATTATGAACTCAAAAAGCATGGCTACTAGCTGACTTAAATGAACACAGAGTAACAGCAACCAAAATGCAGTCAAAACAGGGTTTTTCCACTCTCTCTCGAGCCCCACGTTGGGCATCAATATTATGTCATGGTTTAGGGCAAATTTGTTAAAGAATCTGCAAAGGAGGGCCCCTCCAGAAAGCAAACGCACACAGCCGCTCCCCCCAACCGGTTCGGGAAAAAATTCCTCAGACAGAGGTGGAAAGAACCTGTTTATTTACCAGACACAGCACCCCCCAGCGCACAAAATGAACAATACCCGATGACACCGCTCTGGGAAAGATGACAAAATCAGAAAGTCTCTTTCGGGGGTGGTTGCTCTGTTCTCAGTCCCTCCGGCACTGGGGTAGCTGCTGCAGGCCAAAACGGTGCAAATCCTCGGTGTTCCCAGGTCCCAGTCTGGAGCAGGTTTGAGATGGTCGAAGAAAAGGAGAGGAGAAACAGTCCAGGAAGGAATTTGGACTGTTTAGCTAGAGCTAGCTAATAAGCAGAGGCCAAAGCAGAGCAGAAGCGAGAGCAGAAAGGAGAGCAAGCAAAGCAGCAAGCTGAAAGCAAGAAGTGAAAACAGCCCTGTGTACTGCTCGTCTCTGTGTCCCTGATAAGAGAAACCCAAACAAAACTTCCACTCTTCAAAGCCAGTCTCAAAGGCACAGAACAGATGAATGGGGATACAAGCATCATAACGTCACCCCAGGACATTCCAGCCCCGAATGTCCGTGCTTCAGGGCCTGCTCTGGTGCCCTGCCATCTCCCACACCACAGTGGGATTCACATACTGCCGCACAGAGTTAGGCTTGTGCAACAGTGAAATGGGTGTGCTCGGCAGCGTTGCTGGAGTTACATCCCTACAGAACTAAAGAAAATGTGTGCGCCAAGCCAGGGCTTCAATAGGCACAGGAATTTTGGAAAGACAAGGACAAGGTAGCAGAGAACAATGTAAAAATCAGCTGAAAATAAAAGGAGGAAATGCTGAAGGAGTTATTTGTGCACATTTGGAGATTTATTTTTCTTGGGTACAAAGCAAAATCAAAAGGTCCTAAATGCCCAAAAGATTGGAAATGTGGAACGTCCTCCATAGCAGAGTGTTGGACCTCTGGATCCTTAAAACAATTTTATGGTGGTGGAACAGTGGCAGCTTGAGCTGGTGCCTCTGGGGGCTCTGAACAAAGAACCCCTGGGCTTTGATACCCTCCCAGGTGAAGTGTGACAGTCTGGGGTATTGCTGCTGTGTCCGAGTGCCCGGGCACTGGCTGGCACCACAGGTCCCCATGTGAAATTCAAAGTTGTGTTTCGTGTGAGGTACAAACAGGCGATGTGTGTAGCTGTGAATGCGAAATGTGTGGACACCCACAATGGGAGAGCTGTGAATTCTAATAATAACTGAGGAGAATAAAGCATGGAAAAAGGCCTTTGAACCTATCTTTTGTTTGCAGTTAACCCTGGTTGATTTAAGAGCATTTGAATTAGTGTGTTAAAGATTTTGCTTTTTGCCTGCGTTTAATTCATAAAAAGCTCTGCAATAATAATCTTCTGAAGTATAATTTTAGAATATAACTTGTATCGTTGAAACTATAGCTTTGGAATATATATAAAGGAAATATGCTTATCTCACGCCTTATTGAAGCAGAGAAAAACAGCTTGAGAAAGGAAGATGAACATCATCTCAAGGGTTTATGGTTTCAACCAAATGGAAGCTGGACATCACTGTTATGAGATTTAGAGTCTCTTCAATTAAAAGGTGGACACACATCTGGGGAGCTGGATCCCACCAGATGGGAGTCGTCTTTCTTCTTTCGGAAACTAGACCATCACCATCTGGAGATACTCCTTTGAGATACATCCTGAGAAATTAAAATCACAACAGTGTATGGAATTGTGATGTAATAATTTGGAATAAAAATTGCTGATGAGTAAAAGATTGGAAATAGAAACTGCGGAAAAAAGGTGATGAGTACCCCTATAAATACCTGTAACCCTCAATTATCGGTGTGCAGTTGGAGGGAAAACTTCCCCCACTGTACCCAGCGCTGTATTGCTCATACTTTACCATATTAATTAATAAATTGATTGCTGCTTGATTATTTGCCTAGTCAAGCTTTTTATTCAGAACAGATTTGGTGCATTGGCCGGGAATTTCCAAATCCATTGAGGAAGACTCCTGATCTCGGGGAGACGCCCCACCTTGGAGGCTTCTGCCTCCAGTGGCCCTGAGTGACGGGGGAATGTCTCAGGGAAGAGGAAATCCATAAGGTAAATTATGAGCAAAGAATTTGGAGCTCCCGGAGTAGACTGCAGTAAAATTCACCTGTAATAAACTCGTGCATGAGTTTATTAAACTCTCACCCAGGCGAGAAAAGGAGGCTGTAAGTATCGCTTGGTTTGGTGGGATAAGAACGGGTGGGTGTAGGTGTGTAAGAGTGTGAATGGTGTGTGTATGAGACGTGACCTAGTCACGACACGAGTGAGGAGTTCTTCTAACCTCGGTTTCGCTACCCCGCGAGGGGGGCGGCAGGTGAAGGAACAAAGCGTGTGGAAAAGGATTCTCTGTATGTAAAAGGTCGGGGGTGGTGAGATAAGATAATGGTTACGGAGAGGAATTTGTTTTCTTTTCCCGGTAGAGAATCAGAGGCGGGAGGATTTAGAAGGGACTTTTTATTCAGAAAATTCCTGACAAGAAAGGACTAAGGTGTGAACAAGTGAAGTCAAAGCCAGTGAGGGAACACCCGTTTGGTGGAAAAATGGGTCAGTGCCAGAGCAAAAACCCAGGAGCTGGTATAAATCAGCAGGAAAATAAAGGTACTGAAAGTACTGGAAAAAGAGGGAGCATTTTGCCAGATATACCCCAGGACAGCCCCCTTGGGGTAATGTTACAATTGTAAGATAAATGTGAATCCAGCAGAGGAAAAAAAAATAAAGAGAAAATGATACAATATTGTATGGTAGAATGGACTAAGGAAATGATATGACCGGATAATTTATACTGGCCAATGTATGGGTCATCTGAAGGGTGGATCTGTAAAGCCTTGAATGCCTATGTAAATGAAAAGGACCCTATTAACCAAGAAGAAAGCAATTATGCTGCTTTATGGCATGGGTCCTGGCCTACTCCCCTGTATGCATTAAAAACCAAAAAGAAAAGGGATCAGTGGGACCCTTTAGATAACCTTCCCCCCCTTATCTACCACAGCCAGCTGCACTGGCAGAGGTGCCTCATCCAGCACCTAACCCGGCACCCTTTGCACCCATTCCAGCACCCGCTGCACTGCAAGCCCCAGAGGTTCCACTGCTGCTGCCACAAGCCTCGGTGGTTCCACTAACGCTGCCACAAGCCCCGGTGGTTCCAGTCCCACTGCCACAAGCCCCGGTGGCTCTGCTCCCGCTGCCACAAGCCCCGGTGGCTCCGCTCCCCATACTTGATTCACCACCAGCACACAGAACGAGAAGCCAGGAAAGGGCACGAGCAGAAAGCAGTGGGGATAGCAATAAAGAAGGGAAGGGGGAGCAGCTGTACCCATTAAGGAAAGTACCATTAGTAGGAAATCAAGGGACACCAGTCCTTGGGTATGTGCCAGCAGCCCTGAACACCAGGGATGTAAGGACTTTTAAAGAAAGAAATGGGAAGGTTACTTGAAGATCCTCTGGGGGTGTCTCAAAGGCTAGATCAGTTTCTAAGACCCAGACGGAGATTCAGTCAATTTTAAGTCTTTTATTTACAGCAGAGGAGAGGCAGCTGATAAGACAGGCTGGCATGAGAATTTGGGATAGGGACCACCAGCAGGGACCTTTAGGAGAAATTAAATGGCCCCTGGCAGTCCCTAACTGGGATCATAACAATGACCAAGATAGGCAGAATATGGTGGATCTCAGGAATATAATTATTCAGGGAATTCAAGAAGCAGTCCCTGGAGGGCAAAATATTAGCAAGGCCCTGAATGAACATCAGGGGAAAGATGAGTCAACCATAGATCAGTTAGAAAGAATAAAGTAGAGTATGCAAATGTATTTGGGATTAGATCCTGATACAGCTGTGGGGAAGCGTTAATCAAAACTCCATTTGTGGCGAAATCATGGGAGGAAATTAGAAGGAAACTTGGAAAGTTAGACGGCTGGCAGGAGAGAGGTTTGCAAGAATTGTTACGGGAAGCACAGAGAGAGAGATGAAGAGAAGGTGAAAGCTAAAGCTAAGGTTTTCATGGCTGCAGTAAAAGAGGTTCAGAACGGTAGTGCATCTTCAAGTAATGCTAAAAGCATGAGAAAAAGAACAGGTGAGGGTTCTGAAAGACCTACCTGCTTTTACTGTGATATGGAAGGACATGTTAAAAGGGTTTGCAGAAGTGAGAGGCAGATCAAAAACTGTTTGTAGAGGAAAATTAAGAGTAGTTCCCCAAGGTGAAGAAGTCAGCCTTTTAGTAGATATGGCTGCTGAAAGATCAACAGTGCAAAGATTACCAAAAAGATGCAAAATCAGCTGGAAAACAGCTCAAGTAATTAGAGCAAAAGGGGAGGCCTTTAAGGTTCCCATTATTGAACAAGTACTAATTGAAGCAAAAGGACAAGTGGATATTAGTGATCTATTACTAGTTTCAGAAGCAGAATGCAATCTTTTGGGAAGGGACCTGATTATTTCCTTAAGAAAAGATAAGGTGAGGACAATTTACACAGACTCAAAATACGCTTTTGGAATTGTGCACACATCTAGATAGAAAGAAGTTTGATAAACACTCAAGGGAAGAAACTGATCCATCAGGAGTTAAAAATCAGAGTGCTTGAAGCCTTGAAAAGACCTAAGAGAATAGCAGTAGTACATGTAAGAGGTCATCAACAAGGGTCAAGCTACTTAGTAAGAAGAAAAAGAGGCAGCTTGTAAACTAAAAGAGACTATCCAGCTGAACACTATAGCGGAAATTCAAGAGAAGCTGCCAAAAAGCTATAGTACTCAAGAGGAGGAAGCTATAAAAAAATTAGAAGCTAAGAAAGAGCTGGGAAAATAGATACTATCAGATAAGAGAGAGATTTTACCTAATGCTTATGCTAGAAGGATTTTAAGCCAGTTGCACCAACATACTCATCGGGGAACAAGAGCCTTATGTGATCATTTTTTAAAATATTATAGATGTATTGGAATTTTTGAGATAGCAAAACGAATAACACAGGAGTGTTTGACATGTCAAAAAGTTAACAAAAAGGTAATGAGACAAGCTTCAACCGGTGGTAGAAAAATAGCCTACCGACCATTTGAAAGGGTTCAGGTGGATTATACTGAATTACCAAGGGTGGGCAGATGGAAATACTTGTTAATATTAGTAAATCAACTGACTCATTGCGTGGAGGCCTACCCGGCTGCCCGAGCCATGGTGAAGTTTGTAGTTAAAATATTGTTGGAACAAATCATTCCTCGATTTGGGGTTATCAGGGCCATTGATTCTGATCAAGGCTCCCACTTTACTTCCAGCATCATAAAAGGAGTAACAAAAGCCATGGGGATTTCCTGGGAATATCACACCCCTTGGCACCCCCAGAGCTCTGGGAGGGTAGAAAGAATGAACCAAACAATAAAAGAGCAGTTAACAAAATTAATGATTGAGGCCCAAATGTCATGGGTCAAATGTTTACCTTTAGCATTGCTTAATATAAGGACACTTCCAAATGCAGATACGGGACTTTCTGCATGTGAGATGCTTTATGGGCTGCCTTATTCCCAGGAAGTACCCCAAACATCAGCAGTCATAGCCGATATGACTATTCAAAAGTACATCCAGAAGATGGGACAACATGTCCTAGAACTAAGGGAGAAAGGCATAATTGCTCAATCAGCCCCTCTCAGATTTAGCAGACATCAAATAAAACCAGGTGACTGGGTGCTGGTTAAAAGCTAGAAGGAAGAGAGTTTGTCTCCTAGATGGGAAGGTCCATATTTAACTCTGCTGACCACTGATACAGCTATCTGAACTGCGGAAAAAGGCTGGACCCAGGCGTCGCGGGTCAAAGGACCAGTGGAACCACCGACAGAGATGGAACCACCGACAGAGACGCCTGCTGAATCCCAGTGGAGAATTGCATCTACCCCCGGAGAACTGAAAATCAAGTTAAAAAGAGACTGATGTATGTCACGAAAACGCTCCTACCTTAAGCTGCAAAACCAATTGTACTCACAAGAGGTAGAATGTACTACTCTAAACTGTAAGTGTTGTACATGGGGTTGTTTTAAGTGTATAGGGTGTGAAGAATTTTGGTATACAAACCTACCAAGGGGACAGATCCCTAATGCTCTCTGCTGTAATTGTATGAAAGAAATAGAGAAAGAAACTGATAAAACTTTGTGGGCTCCAGTAAGGAAAGGATATATTAAAACAGGAGATAAAGACTGGTGGAGAACCTGGGTACACAGAACAAGAGCAGGAATTGATTTGCAGGAAGTACCAAAAGCCAAATTAGAAAAAGTAGAGTGTGACAAGAGCAATTGGATACCGGACGAATATCAAATTAAAGCAAAAGAGTGGCAGGAAGCCAAGTACTGCTGGAAGAGGGGGAGGCACATACACCAACCCTATTGTAGTCGCACATCCCCTGAACCCAGGGGCCAATTAGCCTGAATTAAAAAGATTCAGACCACAACCATGATAAATAGAGATCTGAAGGCTCATGAGTCAAAAGGCAAAAATGAAATGGAAAATATCAGTGACTAAATCCCAAGGCATAAACTCTGCTACCAAGATCTACATCTCGGCCCTTGGATGCAACCCAAGGGGCCTTGAGAGAGGTAGAGAGTTAAACCCCTTGAGGATTATTTTCACTGTATTGATCATTGCATCCCAGGCAATGGGCCTTAATAGCCTCACTCCTGAACTCCACGTAATCCACGAGCGAGCTGCAGGATCAGAGCCTATTGCTCCAGCTGTCTGTGACAAATGCAATCATACTGTCTGGATTGGGGGAAAAATAGAATCAATGTTCATGGCACATTCCCATGTTAGTGAAGTGTGCTATGACCATAACCAATTAAAGATGTGCACTATAGGTGGCAAATTATACTGGGTTGGAGAAAATTTAAAACCTGAAGGTATAAATGACCCATTGAAAGCCCAAATGGTATATATTAGATTTGTGGACAAAAAGCTTACAGAGAACTGCCGGCCCCATAGGTAGAAAAGTTGAGATTGATGACTACGGAGAAACCATCCGGGGTTTAGCAGCAGAGATCAAAAGGGTGGCTCATGTCCCTGTCCAAAAACGGAATTCCATTCTTCAAGCCTCATGGTGAGACCAGATGCTTAGAGGAGGAACTTAGTAGAAGAAAAAAGGGTTCCTGATATTGTCCTCATTAGCTAGGTTATTGTTTCTACCTTGCCTTATTCCATGTTTTATCCAACCAATCCACTTGGTTATTCAAAGCATGCAGATTGCAGTAACCGACTCAGAATTGGCTACCAGAGAAGCTGGTAGATTTGAGAAAAGAGCTAAGATACGCAAAATAATGAAATTAAAGATAAGAGACCAAAAAGAGAAAGCTTCCAAAGTTTTAGCCAGAGTTGAAGCCCAGACACGAATGAGTAAGAGAAATGAAAATTTATACAAGCAGAGGGGGGATTGTGAAATACAATGTTGTGTTTCGTGTCAGGTACAAACAGGCGATGTGTGTAGCTGTGAATGTGAAATGTGTGGACACCGACAATGGGAGAGCTGTGAATTCTAATAATAACTGAGGAGAATAAAGCATGGAAAAAGGCCTTTGAACCTATCTTTGGTTTGCAATTAACCCTGGTTGATTTAAGAGCGTTGGAATTAATGTGTTAAAGATGTTGCTTTTTGCTTGCATTTAATGCATAAAAAGCTCTGCAGTAATAACCTTTTGAAGTATAATTTTAGAATATAACTTGTATCGTTGAAACTATAGCTTTGGAATATATATAAAGGAAATATGCTTATCTCACGCCTTATTGAAGCAGAGAAAAACAGCTTGAGAGAAGAAGATGAACATCACCTCAAAGGTTTATAGTTTTGACCAAAGGGAAGCTGGACATCACTCTTATGAGATTTAGAGTCTCTTCAATTAAAAGGTGGACACACATCTTGGGAGCTGGATCCCACCAGATGGGAGTCGTCTTTCTTCTTTC
Organism: Melospiza melodia melodia; assembly: GCF_035770615.1. NCBI lineage: Eukaryota > Metazoa > Chordata > Aves > Passeriformes > Passerellidae > Melospiza > Melospiza melodia. Next base: position 5,913,058 of record NC_086203.1, on the reverse strand, counting down.
GGAAACTGGACCACCACCATCTGGGGATATTCCTTTCAGATACATCCTGAGAAATTAAAATCACAACAGTGTATGGAATTGTGATGTAATAATTTGGAATAAAAATTGCTGATGAGTAAAAGATTGGAAATAGAAACTGCTGAAAAAAGGTGATGAGTACCCCTATAAATACCTGTAACCCTCAATTATCGGTGTGCAGTTGGAGGGAAAACTTCCCCCACTGTTCCCAGCGCTGTATTGCTCATGCCTTACGATATTAAATAATAAATTGATTGCTGCTTGAATATTGGCCTAGTCAAGCTTCTTATTCATATAAAGGACAAGGTAGCAGAGAACAATGTAAAATTCTGCTGAAAATAAAAGGAGGAATTGCTAAAAGAGTTATTTGTGCACATTTGAGATTTATTTTTCTTGGGTGCAAAGCAAAATCAAAATGTCCTAGATGCCCCAAAGACTGGAAATGTGGAATGTCCTCCATAGCAGAGTGTTGGACCTCTGGATCCTTAGAACAATTTTATGGTGGTGGAACAGTGGCAGCTTGCGCTGGTGCCTCTGGGGGACCCTGAATAAAGAACCTCTGGGCTTTGATACCCTCCCAGGTGGAGTGTGACAGTCTGGGGTATTGCTGCTGTGTCCGAGTGCCCGGGCACTGGCTGGCACCACAGGTCCCCAGTGCCTCTGCTGAGCCATCCCTCTCCTGCAGTCAAGTTTGGTCTGTCACATTTGGCTTTTCTCTCTGATGCACTAGCAGGACCACAAGAGCACGTGGTGCTGAGGATGTAAAAATGCCTGTTCTGGCTGGAACATTGCTGTTGTGTGACAGCCTGCAGGCAGAGCGGGCAGCTGGAGGGATGTTGACTCGTGTCCCCGGTGCCAGCCGTGCTGCATACATGAGAGCTGCTGGGTGTTGGTGCTCGCTGGTGTTAGAAATAGGGCCAGGAGAGGAGCTAATTTAAAATGCCTTTATTAAAGACAGCTCTGGGTGGGGAACCCGAGGTGTCACGCACACCGCCACTGCTCCCACTGGACAACGCTGAGGAGGAAGAGTACAGCTTTGTCTCTCGGCACAGCTGGGCCTTCCATCCTCACCAGAGTCCATAGGAAGGCAAATATTGGCTCGCAACCGAGGGGTATCTTCCAAGCTGGGTACTATCAAAATTATGGGGACAGGACGGAATCCGGCTCTGGCCAAGAGTGGGTGGCTTAGTGTGGTTCTGATGGTCTAAAGTCAAAGTTTATGTGCTGGTTTGTTGTTTTGAGAGGGTTCATATAGTTCCCACAGCCTCTCATTTAAATTCAGTCCGGGTGCAAGTCCTCCTGCGAGGAGGGGAGTAGGAAAAGTGGTTCCCGAAGGGAATGGATACAAATCCCGGGTGAGACGGAAAGGGGAACAAATACAGAGAATGATGGGGAAAGATAAAAATACAGGGTGAAATAGCAACATCTAACAGCGGCAGCTGAAAGCAAGTCTTAGAATACTAACATTCAAAGTTTAACAAATGACTAACACGGGGTACAAATACAGAGTATGACAAGAAGAGATACGAATACAGGTAAAATAGTAACAGTCAGCAATGGCAACTGAAGGCAAGTCCTAGAACTCTAACAGTCAATGTTTAACAACAGACCAATACTTCAAATTAAGACCTTATCAATTTCATTAACGTCAACTACCAATGACAACTCTGAAAAAGAGCTCTCATCTCCAGGATTTCATTCCTCACACTGGGACCCGGCCTGGCCCGGCACCACGGGGAGTTACAAAGCGTCTTCAAGGAATCCCTGTGGCATTGTGTGTTTTATATGGGTTTTATTGTAAAGTTGGTTATTTTGGAAATTAGGATTTTGGTTTGACCCTCGGTTCCCCCCATGTTCTCCCTCATAAAGGTTTGTTCCTCCGGCCAGTTACCTGTCCATCATTGTAAGCAGCCCCCTTTCATTTCGAGAAATTTCTGTGTCAATCTTGCCTTACTTAACACATGATTTGTCCCCCGACCCTTCTCCCTCCCCAGTGCCATTACTATTGGTTCGGTTGTGACCCTCGCTCCTCCCCTGGGCTTCGTTCATTGGTCCCTTGTGTCCCCTCGTGTCACGCCCTTCGCCTTTATAAGTGCCCCCCCCCCCCCCCCCCCAACAGTTTTTCTGTGAAACCGCTGCTGGCCGCGGCTGTGGCAGTGAAGCGTCTGGGCATTCCTACGTGTGTCCAGTCCTTCCTTCCTTCGCCTCAGTGCTTCGCAGTGCTGCTCTCGCCTGCGTCGCTACACTGCAGACGGAGCCAGAAGTCGGGCTCCTGGCAGCGAACCTGGGAGTGGCGGGATTGGCGGTCTCCACCCGTCAGCTGCTGTGGCTGCGGGACGAGACTGCAAATACCCAGGCGTTAAACCACACGATTTAGCCTGGGATTTCAAGTTGTTTCGCAGTAAATCTTGTAAAAGGCCTGAGCAAGTCTCCTATGAATTGTCTCCCTGGCAAGCCCAGTCCCGGCCCCGAAGGCCCCTCAGCGTTGTCAGGGCAGTGGCAGGAGCCGGCAGCTCGCCCAGAGCGAGTCCCTGCCGCCCGGGATGGCCACAGGAGAGGCGGGCGGGCGGCGCCAGGGCCCTGCGCGGGGCTCCCCAGGCTCCTGTGGCATCGGTTCCGTCCCCTGGGGCGCCGAGCGGAGCCCGGAGCCGCCGCTCTGCCTGCGGGGCTGTGTGTGCCCGGCCCCGAAGGAGGCAGGGCCGGGGCTGTGGCGCCGCCTGCGCCGTGCCCGTGCAGCGCGACCCGGCGGGGCAGCTCCGGCTCGGCTCGTCGCCAGCGCCGTCCCGGCACGGCGGCTGCCCCAGGGCCGCGGCAGCCCCGAGCCGGACGGGCCCGGAGGGCCTCGGGAGGGAGCGCGGGAGGGCCCCGAGCCCTGCGGGCTTCAGCAGAGACTCCCGCCCCACTGCGGGCAGCAGGAGGGGCGCAAAGCCCCGGGACGCTTATGAGAGCCTACAGCCCTCTCCGCATGTGAAGTGCGACCCCAAAACCCCGTCATGTGCCTCAGCAGAGACCCCAGCACCCTGCACACCTTGGGACAGATCGCTCACTCCGTGCATGCCTCACACAAAATTCCAAATCCTTTGCATGACTTGAAGTGGACCCCAGCACCCTCCGTGCCTCAGAGGGAGCCTGAAATATCCCTGTGTGTCCCACAAGGGACCCCAGCCCCTCGTGCGCCTTATGGGGGTCCCCAAAGCCCCCAGGTGCCTTACGGGGAAGGCTAGGGCAGCTACGGCTAGGGTTCTGACCAGGAAACGGAGTGTGGCTGCAGCTGGGCTGTTGTGCCTCTGGGGCTGTTCATCAGCCCCATCGGGCCCCAAGGCCACACAGCCCTTCCCTTCCCTCCCCTTCTGGCCCTCGTCCAGAGGAGCAGACCCTGTGCAGCACCCTGCATTGGTGATGGGCCATCAATTAGGTTCTATCAAGTGTGTGTTAATTAGGGTGGGGCTTTGTTTTGCCTGCTGGAATTGCTGGTCAGGCTGTGGCTGTGGAGATGCTCTTGATGGCTTCCCTCTTTTCCTGGGCTTGCCACTGGAGGAGGTGCAGGCCCAGATGATGCCAGTGAAGGAAATGTGCCCTCAGCCCAGGGACGCTCAGCATGGGCTCCCCCAGCCCTGGGGACCCCGCCGCTGGTCACAGCAGCCCCTGCCTGGCTCCTGCCTGCCCACACCGTGGGCATCCACACCTGCTCCTGGGCACGGAGCTGAGCCAGTGCTGCTGCCGGCTGGGCTTTGCTGCTGCTGCCACCCGGACACTGGGGTGACAGCTCCACCTCAAGCACCACAGAGATTTCAGGTACAATTGTAATCTGGTCAGATTCAGAGCTGCTGCTACTGCTCTTCCGGCTGTAGAGGTCTTGTGACCAGCCACCAGATTTGAACTTTTCTTTGAGGTGGTGCCTGTGAAGAGAGGAGGTGGCTGAGGCCCCAGCTGCCAGTGCACACAGGGAGCCTCCTGCACAGCAGGGCCCAGAGCTGGCAAGGCTCCCCAGCACGGCTGGAGCTGCTGGCACAGCTTGGCCCAGCTGCACAGCTGCCCCTCAAGGCCCCAGCGAGCAGGGCACGGCTCTGGGCAGGCTCCCTGGCCAGGAGTGGGCCCCAGAGCGCCTCTGCCTTTCAACGGCAATCTGGTCCCTGCTCTTTCTCCTCCCCACCTTGCTCTGCCTCTGCCCTGTGCCCCTGGGGTTTGCCTTGGCCAGGCAGCCTCAGTGGGAGCCAGCACTGGCTGCAGTCCCAGCGGGCCCCCCAGGACAAGGCCCAGCAATGAGGAGGCCAATGAAAACTCTGGGCAGCAGCAGAACCCTCAGCAGAGTTCTTTGGACAATCATGGACTGCCCACCCAACCACTGCAGCCTCACTGGGAATGTTTCCTTCCTATGAGAAGCATTTAAAGGAAACTGCTTCAGTCAAGGACAGAGATAAGGGGGTGGCAGGGGACACAGAGACAGAGGAACTGCTATGAGAACAGGCCAACCTGACCTGGGAATTCTTTCTGATAAAGATTAACGAGCGGTAAATGTCCAACTAAATTTGTAAAAATGAATATGTATGAACCTATCGTAAAATTGGATGCATATCTATTTGAGAGGGTGATAAAAAAGGATCTGGAATTCCCAGAGGGACGCATGTCTTTTAAGGAGAGGAATCTCCACATGCATCCAGCACAGTAATAAACATTCCAACTTTACAACTTTCACAAAGTCGTGGAGTTGCGTTTATCTCCGCAAAAGAGGCCCCGGTGTCAGCTGGCTCACAGAGACCCTCCTGCACAGCAGGAGATTCCCACTGTGCTCAAAGTTTGCCTCTGAAGACTGAGAGATGAGCTTGTAAGAAATGCCGTAAATTCTCAGGGAAAGGGCTTTAAGTCCGTTGTTGTCACTAGGTAAAAATCTCCAGTGGGAAAAGAGCCTCTCCAGTACACTGGGTGTCTTGTGATGACTTAGTTCATCTAAGAGTAATGATCACAAATTATTGCAGTTTTATTTTTTATTTGGCAAGTGTAAAAGTGTTCCAGATTTTTCAGAATTCTAAAACTACTTTGAAAAATCCTAAACTACAATGGGAAAAGGGAAGAAATACTTGGGGATATTTTTCTACAAAAAATGTTTCTAAATATTTCTAAAATCTTCAGCTGTGTATAAATGTCAAAGACAAAATGAGGTTGCTTTGTCTCAGGAGCCCCGTGCTCAGCTGCTGCCTGCCCAGCCCTGGCTGTGCCCAGACAAGCCGCTCCGCCAGAGCTGGTGGTAGCACAGACACACCTGAGCTGAACCCCAAAGATGTTGCCAGGCTCAGGCCCTTCCCTGGTAGGAGGGCTGCAGCTCCTGGCCTGGCTGGACACCAGGGACAGCACCTTTGGGGACAGAGGCTCCTGCTCTGGGTGATGATACCAACAAGCTGTCCCTAGCAATGAGCTGGTAATGCAGCCGTGGAAGGGACAACGGACACGGGCACGGAGATGCGAGATGACAGGACCAGTTCTCCCTGGCTGAGTTATTTGGCCTGTCTTGTGAAGCTGCAGAGGCATCCCTGTGGAGAGAGGAGGTGGCTGAGGCCCCAGCTGCCAGTGGCACACAGGGAGCCTCCTGCACAGCAGGGCCCAGAGCTGGCAAGGCTCCCCATCTTCTCTGGACAATCACAGACTGGCAACAACACCACAGCAGCTTCTCTGGGAATGTTTCCCGTCTACAGCATTAGACTTTTAAGAGAAGGTGTTTGAGGGAAAGGTGAACAAAACACTCACCCTTTTCTCTTCCAGCAAGTCCAAATTTGGACACAGCATAAGATGAAAATAAGCTCCAAAAAAAGCAGGCCTGCAATTAATCCTATCCAGCAGCCTGTTCCCTTAGAGAAACCCCTTCCAGGGCCCTTCTGGGAATCCAGAACACGTGTGGTGGTTCCAGCTGCACCTGTGGGAGCAATGGGGAGCGTGAGCCCGTGCTGTGCTGCACTGCTGAGCTGGCAGCACGGTGGATGCGGGCAGGACGTTCTCCGTTTCCCCCAGAGCTGGGGCCTGCAGGCACCTTGCCGCCCCTTGGCACAGGCTGTGCCACCCAACAAAGCCCAGCAGGCCGGGAGGAGAGCCCGGGGGCAGCGCAGCTGCTTGGGCAGTGGCTGCTTGGAGGGACACGGGCCAAAGCCATCCCTGAGCAGCCACTGCCAGCCCTGGCCCTCCCTGCCCCGTGACAGCTCCCCCAGCCCCAGGGCACAGAGTCAGGCCCTGTCAGGACCCAGTGCAGCCCCTGCCCAGTCTGGAGCCAAGGCTGGCTCTGGCCCTGGGCTCGCGGCAGGGCTCCCGCTCGGGGCTGCTCCTGTGCCTTGGGCCTCTGGGCACTCAGGGCCAGCTCCGGAGCAGCTGCAGCGGGAGGGACGTTGGTGCACGGGTCCCCTTTGCCTGGGGCTGTGAATGAGCTCCAGAGGCCTCCAAGCCTCCAGAGGTGCCTCCAGCTTTGGCTGGTGCTGGGCCATGCAAGGGCAGGACCTGGTGGAAAGAGGTGCCGCCACACAGCCCTGCTAAATGGCTGACAGTGGCAGGGCAATTACCTCCTGTGCCTGTGCCCATGTCTGGAATCTCCTCCTTTCCTTCAGCAGGGGCTGCCAGTCGGCCTCTGCTTGCTTGGGGAAACACTGCCTTCTGTCCTGCCTTTTGCTCCATCACTTGAAAAAGGAAAAAGTTCAGCTGGATCAGATGGAACAATTTCTGATTTCTTTTGGTGGCATCTTTAGGACATCATGCTTATCAAAAATGGGGATAAGATTCAAAATCCATCTGGCCTTTTGGGGCTGTGCCAGGGCCCACCCTCCTCCAAATAGCTGCCAGTCCTGAGCAGAAGGTGTGAGGGGATCACGCAGGTCGAGGGCACACACGTGCATGGCTCTGTCCTGGCACCTGCAGCGATGCCCCCCAGCCGAGCGTTGGGCTCTGAGCTGGCAGCTCTCCCAGGGGAAAGGCCTTGACCTACCCTCACTATCTCCCAGAGGCTCAATCCTGAACGTGGGTTGGGAAGCCAGATCACCTTCATCAACAGGCTCAGCTGCAAAGAAAGGCAGGACAGAACAGCTCCCGTGACACTGCAGGAGATCCTCAGGCTGCAGGAAAGGCTCAGCCCCGGGGCACAGCCCTGGGCCCGGCCCCTTCCCTCTCTGCTCTTCTCCGTGGCTGCACAGAGCACACAGAAGAACACACTGACATTGCACACAGAAGAAGGATGGACAGCTAAATGCTCCTTCCTCCCACTGACAGTCATCCTGTGGGATCCCTCAGGGCTCCAGAAGGGAGCAGGGCAAAGTTTCCAGAAGTGAACAACCTTTAGAGGAACTTAAAGGAAATGCCATATGAGTGAGCTGTTGCCGCATAGACATTGATTATTCTGTCAGGAAAGGCACGTTGAGAACTTGTCTCCAGCATCTGACAACATCTTCAAACCACCATTTACCAGCATTTCCAAATAACCCAAGTCATGATCCCAATCTAGAAGGGAGCAGAGATGCTTCAGAACCATTTCCATGATGTGCTGGGATCCCTTTCTGACTTGGGGAATTGGGCAATGCAAGGGGGTGGGGTAAGGCTGTGGGAGCCTGTGGCTCCTGATCACTCTCCAGACACTTTGCAGTCCCTGTGCAACATCCCTGGAGGGGCAGCTGGAGCAGCCCAGGGCCCTGGGGGTCTCTCTCTGCCACACAGGAAACCCTCACTAAATGCTCAGGGAAAACTGCAGTGCCACAGCTATTGCTCCCAACCTCTGTCCCGCCCTCCTGTTTGCCAACCTGCACAAGGAACAGCTTCCCCATCCCAAGGGCACATAGCCAGGCTCTGTCAGGACCCAGTGGAGCCTTGCTCTGCCCCTCTGCCCTTTCCCCACCATGGGCACCCTGTGCAGCCGCTCCCAGGTTTCGGGATGTGTCTCCCACGGAGGGAGCCCAGCAGGACAGCTCAGTACCCGAGTGCCCTGAGCCTGCTCGGGACAATTCCTCTGGGCTGTGCCCGTCTTGTCTGGGCTGTGCCCGCAGTGCCAAGCAGCAGAGAGGGCAGCTAAGCCTCAGCAGGGCTCAGGCCCAGAGGCACAGCCTCCTGTGGCTGTGCCTGGCATTGTCTCCCTTCCTGCAGGAAATGCTGCCTTCCACAGAGCCTCTCTGTCCATCCCTTGAGAAAGGAAAAGGTTTGGTGGGATCAGATGCAAACATTGCACATCCAGGCGGTGGCCTCTTCAGGAGGCAATACTTGTCCGCAACATGGATAAGAATCAGGAAAATCCTGATCCCCACAGGCTGTTGGGGCTTCCTACGACCCTCCCTCTGCAAAGCAGCCACACCTCAGGATGTGCTCAGACACCGGGAAAGTGCAGGGGATCCATGGTGCAGTTTCGACTCTCTGTCAGTTGATGCCCAATGCCTTCCTGCAGAGGCTGGGGAGAAGCTGCAGCCAGGCCAGGCTGGCAAACATCCCTGCAGGGCATGGAAGCAGCAGCAGGGCAGCGAGGCTGCCATGGATCCCTTCCCGCTGTACCGGGCACGGCGTGTCCAGATGTGCAGCCAAAGCCCCCAGCTGCTGAGCCCCCGGACAAGGCTCAGGGAAATGCTCTCATCATTCCCTTTGAGCAGTTCCGTCACAATTTGTTTAAGGATGGTATTTGGCTCATCATTTGACCCTGTGGCTTTGTTCTTCCCTCTCAGAGGACCTTAAGAGAAAGTGGTTCCATTTCCTATGAATGGATCCCACAGAAGAAGGGCTCAACCTGTGGGGTCAGCAGGGACACAGTACTCACCCCTGTGATGAGACCCTGGCTTCGGTGAAGGAACCAGCAAAGGAACAGGAAAAGTCCTCCCTGCAGACGCATCTGTAACACAGCATCCACAGAAGCTTCTGTAACCAAGTTCCTGCCAGGTTGTCAACAATTATTCCGTGGTGGGACAATGAGAACAAACCTGCAGGAGGTTTCAAAGGCTTCAAAACATTATGCCGCCCATCTAATGGGGAAGCCTTTCCAGACACCTCATCTGAAACAGAGCACAGATGAGAACATTTTTCAGGGCATGCTGAGATCCCCGTCTGCCTCTGGGAAATGGGCACTGCAAGGAGTTTAGGTAAGGCTGTGGGAGCCAGATGTCAATGGACAAGGCCAAAGCTGCACAGGGGCCTGGGGAGCTCTGGGCAGGCTCCTGGTCACTCTGCACCCTCTTTCCGTGCCCTGTGCGACACTCTTGGTGGGGCAGCTGCAGCAGCCCAAGGCCCTGGGTGCACTCACTCCCACAGCTGCAACTCTTGGAAAAGCCCTGGGGAAAGCTGCAGCAGGCAGTGCCTCAGCTGTCCCCCTGTCCCTCTGACTCTCCTGCCCTTTCTCCTGCCTTTCCCACCTTCTTCTATCTCTCCATCTCTCTTTGCCTTGGGACCCCTTCCCCATCCCAAGGGCACGTGGCCAGGCCCTTTCAAGACCCAGTGGAGCCTTGCTCTCCCCCTCTGCCCTTTCCCCACCATGGGCACCCCGTGCAGCCGCTCCCAGGTTTGGGGACGTGTCTCCCACGGAGGGAGCCCAGCAGGACAGCTCAGTACCCGAGTGCCCTGAGCCTGCTCGGGACAATTCCTCTGGGCTGTGCCCGTCTTGTCCGGGCTGTGCCCGCAGTGCCAAGCAGCAGAGAGGGCAGCTCAAGCCTCAGCATGGCTCAGGCCCAGAGGCACAGCAATTACCTCCTGTGGCTGTGCCTGGCATCGCCTCCCTTCCTGCAGCAGAGGCTGGCACAGAATCACTGCTTCCTGTAGGAAATGCTTCCTTCTGCCCAGCCTCTCCTTTCATTTCTAAAGAAAGAAAGAGGCACAGCTGGATCAGATGGAGCTGTTCCCCATTGGGGAGGTGGCATATTCAGGAGTCCTTTCAAATCATGGATAGGTTTCAGGAAATCAGATGGGCTTCGGTGTCTCCCCCTCAACCTCTTCCTCCTCCAATCCTGATCAGCTCAGAGACAGGGATGTTGCAGGGGATCTCAGGCCCGTGGTGCAGTTTGGGCTGCGTGGCAGCAGATGGCCAATGCCTTCCTGCAGAGGCTGGGGAGAAGCTGCAGCCAGGCCAGGCTGGCAAACAGCCCTGCAGGGCGTGGAAGCAGCAGCGGGGCAGCGAGGCTGCCATGGATCCCTTCCCACTGTGCCGGGCTCAGCGTGTCCAGATGTGCAGCCAAAGCCCCGGCTGCTGAGCCCCAGGACAAGGCTGAGGGAAATGCACCCACCTTTTCCTGCCTGCTGCATTTCCTTCGTCCTTTTCCTCATGTATTCAGATGGCTCATGAGCTTTCTTCTGTGCTGTAGATTTGTACTTTCCTGTTGGAGGACCTTCGAAAAACATGATTTGATTTCCTATGAATGGATATCACAAAAGCAGAACTCAGCCTGTGGGGTCAGCAGGGACACAGTACTCACCCCTGTAATGAGACCCTGGCTTCGGTGAAGGAACCAGCAAAGGAACAGGAAAAGTCCTCCCTGCAGACGCATCTGTAACACAGCATCCACAGAAGCTTCTGTAACCAAGTTCCTGCCAGGTTGTCAACAATTATTCCGTGGTGGGACAATGAGAACAAACCTGCAGGAGGTTTCAAAGGCTTCAAAACATTATGCCGCCCATCTAATGGGGAAGCCTTTCCAGACACCTCATCTGAAACAGAGCACAGATGAGAACATTTTTCAGGGCATGCTGAGATCCCCGTCTGCCTCTGGGAAATGGGCACTGCAAGGAGTTTAGGTAAGGCTGTGGGAGCCAGATGTCAATGGACAAGGCCAAAGCTGCACAGGGGCCTGGGGAGCTCTGGGCAGGCTCCTGGTCACTCTGCACCCTCTTTCCGTGCCCTGTGCGACACTCTTGGTGGGGCAGCTGCAGCAGCCCAAGGCCCTGGGTGCACTCACTCCCACAGCTGCAACTCTTGGAAAAGCCCTGGGGAAAGCTGCAGCAGGCAGTGCCTCAGCTGTCCCCCTGTCCCTCTGACTCTCCTGCCCTTTCTCCTGCCTTTCCCACCTTCTTCTATCTCTCCATCTCTCTTTGCCTTGGGACCCCTTCCCCATCCCAAGGGCACGTGGCCAGGCCCTTTCAAGACCCAGTGGAGCCTTGCTCTCCCCCTCTGCCCTTTCCCCACCATGGGCACCCCGTGCAGCCGCTCCCAGGTTTGGGGACGTGTCTCCCACGGAGGGAGCCCAGCAGGACAGCTCAGTACCCGAGTGCCCTGAGCCTGCTCGGGACAATTCCTCTGGGCTGTGCCCGTCTTGTCTGGGCTGTGCCCGCAGTGCCAAGCAGCAGAGAGGGCAGCTCAAGCCTCAGCAGGGCTCAGGCCCAGAGGCACAGCAATTACCTCCTGTGGCTGTGCCTGGCATCGCCTCCCTTCCTGCAGCAGAGGCTGGCACAGAATCACTGCTTCCTGTAGGAAATGCTTCCTTCTGCCCAGCCTCTCCTTTCATTTCTAAAGAAAGAAAGAGGCACAGCTGGATCAGATGGAGCTGTTCCCCATTGGGGAGGTGGCATATTCAGGAGTCCTTTCAAATCATGGATAGGTTTCAGGAAATCAGATGGGCTTCGGTGTCTCCCCCTCAACCTCTTCCTCCTCCAATCCTGATCAGCTCAGAGACAGGGATGTTGCAGGGGATCTCAGGCCCGTGGTGCAGTTTGGGCTGCGTGGCAGCAGATGGCCAATGCCTTCCTGCAGAGGCTGGGGAGAAGCTGCAGCCAGGCCAGGCTGGCAAACAGCCCTGCAGGGCGTGGAAGCAGCAGCGGGGCAGCGAGGCTGCCATGGATCCCTTCCCACTGTGCCGGGCTCAGCGTGTCCAGATGTGCAGCCAAAGCCCCGGCTGCTGAGCCCCAGGACAAGGCTGAGGGAAATGCACCCACCTTTTCCTGCCTGCTGCATTTCCTTCGTCCTTTTCCTCATGTATTCAGATGGCTCATGAGCTTTCTTCTGTGCTGTAGATTTGTACTTTCCTGTTGGAGGACCTTCGAAAAACATGATTTGGTTTCCTATGAATGGATATCACAAAAGCAGAACTCAGCCTGTGGGGTCAGCCGGCACACACTACTCACCCCTGCGATGAGAGCCTGGCTTTGGTGAAGGAACCAGCAAAGGAACAGGAGAAGTCCTCCCTGCAGACCCATCTGTAACACAGCATCCACAGAAGCTTCTGTAACCAAGTTCCTGCCAGGTTGTCAACAATTATTCCGTGGTGGGACAATGAGAACAAACCTGCAGGAGGTTTCAAAGGCTTCAAAACATTATGCCGCCCATCTAATGGGGAAGCCTTTCCAGACACCTCATCTGAAACAGAGCACAGATGAGAACATTTTTCAGGGCATGCTGAGATCCCCGTCTGCCTCTGGGAAATGGGCACTGCAAGGAGTTTAGGTAAGGCTGTGGGAGCCAGATGTCAATGGACAAGGCCAAAGCTGCACAGGGGCCTGGGGAGCTCTGGGCAGGCTCCTGGTCACTCTGCACCCTCTTTCCGTGCCCTGTGCGACACTCTTGGTGGGGCAGCTGCAGCAGCCCAAGGCCCTGGGTGCACTCACTCCCACAGCTGCAACTCTTGCACAAACCCTGGGGAAAGCTGCAGCAGGCAGTCCCTCAGCTGTCCCCTGTCCCTCTGACTCTCCTGCCCTTTCTCCTGCCTTTCCCACCTTCTTCTATCTCTCCATCTCTCTTTGCCTTGGGACCCCTTCCCCATCCCAAGGGCACGTGGCCAGGCCCTTTCAAGACCCAGTGGAGCCTTGCTCTCCCCCTCTGCCCTTTCCCCACCATGGGCACCCCGTGCAGCCGCTCCCAGGTTTGGGGACGTGTCTCCCACGGAGGGAGCCCAGCAGGACAGCTCAGTACCCGAGTGCCCTGAGCCTGCTCGGGACAATTCCTCTGGGCTGTGCCCGTCTTGTCCGGGCTGTGCCCGCAGTGCCAAGCAGCAGAGAGGGCAGCTCAAGCCTCAGCAGGGCTCAGGCCCAGAGGCACAGCAATTACCTCCTGTGGCTGTGCCTGGCATGGCCTCTCTTCCTGCAGCAGAGGCTGTCAGTGAGCCACTGCTTCCTCGCGGAAATGCACCGCCTTTCTTCTGCACAGCCTCTCCATCTGCTTCTGGAGAAAGGATGAGGTACAGCTGGATTAGGTAGTGCTGTTCCCCATTGAGGATGGGTAATCTTCAAGAGGCAATGCTTGTCAAAGACATGGTCAAGAATGGTTAGGAAATCCCTATAAAATTTTTGTTTAGGCCAGGGCCTTCTGTACTCCAAACAGCTGCCCCTTCTGATTTGCCTGGAGATGGGAAATTGCAGGGGATGTGAGGTGCATTGTGCAGTTTGGTCTGCCTGGCAGCTGATGCCCAATGCCTTCCTGCAGAGGCTGGGGAGAAGCTGCAGCCAGGCCAGGCTGGCAAACAGCCCTGCAGGGTGTGGAAGCAGCAGCGGGGCAGCGAGGCTGCCATGGATCCCTTCCCGCTGTGCCGGGCACGGCGTGTCCAGATGTGCAGCCACAGCCCCCGGCTGCTGAGCCCCAGGACAAGGCTGAGGGAAATACACCCACCTTTTCCTGCCTGCTGCATTTCCTTCGTCCTTTGCCTCATGTGTTCAGATAACTCATGGGCTTTCTTCTGTCCTGCAGCTTTGTTCTTTCCTTTTAGAGGACCTTAGAAAAACATGTTTCCTCTTCCCATTAATGGATCCCACAGAAGCAGGGCTCAGCCTGTGGGGTCAACAGGGACATGCTACTCACCCCTGTGATGGGAGGCAGGCTTCTGTGTAGGAATGAGGGAAGAATCAGGAAGAGTCTTCCCTGCAGGCACATCTGTAACACAACAGCCACAGAAGCTTCTGCCACCTCTACTCAGCTGCACGGGCACCACTGAGCTGCAGGAGCGGTGAGGGGATCACGCAGGGCGAGGGCACACACGTGCATGGCTCTGTCCTGGCACCCGCAGTGATGCCCTCCTGGCCGAGTTTTGGGCTCTGAGCTGGCAGCTCTCCCAGGGGAAAGGCCTTGACCTACCCTCACCACCTCCCAGAGGCTCAGTCATGGACATAGGTTGGGAAGCCAGATCACCTTCACCAACAGGTTCAGCTGCAAAGAAAGGCAGGACAGAACAGCACCCGTGGCACTGTAGGAGATCCTCAGGCTGCAGGAAAGGCTCAGCCCCGGGGCACAGCTCTGGGCCCAGCCCCTTCCCTCTCTGCTTTTCTCTGTGACTGCACAGACCGCACAGAAGGACACAGTGGCATTGCACATGGGAGGAGGATGGACAGCTAAATGCTCCTTCCTCCCACTGACAGTCATCCTGTGGGATCACTCAGGGCTCCAGAAAGGAGCAGGGCAAGGTTTTCAGAACCCTTCTGCCCTGACTTAAGCTCGAACGACAATGGCAGATGAACGAGCTCTTGCCACTTGGATACTGATTAATATGTCACTAGAAAGGGAAATTCAGAACTTACCTCCAGCATTCTTCAAGACATTCGTAATATCATTCAACAACAATTCTAAATAATCAAAGTCGCGATCCAATTCTAGAAGGGAGCAAAGACCAGACCCATTTCCATGATGCACTGGCATCCCCTTCTGCCTCCGGGAACTGGGCACTGCAAGGGGGTCGGGTAAGGCTGTAGGGGCCAGATGTCAATGGACAAGGCCAGAACTGCCAGAGCTGCACAGGGGCCTGGGGAGCTCTGGGCTGGCTCCTGGTCACTCTCCACCCTCTTTGCAGGCCCTGTGACACATCCCTGGGGAGGAAACAGGGCCAGCCAAGGGCCCGTGGGGGCTGTCTCCCTCCCCCAGAGGAAACCCTCCCTAAAGGCTTGGGGAAAACCATCCCCAGCGCTTCCCGGGGAGCAGGGAGCGCTGTCCCGGGAAAGGGGAGCCAGGCTGCCGGCTCACCTGCTCGCTGCGCTTGCAGCGGAGCAGCCTGGGCAGCCCTGGCAGGCAGGGCCACGGCCAGGAGGAGCAGGAGGAAGAGGCGCAGAGCAAGGGCCATGCTGCCTTGCCCTCTGCCAGTCCCGCAGCTCTTGCTGCCACCGCTGTCCTGACACCGCTGTCCCAATGTCAGCACCACTGCTGCCACCGCCGCTGCTGCTGCCGCAACAGTTGTGCTCAAGCACTGACTGCTCGCTCCTTGTGCTGCTGTGCAACCACGGGGCTCTGGCATCTCTGTGACCTCAGAGCCTGCTGTGACCTCATGGCCAGGGTGGAGGTGTGTGGGGAGTGGGATCTGCCTTCTTTGGCAGGGAGCTCGTCCTGCCCAGCTGCCCTGTCCAAGGGCTGTGACACAGTCCCAGCCCAGCTGATCTCACAGGCTGGGTCATGAAGGGATGGAGAGCAGCCCTGCCAAGAAGGACTTGGGGGTGCTGCAAGATGAGAGGCTGCACATGAGCCAGCCATGTGCATCCAAAGGAGAGTGCCCAGCAGCTTGAAGGAGGTGATACCACCCCTCTGCTCTGGTGAGACCCCACCTGGAGTACTGTGGAAGAGGTTTTACATCGACCTCTGTGAGTCATTGAGAAGTTTGACATGAAAATCCATGTTTACCCCTGAAAGAATTTTGTACCAAGGTTGTTGACATAGAAACCAAACAAGAAAGGAGGATAAATAAGTGAAAGTTGTAACTGCTTATTTCAAGAAGCACTTTGCTTGTCGCTCATGACCAGTGAGTAAAGTGTAAACTTATGAGCTTTGTAAGAATGTAGAACAAGCATGCATGCTAGAATAAAAACAGTGTTTGAAGCCTTCTGGAAATGGAGTGTGTTGCTTTGTACTGTCTCCGTCTCTACCACGACAGAGTAATGCATCCATCTCTGGGCTCCCCACACAGGAAGGCCACGGTCCTGTTGGATCTAGTCCAGAGGAGGGACAAATTGCTCTGAGGGCTGGAGCCCTTCTGCTTTGGAGACAGGCTGGGAGAGCTGGTGGCGTTCAACCTGGAAGAGAGCAGACTCCAGGGAGACCTGATTGCTGCCTTTCAGTAGCTTAAGGGGGCTTGTAAAAGAGATGGGACAGCACTTTTAGTAGAGCCTTTTGTGAGCCGACCTAGGGGGAATGGTTTTAATCTAAAAGATGGTCAATTCAGACTGGACAAAAGAAACCCATTTTTTACACTAGGTCTGGAAGGCCTTGCACAGGTTGCCCAGAGAGGTGGACATCCATCCCTGCAGACATTCAAGCTCATGCTCTCAGCAACCTGACCTACTTAAAGGTGTCCCTGCTCACTGCGGGGCATTGGACAAGATGGCCTTTAAATGTCCCTTCCAAGCCAAGCCATTCTGTGCTCCTGGGCACCATCAAAGCAGTGCTGGATTAGTGCTGGGGTGATTATGTGGCACCTGTATTTTGGTAGTTGTGTCCTTTAGCAATTGACCTGAGATTATTCATGGGCTGGGCCGGGAAGTCTGCAAATAACAGACAGTGTGCTCTAGGAGTGTTGCAGTGTGATTTCATGGTTTACCCCAAAACCCCGGGTTTCTCCTCTGAAGATTCCCTCCCAGGTGTGTCCATCATCCCTCCTTTCCCCAGTCTTAGCCCTGCCGAGCACTGTCTCTCAATCCTGCAATTCCAGAACGTCATTGAGTGATTGGCAGATTTAAAAGATGCCCTCTACCTCTGGGGGGGGGGGGGCATTGGGCCATCCATGCATCCATGTGTCATTTGTCCCTTGAGATCTCCTCTCCTGTCCCAGGTTGGTGGGCTCCCTATCCCTTCCCTCCTCCCCTCCCTCGGGTAAAAGGTCAAGTAACCATGCGGTCCAGGAGTTCCACTGGAGCAGTTGCTGGATTCAGTGGCCTGTGGGCCAGAATAAAGCTCTGGATTAAAACCCTCCATCAGAACCGACTCCTTTCCTTCACTACCGCCTTAAAGCTTCTCTGGCAGAGGGAAGCCTGAGGAGCAGACCCTCCATGGGAGGAAGCTCCATCCCGCTGGCACTGGAGTCCCGGCATGTATGGACTTGTCCCCACGCGCCCAGCTGCAACATCCAGCTGGCCGCAAGTGTCTCTGGGGTGGAACACCACAGTTGCTGCTATTTGGTTCAGCTGCGGGGGCCAGACAAGCCAAGGCACGTCCCGTCAGCTATGTAATATATGTTAGAAATAATCCATGCTATAAAAGATTGTATTTTTTAAAGATTGTGAAATCCTAACCAGTCTCTGACCGAAGACAGCCCAAAAAGCAGACATCTATTCAAACTCTGAAATTCCTGAAGGAGGCAGCATAACGATTGGCATTTTAGCCTGAGAATAGATGCATCCAGGGCGATGATCACCGCCATAATGAGCCATCAGAAGGTGCCTAAGAGTGATCATCGCCCTGTTGATAACATCCATCAAGATAGCCAGATTTCCAGGAACATGCATGTGAATACATGGCTTCCCTGAACTCGATCAACGCTGGCTATCAGCCAGGAGACAGCCTTTGTCCGGCTCTGCACAGTGAAACAGCCAACTATGAATATGCAGAGTTAGAAAAGAACTTGAACTCCTTCACCTCTGGCACAATAAACTGTATAAAACATCCTTGCTAGAGGCGGCTCTTGTGAACGAGGGGGAATCTGATGTGATAGAGGTTAGATCCAGGTTCACCCAGCGCTGAACCCAGGCTCAACGCTGTCTCTTTGGCTGTGGTGGTTTTGAGGACCGTATTTTGGTTGCGGAAAAGTTAAATAAATATTTCCGCATTTTTTGATAATTTGACTTTCAATTGATCATTTATAACAATTAGGGCCACCCTGATGGGATTTGAATTTTGGGTTCGGGCACCCCTTTCCTGTCAGGAGGCTCCCTGCTGATTTCAGCGGGGTGACGGGTTTGGGAGTTCACGAAACCAATCTGTGGGAATCCACAAAAATTAAAGGCTTTTGGGAAAGCTGCAAAAGGCAGGCCTCAGAGACAGTAGAACTGTGATTAGACCTAAGCAGCAGTCACTAGATAGGTCAGCAGAAAAATTATTTGAAAAGTAGAAAGGCAAGGACAAATAGAACAATGGTCTGTGTATTAACGCTTGTCTAGAATAACTCTCGAAGCTACAGAAAAGTTTATCTAACAAGATATCAGGAAGTTTAAGCTTAATAATGGAGCTCTGTGCATTGTGTTTTCAGGCTTACAAGTAGGTATTGTATTCAAAATAAGCAAGCATTGTCGCAACCAAAGGTAGGTGTGCTTATAGTGGTTGGATAGAACTACTGTCAATATGCTTTTGCTTTGTGTGATTGGTCAAAAAACATATACAGTAAATTTTATTATTAAGTTCTTTACACAAAGAACTGCCTGGGATGTGAGCTGGTGGCATCTTCCCATTGTCATAACCATGTAATGAGACTGATGCTGAAAAATGAAACAGCTCAAGGCATGTTCCACAGCAGTCCTGTCCCGTTTGTGATTTGTACACAGCCCCTGGCCGGCGATACCAATCAAATACCAAACCGAAGCCAGAACCACAGCCAAAGATGGATAAAATGAGCCCAGAGCTCTTGGAAATTCGGAACGATCCGAAGAGGGATCTCCGAGGCTGTGGTGCTTTTTCTTCACTCAGAAAATTGACGTGCACAAGGAATCCACCTGGGAAAAGGAACCGTGAGTACCATGTGGTTGAGCGGGGTGTGATTGAGCGTGTGTGAGACGTGATTTTATCATGAAGCAAGTGTGGATACCACGATTGCAGTTCCCCTCTCCCGTGGGGAAAGTGGTTGGTGAAAGGGGAAGCAAGTGCTTTTTCTTGTCACACGTGGGACCTGGGACTTATTGTGAGTTCAGGGGATCAATCATGGTTGGGGTCAGGAGGGGAAAGAACGTTCCCAAAATATTTTGGGAGCTGGTCTGCCTTCTGATCTAGAGAATCAGGTAAGAGAGCTTGATAACAGTCAAAAGACCCGCAGAACAGTTCTCCACGTGGCTGAGTAGACTGGTAGTGTTTCACAGACTTAGGAAATCGACACTGGACAAAAACCTGGGACTCACGTCGAGAATCCCAGCTGAAGGACACAAGGTGAGAAAATTAGCGAATGGGGTTTTTGGGAAAATGGGATTGAAAAAGTGTAAGTGCTGGAAAAAGCCTGTCGTGGGTTGACAGCCTTTATCCCAATATCGTGTGTTGTGTCTGGCAGCTGTGCCTTTTCTCTCTTCCCCCCCCCGCCGGCCATCTTGCTGCGGTGGGGCGGGGAAGAGAGGAGGGAGTGTTTGACCAGATCCTCTTTGCTTTTGGCTTTTGGCTGCTTGGCTTGGCTAGCCGCTTTGCTTGCTTGCTTTCTGCTTTTTGCACTGTTTTTTTTTTTTCCTTTTCTTTTGTTCCCTCTTTCTTACCCTCCCCTGAAGATACTGGACCAGCTCCGGACGTGACCTGAGACGTCCAGGACACCTGGAGCTCACGAGAGAAGCTTGGCGCCCTTCACAACACTGCCTCTTTTCTTTTCTTTTCTTGTGTTGGGGAGTGTTCTTTTGTTACTTGTAAATAAATAGGTTTTGTTTTCCACTTTGCTCCTCCGAGAAATTCCTTCCCGAACCAGGTGTTGGGGGAGGGGTGGTTGGAGGTTTGTTTTGTTTGGGGGGCTCCCTTTTGGAGATTTCCCCTAATTTGTCCTAAACCAGGACAAAGTCCCAGGAAAAACCTCCCCAAGATCCTGGGAAGGTTATGCCTGAAATCTTGAGGGGAAGCCCATTGGGATGGTGTCCTGGGGTGACGTTATGATGCTTGTATCCCCATTCATCTGTTCTGTGCCTTTGAGACTGATTCTGAAGAGTGGAAGTTTTGTTTGGGTTTCTCTTATCAGGGGCACAGAGATGAGCAGTACACAGGGCTGTTTTTCACTTCTTGCTTTCAGCTTGCTGCTTTGCTTGCTCTCTTTTCTGCTCTCGCTTCTGCTCTGCTTTGGCCTCTGCTTATTAGCTAGGTCTAGCTAAACAGTCCACATTCCTTCCTGGACTGTTTCTCCTCTCTTGTTTCTGTGACCATCTCGAACCTGCTCTGGACTGGGACCCAGGAACACCAAAGGTTTGCACTGTTTTGGCCTGCAGCAGCTGCCCCAGCGCCGGAGGGACTGAGAACAGAGCAACCACCCCCGAAAGAGACTTTCTGATTTTGTCATCTTTCTCAGAGCGGTGTCATCGGGTATTGTTCATTTTGTGTGCTGGGGGGTGCTGTGCCTGAAATAAACAGGTTCCTTCCACCTCTCTCCAAGGAATTTTTTCCCGAACCGTTTGGGGGGAGGGGCCGTGTGGGTTTTGCTTTCTGGAGGGGCCCTCCTTTGCAGATTCTTTAACAATTTTGCCCTAAACCAGGACAGATGGATATTAGAACACTGGGATGACAGCCCCAGGAGGGTGGGAAAGTCCAAGGAAAAGATGATCCATTTTTGTATGGAAAAGTGTGGGGGGAAGGAGATTGCAAAATATGTGGTTTGGCCGGTGTTCGGCACTTTCAAGGATTTTGAGGAAATTGAGAATGTTGAGATGTGGAAATACGCTTGTTCGGGATTATACCCGATCAGAGCTCTCAGATGCTTGGCAAACCAGGGCAAGGAGTGGGAACTGCTGGAAAACCTTCCACCGCCCTACCTTGTCCCTTTGCCCCAACCCGTGCCAGCCCAGGTACCTCAGGTGCCCACGCTGCCTCCCGAGGCATCGATCCCATGGGGACAGGCTTCGGCACCGCTGCTCCCACCGGAGATGGCCGCGGCACCTTCTCTCCCATGTGAGCAGGTATTGGCGCCTCCACTCCCATGCGAGCAGTCCCAGCCACTGACCCTTCCCAAAATCAAGGAGAAACAGATAATTTCCCTAAAGAAAGCAAACTCTCCTCCGGCCAGTTGAACAAGGTGGAGGACAAGGAGGGCAACCACTGGAGATAGTGATGACGACGAGGAAAAGCCTGGACTCTTCCCTTTACGGGAAGTACCAACGGCTCCAGGGGTTAGGGGCTTGACACATGCGCCGATCGACACCGGGGATGTGAGGGCTTTCAAGAAAGAGATGGGGAAGTTGATGGATGATCCTTTGGGGGTGGCAGAACGACTAGATGAATTTCTAGGAACCAGCACCTACACGTACAAGGATCTCAGTGCGATCCTGAGGTCACTGTTCAACAATGAGGAAAGAGAAATGATCAGACAAGCCGTGATCAGGGATTGGGAGAACAGGAATCCCCAGGGGGAGCGAGGAGATTAGATGTGGCCATCTTGGAATGCCCAAATGGAGGAAGGAAGGCTGAAACGGATAAACTTGAGAAATATGATAATAGAAGGTATCAGGGAAGCAGTGCCAAAGGGACAAAACATGAGAAAAGTACTCAGGGAATGCCAGGGAAAAGAAGAAACCCCCATGGAATGTCTGGAAAGGCTCCAAAAGAGCTTGAGAATGTATTCCGGGACAGACCCCGAATCTCCAATTGGGGCAGTCTTGCTGAAGACGCAATTTGTGGTGAAATCATGGGAAGACATAAGGAAGAAACTGGAAAAGATAGATGGATGGCAGGACAGGGAAGTGCATGAATTTCTCTGAGAAGCCCAGAAAAATCTACATTAGAAGAGACAAAGAAAAGCAAAAGATTCAGGTGAAAGTGCTAGCGGCTGCAGTGAGGGAGGCACAAGAACAGGAAGAGGTCAGAGACTTGGCACAAACAGCGCCGGTGAAGAAACAAAATCCTTCCCAAGGAAAAGGTTCAAACAGCCAGAAAAAGGACTTCAAGTGCTACTACTGCAAGCCAAAGGGGCACATTCGGAGGAATTGTCCCAACAAGGTCAAGGATCAAACTATGTTTCAGGAAGATTAGGGGTGTCAGGGGCTTCTCAGTTTGGGGTCTGGAACACCAGGGGAGGCCTTGATAAAATTGTGAGTGGGACCTCACAGACATGAAATTTGGTTTTCAGTAGATTCTGGGGCTGAACAGACCACAGTGCAGCAGTTACTGCGAGGGTGCTCTCTAAGCGATGATGCAATGATGGTAATTGGAGCAAAGGGGAACCTTTTAAGGTTCCGATCATAAGGAATGTTGAAATAGAGACAGAAAGTAAAAAGTCTAAAGGAAAAATGTTATTGATAAACGATGCAGACTTGAATTTGGTGGGGTGGTATTTGATGGTGGCATTGGAAATGGGTTTAGCAGTGCAAGATTCCCAGCTCAAAGTGAGATTGTATAAACTCACCACTCAGGATGAGGAGATGATTAATCCACAGGTTTGGTATGTCCAGGGGGAGGCCGGGAAGTTGGACATAGAGCCAATCCATGTTGAAATTGAAAGGCCAGAAGATCCCATTCGGGTCAAACAGTACCCCATCCCCATGGAAGGGAGGAGGAGGCTGAAACCGGTGATTGATGAATTGATAAAAAAGGGAACGTTGGAGCCATGCATGCCCCAACACAACACCCCGACTTTGGCAGTGTGAAAAGTGGATGGTAGCCACAGGCTAGTGCAGGATTTAAGGGCTGTGAATCAAAGGACTAAGACACTGTTCCCCACAGTCTCGAATCCTTACACCCTGCTGAATAACATCTCTCTCAAGGACGCATGGTACAGCCTGATCGATTTGAAAGATGCTTTCTGGACCTGTCCTTTAACAGAGCACAGCAGAGATTACTTTGCGTTTCAGTGGGAAGACCCAGAAACAAACAGAAAGCAGCAGCTCAGATGGACATCGTTGCCTCAGGGTTTCGTTGATTTTCCAAACTTTTTGGGCAAGCACTCGATCAAGTGCTGAGTCATTTTGTACCAATAGAGGGAACACAATTGCTACAAGACGTAGATGATTTGTTGATTGCAGGTCTTAGGGAGGAGGATGTGAGGACGAGTACCATTGAACTTTTGAACTTTTTAGGGGAAAAAGGATTGAAGGTGTCTAAGTCAAAGTTGCAGTTCACAGAGCCAGAGGTCAGATATTTGCGACATTGGTTAGCAAAAGGGAAAAAGAAGTTGGATCCTGAAAGGGTGGCGGGGATTATTGCCCTACCACCCCCACGGACAAAAAGAGAAGTTAGGCAACTTCTGGGGTTGTTGGGATATTGTCGGCAGTGGATGGAAGGATACAGTGAGGAGGTGAAGTTTTTGTATGAAAATATCACCATGGACAGAATCAAATGGACAGAAAAGGATGAGGAAGAATTTAGGGGAGTCAAGGAAGTGCTCACAGCAGTACCAGTGCTAAGGCTCCCCGATGTGAGATGGCCATTCCAGTTGTTTATGGATGTGAGCAATCACACAGCACATGGTGTGCTGACACAGGAATGGGCAGGGGTCAGGAAACCGGGTGCTTACTTGTCTAGGCTTTTGGATCCTGCAAGCAGGGGCTGGCCTGCGTGCTTGCAAGCGATCATAGCTGTAGCATTGTTGCTGGAGGAAGCCAAGAAAGCCAAGGAAGCCAAGAAGCTTTTGGAGCACCTTTGGTAGTATTTGCACTGCACAATGTGCGGGGCATACTACAACAAAAGGCAGATAAATGGCTCATGGATGCTAGATTGCTGAAGTATGAAGCCACGTTATTTCACTCACCGGACTTGGAATTGCAGACATCAACCGCGCAAAACCTGGCTCAGTTTTTGTTTGGGGAAGCTTCGGAAAAACTCGTCCATGATTGTGTGGAAGCAGTCGAATTGCAGACAAAGAGCAGATTTGGAAGAAGAGGAATTAGAGGAAGGAGGAAAAGGGCTTGTAGATGGCTCAAGCAGAGTGATTGAAGGGAAAAGGAAGTCACGATATGCAGTCGTCGACAGGCAAACAGGAAAAGTGATAGAAGCAGACCTCCTGAACGCGGGTTGGTCAGCACAGGCTTGTGAATTGTATGCAGTTCCGAGAGCCTTAAAGAACTGAAGAGAAAGAAAGGAACAATTTTTACAGACTCTAGGTATGCCTTTGGGAAGGTTCACATCTTTGGGAAAATTTGAGAAGAAAGGGGGACGATCAACACCCAGGGATGGGCACTGATGCACAGGGAATTGATCCGGCAAATTCTGGAAGCGATAACGGAGCCGGAGGAAATATCGGTTGTCCATGTGAAGGGACATCAGGCAGGGATGCAGTTCCAGACCTTGGGAAACCACTTGGCAGACCAAGAGGCAAAAACCGCGGCATTGATGATGGTAAGTACCCCGGAGATCAAAGGGATCGAGGTCCCAAATGGCCCTCCTCAATCCTCCCCAAAGGAGATTGAAAGTTCTGAGAAGATTGGGGGAAAATTGGAGGAAGTGGAAACTACTGGATGGGAGAGAACTAGCCTCTGAAGGTTTTACCAGGAGAATTTTGAGGAGACTGCAGCAGCAAACACACTGGGGGGTTCAGGCCCTGGCTGAACAATTTTGGAAATTTTTCTGATGCAGAGGAATTTATGAATTGGCCAAACAAAGAGGTACAAGGATGCCTGATCTGTCAGAAAGTTAACAAAATCAAGGCAAGACAGGCAATCCTGGGGAGTCGCCACATTGGGTACTGAGCTTTGGAGAGAATTCAAGTTGATTTTACTGAATTGCCCCAGCTGAGAAGGTTCAAATTTGTGCTTGTAAAAGTCGACAAATTGACCCATTTGGTGGAAACTTCCCCCAGTCCAAGGGCAACAGCTCAAACAATGTCCAGGAAATTGCTGGAAGAAATTGTGCCCCGATATGGGGTGGTGAATTACATTGACTCGGATCAAAGGACTGATTTTACTTCGAAAATTATTAAGCAGATGGCAGAGGCACTGGGCATTTGGTGGGAATACCACTCCGTGGCATCCCCAGAGCTTGGGACAAGTTGAAAGGATGACTCAGACTTTGAAGGCACAGTTCTCTAAATTAAGTTTAGAAACTCGGATATCCTGGCTGAAATGCCTCCCTCTGGCCTTGCTTAGTATCAGGACGATGCCTCATTCAGAAACGGGGCTCTCACCCTTTGAAATGCTATATGGAATGCCATATAAGCACAGGACACCAGTGGGACACCCCAGATTGGAGGACAGCCAAATTCAACTGTATTTAGTAGCAATAAACAGAAACTTACAGGAATTGAGAGAACAGAGGATAGTATCTCAGAGTGCCACTCTGG
The DNA here is from genome assembly GCF_035770615.1 of Melospiza melodia melodia. NCBI lineage: Eukaryota > Metazoa > Chordata > Aves > Passeriformes > Passerellidae > Melospiza > Melospiza melodia. The sequence goes on along the minus strand of NC_086203.1, from coordinate 5,888,063 downwards.
GATTTGCTATCCACAAAATTCAGCCAGGTGACAGAGTTCTTGTGAAAGTACGGAAAGATTTACCCCTCTCCCCTCACTGGGAAGGCCCCTTTCTTGTCCTGACAAAAGACATAGCCATTTGGATGGCAGGAAAAGGTTGGACTCACGTGTCCAGGGTGAAGAAAGTGGAGCATCAGGAGGAGGCTCCCGAGTAGAGGATCACCTCTTCTCCAGGCGACCTAAAGATCAAACTCCAACATCCTCATAAATGACCGATGGTGAACGGATAGGTTGTATACTGTCTGACTGTGTGTGCTATCCGTTTGTACACTTCAAGTGTGAATATTGTCAAGGGGTTTTTGTTGTATACTGTAGGAGGGGGCAGAGACCAAATGGATTGTGCCCCCAGTGTCTGGAAGAGGAGCTTGAGCTGACTGACCGCAATCTAACCCTAGACGCAAATTTAGGAATTATCGAATTAGATTCACAAGAGTGGTTCCACATTTTCCAGAAGGGCGTGCATGGAAAACTCAAATCTAAGGCAGAAATATTGGATGTGGAATGTCGGAAGTCAATCAAAGTACCATGCAGCTCAGATGCTGTCAAGATCTCCTTTAAGAGGAGGAATGTGGCTAGGTCAGAGAATGTGTTCCCTGAAGAATACTCCTGCTGCCGCAAAGATGGTCTTCCTCGCCCCTGGTGGGAATCCTGATTGGTCTGAGCCTAGCCATGTGCGGGCCACAGAGTCTGCACAGTGAGACTCCGATACTTGTGGGAGATCAGAGCTCCGTGGATGAGTGCAGTAAGTGCACTCAGATGGTCCTGACTGAGCGAAGGGACAAGGGGATCTTAGCATGCCAAGCCCCGGAGAAATGCATCAAGGGAATCTGGCAGGTACTGTTTGATAAACGGCACTCGGGTCAAATTGTGCAGATTGGGCAAGGAGATCCTGTGTTTAGATCTGAAGGCTGGGACGCTGAACGAGCAGTCAGACAAGCACCAACACTGAGTGCTGAAAAGAAATGTAGAACCAATGTCGATCCCCATTTGCAGTCAATGTAACCAAACAATGTGGGTTGGGGAAAAGACAGAATCAATTTCTGTAGTGTATCACCAGGTGAATCCATTGTGCTATGACAATTTGAATCTGGGAATGTGCGTGATGAACGGGAAAATGTACTGTGTGGGAAGAAATATGAAATTTGATAGCAAATTCACCCTGAACAGAGACCCAACCATGTTGGACTTAGCACAGGCAAATGATGATAGAGTCTGCCTGCAATATGTTTAGGGCTGTCTGTTTTGCAAGGAACAAAGATGGAATAGATCCTGAGGGAAAAATGAGAGCGATTACTCAGGAGCTGAAAAGGAGGGAGTCAGAACCGAGAAAGAAAAGGGTGGAAGAGGAAAGATTGAAAACTTTGAGTGATCAGTAGGAACAGTTCAGGAGACAATATGCTGCTGGGGAACTACCTTCCCCAGATCGAAACTTACTCATTGATTTAGTTGAGGAAATTGCCATGGAATTGGGACTGTCAAACTATTGGATTTGTAGGGGGTTGAAATTGGCAGAGAAGTGGCCTTGGAAGGGTGAAGGTTTGGCTCCAGAACAGCTTTTGAAATGGGACAACCCAAGGGTCTCAAAATTGGCACTAAGACCTAAGGGATGGGTGTTGGAGCAGCGAATGATTGGGACCATCTGCATCAGTCGAGAAGGGAAAGAATATACTGAAATGGTGGGACACACACCGTATATAACCACTTTGTTGGTGAATTCAGACAGCAAGAGCAAAGTCTGGGAACCAGAACCTCCTATGGTGTACTGGAGTCAGAAGAATGAAACAAATTGTGATTGGAATGGTCAGATGGCACTTTGTTGGGTCAAGAGTCCCGGAGCTAATCCTTACCAATCCTTGGCAGGACTGAGAGAATATTGGGGAGACCCAGGGAAATCTAATATCAGATGGAAAGCCACAGATGGAATTTATTGGATTGTGGAAAGAAAGCCTACAGTGAGTTACCTCCAAGGTGGAAGGGGTCATGCACTTTGGGCATGATCCAGCCAGTTTTCTTCACTCTTCCTCAAACAAAAAGCAACTTACTCAGGGCTCCTCTGTATGAGACCCTGAGGAGGCAGAGAAGAAGCTTGAAGAAAATGATACCTGTCCTAAGTGGCAGGCAAACTTGGGAGGAGGAGGAGTGGCTGGCAGCAAGGATAATTGATTATTATGGGCCGGCCACATGAGTTCAGGACAGAAGCTATGGATAAAGGACTGCAATCTATCTACTGAACCGATTGATCAGGCTGCAGGCAGTGGAGGAAATTGTGTTGAATCACACCTCAGAGGCTCTGGATTGTTGAGTCGGCAGCACACTCAGGTACAGGCTTTTGTGTACCTGAATCAAATAGTTTTAGACTATTTGCTGGCTGATGAAGAGGGAGTCTGTGAAAAATTAAATGAATCATAATGTTGTATTGAAATTGATGATTATGGGGAAACCATAAGAGGATTGGCAGCCAAAATTAAGGAAGTAACCCATGTCCCAGTCCAGAAATGGAATTTGATCTTGCAGTCATCTTGGTGGGACAGATTATTTGAGGGGGCCTGGTGGAACAAAATAATATATTTTGTGCTGTGTTCACTAGCAGGAGTCATATTCCTCCCTTGTCTAATACCTTGTTTTAATAGACTGATACACTCCGTGGTAGAGGGTATGCAGATAGCTATAGTGGACCTGGAGTTGGCTTCCAGAAACAACATGTCCATGATCATGAACCTGGGAGACGGGAAGTGTACAAGCAATGCTGCTGAGGTCTTGGCAAAATTTGAGAAACAGGTCAAAACAAATGGGAACAATTATAATGGCTATTAGGGAATCCCGCAATGAGTGCATGGCATGAGAATTTAATAAAGCCTGCTCTTTGTAGGGGACCCTTAACAGTGGAGGGTAGATGTAGGAAGTAAATAGATAATGGTAATTTGGGATGTAGAGGGAGCATAAATTAATGTGTTGAAATTAAAGAAGGGGGATTGTAATATATGTTGGGAAATAATTCATGCTATAAAAGAATGTATTTTAAAAAGATTGTGAAATCCAAACAGGTCTCTGACCACAAGCAGCCCAAGAAGTAGATGTCTATTCAAACTCCAAAATTCCTGAAGGAGGCAGGATAACGCTCAGCATTTAGCTTATGAATAAACGCGCCCAGCGTGATGATCACCGCGTCCTGAGCCATCGGAAGATGCCTAAGAGCGATCATTGCCCTGTTGATAACATCAATCAAGATAGCCAAAGTCACCAGGAACATACATGTGAATAAGCGACTTCCCGGGATTCGAGCAATGATGGCTATTACCAGGAAACGGCAATTGTCCAGCTCTGCACAGTGAAAGAACCAACTAAGAATGTGAAGAATTCCAGAAGAAACTTGGACTCCTTCTCCTCAGGCACAATAAACTGTATAAAACATCCTCGCTAGAAGCGGCTCTTGTGAACAAGGAGGGCTCTGATGTGATAGAGATTTGATCCAGGCTCACCCAGCACCGAACCCAGGCTCGACGCTGTCTCTTTGGCTATGGTGGTTTTGAAGGCCATATTTTGGTTGCAGAAAAAGATAAATAAATATTTTCTCATTTTTTTATAATTTTGCTTTTGATTGATCATTTATAACAGCAATATTGGTAATTCCAATAAAGGAGAAACAGGAGAGGAATACGGCTTCCAGTTCAGATAAATGCCAGCATTTTGCTGCCCATTCCTGGTTAAGAAATAAAGGAATGTCCTGAAGATCCCTTCATGTGGGTGCATTATTGCCCGTATCAGTACATGTGTTCTGTATAACACGTAAGTTGTCTCTTTTATCACTGGATGAAACCCAAATACTGCATTGCTTCTTGTCTACTTGCTTCCAAGTCAAGGCAAATTTTGGTCATGATTGAGTGGGACATATTCACCTGTTCAGAAGCAAATTCTTCTTGCCATTCACACAGTGGCAAGATTGCTTTGTGGATTTGCTCTAATCGCACTGTAAATAAGGCGTATCTCTCACTAGAATTAAAGCTGATGCATTAGGATGCAAAGTTTTGCGTAATTTGTCCTGGTGTCTGCAACTGTAGAGAGTTGTTCTGGATTTAAATGACATTTGAAGACACGTGTATTCTACCATACTTCTGGCATACTAGAAGTGAAAAAACAGCCTTTGAAACACAATTTTATCCTTTCTTCCTTCTCCTCGTCCCAGGAATTTCAATGTCTGAGGTCTAAGCTCTTCAGCTGCCTCACAAACATTGTTTTAATTCAGACAGGCATCCATGCCTTGAGCCACAAATCCTGACTGTGGCTGTGAAGCTTGAAGCAATGTAGGTTTATAGCATTAAAAATGATAATCCATTCCCACGCTAAGCCAAGAATTTTCCAAATAACTCTACCTATTCTCAAGGATATTTCAAAAAGGATCATTATAAAAGCTGGGAATGGGGAGAAGGAGTGTCTTCAAAATTAAAAATACAGCTTTCTGAAATCTTTATATTGCTATAAAGAGATTAAAAATTGTTCATATACGGAACATTACCTAAGAAGTGAATGACAGATTGTCAAAATAATTGCATGGGAAACAAAGACATAAATAAAAATAAGTTTACATGTAGATAATAAGTAAACCATCACTCTAAGAAAAAAACCAGAGATGCAAAAACTAAAACCAATAAGGCTCTTTCATCTGTCTCAATACAAAAAAATTACTGAAAAGAATTGGAGACCCTCAAGACCATTACCATATGCAGGAACTTCCAGCTATTGGGAAAAAAAATGAAGGAAACTGCAGAGTGCAATTCACAGAGGTAACCTGGAATTTATTGGTGGATTTGTTGAAAAATTTCTGAGAGCAGACTGGAAAGGCATAGGGGCTGGTCAGCCCATGGGTGGGCATTTAGAGCAGTGTGAGGGATGTTTCTGAGACCAGCTGCAGGGAATAAAAGCAGAAATCACTGGGACAATCTCTTTGCTGGCTGTAGAGTTTGTGTCAGTCAGTTCCTTGGGCTGGGGGAGCTGTCACGGGGCAGGGAGGGCCAGGGCTGGCAGTGGCTGCTCAGGGATGGCTTTGGCCCGTGTCCCTCCAAGCAGCAACTGCCCAAGCAGCTGCGCTGTCCCCGGGCTCTCCTCCCGGCCTGCTGGGCTTTGTTGGGTGGCACAGCCTGTGCCAAGGGGCGGCAAGGTGCCTGCAGGCCCCAGCTCTGGGGGAAACGGAGAACGTCCTGCCCGCATCCACCGTGCTGCCAGCTCAGCAGTGCAGCACAGCACGGGCTCACGCTCCCCATTGCTCCCACAGAAGTGCTTGGCAAGTCAGACACAAACACCCAGAATCCACGGACACCCCAAGAATTATCTGCCCCCAGGATGTGCGCAGCTCCTGCATGACTGGCACGGTAGTGACAATGTTCACTGTGCCAATTTCCATGGTGCTGTGCTATGTTGGGTTCCAGTGGTGGAAGGAAAAGAAACAGTAAGTTGTGCTCATCTCTACCTCAAACAGCTTCCTTTAAATGGTTCTCATAGGCCGGGAACATTCCCAGTGAGGCTGCAGTGTAGGTGTGGCCAGTCCATGGTTGTCCAAAGAATGGTGGGGAGGGTTCTGCTACTGCCCAGTGCTTTCACCGGCCTCTTAATTGCTGGGCCTTGTCCTGGGGAGCCCGCTGGGGCTGCAGCCAGTGCTGGCTCCACTGAGGCTGCCTGGCCAAGAGCAGCTCCAAGGGCACAGGGCAGAGGCAAAGCAAGGTGTGGAGGAGAAAGAGCAGGGACAAGATTGCCCTTGAAAGGCAGAGGCGCTCTGGGGCCCGCTCCTGGCCAGGGAGCCTGCCCAGAGCCGTGCCCTGCTCGCCGGGGCCTTGAGGGGCAGCTGTGCAGCTGGGCCAAGCTGTGCCAGCAGCTCCAGCCATGCTGGGGATCCTCGCCAGCTCTGGGCCCTTCTGTGCAGGAGGGTCCCTGCGTCCCATTGGCAGCTGAGGCCGCAGCCACCTCCTCTCTCCACAGGTGCTCCTGTGCATCTTCAGAAGAGAGGCCTAGCAACTCGGGCAAAGAGAACTTGGCCTGTTATCCCAGGTCTCCACTTATGCCCTTATCTGGCCTGCTGCGGCTGCAGCACCATCACGAGGCCTTCCCAAATTACTCTCCCCCAAAACGAGACCCTAAACCTCAGGGCCCCCTTGTCCTGTTCCCCAGCCAGGATTGAAGGTGGGCAGCTCCTGTCTTCCAGGGCCGAGCTTGGCCCACATTTTATATTTCAATAAAGAAATGGAGTTTTCACAGCTCTGTCCAGGTGATAGCAGCAGGAAAGCCCACGTGGCACCAGCACAAGCTGAGTTCCATGGCCAGGAGCAGCCGTGGATGCCCACGGTGTGGGCAGGCAGGAGCCAGGCAGGGGCTGCTGTGACCAGCGGCAGGGCCCCGAGGGCTGGGGGAGCCCATGCTGAGCGTCCCTGGGCTGAGGGCACATTTCCTTCCCTGGCATCAGCTGGGCCTGGGCCTCCTCCAGTGGTAAGCCCAGGAAAAGAGGAAGCCATTGGGAGGTGCTTTCATTGAGAACAATGGAAAGAGGCTGGACTCTGAAGGAAGTCCTTCATAGCCTGAGGGATGAACTCAGAGCCTGAGAGACACTGGGCCTGTGGCAGCCCCGGATCTCTTATGAGCAGAGAGGGGATTTGCCCCCCAGGCCTCATCTGTTCACCCAGGGACACATGGTGAACACACACACACAGAAGATGGCTCAGCACTGGTGCTGCGCCCTGAGTGTTATGTTTGGGTCCCTCTAAAGGCATGCAGGGGCTTTGGGTCACCTCTGTGCTGTGCAGGGGACTGGGGACACCAAGAAGTTGTGCAGGGAGTTTAATGTATGTCGCAAGTTGTGCAGGGGCATCTGTAAAATTGAGCAGAGGTCGTATGTCTTTCTTTGAGGACATACGGGGATTTTAGGGTGGGTGAGGACACCCATAAGATGTGCACAGGGTTTGGGTGTCCCCTAAAGTGTGCAGCTACCCTGAAGGCCTGTGTTGCATTATTTTTGTCAGCTTTGGCATCAAGTTCTTAATTTTTAAATAGGGGCCAAAGGGCAGCAAAGTGCACAATAGGAAGTTGGTGTCAGCATGGCAGGGCTGCTGCTGCCTGCAATAGTGGGAATCACCAACATGAGTGGAATTTTGGACTTGACATTGCTCTTATATGTAGAACCACAAAAAGTCTCACTTTTGCAATATCGTGTAACTCAGTTGTGAAAAAATCCGAGCTTGCAAATAGGTCCTGGGCGGGACATCCTCTCCTTGCTGGAAGGGCACCTCTTGAGATCCATTCTAACAAAATCCTGCCCCAGCCATGAGGTCACAGCAGGCTCTGAGGTCACAGAGGTGCCAGAGCCCCGTGGTTGCACAGCAGCACAAGGAGCGAGCACTCAGTGCTTGAGCACAACTGTTGCGGCAGCAGCAGCGGCGGTGGCAGCAGTGGTGCTGACATTGGGACAGCGGTGTCAGTACAGCGGTGGCAGCAAGAGCTGCGGGACTGGCAGAGGGCAAGGCAGCATGGCCCTTGCTCTGCGCCTCTTCCTCCTGCTCCTCCTGGCCGTGGCCCTGCCTGCCAGGGCTGCCCAGGCTGCTCCGCTGCAAGCGCAGCGAGCAGGTGAGCCGGCAGCCTGGCTCCCCTTTCCCGGGACAGCGCTCCCTGCTCCCCGGGAAGCGCTGGGGATGGTTTTCCCCAGGACTTCAGACGGGTTTCCTCTGGGGGAGGGAGAGAGCCCCCACGGGCCCCTCGGCTGGCCCTGTTTCCTCTCCAGGGATGAGTCACAGGGCCTGCAAAGAGGGTGGAGAGTGTCCAGGAGCCAGCCCAGAGCTCCCCAGGCCCCTGTGTAGCTCTGCCCTTTTCCACTGACATCTGGCTCCCAAAGACTTACCCGACCACCTTGCAGTGCCCAGGTCCCAAAAGCAGAGGGGGGATCCCAGGACACCATGGAAATGGTTTTGTGTGTTTGCTTCCCTCTAGATGAGCTTGCTAGGAAGGTTTCTCCAGCAGCTTGGCTCCATGAGGATTTCCAGTCTCTTCAGCCTCCTGCAGGTACATTGCCAATGTTCCCCTAAGCGGATAATCCTTGACAACCTGGCAGGAACCAGGTGACAGAAGCTTCTGTGGCTGTTGTGTTACAGGAGTCTCTGCAGAGAGGACTTATCAAGCTCCTTTCTGGGTTGCTGCTCAGAAGCCCAGCTCCCATCGCAGGGGTGAGTATTGTGTCCCTGCTGACCCCACGGGCTGAGCCCCGCTTCGGTGGGATCCACTCTTCTGACATGCAAACACGTCACTTAAGGTCCTCCGAGAGGGAGGAACAAGCCTGGAGGAGGCACTAATTCCCTAGAGGCGTCGCAATACATGGAAAGGACCCTGAGTGACCTGGAGAGACGCCGTGGTGGGTGCATTTCCCTCAGCCTTGTCCTGGGGCTCAGCAGCCGGGGGCTTTGGCTGCACATCTGGACACGCCGTGCCCGGCACAGCGGGAAGGGATCCATGGCAGCCTCGCTGCCCTGCTGCTGCTTCCACGCCCTGCAGGGCTGTTTGCCAGCCTGGCCTGGCTGCAGCTTCTCCCCAGCCTCTGCAGGAAGGCATTTGGCATCAGCTAAGTGAGAGCCCAAACTGCACCATGGGCCTGTGATCCCCTGCAATTTCCTGGTCTCTGAGCACATCTGGAGGAGCAGCTCTTTGGAGGAGGGAGGACCCTGCAGCAGCCCCAATAACCTGATCTTTCTTCTGCATCTTATCCATTACTTGGACACGCAGTGCCTCCTGAAGATGCCACCTTCCCATTGGGGAACAGCCCCACCTTATCCAGCTGTCCCTTTTCCTCTCTGCAGAGATGGAAGGAGAGGATGCGCTGAAGGCACAGTTTCCCGGAGGAAGCAGGGGCTCATTGGCAGCCTCTGCTGCAGGAAAGGAGGACATGCCAGGCACAGCCACAGGAGGTAATTGCTGTGCCTCTGGGCCTGAGCCCTGCTGAGGCTTGAGCTGCCCTCTCTGCTGCTTGGCATTGCTGGCACGCAGCATTACCTGACCCCCTTCCAGTGCTGGGTTCCCTATAGAAGGGGATCCCAGCACAGCATGGAACGGTTTCTATCTGTGCTCCTTTCTAGACTGGGATCCTGAGTTGCGTAGATTGGAAATTCTGGTAAATCAATACTTAAGGATGCTGGAGCTTGGTGAAGGTAGGCTACCAAAACCCCTTCCCTAACAGAGTAATCATTGTCCAAGTGAAATCCTTGCTCAGAGTAATATTCCTGTGTCGTTCCTGTCAAGATCCGCTTAAGTTTGCTAAATTGTGGGAATCCTGTCTTCCAAATTTCTGCCCTTGTGTCAAACAGTGATCCCACAGGATCTCAGTCATAGAGAAAAAGGATCATTTATCTGTCCATCCCCCTCCCATGTGCAATGCCAGTGTGTCCTTCTGGGCGCTCTGTGCAGCCACGGAGAAGATGAGAGAGGGAAGAGGCTGGGCCCAGGGCTGTTCCATGGGGCTGAGCCTTTCTCAGCTCCTTTGCCAGCCCCAGGTAGCCTGAGCTGCTCCTGCTGCCATTGCCAAGCCCTGGCCTTGCCTGGGGCTGTGTTTGGAGCTGCTGGCAGCTCCAGGGAGTCCTTTCTGCCCTGACTGCCCCGCAAAGGGGCTCCTTCCATCCCAGTGTGGGGCCACTGCAGGTACAAGGTGCCCCTGGCCCTGCTCCTGAATGGAAGGCAGAGCCGAGGGAGTGCCTTGGAGGGCACCAATCACCCAGGTGCCCTCACTGCCACTCCGGCAAGAAGTAGAAATGGAACAACTTTCTATTAAGGTCCTCCTAGTTCGATGAACCAAGGGACAGGAGACAAGAAATCCCTGGAGGCAGCCAAACTTCTGGACCAGATGCTGAATGACCTGGAGAGGCTCCATGGTGGGTGCATTTCCCTCAGCCTTGTCCTGGGGCTCAGCAGCCGGGGCCTTTGGCTGCACATCTGGACACGCCGTGCCCGGCACAGCGGGAAGGGATCCATGGCAGCCTCGCTGCCCCGCTGCTGCTTCCACGCCCTGCAGGGCTGTTTGCCAGCCTGGCCTGGCTGCAGCTTCTCCCCAGCCTCTGCAGGAAGGCATTTGGCATCTGCTGACAGGCAGACCAAACTGCACCATGGTTCATACATGCCCTGAGATCCCCTGCAATTGCCTGGACCATGGGGAGATCAGGAATGACAGCAGTTTTGAGAAGGGAAAATCCTGGCCAATCCCAAAAGTTTTTATGATTTCTTGCTCCTTATCCATCAGTTTGACCAGTATTGCCTCCTGAAGATGCCACCTCCCAGAAAGGGGAACATCTCCATCTAATTTAGCTGTCTCTTTTTCTTTCTCCAGAGATGAACCGAAAGGCTGTGCCGAAAACAGCATTTCCTGCAGGAAGCAGGGGCTCATTGGCAGCCTCTGCTGCAGGAAGGGAGGTGATGCCCAGCACAGTCACAGGAGGTAATTGCTGTGCCTCTGGGCCTGAGCCCTGCTGAGGCTTGAGCTGCCATCTTGGCTGTGCGTCAGTGCCTGCCCTCCAGGGATGTCAGACAGGCCCTGCAAAGAGGGTGCAGAGTGACCAGGAGCCAGCCCAGAGCTCCCCGGGCCCCTGTGCAGCTTTGGCCTTGTCCATTGACATCTGGCTCCCACAGCCTTACCCGATCCCCTTGCAGTGCACAGTTCCCATAGGCAGAGGGGGATGCCAGCACACCATGGAAATGGGTCTGATCTGTGCTCCCTTCCAGATGAGAGTGGTGCCATTGCTTTGCCAGCAGCTGGGATGGAAGATGGTTTGGAGCACTTGGGAGCTTCTGCAGGTATGTTCTGAGAGAACAATCACTGGCAACCTGGCAGGAACCAGGTGACAGAAGCTTCTGTGTCACTTGAGTTACAGGTGTGTCTGCAGGGAGGATCTTCCCAGGTCCTTTGGTGGATGTTGCACACAAGCCCAGCTCCCATCGCAGGGGTGAGTAGTGTGTCCCTGCTGACCCCACGAGCTGAGCCCTGCATCTGTGGGATCTATTCCTGGTGAAATGGAAATACTTTCTCTTAAGGTCCTCTGAGAGGGAGGAAAAAACCTAAAAAAGAGAATGTGCTCCCGGAGGCATCCAAACAACTGGACCAAATCCTGATTGACCTGGAGAGGTCCGATGGTGGGTGCATTTCGCTCAGCCTTGTCCTGGGGCTCAGCAGCCGGGGGCTTTGGCTGCACATCTGGACATGCTGTGCCTGGAACAGCAGGAAGGGATCCATGGCAGCCTCGCTGCCCCGCTGCTGCTTCCATGCCCTGCAGGGCTGTTTGCCGGCCTGGCCTGGCTGCAGCTTCTCCCCAGCCTCTGCAGGAAGGCATTTGGCATCAGCTAAGTGAGAGCCCAAACTGCACCATGGGCCTGGGATTTCTTGGTCTCTGGGCAGATCCGGTGGGGCAGATATTTGGAGGAGGGAGGGCCCTGAGGCAGCCCCAAGGGCCTTGGCCTTTCCCTGATCCTTATCCATGTCTTTCCCAAGTGATACTCCTTGAAGATGCCACCTCCCCACTGGGCAATGGCTCTACCTGATCTGGCTGTCCCTTTTCCTTTCTCCAGAGATGGACCAAAAGTCTTTCCGGAAGGCAGCACATCCTGGAGGACGCAATGTACCCGTGCTAGCCACTGATACAGGACATGAGGAGATGCCAGACAGTGCTACAGAAGGTGATTGCTGTGCCAGGCTCAGCCTGGCTGAGTAGTTCTGCTGGGGTCCCTCCATGTGAGACATGTCCTGAAACCATCGAGCCACTGCATGGGGTGTCCATGGTGGCGAATGGGCAGAGGGGGAGAGCAAGGCTCCAGTGTGTCCTGAGAGGGCCTGGGTGTGTGTCCCTGGGCTGGGAGAGCTGTCACGGGGCAGGGAGGGCCAGGGCTGGCAGTGGCTGCTCAGGGATGGCTTTGGCCCGTGTCCCTCCAAGCAGCCACTGCCCAAGCAGCTGCGCTGGCCCCGGGCTCTCCTCCCGGCCTGCTGGGCTTTGTTGGGTGGCACAGCCTGTGCCAAGGGGCGGCAAGGTGCCTGCAGGCCCCAGCTCTGGGGGAAACGGAGAACGTCCTGCCGCATCCACCGTGCTGCCAGCTCAGCAGTGCAGCACAGCACGGGCTCACGCTCCCCATTGCTCCCACAGATGTTGTCACTGAAGCAGGAATATATGGCCCGGATCCAATGCGCCTCCCAAGAATTGTCTGTCCCCAGGATGTTCGCAGGAAATGCATGATAGGCACAGTGGTGATAGTGTTCACTGTGCCACTTGTGCTGCTAGGCTGCTATCTTGGCATTCGCAAGCTGTATGAGATCAGACGGTCAGTTGCTGATTTTTCTCCACAGTTTTCTTATAACTTTGCTCCATAGCATTGGTAGCCTGACTCGTAGTCGTGCTGCTGTGGAGTTGTGGCCAGTCCATGGTTGTCCAAAGAACTCTGCTGAGGGTTCTGCTGCTGCCCAGAGCTTTCATTGGCCTCCTCATTGCTGGGCCGTGTCCTGGGGGCCCGCTGGGGCTGCAGCCAGTGCTGGCTCCCACTGAGGCTGCCTGGCCAAGAGCAGCCCCAGGGGCACAGGGCAGAGGCACAGCAAGTTCTCAGCAGTGTTTGGGCAGCATAGTTCAGGACAGGGCAATGCTTATTTTGTAGCTCATGTAAAGTTTAATGGCAACGGTGTTGCAGCACAAGCAAATATGCTCCAGTTCAGTGTTAAAACAAATCCAGCCTGATGAAGGTTTGGATTTGGCCGTGAAACTTTGCTCTTTTTGTGAGCCCTGTTCTGGATTGATTCCCAATCAGTCTTGGAGCCAGTTCTGGCTGAAGGCTCATCCCAGCCCTGAGCGTTGGCAGTTCTGGCCTCAAAGGGACAGCTGAGGCTGCACTGGACATGACTGGGAATCAGGGCTCTATTATCAAAGGGCTTTGAGAAGTTTAAATTCCTATGTTTTTTCTACATGTTTTTCTTTATGAAATTCATTCACTTTTTCTAAACTTAGTTTTGAAACTAACTTGTTTTCCAGTGCCTATTCCAGTTTTTTGGTATAGTGAATGGTGGCCCAATTATCCCATGGCTGAATTAAGAGACTGTAAGTACTATAAAATGGAATGAGTTTTACCGTCTTATGTCTTTCACAGACTCATAAAACTTTTGTTGGTTTATGTGACCAACAGAAGCGTTTTTCTCTACTTTTAATTCAAACAAGCGGCAGAGCCGGAACCTGTTGAGAAGAATCTCTTCACTTCATAGCTAAAGCAAACTGCCAGGGTTCTTTATTGAGCAATATAAAATCTATATTTTATGTATATACTCCTGTCAAGTGACTGATAGAAATGAGGGATTTGGACTCTGGGGGAAGTACTGACCAGCTGTGCATTGGCTCTCCAAAGCTCAGTCTGCAATAATCAATCTTTTTCAGAAGAGAATGTTCAGTTTCTTCCTGGCACTCACTCTTGCACTCATACTCAAAACCACTTCTTGAAAGAAATTTACAACGGCTCTTTATGCTCCCTTAGTTGACTTTTCTCTCTTTCTCCAGTAATGCCAATGAAAACCTGGATGATTCCATTAAAAATGCTGGAAAGCAGATCCTGGAGAAGAGGGCATACATCTGCTCCCACCCACTGGACAGGACCTTCTGATCCCTCCCTGACAGCAGGCACTCATCACTGTCAGTCAGGGAGGAATTTCCTGCAGTTTCATGATGGAGAGATTAAAAGCATCTGTTAATTAAAGTCTTTGATAAATGTAATTGTATAAAAATACTACTTTCCAAACTCTATTTCAAAGGATAAGGATAAATAAAGAGATTTAATTTAAAGCTGAAATTATTTTGTCAGATAGATAGATGGATAGATATATAGGAAGACAGGTAGATATTAGATCGCTAGATAGTTAAATAACTAAGAGAGAAATAGATAGATAGATAGATAGATAGATAGATAGATAGATAGATAGATAGATAGATAGATAGATAGATGTATATACATGTCTGTTCCTCTTGGAGTGGGATAAAGAGAGGGAGAGGAAGTTTGGATGGGGAAATGTTTCTTCCCAGGGAAGGGACTGTGTTGTTTCTCAGTATCTTTTCACTTCAATCAGCTCCTTATTCACTGAGCAAGTCTGAAAGACTTGGGCAATCACAACAGTTCTGCTTTGGAGGCACCTCCAGCTCTCTTGTCCAGCAGCACCACCAGGACACTGAGTCCCCAGTGTCCAGGGAGCTTCTGCTGTCACCCTGAGGGACACCACTGGTCACTGACGTCCATTGGGCCTCTGAGGCATTGACCACAACCCCCTGGATGTGACCAGCCAGGCAATTGCTCATTCTCCAAACTGTGCCTCCATCAGATCCATAGCTCATCAAAGGAGGGACAAGGATGCAGGGCAGGGCTGATGTGTCCAGGGCATGGCAGAAGTCCAGAGTGGTGGCATCTCTAGCTCTTCCCTTGTGCACTGGGGTGTAACTTTGCGGCTGGGTCACAGGCAATATGTTCTCTGGCCAGCTCACTGCCTGAGTCCCATGGACAGTCACAAGAGAGGCTGCCCCTGGATCCCTACAGGGACCTTCCTGGCTGGCGGTGCGTACAGGGGCTCGCAGCTCCCTGCAGCCGACACCTGTGGCACGGGTGACACAGCAGCAACCCAGTACGAGGGACCAAGGCGAAGGAACCGAGAGAGTTCACTTGTTTGAGTTCTAAGGAAGGTTTATGTCCCCAGAGGAGTCAGGGACAACTGACAATAACTGATTTTTAAGGAAGAGAGAGAAGAAGGGGAGGACACAACTTTTTACCAAGGGGAAGGCATTAGGGAAGGAGGACAGGGCAAGGGCTATCCAACAGAAACCAAGAAGGGGAAGGAGCAAACCTTGAAATCCAATCTTGCTTTGAGGAAGGGATGAACTACAGGGTACACACCAGAACAAAAGGCTGTGCTGTCTTTGATGGACAGGGGCATTGACAAATACTTGGTGAATAAACAACTCAGGACTGAACCACCAGAGAAACCAAGTGGGATATGTGGAATGAAACATTACAAACGTACAACAAGGAGTATTTAAAACTTACTACAGAAGAACAAACTGTAAAATAACAGACTACCACACTGGGGTGTTGCAGTGTGTCTCTATTGTGTTT
Source organism: Melospiza melodia melodia (assembly GCF_035770615.1). Classification (NCBI taxonomy): domain Eukaryota; kingdom Metazoa; phylum Chordata; class Aves; order Passeriformes; family Passerellidae; genus Melospiza; species Melospiza melodia. The sequence goes on along the minus strand of NC_086203.1, from coordinate 5,872,895 downwards.
TCAACTGCAATTCAGTTTCAATGGTCAGTTCAAATCCCCACCCCCCCGCCCCATCTCTTGTATTGTTATAGCATATTTTATCCTTAATGGATTGTTATTTTGCACCTCTCTTGTTGGTTTTGCCCCAGTTTTCCATCTTCCCAATAACCTGCCCTTTGTTCCTGAATGTTACCTGTTCCTTCTCCCAGGAGGAACCTTGTCAGTCCCTCCTCATACCTGCCCCTTTCTCCAGAAACTTCCCTGTCATTTTTGTATCCCTTGAGGTCTCATTGGTTTGTTTAAACTCTTCCCCTCCCCTGTAATTCCCAATTGGTTTAAACACTGTATTCCTTGCCTTATGCTTCTCCCCAGGTTTCTCCCAATTTGTTAAAGTTTTGTACCCTCCTCTTGAACCTCCCCTTGTTGAAAAACCCCTTCTAGAGCCTGGACTCGTGTCTTTCTGAGCCTGACCTTCCTGGGCATAAACACCTTTGGGAGTCATACAGAAGACCTTTCCTTGTTCCTTGTCCCTGCCCTTGAAGCATTCCCCCTGTGCCATAGAGCAAATGTGACCTATAGCAGCACCCAAATTGTGTGGCTTTTTGGGGGCAGCCCCCTCCTGGTGACAGTGCTGGGAGCAGCCCAGGCTGAAGAACTCTGGCACCGCGTCACTGAGGCAGCCACACAATCATGGAAGGGCTCTGGCTTTGTCAGGCAGCACACACCCACCCTATGCTCCTCAAGGTTTTTTTTGGCATATCCAAGCATTGAAGAGGTTGGGTGACTTTCCCCCCTGTTTTATTCACTGTGTCCTTTGAGGACCACAAAAGGAAGCAGTGCCTTAAATTGCACATGAAGAGCAAATGGTGAAGTAAAAGCTTCACCTTTCCTATGAAGCCAGAGGACTGTGTTAGCCATGGCCCACCCAAGGTGCCAAATTTCCAGCTGGGAAGCTGCTGACAGGAGAGAATGTGGAACTTGTCTCCAGCCAGAGATCACTCATTCCTCAGCATGCTGGGCTGTGGCTGACAGTGCCTGAGGAGCTCAGAAATCCTTGGATGTGATCTCCTGTGCCAGTGCCCAGAACACAGAGCAGTGAGCTCAGCTTGAGGAGGCAAGGCCAGCCCTTGGACACAACAGCCAGGCAAGCATGAGCTCCCTCCCAGAGAAGGAAAATTCCAGCCATGAGGTCCATCCCCAAGCAGGCCATGAGGTCACAGCAGGATGTGAGGTCACAGCAGGCTCTGGGGTCACAGAGCCGCGTGGTTCTACAGCATCACAATGTCCAACACCCGATGCCTGGCACAGCGGGAGGGCATCCATGGAAACCTCACTGCCTTGCTGCTGCTTCCATACCCTGTAGGGCTTTTTCCCAGCCTGACCTGGCTGCAGCTTCTCCCCAGCCTCTGCAGGGAGGCATTTGGCATCAGCTGGCAGGGAGCCCAAGCTGAAGCATGGCTTAAGATCTGCTGGGGCTGCAGCCAGTGCTCGCTCCCGCTGAGGCTTCCTGGCCAAAAACAGGGCAGAGGCAAAGCAAAATGTGGAGGAGAAAGAGCAGGGATTAGATTGCCCTTGAAAGGCAGAGGTGCAATGGGGCCCGCTCCTGGCCAGGGAGCCTGCCCAGAGCCGTGCCCTGCTCGCCGGGGCCTTGAGGGACAGCTGTGCAGCTGGGCCAAGCTGTGCCAGCAGCTCCAGCCATGCTGGGGAGCCTTGCCAGCTCTGGGCCCTGCTGTGCAGGAGGCTCCCTGTGTGCCACTGGCAGCTGAGGCCTCAGCCACCTCCTCTCTCCAGAGGTGCCCCTGTGGATCTTCAGAAGAGAGGCCTAGCAACTCGGGCAAAGAGAACTTGGCCTGTTATCCCAGGTCTCCACTTATGCCCTTATCGGCCCTGCCGTGGCTGCAACACCATCAGAAGGCCTTCTCACATTCCAAATTCGTTTTCCCCTCCAAAACAAGACCCTCTGCCCCAGAGCCCGCAAGTCGTGTTTCCCAGCCAGGAGTGAATGTGGGCAGCCCCTGTCTGCCAGGGTAGGGCTTGGCCCACATTTTATATTTCAATAAAGAAATGGAATTGTCACAGCTCTGTCCAGATCGTAACAGTTGCAACGGCCACCCCGCAGCAGCACAAGCTGAGCTCCATGGCCAGGAGCAGCCGTGGATGCCCACGGTGTGGGCAGGCAGGAGCCAGGCAGGGGCTGCTGTGACCAGCGGTGGGGCCCCAAGGGCTGGGGGAGCCCATGCTGAGCGTCCCTGGGCTGAGGGCACATTTCCTTCCCTGGCATCAGCTGGGCCTGGGCCCCATGAGGAAGGCATGGATATTTTGGGGTCCCTGCTGAGGGGTGCCGTGGTCACTCATGAATCACAAAGGAGTATTGATGGCCACTCCTAAGGTGTGCAGGGATCCCTCATGAGGTGTGCAGCGGGGTTACATTTGAGGGGGTTTTTTACTCTTCTCAGCACAGCAAAGGGTCACTTGGCCGAGGTTTTGCAAAGCTGGGAGAAAGCCTCTTGCAAAGCCTTGGGCCTGGCCTGCGGGCACAGCAGACAGGCGGAGCCCATCTCCTGGGGCCAGGCCGGGCTGCTCAGGCCGGGCTGGGCTGCACCAGGCTCAGGGCCCGGCAGGGAAGGGCCATGGCCCTGGGCTCTGAAGAAGCTGCTGAGCTCCGCCCTGGCCCTGTGCTGCAGCCCAACACATTTACAGCCAGGGCCGTGCCCTGGCCCACAGGAGGCACCCGGGGCTGCAACTGAGGTCGTGCCTTCTCCAAATCAAGGGGGCTGGCTCTGTTCCTTTGGAGGATCCCAAGACGTCTACCTGGGCCTGATGGTGAAAAGATCCCCCCCCCCCAGCATCCCTGAGCTGGCAGAAATAAAGGCTTTGTGCTCATTAATATGAAAAGCTGTATGGGTGGCCTGCAACTAATGTTCTTTTGTTGCCTGGACCCCAGTCAGTGCTCGAGTCTAAATAAATGACCCAGCCTGAAGCTGGCCTTAAGACTGATTTGATGAAAGGAACTGAAGCTCTGTTGACTGCAAATTCTCCAGGAAAAAAGTGCAGGAACTTGGATAAAGCTGGTGACAAAAGCAGAGTGCAGAGTTGAACCTATGAGGCCACCTCAATGCCTCCTCCCCAAACCCTTTTATTTTTATTTTGTTTAATATTCTGAGGTCCAGTTCTTGCATGAAATGGGCCCTCAGCAAGGAGCTGCTGGGCCTCCTGGCTGTGTCCGTTTGTGTTCCCTGTGCTTCTGGTCGCCAGGGCCAGCACCTCTGGGGACAGGGGGTCCTGCTCTGGGTGGTGGTGGCAACAGCATGTCCCCAGCAATAAGCCGGTAGCGCAGCCGTGGAAGGGACAACCGACACTGGCACAGAAATGAGAGATGACAGGTCTAGTTTTCCCTGCCTGAGTTATTTGACAGGTCTTGTGAAGCTGCAGAATCATCCCTGTGAAGAGAGGAGGAGGCTGGGGAATTGGGAAAACAATGGGGTATGCATAAGTTTTTGTATATGCCCCATTCAGCATAGGCATTTTTAGGAAGTGATTTATTGAAGGAGTTTTGAAGCAACCATTACATTCAAAAATGGAGAGGGTCCTCTGGAGCTGAATGATCAAAAGTACATCGAGGTATTAAGTTTAACCTTAACAGCTGTTGAAATTGAGGGGGAAATTGATGAAGAGATACTAAGTCAAGTATTTCCCAGGGTATGGACCTCTGGTTTACCAGGGATGGCGAAAAATGCGTCCTCCATAGTAATTAAGCTTAAGGAAGGGAAACAACAAGTCAGAATTATGCAGCAGTACCCCCTAAAGAATGAAGACAGGGAAGGAATCAGCCCAAGAATTAAAAATTTTCTGCGGTTAGCATTTTTAAAAGAATGCCAATCTGATTTCAATACTCCCATTTTACCCACAATCTGATGGGGCAGACCAGATAGTACAAGATTTGAGGGCTGTCAATAAAGTAACAGAAGATCTGTATCCTGTGGTAGCCAATCCATATACTTTATGAACTTATTTAACACCTGAGCTAACCTGGTTAACCATTTTAGAATCAAAAGATGCCTTCTTTTGCCTCCCTATCCACAAAGTCAGCCAGAAAATTTTTGCATTCCAATGGGAAAGCCCTAAAAGTGGGCGCAAAACCCAGCTCACATGGCCTGTGCTTCCTCAGCACTTCAAAATTTCCCCTACTCTGTTTGAGGAGCAACTTGCAAAAGATCTGGAGTTTTGGGAAGCTCCACAGGAAGAAGGAAGGCTTTTGTAGTACCTGGATGATCTTCTAGTAGCCACTCGGACTAGGGAAGCATGTCTGGCCTGGACAGTAAGCCTTTTGAATTTCCTAGGACTCCAAGGACACAGAGTATCAACGAAAAAGGCACAGGCAGTGAAAGAGAAAGTAATCTACCTGGGGTACCAGGTGAGTGCTGGGCAACGGACGTTAGGGCAGGCTCGCAAGGAGCCATATGCCAAACCCCAAAACCCCAGACAATAAAGGAACTCCAAACCTTCTTAGGCATGGCAGGGTGGTGCCGGCTGTGGTTTATAATTATGGACTGCTCGTCAGACACCTCTATGCTCTTATTGCCAGTGGAAACAGAGATCTCCAGTGGACAAAGGAAAGCACATGGGCCTTTCACCAGCTAAAGAGTGCCCTCATGTCAGCTCCAGATTTGGGACTTCCAGATGTAAGTGAACCATTCTTTCTGGTTTCCCATGAAAGACAGGGCATTGCCCTGGGAATATTGGCTCAGGACTTGGGTCCATATCAGAGGGCAGTTGCTTACCTCTCCAAGCAGCTAGATGCAACAGCCAAAGGATGGCCAGGTTGCCTAAGAGCTGTAGCAGCAGTCATGCTGAATATTCAAGAGGCACACAAGTTTACCCTGGGACAAAAATGGCTGTGCTAGTGTCCCACACAGTGTCCGCAGTACTGGAAGCAAAGGGTGGCCTCTGGCTTTCACCACAGAGGTTTCTGAAATACCAGGCCATCATGGTAGAGCAAGATGATGTAGAGATAGTGGTGACTAATATTGTCAACCCAGCTTCTTTTCTCAGTGGAAATCAAGAAGAAGCAGTACACCACAATTGCCTGGAGACCATTGAAGCTACTTACTCCAGATGCCCAGAATTTTAAAGACACTCATCTAGATGATACAGAGACCTGGTTCACTGATGGCAGTAGTAGCCACGTTGCCAGTGGAAAGCGACATGCTGGATACACAGTGACTGCCTGCAGAGAAGTAATAGAATCCAGGCCCTTACCGACAGGCTCCTCTGCGCAGAAGGCCGCGATAATTGCCCTGACCCGTGCCTTGGAAATGGCAAAAGGAAAGAGAATAAACATCTATACAGACTCGAGGTATGCATTCAGAGTTGTGCATGCACATGGAGCCATCTGGAACGAGAGGGGACTGCTAACCTCACCAAAAGAAGAGACAATGCAGCTGCTGGAAGCAGTTCAGCTGCCTGAAAAGGCATATTAAGGCACACCAGAGAGTGAGCTCAGAATTGGAAGAAGGAAATGAGCTAGTGGATGGAGAGGCAAATAAAGCAGCAAAAAGTGGAGTAATTATGGACAGATTTCCCTCAAAAGTAAGCCAAAATATAATAGTACTAATCAAAAGAGACATGCAACCACAAGGGGTGGGCTGCCGTTGAAAGACAGCCAGTAATCCCTTCCCATTTTTGTGATCACTAGTGAAAGAAGAGCACCAGAAAACACACTGGGGCCTAACTACTTAAAAGCTTTTATAAATTGTGGCTCCTTTCCCAGAATGACCAAGGCTGCCAGTGATACAGAGTGCATCAAAATAAAGGGTTGACTTTTAAGTAGTAGTTTCCACAGGCTTTCTAAAATGCATATCTGATTGAAAGAATCATTGCCAAGAATTAATCTGCCACTATTACTCAGGTAAACCAACAGTGAGATCCTTGCCTCCAGACTAACACCAAAAATACCCCCAGGCCGAAACTCGGTCAAATTAAGAGAGGCCATGGGCCTGGACAGCTGTGGCAAATTAACTTTTCAGAACTCCCAGAGAAAGGGGGGTATCTGTATTTATTAGTATTGACAGCTACATTTTCAGGGTAGCCAGAAGCTTTCCCCACCAGAACTGTCAAAGCTCTAGAGGTGACCAGGGTATTATTACAAGAAATAATACCATGCTTCAGAGCTCCAGCCACAATATCCTCGGATAGAGGATCACATTTCATTTCCAAAAGAGCGCCAAAGATTAGTAGCCACCTGGGCATAGATTCATAGATTGAGAACTTCACACTCCATACCACCCGCAATCAAGCAGCCAGGTGGAGAAAATGAATCATTTCATTAAGCAGCAGATTGTAAGACTGGGGCAGGATGTTAATCTGCCCTGGCCCCCAGCTCTTCCACTGGCACTACTGCGAATTCAGACTAAACCAGGAGCTAAAGAAAAGCTGAGTCCTTTTGAAATGCTTTATGGAAGACCATATGGAATACGAAAGAGAATGTCCACCCACATTGGAGAGATAACCCTGGCCACCTGCATGGTGGCTTTAAGCAAACAGCTCAGAGAAATTGAAAAACACGTGGCTAGAACTCGGAGCAAAGAGCTAGACAGACCAGTACATAACATACAGTCTAGAGATTATGTATATGTTAAGCCTCTTGCAGAAAATACTTTGGATGCACAGTGAGAGAGATCACTGCAAGTGCTTCTCACCACCTTCTCTGCAATCCAGACCAAGGAGTAGAATGCCTGGATGCATCGCTCTCGAGTGAAGAAAGCCCCAGGAGCCCCTTAGAGAGGGACATCAAGAAACAATGAACTGAGATTAAAACTTACTCAGGCAAAATGAGTATATTGCAGCCAGGGGTAGTTTGTCATTTCAATTACAGAATTGATTTGTATGTAATTATAACTGGAGTCTTAGAATTAGAGAGTACCTCTATCCAAAGCAATGCTGAATGGCCTTGGTCCCAAGCTTTCAATCTGTATACTGGATCCATGGGAGAACTTTCTAAGATAAAAGAGCTAAACCTGTCCACTGTAGTAATTCATGAAGATCAGGTATATGAGGAGCAGGAGTGGCAAGAACGAGAACTGTGGACACTTCAGGAGATCAAGAGAGAAGAAATCAAAATAGAGTGCTAGGTAGTCAATGAGACGGCTAATGAGAAACCAGATGAAATTAGTGTCTCAACCTCCCCGTATACAGGCACCAAGAAGTTTGTGATAGCCCAAGTGAATCAGACTGTTGGTGTAATTTCTCCTTGATACAGCTTGTAGAAGTGACCTGCCTTTAAGCTCGAGATGCTATAAAGCTCTCATTTAAATTTTAAATCAACACTGCACTTTTTACAATGGCAGGACCTTATACAACCCACACTGGTAATCAAATAGTTCAGACCCAACCCAAACTTGAACCTGAAGTGTGAGAAATAGGCCCCTACGTAGGGAAGAATGTAAGTGAAAACAACTGTTGTTCAATCCAGAATGGTCTCTCAAACGTGTTGAGTTGCTAGTGCAAATTAACATCTCAAAAATCCAACCAGCCTGCTCCTCTTTCCTAAGAACATCCTTTGAGGGCTGCACAAGGTGGTTACAAAGACAGATATAGCTCAGGAGCAGAATAAGAAATTATCTAACTTGGATGTTAGGGAATGGATTGAGAGTTTTAAATGGAATTGATTCAGAAATACTGATGAATAAGCTGGCCACTGCAGCAGGTGACCTAGCAAAATTGAAGCAGCCTTAACAGTCAGCTCTATTGGCATTAGGAACTAGCCAGTGGCAGGTTTCCAAAGTACTGCCAAAGTGGGAAAAGGCTGGGAGCCAAGACCACAGGGTAATATTAGAAGCACTTGGTACAGTTGGAAATAATGTGTCTTTAGCTTTCAGTTGTATACAAGCACAGTTATAGATGCAGGCAACACCAGCTCTGATCATACGGGAAGGGGGTGAAGGTAATTTTCCAGCTGAAATTTGGGAAGTTGTCTGGGATAATGTGATTGATTTTGCAAAGAAGTTTCAATCCTGGTGGACTATAGTAAATTTCACCTATGATCCTGCTTCTAATGTGGCCACTTCCTTTCTCCTTACCATACGTAATGCCACTGTTTATGTTATCCGCCTCATCACTGCACTGGGATTAAATAATGAAAAAACAGTGCTCTACCCTTCAGAACATAGGGTGTGGGCTGGAAAGGTGAATGAAAAGAGGCAAACAGTAAAGTTAGAATCCTGCATTACTAGAGAACAACTGGGATTCATTTGTGAAAGCAATACAATTAATGCCCAAATCTGTGTCTAGACACTGAACAGAGTATTTGCCACTTTGAGATTCACCCAGTCACTGATCAGAAAACTGTGCTCATATATACTAGTAAAAGTTATGTGTGCCTGAGAACTGCTTGTGCTGCTGTAAAAATTGATAACAACAATATTATTTTGTCTAGAAGAAATAATTTTAATTTTTGTATTTGCAATGTTGTTAAGATTATCGGGTGTGATTTTTTGTACATGGCCCCCGTGACATCCCACCAGTTGATTAAAACCAATTACACAATGTAACACAGACTATCACCAACTCCTGTTGGGATGGACGTTACATTGATAAAACAATTAATTAAGCACCAAGACCTACTGCAGATCTCGAAGGAAATTCCAGAAAACAGAGAAAGCCCTAATTACTGTCTCTCATGATACCAAAGAAATAACCAGAATTCTGCAAAGAGTAAAGCAAACTGCAGATCATCACTGGTGGAATGTGATCTTTGGGTGGTCACCAACTGACAATGGAATCCTTAATAAAATGTGTCATCCCATTGTAGTTTTCTTAATATTAGCTGGAATAAGCTAATTTTAGGGTTATCCATTATATTGCTAATGTGATATTGGAGAATACTACAGCAAACAGCTGTGTTAACCTCCTTATCAAATGTACATGGTAAAGCATTAAGAGACACTTATTGTCATAGGGATTTGCATTAGATAAAAGAATTTACTTATTTTCTAGGAAAGGGGGGAAAAGAGACAGAGTAGAAATTTTCCAGAGTAGAAATCCATTTTGATTTAGGCGAAATGTACATCTTTGAGTAAAGTCTGTAGTTGGAAAACAAAGCTGTTTAGTCTGACTGGTAAAAAGCCTAGGCTCAGAGAAACTGCTTCAGTCAAGGACAGAGATAAGGGGCTGGCAGGGGACACAGAGACAGAGGAACTGCTATGAGAACAGGCCAACCTGACCTGGGAATTCTTCCTGATAAAGATTAACTAGCGGTAAATGTCACACCAAATTTGTAAAAATGAATATGTAGGAACCTATTGTAAAATTGGATGCATATCTACTTGAGAGGGTGATAAAAAAGGATCTGGAGTTCCCAGAGGTATGCATGTCTTTTAAGGAGAGGAATCTCCACATGCATCCAGCACAGTAATAAACATACCAACTTTACAACTTTCACAAAGTCGTGGAGTTGCGTTTACCTCTGCAAAAGAGGCCCCGGTGTCAGCTGGCTCACAGCGACCCTCCTGCACAGCAGGAGATGCCCACTGTGCTCAAAGTTTGCCTCTGAAGACTGAGAGATGAGCTGGTAAGAAATCCCGGAAATTATCAGTGAAAGGGCTTTAAGTCTGTTGTTGTCACTAGGTAAAAATCTCCAGTGGGAAAAGAGCCTCTCCAGTACACTGGGTGTCTTGTGATGACTTAGTTCATCTAAGAGTAATGATCACCAATTAAATGCAGTTTTATTTTTTATTCGGCAAGCATAAAAGTGTTCCAAAATTTTCAGAATTCTAAAACTACTTTGAAAAATCCAAAACTACAATAGGAAAAGGGAAGAAATATTTAGGGATATTTTTCTACAAAAAATGTTTCTAAATATTTCTAAAATCTTCTGCTGTGTATAAATGTAAAACAAAGACAAAATGGGGCTGCTTTGTCTCAGGTGCCCCATGCACAGCTGCTGCCTGCCCAGCCCTGGCAGTGCCCAGACAAGCAGCTCTGCCAGAGCTGGTGGTAGCACCGACACACCTGAGCTGAACCCCAAAGATGTTGCCAGGCTCAGGCCCTTCCCTGGTGGGAGGGCTGCACCTCCTGGCCTGGCTGGACACCAGGGGCAGCACCTTTGGGGACAGAGGCTCCTGCTCTGGGTGGTGATACCAACAAGCTGTCCCTAGCAATGAGCTGGTAATGCAGCCGTGGAAGGGACAACAGACACGGGCACGGAGATGCGAGATGACAGGTCCAGTTCCCCCTGGCTGAGTTATTTGGCCAGTCTTGTGAAGCTGCAGAGGCATCCCTGTGGAGAGAGGAGGTGGCTGAGGCCCCAGCTGCCAGTGGCACACAGGGAGCCTCCTGCACAGCAGGGCCCAGAGCTGGCAAGGCTCCCCATCTTCTCTGGACAATCACAGACTGGCAACAACCCCACAGCAGCCTCTCTGGGAACATTTCCTGTCTACAACATTAGACTTTTAAAACAAGCTGTTTGAGGGAAAGGTGAACAAAACACTCACCCTTTTCTCTTCCAGCAAGTCCAAATTTGGACACAGCATAAGATGAAAATAAGCTCCAAAAAAAGCAGGCCTGCTATTAATCCTATCCAGAAACCCCTTCCAGGGCCCTTCTGGGAATCCAGAACACGTGTGGTGGGGCTGGCTGCACCTGTGGGAGCAATGGGGAGCGTCAGCCCGTGCTGTGCTGCACTGCTGAGCTGGCAGCACGGTGGATGTGGGCAGGACATTCTCCGTTTCCCCCAGAGCTGGGGCCTGCAGGCACCTTGCCGCCCCCCTTGGCACAGGCTGTGCCACCCAACAAAGCCCAGCAGGCCGGGAGGAGAGCCCGGGGGCAGCACAGCTGCTTGGGCAGTGGCTGCTTGGAGGGACACGGGCCAAAGCCATCCCTGAGCAGCCACTGCCAGCCCTGGCCCTCCCTGCCCCGTGACAGCTCCCCCAGGGCCAGGGCACAGAGTCAGGCCCTGTCAGGACCCAGTGCAGCCCCTGCCCAGTCTGGAGCCAAGGCTGGCTCTGGCCCTGGGCTCGCGGCAGGGCTCCCGCTCGGGGCTGCTCCTGTGCCTTGGGCCTATGGGCACTCAGGGCCAGCTCCGGAGCAGCTGCAGCGGGAGGGACATTGGTGCACGGGTCCCCTGTCCCTGGGGCTGTGAACGAGCTCCAGAGGCTTCCAAGGCTCCAGAGGTGCCTCCATCTTTGGCTGCTGCTGGGCCATACAAGGGCAGGACCTGGGGAAAAAGCTGCCGCCACACAGCCCTGCTAAATGGCTGACAGTGGCAGAGCAATTACCTCCTGTGCCTGTGCCCATGTCTGGCATCTCCTCCTTTCCTGCAGCAGGGGCTGCCAGTCGGCCTCTGCTTGCTTGGGGAAACACTGCCTTCTGTCCTGCCTTTTGCTCCATCACTTGAAAAAGGAAAAAGTTCAGCTGCATCAGATGGAACAATTTCGGATTTCTTTTGGTGGCATCTTTAGGACATCAGGCTTATCAAAATGGGGATAAGATTCAAAACCATCTGGCCTTTTGGGGCTGGGCCACGGCCCACCTTCCTCCAAATAGCTGCCAGGCCTGAGCAGAAGGTGTGAGGGGATCGCGCAGGGCGAGGGCACACACGTGCATGGCTCTGTCCTGGCACCTGCAGCAATGCCCCCTTGGCCGAGCTTTGGGCTCTGAGCTGGCAGCTCTCCCAGGGGAAAGGCCTTGACCTACCCTCACCATCTCCCAGAGACTCCATCCTGAACGTGGGTTGGGAAGCCAGACCACCTTCACCAACAGGTTCAGCTGCAAAGAAAGGGAGGACAGAACAGCACCCGTGTCACTGTAGGAGATCCTCAGGCTGCAGGAAAGGCTCAGCCCCGGGGCACAGCCCTGGGCCCGGCCCCTTCCCTCTCTTCTCCTCTCCGTGGCTGCACAGTGCACACAGAAAGACACACTGACATTGCACACAGAAGAAGGATGGACAGCTAAATGCTCCTTCCTCCCACTGACAGTCATCCTGTGGGATCCCTCAGGGCTCCAGAAGGGAGCAGGGCAAAGTTTCCAGAACTGAACAACCTTTAGAGGAACTTAAAGGAAATGCCATATGAGTGAGCTTTTGCCACATAGACACTGATTATTCTGTCAGGAAAGGTACGTTGAGAACTTGTCTCCAGCATCTGACAACATCTTCAAACCACCATTGACCATCATTTCCAAATAATCCAAGTCATGATCCCAATCTAGAAGGGAGCAGAGATTCTACGGAACCATTTCCATGATGTGCTGGGATCCCTTTCTGACTTGGGGAATTGGGCACTGCAAGGGGGTGGGGTAAGGCTGTGGGAGCCTGTGGCTCCTGATCACTCTCCAGACACTTTGGAGTCCCTGTGCAACATCCCTGGAGGGGCAGCTGGGGCCGCCCAGGGCCCTGGGGGTCTCTCGCTGCCACACAGGAAACCCACACTAAATGCTCGGGGAAATCTGCAGTGCCACAGCTATTGCTCCCAACCTCTGTCCCGCCCTCCTGTTTGCCAACCTGCCCAAGAAACAGCTTCCCCATCCCAAGGGCACATAGCCAGGCTCTGTCAGGACCCAGTGGAGCCTTGCTCTCCCCCCTCTGCCCTTTCCCCACCATGGGCACCCTGTGCAGCCGCTCCCAGGTTTGGGGACGTGTCTCCCACGGAGGGAGCCCAGCAGGACAGCTCAGTAGCCGAGTGCCCTGAGCCGGCTCGGGACAATTCCTCTGGGCTGTGCCCGTCTTGTCCGGGCTGTGCCCACAGTGCCAAGCAGCAGAGAGGGCAGCTCAAGCCTCAGCAGGGCTCAGGCCCAGAGGCACAGCAATTACCTCCTGTGGCTGTGCCTGGCATCGCCTCCCTTCCTGCAGGAAATGCCACCTTCCACAGAGCCTCTCTGTCCATCCCTTGAGAAAGGAAGAGGCTTGGTGGGATGCAATCATTGCACATCCAGGTGGTGACCTCCTCAGGAGGCAATACTTGTCCACAATATGGATAAGAATCAGGAAAATCCTGATCCCCACAGGCCTTTGTGGCTTCCTATGGCCCTCCCTCTGCCAAGCAGCCAAACCTCAGGATGTGCTCAGACACTGGGAAAATGCAGGGGATCCATGGTGAAGTTTGGGCTCTCTGTCAGTTGATGCCCAATGCCTTCCTGCAGAGGCTGGGGAGAAGCTGCAGCCAGGCCAGGCTGGCAAACAGCCCTGCAGGGCGTGGAAGCAGCAGCGGGGCAGCGAGGCTGCCATGGATCCCTTCCTGCTGTGCCGGGCACGGCGTGTCCAGATGTGCAGCCAAAGCCCCCGACTGCTGAGCCCCAGGAAAAGGCTGAGGGAAATGCTCTCACCATTCTCTTTCTGCAGTTCCTCCACCATTTGTTTAAGGATGTTATTTGGCTCATCGGCTTCCTTGTGCCCTGTGGCTTTCTTCTTCCCTCTCAGAGGACCTTAAGAGAAAGTGCTTCCATTTCCTATGAATGGATCCCACAGAAGAAGGGCTCAACCTCTGGGGTCAGCAGGGACACACTACTCACCCCTGCGATGAGAGCCTGGCTTTGGTGAAGGAACCAGCAAAGGAACTGGAAAAGTCCTCCCTGCAGACACATCTGTAACACAACAGCCACAGAAGCTTCTGTAACCAGGTTCCTGCCAGGTTGTCAACAATTATTCCGTGGTGGGACAATGAGAACATACCTGCAGGAGGTTCCAAAGGCTTCAAAACTTTATGCCGTCCATCTAATGGAGAAGCCTTTCCAGAAACCTCACCTAAAATGGAGCACAGATGAGAACATTTTTCAGGGCATGCTGAGATCCCCGTCTGCCTCTGGGAAATGGGCACTGCAAGGGGGTCGGGTAAGGCTGTGGGAGCCAGATGTCAATGGACAAGGCCAAAGCTGCACAGGGGCCTGGCGAGCTCTGGGCAGGCTCCTGGTCACTCTGCACCCTCCTTCCATGCCCTGTGCAACATCCCTGGTGGGGCGGCTGAAGCAGCTCAGGCCCCTGGGTGCTCTCACTCCCACAGCTGCAACTCTTACTAAAGCCCTGGGGAAAGCTGCAGCAGGCAGTGCCACACTATCCCCCTGTCCCTCTGACTCTCCTGCCCTTGCTCCTGCCTTTCCCACCTTCTTCTATCTCTCCATCTCTCTTTGCCTTGGGACCCCTTCCCCATCCCAAGGGCACGTGGCCAAGCCCTTTCAAGACCCAGTGGAGCCTTGCTCTCCCCCTCTGCCCTTTCCCCACCATGGGCACCCCGTGCAGCCGCTCCCAGGTTTCGGGACGTGTCTCCCACGGAGGGAGCCCAGCAGGACAGCTCAGTACCCGAGTGCCCTGAGCCTGCTCGGGACAATTCCTCTGGGCTGTGCCCGTCTTGTCCGGGCTGTGCCCGCAGTGCCAAGCAGCAGAGAGGGCAGCTCAAGCCTCAGCAGGGCTCAGGCCCAGAGGCACAGCAATTACCTGCTGTGGCTGTGCCTGGCATCGCCTCCCTTCCTGCAGCAGAGGCTGTCAGTGAGCCACTGCTTCCTCGCGGAAATGCACCACCTTTCTTCTGCACAGCCTCTCCATCTGCTTCTGGAGAAAGGATGAGGTACAGCTGGATTAGGTAGTGCTGTTCCCCATTGAGGATGGGTAATCTTCAAGAGGCAATGCTTGTCAAAGACATGGTTAAGAATGGTTAGGAAATCCCTATAAAATTTTTGTTTAGGCCAGGGCCTTCTGTACTCCAAACAGCTGCCGCTTCTGATTTGCCTGGAGATGGGAAATTGCAGGGGATGTGAGGTGCATTGTGCAGTTTGGGCTGCCTGTCAGCTGATGCCCAATGCCTTCCTGCAGAGGCTGGGGAGAAGCTGCAGCCAGGCCAGGCTGGCAAACAGCCCTGCAGGGCGTGGAAGCAGCAGCGGGGCAGCGAGGCTGCCATGGATCCCTTCCCACTGTGCCGGGCACGGCGTGTCCAGATGTGCAGCCAAAGCCCCCGGCTGCTGAGGCCCAGGACAAGGCTGAGGGAAATGCACCCACCTTGTCCTGCCTGCTGCATTTCCTTCGTCCTTTGCCTCATGTGTTCAGATAACTCATGGGCTTTCTTCTGTCCTGCAGCTTTGTTCTTTCCTTTTAGAGGACCTTAGAAAAACATGTTTCCTTTTCCCATTAATGGATCCCACAGAAGCAGGGCTACGCCTGTGGGGTCAACAGGGACATGCTACTCACCTCTGAGATGGGAGGCAGGCTTCTGTGTAGGAATGAGGGAAGGATCAGGAAGAGTCCTCCCTGCAGACACATCTGTAACACAACAGCCACAGAAGCTTCTGCCATCTCTGCTCAGCTCCACGGACACCACTGAGCCGCAGGAGCGGTGAGGGGATCGTGCAGGGCGAGGGCACACACGTGCATGGCTCTGTCCTGGCACCTGCAGCGATGCCCCCCTGGCCGAGCTTTGGGCTCTGAGCTGGCAGCTCTCCCAGGGGAAAGGCCTTGACCTACCCTCACCACCTCCCAGAGGCTCAGTCATGGACATGGGTTGGGAAGCCAGATCACCTTCACCAACAGGCTCAGCTGCAAAGAAAGGCAGGACAGAGGAGCTCCCGTGGCACTGTAGGAGATCCTCAGGCTGCAGGAAAGGCTCAGCCCCGGGGCACAGCCCTGGGCCCAGCACCTTCCCTCTCTGCTTTTCTCTGTGACTGCACAGACCGCACAGAAGGACACAGTGGCATTGCACATGGGAGGAGGATGGACAGCTAAATGCTCCTTCCTCCCACTGACAGTCATCCTGTGGGATCACTCAGGGCTCCAGAAAGGAGCAGGGCAAGGTTTTCAGAACCCTTCTGCCCTGACTTAAGCTCGAACGACAATGGCAGATGAACGAGCTCTTGCCACTTGGATACTGATTAATATGTCACTAGAAAGGGAAATTCAGAACTTACCTCCAGCATTCTTCAAGACATTCGTAATATCATTCAACAACAATTCTAAATAATCAAAGTTGCGATCCAATTCTAGAAGGGAGCAAAGACCAGACCCATTTCCATGATGCACTGGCATCCCCTTCTCCCTCCCGGAACTGGGCACTGTAAGGGGGTCAGGAAAGTCCGTGGGGGCCAGGTGTGAATGGACAAGGCCAGAACTGCCAGAGCTGCACAGGGGCCTGGGGAGCTCAGGGCTGGCTCCTGGTCACTCTCCACCCTCTTTGCAGGCCCTGTGACACATCCCTGGGGAGGAAACAGGGCCAGCCAAGGGCCCGTGGGGGCTCTCTCCCTCCCCCAGAGGAAACCCTCCCTCAAGGCCTGGGGAAAACCATCCCCAGCACTTCCCGGGGAGCAGGGAGCGCTGTCCCGGGAAAGGGGAGCCAGGCTGCCGGCTCACCTGCTCGCCGCGCTTGCAGCGGAGCAGCCTGGGCAGCCCTGGCAGGCAGGGCCACGGCCAGGAGGAGCAGGAGGAAGAGGCGCAGAGCAAGGGCCATGCTGCCTTGCCCTCTGCCAGTCCCGCAGCTCTTGCTGCCACCGCTGTCCTGACACCGCTGTCCCAATGTCAGCACCACTGCTGCCACCGCCGCCGCTGCTGCCGCAACAGTTGTGCTCAAGCACTGACTGCTCGCTCCTTGTGCTGCTGTGCAACCACCGGGTCTGGGACCTCTGTGACCTCAGAGCCTGCTGTGACCTCATGGCCAGGGTGGAGGTGTGTGGGGAGTGGGATCTGCCTTCTTTGGCAGGGAGCTCGTCCTGCCCAGCTGCCCTGTCCAAGGGCTGTGACACAGTCCCAGCCCAGCTGATCTCACAGGCTGGGCCATGAAGGGATAGAGAGCAGCCCTGCCAAGAAGGACTTGGAGGTGCTGCAAGATGAGAGGCTGCACATGAGCCAGCCATGTGCATCCAAAGGAGAGTGCCCAGAAGCTTGAAGGAGGTGATACCACCCCTCTGCTCTGGTGAGACCCCACCTGGAGTACAGTGGAAGAGGTTTTACATCGACCTCTGTGAGTCATTGAGAAGTTTGACATGAAAATCCATGTTTACCCCTGAAAGAATTTTGTACCAAGGTTGTTGACATAGAAACCAAACAAGAAAGGAGGATAAATAAGTGAAAGTTGTAACTGCTTATTTCAAGAAGCACTTTGCTTGTCGCTCATGACCAGTGAGTAAAGTGTAAACTTATGAGCTTTGTAAGAATGTAGAACAAGCATGCATGCTAGAATAAAAACAGTGTTTGAAGCCTTCTGGAAATGGAGTGTGTTGCTTTCTACTGTCTCCGTCTCTACCACGACAGAGTAATGCATCCATCTCTGGGCTCCCCACGCAGGAAGGCCATAGTCCTGTTGGATCTAGTCCAGAGGAGGGACAAATTGCTCTGAGGGCTGGAGCCCTTCTGCTTTGGAGACAGGCTGGGAGAGCTGGTGGCATTCAGTCTGGAAGAGAGCAGACTCCAGGGAGACCTGATTGCTTCCTTTCAGTAGCTTAAGGGGGCTTGTAAAAGAGATGGGACAGCACTTTTAGTAGAGCCTTTTGTGAGCAGACCGAGAGGGAATGCTTTCAATCTAAAAGATGGTCAATTCAGACTGGACAAAAGAAACCCATTTTTTACACTAGGTCTGGAAGGCCTGGCACAGGTTGCCCAGAGATGTGGACATCCATCCCTGCAGACATTCAAGCTCATGCTCTCAGCAACCTGACCTACTTAAAGGTGTCCCTGCTCACTGCAGGGCATTGGACTAGATGGCCTTTAAATGTCCCTTCCAAGCCAAGCCATTCTGTGCTCCTGGGCACCATCAAAGCAGTGCTGGATTAGTGCTGGGGTGATTATGTGGCACCTGTATTTTGGTAGTTGTGTCCTTTAGCAATTGGCCCTGAGAGCATTCATGGGCTGGGCAGGGAAGTCTGCAAATAACAGACAGTGTGCTCTAGGAGTGTTGCAGTGTGATTTCATGGTTTACCCCAAAACCCCGGGTTTCTCCTCTGAAGATTCCCTCCCAGGTGTGTCCATCATCCCTCCTTTCCCCAGTCTTACCCCTGCCGAGCACTGTCTCTCAATCCTGCAATTCCAGAACGTCATTGAGTGATTGGCAGATTTAAAAGATGCCCTCTACCTTTGTGGGGGGGGGGGGGCATTGGGCCATCCATGCATCCATGTGTCATTTGTCCCTTGAGATCTCCTCTCCTGTCCCAGGTTGGTGGGCTCCCTATCCGTTCCCTCCTCCCCTCCCTCGGGTAAAAGGTCAAGTAACCATGCGGTCCAGGAGTTCCATTGGAGCAGTTGCTGGATTCAGTGGCCTGTGGGCCAGAATAAAGCTCTGGATTAAAACCCTCCATCAGAACCGACTCCTTTCCTTCACTACCGCCTTAAAGCTTCTCTGGCAGAGGGAAGCCTGAGGAGCAGACCCTCCATGGGAGGAAGCTCCATCCCGCTGTCACTGGAGTCCCGGCATGTATGGACTTGTCCCCACGCGCCCAGCTGCAACATCCAGCTGGCCGCAAGTGTCTCTGGGGTGGAACACCACAGTTGCTGCTATTTGGTTCAGCTGCGGGGGCCAGACAAGCCAAGGCACGTCCCGTCAGCTATGTAATATATGTTAGAAATATCATGCTATTAAAGATTGTATTTTTTAAAGATTGTGAAATCCTAACCAGTCTTTGACCGCAGGCAGCCCAAGAAGCAGAGATCTATTCAAACTCTGAAATTCCTGAAGGAGGCAGCATAACGATTGGCATTTTAGCCTGAGAATACACGCACCCAGGACGATGATCACCGCCATCCTGAGCCAACAGAAACCGCCTAAGAGTGATCATCGCCCTGTTGATAACATCCATCAAGATAGCCAGATTTGCCAGGAACATGCATGTGAATACATGGCTTCCCTGAACTCGATCAACGCTGGCTATCAGCCAGGAGACAGCCTTTGTCCGGCTCTGCACAGTGAAACAGCCAACTATGAATATGCAGAGTTAGAAAAGAACTTGAACTCCTTCACCTCTGGCACAATAAACTGTATAAAACATCCTTGCTAGAGGCGGCTCTTGTGAACGAGGGGGAATCTGATGTGATAGAGGTTAGATCCAGGTTCACCCAGCGCTGAACCCAGGCTCAACGCTGTCTCTTTTGCTGTGGTGGTTTTGAGGACTGTATTTTGGTTGCGGAAAAGTTAAATAAATATTTCCACATTTTTTGATAATTTGACTTTCAATTGATCATTGATAACAATTAGGGCCACCCTGATGGGATTTGAATTTTGGGTTCGGGCACCCCTTTCCTGTCAGGAGGCTCCCTGCTGATATCAGCGGGGTGACCGGTTTGGGAGTTCACGAAACCAATCTGTGGGAATCCACAAAAATTAAAGGCTTTTGGGAAAGCTGCAAAAGGCAGGCCTCAGAGACAGTAGAACTGTGATTAGACCTAAGCAGCAGTCACTAGATAGGTCAGCAGAAAAATTATTTGAAAAGTAGAAAGGCAAGGACAAATAGAACAATGGTCTGTGTATTAACGCTTGTCTAGAATAACTCTCGAAGCTACAGAAAAGTTTATCTAACAAGATATCAGGAAGTTTAAGCTTAATAATGGAGCTCTGTGCATTGTGTTTTCAGGCTTACAAGTAGGTATTGTATTCGAAATAAGCAAGCATTGTCTTAACCAAAGGTAGGTGTGCTTATAGTGGTTGGATAGAACTACTGTCAATATGCTTTTGCTTTGTGTGATTGGTCAAAAAACACATACAGTAAGTTGTATTATTAAGTTCTTTACACAAAGAACTGCCTGGGATGTGAGCTGGTGGCATCTTCCCATTGTCATAACCATGTAATGAGACTGATGCTGAAAAATGAAACAGCTCAAGGCATGTTCCACAGCAGTCCTGTCCCGGTTGTGATTTGTACACAGCCCCTGGCCGGCGATACCAATCAAATACCAAACCGAAGCCAGAACCACAGCCAAAGATGGATAAAATGAGCCCAGAGCTCTTGGAAATTCGGAACGATCCGAAGAGGGATCTCCGAGGCTGTGGTGCTTTTTCTTCACTCAGAAAATTGACGTGCACAAGGAATCCACCTGGGAAAAGGAACCGTGAGTACCATGTGGTTGAGCGGGGTGTGATTGAGCGTGTGTGAGACGTGATTTTATCATGAAGCAAGTGTGGATACCACGATTGCAGTTCCCCTCTCCCGTGGGGAAAGTGGTTGGTGAAAGGGGAAGCAAGTGCTTTTTCTTGTCACACGTGGGACCTGGGACTTATTGTGAGTTCAGGGGATCAATCATGGTTGGGGTCAGGAGGGGAAAGAACGTTCCCAAAATATTTTGGGAGCTGGTCTGCCTTCTGATCTAGAGAATCAGGTAAGAGAGCTTGATAACAGTCAAAAGACCTGCAGAACGGTTCTCCACGTGGCTGAGTAGACTGGTAGTGTTTCACAGACTTAGGAAATCGACACTGGACAAAAACCTGGGACTCACGTCGAGAATCCCAGCTGAAGGACACAAGGTGAGAAAATTAGCAAATGGGGTTTTTGGGAAAATGGGATTGAAAAAGTGTAAGTGCTAGAAAAAGCCTGTCGTGGGTTGACAGATTTTATCCCAATATCGTGTGTTGTGTCTGGCAGCTGTGCCTTTTCTCTCTTCCCCCCCCCGCCGGCCATCTTGCTGCGGTGGGGCGGGGAAGAGAGGAGGGAGTGTTTGACCAGGTCCTCTTTGCTTTTGGCTTTTGGCTGCTTGGCTTGGCTAGCCACTTTGCTTGCTTGCTTTCTGCTTTTTGCGCTGTTTTTTTTTTCCTTTTCTTTTGTTCCCTCTTTCTTACCCTCCCCTGAAGATACTGGACCAGCTCCGGATGTGATCTGAGACGTCCAGGACACCTGGAGCTGGCGAGAGAAGGTCAGCGCCCTTCAAAACACTGACTCTTTTCTTTTCTTTTCTTTTCTTTTCTTTTCTTTTCTTTTCTTTTCTTTTCTTTTCTTTTCTTTTCTTTTCTTTTCTTTTCTTTTCTTTTCTTTTCTTTTCTTTTCTTTTCTTTTCTTTTCTTTTCTTTTCTTTTCTTTTCTTTTCTTTTCTTTTCTTTTCTTTTCTTTTCTTTTCTTTTCTTTTCTTTTCCACTGTTGGGGAGTGTTCTTTTGTTACTTGTAAATAAATAGGTTTTGTTTTCCACTTTGCTCCTCTGAGAAATTCCTTCCTGAACCAGGTGTTGGGGGAGGGGTGGTTGGAGGTTTGTTTTGTTTGGGGGGGCTCCCTTTTGGAGATTTCCCCTAATTTGTCCTAAACCAGGACAAAGCCCCAGGAAAAACCTCCCCAAGATCCCGGGAAGGTTATGCCTGAAATCTTGAGGGGAAGCCCATTGGGATGGTGTCCTGGGGTGACGTTATGATGCTTGTATCCCCATTCATCTGTTCTGTGCCTTTAAGACCGGCTCTGAAGAGTGGAAGTTTTGTTTGGGTTTCTCTTATCAGGGACACAGAGACGAGCAGTACACAGGGCTGTTTTTCACTGCTTGCTTTCAGCTTGCTGCTTTGCTTGCTCTCTTTTCTGCTCTTGCTTCTGCTCTGCTTTGGCATCTGCTTATTAGCTAGCTCTAGCTAAACAGTCCATATTCCCTCCTGGACTGTTTCTCCTCTCTTGTTTCTGTGACCATCTCGAACCTGCTCCGAACTGGGACCCGGGAACACCGAAGGTTTGCACCGGTTTGGCCTGCAGCAGCTGCCCCAGCGCCGGAGGGACTGAGAACAGAGCAACCACCCCCGAAAGAGACTTTCTGATTTTGTCATCTTTCTCAGAGCGGTGTCATTGGGTATTGTTAATTTTGTGTGCTGGGGGGTGCTGTGCCTGAAATAAACAGGTTCCTTCCACCTCCCTCCAAGGAATTTTTTCCCGAACCGGTTGGGGGGAGGGGCCGTGTGGGTTTTGCTTTCTGGAGGGGCCCTCCTTTGCAGATTCTTTAACAAATTTGCCCTAAACCAGGACAGATGGATATTCGAACACTGGGATGACAGCCCCAGAAGGATGGGAAAGTCCAAGGAAAAGATGATACATTTTTGTATGGAAAAGTGTGGGGGGAAGGAGATTGCAAAATATGTGGTTTGGCCGGTGTTCGGCACTTTCAAGGATTTTGAGGAAATTGAGTATGTTGAGATGTGGAAATACGCTTGTTCGGGATTATACCCGATCAGAGCTCTCAGATGCTTGGCAAACCAGGGCAAGGAGTGGGAACTGCTGGAAAACCTTCCGCCGCCCTACCTTGTCCCTTTGCCCCAACCCGTGCCAGCCCAGGTACCTCAGGTGCCCACGCTGCCTCCCGAGGCATCGATCCCACGGGGAGAGGCTTCGGCACCGCTGCTCCCACCGGAGCTGGCCATGGCACCTTCTCTCCCATGTGAGCAGGTATTGGCGCCTCCACTCCCATGCGAGCAGTCCCAGCCACTGACCCTTCCCAAAATCAAGGAGAAACAGATAATTTCCCTAAAGAAAGCAAACTCTCCTCCGGCCAATTGAACAAGGTGGAGGACGAGGAGGGCAACCACTGGAGATAGTGATGACGACGAGGAAAAGCCTGGACTCTTCCCTTTACGGGAAGTACCAACGGCTCCAGGGGTTAGTGGCTTGGCACATGTGCCGATCGACACTGGGGATGTGAGGGCTTTCAAGAAAGAGATGAGGAAGTTGATGGATGATCCTTTGGGGGTGGCAGAACGACTAGATGAATTTCTAGGAACCAGCACCTACACGTACAAGGATCTCAGTGCGATCCTGAGGTCACTGTTCAACAATGAGGAAAGAGAAATGATCAGACAAGCCGTGATCAGGGATTGGGAGAACAGGAATCCCCAGGGGGAGCAAGGAGATTAGATGTGGCCATCTTGGAATGCCCAAATGGAGGAAGGGAGGAAGAAAAGGATAAACTTGAGAAATATGATAATAGAAGGTATCAGGGAAGCAGTGCCGAAGGGACAAAACATGAGCAAAGTACTCAGGGAATGCCAGGGAAAAGAAGAAACCCCCATGGAATGTCTGGAAAGGCTCCGAAAGAGCTTGAGAATGTATTCCGGGACAGACCCCGAATCTCCAATTGGGGCGGTCTTGCTGAAGACGCAATTTGTGGTGAAATCATGGGAAGACATAAGGAAGAAATTGGAAAAGATAGATGGATGGCAGGACAGGGAACTGCATGAATTTCTTTGAGAAGCCCAGAAAAATCTACATTAGAAGAGACTAAGAAAAGCAAAAGATTCAGGCGAAAGTGCTAGCGGCTGCAGTGAGGGAGGCACAAGAACAGGAAGAGGTCAGAGACTTGGCACAAACAGCGCCGGTGAAGAAACAAAATCCTTCCCAAGGAAAAGGTTCAAACAGCCAGAAAAAGGACTTCAAGTGCTCCTACTGCGAGCCAAAGGGGCACATTCGGAGGAATTGTCCCAACAAGGTCAAGGATGAAACTATGTTTCAGGAAGATTAGGGGTGTCAGGGGCTTCTCAGTTTGGGGTCTGGAACACCAGGGGAGGCCTTGATAAAATTGTGAGTGGGACCTCACAGACATGAAACTTGGTTTTCAGTAGATTCTGGGGCTGAACAGACCACGGTGCAGCAGTTACTGCGACGGTGCTCTCTAAGCGATGATGCAATGATGGTAATTGGAGCAAAGGGGAACCTTTCAAGGTTCCGATCATAAGGAATGTTGAAATAGAGACAGAAAGTAAAAAGTGTAAAGCAAAAATGTTATTGATAAAAGATGCAGACTTGAATTTGGTGGGGTGGTATTTGATGGTGGCATTGGAAATGGGTTTAGCAGTGCAAGATTCCCAGCTCAAAGTGAGATTGTATAAACTCACCACTCAGGATGAGGAGATGATTTATCCACAGGTTTGGTATGTCCAGGGGGAGGCCGGGAAGTTGGACATAGAGCCAATCCATGTTGAAATTGAAAGGCCAGAAGACCCCATTCGGGTCAAACAGTACCCCATCCCCATGGAAGGGGGGAGGAGGCTGAAACCAGTGATTGATGAATTGATAAAAAAGGGAACGTTGGAACCATGCATGCCCCAACACAACACCCCGACTTTGGCAGTGTGAAAAGCGGATGGTAGCCACAGGCTAGTGCAGGATTTAAGGGCTGTAAATCAAAGGACTAAGACACTGTTCCCCACAGTCTCGAATCCTTACACCCTGCTGAATAACATCTCTCTCAAGGACACATGGTACAGCCTGATCAATTTGAAAGATGCTTTCTGGACCTGTCCTTTAACAGAGCACAGCAGAGATTACTTTGCGTTTCAGTGGGAAGACCCAGAAACAAACAGAAAGCAGCAGCTCAGATGGACATCATTGCCTCAGGGTTTCGTTGATTCTCCAAACATTTTGGGCAAGCACTCGATCAAGTGCTGAGTCATTTTGTACCAATAGAGGGAACACAATTGCTACAAGACGTAGATGATTTGTTGATTGCAGGTCTTAGGGAGGAGGATGTGAGGACGAGTACCATTGAACTTTTGAACTTTTTAGGGGAAAAAGGATTGAAGGTGTCTAAGTCAAAGTTGCAGTTCACAGAGCCAGAGGTCAGATATTTGCAACATTGGTTAGCAAAAGGGAAAAAGAAGTTGGATCCTGAAAGGGTGGCGGGGATTATTGCCCTACCACCCCCACGGACAAAAAGAGAAGTTAGGCAACTTCTGGGGTTGTTGGGATATTGTCGGCAGTGGATCGAAGGATACAGTGAGAAGGTGAAGTTTTTGTATGAAAATATCACCATGGACAGAATCAAATGGACAGAAAAGGATGAGGAAGAATTTAGGGGAGTCAAGGAAGTGCTCACAGCAGTACCAGTGCTAAGGCTCCCCGATGTGAGATGGCCATTCCAGTTGTTTATGGATGTGAGCAATCACACAGCACATGGTGTGCTGACACAGGAATGGGCAGGGGTCAGGAAACCGGGTGCTTACTTGTCTAGGCTTTTGGATCCTGCAAGCAGGGGCTGGCCCGCGTGCTTGCAAGCGATCATAGCTGTAGCATTGTTGCTGGAGGAAGCCAAGAAAGCCAAGGAAGCCAAGAATCTTTTGGAGCACCTTCGGTAGTATTTGCACTGCACAATGTGCGGGGCATACAACAACAAAAGGCAGATAAATGGCTCATGGATGCTAGATTGCTGAAGTATGAAGCCACGTTATTTCACTCACCGGACTTGGAATTGCAGACATCAACCGCGCAAAACCTGGCTCAGTTTTTGTTTGGGGAAGCTTCAGAAAAACTCATCCATGATTGTGTGAAAGCAGTCGAATTGCAGACAAAGAGCAGATTTGGAAGAAGAGGAATTAGACGAAGGAGGAAAAGGGCTTGTAGATGGCTCAAGCAGAGTGATTGAAGGGAAAAGGAAGTCACGATATGCAGTCGTCGACAGGCAAACAGGAAAAGTGATAGAAGCAGGCCTCCTGAACGTGGGTTGGTCAGCACAGGCTTGTGAATTTTATGCAGTTCCGAGAGCCTTAAAAGAACTGAAGAGAAAGAAAGGAACAATTTTTACAGACTCTAGGTATGCCTTTGGGAAGGTTCACACCTTTGGGAAAATTTGAGAAGAAAGGGGGACGATCAACACCTAGGGACGGGCACTGATGCACAGGGAATTGATCCGGCAAATTCTGGAAGCGATAACGGAGCCAGAGGAAATATCAATTGTCCATGTGAAGGGACATCAGGCAGGGATGCAGTTCCAGACCTTGGGAAACCACTTGGCAGACCAAGAGGCAAAA
This sequence comes from Melospiza melodia melodia, assembly GCF_035770615.1. Lineage (NCBI taxonomy): Eukaryota > Metazoa > Chordata > Aves > Passeriformes > Passerellidae > Melospiza > Melospiza melodia. The sequence continues at coordinate 5,847,266 of NC_086203.1, read as the reverse complement.
ACCGCGGCATTGATGATGGTAAGTACCCCGGAGATCAAAGGGATCGAGGTCCCAAATGACCCTCCTCAATCCTCCACAAAGGAGATTGAAAGTTCTGAGAAGATTGGGGGAAAATTGGAGGAAGTGGAAACTACTGGATGGGAGAGAACTAGCCTCTGAAGGTTTTACCAGGAGAATTTTGAGGAGACTGCAGCAGCAAACACACTGGGGGGTTCAGGCCCTGGCTGAACAATTTTGGAAATTTTTCTGATGCAGAGGAATTTATGAATTGGCCAAACAAAGAGGTACAAGGATGCCTGATCTGTCAGAAAGTTAACAAAATCAAGGCAAGACAGGCAATCCTGGGGAGTCGCCACATTGGGTACTGAGCTTTGGAGAGAATTCAAGTTGATTTTACTGAATTGCCCCAGCTGAGAAGGTTCAAATTTGTGCTTGTAAAAGTCGACAAATTGACCCATTTGGTGGAAACTTCCCCCAGTCCAAGGGCAACAGCTCAGACAATGTCCAGAAAATTGCTGGAAGAAATTGTGCCCCGATATGGGGTGGTGAATTACATTGACTCGGATCAAGGGACTGATTTTACTTCGAAAATTATTAAGCAGATGGCAGAGGCACTGGGCATTTGGTGGGAATACCACTCCGTGGCATCCCCAGAGCTTGGGACAAGTTGATAGGATGACTTAGACTTTGAAGGCACAGTTCTCTAAATTAAGTTTAGAAACTCGGATATCCTGGCTGAAATGCCTCCCTCTGGCCTTGCTTAGTATCAGGACGATGCCTCATTCAGAAACGGGGCTCTCACCCTTTGAAATGCTATATGGAATGCCATATAAGACCAGGACACCAGTGGGACACCCCAGATTGGAGGACAGCCAAATTCAACTGTATTTAGTAGCAATAAACAGAAACTTACAGGAATTGAGAGAACAGGGGATAGTATCTCAGAGTGCCACTCTGGGATTAGCTATCCACAAAATTCAGCCAGGTGACAGAGTACTTGTGAAAGTATGGAAAGATTTACCCCTCTCCCCTCACTGGGAAGGCCCCTTTCTTGTCCTGACAAAAGACATAGCCATTTGGATGGCAGGAAAAGGTTGGACACACGTGTCCAGGGTGAAGAAAGTGGAGCATCAGGAGGAGGCTCCCGAGTAGAGGATCACTTCTTCTCCAGGCGACCTAAAGATCAAACTCCAACATCCTCATAAATGACTGATGGTGAACGGATAGGTTGTATACTGTCTGACTGTGTGTGCTATCCGTTTGTACACTTCAAGTGTGAGTATTTTCAAGGGGTTTTTGTTGTATACTGTAGGAGGGGGCAGAGACCAAATGGATTGTGCCCCCAGTGTCTGGAAGAGGAGCTTGAGCTGACTGACCGCAATCTAACCCTAGACGCAAATTTAGGAATTATCGAATTAGATTCACAGGAGTGGTTCCACATTTTCCAGAAGGGTGTGCATGGAAAACTCAAATCTAAGGCAGAAATATTGGATGCGGAATGTCGGAAGTCAATCAAAGTACCATGCAGCTCAGATGCTGTCAAGATCTCCTTTAAGAGGAGGAATGTGGCTAGGTCAGAGAATGTGTTCCCTGAAGAATACTCCTGCTGCCGCAAAGATGGTCTTCCTTGCCGCTGGTGGGAATCCTGATTGGTCTGAGCCTAGCCATGTGCGGGATACAGAGTCTGCACAGTGAGCCTCCGATACTTGTGGGAAATCAGAGCTCCGTGGATGAGTGCAGTAAGTGCACTCAGATGGTCCTGACTGAGCGAAGGGACAAGGGGATCTTAGCATGCCAAGCCCCGGAGAAATGCATCAAGGGAATCTGGCAGGTACTGTTTGATAAACGGCACTCGAATCAAATTGTGCAGATTGGGCAAGGAGATCCTGTGTTTAGATCTGAAGGCTGGGATGCTGAACGAGCAGTCAGACAAGCACCAACACTGAGTGCTGAAAAGAAATGTAGAACCAATGTCGATCCCCATTTGCAGTCAATGTAACCAAACAATGTGGGTTGGGGAAAAGACAGAATCAATTTCTGTAGTGTATCACCAGGTGAATCCATTGTGTTATGACAATTTGAATCTGGGAATGTGCGTGATGAATGGGAAAATGTACTGTGTGGGAAGAAATATGAAATTTGATAGCAAATTCACCCTGAACAGAGAGCCAACCATGTTGGACTTAGCACAGGCAAATGATGATAGAGTCTGCCTGCAATATGTTTAGGGCTGTCTGTTTTGCAAGGAACAAAGATGGAATAGATCCTGAGGGAAAAATGAGAGTGATTACTCAGGAGCTGAAAAGGAGGGAGTCAGAACCGAGAAAGAAAAGGGTGGAAGAGGAAAGATTGAAAACTTTGAGTGATCAGTAGGAACAGTTCAGGAGACAATATGCTGATGGGGAACTACCTTCCCCAGATCGAAACTTACTCATTGATTTAGTTGAGGAAATTGCCATGGAATTGGGACTGTCAAACTATTGGATTTGTAGGGGGTTGAAATTGGCAGAGAAGTGGCCTTGGAAGGGTGAAGGTTTGGCTCCAGAACAGCTTTTGAAATGGGACAATCCAAGGGTCTCAAAATTGGCACTAAGACCTAAGGGATGGGTGTTGGAGCAGCGAGTGATTGGGAATATCTGCATCAGTCGAGAAGGGAAAGAATATACTGAAATGGTGGGACACACACCGTATATAAACACTTTGTTGGTGAATTCAGACAGCAAGAGCAAAGTCTGGCAACCAGAACCTCCTATGGTGTGCTGGAGTCAGAAGAATGAAACAAATTGTGATTGGAATGGTCAGATGGCACTTTGTTGGGTCAAGAGTCCCGGAGCTAATCCTTACCAATCCTTGGCAGGACTGAGAGAATATTGGGGAGACCCAGGGAAATCTAATATCAGATGGAAAGCCACAGATGGAATTTATTGGATTGTGGAAAGAAAGCCTACAGTGAGTTACCTCCAAGGTGGAAGGGGTCATGCACTTTGGGCATGATCCAGCCAGTTTTCTTCACTCTTCCTCAAACAAAAAGCAACTTACTCGGGGCTCCTCTGTATGAGACCCTGAGGAGGGAGAGAGGAAGCTTGGAAGAAAATGATACCTCTCCTAAGTTGAAGGCAAACTTGGGGGGAGGAGGAGTGGCTGGCAGCAAGGATAATTGATTATTATGGGCCGGCCACATGAGTTCAGGACAGAAGCTATGGATATAGGACTGCAATCTATCTACTGAACCGATTGATCAGGCTGCAGGCAGTGGAGGAAATTGTGTTGAATCACACCTCAGAGGCCCTGGATTGTTGAGTTGGCAGCACACTCAGGTACAGGCTTTTGTGTACCTGAATCAAATAGTTTTAGACTATTTGCCGGCTGAAGAAGAGGGAGTCTGTGGAAAATTCAATGAATCATAATGTTGTATTGAAATTGATGATTATGGGGAAACCATAAGAGGATTGGCTGCCAAAATTAAGAAAGTAGCCCATGTCCCAGTCCAGAAATGGAATTCGATCTTGCAGTCATCTTGGTGGGACAGATTATTTGAGGGGGGCTGGTGGAACAAAATAATATATTTTGTGCTGTGTTCACTAGCAGGAGTCATATTCCTCCCTTGTCTAATACCTTGTTTTAATAGACTGATACACTCCGTGGTAGAGGGTATGCAGATAGCTATAGTGGACCTGGAGTTGGCTTCCAGAAACAACATGTCCATGATCATGAACCTGGGAGACGGGAAGTGTACAAGCAATGCTGCTGAGGTCTTGGCAAAATTTGAGAAACAGGTCAAAACAAATGGGAACAATTATAATGGCTATTAGGGAATCCCGCAATGAGTGCATGGCATGAGAATTTAATAAAGCCTGCTCTTTGTAGGGGACCCTTTTCAGTGGAGGGTAGATGTAGGAAATAAATAGATAATGGTAATTTGGGATGTAGAGGGAGCATAAATTAGTGTTGACATTAAAGGGGGGGGATTGTAATATATGTTGGGAAATAATTCATACTATAAAAGAATGTATTTTATAAGGATTGTGAAATCCAAACAGGTCTCTGACCACAAGCAGCCCAAGAAGTAGATGTCTATTCAAACTCCGAAATTCCTGAAGGAGGCAGGATAACGCTCAGCATTTAGCTTATGAATAAACGCACCCAGCGTGATGATCACCGCCGTCCTGAGCCATCGGAAGATGCCTAAGAGCGATCATTGCCCTGTTGATAACATCAATCAAGATAGCCAAAGTCACCAGGAACATACATGTGAATAAGCGACTTCCCGGGATTTGATCAACGCTGGCTATTACCAGGAAACGGCAATTGTCCAGCTCTGCACATTGAAAGAACCAACTAAGAATGTGAAGAATTCCAGAAGAAACTTGGACTCCTTCTCCTCGGGCACAATAAACTGTATAAAACATCCTCGCTAGAAGCGGCTCTTGTGAACAAGGAGGGCTCTGATGTGATAGAGATTTGATCCAGGCTCACCCAGCACCGAACCCAGGCTTGACGCTGTCTCTTTGGCTATGGTGGTTTTGAAGACCGTATTTTGGTTGCAGAAAAAGATAAATAAATATTTTCTCATTTTTTTATAATTTTGCTTTTGATTGATCATTTATAACAGCAATATTGGTAATTCCAATAAAGGAGAAACAGGAGAGGAATACGGCTTCCAGTTCAGATAAATGCCAGCATTTTGCTGCCCATTCCTGGTTAAGAAATAAAGGAATGTCCTGAAGATCCCTTCATGTGGGTGCATTATTGCCCGTATCAGTACATGTGTTCTGTATAACACGTAAGTTGTCTCTTTTATCACTGGATGAAACCCAAATACTGCATTGCTTCTTGTCTACTTGCTTCCAAGTCAAGGCAAATTTTGGTCATGATTGAGTGGGACATATTCACCTGTTCACAAGCAAATTCTTCTTGCCATTCACACAGTGGCAAGACGGCTTTGTGGATTTGCTCTAATCGCACTGTAAATAAGGCGTATCTCTCACTAGAATTAAAGCTGATGCATTAGGATGCAAAGTTTTGCGTAATTTGTCCTGGTGTCTGCAACTGTAGAGAGTTGTTTTGGATTTAAATGACATTTGAAGACACGTGTATTCTACCATACTTCTCGCATACTAGAAGTGAAAAAACAGCCTTTGAAACACAATTTTATCCTTTCTTCCTTCTCCTCGTCCCAGGAATTTCAATGTCTGAGGTCTAAGCTCTTCAGCTGCCTCACAAACATTGTTTTAATTCAGACAGGCATCCATGCCTTGAGCCACAAATCATGACTGTGGCTGTGAAGCTTGAAGCAATGTAGGTTTATAGCATTAAAAATGATAATCCATTCCCAGGCTAAGCCAAGCATTTTCCAAATAACTCTACCTATTCTCAAGGATGATTCAAAAAGGATCATTATAAAAGCTGGGAATGGGGAGAAGGAGTGTCTTCAAAATTAAAAATACAGCTTTCTGAAATCTTTATATTGCTATAAAGAGATTCAAAATTGTTCATATACGGAACATTACCTAAGAAGAGAAAGACAGATTGTCAAAATAATTGCATGGGAAACAAAAAACATAAATAAAAATAAGTTTACATGTAGATAATAAGTAAACCATCACTCTAAGAAAAAAACCAGAGATGCAGAAACTAAAACCAATAAGGCTCTTTCATCTCTCTCAATACAAAAAAATTACTGAAAAGAATTGGAGACCCTCAAGACCATTACCATATGCAGGAACTTCCAGCTATTGGGAAAAAAAATGAAGGAAACTGCAGAGTGCAATTCACAGAGGTAACCTGGAATTTATTGGTGGATTTGTTGAAAAATTTCTGAGAGCAGACTGGAAAGGCATAGGGGCTGGTCAGCCCATGGGTGGGCATTTAGAGCAGTGTGAGGGATGTTTCTGAGACCAGCTGCAGGGAATAAAAGCAGAAATCACTGGGACAATCTCTTTGCTGGCTGTAGAGTTTGTGTCAGTCAGTTCCTTGGGCTGGGGGAGCTGTCACGGGGCAGGGAGGGCCAGGGCTGGCAGTGGCTGCTCAGGGATGGCTTTGGCCCGTGTCCCTCCAAGCAGCCACTGCCCAAGCAGCTGCGCTGCCCCCGGGCTCTCCTCCCGGCCTGCTGGGCATTGTTGGGTGGCACAGCCTGTGCCAAGGGGCGGCAAGGTGCCTGCAGGCCCCAGCTCTGGGGGAAACGGAGAACATCCTGCCCGCATCCACCGTGCTGCCAGCTCAGCAGTGCAGCACAGCACGGGCTGACGCTCCCCCTTGCTCCTACAGAAGTGCTTGGCAAGTCAGACACAAACGCCCAGAATCCACGGAACACCCCAAGAATTATCTGCCCCCAGGATGTGCGCAGCTCCTGCATGACTGGCACGGTAGTGACAATGTTCACTGTGCCAATTTCCATGGTGCTGTGCTATGTTGGGTTCCAGTGGTAGAAGGAAAAGAAACAGTAAGTTGTGCTCATCTCTACCTCAAACAGCTTCCTTTAAATGCTTCTCATAGGCCGGGAACATTCCCAGTGAGGCTGCAGTGTAGGTGTGGCCAGTCCATGGTTGTCCAAAGAATGGTGGGGAGGGTTCTGCTACTGCCCAGTGCTTTCACCGGCCTCTTAATTGCTGGGCCTTGTCCTGGGGGGCCCGCTGGGGCTGCAGCCAGTGCTGGCTCCCACTGAGGCTGCCTGGCCAAGAGCAGCCCCAAGGGCACAGGGCAGAGGCAAAGCAAGGTGTGGAGGAGAAAGAGCAGGGACAAGATTGCCCTTGAAAGGCAGAGGCGCTCTGGGGCCCGCTCCTGGCCAGGGAGCCTGCCCAGAGCCGTGCCCTGCTCGCCGGGGCCTTGAGGGGCAGCTGTGCAGCTGGGCCAAGCTGTGCCAGCAGCTCCAGCCGTGCTGGGGAGCCTTGCCAGCTCTGGGCCCTTCTGTGCAGGAGGCTCCCTGTGTGCCCCTGGCAGCTGGGGCCTCAGCCACCTCCTCTCTTCACAGGTGCTCCTGTGCATCTTCAGAAGAGAGGCCTAGCAACTCGGGCAAAGAGAACTTGACCTGTTATCCCAGGTCTCCACTTATGCCCTTATCTGGCCTGCTGCAGCTCCAGCACCATCACGAGGCCTTCCCAAATTACTCTCCCCCAAAACGAGACCCTAAACCTCAGGGCCCCCTTGTCCTGTTCCCCAGCCAGGATTGAAGGTGGGCAGCTCCTGTCTGCCAGGGCCGAGCTTGGCCCACATTTTAAATTTCAATAAAGAAATGGAGTTTTCACAGCTCTGTCCAGGTGATAGCAGCAGGAAAGCCCACGCGGCACCAGCACAAGCAGAGTTCCATGGCCAGGAGCAGCCATGGATGCCCACGGTGTGGGCAGGCAGGAGCCAGGCAGGGGCTGCTGTGACCAGCGGCGGGGCCCCGAGGGCTGGGGGAGCCCATGCTGAGCGTCCCTGGGCTGAGGGCACATTTCCTTCCCTGGCATCAGCTGGGCCTGGAGCTCCTCCAGTGGCATGCCCAGGGAAAGAGGAAGCCATTGGGAGGTGCTTTCATTGAGAACAATGGAAAGAGGCTGGACTCTGAAGGAAGTCCTTCATAGCCTGAGGGATGAACTCAGAGCCTGAGAGACACTGGGCCTGTGGCAGCCCCGGATCTCTTATCAGCAGAGAGGGGATTTGCCCCCCAGGCCTCATCTGTTCACCCAGGGACACATGGTGAACACACACACACAGAAGATGGCTCAGCTCTGGTGCTGCTCCCTGAGTGTTATGTTTGGGTCCCTCTAAAGGCATGCAGGGGCTTTGGGTCACCTCTGTGCTGTGCAGGGGACTGGGGACACCAAGAAGTTGTGCAGGGAGTTTAATGTATGTCGCAAGTTGTGCAGGGGCATCTGTAAAATTGAGCAGAGGTCGTATGTCTTTCTTTGAGGACATACGGGGATTTTAGGGTGGGTGAGGACACCCATAAGATGTGCACAGGGTTTGGGTGTCCCCTAAAGTGTGCAGCTACCCTGAAGGCCTGTGTTGCATTATTTTTGTCAGCTTTGGCATTAAGTTCCTAATTTTTAAATAGGGGCCAAAGGGCAGCAAAGTGCACAATAGGGAGTTGGTGTCAGCATGGCAGGGCTGCTGCTGCCTGCGATAGTGGGAATCACCAACATGAGTGGAATTTTGACTTGACATTGCTCTTATATGTAGAACCACAAAAAGTCTCACTTTTGCAATATCGTGTAACTCAGTTGTGAAAAAATCCGAGCTTGCAAATAGGTCCTGGGCGGGACATCCTCTCCTTGCTGGAAGGGCACCTCTTGAGATCCATTCTAACAAAATCCTGCCCCAGCCATGAGGTCACAGCAGGCTCTGAGGTCACAGAGGTGCCAGAGCCCCGTGGTTGCACAGCAGCACAAGGAGCGAGCAGTCAGTCCTTGAGCACAACTGTTGCGGCAGCAGCAGCGGCGGTGGCAGCAGTGGTGCTGACATTGGGACAGCGGTGTCAGGACAGCGGTGGCAGCAAGAGCTGCGGGACTGGCAGAGGGCAAGGCAGCATGGCCCTTGCTCTGCGCCTCTTCCTCCTGCTCCTCCTGGCCGTGGCCCTGCCTGCCAGGGCGGCCCAGGCTGCTCTGCTGCAAGCGCAGCGAGCAGGTGAGCCGGCAGCCTGGCTCCCCTTTCCCGGGACAGCGCTCCCTGCTCCTCAGGAAGCGCTGGGGATGGTTTTCCCCAGGCCTTTAGGGAGGGTTTCCTCTGGGGGGGAGAGAGAGACCCCACGGGCCCCTCGGCTGGCCCTGTTTCCTCCCCAGGGATGAGTCACAGGGCCTGCAAAGAGGGTGCAGAGTGTCCAGGAGCCAGCCCAGAGCTCCCCAGGCCCCTGTGCAGCTCTGGCCTTTTCCATTGACATCTGGCTCCCAAAGACTTACCCGACCACCTTGCAGTGCCCAGGTCCCAAAAGCAGAGGGGGGATCCCAGGACACCATGGAAATGGTTTTGTGTGTTTGCTTCCCTCTAGATGAGCTTGCTAGGAAGGTTTCTCCAGCAGCTTGGCTCCATGAGGATTTCCAGTCTCTTCAGCCTCCTGCAGGTACATTGCCAATGTTCCCCTAAGCGGATAATCCTTGACAACCTGGCAGGAAGCAGGTGACAGAAGCTTCTGTGGCTGTTGTGTTACAGGAGTCTCTGCAGAGACGACTTATCAAGCTCCTTTCTGGGTTGCTGCTCAGAAGCCCAGCTCCCATTGCAGGGGTGAGTATTGTGTCCCTGCTGACCCCACGGGCTGAGCCCCACTTCGGTGGGATCCGCTCTTCTGACATGCAAACATGTCACTTAAGGTCCTCCGAGAGGGAGGAACAAGCCTGGAGGAGGCACTAATTCCCTAGAGGCGTCGCAATACATGGAAAGGACCCTGAGTGACCTGGAGAGACGCCGTGGTGGGTGCATTTCCCTCAGCCTTGTCCTGGGGCTCAGCAGCCGGGGGCTTTGGCTGCACATCTGGACACGCCGTGCCCGGCACAGCGGGAAGGGATCCATGGCAGCCTCGCTGCCCCGCTGCTGCTTCCACGCCCTGCAGGGCTGTTTGCCAGCCTGGCCTGGCTGCAGCTTCTCCCCAGCCTCTGCAGGAAGGCATTTGGCATCTGCAGACAGAGAGCCCAAACTGCACCATGGGCCTGTGATCCCCTGCAATTTCCTGGTCTCTGAGCACATCTGGAGGAGCAGCTCTTTGGAGGAGGGAGGACCCTGCAGCAGCCCCAATAACCTGATCTTTCTTCTGCATCTTATCCATTACTTGGACACGCAGTGCCTCCTGAAGATGCCACCTTCCCATTGGGGAACAGCCCCCCCGATCCAGCTGTCCCTTTTCCTCTCTGCAGAGATGGAAGGAGAGGATGCGCTGAAGGCGCAGTTTGCCGGAGGAAGCAGGGGCTCATTTGCAGCCTCTGCTGCAGGAAAGGAGGACATGCCAGGCACAGCCAAAGGAGGTAAATGCTGTGCCTCTGGGCCTGAGCCCTGCTGAGGCTTGAGCTGCCCTCTCTGCTGCTTGGCATTGCTGGCACGCAGTATTACCTGACCCCCTTCCAGTGCTGGGTTCCCTATAGAAGGGGATCCCAGCACAGCATGGAACGGTTTCTATCTGTGCTCCTTTCTAGACTGGGATCCTGAGTTGCGTAGATTGGAAATTCTGGTAAATCAATACTTAAGGATGCTGGAGCTTGGTGAAGGTAGGCTACCAAAACCCCTTCCCTAACAGGGTAATCATTGTCCAAGTGAAATCCTTGCTCAGAGTAATATTCCTGTGTCATTCCTGTCAAGATCTGCTTAAGTTTGCTAAATTGTGGGAATCCTGTCTTCCAAATTTCTGCTCTTGTGTCCAACAGTGATCCCACAGGATCTCAGTCATAGAGAAAAAGGATCATTTATCTGTCCATCCCCCTCCCATGTGCAATGCCAGTGTGTCCTTCTGTGTGCTCTGTGCAGCCATGGAGAAGAGCACAGAGGGAAGGGGCCGGACCCAGGGCTGTTCCACAGGGCTGAGCCTTTCTCTGCTCCTTTGCCAGCCCCAGGGAGCCTGAGCTGCTCCTGCTGCCACTGCCAAGCCCTGGCCTTGCCTGGGGCTGTGTTTGGAGCTGCAGCAGCTCCAGGGAGTCCTTTCTGCCCTGACTGCCCCGCAAAGGGGCTCCTTCCATCCCAGTGTGGGGCCACTGCAGGTACAAGGTGCCCCTGGCCCTGCTCCTGAATGGAAGGCAGAGCCGAGGGAGTGCCTTGGAGGGCACCAATCACCCAGGTGCCCTCACTGCCACTCTGGCAAGAAGTAGAAATGGAACAACTTTCTATTAAGGTCCTCCTAGTTCAATGAACCAAGGTACAGGAGACAAGAAATCCCTGGAGGCAGCCAAACTTCTGGACGAGATGCTCAGTGACCTGGAGAGGCCCCATGGTGGGTGCATTTCCCTCAGCCTTGTCCTGGGGCTCAGCAGCCGGGGGCTGTGGCTGCACATCTGGACACGCCGTGCCCGGAACAGTGGGAAGGGATCCATGGCAGCCTCCCTGCCCCGCTGCTGCTTCCACGCCCTGCAGGGCTGTTTGCCAGCCTGGACTGCCTGCAGCTTCTCCCCAGCCTCTGCAGGAAGGCATTGGGCATCTGCTAACAGGCAGACCAAACTGCACCATGGTTCATACATGCCCTGAGATCCCCTGCAATTGCCTGGACCATGGGGAGATCAGGAATGACAGCAGTTTTGAGAAGGGAAAATCCTGGCCAATCCCAAAAGTTTTTATGATTTCTTGCTCCTTATCCATCAGTTTGACCAGTATTGCCTCCTGAAGATGCCACCTCCCAGAAAGGGGAACATCTCCATCTAATTTAGCTGTCTCTTTTTCTTTCTCCAGAGATGAACCCAAAGGCTGTGCTGAAAACAGCAATTCCTGCAGGAAGCAGGGGCTCATTGGCAGCCTCTGCTGCAGGAAGGGAGGTGATGCCCAGCACAGTCACAGGAGGTAATTGCTGTGCCTCTGGGCCTGAGCCCTGCTGAGGCTTGAGCTGCCATCTTGGCTGTGCGTCAGTGCCTTCCCTCCAGGGATGTCAGACAGGCCCTGCAAAGAGGGTGCAGAGTGACCAGGAGCCAGCCCAGAGCTCCCCGGGCCCCTGTGCAGCTTTTGCCTTGTCCATTGACATCTGGCTCCCACCGCCTTACCCGATCCCCTTGCAGTGCACAGTTCCCATAGGCAGAGGGGGATGCCAGCACACCATGGAAATGGGTCTGGTCTGTGCTCCCTTCCAGATGAGAGTGGTGCCATTGCTTTGCCAGCAGCTGGGATGGAAGATGGTTTGGAGCACTTGGGAGCTTCTGCAGGTATGTTCTGAGAGAACAATCACTGGCAACCTGGCAGGAACCAGGTGACAGAAGCTTCTGTGTCACTTGAGTTACAGGTGTGTCTGCAGGGAGGATCTTCCCAGGTCCTTTGGTGGATGTTGCACACAAGCCCAGCTCCCATCGCAGGGGTGAGTAGTGTGTCCCTGCTGACCCCACGAGCTGAGCCCTGCATCTGTGGGATCTATTCCTGGTGAAATGGAAATACTTTCTCTTAAGGTCCTCTGAGAGGGAGGAAAAAACCTACAAAACAGAATGTGCTCCTGGAGGCATCCAAACAACTGGACCAAATCCTGATTGACCTGGAGAGGCCCGATGGTGGGTGCATTTCCCTCAGCCTTGTCCTGGGGCTCAGCAGCCGGGGGCTTTGGCTGCACATCGGGACATGCTGTGCCTGGAACAGCAGGAAGGGATCCATGGCAGCCTCGCTGCCCCGCTGCTGCTTCCACGCCCTGCAGGGCTGTTTGCCAGCCTGGCCTGGCTGCAGCTTCTCCCCAGCCTCTGCAGGAAGGCATTGGGCATCAGCTAAGTGAGAGCCCAAACTGCACCATGGGCCTGGGATTTCTTGGTCTCTGGGCAGATCCGGTGGGGCAGATATTTGGAGGAGGGAGGGCCCTGAGGCAGCCCCAAGGGCCTTGGCCTTTCCCTGATCCTTATCCATGTCTTTCCCAAGTGATACTCCTTGAAGATGCCACCTCCCCACTGGGCAATGGCTCTACCTTATCTGGCTGTCCCTTTTCCTTTCTCCAGAGATGGACCAAAAGTCTTTCCGGAAGGCAGCACATCCTGGAGGACGCAATGTACCCGTGCTAGCCACTGATACAGGACATGAGGAGATGCCAGACAGTGCCACAGAAGGTGATTGCTGTGCCAGGCTCAGCCTGGCTGAGTAGTTCTGCTGGGGTCCCTCCATGTGAGACATGTCCTGAAACCATCGAGCCACTGCATGGGGTGCCCATGGTGGGGAAAGGGCAGAGGGGGAGAGCAAGGCTCCATTGTGTTTTTAGAGGGCCTGGGTGTGTGTCCCTGGGCTGGGAGAGCTGTCACGGGGCAGGGAGGGCCAGGGCTGGCAGTGGTTGCTCAGGGATGGCTTTGGCCCGTGTCCCTCCAAGCAGCCACTGCCCAAGCAGCTGCGCTGCCCCCGGGCTCTCCTCCCGGCCTGCTGGGCTTTGTTGGGTGGCACAGCCTGTGCCAAGGGGCGGCAAGGTGCCTGCAGGCCCCAGCTCTGGGGGAAACGGAGAACGTCCTGCCCTCATCCACCGTGCTGCCAGCTCAGCAGTGCAGCACAGCACGGGCTCACGCTCCCCATTGCTCCCACAGATGTTGCCACTGAAGCAGGAATATATGGCCCGGATCCAATGCGCCTCCCAAGAATTGTCTGTCCCCAGGATGTTCGCAGGAAATGCATGATAGGCACAGTGGTGATAGTGTTCACTGTGCCACTTGTGCTGCTAGGCTGCTATCTTGGCATTCGCAAGCTGTATGAGATCAGACGGTCAGTTGCTGATTTTTCTCCACAGTTTTCTTTTAACTCTGCTCCATAGCATTGGTAGCCTGACTCGTAGTTGTGCTGCTGTGGAGTTGTGGCCAGTCCATGGTTGTCCAAAGAACTCTGGGGACGGTTCTGCTGCTGCCCTGAGCTTTCATTGGCCTCCTCATTGCTGGGCCTTGTCCTGGGGGCCCGCTGGGGCTGCAGCCAGTGCTGGCTCCCACTGAGGCTGCCTGGCCAAGAGCAGCCCCAGGGGCACAGGGCAGAGGCACAGCAAGTTCTCAGCAGTGTTTGGGCAGCACAGTTCAGGACAGGGCAATGCTTATTTTGTAGCTCATGTAAAGTTTAATGGCAACGGTGTTGCAGCACAAGCAAATATGCTCCAGTTCAGTGTTAAAACAAATCCAGCCTGATGAAGGTTTGGATTTGGCCGTGAAACTTTGCACTTTTTGTGAGCCCTGTTCTGGATTGATTCCCAATCAGTCTTGGAGCCAGTTCTGGGTGAAGGCTCATCCCAGCCCTGAGCGTTGGCAGTTCTGGCCTCAAAGGGACAGCTGAGGCTGCACTGGACATGACTGGGAATCAGGGCTCTATTATCAAAGGGCTTTGAGAAGTTTAAATTCCTATGTTTTTTCTACATGTTTTTCTTTATGAAATTCATTCACTTTTTCTAAACTTAGTTTTGAAACTAACTTGTTTTCCAGTGCCTATTCCAGTTTTTTGGTATAGTGAATGGTGGCCCAATTATCCCATGGCTGAATTAAGAGACTGTAAGTACTATAAAATGGAATGAGTTTTACCGTCTTATGCCTTTCACAGACTCATAAAACTTTTGTTGGTTTATGTGACCAACAGAAGCGTTTTTCTCTACTTTTAATTCAAACAAGCAGCAGAGCCGGAACCTGTTGAGAAGAGTCTCTTCACTTCATAGCTAAAGCAAACTGCCAGGGTTCTTTATTGAGCAATATAAAATCTATATTTTATGTATATACTCCTGTCAAGTGACTGATAGAAATGAGGGATTTGGACTCTGTGGGAAGTACTGACCAGCTGTGCATTGGGCCTCCAAAGCTCAGTCTGTAATAATCAATCTTTTTCAGAAGAGAATGTTCAGTTTCTTCCTGGCACTCACTCTTGCACTTGTACTCAAAAACGCTTCTTGAAAGAAATTTACAACGGCTCTTTATGCTCCCTTAGTTGACTTTTCTCTCTTTCTCCAGTAATGCCAATGAAAACCTGGATGATTCCATTAAAAAAGCTGGAAAGCAGATCCTGGAGAAGAGGGCATACATCTGCTCCCACCCACTGGACAGGACCTTCTGATCCCTCCCTGACAGCAGGCACTCATGAATGTCAGTCAGGGAGGAATTTGCTGCAGTTTCATGAGGGAGAGATTAAAAGCATCTGTTAATTAATGTCTTTGAAAAATGTAATTGTATAAAAATACTACTTTCCAAACTCTATTTCAAAGGATAAGGATAAATAAAGAGATTTAATTTAAAGCTGAAATTATTTTGTCAGATAGATAGATGGATAGATATATAGGAAGACAGGTAGATATTAGATCGCTAGATAGTTAAATAACTAAGAGAGAAATAGATAGATAGATAGATAGATAGATAGATAGATAGATAGATAGATAGATAGATAGATAGATAGATAGATGTATATACATGTCTGTTCCTCTTGGAGTGGGATAAAGAGAGGGAGAGGAAGTTTGGATGGGGAAATGTTTCTTCCCAGGGAAGGGACTGTGTGGTTTCTCAGTATCTTCAATCAGCTCCTCATTCACTGAGCAAGTCTGAAAGACTTGAGCAATCAGAACAGTTCTGTTTTGTACGTCCCTCCAGCTCTCTTGTCCAGCAGCACCACCAGGACACTGAGTCCCCAGTGTCCAGGGAGCTTCTGCTGTCACCCTGAGGGACACCATTGGTCACTGACGTCCATCGGGCCTCCAAGCCATTGACCACAACCCCCTGGATGTGACCAGCCAGGCAATTGCTCATTCTCCAAACTGTGCCTTCATCAGATCCATAGCTCACCAAAGGAGGGACAAGGATGCAGGGCAGGGCTGATGTGTCCAGGGCATGGCAGAAGTCCAGAGTGGTGCCATCTCTAGCTCTTCCCTTGTGCACTGGGGTGTAACTTTGCGGCTGGGTCACAGGCAATATGTTCTCTGGCCAGCTCACTGCCTGAGTCCCATGGACAGTCACAAGAGAGGCTGCCCCTGGATCCCTACAGGGACCTTCCCGGCTGGCGGTGCGTACAGGGGCTCGCAGCTCCCTGCAGCCGACACCTGTGGCACGGGTGACACAGCAGCAACCCAGTACGAGGGACCGAGGTGAAGGAACCGAGAGAGATCACTTGTTTGAGTTCTAAAGAAGGTTTGTGTCCCCAGAGGAGTCAGGGACAACTGACAATAACTGATTTTTAAGGAAGAGAGAGAAGAAGGGGAGGACACAATTTTACCAAGGGGAAGGCATTAGGGAAGGAGTGCAGGGCAAGGGCTATCCAACAGAAACCAACAAGGGGAAGGAGGAAACCTTGAAATCCAATCTTGCTTTGAGGAAGGGATGAACTACAGGGTACACACGAGAACAAAAGGCTGTGCTGTCTTTGATGGACAGGGGCATTGACATATACTTGGTGAATAAACAACTCAGGACTGAACCACCAGAGAAACCAAGTGGGATACGTGGAATGAAACATTACAAACGTACAACAAGGAGTATTTAAAACTTACTACAGAAGAACAAACTGTAAAATAACAGACTACCACACTGGGGTGTTGCAGTGTGTCTCTATTGTGTTTTCAACTGCAATTCAGTTTCAATGGTCAGTTCAAACCCCCACCCCCCCGCCCCATCTCTTGTATTGTTATAGCATATTTTATCCTTAATGGATTGTTATTTTGCACCTCTCTTGTTGGTTTTGCCCCAGTTTTCCATCTTCCCAATAACCTGCCCTTTGTTCCTGAATGTTACCTGTTCCTTCTCCCAGTATGAACATGGTCAGTCCCTCCTCATGCCTGCCCCTTTCTCCAGAAACTTCCCTGTCATTTTTGTATCCCTTGAGGTCTCATTGGTTTGTTTAAACTCTTCCCCTCCCCTGTAATTCCCAATTGGTTTCAACACTGTATTCCCTGCCTTATGCTTCTCCCCAGGTTTCTCCCAATTTGTTAAAGTTTTGTACCCTCCTCTTGAACCTCCCCTTGTTGAAAAACCCCTTCTAGAGCCTGGACTCGTGTCTTGCTGAGCCTGACCTTCCTGGGCATAAACACCTTTGGGAGTCATACAGAAGACCTCTCCTTGTTCCTTGTCCCTGCCCTTGAAGCATTCCCCCTGTGCCATAGAGCAAATGTGACCTATAGCAGCACCCAAATTGTGTGGCTTTTTGGGGGCAGCCCCCTCCTGGTGACAGTGCTGGGAGCAGCCCAGGCTGAAGAACTCTGGCACCGTGTCACTGAGGCAGCCACACAATCATGGAAGGGCTCTGGCTTGGTCAGACTGCACACACCCACCCTATGCTCCTCAAGGTTTTTTTTGGCATATCCAAGCATTGAAGAGGTTGGGTGACTTTCCCCCCTGTTTTATTCACTGTGTCCTTTGAGGACCACAAAAGGAAGCAGTGCCTTAAATTGCACATGAAGAGCAAATGGTGAAGTAAAGGCTTCACCTTTCCTATGAAGCCAGAGGACTGTGTTAGCTATGGCCCACCCAAGGTGCCAAATTTCCGGCTGGGAAGCTGCTGACAGGAGGAAATGTGGAACTTGTCTCCAGCCAGAGATCACTTACTCCTCAGCATGCTGGGATGTTGCTGACAGTGCCTGAGGAGCTCAGAAATCATTGGATGTGATTTCCTGTGCCAGTGCCCAGAACACAGAGCAGTGAGCTCAGCTTGGGGAGGCAAGGCCAGCCCTTGGACACAACAGCCAGGCAAGCATGAGCTCCCTCTCAGAGAAGGAAAATTCCAGCCATGAGGTCCATCCCCAAGCAGGCCATGAGGTCACAGCAGGATGTGAGTTCACAGCAGGCTCTGGGGTCACAGAGCCGTGTGGTTCTACAGCATCACAATGTCCAACCCCCGGTGCCCGGCACAGTGGGAGGGCATCCATGGAAACCTCACTGCCTTGCTGCTGCTTCCATACCCTGTAGGGCTTTTTCCCAGACTGATCTGGCTGCAGCTTCTCCCCAGCCTCTGCAGGAAGGCATTTGCATCAGCTGGCAGGGAGCCCAAGCTGAAGCATGGGCTTAAGATCTGCTGGGGCTGCAGCCAGTGCTCGCTCCCGCTGAGGCTTCCTGGCCAAAAACAGGGCAGAGGCAAAGCAAGGTGTGGAGGAGAAAGAGCAGGGATTAGATTGCCCTTGAAAGGCAGAGGCGCTCTGGGGCCCGCTCCTGGCCAGGGAGCCTGCCCAGAGCCGTGCCCTGCTCGCCGGGGCCTTGAGGGACAGCTGTGCAGCTGGGCCAAGCTGTGCCAGCAGCTCCAGCCATGCTGGGGAGCCTTGCCAGCTCTGGGCCCTGCTGTGCAGGAGGCTCCCTGTGTGCCACTGGCAGCTGGGGCCTCAGCCACCTCCTCTCTCCACAGGTGCTCCTGTGCATCTTCAGAAGAGAGGCCTAGCAACTCGGGCAAAGAGAACTTGACCTGTTATCCCAGGTCTCCACTTATGCCCTTATCTGCCCTGCTGTGGCTGCAACACCATCAGAAGGCCTTCTCACATTCCAAATTCGTTTTCCCCTCCAAAACAAGACCCTCTGCCCCAGAGCCCGCAAGCCCTGTTTCCCAGCCAGGAGTGAATGTGGGCAGCCCCTGTCTTCCAGGATATGGCTTGGCCCACATTTTATATTTCAATAAAGAAATGGTGTTGTCACAGCTCTATCCAGATCGTAACAGCCGCAAAGGCCACCCCGCAGCAGCACAGGCTGAGCTCCATGGCCAGGAGCAGCCGTGGATGCCCACGGTGTGTGCAGGCAGGAGCCAGGCAGGGGCTGCTGTGACCAGTGGGGTGGCCCTGAAGGCTGGGGGAGCCCATGCTGAGTGTCCCTGGGCCGAGGACACATTTCCTTCCCTGGCATCATCTGAGCCCTGGCCCCATGAGGCAGGCATGGATATTTTGGGGTCCCTGCTGAGGGGTGCTGAGGTCACTCATGAATCACAAAGGAGTATTGATGGCCTCTTCAAACCCGTGCAGGGATCCCTCATGAGGTGTGCAGCAGGGTTACATTTGAGGGGGTTTTTTACTCTTCTCAGCACAGCAAAGGGTACCTTGGCCGAGGTTTTGCAAAGCTGGGAGAAAGCCTCTTGCAAAGCCTTGGGCCCGGCCTGCGGGCACAGCGGACAGGCGGAGCTCATCCCCTGGGGCCAGGCCGGGCTGCTCAGGCCGGGCAGGGCCGGGGCAGGCTCGGGGCCCGGCAGGGAAGGGCCATGGCCCTGGGCTCTGATGAGGCTGCTGAGCTCCGCCCTGGCCCTGTGCTGCAGCCCAACACATTTACAGCCAGGGCCGTTCCCTGGCCCACAGGAGGCACCCGGGGCTGCAACTGAGGCCGCGCCTTCTCCCACTCAAGGGGGCTGACTCTGTTCCTTTGGAGGATCCAGAGCCTTGTACTTCGGCCTGATGGTGCAAAGATCCCCCCAGCATCCCTCAGCTTGCAGAAATAAAGGCTTTGTGCTCATTAATATGAAAAGCTGTATGGGTGGCCTGCAGCTAATGTTCTTTTGTTGCCTGGACCCCAGTCAGTGCTCGAGTCTAAATGAATGACCCAGCCTGAAGCTGGACTTAAGACTGATTTGATGAGAGGGAGTGAAGCTCTGTTGACTGCAAATTCTCCAGGAAAAAAGTACAGGAACTTGGGTAATGCTGGTGACAAAAGCAGAGTGCAGAGTTGAACCTGTGAGGCCACCTCAACGCCTCCTCCCCCAACCCTTTTATTTTTATTTTGTTTAATATTCTGAGGGCCAGTTCTTGCATGAAATGGGCCCTCAGGAAAGAGCTGCTGGGCCTCCTGGCTGTGTCTGTTTGTGCTCCCTGTGCTTCTGGTTGCCAAGGTGTCAGGGTCTGTCCTAGTGGACAGATGACCTGATGGTTCGTAGGAATGATCTCAGAGTGCAAAACACCAACACGGTACAAGGGGGTTTGCAGTGATAATCAAATCAAATGCAGTTTTATTGAAATAACTACAGCAAAAATGCGATAGAGGGATTAAGGGAGAGAAAAAGAGAGAGAAAGAGAGAGAGAGAGAGGGGGGATATAGCTACCAACTCAGAGACTAACTGTACCAACTGTACCAACTGTACCAACTTTGGTGCAGTCCAGCTGAGGGTCTGCCTGCTACGCTGGGGAGATCTCAAAGGCGCTACCTAACTCAGAGGTTTTTATTACTGAAAATTGCGAGGGGGGGGGAAACAGATACAATAGGGAACAGATGTAACAGGTAGTCAGTGTTCTCAGCAGTAAATGAGAGCCATTGTTTTCTTGCTCCAGTGGTCACAATCTGCAGGCAAACATCTCGCTTTGGTCAGCTTGCCTCCCCACACACCTCCCCCGGGCTGGGGGTTTCAGTCCCAGTCCTTGGAAGGAGCAGAGGGGCCTTTTTAGGAGTTTCATGTCTCAGTCCTTGATGGAAAAGCTTCTCACATCTCCGTCTGTCTGTCACGGTGGTTGTAAAACAGGCAAGGGTCTTCTATGGGAGACCACCTGAAACTCAGGAGAAGTCCAGCCGGGCCGAGAGGTGGGACAGCTTCCAAAGCTGCTATTGTTGCAAACGGGGCATGGTGTCCTCTTCTTAGCATACAGCAAACACTGCTGTGGAAACAACAGCTCAAAACTGAGCTTTCAGGTCTCAGGGTCCGTGGCGTGTGACTTTTCTCCTTCAGAGCCAGATATAGATGGGGGGGTCTTCTCTTCAGTGGTCTCCCAAAGACGATCGTGAGGCAGATGAGGGAAAATTAGGACAGACTCTCACGCAGGGCCAGCACCTCTGAGGACAGGGCGTCCTGCTCTGGTTGGTGGTGGCAACAGCATGTCCCCAGCAATAAGCTGGTAGCGCAGCCGTGGGACAACGGACACTGGCACAGAAATGAGAGATGACAGGTCTAGTTTTCCCTGCCTGAGTTATTTGACAGGTCTTGTGAAGCTGCAGAATCATCCCTGTGAAGAGAGGAGGTGGCTGGGGAATTGGGAAAACAAACAATGGGGTATGCATAAGTTTTTGTATATGCCCCACTCAGCATAGGCATTTTTAGGAAGTGATTTATTGAAGGAGTTTTGAAGCAACCATTACATTCAAAAATGGAGAGGGTCCTCTGGAGCTGAATGATCAAAAGTACATTGAGGTATTAAGTTTAACCTTAACAGCTATTGAAATTGAGGGGGAAATTGATGAAGAGATACTAAGTCAATTATTTCCCAGGGTATGGACCTCTGTGTACCAGGGATGGAGAAAAATGCCTCCTCCCTAGTAATTAAGCTTAAGGAAGGGACACAACAAGTCAGAATTAGGCAGCAGTACCCCCTAAAGAATGAAGACAGGGAAGGAATCAGTCCAATAATTGAAAATTTTCTGCGGTTAGCATTATTAAAAGAATGCCAATCTGATTTCAATACTCCCATTTTACCTGCAATCTGATGGGTCAGACCGGATAGTACAGGATTTGAGGGCTGTCAATAAAGTAACAGAAGATCTGTATCCTGTGGTAGCCAATCCATATACCTTATGAACTTATTTAACACCTGAGCTAATCTGGTTAACCATTTTAGAATCAAATGATGCCTTCTTTTGCCTCCATATCCACAAAGTCAGACAGAAAATTTTTGCATTCGAATGGGAAAGCCCTAAAAGTGGGCACAAAACCCAGCTCACATGGCCCGTGCTTCCTCAGCGCTTCAAAATTTCCCCTACTCTGTTTGGGGAGCAACTTGCAAAAGATCTGGAGTGTTGGGAAGCTCCACAGGAAGAAGGAAGGCTTTTGTAGTACCTGGATGATCTTCTAGTAGCCACTCGGACGAGGGAAGCATGTCTGGCCTGGACACTAAGCCTTTTGAATTTTCTAGGACCCCAAGGACACAGAGTATCAAAAAAAAGGCACAGGCAGTGAAAGAGAAAGTAATCTACCTGGGGTACCAGGTGAGTGCTGGGCAACGGACATTAGGGCAGGCTCGCAAGGAGCCATATGCCAAACCCCAAAACCCCAGACAATAAAGGAACTCCAAACCTTCTTAGGCATGGCAAGGTTGTGCCGACTGTGGGTTTATACTTATGGACTGCTCGTCAGACTCCTCTATGCTCTTATTGCCAGTGGAAACAGAGATCTCCAGTGGACAAAGGAAGGCAGACGGGCCTTTCACCAGCTAAAGAGTGCCCTCATGTCAGCTCCAGCTTTGGGACTTCCAGATGTAAGTGAACCATTCTTTCTGGTTTTCCCATGACAGACAGGGAATTGCCCTGGGAATATTGGCTCAGGACTTGGGTCCATATCCGAGGGCAGTTGCTTACCTCTCCAAGCAGCTAGATGCAACAGCCAAAGGATGGCCAGGATGCCTCAGAGCTGTAGCAGCAGTCATGCTGAATATTCAAGAGGCACGCAAGTTTACCCTGGGACAAAAATGGCTGTGCTAGTGTCCCACACAGTGTCCGCAGTACTGGAAGCAAAGGGTGGCCTCTGGCTTTCACCACAGAAGTTTCTGAAATACCAGGCCATCATGGTAGAGCAAGATGATGTAGAGATCGTGGTGACTAATATTGTCAACCCAGCTTCTTTTCTCAGTGGAAATCAAGAAGAAGCAGTACACCACAATTGCCTGGAGACCATTGAAGCTACTTACTCCAGATGCCCAGAATTTTAAAGACACTCATCTAGATGATACAGAGACCTGGTTCACTGATGGCAGTAGTAGCCACGTTGCCAGTGGAAAGCGACATGCTGGATACACAGTGACTGCCTGCAGAGAAGTAATAGAATCCAGGCCCTTACCGACAGGCTCCTCTGCGCAGAAGGCCGCGATAATTGCCCTGACCCGTGCCTTGGAAATGGCAAAAGGAAAGAGAATAAACATCTTTACGGACTCGAGGTATGCATTCAGAGTTGTGCATGCACATGGAGCCATCTGGAACGAGAGGGGACTGCTAACCTCACAAAAAGAAGAGACAATGCAGCTGCTGGAAGCAGTTCAGCTGCCTGAAAAGGCATATTAAGGCACACCAGAGAGTGAGCTCAGAATTGGAAGAAGGAAATGAGCTAGTGGATGGAGAGGCAAATAAAGCAGCAAAAAGTGGAGTAATTATGGACAGATTTCCCTCAAAAGTAAGCCAAAATATAATAGTACTAATCTAAAGAGACATGCAACCACAAGGGGTGGGCTGCCGTTGAAAGACAGCCAGTAATCCCTTCCCATTTTGTGATCACTAGTGAAAGAAGAGCACCAGAAAACACACTGGGGCCTAACTACTTAAAAGCTTTTATGAAGTGTGGCTCCTTTCCCAGAATGACCAAGGCTGCCAGTGATACAGAGTGCATCAAAATAAAGTGTTGACTTTTAAGTAGTAGTTTCCACAGGCTTTCTAAAATGCATATCTGATTGAAAGAATCATTGCCAAGAATTAATCTGCCACTATTACTCAGGTAAACCAACAGTGAGATCCTTGCCTCCAGACTAACACCAAAAATACCCCCAGGCCGAAACTCGGTCAAATTAAGAGAGGCCATGGGCCTGGACAGCTGTGGCAAATTAACTTTTCAGAACTCCCAGAGAAAGGGGGGTATCTGTATTTATTAGTATTGACAGATACATTTTCAGGCTAGCCAGAAGCATTCCCCACCAGAACTGTCAAAGCTCTAGAGGTGACCAGGGTATTATTACAAGAAATAATACCATGCTTCAGAGCTCCAGCCACAATATCCTCGGATAGAGGATCACATTTCATTTCCAAAAGAGTGCCACCGATTAGTAGCCACCTGGGCATAGATTCATAGATTGAGAACTTCACACTCCATACCACCCGCAATCAAGCAGCCAGGTGGAGAAAATGAATCATTTCATTAAGCAGCAGATTGTAAGACTGGGGCAGGATGTTAATCTGCCCTGGCCCCAGGCTCTTCCACTGGCACTGCTGCGAATTCAGACTAAACCACGAGCTAAAGAAAAGCTGAGTCCTTTTGAAATGCTTTATGGAAGACCATATGGAATACGAAAGAGAATGTCCACCCACATTGGAGAGATAACCCTGGCCACCTGCATGGTGGCTTTAAGCAAACAGCTCAGAGAAATTGAAAAACACGTGGCTAGAACTCGGAGCAAAGAGCTAGACAGACCAGTACATAACATACAGTCTAGAGATTATGTACATGTTAAGCCTCTTGCAGAAAAGACTTTGGATGCACACTGAGAGAGATCACTGCAAGTGCTTCTCATCACCTTCTCTGCAATCCAGACCAAGGAGTAGAATGCCTGGATCCATCGCTCTCGAGTGAAGAAAGCCCCAGGAGCCCCTTAGAGAGGGACATCAAGAAACAATGAACTGAGATTAAAACTTACTCAGGCAAAATGAGTATATTGCAGCCAGGGGTAGTTTGTCATTTCAATTACAGAATTGATTTGTATGTAATTATAACTGGAGTCTTAGAATTAGAGAGTACATCTATCCCAAGCAATGCTGAATGGCCTTGGTCCCAAGCTTTCAATCTGTATACTGGATCCATGGGAGAACTTTCTAAGATAAAAGAGCTAAACCTGTCCACTGCAGTAATTCATGAAGATCAGGTATATGAGGAGCAAGAGTGGCAAGAACGAGAACTGTGGACACTTCAGGAGATCAAGAGAGAAGAAATCAAAATAGAGTGCTAGGTAGTCAATGAGACGGATAATGAGAAACCAGATGAAATTAGTGTCTCAACCACCCCGTATACAGGCACCAAGAAGTTTGTGATAGCCCAAGTGAACCAGACTGTTGGTGTAATTTCTCCTTGATACAGCCTGTAGAAGTGACCTGCCTTTAAGCTCGAGATGCTATAAAGCTCTCATTTAAATTTTAAATCAACACTGCACTTTTTACAATGTTAGGAACTTATACAACCCACACTAGTAATCAAATAGTTCAGACCCAACCCAAACTTGAACCTGAAGTGTGAGAAACAGGCCCCTACGTAGGGAAGAATGTAAGTGAAAACAACTGTTGTTCAATCCAGAATGGTCTCTCAAACGTGTTGAGTTGCTAGTGCAAATTAACATCTCAAAAATCCAACCAGCCTGCTCCTCTTTCCTAAGAACATCCTTTGAGGGCTGCACAAGGTGGTTACAAAGACAGATATAGCTCAGGAGCAGAATAAGAAATTATCTAACTTGGATGTTAGGGAATGGATTGAGAGTTTTAAATGGAATTGATTCAGAAATACTGACGAATAAGCTGGCCACTGCAGCAGGTGACCTAGCAAAATTGAAGCAGCCTTAACAGTCAGCTCTATTGGCATTAGGAACTAGCCAGTGGCAGGTTTCCAAAGTACTGCCAAAGTGGGAAAAGGCTGGGAGCCAAGACCACAGGGTA
This sequence comes from Melospiza melodia melodia, assembly GCF_035770615.1. Lineage (NCBI taxonomy): Eukaryota > Metazoa > Chordata > Aves > Passeriformes > Passerellidae > Melospiza > Melospiza melodia. Next base: position 5,822,421 of record NC_086203.1, on the reverse strand, counting down.
ATATTAGAAGCACTTGGTACAGTTGGAAATAATGTGTCTTTAGTTTTCAGTTGTATACAAGCACAGTTATAGATGTAGGCAACAGCAGCTCTGATCATAGGGGAAGGGGGTGAAGGTAATTTTCCAGCTGAAATTTGGGAAGTTGTCTGGGATAATGTGATTGATTTTGTAAAGAAGTTTCAATCCTGGTGGACTATAGTAAATTTCACCTATGATCCTGCTTCTAATGTGGCCACTGCCTTTGTTCTTACCTAACATTATGCCACTGTTTATGTTATCCGCCCCATCACTGCACTGGGATTAATAATGAAAAAACAGTGCTCTACCCTTCAGAACATAGGGTGTGGGCTGGAAAGGTGAATGAAAAGAGGCAAACAGTAAAGTTAGAATCCTGCATTACTAGAGAACAACTGGGATTCATTTGTGAAAGCAATACAATTAATGCCCAAATGTGTGTCTAGACACTGAACAGAGTATTTGCCACTTTGAGATTCATGCAGTCACTGATCAGAAAACTGTGCTCATATATACTAGTAAAAGTTATGTGTGCCTGAGAACTGCTTGTGCTGCTGTAAAAATTGATAACAACAATATTATTTTGTCTAGAAGAAATAATTTTAATTTTTGTATTTGCAATGTTGTTAAGATTATCGGGTGTGATTTTTTGTACATGGCCCCCCTGACATCCCACCAGTTGATTAAAACCAATTACACAATGTAACACAGACTATCACCAACTCCTGTTGGGATGGACGTTACATTGATAAAACAATTAATTAAGCACCAAGACCTACTGCAGATCTCGAAGGAAATTCCAGAAAACAGAGAAAGACCTAATTACTGTCTCTCATGATACCAAAGAAATAGCCAGAATTCTGCAAAGAGTAAAGCAAACTGCAGATCATCACTGGTGGAATGTGATCTTTGGGTGGTCACCAACTGACAATGGAATCCTTAATAAAATGTGTCATCCCATTGTAGTTTTGTTAATATTAGCTGGAATAAGCTAATTTTAGGGTTATCCATTATATTGCTAATGTGATATTGGAGAATACTACAGCAAACAGCTGTGTTAACCTCCTTATCAAACGTACATGGTAAAGCATTAAGAGACACTTATTGTCATAGGGATTTGCATTAGATAAAAGAATTTACTTATTTTCTAGGAAAGGGGGGAAAAGAGACAGAGTAGAAATTTTCCAGAGTAGAAATCCATTTTGATTTAGGTGAAATGTACATCTTTGAGTAAAGTCTGTAGTTGGAAAACAAAGCTGTTTAGTCTGACTGGTAAAAAGCCTAGGCTCAGAGAAACTGCTTCAGTCAAGGACAGAGATAAGGGGCTGGCAGGGGACACAGAGACAGAGGAACTGCTATGAGAACAGGCCAACCTGACCTGGGAATTCTTCCTGATAAAGATTAACTAGCGGTAAATATCACACCAAATTTGTAAAAATGAATATGTATGAAGCTATCGTAAAATTGGATGCATATCTATTTGAGAGGGTGATAAAAAAGGATCTGGAGTTCCCAGAGGGACGCATGTCTTTTAAGGAGAGGAATCTCCACATGCATCCAGCACAGTAATAAACATACCAACTTTACAACTTTCACAAAGTCGTGGAGTTGCGTTTATCTCCGCAAAAGAGGCCCCGGGGTCAGCTGGCTCACAGAGACCCTCCTGCACAGCAGGAGATGCCCACTGTGCTCAAAGTTTGCCTCTGAAGACTGAGAGATGAGCTGGTAAGAAATCCCGGAAATTATCAGTGAAAGGGCTTTAAGTCTGTTGTTGTCACTAGGTAAAAATCTCCAGTGGGAAAAGAGCCTCTCCAGTACACTGGGTGTCTTGTGATGACTTAGTTCATCTAAGAGTAATGATCACCAATTAAATGCAGTTTTATTTTTTATTCGGCAAGCATAAAAGTGTTCCAAAATTTTCAGAATTCTAAAACTACTTTGAAAAATCCAAAACTACAATAGGAAAAGGGAAGAAATATTTAGGGATATTTTTCTACAAAAAATGTTTCTAAATATTACTAAAATCTTCTGCTGTGTATAAATGTAAAACAAAGACAAAATGGGGCTGCTTTGTCTCAGGAGCCCCATGCTCAGCTGCTGCCTGCCCAGCCCTGGCAGTGCCCAGACAAGCAGCTCCGCCAGAGCTGGTGGTAGCACAGACACACCTGAGCTGAACCCCAAAGATGTTGCCAGGCTCAGGCCCTTCCCTGGTAGGAGGGCTGCACCTCCTGGCCTGGCTGGACACCAGGGGCAGCACCTTTGGGGACAGAGGCTCCTGCTCTGGGTGGTGATACCAACAAGCTGTCCCTAGCAATGAGCTGGTAATGCAGCCGTGGAAGGGACAACAGACACGGGCACGGAGATGCGACATGACAGGTCCAGTTCCCCCTGGCTGAGTTATTTGGCCAGTCTTGTGAAGCTGCAGAGGCATCCCTGTGGAGAGAGGAGGTGGCTGAGGCCCCAGCTGCCAGTGGCACACAGGGAGCCTCCTGCACAGCAGGGCCCAGAGCTGGCAAGGCTCCCCATCTTCTCTGGACAATCACAGACTGGCAACAACCCCACAGCAGCCTCTCTGGGAACATTTCCTGTATACAACATTAGACTTTTAAAAGAAGCTGTTTGAGGGAAAGGTGAACAAAACACTCACCCTTTTCTCTTCCAGCAAGTCCAAATTTGGACACAGCATAAGATGAAAATAAGCTCCAAAAAAAGCAGGCCTGCTATTAATCCTATCCAGAAACCTCTTCCAGGGCCCTTCTGGGAATCCAGAACACGTGTGGTGGGGCTGGCTGCACCTGTGGGAACAATGGGGAGCGTCAGCCCGTGCTGTGCTGCACTGCTGAGCTGGCAGCACGGTGGATGTGGGCAGGACATTCTCCGTTTCCCCCAGAGCTGGGGCCTGCAGGCACCTTGCCGCCCCCCTTGGCACAGGCTGTGCCACCCAACAAAGCCCAGCAGGCCGGGAGGAGAGCCCGGGGGCAGCGCAGCTGCTTGGGCAGTGGCTGCTTGGAGGGACACGGGCCAAAGCCATCCCTGAGCAGCCACTGCCAGCCCTGGCCCTCCCTGCCCCGTGACAGCTCCCCCAGCCCCAGGGCACAGAGTCAGGCCCTGTCAGGACCCAGTGCAGCCCCTGCCCAGTCGGGAGCCAAGGCTGGCTCTGGCCCTGGGCTCGCGGCAGGGCTCCCGCTCGGGGCTGCTCCTGTGCCTTGGGCCTCTGGGCACTCAGGGCCAGCTCCGGAGCAGCTGCAGCGGGAGGGACATTGGTGCACGGGTCCCCTGTCCCTGGGGCTGTGAACGAGCTCCAGAGGCTTCCAAGGCTCCAGAGGTGCCTCCATCTTTAGCTGCTGCTGGGCCATACAAGGGCAGGACCTGGGGGAAAGAGCTGCCGCCACACAGCCCTGCTAAATGGCTGACAGTGGCAGAGAAATTACCTCCTGTGCCTGTGCCCATGTCTGGCATCTCCTCCTTTCCTGCAGCAGGGGCTGCCAGTCGGCCTCTGCTTGCTTGGGGAAACACTGCCTTCTGTCCTGCCTTTTGCTCCATCACTTGAAAAAGGAAAAAGTTCAGCTGCATCAGATGGAACAATTTCGGATTTCTTTTGGTGGCATCTTTAGGACATCAGGCTTATCAAAATGGGGATAAGATTCAAAACCATCTGGCCTTTTGGGGCTGGGCCAGGGCCCACCTTCCTCCAAATAGCTGCCAGTCCTGAGCAGAAGGTGTGAGGGGATCGCGCAGGGCGAGGGCACACACGTGCATGGCTCTGTCCTGGCACCTGCAGCAATGCCCCCCTGGCCGAGCTTTGGGCTCTGAGCTGGCAGCTCTCCCAGGGGAAAGGCCTTGACCTACCCTCACCATCTCCCAGAGGCTCCATCCTGAACGTGGGTTGGGAAGCCAGACCACCTTCACCAACAGGTTCAGCTGCAAAGAAAGGGAGGACAGAACAGCTCCTGTGTCACTGTAGGAGATCCTCAGGCTGCAGGAAAGGCTCAGCCCGGGGACACAGCTCTGGGCCCGGTCCCTTCCCTCTCTTCTCTTCTCCGTGGCTGCACAGTGCACACAGAAGGACACACTGACATTGCACACAGAAGAAGGATGGACAGCTAAATGCTCCTTCCTCCCACTGACAGTCATCCTGTGGGATCCCTCAGGGCTCCAGAAGGGAGCAGGGCAAAGTTTCCAGAACTGAACAACCTTTAGAGGAACTTAAAGGAAATGCCATATGAGTGAGCTTTTGCCACATAGACACTGATTATTCTGTCAGGAAAGGTACGTTGAGAACTTGTCTCCAGCATCTGACAACATCTTCAAACCACCATTTACCATCATTTCCAAATAATCCAAGTCATGATCCCAATCTAGAAGGGAGCAGAGATTTTTCGGAACCATTTCCATGATATGCTGGGATCCCCTTCTGACTTGGGGAATTGGGCACTGCAAGGGGGTGGGGTAAGGCTGTGGGAGCCTGTGGCTCCTGATCACTCTCCAGACACTTTGGAGTCCCTGTGCAACATCCCTGGAGGGGCAGCTGGGGCCGCCCAGGGCCCTGGGGCTCTCTCGCTGCCACAGAGGAAACCCTCACTAAATGCTCGGGGAAATCTGCAGTGCCACAGCTATTGGTCCCAACCTCTGTCCCGCCCTCCTGTTTGCCAACCTGCCCAAGAAACAGCTTCCCCAGCCCAAGGGCACATAGCCAAGCTCTGTCAGGACCCAGTGGAGCCTTGCTCTGCCCCTCTGCCCTTTCCCCACCATGGGCACCCTGTGCAGCCGCTCCCAGGTTTCGGGACGTGTCTCCCACGGAGGGAGCCCAGCAGGACAGCTCAGTAGCCGAGTGCCCTGAGCCTGCTCGGGACAATTCCTCTGGGCTGTGCCCGTCTTGTCCGGGCTGTGCCCACAGTGCCAAGGAGCAGAGAGGGCAGCTCAAGCCTCAGCAGGGCTCAGGCCCAGAGGCACAGCAATTACCTCCTGTGGCTGTGCCTGGCATCGCCTCCCTTCCTGCAGGAAATGCCACCTTCCACAGAGCCTCTCTGTCCATCCCTTGAGAAAGGAAGAGGCTTGGTGGGACGCAATCATTGCACATCCAGGTGGTGACCTCCTCAGGAGGCAATACTTGTCCACAACATGGATAAGAATCAGGAAAATCCTGATCCCCACAGGTCTTTGGGGCTTCCTATGGCCCTCCCTCTGCCAAGCAGCCACACCTCAGGATGTGCTCAGACACTGGGAAAATGCAGGGGATCCATGGTGCAGTTTGGGCTCTCTGTCAGTTGATGCCCAATGCCTTCCTGCAGAGGCTGGGGAGAAGCTGCAGCCAGGCCAGGCTGGCAAACAGCCCTGCAGGGCGTGGAAGCAGCAGCGGGGCAGCGAGGCTGCCATGGATCCCTTCCTGCTGTGCCGGGCACGGCGTGTCCAGATGTGCAGCCAAAGCCCCCGGCTGCTGAGCCCCAGGACAAGGCTGAGGGAAATGCTCTCACCATTCTCTTTGTGCAGTTCCTCCACCATTTGTTTAAGGATGTTATTTGGCTCATCGGCTTCCTTGTGCCCTGTGGCTTTCTTCTTCCCTCTCAGAGGACCTTAAGAGAAAGTGCTTCCATTTCCTATGAATGGATCCCACAGAAGAAGGGCTCAACCTCTGGGGTCAGCTGAGACACACTACTCACCCCTGCGATGAGAGCCTGGCTTTGGTGAAGGAACCAGCAAAGGAACAGGAAAAGTCCTCCCTGCAGACGCATCTGTAACACAACAGCCACAGAAGCTTCTGTAACTAGGTTCCTGCCAGGTTGTCAACAATTATTCCGTGGTGGGACAATGAGAACAAACCTGTACGAGGCTCCAAAGGCTTCAAAACTTTATTTAGCCAATCTAATGGAGAAATCTTCCTAGCAAGCTCATCTAGAACAGAGCAGAGATGAGAACATTTTACAGGGCATGCTGGGATCCCCGTCTGCCTCTGGGAAATGGGCACTGCAAGGGGGTCGGGTAAGGCTGTGGGAGCCAGATGTCAATGGACAAGACCAAAGCTGCACAGGGGCCTGGGGAGCTCTGGGCAGGCTCCTGGTCACTCTGCACCCTCTTTCCATGCCCTGTGCGACACCCTTGGTGAGGTGGCTGAAGCAGCCCAGGGCCCTGGGTGCTCTCACTCCCACAGCTGCAACTCTTACTAAAGCCCTGGGGAAAGCTGCAGCAGGCAGTCCCACACTATCCCCCTGTCCCTCTGACTCTCCTGCCCTTTCTCCTGCCTTTCCCACCTTCTTCTATCTCTCCATCTCTCTTTGCCTTGGGACCCCTTCCCCATCCCAAGGGCACGTGGCCAGGCCCTTTCAAGACCCAGTGGAGCCTTGCTCTCCCCCTCTGCCCTTTCCCCACCATGGGCACCCCGTGCAGCCGCTCCCAGGTTTGGGGACGTGTCTCCCACGGAGGGAGCCCAGCAGGACAGCTCAGTACCCGAGTGCCCTGAGCCTGCTCGGGACAATTCCTCTGGGCTGTGCCCGTCTTGTCCGGGCTGTGCCCGCAGTGCCAAGCAGCAGAGAGGGCAGCTCAAGCCTCAGCAGGGCTCAGACCCAGAGGCACAGCAATTACCTCCTGTGGCTGTGCCTGGCATCGCATCCCTTCCTGCAGCAGAGGCTGTCAATGAGCCACTACTTCCTCCGGGAAACTGCGCCTTCATCACAGCCTCTCCATCTGCTTCTGGAGAAAGGATTATGTACAGCTGGGTCAGGTGGGGTTGTTCCCCTTTGAGGATGGGGAAACTTCAAGAGGCAATGCTTGTCAAAGACATGGTTAAGAAGCAAGAAATCCCTAAAAAATTTTTGGTGAAGCCAAGGCCCACTGTACTCTAAACAGCTGCCCCTTCTGATTTGACTGGTGACAGGGAAATCGCAGGCGATCTGAGGTCCGTGCTCCTGTTTGGTCTGCCTGTCAGCTGATGCCCAATGCCTTCCTGCAGAGGCTGGGGAGAAGCTGCAGCCAGGCCAGGCTGGCAAACAGCCCTGCAGGGTGTGGAAGCAGCAGCGGGGCAGCGAGGCTGCCATGGATCCCTTCCCGCTGTGCTGGGCATGGCGTGTCCAGATGTGCAGTCACAGCCCCCGGCTGCTGAGACCCAGGACAAGGCTGAGGGAAATACACCCACCTTTTCCTGCCTGCTGCATTTCCTTCGTCCTTTGCCTCATGTATTCAGATGGCTCATGAGCTTTCTTCTCTGTTGTAGATTTGTACTTTCCTGTTGGAGGTCCTTCAAAAAACATGGTTTGATTTCCTATGAATGGATATCACAAAAGCAGAACTCAGCCTCTGGGGTCAGCAGGGACACACTACTCACCCCTGCGATGAGAGCCTGGCTTCGGTGAGGGAACCAGCAAAGGAACAGGAAAAGTCATCCCTGCAGACACATCTGTAACACAACAGCCACAGAAGCTTCTGTAAGCAGGTTCCTGCCAGGTTGTCAACAATTATTCCGTGGTGGGACAATGAGAACATACCTGCAGGAGGTTCCAAAGGCTTCAAAACTTTATGCCGTCCATCTAATGGAGAAGCCTTTCCAGAAACCTCATCTAAAACGGAGCACAGATGAGAACATTTTTCAGGGCATGCTGAGATCCCCGTCTGCCTCTGGGAAATGGGCACTGCAAGGGGGTCGGGTAAGGCTGTGGGAGCCAGATGTCAATGGACAAGGCCAAAGCTGCACAGGGGCCTGGCGAGCTCTGGGCAGGCTCCTGGTCACTCTGCACCCTCTTTCCATACCCTGTGCAACATCCCTGGTGGGGCGGCTGAAGCAGCCCAGGGCCCTGGGTGCTCTCACTCCCACAGCTGCAACTCTTGCTAAAGCCCTGGGGAAAGCTGCAGCAGGCAGTGCCACAGCTATCCCCCTGTCCCTCTGACTCTCCTGCCCTTTCTCCTGCCTTTCCCACCGTCTTCTATCTCTCCATCTCTCTTTGCCTTGGGACCCCTTCCCCATCCCAAGGGCACGTGGCCAAGCCCTTTCAAATCACAGTGGAGCCTTGCTCTCCCCCTCTGCCCTTTCCCCACCATGGGCACCCCGTGCAGCCGCTCCCAGGTTTCGGGACGTGTCTCCCACGGAGGGAGCCCAGCAGGACAGCTCAGTACCCGAGTGCCCTGAGCCTGCTCGGGACAATTCCTCTGGGCTGTGCCCGTCTTGTCCGGGCTGTGCCCGCAGTGCCAAGCAGCAGAGAGGGCAGCTCAAGCCTCAGCAGGGCTCAGGCCCAGAGGCACAGCAATTACCTCCTGTGGCTGTGCCTGGCATGGCCTCCCTTCCTGCAGCAGAGGCTGTCAGTGAACCACTGCTTCCTCCCGGAAATGCACCGCCTTTCTTCTGCACAGCCTCTCCATCTGCTTCTGGAGAAAGGATGAGGTACAGCTGGATTAGGTAGTGCTGTTCCCCATTGAGGATGAGTAATCTTCAAGAGGCAATGCTTGTCAAAGACATGGTTAAGAATGGTTAGGAAATCCCTATAAAATTTTTGTTTAGGCCAGGGCCTTCTGTACTCCAAACAGCTGCCCCTTCTGATTTGCCTGGAGATGGGAAATTGCAGGGGATGTGAGGTGCATTGTGCAGTTTGGGCTGCCTGTCAGCTGATGCCCAATGCCTTCCTGCAGAGGCTGGGGAGAAGCTGCAGCCAGGCCAGGCTGGCAAACAGCCCTGCAGGGCGTGGAAGCAGCAGCGGGGCAGCGAGGCTGCCATGGATCCCTTCCTGCTGTGCCGGGCACGGCGTGTCCAGATGTGCAGCCAAAGCCCCCGGCTGCTGAGCCCCAGGACAAGGCTGAGGGAAATGCACCCACCTTGTCCTGCCTGCTGCATTTCCTTCGTCCTTTGCCTCATGTGTTCAGGTAACTCATGGGCTTTCTTCTGTCCTGTAGCTTTGTTCTTTCCTTTTAGAGGACCTTAGAAAAACATGGTTCCTTTTCCCATTAATGGATCCCACAGAAGCAGGGCTCAGCCTGTGGGGTCAACAGGGACATGCTACTCACCCCTGAGATGGGAGGCAGGCTTCTGTGTAGGAATGAGGGAAGGATCAGGAAGAGTCCTCCCTGCGGGCACATCTGTAACACAACAGCCACAGAAGCTTCTGCCACCTCTACTCAGCTGCACGGGCACCACTGAGCTGCAGGAGCGGTGAGGGGATCACGCAGGGTGAGGGCGCACACGTGCATGGCTCTGTCCTGGCACCCGCAGCGATGCCCCCCTGGCCGAGCTTTGGGCTCTGAGCTGGCAGATCTCCCAGGGGAAAGGCCTTGACCTACCCTCACCACCTCCCAGAGGCTCAGTCATGGACATGGGTTGGGAGGCCAGATCACCTTCACCAACAGGTTCAGCTGCAAAGAAAGGCAGGACAGAACAGCACCCGTGGCACTGTAGGAGATCCTCAGGCTGCAGGAAAGGCTCAGCCCCGGGGCACAGCCCTGGGCCCAGCCCCTTCCCTCTCTGCTTTTCTCTGTGACTGCACAGACCACACGGAAGGACACAGTGGCATTGCACATGGGAGGAGGATGGACAGCTAAATGCTCCTTCCTCCCACTGACAGTCATCCTGTGGGATCACTCAGGGCTCCAGAAAGGAGCAGGGCAAGGTTTTCAGAACCCTTCTGCCCTGACTTAAGCTCGAACGACAATGGCAGATGAACGAGCTCTTGCCACTTGGATACTGATTAATATGTCACTAGAAAGGGAAATTCAGAACTTACCTCCAGCATTCTTCAAGACGTTCGTAATATCATTCAACAACAATTCTAAATAATCAAAGTTGCGATCCAATTCTAGAAGGGAGCAAAGACCAGACCCATTTCCATGTTGCACTGGCATCCCCTTCTGCCTCCGGGAACTGGGCACTGCAAGGGGGTCAGGAAAGTCCGTGGGGGCCAGGTGTGAATGGACAAGGCCAGAACTGCCAGAGCTGCACAGGGGCCTGGGGAGCTCTGGGCTGGCTCCTGGTCACTCTCCACCCTCTTTGCAGGCCCTGTGACACATCCCTGGGGAGGAAACAGGGCCAGCTGAGGGCCCGTGGGGGCTGTCTCCCTCCCCCAGAGGAAACGCTCCCTAAAGGCCTGGGGAAAACCATCGCCAGCACTTCCCGGGGAGCAGGGAGCGCTGTCCCGGGAAAGGGGAGCCAGGCTGCCGGCTCACCTGCTCGCTGCGCTTGCAGCGGAGCAGCCTGGGCAGCCCTGGCAGGCAGGGCCACGGCCAGGAGGAGCAGGAGGAAGAGGCGCAGAGCAAGGGCCATGCTGCCTTGCCCTCTGCCAGTCCCGCAGCTCTTGCTGCCACCGCTGTCCTGACACCGCTGTCCCAATGTCAGCACCACTCCTGCCAGCGCCGCTGCTGCTGCCGCAACAGTTGTGCTCAAGGACTGACTGCTCGCTCCTTGTGCTGCTGTGCAACCACCCGGTCTGGGACATCTGTGACCTCAGAGCCTGCTGTGACCTCATGGCCAGCGTGGAGTTGTGTGGGGAGTGGGATCTGCCTTCTTTGACAGGGAGCTCGTCCTGCCCAGCTGCCCTGTCCAAGGGCTGTGACACAGTCCCAGCCCAGCTGATCTCACAGGCTGGGCCATGAAGGGATGGAGAGCAGCCCTGTCAAGATGGACTTGGGGGTGCTGCAAGATGAGAGGCTGCACATGAGCCAGCCATGTGCATCCAAAGGAGAGTGCCCAGCAGCTTGAAGGAGGTGATACCACCCCTCTGCTCTGGTGAGACCCCACCTGGAGTACAGTGGAAGAGGTTTTACATCGACCTCTGTGAGTCATTGAGAAGTTTGACATGAAAATCCATGTTTACCCCTGAAAGAATTTTGTACCAAGGTTGTTGACATAGAAACCAAACAAGAAAGGAGGATAAATAAGTGAAAGTTGTCACTGCTTATTTCAAGAAGCACTTTGCTTGTCGCTCATGACCAGTGAGTAAAGTGCAAACTTATGAGCTTTGTAAGAATGTAGAACAAGCATGCATGCTAGAATAAAAACAGTGTTTGAAGCCTTCTGGAAATGGAGTGTGTTGCTTTGTACTGTATCCGTCTCTACCACGACAGAGTACTGCATCCATCTCTGGGCTCCCCATACAGGAAGGCCATGGTCCTGTTGGATCTAGTCCAGAGGAGGGACAAATTGCTCTGAGGGCTGGAGCCCTTCTGCTTTGGAGACAGGCTGGGAGAGCTGGTGGCATTCAGTCTGGAAGAGAGCAGACTCCAGGGAGACCTGATTGCTGCCTTTCAGTAGCTTAAGGGGGCTTGTAAAAGAGATAGGACAGCACTTTTAGTAGAGCCTTTTGTGAGCAGACCGAGAGGGAATTGTTTTAATCTAAAAGATGGTCAATTCAGACTGGACAAAAGAAACCCATTTTTTACACTAGGTCTGGAAGGCCTTGCACAGGTTGCCCAGAGAGGTGGACATCCATCCCTGCAGACATTCAAGCTCATGCTCTCAGCAACCTGACCTACTTAAAGGTGTCCCTGCTCACTGCAGGGCATTGGACTAGATGGCCTTTAAATGTCCCTTCCAAGCCAAGCCATTCTGTGCTCCTGGGCACCATCAAAGCAGTGCTGGATTAGTGCTGGGGTGATTATGTGGCACCTGTATTTTGGTAGTTGTGTCCTTTAGCAATTGGCCCTGAGAGCATTCATGGGCTGGGCAGGGAAGTCTGCAAATAACAGACAGTGTGCTCTAGGAGTGTTGCAGTGTGATTTCATGGTTTACCCCAAAACCCCGGGTTTCTCCCCTGAAGATTCCCTCCCAGGTGTGTCCATCATCCCTCCTTTCCCCAGTCTTACCCCTGCCGAGCACTGTCTCTCAATCCTGCAATTCCAGAACGTCATTGAGTGATTGGCAGATTTAAAAGATGCCCTCTACCTTTGTGGGGGGGGGGGCATTGGGCCATCCATGCATCCATGTGTCATTTGTCCCTTGAGATCTCCTCTCCTGTCCCAGGTTGGTGGGCTCCCTATCCCTTCCCTCCTCCCCTCCCTCGGGTAAAAGGTCGAGTAACCATGCGGTCCAGGAGTTCCATTGGAGCAGTTGCTGGATTCAGTGGCCTGTGGGCCAGAATAAAGCTCTGGATTAAAACCCTCCATCAGAACCGACTCCTTTCCTTCACTACCGCCTTAAAGTTTCTCTGGCAGAGGGAAGCCTGAGGAGCAGACCCTCCAGGGGAGGAAGATCCATCCCGCTGGCACCGGAGTCCCGGCATGTCTGCACTTGTCCTCACGCGCCCAGCTGCAACATCCATCTGGCCGCAAGTGTCTCTGGGGTGGAACACCACAGTTTCTGCTATTTGGTTCAGCTGCGGGGGCCAGACAAGCCAAGGCACGTCCCGTCAGCTATGTAATATATGTTAGAAATATCATGCTATAAAAGATTGTATTTTTTAAAGATTGTGAAATCCTAACCAGTCTTTGACCGCAGGCAGCCCAAGAAGCAGACATCTATTCAAACTCTGAAATTCCTGAAGGAGGCAGAATAACGATTGGCATTTTAGCCTGAGAATAGACGCACCCAGGACGATGATCACCGCCATCCTGAGCCATCAGAAACCGCCTAAGAGTGATCATCGCCCTGTTGATAACATCCATCAAGATAGCCAGATTTGCCAGGAACATGCATGTGAATACATGGCTTCCCTGAACTCGATCAATGCTGGCTATCAGCCAGGAGACAGCCTTTGTCCGGCTCTGCACAGTGAAACAGCCAACTATGAATATGCAGAGTTAGAAAAGAACTTGAACTCCTTCACCTCTGGCACAATAAACTGTATAAAACATCCTTGCTAGAGGCGGCTCTTGTGAACAAGGGGGAATCTGATGTGATAGAGGTTAGATCCAGGTTCACCCAGAGCTGAACCCAGGCTCAACGCTGTCTCTTTGGCTGTGGTGGTTTTGAGGACCGTATTTTGGTTGCGGAAAAGTTAAATAAATATTTCCGCATTTTTTGATAATTTGACTTTCAATTGATCATTTATAACAATTAGGGCCACCCTGATGGGATTTGAATTTTGGGTTCGGGCACCCCTTTCCTGTCAGGAGGCTCCCTGCTGATTTCAGCGGGGTGACGGGTTTGGGAGTTCACGAAACCAATCTGTGGGAATCCACAAAAATTAAAGGCTTTTGGGAAAGCTGCAAAAGGCAGGCCTCAGAGACAGTAGAACTGTGATTAGACCTAAGCAGCAGTCACTAGATAGGTCAGCAGAAAAATTATTTGAAAAGTAGAAAGGCAAGGACAAATAGAACAATGGTCTGTGTATTAACGCTTGTCTAGAATAACTCTCGAAGCTACAGAAAAGTTTATCTAACAAGATATCAGGAAGTTTAAGCTTAATAATGGAGCTCTGTGCATTGTGTTTTCAGGCTTACAAGTAGGTATTGTATTCAAAATAAGCAAGCATTGTCGCAACCAAAGGTAGGTGTGCTTATAGTGGTTGGATAGAACTACTGTCAATATGCTTTTGCTTTGTGTGATTGGTCAAAAAACATATACAGTAAATTTTATTATTAAGTTCTTTACACAAAGAACTGCCTGGGATGTGAGCTGGTGGCATCTTCCCATTGTCATAACCATGTAATGAGACTGATGTTGAAAAATGAAAGAGCTCAAGGCATGTTCCACAGCAGTCCTGTCCCGTTTGTGATTTGTACACAGCCCCTAGCCGGCGATACCAATCAAATACCAAACCGAAGCCAGAACCACAGCCAAAGATGGATAAAATGAGCCCAGAGCTCTTGGAAATTCGGAACGATCCGAAGAGGGATCTCCGAGGCTGTGGTGCTTTTTCTTCACTCAGAAAATTGACGTGCACAAGGAATCCACCTGGGAAAAGGAACCGTGAGTACCATGTGGTTGAGCGGGGTGTGATTGAGCGCGTGTGAGACGTGATTTTATCATGAAGCAAGTGTGGATACCACGATTGCAGTTCCCCTCTCCCGTGGGGAAAGTGGTTGGTGAAAGGGGAAGCAAGTGCTTTTTCTTGTCACACGTGGGACCTGGGACTTATTGTGAGTTCAGGGGATCAGTCATGGTTGGGGTCAGGAGGGGAAAGAACGTTCCCAAAATATTTTGGGAGCTGGTCTGCCTTCTGATCTAGAGAATCAGGTAAGAGAGCTTGATACCAGTGAAAAGACCCGCAGAACAGTTCTCCACGTGGCTGAGTAGACTGGTAGTGTTTCACAGACTTAGGAAATCGACATTGGACAAAAACCTGGGACTCACGTCGAGAATCCCAGCTGAAGGACACAAGGTGAGAAAATTAGCAAATGGGGTTTTTGGGAAAATGGGATTGAAAAAGTGTAAGTGCTGGAAAAAGCCTGTCGTGGGTTGACAGCCTTTATCCCAATATCGTGTGTTGTGTCTGGCAGCTGTGCCTTTTCTCTCTTCCCCCCCACCCCGGCCGTCTTGCTGCGGTGGGGCGGGGAAGAGAGGAGGGAGTGTTTGACCAGGTCCTCTTTGCTTTTGGCTTTTGTCTGCTTGGCTTGGCTAGCCGCTTTGCTTGCTTGCTTTCTGCTTTTTGCACTGTTTTTTTTTTCCTTTTCTTTTGTTCCCTCTTTCTTACCCTCCCCTGAAGATACTGGACCGGCTCCGGACGTGACCTGAGACGTCCAGGACACCTGGAGCTGGCGAGAGAAGCTTGGCGCCCTTCACAACACTGCCTGGTTTCTTTTCTTTTCTTGTGTTGGGGAGTGTTCTTTTGTTACTTGTAAATAAATAGGTTTTGTTTTCCACTTTGCTCCTCTGAGAAATTCCTTCCTGAACCAGGTGTTGGGGGAGGGGTGGTTGGAGGTTTGTTTTGTTTGGGGGGCTCCCTTTTGGAGATTTCCCCTAATTTGTCCTAAACCAGGACAAAGTCCCAGGAAAAACCTCCCCAAGATCCCGGGAAGGTTATGCCTGAAATCTTGAGGGGAAGCCCATTGGGATGGTGTCCTGGGGTGACGTTATGATGCTTGTATCCCCATTCATCTGTTCTGTGCCTTTAAGACCGACTCTGAAGAGTGGAAGTTTTGTTTGGGTTTCTCTTATCAGGGACACAGAGATGAGCAGTACACAGGGCTGTTTTTCACTTCTTGCTTTCAGCTTGCTGCTTTGCTTGCTCTCTTTTCTGCTCTCACTTCTGCTCTGCTTTGGCCTCTGCTTATTAGCTAGCTCTAGCTAAACAGTCCACATTCCTTCCTGGACTGTTTCTCCTCTCTTGTTTCTGTGACCATCTCGAACCTGCTCGGGACTGGGACCCAGGAACACCGAAGGTTTGCACCGTTTTGGCCTGCAGCAGCTGCCCCAGTGCCGGAGGGACTGAGAACAGAGCAACCACCCCCGAAAGAGACTTTCTGATTTTGTCATCTTTCTCAGAGCAGTGTCATTGGGTATTGTTAATTTTGTGTGCTGGGGGGTGCTGTGCCTGAAATAAACAGGTTCTTTCCACTTCCCTCCAAGGAATTTTTTCCCGAACCGGTTGGAGGGAGGGGCCGTGTGGGTTTTGCTTTCTGGAGGGGCCCTCCTTTGCAGATTCTTTAACAACTTTGCCCTAAACCAGGACAGATGGATATTAGAACACTGGGATGACAGCCCCAGGAGGGTGGGAAAGTCCAAGGAAAAGATGATACATTTTTGTATGGAAAAGTGTGGGGGGAAGGAGATTGCAAAATATGTGGTTTGGCCGGTGTTCGGCACTTTCAAGGATTTTGAGGAAATTGAGAATGTTGAGATGTGGAAATACGCTTGTTCGGGATTATACCCGATCAGAGCTCTCAGATGCTTGGCAAACCAGGGCAAGGAGTGGGAACTGCTGGAAAACCTTCCGCCGCCCTACCTTGTCCCTTTGCCCCAACCCGTGCCAGCCCAGGTACCTCAGGTGCCCACGTTGCCTCCCGAGGCATCGATCCCACGGGGACGGGCTTCAGCACCGCTGCTCCCACCGGAGATGGCTGTGGCACCTTCCCTCCCATGTGAGCAGGTATTGGCGCCTCCACTCCCATGCGAGCAGTCCCAGCCACTGACCCTTCCCAAAATCAAGGAGAAACAGATAATTTCCCTAAAGAAAGCAAACTCTCCTCCGGCCAATTGAACAAGGTGGAGGACAAGGAGGGCAACCACTAGAGATAGTGATGACGACGAGGAAAAGCCTGGACTCTTCCCTTTACGGGAAGTACCAATGGCTCCAGGGGTTAGGGGCTTGGCACATGCGCCGATCGACACTGGGGATGTGAGGGCTTTCAAGAAAGAGATGGGGAAGTTGATGGATGATCCTTTGGGGGTGGCAGAACGACTAGATGAATTTCTAGGAACCAGCACCTACACGTACAAGGATCTCAGTGCGATCCTGAGGTCACTGTTCAACAATGAGGAAAGAGAAATGATCAGACAAGCCGTGATCAGGGATTGGGAGAACAGGAATCCCCAGGGGGAGCGAAGAGATTAGATGTGGCCATCTTGGAACACCCAAATGGAGGAAGGGAGGTAGAAAAGGATAAACTTGAGAAATATGATAATAGAAGGTATCAGGGAAGCAGTGCCAAAGGGTCAAAACATGAGAAAAGTACTCAGGGAATGCCAGGGAAAAGAAGAAACCCCCATGGAATGTCTGGAAAGGCTCCAAAAGAGCTTGAGAATGTATTCCGGGACGGACCCCGAATCTCCAATTGGGGCGGTCTTGCTGAAGACGCAATTTGTGGTGAAATCATGGGAAGACATAAGGAAGAAACTGGAAAAGATAGATGGATGGCAGGACAGGGAACTGCAGGAATTGCTCTGAGAAGCCCAGAAAAATCTACATTAGAAGAGACTAAGAAAAGCAAAAGATTCAGGCGAAAGTGCTAGCGGCTGCAGTGAGGGAGGCACAAGAACAGGAAGAGGTCAGAGACTTGGCACAAACAGCGCCGGTGAAGAAACAAAATCCTTCCCAAGGAAAAGGTTCAAACAGCCAGAAAAAGGACTTCAAGTGCTACAACTGCAAGCCAAAGGGGCACATTCGGAGGAATTGTCCCAACAAGGTCAAGGATCAAACTATGTTTCAGGAAGATTAGGGTTGTCAGGGGCTTCTCAGTTTGGGGTCTGGAACACCAGGGGAGGCCTTGATAAAATTGTGAGTGGGACCTCACAGACATGAAATTTGGTTTTCAGTAGATTCTGGGGCTGAACAGACCACGGTGCAGCAGTTACTGCGAGGGTGCTCTCTAAGCGATGATGCAATGATGGTAATTGGAGCAAAGGGGAACCTTTCAAGGTTCCGATCATAAGGAATGTTGAAATAGAGACAGAAAGTAAAAAGTGTAAAGGAAAAATGTTATTGATAAACGATGCAGACTTGAATTTGGTGGGGTGGTATTTGATGGTGGCATTGGAAATGGGTTTAGCAGTGCAAGATTTCCAGCTCAAAGTGAGATTGTATAAACTCACCACTCAGGATGAGGAGATGATTAATCCACAGGTTTGGTATGTCCAGGGGGAGGCCGGGAAGTTGGACATAGAGCCAATCCATGTTGAAATTGAAAGGCCAGAAGACCCCATTCGGGTCAAACAGTACCCCATCCCCATGGAAGGGAGGAGGAGGCTGAAACCGGTGATTGATGAATTGATAAAAAAGGGAACGTTGGAGCCATGCATGCCCCAACACAACACCCCAACTTTGGCAGTGGGAAAAGTGGATGGTAGCCACAGGCTAGTGCAGGATTTAAGGGCTGTGAATCAAAGGACTAAGACACTGTTCCCCACAGTCTCGAATACTTACACCCTGCTGAATAACATCTCTCTCAAGGACACATGGTACAGCCTGATCGATTTGAAAGATGCTTTCTGGACCTGTCCTTTAACAGAGGACAGCAGAGATTACTTTGCGTTTCAGTGGGAAGACCCAGAAACAAACAGAAAGCAGCAGCTCAGATGGACATCGTTGCCTCAGGGTTTCGTTGATTCTCCAAACATTGTGGGCAAGCACTCGATCAAGTGCTGAGTCATTTTGTACCAATAGAGGGAACACAATTGCTACAAGACGTAGATGATTTGTTGATTGCAGGTCTTAGGGAGGAGGATGTGAGGATGAGTACCATTGAGCTTTTGAACATTTTAGGGGAAAAAGGATTGAAGGTGTCTAAGTCAAAGTTGCAGTTCACAGAGCCAGAGGTCAGATATTTGCGACATTGGTTAGCAAAAGGGAAAAAGAAGTTGGATCCTGAAAGGGTGGCGGGGATTATTGCCCTACCACCCCCACGGACAAAAAGAGAAGTTAGGCAACTTCTGGGGTTGTTGGGATATTGTCGGCAGTGGATCGAAGGATACAGTGAGAAGGTGAAGTTTTTGTATGAAAATATCACCATGGACAGAATCAAATGGACAGAAAAGGATGAGGAAGAATTTCGGGGAGTCAAGGAAGTGCTCACAGCAGTACCAGTGCTAAGGCTCCCCGATGTGAGATGGCCATTCCAATTGTTTATGGATGTGAGCAATCACACAGCACATGGTGTGCTGACACAGGAATGGGCAGGGGTCAGGAAACCGGGTGCTTACTTGTCTAGGCTTTTGGACCCTGCAAGCAGGGGCTGGCCCGCATGCTTGCAAGTGATCATAGCTGTAGCATTGTTGCTGGAGGAAGCCAAGAAAGCCAAGGAAGCCAAGAATCTTTTGGAGCACCTTTGGTAGTATTTGCACTGCACAATGTGCGGGGCATACTACAACAAAAGGCAGATAAATGGCTCATGGATGCTAGATTGCTGAAGTATGAAGCCACGTTATTTCACTCACCGGACTTGGAATTGCAGACATCAGCCGCGCAAAACCTGGCTCAGTTTTTGTTTGGGGAAGCTTCGGAAAAACTCGTCCATGATTGTGTGGAAGCAGTCGAATTGCAGACAAAGAGCAGATTTGGAAGAAGAGGAATTAGACGAAGGAGGAAAAGGGCTTGTAGATGGCTCAAGCAGAGTGATTGAAGGGAAAAGGAAGTCACGATATGCAGTCGTCGACAGGCAAACAGGAAAAGTGATAGAAGCAGGCCTCCTGAACACAGTTTGGTCAGCACAGGCTTGTGAATTTTATGCAGTTCCGAGAGCCTTAAAAGAACTGAAGAGAAAGAAAGAAACAATTTTTACAGACTCTAGGTATGCCTTTGGGAAGGTTCACACCTTTGGGAAAATTTGAGAAGAAAGGGGGACGATCAACACCTAGGGACGGGCACTGATGCACAGGGAATTGATCCGGCAAATTCTGGAAGCGATAACGGAGCCAGAGGAAATATCAATTGTCCATGTGAAGGGACATCAGGCAGGGATGCAGTTCCAGACCTTGGGAAACCACTTGGCAGACCAGAAGGCAAAAACCGCAGCATTGATGATGGTAAGTACCCCGGAGATCAAAGGGATCGAGGTCCCAAATGACCCTCCTCAATCCTCCCCAAAGGAGATTGAAAGTTCTGAGAAGATTGGGGGAAAATTGGAGGAAGTGGAAACTACTGGATGGGAGAGAACTAGCCTCTGAAGGTTTTACCAGGAGAATTTTGAGGAGACTGCAGCAGCAAACACACTGGGGGGTTCAGGCCCTGGCTGAACAATTTTGGAAATTTTTCTGGTGCAGAGGAATTTATGAATTGGCCAAACAAAGAGGTACAAAGATGCCTGATCTGTCAGAAAGTTAACAAAATCAAGGCAAGACAGGCAATCCTGGGGAGTCGCCACATTGGGTACTGAGCTTTGGAGAGAATTCAAGTTGATTTTACTGAATTGCCCCAGCTGAGAAGGTTCAAATTTGTGCTTGTAAAAATCGACAAATTGACCCATTTGGTGGAAACTTCCCCCAGTCCAAGGGCAACAGCTCAAACAATGTCCAGGAAATTGCTGGAAGAAATTGTGCCCCGATATGGGGTGGTGAATTACATTGACTCGGATCAAGGGACTGATTTTACTTCGAAAATTATTAAGCAGATGGCAGAGGCACTGGGCATTTGGTGGGAATACCACTCTGTGGCATCCCCAGAGCTTGGGACAAGTTGAAAGGATGACTCAGACTTTGAAGGCACAGTTCTCTAAATTAATTTTAGAAACTCGGATATCCTGGCTGAAATGCCTCCCTCTGGCCTTGCTTAGTATCAGGACGATGCCTCATTCAGAAACGGGGCTCTCACCCTTTGAAATGCTATATGGAATGCCATATAAGACCAGGACACCAGTGGGACACCCCAGATTGGAGGACAGCCAAATTCAACCGTATTTAGTAGCAATAAACAGAAACTTACAGGAATTGAGAGAACAGGGGATAGTATCTCAGAGTGCCACTCTGGGATTTGCTATCCACAAAATTCAGCCAGGTGACAGAGTACTTGTGAAAGTATGGAAAGATTTACCCCTCTCCCCTCACTGGGAAGGCCCCTTTCTTGTCCTGACAAAAGACATAGCCATTTGGATGGCAGGAAAAGGTTGGACACACGTGTCCAGGGTGAAGAAAGTGGAGCATCAGGAGGAGGCTCCCGAGTAGAGGATCACTTCTTCTCCAGGTGACCTAAAGATCAAACTCCAACATCCTCATAAATGACCGATGGTGAACGGATAGGTTGTATACTGTCTGACTGTGTGTGCTATCCGTTTGTACACTTCAAGTGTGAATATTGTCAAGGGGTTTTTGTTGTATACTTTGGTAGGGGGCAGAGACCAAATGGATTGTGCCCCCAGTGTCTGGAAGAGGAGCTTGAGCTGGCTGACCGCAATCTAAACCTAGACGCAAATTTAGGAATTTTCGAATTAGATTCACAAGAGTGGTTCCACATTTTCCAGAATGGCATGCATGGAAAACTCAAATCTAAGGCAGAAATTTTGGATGTGGAATGTCGGAAGTCAATCAAAGTACCATGCAGCTCAGATGCTGTCAAGATCTCCTTTAAGAGGAGGAATGTGGCTAGGTCAGAGAATGTGTTCCCTGAAGAATACTCCTGCTGCCGCAAAGATGGTCTTCCTTGCCGCTGGTGGGTCTGAGCCTAGCCATGTGCGGGACACAGAGTCTGCACAGTGAGACTCCGATACTTGTGGGAAATCAGAGCTCCGTGGATGAGTGCAGTAAGTGCACTCAGATGGTCCTGACTGAGCGAAGGGACAAGGGGATCTTAGCATGCCAAGCCCCGGAGAAATGCATCAAGGGAATCTGGCAGGTACTGTTTGATAAACGGCACTCGGGTCAAATTGTGCAGATTGGGCAAAGAGATCCTGTGTTTAGATCTGAAGGCTGGGACGCTGAACGGGCAGTCAGAAAAGCACCAACACTGAGTGCTGAAAAGAAATGTAGAACCAATGTCGATCCCCGTTTGCAGTCAATGTAACCAAACAATGTGGGTTGGGGAAAAGACAGAATCAATTTCTGTAGTGTATCACCAGGTGAATCCATTGTGTTATGACAATTTGAATCTGGGAATGTGCATGATGAACGGGAAAATGTACTGTGTGGGAAGAAATATGAAATTTGATAGCAAATTCACCCTGAACAGAGAGCCAACCATGTTGGACTTAGCACAGGCAAATGATGATAGAGTCTGCCTGCAATATGTTTAGGGCTGTCTGTTTTGCAAGGAACAAAGATGGAATAGATCCTGAGGGAAAAATGAGAGTGATTACTCAGGAGCTGAAAAGGAGGGAGTCACAACCGAGAAAGAAAAGGGTGGAAGAGGAAAGATTGAAAACTTTGAGTGATCAGTAGGAACAGCTCAGGAGACAATATGCTGATGGGGAACTACCTTCCCCAGATCGAAACTTACTCATTGATTTAGTTGAGGAAATTGCCATGGAATTGGGACTGTCAAACTATTGGATTTGTAGGGGGTTGAAATTGGCAGAGAACTGGCCTTGGAAGGGTGAAGGTTTGGCTCCAGAACAGCTTTTGAAATGGTACAACCCAAGGGTCTCAAAATTGGCACTAAGACCTAAGGGATGGGTGTTGGAGCAGCGAGTGATTGGGACTATCTGCATCAGTCGAGAAGGGAAAGAATATACTGAAATACGGTGGGACACACACCGTATATAACCACTTTGTTGGTGAATTCAGACAGCAAGAGCAAAGTCTGGCAACCAGAACCTCCTATGGTGTGCTGGAGTCAGAAGAATGAAACAAATTGTGATTGGAATGGTCAGATGGCACTTTGTTGGGTCAAGAGTCCCGGAGCTAATCCTTACCAATCCTTGGCAGGACTGAGAGAATATTGGGGAGACCCAGGGAAATCTAATATCAGATGGAAAGCCCCAGATGGAATTTATTGGATTGTGGAAAGAAAGCCTACAGTGAGTTACCTCCAAGGTGGAAGGGATCATGCACTTTGGGCATGATCCAGCCAGTTTTCTTCACTCTTCCTCAAACAAAAAGCAACTTACTCAGGGCTCCTCTGTATGAGACCCTGAGGAGGGAGAGAGGAAGCTTGGAAGAAAATGATACCTGTCCTAAGTGGCAGGCAAACTTGGGAGGAGGAAGAGTGGCTGGCAGCAAGGATGATTGATTATTATGGGCCGGCCACATGAGTTCAGGACAGAAGCTATGGATAAAGGACTGCAATCTATCCACTGAACCGATTGATCAGGCTGCAGGCAGTGGAGGAAATTGTGTTGAATCACACCTCAGAGGCCCTGGATTGTTGAGTTGGCAGCACACTCAGGTAAAGGCTTTTGTGTACCTGAATCAAATATTTTTTGACTATTTGCCGGCTGAAGAAGAGAGAGTCTGTGGAAAATTCAATGAATCATAATGTTGTATTGAAATTGATGATTATGGGGAAACCATAAGAGGATTGGCTGCCAAAATTAAGAAAGTAGCCCATGTCCCAGTCCAGAAATGGAATTCGATCTTGCAGTCATCTTGGTGGGACAGATTATTTGAGGGGGGCTGGTGGAACAAAATAATATTTTTTGTGCTGTGTTCACTAGCAGGAGTCATATTCCTCCCTTGTCTAATACCTTGTTTTAATAGACTGATACACTCCGTGGTAGAGGGTATGCAGATAGCTATAGTGGACCTGGAGTTGGCTTCCAGAAACAACATGTCCATGATCATGAACCTGGGAGACGGGAAGTGTAAAAGCAATGCTGCTGAGGTCTTGGCAAAATTTGAGAAACAGGTCAAAACAAATGGGAACAATTATAATGGCTATTAGGGAATCCTGCAATGAGTGCATGGCATGAGAATTTAATAAAGCCTGCTCTTTGTAGGGGACCCTTAACAGTGGAGGGTAGATGTAGGAAGTAAATAGATAATGGTAATTTGGGATGTAGAGGGAGCATAAATTAATGTGTTGAAATTAAAGAAGGGGGATTGTAATATATGTTGGGAAATAATTCATTCTATAAAAGAATGTATTTTAAAAAGATTGTGAAATCCAAACAGGTCTCTGACCACAAGCAGCCCAAGAAGTAGATGTCTATTCAAACTCCGAAATTCCTGAAGGAGGCAGGATAACGCTCAGCATTTAGCTTATGAATAAACGCACCCAGCGTGATGATCACCGCCGTCCTGAGCCATCGGAAGATGCCTAAGAGCGATCATTGCCCTGTTGATAACATCAATCAAGATAGCCAAAGTCACCAGGAACATACATGTGAATAAGCGACTTCCCGGGATTCGATCAATGCTGGCTATTACCAGGAAACAGCAATTGTCCAGCTCTGCACAGTGAAAGAACCAACTAAGAATGTGAAGAATTCCAAAAGAAACTTGGACTCCTTCTCCTCGGGCACAATAAACTGTATAAAACATCCTCGCTAGAAGCGGCTCTTGTGAACAAGGAGGGCTCTGATGTGATAGAGATTTGATCCAGGCTCACCCAGCACCGAACCCAGGCTCGACGCTGTCTCTTTGGCTATGGTGGTTTTGAAGACCGTATTTTGGTTGCAGAAAAAGATAAATAAATATTTTCTCATTTTTTTATAATTTTGCTTTTGATTGATCATTTATAACAGCAATATTGGTAATTCCAATAAAGGAGAAACAGGAGAGGAATATGGCTTCCAGTTCAGATAAATGCCAGCATTTTGCTGCCCATTCCTGGTTAAGAAATAAAGGAATGTCCTGAAGATCCCTTCATGTGGGTGCATTATTGCCCGTATCAGTACATGTGTTCTGTATAACAGGTAAGTTGTCTCTTTTATCACTGGATGAAACCCAAATACTGCATTGCTTCTTGTCTACTTGCTTCCAAGTCAAGGCAAATTTTGGTCATGATTGAGTGGGACATATTCACCTGTTCACAAGCAAATTCTTCTTGCCATTCACACAGTGGCAAGATGGCTTTGTGGATTTGCTCTAATCGCACTGTAAATAAGGCGTATCTCTCACTAGAATTAAAGCTGATGCATTAGGATGCAAAGTTTTGCGTAATTTGTCCTGGTGTCTGCAACTGTAGAGAGTTGTTCTGGATTTAAATGACATTTGAAGACACGTGTATTCTACCATACTTCTCGCATACTAGAAGTGAAAAAACAGCCTTTGAAACACAATTTTATCCTTTCTTCCTTCTCCTCGTCCCAGGAATTTCAATGTCTGAGGTCTAAGCTCTTCAGCTGCCTCACAAACATTGTTTTAATTCAGACAGGCATCCATGCCTTGAGCCACAAATCCTGACTGTGGCTGTGAAGCTTGAAGCAATGTAGGTTTATAGCATTAAAAATGATAATCCATTCCCAGGCTAAGCCAAGCATTTTCCAAATAACTCTACCTATTCTCAAGGATGTTTCAAAAAGGATCATTATAAAAACTGGGAATGGGGAGAAGGAGTGTCTTCAAAATTAAAAATACAGCTTTCTGAAATCTTTATATTGCTATAAAGAGATTCAAAATTGTTCATATATGGAACATTACCTAAGAAGTGAATGACAGATTGTCAAAATAATTGCATGGGAAACAAAAAACATAAATAAAAATAAGTTTACATGTAGATAATAAGTAAACCATCACTCTAAGAAAAAAAACAGAGATGCAAAAACTAAAACCAATAAGGCTCTTTCATCTGTCTCAATACAAAAAAATTACTGAAAAGAATTGGAGACCCTCAAGACCATTACCATATGCAGGAACTTCCAGCTATTGGGAAAAAAAATGAAGGAAACTGCAGAGTGCAATTCACAGAGGTAACCTGGAATTTATTGGTGGATTTGTTGAAAAATTTCTGAGAGCAGACTGGAAAGGCATAGGGGCTGGTCAGCCCATGGGTGGGCATTTAGAGCAGTGTGAGGGATGTTTCTGAGACCAGCTGCAGGGAATAAAAGCAGAAATCACTGGGACAATCTCTTTGCTGCCTGTAGAGTTTGTGTCAGTCAGTTCCTTGGGCTGGGGGAGCTGTCACGGGGCAGGGAGGGCCAGGGCTGGCAGTGGCTGCTCAGGGATGGCTTTGGCCCGTGTCCCTCCAAGCAGCAACTGCCCAAGCAGCTGTGCTGCCTCCGGGCTCTCCTCCCGGCCTGCTGGGCTTTGTTGGGTGGCACAGCCTGTGCCAAGGGGCGGCAAGGTGCCTGCAGGCCCCAGCTCTGGGGGAAACAGAGAACGTCCTGCCCGCATCCACCGTGCTGCCAGCTCAGCACTGCAGCACAGCACGAGCTGACGCTCCCCCTTGCTCCTACAGAAGTGCTTGGCAAGTCAGACACAAACACCCAGAATCCACGGAACACCCCAAGAATTATCTGCCCCCAGGATGTGCGCAGCTCCTGCATGACTGGCACGGTAGTGACAATGTTCACTGTGCCAATTTCCATGGTGCTGTGCTATGTTGGGTTCCAGTGGTGGAAGGAAAAGAAACAGTAAGTTGTGCTCATCTCTACCTCAAACAGCTTCCTTTAAATGCTTCTCATAGGCCGGGAACATTCCCAGTGAGGCTGCAGTGTAGGTGTGGCCAGTCCATGGTTGTCCAAAGAATGGTGGCGAGGGTTCTGCTACTGCCCAGTGCTTTCACTGGCCTCTTAATTGCTGGGCCTTGTCCTGGGGGGCCCGTTGGGGCTGCAGCCAGTGCTGGCTCCACTGAGGCTGCCTGGCCAAGAGCAGCCCCAAGGGCACAGGGCAGAGGCAAAACAAGGTGTGGAGGAGAAAGAGCAGGGACGAAATTGCCCTTGAAAGGCAGAGGCGCTCTGGGGCCCGCTCCTGCCCAGGGAGCCTGCCCAGAGCCGTGCCCTGCTCACCGGGGCCTTGAGGGGCAGCTGTGCAGCTGGGCCAAGCTGTGCCAGCAGCTCCAGCCATGCTGGGGAGCCTTGCCAGCTCTGGGCCCTGCTGTGCAGGAGGGTCCCTGCGTCCCACTGGCAGCTGAGGCCGCAGCCACCTCCTCTCTCCACAGGTGCTCCTGTGCATCTTCAGAAGAGAGGCCTAGCAACTCGGGCAAAGAGAACTTGGCCTGTTATCCCAGGTCTCCACTTATGCCCTTATATGGCCTGCTGCGGTTGCAGCACCATCACGAGGCCTTCTCAAATTACTCTCCCCCAAAACGAGACCCTAAACCTCAGGGCCCCCTTGTCCTGTTCCCCAGCCAGGATTGAAGGTGGGCAGCTCCTGTCTGCCAGGGCCGAGCTTGGCCCACATTTTATATTTCAATAAAGAAATGAAGTTTTCACAGCTCTGTCCAGGTGATAGCAGCAGGAAAGCCCATGCGGCACCAGCACAAGCTGAGTTCCATGGCCAGGAGCAGCCGTGGATGCCCACGGTGTGGGCAGGCAGGAGCCAGGCAGGGGCTGCTGTGACCAGCGGCGGGGCCCCGAGGGCTGGGGGAGCCCATGCTGAGCGTCCCTGGGCTGAGGGCACATTTCCTTCCCTGGCATCAGCTGGGCCTGGAGCTCCTCCAGTGGCATGCCCAGGGAAAGAGGAAGCCATCGGGAGGTGCTTTCATTGAGAACAATGGAAAGAGGCTGGACTCTGAAGGAAGTCCTTCATAGCCTGAGGGATGAACTCAGAGCCTGAGAGACACTGGGCCTGTGGCAGCCCCGGATCTCTTATGAGCAGAGAGGGGATTTGCCCCCCAGGCCTCATCTGTTCACCCAGGGACACATGGTGAACACACACACACAGAAGATGGCTCAGCACTGGTGCTGCTCCCTGAGTGTTATGTTTGGGTCCCTCTAAAGGCATGCAGGGGCTTTGGGTCACCTCTGTGCTGTGCAGGGGACTGGGGACACCAAGAAGTTGTGCAGGGAGTTTAATGTATGTCGCAAGTTGTGCAGGGGCATCTGTAAAATTGAGCAGAGGTCGTATGTCTTTCTTTGAGGACATACGGGGATTTTAGGGTGGCTGAGGACACCCATAAGATGTGCACAGGGTTTGGGTGTCCCCTAAAGTGTGCAGCTACCCTGAAGGCCTGTGTTGCATTATTTTTGTCAGCTTTGGCATCAAGTTCTTAATTTTTAAATAGGGGCCAAAGGGCAGCAAAGTGCACAGTAGGGAGTTGGTGTCAGCATGGCAGGGCTGCTGCTGCCTGCGATAGTAGGAATCACCAGCATGAGTGGAATTTTGGACTTGACATTGCTCTTATATGTAGAACCACAAAAAGTCTCACTTTTGCAATATCGTGTAACTCAGTTGTGAAAAAATCCGAGCTTGCAAATAGGTCCTGGGCGGGACATCCTCTCCTTGCTGGAAGGGCACCTCTTGAGATCCATTCTAACAAAATCCTGCCCCAGCCATGAGGTCACAGCAGGCTCTGAGGTCACAGAGGTGCCAGAGCCCCGTGGTTGCACAGCAGCACAAGGAGCGAGCAGTCAGTGCTTGAGCACAACTGTTGCGGCAGCAGCAGCGGCGGTGGCAGCAGTGGTGCTGACATTGGGACAGTGGTGTCAGGACAGCGGTGGCAGCAAGAGCTGCGGGACTGGCAGAGGGCAAGGCAGCATGGCCCTTGCTCTGCGCCTCTTCCTCCTGCTCCTCCTGGCCGTGGCCCTGCCTGCCAGGGCTGCCCAGGCTGCTCCGCTGCAAGCGCGGCGAGCAGGTGAGCCGGCAGCCTGGCTCCCCTTTCCCGGGACAGCGCTCCCTGCTCCCCGGGAAGTGCTGGGGATGGTTTTCCCCAGGCCTTTAGGGAGGGTTTCCTCTGTGGGAGGGAGAGAGCCCCCACGGGCCCCTCGGCTGGCCCTGTTTCCTCTCCAGGGATGTGTCACAGGGCCTGCAAAGAGGGTGCAGAGTGTCCAGGAGCCAGCCCAGAGCTCCCCAGGCCCCTGTGCAGCTCTGCCCTTTTCCATTGACATCTGGCTCCCAAAGACTTACCCAACCACCTTGCAGTGCCCAGGTCCCAAAAGCAGAGGGGGGATCCCAGGACACCATGGAAATGGTTTTGTGTGTTTGCTTCCCTCTAGATGAGCTTGCTAGGAAGGTTTCTCCAGCAGCTTGGCTCCATGAGGATTTCCAGTCTCTTCAGCCTCCTGCAGGTACATTGCCAATGTTCCCCTAAGCGGATAATCCTTGACAACCTGGCAGGAACCAGGTGACAGAAGCTTCTGTGGCTGTTGTGTTACAGGAGTCTCTGCAGAGAGGACTCATCAAGCTCCTTTCTGGGTTGCTGCTCAGAAGCCCAGCTCCCATCGCAGGGGTGAGTATTGTGTCCCTGCTGACCCCACGGGCTGAGCCCCGCTTCGGTGGGATCCACTCTTCTGACATGCAAACACGTCACTTAAGGTCCTCCAAGAGGGAGGAACAAGCCTGGAGGAGGCACTAATTCCCTAGAGGCGTCGCAATACATGGAAAGGACCCTGAGTGACCTGGAGAGACGCCGTGGTGGGTGCATTTCCCTCAGCCTTGTCCTGGGGCTCAGCAGCCAGGGGCTCTGGCTGCACATCTGGACACACCGTGCCCAGCACGGCGGGAAGGGATCCATGGCAGCCTCGCTGCCCCGCTGCTGCTTCCACGCCCTGCAGGGCTGTTTGCCAGCCTGGCCTGGCTGCAGCTTCTCCCCAGCCTCTGCAGGAAGGCATTTGGCATGTGCAGACAGAGAGCCCAAACTGCACCATGGGCCTGTGATCCCCTGCAATTTCCTGGTCTCTGAGCACATCTGGAGGAGCAGCTCTTTGGAGGAGGGAGGACCCTGCAGCAGCCCCAATAACCTGATCTTTCTTCTGCATCTTATCCATTACTTGGACACGCAGTGCCTCCTGAAGATGCCACCTTCCCATTGGGGAACAGCCCCCCCTGATCCAGCTGTCCCTTTTCCTCTCTGCAGAGATGGAAGGAGAGGATGCGCTGAAGGCGCAGTTTGCCGGAGGAAGCAGGGGCTCATTGGCAGCCTCTGCTGCAGGAAAGGAGGACATGCCAGGCACAGCCACAGGAGGTAATTGCTGTGCCTCTGGGCCTGAGCCCTGCTGAGGCTTGAGCTGCCCTCTCTGCTGCTTGGCATTGCTGGCACGCAGCATTACCTGACCCCCTTCCAGTGCTGGGTTCCCTATAGAAGGGGATCCCAGCACAGCATGGAACGGTTTCTATCTGTGCTCCTTTCTAGACTGGGATCCTGAGTTGCGTAGATTGGAAATTCTGGTAAATCAATACTTAAGGATGCTGGAGCTTGGTGAAGGTAGGCTACCAAAACCCCTTCCCTAACAGAGTAATCATTGTCCAAGTGAAATCCTTGCTCAGAGTAATATTCCTGTGTCATTCCTGTCAAGATCCGCTTAAGTTTGCTAAATTGTGGGAATCCTGTCTTCCAAATTTCTGCTCTTGTGTCCAACAGTGATCCCACAGGATCTCAGTCATAGAGAAAAAGGATCATTTATCTGTCCATCCCCCTCCCATGTGCAATGCCAGTGTGTCCTTCTGTGTGCTCTGTGCAGCCATGGAGAAGAGCAGAGAGGGAAGGGGCTGGGCCCAGGGCTGTTCCGAAGGGCTGAGCCTTTCTCAGCTCCTTTGCCAGCCCCAGGGAGCCTGAGCTGCTCCTGCTGCCACTGCCAAGCCCTGGCCTTGCCTGGGGCTGTGTTTGGAGCTGCAGCAGCTCCAGGGAGTCCTTTCTGCCCTGACTGCCCCGCAAAGGGGCTCCTTCCATCCCAGTGTGGGGCCACTGCAGGTACAAGGTGCCCCTGGCCCTGCTCCTGAATGGAAGGCAGAGCCGAGGGAGTGCCTTGGAGGGCACCAATCACCCAGGTGCCCTCACTGCCACTCTGGCAAGAAGTAGAAATGGAACAACTTTCTATTAAGGTCCTCCTAGTTCAATGAACCAAGGTACAGGAGACAAGAAATCCCTGGAGGCAGCCAAACTTCTGGACGAGATGCTCAGTGACCTGGAGAGGCCCGATGGTGGGTGCATTTCCCTCAGCCTTGTCCTGGGGCTCAGCAGCCAGGGGCTTTGGCTGCACATCTGGACACGCCGTGCCCGGCACAGCGGGAAGGGATCCATGGCAGCCTCGCTGCCCCGCTGCTGCTTCCACGCCCTGCAGGGCTGTTTGCCAGCCTGGCCTGGCTGCAGCTTCTCCCCAGCCTCTGCAGGAAGGCATTGGGCATCTGCTGACAGGCAGACCAAACTGCAACATGGTTCATACATGCCCTGAGATCCCCTGCAATTGCCTGGACCATGGGGAGATCAGGAATGACAGCAGTTTTGAGAAGGGAAAATCCTGGCCAATCCCAAAAGTTTTTATGATTTCTTGCTCCTTATCCATCAGTTTGACCAGTATTGCCTCCTGAAGATGCCACCTCCCAGAAAGGGGAACATCTCCATCTAATTTAGCTGTCTCTTTTTCTTTCTCCAGAGATGAACCGAAAGGCTGTGCCGAAAACAGCACTTCCTGCAGGAAGCAGGGACTCATTGGCAGCCTCTGCTGCAGGAAGGGAGGTGATGCCCAGCACAGTCACAGGAGGTAATTGCTGTGCCTCTGGGCCTGAGCCCTGCTGAGGCTTGAGCTGCCATCTTGGCTGTGCGTCAGTGCCTGCCCTCCAGGGATGTCAGACAGGCCCTGCAAAGAGGGTGCAGAGTGTCCAGGAGCCAGCCCAGAGCTCCCCGGGCCCCTGTGCATCTTTGGCCTTGTCCATTGACATCTGGCTCCCACAGCCTTACCCGATCCCCTTGCAGTGCACAGTTCCCATAGGCAGAGGGGGATGCCAGCACACCATGGAAATGGGTCTGATCTGTGCTCCCTTCCAGATGAGAGTGGTGCCATTGCTTTGCCAGCAGCTGGGATGGAAGATGGTTTGGAACCCATGGGAGCTTCCGCAGGTATGTTCTGAGAGAACAATCACTGGCAACCTGGCAGGAACCAGGTGACAGAAGCTTCTGTGGCTCTTGAGTTACAGGTGTGTCTGCAGGGAGGATCTTCCCAGGTCCTTTGGTGGATGTTGCACACAAGCCCAGCTCCCATCGCAGGGGTGAGTAGTGTGTCCCTGCTGACCCCACAGGCTGAGCCCTGCATCTGTGGGATCTATTCCAGGTGAAATGGAAATACTTTCTCTTAAGGTCCTCTGAGAGGGAGGAAAAAACCTACAAAAGAGAATGTGCTCCTGGAGGCATCCAAACAACTGGACCAAATCCTGATTGACGTGGAGAGGCCCGATGGTGGGTGCATTTCCCTCAGCCTTGTCCTGGGGCTCAGCAGCCGGGGGCTTTGGCTGCACATCTGGACACGCTGTGCCTGGAACAGCAGGAAGGGATCCATGGCAGCCTCGCTGCCCCGCTGCTGCTTCCACGCCCTGCAGGGCTGTTTGCCAGCCTGGCCTGGCTGCAGCTTCTCCCCAGCCTCTGCAGGAAGGCATTGGGCATCAGCTAAGTGAGAGCCCAAACTGCACCATGGGCCTGGGATTTCTTGGTCTCTGGGCAGATCCGGTGGGGCAGATATTTGGAGGAGGGAGGGCCCTGAGGCAGCCCCAAGGGCCTTGGCCTTTCCCTGATCCTTATCCATGTCTTTCCCAAGTGATACTCCTTGAAGATGCCACCTCCCCACTGGGCAATGGCTCTACCTGATCTGGCTGTCCCTTTTCCTTTCTGCAGAGATGGACCAAAAGTCTTTCCGGAAGGCAGCACATCCTGGAGGACGCAATGTACCCGTGCTAGCCACTGATACAGGAAGTGACGAGATGCCAGACAGTGCCACAGAAGGTGATTGCTGTGCCAGGCTCAGCCTGGCTGAGTAGTTCTGCTGGGGTCCCTCCGTGTGGGACATGTCCTGAAACCTGAGAGAGACTGCATGGGGTGCCCATGGTGGGGAATGGGCAGAGGGGGAGAGCAAGGCTCCAGTGTGTCCTGAGAGGGCCTGGGTGTGTGTCCCTGGTCTGGGGGAGCTGTCACGGGGCAGGGAGGGCCAGGGCTGGCAGTGGCTGCTCAGGGATGGCTTTGGCCCGTGTCCCTCCAAGCAGCCACTGCCCAAGCAGCTGCGCTGGCCCCGGGCTCTCCTCCCGGCCTGCTGGGCTTTGTTGGGTGGCACAGTCTGTGCCAAGGGGTGGCAAGGTGCCTGCAGGCCCCAGCTCTGGGGGAAACGGAGAACGTCCTGCCCGCATCCACCGTGCTGCCAGCTCAGCAGTGCAGCACAGCACGGGCTGACGCTCCCCATTGCTCCCACAGATGTTGCCACTGAAGCAGGAATATATGGCCCGGATCCAATGCGCCTCCCAAGAATTGTCTGTCCCCAGGATGTTCGCAGGAAATGCATGATAGGCACAGTGGTGATAGTGTTCACTGTGCCACTTGTGCTGCTAGGCTGCTATCTTGGCATTCGCAAGCTGTATGAGATCAGACGGTCAGTTGCTGATTTTTCTCCACAGTTTTCTTATAACTCTGCTCCATAGCATTGGTAGCCTGACTCGTAGTCGTGCTGCTGTGGAGTTGTGGCCAGTCCATGGTTGTCCAAAGAACTCTGCTGATGGTTCTGCTGCTGCCCTCAGCTTTCATTGGCCTCTTGATATCTGGGCCATGTCCTGGGGGCCCGCTGGGGCTGCAGCCAGTGCTGGCTCCCACTGAGGCTGCCTGGCCAAGAGCAGCCCCAGAGGCACAGGGCAGAGGCACAGCAAGTTCTCAGCAGTGTTTGGGCAGCACAGTTCAGGACAGGGCAATGCTTATTTTGTAGCTCATGTAAAGTTTAATGGCAACGGTGTTGCAGCACAAGCAAATATGCTCCAGTTCAGTGTTGAAACAAATCCAGCCGGATGAAGGTTTGGATTTGGCCCTGAAACTTTGCTCTTTTTGTGAGCCCTGTTCTGGATTGATTCCCAATCAGTCTTGGAGCCAATTCTGGGTGAAGGCTCATCCCAGCCCTGAACGTTGGCAGTTCTGGCCTCAAAGGGACAGCTGAGGCTTCACTGGACATGACTGGGAATCAGGGCTCTATTATCAAAGGGCTTTGAGAAGTTTAAATTCCTATGTTTTTGCTACATGTTTTTCTTTATGAAATTCATTCACTTTTTCTAAACTTAGTTTTGAAACTAACTTGTTTTCCAGTGCCTATTCCAGTTTTTTGGTATAGTGAATGGTGGCCCAATTATCCCATGGCTGAATTAAGAGACTGTAAGTACTATAAAATGGAATGAGTTTTACCGTCTTATGCCTTTCACACACTCATAAAACTTTTGTTGGTTTATGTGACCAACAGAAGCGTTTTTCTCTACTTTTAATTCAAACAAGCGGCAGAGCCGGAACCTGTTGAGAAGAGTCTCTTCACTTCATAGCTAAAGCAAACTGCCAGGGTTCTTTATTGAGCAATATAAAATCTATATTTTATGTATAGACTCCTGTCAAGTGACTGATAGAAACGAGGGATTTGGACTCTGTGGGAAGTACTGACCAGCTGTGCATTGGCTCTCCAAAGCTCAGTCTGTAATAATCAATCTTTTTCAGAAGAGAATGTTGAGTTTCTTCCTGGCACTCACTCTTGCACTCGTACTCAAAAACACTTCTTGAAAGAAATTTACAACGGCTCTTTATGCTCCCTTAGTTGACTTTTCTCTCTTTCTCCAGTAATGCCGATGAAAACCTGGATGATGGCATTAAAGAAGCTGCAAAGCAGATCCTGGAGAAGAGGGCATACATCTGCTCCCACCCTCTGGACAGGACCTTCTGATCCCTCCCTGACAGCAGGCACTCATCACTGTCAGTCAGGGAGGAATTTCCTGCAGTTTCATGATGGAGAGATTAAAATCATCTGTTAATTAATGTCTTTGATAAATGTAATTGTATAAAAATACTACTTTCTAAACTCTATTTCAAAGGATAAGGATAAATAAAGAGATTTAATTTAAAGCTGAAATTATTTTGTCAGATAGATAGATGGTTAGATATATAGGAAGATAGGTAGATATTAGATCACTAGATAGTTAAATAACTGAGACAGAAATAGATAGATAGATAGATAGATAGATAGATAGATAGATAGATAGATAGATAGATAGATAGATAGATAGATGTATATACATGTCTGTTCCTCTTGGAGTGGGATAAAGAGAGGGAGAAGAAGTTTGGATGGGGAAATGTTTCTTCCCAGGGAAGGGACTGTGTGGTTTCTCAGTATCTTTTCACTTCAATCAGCTCCTCATTCACTGAGCAAGTCTGAAAGACTTGGGCAATCAGAACAGTTCTGCTTTGGAGGCCCTTCCAGCTCTCTTGTCCAGCAGCACCACCAGGACACTGAGTCCCCAGTGTCCAGGGAGCTTCTGCTGTCACCCTGAGGGACACCACTGGTCACTGACATCCATTGGGCCTCTGAGCCATTGACCACAACCCCCTGGATGTGACCAGCCAGGCAATTGCTCATTCTCCAAACTGTGCCTCCATCAGATCCATAGCTCACCAAAGGAGGGACAAGGATGCAGGGCAGGCCTGATGTGTCCAGGGCATGGCAGAAGTCCAGAGTGGTGCCATCTCTAGCTCTTCCCTTGTGCACTGGGGTGTAACTTTGCGGCTGGGTCACAGGCAATATGTTCTCTGGCCAGCTCACTGCCTGAGTCCCATGGACAGTCACAAGAGAGGCTGCCCCTGGATCCCTACAGGGACCTTCCCGGCTGGCGGTGCGTACAGGGGCTCGCAGCTCCCTGCAGCCGACACCTGTGGCACGGGTGACACAGCAGCAACCCAGTACGAGGGACCAAGGTGAAGGAACCGAGAGAGATCACTTGTTTGAGTTCTAAGGAAGGTTTGTGTCCCCAGAGGAGTCAGGGACAACTGACAATAACTGATTTTTAAGGAAGAGAGAGAAGAAGGGGAGGACACAACTTTTTACCAAGGGGAAGGCATTAGGGAAGGAGTGCAGGGCAAGGGCTATCCAACAGAAACCAACAAGGGGAAGGAGCAAACCTTGAAATCCAATCTTGCTTTGAGGAAGGGATCAACTACAGGGTACACACCAGAACAAAAGGCTGTGCTGTCTTTGATGGACAGGGGCATTGACAAATACTTGGTGAATAAACAACTCAGGACTGAACCACCAGAGAAACCAAGTGGGATACGTGGAATGAAACATTACAAACGTACAACAAGGAGTATTTTAAACTTACTACAGAAGAACAAACTGTAAAATAACAGACTACCACACTGGGGTGTTGCAGTGTGTCTCTATTGTGTTTTCAACTGCAATTCAGTTTCAATGGTCAGTTCAAACCCCCACCCCCCCGCCCCATCTCTTGTATTGTTATAGCATATTTTATCCTTAATGGATTGTTATTTTGCACCTCTCTTGTTGGTTTTGCCCCAGTTTTCCATCTTCCCAATAACCTGCCCTTTGTTCCTGAATGTTACCTGTTCCTTCTCCCAGTATGAACATGGTCAGTCCCTCCTCATGCCTGCCCCTTTCTCCAGAAACTTCCCTGTCATTTTTGTATCCCTTGAGGTCTCCTTGGTTTGTTTACCCTCTTCCCCTCCCCTGTCATTCCCAATTGGTTTAAACACTGTATTCCCTGCCTTATGCTTCTCCCCAGGTTTCTCCCAATTTGTTAAAGTTTTGTACCCTCCTCTTGAACCTCCCCTTGTTGGAAAACCCCTTCTAGAGCCTGGACTTGTGTCTTTCTGAGCCTGACCTTCCTGGGCATAAACACCTTTGGGAGTCATACAGAAGACCTCTCCTTGTTCCTTGTCCCTGCCCTTGAAGCATTCCACCTGTGCCATAGAGCAAATGTGACCTATAGCAGCACCCAAATTGTGTGGCTTTTTGGGGCAGCCCCCTCCTGGTGACAGTGCTGGGAGCAGCCCAGGCTGAAGAACTCTGGCACCGCGTCACTGAGGCAGCCACACAATCATGGAAGGGCTCTGGCTTGGTCAGACTGCACACACCCACCCTATGCTCCTCAAGGTTTTTTTTGGCATATCCAAGCATTGAAGAGGTTGGGTGACTTTCCCCCCTGTTTTATTCACTGTGTCCTTTGAGGACCACAAAAGGAAGCAGTGCCTTAAATTGCACATGAAGAGCAAATGGTGAAGTAAAGGCTTCACCTTTCCTATGAAGCCAGAGGACTGTGTTAGCTATGGCCCACCCAAGGTGCCAAATTTCCGGCTGGGAAGCTGCTGACAGGAGGGAATGTGGAACTTGTCTCCAGCCAGAGATCACTTACTCCTCAGCATGCTGGGATGTTGCTGACAGTGTCTGAGGAGCTCAGAAATCCTTGGATGTGATTTCCTGTGCCAGTGCCCAGAACACAGAGCAGTGAGCTCAGCTTGGGGAGGCAAGGCCAGCCCTTGGACACAACAGCCAGGCAAGCATGAGCTCCCTCCCAGAGAAGGAAAATTCCAGCCATGAGGTCCATCCCCAAGCAGGCCATGAGGTCACAGCAGGATGTGAGGTCACAGCAGGCTCTGGGGTCACAGAGCCGTGTGGTTCTACAGCATCACAATGTCCAACCCCCGGTGCCCGGCACAGCGGGAGGGCATCCATGGAAACCTCACAGCCTTGCTGCTGCTTCCATACCCTGTAGGGCTTTTTCCCAGCCTGACCTGGCTGCAGCTTCTCCCCAGCCACTGCAGGAAGGCATTTGGCATCAGCTGGCAGGGAGCCCAAGCTGAAGCATGGGCTTAAGATCTGCTGGGGCTGCAGCCAGTGCTCGCTCCCGCTGAGGCTTCCTGGCCAAAAACAGGGCAGAGGCAAAGCAAAATGTGGAGGAGAAAGAGCAGGGATTAGATTGCCCTTGAAAGGCAGAGGCGCTCTGGGGCCCGCTCCTGGCCAGGGAGCCTGCCCAGAGCCGTGCCCTGCTCGCCGGGGCCTTGAGGGGCAGCTGTGCAGCTGGGCCAAGCTGTGCCAGCAGCTCCAGCCGTGCTGGGGAGCCTTGCCAGCTCTGGGCCCTGCTGTGCAGGAGGGTCCCTGTGTGCCACTGGCAGCTGGGGCCTCAGCCACCTCCTCTCTCCACAGGTGCTCCTGTGCATCTTCAGAAGAGAGGCCTAGCAACTCGGGCAAAGAGAACTTGACCTGTTATCCCAGGTCTCCACTTATGCCCTTATGTGCCCTTCCGTGGCTGCAACACCATCAGAAGGCCTTCTCACATTCCAAATTCGTTTTCCCCTCCAAAACAAGACCCTCTGCCCCAGAGCCCGCAAGCCCTGTTTCCCAGCCAGGAGTGAATGTGGGCAGCCCCTGTCTGCCAGGGTAGGGCTTGGCCCACATTTTATATTTCAATAAAGAAATGGTGTTTTCACAGCTCTGTCCAGATCGTAACAGCCGCAAAGGCCACCCCGCAGCAGCACAGGCTGAGCTCCATGGCCAGGAGCAGCCGTGGATGCCCACGGTGTGTGCAGGCAGGAGCCAGGCAGGGGCTGCTGTGACCAGTGGGGTGGCCCTGAAGGCTGGGGGAGCCCATGCTGAGTGTCCCTGGGCCGAGAACACATTTCCTTCCCTGGCATCATCTGAGCCCTGGCCCCATGAGGCAGGCATGGATATTTTGGGGTCCCTGCTGAGGGGTGCTGAGGTCACTCATGAATCACAAAGGAGTATTGATGGCCTCTTCGAACCCGTGCAGGGATCCCTCATGAGGTGTGCAGCAGGGTTACATTTGAGGGGGTTTTTTACTCTTCTCAGCACAGCAAAGGGTCACTTGGCCGAGGTTTTGCAAAGCTGAGAGAGCGCCTCTTGCAAAGCCTTGGGCCTGGCCTGCGGGCACAGCGGACAGGCGGAGCTCATCCCCTGGGGCCAGGCCGGGCTGCTCAGGCTGGGCCTGGCCGGGGCAGGCTCGTGTCCCGGCAGGGAAGGGCCCCGGCCCTGGGCTCTGATGAGGGTGCTGAGCTCCGCCATGGCCCTGTGCTGCAGCCCAACACATTTACAGCCAGGGCCGTGCCCTGGCCCACAGGAGGCACCCGGGGCTGCAACTGAGGCCGCACCTTCTCCCACTCAAGGGGGCTGGCCCTGTTCCTTTGGAGGATCCAGAGCCTTGTACTTCGGCCTGATGGTGTAGAGATCCCCCCAGCATCCCTGAGCTTGCAGAAATAAAGGCTTTGTGCTCATTAATATGAAAAGCTGTATGGGTGGCCTGCAGCTAATGTTCTTTTGTTGCCTGGACCCCAGTCAGTGCTCGAGTCTAAATGAATGACCCAGCCTGAAGCTGGCCTTAAGACTGATTTGATGAGAGGGAGTGAAGCTCTGTTGACTGCAAATTCTCCAGGAAAAAAGTACAGGAACTTGGATAATGCTGGTGACAAAAGCAGAGTGCAGAGTTGAACCTGTGAGGCCACCTCAATGCCTCCTCCCCCAACCCTTTTATTTTTATTTTGTTTAATATTCTGAGGGCCAGTTCTTGCATGAAATGGGCCCTCAGGAAAGAGCTGCTGGGCCTCCTGGCTGTGTCTGTTTGTGCTCCCTGTGCTTCTGGTTGCCAAGGTGTCAGGGTCTGTCCTAGTGGACAGATGACCTGATGGTTCGTAGGAATGATCTCAGTGTGCAAAACACCAACACGGTACAAGGGGGTTTGCACTGATAATCAAATCAAATGCAGTTTTATTGAAATAACTACAGCAAAAATGTGATAGAGGGATTAAGGAAGAGAAAAAGAGAGAGAAAGAGAGAGAGAGAGAGGGGGGATATAGCTACCAACTCAGAGATGAACTGTACCAACTGTACCAACTGTACCAACTTTGGTGCAGTCCAGCTGAGGGTCCGCCTGCTACGCTGGGGAGATCTCAAAGGCGCTAGCTAACTCAGAGGTTTTTATTACTGAAAATTGCGAGGGGGGGGGGAAACAGATACAATAGGGAACAGATGTAACAGGTAGTCCATGTTCTCAGCAGTAAATGAGCTTGATAGATGTAACAGGTAGTCAGTGTTCTCAGCAGTAAATGAGAGCCATTGTTTTCTTGCTCCAGTGGTCACAATCGGCAGGCAAACATCTCGCTTTGGTCAGCTTGCCTCCCCACACACCTCCCCCGGGCTGGGGGTTTCAGTCCCAGTCCTTGGAAGGAGCAGAGGGGCCTTTTTAGGAGTTTCATGTCTCAGTCCTTGATGGAAAAGCTTCTCACATCTCCGTCTGTCTGTCACGGTGGTTGTAAAACAGGCAAGGGTCTTCTATGGGAGACCGCCTGAAACTCAGGAGAAGTCCAGCCAGGCCGAGAGGTGGGACAGCTTCCAAAGCTGCTATTGTTGCAAACGGGGCATGGTGTCCTCTTCTTAGCATACAGCGAACACTCCTGTGGAAACAACAGCTCAAAACTGAGCTTTCAGGTCTCAGGGTCCGTGGCGTGTGACTTTTCTCCTTCAGAGCCAGATATAGATGGGGGGGTCTTCTCTTCAGTGGTCTCCCAAAGACGATCGTGAGGCAGATGAGGGAAAATTAGGACAGACTCTCACGCAGGGCCAGCACCTCTGAGGACAGGGCGTCCTGCTCTGGGTGGTGGTGGCAACAGCATGTCCCCAGCAATAAGCTGGTAGCGCAGCCGTGGGACAACGGACACTGGCATAGAAATGAGAGATGACAGGTCTAGTTTTCCCTGCCTGAGTTATTTGACAGGTCTTGTGAAGCTGCAGAATCATCCCTGTGAAGAGAGGAGGTGGCTGGGGAATTGGGAAAACAAACAATGGGGTATGCATAAGTTTTTGTATATGCCCCATTCAGCATAGGCATTTTTAGGAAGTGATTTATTGAAGGAGTTTTGAGGCAACCATTACATTCAAAAATGGAGAGGGTCCTCTGGAGCTGAATGATCAAAAGTACATTGAGGTATTAAGTTTAACCTTAACAGCTATTGGAATTGAGGGGGAAATTGATGAAGAGATACTAAGTCAAGTATTTCCCAGGGTATGGACCTCTGTGTACCAGGGATGGAGAAAAATGCCTCCTCCATAGTAATTAAGCTTAAGGAAGGGACACAACAAGTCAGAATTAGGCAGCAGTACCCCCTAAAGAATGAAGACAGGGAAGGAATCAGTCCAATAATTGAAAATTTTCTGCGGTTAGCATTATTAAAAGAATGCCAATCTGATTTCAATACTCCCATTTTACCTGCAATCTGATGGGTCAGACCGGATAGTACAGGATTTGAGGGCTGTCAATAAAGTAACAGAAGATCTGTATCCTGTGGTAGCCAATCCATATACCTTATGAACTTATTTAACACCTGAGCTAATCTGGTTAACCATTTTAGAATCAAATGATGCCTTCTTTTGCCTCCATATCCACAAAGTCAGACAGAAAATTTTTGCATTCGAATGGGAAAGCCCTAAAAGTGGGCACAAAACCCAGCTCACATGGCCCGTGCTTCCTCAGCGCTTCAAAATTTCCCCTACTCTGTTTGGGGAGCAACTTGCAAAAGATCTGGAGTGTTGGGAAGCTCCACAGGAAGAAGGAAGGCTTTTGTAGTACCTGGATGATCTTCTAGTAGCCACTCGGATGAGGGAAGCATGTCTGGCCTGGACACTAAGCCTTTTGAATTTTCTAGGACCCCAAGGACACAGAGTATCAAAAAAAAGGCACAGGCAGTGAAAGAGAAAGTAATATACCTGGGGTACCAGGTGAGTGCTGGGCAACGGACATTAGGGCAGGCTCGCAAAGAACCATAAGCCAAACCCCAAAACCCCAGACAATAAAGGAACTCCAAACCTTCTTAGGCATGGCAAGGTTGTGCCGACTGTGGGTTTATACTTATGGACTGCTCGTCAGACTCCTCTATGCTCTTATTGCCAGTGGAAACAGAGATCTCCAGTGGACAAAGGAAGGCACACGGGCCTTTCACCAGCTAAAGAGTGCCCTCATGTCAGCTCCAGCTTTGGGGACTTCCAGATGTAAGTGAACCATTCTTTCTGGTTTTCCCATGACAGACAGGGAATTGCCCTGGGAATATTGGCTCAGGACTTGGGTCCATATCAGAGGGCAGTTGCTTACCTCTCCAAGCAGCTAGATGCAACAGCCAAAGGATGGCCAGGTTGCCTCAGAGCTGTAGCAGCAGTCATGCTGAATATTCAAGAGGCACGCAAGTTTACCCTGGGACAAAAATGGCTGTGCTAGTGTCCCACACAGTGTCCGCAGTACTGGAAGCAAAGGGTGGCCTCTGGCTTTCACCACAGAAGTTTCTGAAATACCAGGCCATCATGGTAGAGCAAGATGATGTTGAGATCGTGGTGACTAATATTGTCAACCCAGCTTCTTTTCTCTGTGGAAATCAAGAAGAAGCAGTACACCACGATTGCCTGGAGACCATTGAAGCTACTTACTCCAGATGCCCAGAATTTTAAAGACACTCATCTAGACGATACAGAGGCCTGGTTCACTGATGGGAGTAGTAGCCACGTTGCCAATGGAAAGTGACATGCTGGATACACAGTGACTGCCTGCAGAGAAGTAATAGAATCCAGGCCCTTACCGACAGGCTCCTCTGCGCAGAAGGCCGCGATAATTGCCCTGACCCGTGCCTTGGAAATGGCAAAAGGAAAGAGAATAAACATCTTTACGGACTCGAGGTATGAATTCAGAGTTGTGCATGCACATGGAGCCATCTGGAACGAGAGGGGACTGCTAACCTCACCAAAAGAAGAGACAATGCAGCTGCTGGAAGCAGTTCAGCTGCCTGAAAAGGCATATTAAGGCACACCATAGAAAGACCTCAGAACTGGAAGAAGGAAATGAGCTAGTGGATGGAGAGGCAAATAAAGCAGCAAAAAGTGGAGTAATTATGGACAGATTTCCCTCAAAAGTAAGCCAAAATATAATAGTACTAATCAAAAGAGACATGCAACCACAAGGGGTGGGCTGCCGTTGAAAGACAGCCAGTAATCCCTTCCCATTTTTGTGATCACTAGTGAAAGAAGAGCACCAGAAAACACACTGGGGCCTAACTACTTAAAAGCTTTTATAAAGTGTGGCTCCTTTCCCAGAATGACCAAGGCTGCCAGTGATACAGAGTGCATCAAAATAAAGGGTTGACTTTTAAGTAGTAGTTTCCACAGGCTTTCTAAATGAATATCTGATTGAAAGAATCATTGCCAAGAATTAATCTGCCACTATTACTCAGGTAAACCAACAGTGAGATCCTTGCCTCCAGACAAACCCCAAAAATACCCCCAGGCCAAAACTCGGTCAAATTAAGAGAGGCCATGGGCCTGGACAGCTGTGGCAAATTAACTTTTCAGAACTCCCAGAGAAAGGGGGGTATCTGTATTTATTAGTATTGACAGATACATTTTCAGGCTAGCCAGAAGCATTCCCCACCAGAACTGTCAAAGCTCTAGAGGTGACCATGGTATTATTACAAGAAATAATACCATGCTTCAGAGCTCCAGCCACAATATCCTCGGATAGAGGATCACATTTCATTTCCAAAAGAGTGCCAAAGATTAGTAGCCACCTGGGCATAGATTCATAGATTGAGAACTTCACACTCCATACCACCCGCAATCAAGCAGCCAGGTGGAGAAAATGAATCATTTGATTAAGCAGCAGATTGTAAGACTGGGGCAGGATGTTAATCTGCCCTGGCCCCAGGCTCTTCCACTGGCACTGCTGCGAATTCAGACTAAACCACGAGCTAAAGAAAAGCTGAGTCCTTTTGAAATGCTTTATGGAAGACCATATGGAATACGAAAGAGAATGTCCACCCACATTGGAGAGATAACCCTGGCCACCTGCATGGTGGCTTTAAGCAAACAGCTCAGAGAAATTGAAAAACACGTGGCTAGAACTCGGAGCAAAGAGCTAGACAGACCAGTACATAACATACAGTCTAGAGATTATGTACATGTTAAGCCTCTTGCAGAAAAGACTTTGGATGCACAGTGAGAGAGATCACTGCAAGTGCTTCTCATCACCTTCTCTGCAATCCAGACCAAGGAGTAGAATGCCTGGATCCATCGCTCTCGAGTGAAGAAAGCCCCAGGAGCCCCTTAGAGAGGGACATCAAGAAACAATGAACTGAGATTAAAACTTACTCAGGCAAAATGAGTATATTGCAGCCAGGGGTAGTTTGTCATTTCAATTACAGAATTGATTTGTATGTAATTATAACTGGAGTCTTAGAATTAGAGAGTAC
The DNA here is from genome assembly GCF_035770615.1 of Melospiza melodia melodia. Lineage (NCBI taxonomy): Eukaryota > Metazoa > Chordata > Aves > Passeriformes > Passerellidae > Melospiza > Melospiza melodia. The sequence goes on along the minus strand of NC_086203.1, from coordinate 5,779,129 downwards.
CTCTATCCAAAGCAATGCTGAATGGCCTTGGTCCCAAGCTTTCAATCTGTATACTGGATCCATGGGAGAACTTTCTAAGATAAAAGAGCTAAACCCGTCCACTGTAGTAATTCATGAAGATCAGGTATATGAGGAGCAAGAGTGGCAAGAACGAGAACTGTGGACACTTCAGGAGATCAAGAGAGAAGAAATCAAAATAGAGTGCTAGGTAGTCAAAGAGACGGCTAATGAGAAACCAGATGAAATTAGTGTCTCAACCTCCCCGTATACAGGCACCAGGAAGTTTGTGATAGCCCAAGTGAATCAGACTGTTGGTGTAATTTCTCCTTGATACAGCCTGTAGAAGTGACCTGACTTTAAGCTCGAGATGCTATAAAGCTCTCATTTAAATTTTAAATCAACACTGCACTTTTTACAATGGCAGGACCTTATACAACCCACGCTGGTAATCAAATAGTTCAGACCCAACCCAAACTTGAACCTGAAGTGTGAGAAACAGGCCCCTACGTAGGGAAGAATGTAAGTGAAAACAACTGTTGTTCAATCCAGAATGGTCTCTCAAACGTGTTGAGTTGCTAGTGCAAATTAACATCTCAAAAATCCAACCAGCCTGCTCCTCTTTCCTAAGAACATCCTTTGAGGGCTGCACAAGGTGGTTACAAAGACAGATATAGCTCAGGAGCAGAATAAGAAATTATCTAAGTTGGATGTTAGGGAATGGATTGAGAGTTTTAAATGGAATTGATTCAGAAATACTGATGAATAAGCTGGCCACTGCAGCAGGTGACCTAGCAAAATTGAAGCAGCCTTAACAGTCAGCTCTATTGGCATTAGGAACTAGCCAGTGGCAGGTTTCCAAAGTACTGCCAAAGTGGGAAAAGGCTGGGAGCCAAGACCACAGGGTAATATTAGAAGCACTTGGTACAGTTGGAAATAATGTGTCTTTAGCTTTCAGTTGTATACAAGCACAGTTATAGATGTAGGCAACAGCAGCTCTGATCATAGGGGAAGGGGGTGAAGGTAATTTTCCAGCTGAAATTTGGGAAGTTGTCTGGGATAATGTGATTGATTTTGTAAAGAAGTTTCAATCCTGGTGGACTATAGTAAATTTCACCTATGATCCTGCTTCTAATGTGGCCACTGCCTTTGTTCTTACCTAACATTATGCCACTGTTTATGTTATCCGCCCCATCACTGCACTGGGATTAAATAATGAAAAAACAGTGCTCTACCCTTCAGAACATAGGGTGTGGGCTGGAAAGGTGAATGAAAAGAGGCAAACAGTAAAGTTAGAATCCTGCATTACTAGAGAACAACTGGGATTCATTTGTGAAAGCAATACAATTAATGCCCAAATGTGTGTCTAGACACTGAACAGAGTATTTGCCACTTTGAGATTCATGCAGTCACTGATCAGAAAACTGTGCTCATATATACTAGTAAAAGTTATGTGTGCCTGAGAACTGCTTGTGCTGCTGTAAAAATTGATAACAACAATATTATTTTGTCTAGAAGAAATAATTTTAATTTTTGTATTTGCAATGTTGTTAAGATTATCGGGTGTGATTTTTTGTACATGGCCCCCCTGACATCCCACCAGTTGATTAAAACCAATTACACAATGTAACACAGACTATCACCAACTCCTGTTGGGATGGACCTTACATTGATAAAACAATTAATTAAGCACCAAGACCTACTGCAGATCTCGAAGGAAATTCCTGAAAACAGAGAAAGCCCTAATTACTGTCTCTCATGATACCAAAGAAATAACCAGAATTCTGCAAAGAGTAAAGCAAACTGCAGATCATCACTGGTGGGATGTGATCTTTGGCTGGTCACCAACTGACAATGGAATCCTTAATAAAATGTGTCATCCCATTGTAGTTTTGTTAATATTAGCTGGAATAAGCTAATTTTAGGGTTATCCATTATATTGCTAATGTGATATTGGAGAATACTACAGCAAACAGCTGTGTTAACCTCCTTATCAAACGTACATGGTAAAGCATTAAGAGACACTTATTGTCATAGGGATTTGCATTAGATAAAAGAATTTACTTATTTTCTAGGAAAGGGGGGAAAAGAGACAGAGTAGAAATTTTCCAGAGTAGAAATCCATTTTGATTTAGGTGAAATGTACATCTTTGAGTTAAGTCTGTAGTTGGAAAGCATAGCTGTTTAGTCTGACTGGTAAAAAGCCTAGGCTCAGAGAAACTGCTTCAGTCAAGGACAGAGATAAGGGGCTGGCAGGGGACACAGAGACAGAGGAACTGCTATGAGAATAGGCCAACCTGACCTGGGAATTCTTCCTGATAAAGATTAACTAGTGGTAAATGTCACACCAAATTTGTAAAAATGAATATGTAGGAACCTATCGTAAAATTGGATGCATATCTATTTGAGAGGGTGATAAAAAAGGATCTGGAGTTTCCCAGAGGTATGCATGTCTTTCAAGGAGAGGAATCTCCACATGCATCCAGCACAGTAATAAACATACCAACTTTACAACTTTCACAAAGTCGTGGAGTTGCGTTTATCTCCTCAAAAGAGGCCCCGGTGTCAGCTGGCTCACAGAGACCCTCCTGCACAGCAGGAGATGCCCACTGTGCTCAAAGTTTGCCTCTGAAGACTGAGAGATGAGCTGGTAAGAAATCCCGGAAATTATCAGTGAAAGGGCTTTAAGTCTGTTGTTGTCACTAGGTAAAAATCTCCAGTGGGAAAAGAGCCTCTCCAGTACACTGGGTGTCTTGTGATGACTTAGTTCATCTAAGAGTAATGATCACCAATTAAATGCAGTTTTATTTTTTATTCGGCAAGCATAAAAGTGTTCCAAAATTTTCAGAATTCTAAAACTACTTTGAAAAATCCTAAACTACAATAGGAAAAGGGAAGAAATATTTAGGGATATTTCTCTACAAAAAATGTTTCTAAATATTTCTAAAATCTTCTGCTGTGTATAAATGTAAAACAAAGACAAAATGGGGCTGCTTTGTCTCAGGAGCCCCATGCTCAGCTGCTGCCTGCCCAGCCCTGGCAGTGCCCAGACAAGCAGCTCTGCCAGAGCTGGTGGTAGCACCGACACACCTGAGCGGAACCCCAAAGATGTTGCCAGGCTCAGGCCCTTCCCTGGTAGGAGGGCTGCACCTCCTGGCCTGGCTGGACACCAGGGGCAGCACCTTTGGGGACAGAGGCTCCTGCTCTGGGTGGTGATACCAACAAGCTGTCCCTAGCAATGAGCTGGTAATGCAGCCGTGGAAGGGACAACAGACACGGGCACGGAGATGCGAGATGACAGGACCCTTTCCCCCTGGCTGAGGTATTTGGCCAGTCTTGTGAATCTGCAGAGGCATCCCTGTGGAGAGAGGAGGTGGCTGAGGCCCCAGCTGCCAGTGGCACACAGGGAGCCACCTGCACAGCAGCGCCCAGAGCTGGCAAGGCTCCCCAGTTTCTCTGGACAATCACAGACTGGCAACAACCCCACAGCAGCCTCTCTGGGAACATTTCCTGTCTACAACATTAGACTTTAAAAAGAAGCTGTTTGAGGGAAAGGTGAACAAAACACTCACCCTTTTCTCTTCCAGCAAGTCCAAATTTGGACACAGCATAAGATGAAAATAAGCTCCAAAAAAAGCAGGCCTGCTATTAATCCTATCCAGAAACCCCTTCCAGGGTCCTTCTGGGAATCCAGAACTCGTGTGGTGGGGCTGGCCGCACCTGTGGGAGCAATGGGGAGCGTCAGCCCGTGCTGTGCTGCACTGCTGAGCTGGCAGCACGGTGGATGCGGGCAGGACGTTCTCCATTTCCCCCAGAGCTGGGGCCTGCAGGCACCTTGCCGCCCCTTGGCACAGGCTGTGCCACCCAACAAAGCCCAGCAGGCCGGGAGGAGAGCCCGGGGGCAGCGCAGCTGCTTGGGCAGTGGCTGCTTGGAGGGACACGGGCCAAAGCCATCCCTGAGCAGCCACTGCCAGCCCTGGCCCTCCCTGCCCCGTGACAGCTCCCCCAGCGCCAGGGCACAGAGTCAGGCCCTGTCAGGACCCAGTGCAGCCCCTGCCCAGTCTGGAGCCAAGGCTGGCTCTGGCCCTGGGCTCGCGGCAGGGCTCCCGCTCGGGGCTGCTCCTGTGCCTTGGGCCTATGGGCACTCAGGGCCAGCTCCGGAGCAGCTGCAGCGGGAGGGACATTGGTGCACGGGTCCCCTGTCCCTGGGGCTGTGAACGAGCTCCAGAGGCTTCCAAGGCTCCAGAGGTGCCTCCAGCTTTGGCTGCTGCTGGGCCATACAAGGGCAGGACCTGGGGGAAAGAGCTGCCGCCACACAGCCCTGCTAAATGGCTGAGAGTGGCAGAGCAATTACCTCCTGTGCCTGTGCCCATGTCTGGCATCTCCTCCTTTCCTGCAGCAGGGGCTGCCAGTCGGCCTCTGCTTGCTTGGGGAAACACTGCCTTCTGTCCTGCCTTTTGCTCTGTCACTTGAAAAAGGAAAAAGTTCAGCTGCATCAGATGGAACAATTTCGGATTTCTTTTGGTGGCATCTTTAGGACATCAGGCTTATCAAAATGGGGATAAGATTCAAAACCATCTGGCCTTTTGGGGCTGGGCGAGGGCCCACCTTCCTCCAAATAGCTGCCAGGCCTGAGCAGAAGGTGTGAGGGGATCGCGCAGGGCGAGGGCACACACGTGCATGGCTCTGTCCTGGCACCTGCAGCGATGCCCCCTTGGCCAAGCTTTGGGCTCTGAGCTGGCAGCTCTCCCAGGGGAAAGGCCTTGACCTACCCTCACCACCTCCCAGAGGCTCAATCCTGAATGTGGGTTGGGAAGCCAGACCACCTTCACCAACAGGTTCAGCTGCAAAGAAAGGGAGGACAGAACAGCACCTGTGTCACTGTAGGAGATCCTCAGGCTGCAGGAAAGGCTCAGCCCCAGGGCACAGCTCTGGGCCCGGCCCCTTCCCTCTCTTCTCCTCTCCGTGGCTGCACAGTGCACACAGAAGGACACACTGACATTGCACACAGAAGAAGGATGGACAGCTAAATGCTCCTTCCTCCCACTGACAGTCATCCTGTGGGATCCCTCAGGGCTCCAGAAGGGAGCAGGGCAAAGTTTCCAGAACTGAACAACCTTTAGAGGAACTTAAAGGAAATGCCATATGAGTGAGCTTTTGCCACATAGACACTGATTATTCTGTCAGGAAAGGTACGTTGAGAACTTGTCTCCAGCATCTGACAACATCTTCAAACCACCATTTACCATCATTTCCAAATAATCCAAGTCATGATCCCAATCTAGAAGGGAGCAGAGATTCTACGGAACCATTTCCATGATGTGCTGGGATCCCCTTCTGACTTGGGGAATTGGGCAATGCAAGGGGGTGGGGTAAGGCTGTGGGAGCCTGTGGCTCCTGATCACTCTCCAGACACTTTGGAGTCCCTGTGCAACATCCCTGGAGGGGCAGCTGGAGCAGCCCAGGGCCCTGGGGCTCTCTCGCTGCCACACAGGAAACCCTCACTAAATGCTCGGGGAAATCTGCAGTGCCACAGCTATTGCTCCCAACCTCTGTCCTGCCCTCCTGTTTGCCAACCTGCCCAAGAAACAGCTTCCCCAGCCCAAGGGCACATAGCCAGGCCCTGTCAGGACCCAGTGGAGCCTTGCTCTCCCCCTCTGCCCTTTCCCCACCATGGGCACCCCGTGCAGCCGCTCCCAGGTTTGGGGACGTGTCTCCCACGGAGGGAGCCCAGCAGGACAGCTCAGTACCCGAGTGCCCTGAGCCTGCTCGGGACAATTCCTCTGGGCTGTGCCCGTCTTGTCCGGGCTGTGCCCACAGTGCCAAGGAGCAGAGAGGGCAGCTCAAGCCTCAGCAGGGCTCAGGCCCAGAGGCACAGCAATTACCTCCTGTGGCTGTGCCTGGCATCGCCTCCCTTCCTGCAGGAAATGCCACCTTCCACAGAGCCTCTCTGTCCATCCCTAGAGAAAGGAAGAGGCTTGGTGGGACGCAATCATTGCACATCCAGTTTGTAACCTCCTCAGGAGGCAATACTTGTCCACAACATGCATAAGAATCAGGAAAATCCTGATCCCCACAGGTCTTTGGGGCTTCCTATGGACCTCCCTCTGCCAAGCAGCCACACCTCAGGATGTGCTCAGACACTGGGAAAATGCAGGGGATCCATGGTGAAGTTTGGGCTCTCTGTCAATTGATGCCCAATGCCTTCCTGCAGAGGCTGGGGAGAAGCTGCAGCCAGGCCAGGCTGGCAAACAGCCCTGCAGGGCGTGGAAGCAGCAGCGGGGCAGCGAGGCTGCCATGGATCCCTTCCTGCTGTGCCGGGCACGGCGTGTCCAGATGTGCAGCCAAAGCCCCCGGCTGCTGAGCCCCAGGACAAGGCTGAGGGAAATGCTCTCACCATTCTCTTTGTGCAGTTCCTCCACCATTTGTTTAAGGATGTTATTTGGCTCATCGGCTTCCTTGTGCCCTGTGGCTTTCTTCTTCCCTCTCAGAGGACCTTAAGAGAAAGTGGTTCCATTTCCTATGAATGGATCCCACAGAAGAAGGGCTCAACCTCTGGGGTCAGCTGAGACACACTACTCACCCCTGCGATGAGAGCCTGGCTTCAGTGAAGGAACCAGCAAAGGAACAGGAAAAGTCCTCCCTGCAGACGCATCTGTAACACAACAGCCACAGAAGCTTCTGTAACTAGGTTCCTGCCAGGTTGTCAACAATTATTCCGTGGTGGGACAATGAGAACAAACCTGTACGAGGCTCCAAAGGCTTCAAAACTTCATTTAGCCAATCTAATGGAGAAATCTTCCTAGCAAGCTCATCTAGAACAGAGCAGAGATGAGAACATTTTACAGGGCATGCTGGGATCCCCGTCTGCCTCTGGGAAATGGGCACTGCAAGGGGGTCGGGTAAGGCTGTGGGAGCCAGATGTCAATGGACAAGGCCAAAGCTGCACAGGGGCCTGGCGAGCTCTGGGCAGGCTCCTGGTCACTCTGCACCCTCTTTCCATGCCCTGTGCGACACCCTTGTTGAGGTGGCTGAAGCAGCACAGGGCCCTGGGTGCTCTCACTCCCACAGCTGCAACTCTTGCTAAAGCCCTGGGGAAAGCTGCAGCAGGCAGTGCCACAGCTATCCCCCTGTCCCTCTGACTCTCCTGCCCTTTCTCCTGCCTTTCCCACCTTCTTCTATCTCTCCATCTCTCTTTGCCTTGGGACCCCTTCCCCATCCCAAGGGCACATAGCCAGGCCCTGTCAGGACCCAGTGGAGCCTTGCTCTCCCCCTCTGCCCTTTCCCCACCATGGGCACCCCGTGCAGCCGCTCTCAGGTTTGGGGACGTGTCTCCCACGGAGGGAGCCCAGCAGGACAGCTCAGTACCCGAGTGCCCTGAGCCTGCTCGGGACAATTCCTCTGGGCTGTGCCCGTCTTGTCCGGGCTGTGCCCGCAGTGCCAAGCAGCAGAGAGGGCAGCTCAAGCCTCAGCAGGGCTCAGGCCCAGAGGCACAGCAATTACCTCCTGTGGCTGTGCCTGGCATCGCCTCCCTTCCTGCAGCAGAGGCTGTCAATGAGCCACTGCTTCCTCCGGGAAACTGAGCCTTCATCACAGCCTCTCCATCTGCTTCTGGAGAAAGGATTAGGTACAGCTGGGTCAGGTGGGGTTGTTCCCCTTTGAGGATGGGTAATCTTCAAGAGGCAATGCTTGTCAAAGACATGGTTAAGAAGCAAGAAATCCCTAAAAAATTTTTGGTGAAGCCAAGACCCTCTGTACTCCAAACAGCTGCCCCTTCTGATTTGACTGGCGACAGGGAAATCGCAGGCGATCTGAGGTCCGTGCTGCTGTTTGGTCTGCCTGTCAGTTGATGCCCAATGCCTTCCTGCAGAGGCTGGGGAGAAGCTGCAGCCAGGCCAGGCTGGCAAACAGCCCTGCAGGGCGTGGAAGCAGCAGCGGGGCAGCGAGGCTGCCATGGATCCCTTCCCGCTGTGCTGGGCACGGCGTGTCCAGATGTGCAGCCACAGCCCCCGGCTGCTGAGCCCCAGGACAAGGCTGACGGAAATACACCCACCTTTTCCTGCCTGCTGCATTTCCTTTGTCCTTTGCCTCATGTATTCAGATGGCTCATGAGCTTTCTTCTCTGTTGTAGATTTGTACTTTCCTGTTGGAGGACCTTCAAAAAACATGGTTTGATTTCCTATGAATGGATATCACAAAAGCAGAACTCAGCCTCTGGGGTCAGCAGGGACACACTACTCACCCCTGCGATGAGAGCCTGGCTTCGGTGAGGGAACCAGCAAAGGAACTGGAAAAGTCATCCCTGCAGACACATCTGTAACACAACAGCCACAGAAGCTTCTGTAAGCAGGTTCCTGCCAGGTTGTCAACAATTATTCCGTGGTGGGACAATGAGAACATACCTGCAGGAGGTTCCAAAGGCTTCAAAACTTTATGCCGTCCATCTAATGGAGAAGCCTTTCCAGAAACCTCATCTAAAACGGAGCACAGATGAGAACATTTTTCAGGGCATGCTGAGATCCCCGTCTGCCTCTGGGAAATGGGCACTGCAAGGGGGTCGGGTAAGGCTGTGGGAGCCAGATGTCAATGGACAAGGCCAAAGCTGCACAGGGGCCTGGCGAGCTCTGGGCAGGCTCCTGGTCACTCTGCACCCTCTTTCCATACCCTGTGCAACATCCCTGGTGGGGCGGCTGAAGCAGCCCAGGGCCCTGGGTGCTCTCACTCCCACAGCTGCAACTCTTGCTAAAGCCCTGGGGAAAGCTGCAGCAGGCAGTGCCACAGCTATCCCCCTGTCCCTCTGACTCTCCTGCCCTTTCTCCTGCCTTTCCCACCGTCTTCTATCTCTCCATCTCTCTTTGCCTTGGGACCCCTTCCCCATCCCAAGGGCACGTGGCCAAGCCCTTTCAAATCACAGTGGAGCCTTGCTCTCCCCCTCTGCCCTTTCCCCACCATGGGCACCCCGTGCAGCCGCTCCCAGGTTTGGGGACGTGTCTCCCACGGAGGGAGCCCAGCAGGACAGCTCAGTACCCGAGTGCCCTGAGCCTGCTCGGGACAATTCCTCTGGGCTGTGCCCGTCTTGTCCGGGCTGTGCCCGCAGTGCCAAGCAGCAGAGAGGGCAGCTCAAGCCTCAGCAGGGCTCAGGCCCAGAGGCACAGCAATTACCTCCTGTGGCTGTGCCTGGCATGGCCTCCCTTCCTGCAGCAGAGGCTGTCAGTGAGCCACTGCTTCCTCCTGGAAATGCACCGCCTTTCTTCTGCACAGCCTCTCCATCTGCTTCTGGAGAAAGGATGAGGTACAGCTGGATTAGGTAGTGCTGTTCCCCATTGAGGATGAGTAATCTTCAAGAGGCAATGCTTGTCAAAGACATGGTTAAGAATGGTTAGGAAATCCCTATAAAATTTTTGTTTAGGCCAGGGCCTTCTGTACTCCAAACCGCTGCCCCTTCTGATTTGCCTGGAGATGGGAAATTGCAGGGGATGTGAGGTGCATTGTGCAGTTTGGGCTGCCTGTCAGCTGATGCCCAATGCCTTCCTGCAGAGGCTGGGGAGAAGCTGCAGCCAGGCCAGGCTGGCAAACAGCCCTGCAGGGCGTGGAAGCAGCAGCGGGGCAGCGAGGCTGCCATGGATCCCTTCCTGCTGTGCAGGGCATGGCGTGTCCAGATGTGCAGCCACAGCCCCCGGCTGCTGAGCCCCAGGACAAGGCTGAGGGAAATGCACCCACCTTGTCCTGCCTGCTGCATTTCCTTCGTCCTTTGCCTCATGTGTTCAGATAACTCATGGGCTTTCTTCTGTCCTGCAGCTTTGTTCTTTCCTTTTAGAGGACCTTAGAAAAACATGTTTCCTTTTCCCATTAATGGATCCCACAGAAGCAGGGCTCAGCCTGTGGGGTCAACAGGGACATGCTACTCACCCCTGAGATGGGAGGCAGGCTTCTGTGTAGGAATGAGGGAAGGATCAGGAAGAGTCCTCCCTGCGGGCACATCTGTAACACAACATCCACAGAAGCTTCTGCCAACTCTACTCAGCTGCACGGGCACCACTGAGCTGCAGGAGCGGTGAGGGGATCACGCAGGGTGAGGGCACACACGTGCATGGCTCTGTCCTGGCACCCGCAGCGATGCCCCCCTGGCCGAGCTTTGGGCTCTGAGCTGGCAGATCTCCCAGGGGAAAGGCCTTGACCTACCCTCACCACCTCCCAGAGGCTCAGTCATGGACATGGGTTGGGAAGCCAGATCACCTTCACCAACAGGTTCAGCTGCAAAGAAAGGCAGGACAGAACAGCACCCGTGGCACTGTAGGAGATCCTCAGGCTGCAGGAAAGGCTCAGGCCCGGGGCACAGCCCTGGGCCCAGCCCCTTCCCTCTCTGCTTTTCTCTGTGACTGCACAGACCGCACGGAAGGACACAGTGGCATTGCACATGGGAGGAGGATGGACAGCTAAATGCTCCTTCCTCCCACTGACAGTCATCCTGTGGGATCACTCAGGGCTCCAGAAAGGAGCAGGGCAAGGTTTTCAGAACCCTTCTGCCCTGACTTAAGCTCGAACGACAATGGCAGATGAACGAGCTCTTGCCACTTGGATACTGATTAATATGTCACTAGAAAGGGAAATTCAGAACTTACCTCCAGCATTCTTCAAGACGTTCGTAATATCATTCAACAACAATTCTAAATAATCAAAGTTGCGATCCAATTCTAGAAGGGAGCAAAGACCAGACCCATTTCCATGTTGCACTGGCATCCCCTTCTGCCTCCGGGAACTGGGCACTGCAAGGGGGTCAGGAAAGTCCGTGGGGGCCAGGTGTGAATGGACAAGGCCAGAACTGCCAGAGCTGCACAGGGGCCTGGGGAGCTCTGGGCTGGCTCCTGGTCACTCTCCACCCTCTTTGCAGGCCCTGTGACACATCCCTGGGGAGGAAACAGGGCCAGCCAAGGGCCCGTGGGGGCTCTCTCTCTCCCCCAGAGGAAACCCTCTCTAAAGGCCTGGGGAAAACCATCGCCAGCACTTCCCGGGGAGCATGGAGCGCTGTCCCGGGAAAGGGGAGCCAGGCTGCCGGCTCACCTGCTCGCTGCGCTTGCAGCGGAGCAGCCTGGGCAGCCCTGGCAGGCAGGGCCACGGCCAGGAGGAACAGGAGGAAGAGGCGCAGAGCAAGGGCCATGCTGCCTTGCCCTCTGCCAGTCCCGCAGCTCTTGCTGCCACCGCTGTCCTGACACCGCTGTCCCAATGTCAGCACCACTGCTGCCACCGCCGCTGCTGCTGCCGCAACAGTTGTGCTCAAGCACTGACTGCTCGCTCCTTGTGCTGCTGTGCAACCACCCGGTCTGGGACATCTGTGACCTCAGAGCCTGCTGTGACCTCATGGCCAGCGTGGAGTTGTGTGGGGAGTGGGATCTGCCTTCTTTGACAGGGAGCTCGTCCTGCCCAGCTGCCCTGTCCAAGGGCTGTGACACAGTCCCAGCCCAGCTGATCTCATAGGCTGGGCCATGAAGGGATGGAGAGCAGCCCTGCCAAGATGGACTTGGGGGTGCTGCAAGATGAGAGGCTGCACATGAGCCAGCCATGTGCATCCAAAGGAGAGTGCCCAGAAGGTTGAAGGAGGTGATACCACCCCTCTGCTCTGGTGAGACCCCACCTGGAGTACAGTGGAAGAGGTTTTACATCGACCTCTGTGAGTCATTGAGAAGTTTGACATGAAAATCCATGTTTACCCCTGAAAGAATTTTGTACCAAGGTTGTTGACATAGAAACCAAACAAGAAAGGAGGATAAATAAGTGAAAGTTGTCACTGCTTATTTCAAGAAGCACTTTGCTTGTCGCTCATGACCAGTGAGTAAAGTGCAAACTTATGAGCTTTGTAAGAATGTAGAACAAGCATGCATGCTAGAATAAAAACAGTGTTTGAAGCCTTCTGGAAATGGAGTGTGTTGCTTTGTACTGTATCCGTCTCTACCACGACAGAGTACTGCATCCATCTCTGGGCTCCCCACACAGGAAGGCCATGGTCCTGTTGGATCTAGTCCAGAGGAGGGACAAATTGCTCTGAGGGCTGGAGCCCTTCTGCTTTGGAGACAGGCTGGGAGAGCTGGTGGCATTCAGTCTGGAAGAGAGCAGACTCCAGGGAGACCTGATTGCTGCCTTTCAGTAGCTTAAGGGGGCTTGTAAAAGAGATAGGACAGCACTTTTAGTAGAGCCTTTTGTGAGCAGACCGAGAGGGAATTGTTTTAATCTAAAAGATGGTCAATTCAGACTGGACAAAAGAAACCCATTTTTTACACTAGGTCTGGAAGGCCTTGCACAGGTTGCCCAGAGAGGTGGACATCCATCCCTGCAGACATTCAAGCTCATGCTCTCAGCAACCTGACCTACTTAAAGGTGTCCCTGCTCACTGCAGGGCATTGGACTAGATGGCCTTTAAATGTCCCTTCCAAGCCAAGCCATTCTGTGCTCCTGGGCACCATCAAAGCAGTGCTGGATTAGTGCTGGGGTGATTATGTGGCACCTGTATTTTGGTAGTTGTGTCCTTTAGCAATTGGCCCTGAGAGCATTCATGGGCTGGGCAGGGAAGTCTGCAAATAACAGACAGTGTGCTCTAGGAGTGTTGCAGTGTGATTTCATGGTTTACCCCAAAACCCCGGGTTTCTCCCCTGAAGATTCCCTCCCAGGTGTGTCCATCATCCCTCCTTTCCCCAGTCTTACCCCTGCCGAGCACTGTCTCTCAATCCTGCAATTCCAGAACGTCATTGAGTGATTGGCAGATTTAAAAGATGCCCTCTACCTTTGTGGGGGGGGGGGGCATTGGGCCATCCATGCATCCATGTGTCATTTGTCCCTCGAGATCTCCTCTCCTGTCCCAGGTTGGTGGGCTCCCTATCCCTTCCCTCCTCCCCTCCCTCGGGTAAAAGGTCGAGTAACCATGCGGTCCAGGAGTTCCATTGGAGCAGTTGCTGGATTCAGTGGCCTGTGGGCCAGAATAAAGCTCTGGATTAAAACCCTCCATCAGAACCGACTCCTTTCCTTCACTACCGCCTTAAAGTTTCTCTGGCAGAGGGAAGCCTGAGGAGCAGACCCTCCAGGGGAGGAAGATCCATCCCAACGGCACCGGAGTCCCGGCATGTCTGCACTTGTCCCCACGCGCCCAGCTGCAACATCCATCTGGCCGCAAGTGTCTCTGGGGTGGAACACCACAGTTGCTGCTATTTGGTTCAGCTGCGGGGGCCAGACAAGCCAAGGCACGTCCCGTCAGCTATGTAATTTATGTTAGAAATATCATGCTATAAAAGATTGTATTTTTTAAAGATTGTGAAATCCTAACCAGTCTTTGACCGCAGGCAGCCCAAGAAGCAGACATCTATTCAAACTCTGAAATTCCTGAAGGAGGCAGAATAACGATTGGCATTTTAGCCTGAGAATAGACGCACCCAGGACGATGATCACCGCCATCCTGAGCCATCAGAAACCGCCTAAGAGTGATCATCGCCCTGTTGATAACATCCATCAAGACAGCCAGATTTGCCAGGAACATGCATGTGAATACATGGCTTCCCTGAACTCGATCAACGCTGGCTATCAGCCAGGAGACAGCCTTTGTCCGGCTCTGCACAGTGAAACAGCCAACTATGAATATGCAGAGTTAGAAAAGAACTTGAACTCCTTCACCTCTGGCACAATAAACTGTATAAAACATCCTTGCTAGAGGCGGCTCTTGTGAACGAGGGGGAATCTGATGTGATAGAGGTTAGATCCAGGTTCACCCAGCGCTGAACCCAGGCTCAACGCTGTCTCTTTGGCTGTGGTGGTTTTGAGGACCGTATTTTGGTTGCGGAAAAGTTAAATAAATATTTCCGCATTTTTTGATAATTTGACTTTCAATTGATCATTTATAACAATTAGGGCCACCCTGATGGGATTTGAATTTTGGGTTCGGGCACCCCTTTCCTGTCAGGAGGCTCCCTGCTGATTTCAGCGGGGTGACGGGTTTGGGAGTTCACGAAACCAATCTGTGGGAATCCACAAAAATTAAAGGCTTTTGGGAAAGCTGCAAAAGGCAGGCCTCAGAGACAGTAGAACTGTGATTAGACCTAAGCAGCAGTCACTAGATAGGTCAGCAGAAAAATTATTTGAAAAGTAGAAAGGCAAGGACAAATAGAACAATGGTCTGTGTATTAACGCTTGTCTAGAATAACTCTCTAAGCTACAGAAAAGTTTATCTAACAAGATATCAGGAAGTTTAAGCTTAATAATGGAGCTCTGTGCATTGTGTTTTCAGGCTTACAAGTAGGTATTGTATTCAAAATAAGCAAGCATTGTCTTAACCAAAGGTAGGTGTGCTTATAGTGGTTGGATAGAACTACTGTCAATATGCTTTTGCTTTGTGTGATTGGTCAAAAAACATATACAGTAAATTTTATTATTAAGTTCTTTACACAAAGAACTGCCTGGGATGTGAGCTGGTGGCATCTTCCCATTGTCATAACCATGTAATGAGACTGATGCTGAAAAATGAAAGAGCTCAAGGCATGTTCCACAGCAGTCCTGTCCCGTTTGTGATTTGTACACAGCCCCTAGCCGGCGATACCAATCAAATACCAAACCGAAGCCAGAACCACAGCCAAAGATGGATAAAATGAGCCCAGAGCTCTTGGAAATTCGGAACGATCCGAAGAGGGATCTCCGAGGCTGTGGTGCTTTTTCTTCACTCAGAAAATTGACGTGCACAAGGAATCCACCTGGGAAAAGGAACCGTGAGTACCATGTGGTTGAGCGGGGTGCGATTGAGCGTGTGTGAGACGTGATTTTATCATGAAGCAAGTGTGGATACCACGATTGCAGTTCCCCTCTCCCGTGGGGAAAGTGGTTGGTGAAAGGGGAAGCAAGTGCTTTTTCTTGTCACACGTGGGACCTGGGACTTATTGTGAGTTCAGGGGATCAGTCATGGTTGGGGTCAGGAGGGGAAAGAACGTTCCCAAAATATTTTGGGAGCTGGTCTGCCTTCTGATCTAGAGAATCAGGTAAGAGAGCTTGATACCAGTGAAAAGACCCGCAGAACAGTTCTCCACGTGGCTGAGTAGACTGGTAGTGTTTCACAGACTTAGGAAATCGACATTGGACAAAAACCTGGGACTCACGTCGAGAATCCCAGCTGAAGGACACAAGGTGAGAAAATTAGCAAATGGGGTTTTTGGGAAAATGGGATTGAAAAAGTGTAAGTGCTGGAAAAAGCCTGTCGTGGGTTGACAGCCTTTATCCCAATATCGTGTGTTGTGTCTGGCAGCTGTGCCTTTTCTCTCTACCCCTCCCCCCCCCCGGCCGTCTTGCTGCGGTGGGGCGGGGAAGAGAGGAGGGAGTGTTTGACCAGGTCCTCTTTGCTTTTGGCTTTTGTCTGCTTGGCTTGGCTAGCCGCTTTGCTTGCTTGCTTTCTGCTTTTTGCACTGTTTTTTTTTTCCTTTTCTTTTGTTCCCTCTTTCTTACCCTCCCCTGAAGATACTGGACCGGCTCCGGACGTGACCTGAGACGTCCAGGACACCTGGAGCTGGCGAGAGAAGCTTGGCGCCCTTCACAACACTGCCTGGTTTCTTTTCTTTTCTTGTGTTGGGGAGTGTTCTTTTGTTACTTGTAAATAAATAGGTTTCGTTTTCCACTTTGCTCCTCTGAGAAATTCCTTCCTGAACCAGGTGTTGGGGGAGGGGTGGTTGGAGGTTTGTTTTGTTTGGGGGGCTCCCTTTTGGAGATTTCCCCTAATTTGTCCTAAACCAGGACAAAGTCCCAGGAAAAACCTCCCCAAGATCCCGGGAAGGTTATGCCTGAAATCTTGAGGGGAAGCCCATTGGGATGGTGTCCTGGGGTGACGTTATGATGCTTGTATCCCCATTCATCTGTTCTGTGCCTTTAAGACCGACTCTGAAGAGTGGAAGTTTTGTTTGGGTTTCTCTTATCAGGGACACAGAGATGAGCAGTACACAGGGCTGTTTTTCACTTCTTGCTTTCAGCTTGCTGCTTTGCTTGCTCTCTTTTCTGCTCTCACTTCTGCTCTGCTTTGGCCTCTGCTTATTAGCTAGCTCTAGCTAAACAGTCCACATTCCTTCCTGGACTGTTTCTCCTCTCTTGTTTCTGTGACCATCTCGAACCTGCTCGGGACTGGGACCCAGGAACACCGAAGGTTTGCACCGTTTTGGACTGCAGCAGCTGCCCCAGCGCCGGAGGGACTGAGAACAGAGCAACCACCCCGGAAAGAGACTTTCTGATTTTGTCATCTTTCTCAGAGCAGTGTCATTGGGTATTGTTAATTTTGTGTGCTGGGGGGTGCTGTGCCTGAAATAAACAGGTTCTTTCCACTTCCCTCCAAGGAATTTTTTCCCGAACTGGTTGGGGGGAGGGGCCATGTGGGTTTTGCTTTCTGGAGGGGCCCTCCTTTGCAGATTCTTTAACAAATTTGCCCTAAACCAGGACAGATGGATATTCGAACACTGGGATGACAGCCCCAGGAGGGTGGGAAAGTCCAAGGAAAAGATGATCCATTTTTGTATGGAAAAGTGTGGGGGGAAGGAGATTGCAAAATATGTGGTTTGGCCGGTGTTCGGCACTTTCAAGGATTTTGAGGAAATTGAGTATGTTGAGATGTGGAAATATGCTTGTTCGGGATTATAACCGATCAGAGCTCTCAGATGCTTGGCAAACCAGGGCAAGGAGTGGGAACTGCTGGAAAACCTTCCGCCGCCCTACCTTGTCCCTTTGCCCCAACCCGTGCCAGCCCAGGTACCTCAGGTGCCCACGTTGCCTCCCGAGGCATCGATCCCACGGGGACAGGCTTCGGCACCGCTGCTCCCACCGGAGATGGCCGCAGCGCCTTCTCTCCCATGTGAGCAGGTATTGGCGCCTCCACTCCCATGCGAGCAGTCCCAGCCACTGACCCTTCCCAAAATCAAGGAGAAACAGATAATTTCCCTAAAGAAAGCAAACTCTCCTCCGGCCAATTGAACAAGGTGGAGGACGAGGAGGGCAACCACTGGAGATAGTGATGACGACGAGGAAAAGCCTGGACTCTTCCCTTTACGGGAAGTACCAACTGCTCCAGGGGTTAGTGGCTTGGCACATGCGCCGATCGACACTGGGGATGTGAGGGTTTTCAAGAAAGGGATGGGGAAGTTGATGGATGATCCTTTGGGGGTGGCAGAACGACTAGATGAATTTCTAGGAACCAGCACCTACACGTACAAGGATCTCAGTGCGATCCTGAGGTCACTGTCCAACAATGAGGAAAGAGAAATGATCAGACAAGCCGTGATCAGGGATTGGGAGAACAGGAATCCCCAGGGGGAGCGAGGAGATTAGATGTGGCCATCTTGGAACACCCAAATGGAGGAAGGGAGGCAGAAAAGGATAAACTTGAGAAATATGATAATAGAAGGTATCAGGGAAGCAGTGCCGAAGGGACAAAACATGAGCAAAGTACTCAGGGAATGCCAGGGAAAAGAAGAAACCCCCATGGAATGTCTGGAAAGGCTCCGAAAGAGCTTGAGAATGTATTCTGGGACGGACCCTGAATCTCCAATTGGGGCGGTCTTGCTGAAGATGCAATTTGTGGTGAAATCATGGGAAGACATAAGGAAGAAATTGGAAAAGATAGATGGATGGCAGGACAGGGAAATGCATGAATTGCTCTGAGAAGCCCAGAAAAATCTACATTAGAAGAGACAAAGAAAAGCAAAAGATTCAGGTGAAAGTGCTAGCGGCTGCAGTGAGGGAGGCACAAGAACAGGAAGAGGTCAGAGACTTGGCACAAACAGCGCCGGTGAAGAAACAAAATCCTTCCCAAGGAAAAGGTTCAAACAGCCAGAAAAAGGACTTCAAGTGCTACTACTGCAAGCCAAAGGGGCACATTTGGAGGAATTGTCCCAACAAGGTCAAGGATCAAACTATGTTTCAGGAAGATTAGGGGTGTCAGGGGCTTCTCAGTTTGGGGTCTGGAACACCAGGGGAGGCCTTGATAAAATTGTGAGTGGGACCTCACAGACATGAAATTTGGTTTTCAGTAGATTCTGGGGCTGAACAGACCACGGTGCAGCAGTTACTGCGAGGGTGCTCTCTAAGCGATGATGCAATGATGGTAATTGGAGCAAAGGGGAACCTTTCAAGGTTCCGATCATAAGGAATGTTGAAATAGAGACAGAAAGTAGAAAGTGTAAAGGACAAATGTTATTGATAAAAGATGCAGACTTGAATTTGGTGGGGTGGTATTTGATGGTGGCATTGGAAATGGGTTTAGCAGTGCAAGATTCCCAGCTCAAAGTGAGATTGTATAAACTCACCACTCAGGATGAGGAGATGATTAATCCACAGGTTTGGTATGTCCAGGGGGAGGCCGGGAAGTTGGACATAGAGCCAATCCATGTTGCAATTGAAAGGCCAGAAGACCCCATTCGGGTCAAACAGTACCCCATCCCCATGGAAGGGGGGAGGAGGCTGAAACCGGTGATTGATGAATTGATAAAAAAGGGAACGTTGGAGCCATGCAGGCCCCAACACAACACCCCGACTTTGGCAGTGTGAAAAGTGGATGGTAGCCACTGGCTAGTGCAGGATTTAAGGCCTGTAAATCAAAGGACTAAGACACTGTTCCCCACAGTCTCAAATCCTTACACCCTGCTGAATAACATCTCTCTCAAGGACGCATGGTACAGCCTGATCGATTTGAAAGATGCTTTCTGGACCTGTCCTTTAACAGAGCACAGCAGAGATTACTTTGCGTTTCAGTGGGAAGACCCAGAAACAAACAGAAAGCAGCAGCTCAGATGGACATCGTTGCCTCAGGGTTTCGTTGATTCTCCAAACATTTTGGGCAAGCACTCGATCAAGTGCTGAGTCATTTTGTACCAATAGAGGGAACACAATTGCTACAATACGTAGATGATTTGTTGATTGCAGGTCTTAGGGAGGAGGATGTGAGGACGAGTACCATTGAACTTTTGAACTTTTTAGGGGAAAAAGGATTGAAGGTGTCTAAGTCAAAGTTGCAGTTCACAGAGCCAGAGGTCAGATATTTGCGACATTGGTTAGCAAAAGGGAAAAAGAAGTTGGATCCTGAAAGGGTGGCGGGGATTATTGCCCTACCACCCCCACGGACAAAAAGAGAAGTTAGGCAACTTCTGGGGTTGTTGGGATATTGTCGGCAGTGGATGGAAGGATACAGTGAGGAGGTGAAGTTTTTGTATGAAAATATCACCATGGACAGAATCAAATGGACAGAAAAGGATGAGGAAGAATTTAGGGGAGTCAAGGAAGTGCTCACAGCAGTACCAGTGCTAAGGCTCCCCGATGTGAGATGGCCATTCCAGTTGTTTATGGATGTGAGCAATCACACAGCACATGGTGTGCTGACACAGGAATGGGCAGGGGTCAGGAAACCGGGTGCTTACTTGTCTAGGCTTTTGGACCCTGCAAGCAGGGGCTGGCCCGCGTGCTTGCAAGCGATCGTAGCTGTAGCATTGTTGCTGGAGGAAGCCAAGAAAGCCAAGGAAGCCAAGAAGCTTTTGGAGCACCTTTGGTAGTATTTGCACTGCACAATGTGCGGGGCATACTACAACAAAAGGCAGATAAATGGCTCATGGATGCTAGATTGCTGAAGTATGAAGCCACGTTATTTCACTCACCGGACTTGGAATTGCAGACATCAACCGCGCAAAACCTGGCTCAGTTTTTGTTTGGGGAAGCTTCGGAAAAACTCGTCCATGATTGTGTGGAAGCAGTCGAATTGCAGACAAAGAGCAGATTTGGAAGAAGAGGAATTAGACGAAGGAGGAAAAGGGCTTGTAGATGGCTCAAGCAGAGTGATTGAAGGGAAAAGGAAGTCACGATATGCAGTCGTCGACAGGCAAACAGGAAAAGTGATAGAAGCAGGCCTCCTGAACGCGGTTTGGTCAGCACAGGCTTGTGAATTGTATGCAGTTCCGAGAACCTTAAAAGAACTGAAGAGAAAGAAAGAAACAATTTTTACAGACTCTAGGTATGCCTTTGGGAAGGTTCACATCTTTGGGAAAATTTGAGAAGAAAGGGGGACGATCAACACCCAGGGATGGGCACTGATGCACAGGGAATTGATCCGGCAAATTCTGGAAGCGATAACGGAGCCAGAGGAAATATCAATTGTCCATGTGAAGGGACATCAGGCAGGGATGCAGTTCCAGACCTTGGGAAACCACTTGGCAGACCAGGAGGCAAAAACCGCGGCATTGATGATGGTAAGTACCCCGGAGATCAAAGGGATCGAGGTCCCAAATGACCCTCCTCAATCCTCCCCAAAGGAGATTGAAAGTTCTGAGAAGATTGGGGGAAAATTGGAGGAAGTGGAAACTACTGGATGGGAGAGAACTAGCCTCTGAAGGTTTTACCAGGAGAATTTTGAGGAGACTGCAGCAGCAAACACACTGGGGGGTTCAGGCCCTGGCTGAACAATTTTGGAAATTTTTCTGGTGCAGAGGAATTTATGAATTGGCCAAACAAAGAGGTACAAGGATGCCTGATCTGTCAGAAAGTTAACAAAATCAAGGCAAGACAGGCAATCCTGGGGAGTCGCCACATTGGGTACTGACCTTTGGAGAGAATTCAAGTTGATTTTACTGAATTGCCCCAGCTGAGAAGGTTCAAATTTGTGCTTGTAAAAGTCGACAAATTGACCCATTTGGTGGAAACTTCCCCCAGTCCAAGGGCAACAGCTCAGACAATGTCCAGGAAATTGCTGGAAGAAATTGTGCCCCAATATGGGGTGGTGAATTACATTGACTCGGATCAAGGGACTGATTTTATTTCGAAAATTATTAAGCAGATGGCAGAGGCACTGGGCATTTGGTGGGAATACCACTCCATGGCATCCCCAGAGCTTGGGACAAGTTGAAAGGATGACTCAGACTTTGAAGGCACAGTTCTCTAAATTAATTTTAGAAACTCGGATATCCTGGCTGAAATGCCTCCCTCTGGCCTTGCTTAGTATCAGGACGATGCCTCATTCAGAAACGGGGCTCTCACCTTTGAAATGCTATATGGAATGCCATATAAGCACAGGACACCAGTGGGACACCCCAGATTGGAGGACAGCCAAATTCAACTGTATTTAGTAGCGATAAACAGAAACTTACAGGAATTGAGAGAACAGGGGATAGTATCTCAGAGTGCCACTCTGGGATTTGCTATCCACAAAATTCAGCCAGGTGACAGAGTACTTGTGAAAGTATGGAAAGATTTACCCCTCTCCCCTCACTGGGAAGGCCCCTTTCTTGTCCTGACAAAAGACATAGCCATTTGGATGGCAGGAAAAGGTTGGACACACGTGTCCAGGGTGAAGAAAGTGGAGCATCAGGAGGAGGCTCCCGAGTAGAGGATCACTTCTTCTCCAGGTGACCTAAAGATCAAACTCCAACATCCTCATAAATGACCGATGGTGAACGGATGGGTTGTATACTGTCTGACTGTGTGTGCTATCCGTTTGTACACTTCAAGTGTGAATATTGTCAAGGGGTTTTTGTTGTATACTGTAGGAGGGGGCAGAGACCAAATGGATTGTGCCCCCAGTGTCTGGAAGAGGAGCTTGAGCTGACTGACCGCAATCTAACCCTAGACGCAAATTTAGGAATTATCGAATTAGATTCACAAGAGTGGTTCCACATTTTCCAGAAGGGCGTGCATGGAAAACTCAAATCTAAGGCAGAAATATTGGATGTGGAATGTCGGAAGTCAATCAAAGTACCATGCAGCTCAGATGCTGTCAAGATCTCCTTTAAGAGGAGGAATGTGGCTAGGTCAGAGAATGTGTTCCCTGAAGAATACTCCTGCTGCCGCAAAGATGGTCTTCCTTGCCGCTGGTGGGAATCCTGATTGGTCTGAGCCTAGCCATGTGCGGGACACAGAGTCTGCACAGTGAGACTCCGATACTTGTGGGAAATCAGAGCTCCGTGGATGAGTGCAGTAAGTGCACTCAGATGGTCCTGACTGAGCGAAGGGACAAGGGGATCTTAGCATGCCAAGCCCCGGAGAAATGCATCAAGGGAATCTGGCAGGTACTGTTTGATAAACGGCACTCGGGTCAAATTGTGCAGATTGGGCAAGGAGATCCTGTGTTTAGATCTGAAGGCTGGGACGCTGAACGAGCAGTCAGAAAAGCACCAACACTGAGTGCTGAAAAGAAATGTAGAACCAATGTCGATCCCCATTTGCAGTCAATGTAACCAAACAATGTGGGTTGGGGAAAAGACAGAATCAATTTCTGTAGTGTATCACCAGGTGAATCCATTGTGTTATGACAATTTGAATCTGGGAATGTGCGTGATGAACGGGAAAATGTACTGTGTGGGAAGAAATATGAAATTTGATAGCAAATTCACCCTGAACAGAGAGCCAACCATGTTGGACTTAGCACAGGCAAATGATGATGGAGTCTGCCTGCAATATGTTTAGGGCTGTCTCTTTTGCAAGGAACAAAGATGGAATAGATCCTGAGGGAAAAATGAGAGTGATTACTCAGGAGCTGAAAAGGAGGGAGTCAGAACCGAGAAAGAAAAGGGTGGAAGAGGAAAGATTGAAAACTTTGAGTGATCAGTAGGAACAGTTCAGGAGACAATATGCTGCTGGGGAACTACCTTCCCCAGATCGAAACTTACTCATTGATTTAGTTGAGGAAATTGCCATGGAATTGGGACTGTCAAACTATTGGATTTGTAGGGGGTTGAAATTGGCAGAGAAGTGGCCTTGGAAGGGTGAAGGTTTGGCTCCAGAAACAGCTTTTGAAATGGGACAACCCAAGGGTCTCAAAATTGGCACTAAGACCTAAGGGATGGGTGTTGGAGCAGCGAATGATTGGGACCATCTGCATCAGTCGAGAAGGGAAAGATTATACTGAAATGGTGTGACACACACCGTATATAACCACTTTGTTGGTGAATTCAGACAGCAAGAGCAAAGTCTGGCAACCAGAACCTCCTATGGTGTGCTGGAGTCAGAAGAATGAAACAAATTGTGATTGGAATGGTCAGATGGCACTTTGTTGGGTCAAGAATCCCGGAGCTAATCCTTACCAATCCTTGGCAGGACTGAGAGAATATTGGGGAGACCCAGGGAAATCTAATATCAGATGGAAAGCCACAGATGGAATTTATTGGATTGTGGAAAGAAAGCCTACAGTGAGTTACCTCCAAGGTGGAAGGGATCATGCACTTTGGGCATGATCCAGCCAGTTTTCTTCACTCTTCCTCAAACAAAAAGCAACTTACTCAGGGCTCCTCTGTATGAGACCCTGAGGAGGCAGAGAAGAAGCTTGAAGAAAATGATACCTGTCCTAAGTGGCAGGCAAACTTGGGAGGAGGAGGAGTGGCTGGCAGCAAGGATAATTGATTATTATGGGCCGGCCACATGAGTTCAGGACAGAAGCTATGGATAAAGGACTGCAATCTATCTACTGAACCGATTGATCAGGCTGCAGGCAGTGGAGGAAATTGTGTTGAATCACACCTCAGAGGCTCTGGATTGTTGAGTCGGCAGCACACTCAGGTACAGGCTTTTGTGTACCTGAATCAAATAGTTTTTGACTATTTGCTGGCTGATGAAGAGGGAGTCTGAAAAATTCAATGAATCATAATGTTGTATTGAAATTGATGATTATGGGGAAACCATAAGAGGATTGGCAGCCAAAATTAAGGAAGTAACCCATGTCCCAGTCCAGAAATGGAATTTGATCTTGCAGTCATCTTGGTGGGACAGATTATTTGAGGGGGCCTGGTGGAACAAAATAATATATTTTGTGCTGTGTTCACTAGCAGGAGTCATATTCCTCCCTTGTCTAATACCTTGTTTTAATAGACTGATACACTCTGTGGTACAGGGTATGCAGATAGCTATATTGGACCTGGAGTTGGCTTCCAGAAACAACATGTCCATGATCATGAACCTGGGAGACGGGAAGTGTACAAGCAATGCTGCTGAGGTCTTGGCAAAATTTGAGAAACAGGTCAAAACAAATGGGAACAATTATAATGGCTATTAGGGAATCCCGCAATGAGTGCATGGCATGAGAATTTAATAAAGCCTGCTCTTTGTAGGGGACCCTTAACAGTGGAGGGTAGATGTAGGAAGTAAATAGATAATGGTAATTTGGGATGTAGAGGGAGCATAAATTAATGTGTTGAAATTAAAGAAGGGGGATTGTAATATATGTTGGGAAATAATTCATGCTATAAAAGAATGTATTTTAAAAAGATTGTGAAATCCAAACAGGTCTCTGACCACAAGCAGCCCAAGAAGTAGATGTCTATTCAAACTCCGAAATTCCTGAAGGAGGCAGGATAACGCTCAGCATTTAGCTTATGAATAAACGCGCCCAGCGTGATGATCACCGCCATCCTGAGCCATCGGAAGATGCCTAAGAGCGATCATTGCCCTGTTGATAACATCAATCAAGATAGCCAAAGTCACCAGGAACATACATGTGAATAAGCGACTTCCCGGGATTCGATCAACGCTGGCTATTACCAGGAAACAGCAATTGTCCAGCTCTGCACATTGAAAGAACCAACTAAGAATGTGAAGAATTCCAAAAGAAACTTGGACTCCTTCTCCTCAGGCACAATAAACTGTATAAAACATCCTCGCTAGAAGCGGCTCTTGTGAACAAGGAGGGCTCTGATGTGATAGAGATTTGATCCAGGCTCACCCAGCACCGAACCCAGGCTCGACGCTGTCTCTTTGGCTATGGTGGTTTTGAAGGCCATATTTTGGTTGCAGAAAAAGATAAATAAATATTTTCTCATTTTTTTATAATTTTGCTTTTGATTGATCATTTATAACAGCAATATTGGTAATTCCAATAAAGGAGAAACAGGAGAGGAATACGGCTTCCAGTTCAGATAAATGCCAGCATTTTGATGCCCATTCCTGGTTAAGAAATAAAGGAATGTCCTGAAGATCCCTTCATGTGGGTGCATTATTGTCCGTATCAGTACATGTGTTCTGTATAACAGGTAAGTTGTCTCTTTTATCACTGGATGAAACCCAAATACTGCATTGCTTCTTGTCTACTTGCTTCCAAGTCAAGGCAAATTTTGGTCATGATTGAGTGGGACATATTCACCTGTTCAGAAGCAAATTCTTCTTGCCATTCACAGAGTGGCAAGATGGCTTTGTGGATTTGCTCTAATCGCACTGTAAATAAGGCGTATCTCTCACTAGAATTAAAGGTGATGCATTAGGATGCAAAGTTTTGCGTAATTTGTCCTGGTGTCTGCAACTGTAGAGAGTTGTTCTGGATTTAAATGACATTTGAAGACACGTGTATTCTACCATACTTCTGGCATACTAGAAGTGAAAAAACAGCCTTTGAAACACAATTTTATCCTTTCTTCCTTCTCCTCGTCCCAGGAATTTCAATGTCTGAGGTCTAAGCTCTTCAGCTGCCTCACAAACATTGTTTTAATTCAGACAGGCATCCATGCCTTGAGCCACAAATCCTGACTGTGGCTGTGAAGCTTGAAGCAATGTAGGTTTATAGCATTAAAAATGATAATCCATTCCCAGGCTAAGCCAAGCATTTTCCAAATAACTCTACCTATTCTCAAGGATGTTTCCAAAAGGATCATTATAAAAGCTGGGAATGGGGAGAAGGAGTGTCTTCAAAATTAAAAATACAGCTTTCTGAAATCTTTATATTGCTATAAAGAGATTCAAAATTGTTCATATACGGAACATTACCTAAGAAGTGAATGACAGATTGTCAAAATAATTGCATGGGAAACAAAAAACATAAATAAAAATAAGTTTACATGTAGATAATAAGTAAACCATCACTCTAAGAAAAAAACCAGAGATGCAAAAACTAAAACCAATAAGGCTCTTTCATCTGTCTCAATACAAAAATATTACTGAAAAGAATTGGAGACCCTCAAGACCATTACCATATGCAGGAACTTCCAGCTATTGGGAAAAAAAATGAAGGAAACTGCAGAGTGCAATTCACAGATGTAACCTGGAATTTATTGGAATTTATAGGTTGAAAAATTTCTGAGAGCAGACTGGAAAGGCATAGGGGCTGGTCAGCCCATGGGTGGGCATTTAGAGCAGTGTGAGGGATGTTTCTGAGACCAGCTGCAGGGAATAAAAGCAGAAGTCACTGGGACAATCTCTTTGCTGGCTGTAGAGTTTTTGTCAGTCAGTTCCTTGGGCTGGGGGAGCTGTCACGGGGCAGGGAAGGCCAGGGCTGGCAGTGGCTGCTCAGGGATGGCTTTGGCCCGTGTCCCTCCAAGCAGCCACTGCCCAAGCAGCTGTGCTGGCCCCGGGCTCTCCTCCCGGCCTCCTGGGCTTTGTTGGGTGGCACAGCCTGTGCCAAGGGGCGGCAAGGTGCCTGCAGGCCCCAGCTCTGGGGGAAACGGAGAACGTCCTGCCCGCATCCACCGTGCTGCCAGCTCAGCAGTGCAGCACAGCACGGGCTCACGCTCCCCCTTGCTCCTAAAGAAGTGCTTGGCAAGTCAGACACAAACGCCCAGAATCCACGGAACA
This sequence comes from Melospiza melodia melodia, assembly GCF_035770615.1. NCBI lineage: Eukaryota > Metazoa > Chordata > Aves > Passeriformes > Passerellidae > Melospiza > Melospiza melodia. The sequence continues at coordinate 5,752,603 of NC_086203.1, read as the reverse complement.
CCCCAAGAATTATCTGCCCCCAGGATGTGCGCAGCTCCTGCATGACTGGCACGGTAGTGACTATGTTCACTGTGCCAATTTCCATGGTGCTGTGTTATGTTGGGTTCCAGTGGTGGAAGGAAAAGAAACAGTAAGTTGTGCTCATCTCTACCTCAAACAGCTTCCTTTAAATGCTTCTCATAGGCAGGGAACATTCCCAGTGAGGCTGCAGTGTCGGTGTGCCCAGTCCATGGTTGTCCAAAGAACGGTTGGCGGGGTTCTGCTACTGCCCAGTGCTTTCATTGGCCTCCTAATTGCTGGGCCTTGTCCTGGGGGGCTGCAGCCAGTGCTGGCTCCCACTGAGGCTGCCTGGCCAAAAGCAGCCCCAAGGGCACAGGGCAGAGGCAAAGCAAGTTGGGGAGGAGAAAGAGCAGGGACAAGATTGCCCTTGAAAGGCAGAGGTGCAATGGGGCCCGCTCCTGGCCAGGGAGCCTGCCCAGAGCCGTGCCCTGCTCGCCAGGGCCTTGAGGGGCAGCTGTGCAGCTGGGCCAAGCTGTGCCAGCAGCTCCAGCCATGCTGCGGAGCCTTGCCAGCTCTGGGCCCTGCTGTGCAGGAGGGTCCCTGCGTCCCACTGGCAGCTGAGGCCTCAGCCACCTCCTCTCACCACAGGTGCCCCTGTGCATCTTCAGAAGAGAGGCCTAGCAACTCGGGCAAAGAGAACTTGGCCTGTTATCCCAGGTCTCCACTTATGCCCTTATCGGCCCTGCCGTGGCTGCAACACCATCAGAAGGCCTTCTCACATTCCCAATTCGTTTTCCCCTCCAAAACAAGACCCTCTGCCCCAGAGCCCGCAAGTCATGTTTCCCAGCCAGGAGTGAATGTGGGCAGCCCCTGTCTGCCAGGGTAGGGCTTGGCCCACATTTTATATTTCAATAAAGAAATGGAATTGTCACAGCTCTGTCCAGATCGTAACAGCTGCAAAGGCCACCCCGCAGCAGCACAGGCTGAGCTCCATGGCCAGGAGCAGCCGTGGATGCCCACGGTGGGCAGGCAGGAGCCAGGCAGGGGCTGCTGTGACCATTGTGGGGGCCCTGAGGGCTGGGGGAGCCCATGCTGAGCATCCCTGGGCCGAGGACACATTTCCTTCCCTGGCATCATCTGAGCCCTGGCCCCATGAGGCAGGCATGGATATTTTGGGGTCCCTGCTGAGGGGTGCCGGGGTCACTCATGAATCACAAAGGTGTATTGATGGCCTCTTCTAAAGTGTGCAGGGATCCCTCATGAGGTGTGCAGCGGGGTTACATTTGAGGGGGTTTTTTACTCTTCTCAGCACAGCAAAGGGTCACTTGGCCGAGGTTTGGCAAAGCTGGGAGAAAGCCTCTTGCAAAGCCTTGGGCCCGGCCTGCGGGCACAGTGGAGGGGGAGCCCATCCCCTGGGGCCAGCCTGGGCTGCTCAGGCCAGGCCGGGCTGCTCAGGCCGGGCCGGGCTCGGGCCCCGGCAGACAAGGGCGGCGGCCTTGGGCTCTGATGAGGCTGCTGAGCTCCGCCCTGGCCCTGTGCTGCAGCCCAACACATTTACAGCCAGGGCCGTGCCCTGGCCCACAGGAGGCATCCAGGGCTGCAACTGAGGCCGCACCTTCTCCCACTCAAGGGGGCTGGCTCTGTTCCTTTGGAGGATCACGAGCCTTGTACTTCAGCCTGATGGTGCAAAGATCCCCCCAGCATCCCTGAACTTGCATATATAAAGGCTTTGTCCTCATTAATATGAAAAGCTGTATGGGTGGCCTGCAGCTAATGTTCTTTTGTTGCCTGGACCCCAGTCAGTGCTCGAGTCTAAATGAATGACCCAGCCTGAAGCTGGCCTTAAGACTGATTTGATGAGAGGGAGTGAAGCTCTGTTGACTGCAAATTCTCCAGGAAAAAAGTACAGGAACTTGGGTAATGCTGGTGACAAAAGCAGAGTGCAGAGTTGAACCTGTGAGGCCACCTCAATGCCTCCTCCCCCAACCCTTTTATTTTTATTTTGCTTAATATTCTGAGGGCCAGTTCTTGCATGAAATGGGCCCTCAGGAAAGAGCTGCTGGGCCTCCTGGCTGTGTCTGTTTGTGCTCCCTGTGCTTCTGGTTGCCAAGGTGTCAGGGTCTGTCCTAGTGGACAGATGACCTGATGGTTCGTAGGAATGATCTCAGAGTGCAAAACACCAACACGGTACAAGGGGGTTTGCAGTGATAATCAAATCAAATGCAGTTTTATTGAAATAACAACAGCAAAAATGTAATAGAGGGATTAAGGGAGAGAAAAAGAGAGAGAAAGAGAGAGAGAGGGGGGATATAGCTACCAACTCAGAGACGAACTGTACCAACTTTGGTGCAGTCCAGCTGAGGGTCCGCCTGCTACACTGGGAGATCTCAAAGGCTCTGGCTAACTCAGAGATTTTTATTACTGAAAATTGCGAGGGGGGGGGAGGAAACAGATATAATAGGGAACAGATGTAACAGGTAGTCCATGTTCTCAGCAGTAAATGAGCTTGATAGATGTAACAGGTAGTTGGTGTTCTCAGCAGTAAATAAGAGCCATTGTTTTCTTGCTCCAGTGGTCACAATCTGCAGGCAAACATCTCACTTTGGTCAGCTTACCTCCCCACACACCTCCCCCGGGCTGGGGGTTTCAGTCCCAGTCCTTGGAAGGAGCAGAGGGGCCTTTTTAGGAGTTTCATGTCTCAGTCCTTGATGGAAAAGCTTCTCACATCTCCGTCTGTCTGTCACGGTGGTTGTAAAACAGGCAAGGGTCTTCTATGGGAGACCACCTGAAACTCAGGAGAAGTCCAGCCAGGCCGAGAGGTGGGACAGCTTCCAAAGCTGCTATTGTTGCAAACGGGGCATGGTGTCCTCTTCTTAGCATACAGCAAACACTGCTGTGGAAACAACAGCTCAAAACTGAGCTTTCAGGTCTCAGGGCCCGTGGCGTGTGACTTTTCTCCTTCAGAGCCAGATATAGACGGGGGGGTCTTCTCTTCAGTGGTCTCCCAAGGACGATCGTGAGGCAGATGAGGGAAAATTAGGAGAGACTCTCACATGACCCCGTGACTCACGATTGTCTTGAAGGGATCTTCATCAACAGGGCTCTGGGCTGTCGCTGATCAGTCTTGCTGTGCGTTGGTAGCATACCCAGAAAAGTAGAGACAGTATGACAGAGAGAGAGAAAAGAGAAAAGGAGGAAAAGAAAGGATAGGAAAAGGAAGGGGGAAAAGGGAGACAATAAACAAACATAATTAATATTGATTATCATAACAATTTTCACAAATGGTTGATTAATTAAAACAATATTATTTCTATAACAATTTCAAAAAATGGTTAAAACAAATCACAAATAATCAAAAGCAAAAGCAATAATCAAATCATAATATAAGCATTAACTTCAAAATAATTTTCTAAAACAATTCACTGAAAATCAAAAAATAATTTCACAAAATCATAAAAGGGTACTCAGGATTACTCTAAAACACATATGCTTGATTCATAATTGCTTTGTGTCAAATGTCGTGGGGATTTCCACAGTGCAGGGGACATCAGCCAAATTGTGTGCATTGACTATACACGTCAATCTTGTCAGCTGTTTCACCATCTTCTAATTCATAACGACTAGGATTGCTGATAAAATAACATCAAACAGAATTAAAATCAAAAGGATAACAATGGGATGACACACACTGTTCAAGACACCCACGGCAGTAGGAGACCACCCAAAAGTGTGTCCCACCACCTGGGCTTGGCATCTTTCTTCACTCTTTCCATGACACAATGTATCTGTCTTACATTGTGATGAACAGTCACCAGGGTCTTCTGTCTGCTTTCCTTGATCTTCTCCAGGATTTCAACCAAGTTCTGATGGAGCAGCAGTTGTCTTACCAAAGTAAGATTCATCTCAATAGGAGTAGGCATCAGCTTGTGAATCAGTGTGTAGTTGTATTGCAATAGCTAGTGAGAAGTGACTGGAGCTTCACAAGAAAAAATCACATTCTGAAATTTTAGTAAAGTTACAAGCACAGAAATTGGAATGATTTTTAGTACCTACTATAGCATTTTATATGAGCACAAAATAACAAATGGTTCTAAAGCATGTGCATCTATTGCCTATGTATATAAGAAGTGTTTCAAAAGCCTCATTAGGACAAATCTAAAAATGACAGATATTTTGCTCTATGTCTTAACAAATTTCTTGAGCTATGATTACATTGCTTTCACAGATAAGCCCTTGTTGTTCTCGGGTAATACAAGATTCCAAATTAACTGTTTGCTATTTCTTACCAATTTGACGGGCCCATTCTCCATGTTCAGAAAAAATAGAGAATGGCTCCGTTGTAATTCAGTTCTAATGCTATAACAGGGAAAATCAAATGCACTGGGGCATTGTGTATGGTTAACACCAAAACTGTGGTTGTATTTAAAATGGGGTCACAGGTCAAATTTCATTAGGTTCCACCAGGATTGGAATTCTCTTTCAAAATCAGTGGCACTGTCTCAAATTATTTTCCAAATTTCAGTGGGAAAAGTGCCTTCTTCACCTTCTCTTATAATTGAAGCAGAAATTGGCTGCATCCACAGTTGTGCCTGGATACAGCTGAGAGCCAAAGAAACATTGTTTTGTGTAGCACAAAGTGCATCAATTATCAATTTGTGATCATTTACATTTACCTTCTCCCAATTTGGTAATATGTTTGATAGCAGCCACTGGTGTGTTCACAAAAGTCAATAAGAATGACTGCAGTAGTTGCTGTAATTTGATCAAATCTCTAATTGTGACAGCCAATTTATTCAAGTTCAATTAATTCACATGTCATGTGTAATATCATCACCTGGTGTTACCATAAGGGGAAGGGAAAACATTGTTTCTGTTGTCCATCACTAGTGTTATCATGGTTTATCAGGTCTTCATGTCCCTTGGAGTTCTTCTGAAAAGTAAACTCAACAGACTCTGCCGTGAATAGGCAGAAAGTTAGAACAATGGAATTGTCAGAGAGGTTTTGAACAGCAGTGGTACTTCCCCTACAGCAGCAGGGAGTCCACCAAAAACAGGTTGTCCAGGGTAAGGTCCTGGGCTCTTGAAATCATCATCTGGTCCCTGTAGTGAAGGAATTATGCTTGGAGCTGTCTGGCAAAAAGCAGTGATTTTGGAACACTCATTTACCCCCCATCTATAGTAAGAGGTATGAGAAGTCCATTTAATCTTTTCACCTTCTGCCCTATCCTGCACACTTTTGACAGTAAAGTGAGAAACATTACCAGATTGAATTTCCTGTGGGTTTAGGAAAATCCCAAACCATCCCTGCATTGCTTTAACAGTATTATCTCCTGTAGTTCTTTTAAAAGCATCAGCCTGGAGCAACCCAAATACAAACATAGCATAGGACTTGGTGTTAATACAGACAAGAAAGCAATTCTATCCCTCACTTTGGAAAATGCTCCGAACAGTTAACAGTTCCCCAACCTGGGCATTGTCCTGTTTCTCTCTGTTATCAGAAGCGGGGCAGAGAGGAGGGGTTGCTTTAGTCACAGAGGCAGGTTTATTTTGGCTGCTACCCAAGCTGCCAGTTTCTTGGATTGCCCAGTTCTCCTCTACTTCCCTGGGAGCCAAGCCAACCACAACCACCCCTTCCCAGGTAGTGTACCTTTTCTCAGCATCTTTGAAACCACAGGAATAAAAACCAACAGGCTTTATCAGACCCTCGGGACCTTGTTGCCAAATGTTTACTGAAAGTTGTGAGGAGGCAAATCCCCACTCCACCTGGAAGGGGTCTATAGGATTGATAGGGTCCAGTGCCTGATGAGCTGTCACTTCAAGAATCAGCAATTGCAATGTTTCCTTCTGAGAAGAAGTACAATCCCATTTTATTCTTTTTCTCAGCAAGTCATAAAGGGAAACAAAAGGGTCATTCTGGTTACTAAGAAGTTTATCTGGTCTTTCTATAGGAGACATAGCTACTATGGTTTTCTGAAGGAGAATTGCTGTAGGTTTAAGTGTTCCTGGAAGCCCTTGAGTTAAAGAGGTCATAATTTCAGGCTTTACAGGTGATTGGATTGGAGATTCAAGACCAGGAATTAATTTATTTTCATTAATCGATTGCAGGCAGCCAGCTTTGTGAATGTTTTCCAGGAGTTGGTCGGGGGTACCAACCAAAGGGTCTCTCCTTTCCAAGGGGTTAAGCCCCCCTGCCCAATGAGCTGTGTGCTGAGTCAGGGACCATGGGACGCATCTGCTGTTGTTAGGAACACCCTATGTCCCCAGCACCCACCGGCTTCTTGTTCTGACAAAAGAATTTGATCTCCCCCAGTGAGAGACACTTGACAAATGTGTTCTGTTTCAGATTTTTGAGGGAGAAGCCCATACTGCTTTGCAAGTTTTGTTAATTCAGTAGCAGTGTACGGGATTTCTTTAGTGGTTTTGTGCGGGCTAAGATCTTCATTATTGATATAGTTGCATTCTGTTTTAATTAAAGGTTTTATGTTGTTACAGCAGTGTTTCCCGCAATTTTTCATCAGGGCTAATTCTTTTTGAGGGCAATTTTGATTAATGTGAGGAGTTTCTTTCTCTTCTGTTTCTTTTGAGGAATCAGTGTTCTGTGAATTTTTAACATGTTCCTCTCTCAGGGCAGCCCGTAACAAGTTATTTACATTTATTTCTTCATCCAATTGTTTTTGCAAAACTTCAACTAGGTTTTGCAGGGAGTCTATGATAGCATTTTCCTCACTTTTTCGCTTAAAGCGAGTTTCTATGGCTGCTGTTAGGCAGGCGCCCAAGACTGAGCAGAGGATGGTTTTATTTGTGCCCAGTTTGAATTTTGTTTAATGTTGCAAAGAAAATATTCTATCAATAACATTTTCTAAGTTAAACCAATTGCAGTTTGCCCATTCTTCTCCCCCCGGAGAAGGTGTGGCATTGTATTTAGCAAGCAGAGCATAAAATTCAGCTTTACCTTTTGCACTGAAGTTTTTAGTCATTTTGTGAGGGGACCAAAGCTACACCAGGGAGTTAACTTAAGTCACACAGCCTTTCCACTGTCCCCTTGCTTCCCTGGGAAGTTGAAGAGACAGAATCAGTCTGGAAGGCTCTGTGAGGTTGCTTCAAATTTGTCTCTTCCTTCCCGGACAGTACAGATACGCACCCACATGAACACACACACACAAATGTTTTCTTTGTGAGGGGACCAGAAACCTAGAACAGGGAAAAAGCCACTCAGCCTTTGCCAGGCCGCCCCTTGCTCCCTGTGTAGGTGAAGGGACAATATCTGTCTAAAAGGCACAGCTTAATTACTTCAAGTATGCCCCTTCCCTTTTTAGACAGTCCAGGTACACAAAAATACAACAGTAAAAACAGTAACAGTTTCAAATTCAGCTCAAATACAACAGTAACAGGTGCAGATTCAACTCAAATACAACAACAACAGTATCAATATCAATATCAGTAACAGCATCAATATCTGGATCAGGAGAAGTATCAGTGTCAGTGTCAGTGCCGGTATCAGAGTCACCAACAGTAGTGACAGTAACAGTTTCCCCTGTTTTGCACTGAGAGATCTTTTGTGCCAATTCCGGAGACAGAGCACTCAATTTAGCATGGGATTTGCCTGCAAATCCCTCTGTCTACTGGAATCCTGTCCGTGGTGCCAATTTAATGTCAGGGTCTGTCCTAGTGGACAGATGACCTGATGGTTCGTAGGAATGATCTCAGAGTGCAAAACACCAACACGGTACAAGGCGGTTTGCAGTGATAATCAAATCAAATGCAGTTTTATTGAAATAACTACAGCAAAAATGCGATAGAGGGATTAAGGGAGAGAAAAAGAGAGAGAAAGAGAGAGAGAGAGAGGGGGGATATAGCTACCAACGCAGAGACGAAGTCCTTTGGTGCAGTCCAGCCGAGGGTCCACCTGCTACGCTGGGGAGATCTCAAATGCTCTGGCTAACTCAGAGGTTTTTATCACTGAAAATTGTGAGGGGGGGGGAAAGAGATACAATAGGGAACAGATGTAACAGGTAGTCCATGTTCTCAGCAGTAAATGAGCTTGATAGATGTAACAGGTAGTCGGTGTTCTCAGCAGTAAATAAGAGCCATTGTTTTCTTGCTCCAGGGGTCACAATCTGCAGGCAAACATCTCGCTTTGGTCAGCTTGCCTCCCCACACACCTCCCCCGGGCTGGGGGTTTCAGTCCCAGTCCTTGGAAGGAGCAGAGGGGCCTTTTTATGAGTTTCATGTCTCAGTCCTTGATGGAAAAGCTTCTCACATCTCCGTCTGTCTGTCACGGTGGTTGTAAAACAGGCAAGGGTCTTCTATGGGAGACCACCTGAAACTCAGGAGAAGTCCAGCCAGGCCGAGAGGTGGGACAGCTTCCAAAGCTGCTATTGTTGCAAACGGGGCATGGTGTCCTCTTCTTAGCATACAGCAAACACTGCTGTGGAAACAACAGCTCAAAACTGAGCTTTCAGGTCTCAGGGCCCGTGGCGTGTGACTTTTCTCCTTCAGAGCCAGATATAGATGGGGGGGTCTTCTCTTCAGTGGTCTCCCAAAGACGATCGTGAGGCAGATGAGGGAAAATTAGGACAGACTCTCACACAGGGCCAGCACCTCTGAGGACAGGGCGTCCTGCTCTGGGTGGTGGTGGCAACAGCATGTCCCCAGCAATAAGCTGGTAGCGCAGCCGTGGGACAATGGACACTGGCACAGAAATGAGAGATGACAGGTCTAGTTTTCCCTGCCTGAGTTATTTGACAGGTCTTGTGAAGCTGCGGAATCATCCCTGTGAAGAGAGGAGGTGGCTGGGGAATTGGGAAAACAAACAATGGGGTATGCATAAGTTTTTGTATATGCCCCATTCAGCATAGGCATTTTTAGGAAGTGATTTATTGAAGGAGTTTTGAAGCAACCATTGCATTCAAAAATGGAGAGGGTCCTCTGGAGCTGAATGATCAAAAGTACATTGAGGTATTAAGTTTAACCTTAACAGCTATTGGAATTGAGGGGGAAATTGATGAAGAGATACTAAGTCAAGTATTTCCCAGGGTATGGACCTCTGTGTACCAGGGATGGAGAAAAATGCCTCCTCCATAGTAATTAAGCTTAAGGAAGGGACACAACAAGTCAGAATTAGGCAGCAGTACCCCCTAAAGAATGAAGACAGGGAAGGAATCAGTCCAATAATTGAAAATTTTCTGCGGTTAGCATTATTAATAGAATGCCAATCTGATTTCAATACTCCCATTTTACCTGCAATCTGATGGGGCAGACCGGATAGTACAGGATTTGAGGGCTGTCAATAAAGTAACAGAAGATCTGTATCCTGTGGTAGCCAATCCATATACCTTATGAACTTATTTAACACCTGAGCTAATCTGGTTAACCATTTTAGAATCAAATGGTGCCTTCTTTATCCACAAAGTCAGACAGAAAATTTTTGCATTCGAATGGGAAAGCCCTAAAAGTGGGCACAAAACCCAGCTCACATGGCCCGTGCTTCCTCAGCGCTTCAAAATTTCCCCTACTCTGTTTGGGGAGCAACTTGCCAAAGATCTGGAGTTTTGGGAAGCTCCACAGGAAGAAGGAAGGCTTTTGTAGTACCTGGATGATCTTCTAGTAGCCACTCGGATGAGGGAAGCATGTCTGGCCCGGACACTAAGCCTTTTGAATTTCCTAGGACCCCAAGGACACAGAGTATCAAAGAAAAGGCACAGGCAGTGAAAGAGAAAGTAATATACCTGGGGTACCAGGTGAGTGCTGGGCAACGGATGTTAGGGCAGGCTCGCAAGGAGCCATATGCCAAACCCCAAAACCCCAGACAATAAAGGAACTCCAAACCTTCTTAGGCATGGCAAGGTGGTGCCGGCTGTGGGTTTATACTTATGGACTGCTCGTAAGACTCCTCTATGCTCTTATTGCCAGTGGAAACAGAGATCTCCAGTGGACAAAGGAAGGCACACGGGCCTTTCACCAGCTAAAGAGTGCCCTCATGTCAGCTCCAGCTTTGGGACTTCCAGATGTAAGTGAACCATTCTTTCTGGTTTACCCATGAAAGACAGGGCATTGCCCTGGGAATATTGGCTCAGGACTTGGGTCCATATCAGAGGGCAGTTGCTTACCTCTCCAAGCAACTAGATGCATCAGCAAAAGGATGGCCAGGTTGCCTCAGAGCTGTAGCAGCAGTCATGCTGAATATTCAAGAGGCACGCAAGTTTACCCTGGGACAAAAATGGCTGTGCTAGTGTCCCACACAGTGCCCGCAGTACTGGAAGCAAAGGGTGGCCTCTGGCTTTCACCACAGAAGTTTCTGAAATACCAGGCCATCATGGTAGAGCAAGATGATGTAGAGATCGTGGTGACTAATATTGTCAAGCCAGCTTCTTTTCTCAGTGGAAATCAAGGAGAAGCAGTACACCACGATTGCCTGGAGACCATTGAAGCTACTTACTCCAGATGCCCAGAATTTTAAAGACACTCGTCTGGACGATACAGAGACCTGGTTCACTGATGGCAGTAGTAGCCACGTTGCCAGTGGAAAGCAACATGCTGGATACACAGTGACTGCCTGCAGAGAAGTAATAGAATCCAGGCCCTTACCGACAGGCTCCTCTGCACAGAAGGCCGCGATAATTGCCCTGACCCGTGCCTTGGAAATGGCAAAAGGAAAGAGAATAAACATCTTTACGGACTCGAGGTATGCATTCAGAGTTGTGCATGCACATGGAGCCATCTGGAACGAGAGGGGACTGCTAACCTCACAAAAAGAAGAGACAATGCAGCTGCTGGAAGCAGTTCAGCTGCCTGAAAAGGCATATTAAGGCACACCATAGAAAGACCTCAGAACTGGAAGAAGGAAATGAGCTAGTGGATGGAGAGGCAAATAAAGCAGCAAAAAGTGGAGTAATTATGGACAGATTTCCCTCAAAAGTAAGCCAAAATATAATAGTACTAACCAAAAGAGACATGCAACCACAAGGGGTGGGCTGCTGTTGAAAGACAGCCAATAATCCCTTCCCATTTTTGTGATCACTAGTGAAAGAAGAGCACCAGAAAACACACTGGGGCCTAACTACTTAAAAGCTTTTATAAAGTGTGGCTCCTTTCCCAGAATGACCAAGACTGCCAGTGATACAGAGTGCATCAAAATAAAGTGTTGACTTTTAAGTAGTAGTTTCCACAGGCTTTCTAAATGAATATCTGATTGAAAGAATCATTGCCAAGAATTAATCTGCCACTATTACTCAGGTAAACCAACAGTGAGATCCTTGCCTCCAGACTAACACCAAAAATACCCCCAGGCCGAAACTCGGTCAAATTAAGAGAGGCCATGGGCCTGGACAGCTGTGGCAAATTAACTTTTCAGAACTCCCAGAGAAAGGGGGGTATCTGTATTTATTAGTATTGACAGCTACATTTTCAGGGTAGCCAGAAGCATTCCCCACCAGAACTGTCAAAGCTCTAGAGGTGACCAGGGTATTATTACAAGAAATAATACCATGCTTCAGAGCTCCAGCCACAATATCCTCGGATAGAGGATCACATTTCATTTCCAAAAGAGTGCCAAAGATTAGTAGCCACCTGGGCATAGATTCATAGATTGAGAACTTCACACTCCATACCACCCGCAATCAAGCAGCCAGGTGGAGAAAATGAATCATTTGATTAAGCAGCAGATTGTAAGATTGGGGCAGGATGTTAATCTGCCCTGGCCCCAGGCTCTTCCACTGGCACTGCTGCAAATTCAGACTAAACCACGAGCTAAAGAAAAGCTGAGTCCTTTTGAAATGCTTTATGGAAGACCATATGGAATACGAAAGAGAATGTCCACCCACATTGGAGAGATAACCCTGGCCACCTGCATGGTGGCTTTAAGCAAACAGCTGAGAGAAATTGAAAAACACGTGGCTAGAACTCGGAGCAAAGAGCTAGACAGACCAGTACATAACATACAGTCTAGAGATTATGTATATGTTAAGCCTCTTGCAGAAAAGACTTTGGATGCACAGTGAGAGAGATCACTGCAAGTGCTTCTCATCACCTTCTCTGCAATCCAGACCAAGGAGCAGAATGCCTGGATCCATCGCTCTCGAGTGAAGAAAGCCCCAGGAGCCCCTTAGAGAGGGACATCAAGAAACAATGAACTGAGATTAAAACTTACTCAGGCAAAATGAGTATATTGCAGCCAGGGGTAGTTTGTCATTTCAATTACAGAATTGATTTGTATGTAATTATAACTGGAGTCTTAGAATTAGAGAGTACCTCTATCCAAAGCAATGCTGAATGGCCTTGGTCCCAAGCTTTCAATCTGTATACTGGATCCATGGGAGAACTTTCTAAGATAAAAGAGCTAGACATGTCCACTGTAGTAATTCATGAAGATCAGGTATATGAGGAGCAAGAGTGGCAAGAACGAGAACTGTGGACACTTCAGGAGATCAAGAGAGAAGAAATCAAAATAGAGTGCTAGGTAGTCAATGAGACGGCTAATGAGAAACCAGATGAAATTAGTGTCTCAACCTCCCCGTATACAGGCACCAAGAAGTTTGTGATAGCCCAAGTGAATCAGACTGTTGGTGTAATTTCTCCTTGATACAGCCTGTAGAAGTGACCTGCCTTTAAGCTCGAGATGCTATAAAGCTCTCATTTAAATTTTAAATCAACACTGCACTTTTTACAATGTTAGGACCTTATACAACCCACACTAGTAATCAAATAGTTCAGACCAACCCAAACTTGAACCTGAAGTGTGAGAAACAGGCCCCTACGTAGGGAAGAATGTAAGTGAAAACAACTGTTGTTCAATCCAGAATGGTCTCTCAAACGTGTTGAGTTGCTAGTGCAAATTAACATCTCAAAAATCCAACCAGCCTGCTCCTCTTTCCGAAGAACATCCTTTGAGGGCTGCACAAGGTGGTTACAAAGACAGATATAGCTCAGGAGCAGAATAAGAAATTATCTAAGTTGGATGTTAGGGAATGGATTGAGAGTTTTAAATGGAATTGATTCAGAAATACTGACGAATAAGCTGGCCACTGCAGCAGGTGACCTAGCAAAATTGAAGCAGCCTTAACAGTCAGCTCTATTGGCATTAGGAACTAGCCAGTGGCAGGTTTCCAAAGTACTGCCAAAGTGGGAAAAGGCTGGGAGCCAAGACCACAGGGTAATATTAGAAGCACTTGGTACAGTTGGAAATAATGTGTCTTTAGTTTTCAGTTGTATACAAGCACAGTTATAGATGTAGGCAACACCAGCTCTGATCATATGGGAAGGGGGTGAAGGTAATTTTCCAGCTGAAATTTGGGAAGTTGTCTGGGATAATGTGATTGATTTTGCAAAGAAGTTTCAATCCTGGTGGACTATAGTAAATTTCACCTATGATCCTGCTTCTAATGTGGCCACTTCCTTTCTCCTTACCATACGTAATGCCACTGTTTATGTTATCCGCCTCATCACTGCACTGGGATTAAATAATGAAAAAACAGTGCTCTACCCTTCAGAACATAGGGTGTGGGCTGGAAAGGTGAATGAAAAGAGGCAAACAGTAAAGTTAGAATCCTGCATTACTAGAGAACAACTGGGATTCATTTGTGAAAGCAATACAATCAATGCCCAAATGTGTGTCTAGACACTGAACAGAGTATTTGCCACTTTGAGATTCATGCAGTCACTGATCAGAAAACTGTGCTCATATATACTAGTAAAAGTTATGTGTGCCTGAGAACTGCTTGTGCTGCTGTAAAAATTGATAACAACAATATTATTTTGTCTAGAAGAAATAATTTTAATTTTTGTATTTGCAATGTTGTGAAGATTATCGGGTGTGATTTTTTTGTACATGGCCCCCGTGACATCCCACCAGTTGATTAAAACCAATTACACAATGTAACACAGACTATCACCAACTCCTGTTGGGATGTAATAATAACCAGAATTCTGCAAAGAGTAAAGCAAACTGCAGATCATCACTGGTGGGATGTGATCTTTGGCTGGTCACCAACTGACAATGGAATCCTTAATAAAATGTGTCATCCCATTGTAGTTTTGTTAATATTAGCTGGAATAAGCTAATTTTAGGGTTATCCATTATATTGCTAATGTGATATTGGAGAATACTACAGCAAACAGCTGTGTTAACCTCCTTATCAAACGTACATGGTAAAGCATTAAGAGACACTTATTGTCATAGGGATTTGCATTAGAAAAAAGAATTTACTTATTTTCTAGGAAAGGGGGGAAAAGAGACAGAGTAGAAATTTTCCAGAGTAGAAATCCATTTTGATTTAGGTGAAATGTACATCTTTGAGTTAAGTCTGTAGTTGGAAAGCATAGCTGTTTAGTCTGACTGGTAAAAAGCCTAGGCTCAGAGAAACTGCTTCAGTCAAGGACAGAGATAAGGGGCTGGCAGGGGACACAGAGACAGAGGAACTGCTATGAGAACAGGCCAACCTGACCTGGGAATTCTTCCTGATAAAGATTAACTAGCGGTAAATGTCACACCAAATTTGTAAAAATGAATATGTAGGAACCTATCGTAAAATTGGATGCATATCTATTTGAGAGGGTGATAAAAAAGGACCTGGAGTTCCCAGAGGTACGCATGTCTTTTAAGGAGAGGAATCTCCACATGCATCCAGCACAGTAATAAACATACCAACTTTACAACTTTCACAAAGTCGTGGAGTTGCGTTTATCTCCTCAAAAGAGGCCCCGGTGTCAGCTGGCTCACAGAGACCCTCCTGCACAGCAGGAGATGCCCACTGTGCTCAAAGTTTGCCTCTGAAGACTGAGAGATGAGCTGGTAAGAAATCCCGGAAATTATCAGGGAAAGGGCTTTAAGTCTGTTGTTGTCACTAGGTAAAAATCTCCAGTGGGAAAAGAGCCTCTCCAGTACACTGGGTGTCTTGTGATGACTTAGTTCATCTAAGAGTAATGATCACCAATTAAATGCAGTTTTATTTTTTATTCGGCAAGCATAAAAGTGTTCCAAAATTTTCAGAATTTCTAAAACTACTTTGAAAAATCCAAAACTACAATAGGAAAAGGGAAGAAATATTTAGGGATATTTTTCTACAAAAAAATGTTTCTAAATATTTCTAAAATCTTCTGCTGTGTATAAATGTAAAACAAAGACAAAATGGGGTTGCTTTGTCTCAGGAGCCCCATGCTCAGCTGCTGCCTGCCCAGCCCTGGCTGTGCCCAGACAAGCAGCTCCGCCAGAGCTGGTGGTAGCACAGACACACCTGAGCGGAACCCCAAAGATGTTGCCAGGCTCAGGCCCTTCCCTGGTAGGAGGGCTGCACCTCCTGGCCTGGCTGGACACCAGGGACAGCACCTTTGGGGACAGAGGCTCCTGCTCTGGGTGGTGATACCAACAAGCTGTCGCTAGCAATGAGCTGGTAATGCAGCCGTGGAAGGGACAACGGACACGGGCACGGAGATGCGAGATGACAGGACCAGTTCCCCCTGGCTGAGGTATTTGGCCAGTCTTGTGAATCTGCAGAGGCATCCCTGTGGAGAGAGGAGGTGGCTGAGGCCCCAGCTGCCAGTGGCACACAGGGAGCCTCCTGCACAGCAGCGCCCAGAGCTGGCAAGGCTCCCCTGCTTCTCTGGACAATCACAGACTGGCAACAACCCCACAGCAGCCTCTCTGGGAACATTTCCTGTCTACTACATTAGACTTTTAAAAGAAGCTGTTTGAGGGAAAGGTGAACAAAACACTCACCCTTTTCTCTTCCAGCAAGTCCAAATTTGGACACAGCATAAGATGAAAATAAGCTCCAAAAAAAGCAGGCCTGCTATTAATCCTATCCAGAAACCCCTTCCAGGGCCCTTCTGGGAATCCAGAACACGCGTGGTGGGGCTGGCTGCACCTGTGGGAGCAATGGGGAGCGTCAGCCCGTGCTGTGCTGCAGTGCTGAGCTGGCAGCACGGTGGATGCGGGCAGGACATTCTCCGTTTGCCCCAGAGCTGGGGCCTGCAGGCACCTTGCCGCCCCTTGGCACAGGCTGTGCCACCCAACAAAGCCCAGCAGGCCGGGAGGAGAGCCCGGGGCCAGCGCAGCTGCTTGGGCAGTGGCTGCTTGGAGGGACACGGGCCAAAGCCATCCCTGAGCAGCCACTGCCAGCCCTGGCCCTCCCTGCCCCGTGACAGCTCCCCCAGCCCCAGGGCATAGAGTCAGGCCCTGTCAGGACCCAGTGCGGCCCCTGCCCAGTCGGGAGCCGAGGCTGGCTCTGGCCCTGGGCTCGCGGCAGGGCTCCCGCTCGGGGCTGCTCCTGTGCCTTGGGCCTCTGGGTACTCAGGGCCAGCTCCAGAGCAGCTGCAGCGGGAGGGACATTTGTGCACAGGTCCCCTGTCCCTGGGGCTGTGAACGAGCTCCAGAGGCTTCCAAGGCTCCAGAGGTGCCTCCATCTTTGGCTGCTGCTGGGCCATACAAGGGCAGGACCTGGGGGAAAGAGCTGCCGCCACACAGCCCTGCTAAATGGCTGACAGTGGCAGAGCAATTACCTCCTGTGCCTGTGCCCATGTCTGGCATCTCCTCCTTTCCTGCAGCAGGGGCTGCCAGTCGGCCTCTGCTTGCTTGGGGAAACACTGCCTTCTGTCCTGCCTTTTGCTCCATCACTTGAAAAAGGAAAAAGTTCAGCTGGATCAGATGGAACAATTTCGGATTTCTTTTGGTGGCATCTTTAGGACATCAGGCTTATCAAAATGGGGATAAGATTCAAAACCATCTGGCCTTTTGGGGCTGGGCCAGGGCCCACCTTCCTCCAAATAGCTGCCAGGCCTGAGCAGAAGGTGTGAGGGGATCGCGCAGGGCGAGGGCACACACGTGCATGGCTCTGTCCTGGCACCTGCAGCGATGCCCCCTTGGCCGAGCTTTGGGCTCTGAGCTGGCAGATCTCCCAGGGGAAAGGCCTTGACCTACCCTCACCACCTCCCAGAGGCTCAATCCTGAACGTGGGTTGGGAAGCCAGACCACCTTCACCAACAGGTTCAGCTGCAAAGAAAGGGAGGACAGAACAGCACCTGTGTCACTGTAGGAGATCCTCAGGCTGCAGGAAAGGCTCAGCCCCAGGGCACAGCTCTGGGCCCGGCCCCTTCCCTCTCTTCTCCTCTCCATGGCTGCACAGTGCACACAGAAGGACACACTGACATTGCACACAGAAGAAGGATGGACAGCTAAATGCTCCTTCCTCCCACTGACAGTCATCCTGTGGGATCCCTCAGGGCTCCAGAAGGGAGCAGGGCAAAGTTTCCAGAACTGAACAACCTTTAGAGGAACTTAAAGGAAATGCCATATGAGTGAGCTTTTGCCACATAGACACTGATTATTCTGTCAGGAAAGGTACGTTGAGAACTTGTCTCCAACATCTGACAACATCTTCAAACCACCATTTACCATCATTTCCAAATAATCCAAGTCATGATCCCAATCTAGAAGGGAGCAGAGATTTTTCGGAACCATTTCCATGATATGCTGGGATCCCCTTCTGACTTGGGGAATTGGGCACTGCAAGGGGGTGGGGTAAGGCTGTTGGAGCCTGTGGCTCCTGATCACTCTCCAGACACTTTGGAGTCCCTGTGCAACATCCCTGGAGGGGCAGCTGGAGCAGCCCAGGGCCCTGGGGCTCTCTTGCTGCCACACAGGAAACCCACACTAAATGCTCGGGGAAATCTGCAGTGCCACAGCTATTGCTCCCAACCTCTGTCCCGCCCTCCTGTTTGCCAGCCTGCCCAAGAAACAGCTTCCCCAGCCCAAGGGCACATAGCCAGGCTCTGTCAGGACCCAGTGGAGCCTTGCTCTCCCCCTCTGCCCTTTCCCCACCATGGGCACCCCTTGCAGCCGCTCCCAGGTTTCGGGACGTGTCTCCCACGGAGGGAGCCCAGCAGGACAGCTCAGTACCCGAGTGCCCTGAGCCTGCTCGGGACAATACCTCTGGGCTGTGCCCGTCTTGTCCGGGCTGTGCCCGCAGTGCCAAGCAGCAGAGAGGGCAGCTCAAGCCTCAGCAGGGCTCAGGCCCAGAGGCACAGCAATTACCTCCTGTGGCTGTGCCTGGCATCGCCTCCCTTCCTGCAGGAAATGCCACCTTCCACAGAGCCTCTCTGTCCATCCCTTGAGAAAGGAAGAGGCTTGGTGGGACGCAATCATTGCACATCCAGGTGGTGACCTCTTCAGGAGGCAATACTTGTCCACAACATGGATAAGAATCAGGAAAATCCTGATCCCCACAGGCCTTTGTGGCTTCCTATGGCCCTCCCTCTGCCAAGCAGCCACACCTCAGGATGTGCTCAGACACTGGGAAAATGCAGGGGATCCATGGTGAAGTTTGGGCTCTCTGTCAGTTGATGCCCAATGCCTTCCTGCAGAGGCTGGGGAGAAGCTGCAGCCAGGCCAGGCTGGCAAACAGCCCTGCAGGGCGTGGAAGCAGCAGCGGGGCAGCGAGGTTGCCATTGATCCCTTCCTGCTGTGCCGGGCACGGCGTGTCCAGATGTGCAGCCAAAGCCCCCGGCTGCTGAGCCCCAGGACAAGGCTGAGGGAAATGCTCTCACCATTCTCTTTGTGCAGTTCCTCCACCATTTGTTTAAGGATGTTATTTGGCTCATCGGCTTCCTTGTGCCCTGTGGCTTTGTTCTTCCCTCTCAGAGGACCTTAAAAGAAAGTGGTTCCATTTCCTATGAATGGATCCCACAGAAGAAGGGCTCAACCTCTGGGGTCAGCTGAGACACACTACTCACCCCTGCGATGAGAGCCTGGCTTTGGTGAAGGAACCAGCAAAGGAACAGGAAAAGTCCTCCCTGCAGACGCATCTGTAACACAACAGCCACATAAGCTTCTGTAACCAGGTTCCTGCCAGGTTGTCAACAATTATTCCGTGGTGGGACAATGAGAACAAACCTGTACGAGGCTCCAAAGGCTTCAAAACTTTCTTCAGCCAATCTAATGGAGAAATCTTCCTAGCAAGCTCATCTAGAACAGAGCAGAGATGAGAACATTTTTCAGGGCATGCTGGGATCCCCGTCTGCCTCTGGGAAATGGGCACTGCAAGGGGGTCGGGTAAGGCTGTGGGAGCCAGATGTCAATGGACAAGGCCAAAGCTGCACAGGGGCCTGAGGAGCTCTGGGCAGGCTCCTGGTCACTCTGCACCCTCTTTCCATGCCCTGTGCGACACCCTTGGTGAGGTGGCTGAAGCAGCCCAGGGCCCTGGGTGCTCTCACTCCCACAGCTGCAACTCTTGCTAAAGCCCTGGGGAAAGCTGCAGCAGGCAGTCCCACACTATCCCCCTGTCCCTCTGACTCTCCTGCCCTTTCTCCTGCCTTTCCCACCTTCTTCTATCTCTCCATCTCTCTTTGCCTTGGGACCCCTTCCCCATCCCAAGGGCACATAGCCAGGCTCTGTCGGGACCAAGTGGAGCCTTGCTCTCCCCCTCTGCCCTTTCCCCACCATGGGCACCCCGTGCAGCCGCTCCCAGGTTTCGGGACGTGTCCCAGGTTTCGGGAGCCCAGCAGGACAGCTCAGTACCCGAGTGCCCTGAGCCTGCTCGGGACAATTCCTCTGGGCTGTGCCCGTCTTGTCCGGGCTGTGCCTGCAGTGCCAAGCAGCAGAGAGGGCAGCTCAAGCCTCAGCAGGGCTCAGGCCCAGAGGCACAGCAATTACCTCCTGTGGCTGTGCCTGGCATCGCCTCCCTTCCTGCAGCAGAGGCTGTCAATGAGCCACTGCTTCCTCCCCGAAACTGAGCCTTCATCGCAGCCTCTCCATCTGCTTCTGGAGAAAGGATGAGGTACAGCTGGGTCAGGTGGGGCTGTTCCCCTTTGAGGATGGGGAAACTTCAAGAGGTAATGCTTGTCAAAGACATGGTTAAGAAGCAAGAAATCTCTAAAAAATTTTTGGTGAAGCCAAGGCCCTCTGTACTCTAAACAGCTGCCCCTTCTGATTTGACTGGCGACAGGGAAATCTCAGGCGATCTGAGGTCCGTGCTCCTGTTTGGTCTGCCTGTCAGTTGATGCCCAATGCCTTCCTGCAGAGGCTGGGGAGAAGCAGCAGCCAGGCCAGGCTGGCAAACAGCCCTGCAGGGCGTGGAAGCAGCAGCGGGGCAGCGAGGCTGCCATGGATCCCTTCCCACTGTGCCGGGCACGGCGCGTCCAGATGTGCAGCCACAGCCCCCGGCTGCTGAGCCCCAGGACAAGGCTGAGGGAAATACACCCACCTTGTCCTGCCTGCTGCATTTCCTTCGTCCTTTGCCTCATGTATTCAGATGGCTCATGAGCTTTCTTCTCTGTTGTAGATTTGTACTTTCCTGTTGGAGGACCTTCAAAAAACATGGTTTGATTTCCTATGAATGGATATCACAAAAGCAGAACTCAGCCTGTGGGGTCAGCAGGGACACTCTACTCACCCCTGCGATGAGAGCCTGGCTTCAGTGAAGGAACCAGCAAAGGAACTGGAAAAGTCCTCCCTGCAGACGCATCTGTAACACAACAGCCACAGAAGCTTCTGTAACCAGGTTCCTGCCAGGTTGTCAGCAATTATTCCGTGGTGGGACAATGAGAACATACCTGCAAGAGGTTCCAAAGGCTTCAAAACTTTATGCCGTCCATCTAATGGAGAAGCCTTTCCAGAAACCTCATCTAAAACGGAGCACAGATGAGTACATTTTTCAGGGCATGCTGTGATCCCCGTCTGCCTGTGGGAAATGGGCACTGCAAGGGGGTCGGGTAAGGCTGTCAATGGACAAGGCCAAAGCTGCACAGGGGCCTGGGGAGCTCTGGGCAGGCTCCTGGTCACTCTGCACCCTCTTTCCATGCCCTGTGCGACACCCTTGGTGAGGTGGCTGAAGCAGCCCAGGGCCCTGGGTGCTCTCACTCCCACAGCTGCAACTCTTGCTAAAGCCCTGGGGAAAGCTGCAGCAGGCAGTGCCACACTATCCCCCTGTCCCTCTGACTCTCCTGCCCTTTCTCCTGCCTTTCCCACCTTCTTCTATCTCTCCATCTCTCTTTGCCTTGGGACCCCTTCCCCATCCCAAGGGCACGTGGCCAAGCCCTTTGAAGACCCCGTAGAGCCTTGCTCTCCCCCTCTGCCCTTTCCCCACCATGGGCACCCCATGCAGCCGCTCCCAGGTTTCGGGACGTGTCTCCCACGGAGGGAGCCCAGCAGGACAGCTCAGTACCCGAGTGCCCTGAGCCTGCTCGGGACAATTCCTCTGGGCTGTGCCCGTCTTGTCCGGGCTGTGCCCGCAGTGCCAAGCAGCAGAGAGGGCAGCTCAAGCCTCAGCAGGGCTCAGGCCCAGAGGCACAGCAATTACCTCCTGTGGCTGTGCCTGGCATCACCTCCCTTCCTGCAGCAGAGGCTGTCAGTGAGCCACTGCTTCCTCCCGGAAATGCACCGCCTTTCTTCTGCACAGCCTCTCCATCTGCTTCTGGAGAAAGGATGAGGTACAGCTGGATTAGGTAGTGCTGTTCCCCATTGAGGATGGGTAATCTTCAAGAGGCAATGCTTGTCAAAGACATGGTTAAGAATGGTTAGGAAATCCCTATAAAATTTTTAGGCCAGGGCCTTCTGTACTCCAAACAGCTGCCCCTTCTGATTTGCCTGGAGATGGGAAATTGCAGGGGATGTGAGGTGCATTGTGCAGTTTGGTCTGCCTGTCAGCTGATGCCCAATGCCTTCCTGCAGAGGCTGGGGAGAAGCTGCAGCCAGGCCAGGCCGGCAAACAGCCCTGCAGGGCGTGGAAGCAGCAGCGGGGCAGCGAGGCTGCCATGGATCCCTTCCCGCTGTTCCGGGCTCCGTGTGTCCAGATGTGCAGCCAAAGCCCCCGGCTGCTGAGCCCCAGGACAAGGCTGAGGGAAATGCACCCACCTTGTCCTGTCTGCTGCATTTCCTTTGTCCTTTGCCTCATGTGTTCAGATAACTCATGGGCTTTCTTCTGTCCTGCAGCTTTGTACTTTCCTTTTAGAGGACCTTAGAAAACATGTTTCCTTTTCCCATTAATGGATCCCACTGAAGCAGGGCTCAGCCTGTGGGGTCAACAGGGACATGCTACTCACCCCTGAGATGGGAGGCAGGCTTCTGTGTAGGAATGAGGGAAGGATCAGGAAGAGTCCTCCCTGCAGGCACATCTGTAACACAACAGCCACAGAAGCTTCTGCCACCTCTACTCAGCTGCACGGGCACCACTGAGCTGCAGGAGCGGTGAGGGGATCGTGCAGGGTGAGGGCACACACGTGCATGGCTCTGTTCTGGCACCTGCAGCGATTCCCTCCTGGCCGAGTTTTGGGCTCTGAGCTGGCAGCTCTACCAGGGGAAAGGCCTTGACCTACCCTCACCACCTCCCAGAGGCTCAGTCATGGACATGGGTTGGGAAGCCAGACCACCTTCACCAACAGGTTCAGCTGCAAAGAAAGGCAGGACAGAACAGCACCCGTGGCACTGTAGGAGATCCTCAGGCTGCAGGAAAGGCTCAGCCCCGGGGCACAGCCCTCGGCCCAGCCTCTTCCCTTTCTGCTTTCCTCTGTGACTGCACAGACCGCACGGAAGGACACAGTGGCATTGCACATGGGAGGAGGATGGACGGCTAAATGCTCCTTCCTCCCACTGACAGTCATCCTGTGGGATCACTCAGGGCTCCAGAAAGGAGCAGGGCAAGGTTTTCAGAACCCTTCTGCCCTGACTTAAGCTCGAACGAAAATGGCAGATGAACGAGCTCTTGCCACTTGGATACTGATTAATATGTCACTAGAAAGGGAAATTCAGAACTTACCTCCAGCATTCTTCAAGACATTCGTAATATCATTCAACAACAATTCTAAATCATCAAAGTTGCGATCCAATTCTAGAAGGGAGCAAAGACCACACCCATTTCCATGATGCACTGGCATCCCCTTCTGCCTCCGGGAACTGGGCACTGCAAGGGGGTCGGGTAAGGCTGTAGGGGCCAGATGTCAATGGACAAGGCCAGAACTGCCAGAGCTGCACAGGGGCCTGGGGAGCTCTGGGCTGGCTCCTGGTCACTCTCCACCCTCTTTGCAAGCCCTGTGACACATCCCTGGAGAGGAAACAGGGCCAGCCAAGGGCCCGTGGGGGCTGTCTCCCTCCCCCAGAGGAAACCCTCCCTAAAGGCCTGGGGAAAACCATCCCCAGCGCTTCCCGGGGAGCAGGGAGCGCTGTCCCGGGAAAGGGGAGCCAGGCTGCCGGCTCACCTGCTCGCTGCGCTTGCAGCGGAGCAGCCTGGGCAGCCCTGGCAGGCAGGGCCACGGCCAGGAGGAGCAGGAGGAAGAGGCGCAGAGCAAGGGCCATGCTGCCTTGCCCTCTGCCAGTCCCGCAGCTCTTGCTGCCACCGCTGTCCTGACACCGCTGTCCCAATGTCAGCACCACTGCTGCCACCGCCGCTGCTGCTGCCGCAACAGTTGTGCTCAAGCACTGACTGCTCGCTCCTTGTGCTGCTGTGCAACCACGGGGTTCTGGCATCTCTGTGACCTCAGAGCCTTCTGTGACCTCATGGCCAGGGTGGAGTTTTGTGGTGAGTGGGATCTGCCTTCTTTGGCAGGGAGCTCGTCCTGCCCAGCTGCTCTGTCCAAGGGCTGTGACACAGTCCCAGCCCAGCTGATCTCACAGGCTGGGCCTTGAAGGGATGGGGATCAGCCCTGCCAAGATGGACTTGGGGGTGCTGCAAGATGAGAGGCTGCACATGAGCCAGCTATGTGCATCCAAAGGAGAGTGCCCAGCAGCTTGAAGGAGGTGATTCCACCCCTCTGCTCTGGTGAGACCCCACCTGGAGTACAGTGGAAGAGGTTTTACATCGACCTCTGTGAGTCATTGAGAAGTTTGACATGAAAATCCATGTTTACCCCTGAAAGAATTTCGTACCAAGGTTGTTGACATAGAAACCAAACAAGAAAGGAGGATAAATAAGTGAAAGTTGTCACTGCTTATTTCAAGAAGCACTTTGCTTGTCGCTCATGACCAGTGAGTAAAGTGTAAAATTATGAGCTTTGTAAGAATGTAGAACAAGCATGCATGCTAGAATAAAAACAGTGTTTGAAGCCTTCTGGAAATGGAGTGTGTTGCTTTGTACTGTCTCCGTCTCTACCACGACAGAGTAATGCATCCATCTCTGGGCTCCCCACACAGGAAGGCCACGGTCCTGTTGGATCTAGTCCAGAGGAGGGACAAATTGCTCTGAGGGCTGGAGCCCTTCTGCTTTGGAGACAGGCTGGGAGAGCTGGTGGCATTCAGTCTGGAAGAGAGCAGACTCCAGGGAGACCTGATTGCTGCCTTTCAGTAGCTTAAGGGGGCTTGTAAAAGAGATGGGACAGCACTTTTAGTAGAGCCTTTTGTGAGCCGACCTAGGGGGAATGGTTTTAATCTAAAAGATGGTCAATTCAGACTGGACGAAAGAAACCCATTTTTTACACTAGGTCTGGAAGGCCTTGCACAGGTTGCCCAGAGAGGTGGACATCCATCCCTGCAGACATTCAAGCTCATGCTCTCAGCAACCTGACCTACTTAAAGGTGTCCCTGCTCACTGCGGGGCATTGGACTAGATGGCCTTCAAATGTCCCTTCCAAGCCAAGCCATTCTGTGCTCCTGGGCACCATCAAAGCAGTGCTGGATTAGTGCTGGGGTGATTATGTGGCACCTGTATTTTGGTAGTTGTGTCCTTTAGCAATTGGCCCTGAGATCATTCATGGGCTGGGCCGGGAAGTCTGCAAATAACAGACAGTGTGCTCTAGGAGTGTTGCAGTGTGATTTCATGGTTTACCCCAAAACCCCGGGTTTCTCCTCTGAAGATTCCCTCCCAGGTGTGTCCATCATCCCTCCTTTCCCCAGTCTTAGCCCTGCCGAGCACTGTCTCTCAATCCTGCAATTCCAGAAGGGCATTGAGTGATTGGCAGATTTAAAAGATGCCCTCTACCTCTGGGGGGGGGGGGGCATTGGGCCATCCATGCATCCATGTGTCATTTGTCCCTTGAGATCTCCTCTCCTGTCCCAGGTTGGTGGGCTCCCTATCCCTTCCCTCCTCCCCTCCCTCGGGCAAAAGGTCAAGTAACCATGCGGTCCAGGAGTTCCACTGGAGCAGTTGCTGGATTCAGTGGCCTGTGGGCCAGAATAAAGCTCTGGATTAAAACCCTCCATCAGAACCGACTCCTTTCCTTCACTACCGCCTTAAAGTTTCTCTGGCAGAGGGAAGCCTGAGGAGCAGACCCTCCAGGGGAGGAAGCTCCATCCCGCTGGCACCAGAGTCCCGCCATGTCTGGACTTGTCCCCACGCGCCCAGCTGCAACATCCAGCTGGCCGCAAGTGTCTCTGGGGTGGAACACCACAGTTGCTGCTATTTGGTTCAGCTGCGGGGGCCAGACAAGCCAAGGCACGTCCCGTCAGCTATGTAATATATGTTAGAAATAATCCATGCTATAAAAGATTGTATTTTTTAAAGATTGTGAAATCCTAACCAGTCTCTGACCGAAGACAGCCCAAAAAGCAGACATCTATTCAAACTCTGAAATTCCTGAAGGAGGCAGCATAACGATTGGCATTTTAGCCTGAGAATAGATGCATCCAGGGCGATGATCACCGCCATCCTGAGCCATCAGAAGGTGCCTAAGAGTGATCATCGCCCTGTTGATAACATCCATCAAGATAGCCAGATTTGCCAGGAACATGCATGTGAATACATGGCTTCCCTGAACTCGATCAATGCTGGCTATCAGCCAGGAGACAGCCTTTGTCCGGCTCTGCACAGTGAAACAGCCAACTATGAATATGCAGAGTTAGAAAAGAACTTGAACTCCTTCACCTCTGGCACAATAAACTGTATAAAACATCCTTGCTAGAGGCGGCTCTTGTGAACGAGGGGGAATCTGATGTGATAGAGGTTAGATCCAGGTTCACCCAGCGCTGAACCCAGGCTCAACGCTGTCTCTTTGGCTGTGGTGGTTTTGAGGACCGTATTTTGGTTGCGGAAAAGTTAAATAAATATTTCCGCATTTTTTGATAATTTGACTTTCAATTGATCATTTATAACAATTAGGGCCACCCTGATGGGATTTGAATTTTGGGTTCGGGCACCCCTTTCCTGTCAGGAGGCTCCCTGCTGATTTCAGCGGGGTGACGGGTTTGGGAGTTCACGAAACCAATCTGTGGGAATCCACAAAAATTAAAGGCTTTTGGGAAAGCTGCAAAAGGCAGGCCTCAGAGACAGTAGAACTGTGATTAGACCTAAGCAGCAGTCACTAGATAGGTCAGCAGAAAAATTATTTGAAAAGTAGAAAGGCAAGGACAAATAGAACAATGGTCTGTGTATTAACGCTTGTCTAGAATAACTCTCGAAGCTACAGAAAAGTTTATCTAACAAGATATCAGGAAGTTTAAGCTTAATAATGGAGCTCTGTGCATTGTGTTTTCAGGCTTACAAGTAGGTATTGTATTCAAAATAAGCAAGCATTGTCGCAACCAAAGGTACGTGTGCTTATAGTGGTTGGATAGAACTACTGTCAATATGCTTTTGCTTTGTGTGATTGGTCAAAAAACATATACAGTAAATTTTATTATTAAGTTCTTTACACAAAGAACTGCCTGGGATGTGAGCTGGTGGCATCTTCCCATTGTCATAACCATGTAATGAGACTGATGCTGAAAAATGAAACAGCTCAAGGCATGTTCCACAGCAGTCCTGTCCCGTTTGTGATTTGTACACAGCCCCTGGCCGACGATACCAATCAAATACCAAACCGAAGCCAGAACCACAGCCAAAGATGGATAAAATGAGCCCAGAGCTCTTGGAAATTCGGAACGATCGGAAGAGGGATCTCCAAGGCTGTGGTGCTTTTTCTTCACTCAGAAAATTGACGTGCACAAGGAATCCACCTGGGAAAAGGAACCGTGAGTACCATGTGGTTGAGCGGGGTGTGATTGAGCGTGTGTGAGACGTGATTTTATCATGAAGCAAGTGTGGATACCACGATTGCAGTTCCCCTCTCCCGTGGGGAAAGTGGTTGGTGAAAGGGGAAGCAAGTGCTTTTTCTTGTCACACGTGGGACCTGGGACTTATTGTGAGTTCAGGGGATCAATCATGGTTGGGGTCAGGAGGGGAAAGAACGTTCCCAAAATATTTTGGGAGCTGGTCTGCCTTCTGATCTAGAGAATCAGGTAAGAGAGCTTGATAACAGTCAAAAGACCCGCAGAACAGTTCTCCACGTGGCTGAGTAGACTGGTAGTGTTTCACAGACTTAGGAAATCGACATTGGACAAAAACCTGGGACTCACGTCGAGAATCCCAGCTGAAGGACACAAGGTGAGAAAATTAGCGAATGGGGTTTTTGGGAAAATGGGATTGAAAAAGTGTAAGTGCTGGAAAAAGCCTGTCGTGGGTTGACAGCCTTTATCCCAATATCGTGTGTTGTGTCTGGCAGCTGTGCCTTTTCTCTCTTCCCCCCCCCCCCCCCCCCCAGCCGTCTTGCTGCGGTGGGGCGGGGAAGAGAGGAGGGAGTGTTTGACCAGGTCCTCTTTGCTTTTGGCTTTTGGCTGCTTGGCTTGGCTAGCCGCTTTGCTTGCTTGCTTTCTGCTTTTTGCGCTGGTTTTTTTTTCCTTTTCTTTTGTTCCCTCTTTCTTACCCTCCCCTGAAGATACTGGACCGGCTCCGGACGTGACCTGAGACGTCCAGGACACCTGGAGCTTGTGAGAGAAGCTTGGCGCCCTTCACAACACAGCCTCTTCTCTTCTCTTCTCTTTTCTTTTCTTTTCTTTTCTTTTCTTTTCTTTTCTTTTCTTTTCTTTTCTTTTCTTTTCTTTTCTTTTCTTTTCTTTTCTTTTCTTTTCTTTTCTTTTCTTTTCTTTTCTTTTCTTTTCTTTTCTTTTCTTTTCTTTTCTTTTCTTTTCTTTTCTTTTCTTTTCTTTTCTTTTCCTTTCCTTTCCTTTCCTTTCCTTTCCTTTCCTTTCCTTTCCTTTCCTTTCCTTTCCTTTCCTTTCCTTTCCTTTCCTTTCCTTTCCTTTCCTTTCCTTTCCTTTCCTTTCCTTTCCTTTCCTTTCCTTTCCTTTCCTTTCCTTTCCTTTCCTTTCCTTTCCTTTCCTTTCCTTTCCTTTCCTTTCCTTTCCTTTCCTTTCCTTTCCTTTCCTTTCCTTTCCTTTCCTTTCCTTTCCTTTCCTTTCCTTTCCTTTCCTTTCCTTTTCTTTTCTTTTCTTTTCTTTTCTTTTCTTTTCTTTTCTTTTCTTTTCTTTTCTTTTCTTTTCTTTTCTTTTCTTTTCTTTTTTCTTTTCCACTGTTGGGGAGTGTTCTTTTGTTACTTGTAAATAAATAGGTTTTGTTTTCCACTTTGCTCCTCTGAGAAATTCCTTCCTGAACCAGGTGTTGGGGGAGGGGTGGTTGGAGGTTTGTTTTGTTTGGGGGGCTCCCTTTTGGAGATTTCCCCTAATTTGTCCTAAACCAGGACAAAGTCCCAGGAAAAACCTCCCCAAGATCCCGGGAAGGTTATGCCTGAAATCCTGAGGGGAAGCCCATTGGGATGGTGTCCTGGGGTGACGTTATGATGCTTGTATCCCCATTCATCTGTTCTGTGCCTTTAAGACCGACTCTGAAGAGTGGAAATTTTGTTTGGGTTTCTCTTATCACGGACACAGAGACGAGCAGTACACAGGGCTGTTTTCACTTCTTGCTTTCAGCTTGCTGCTTTGCTTGCTCTCTTTTCTGCTCTCGCTTCTGCTCTGCTTTGGCCTCTGCTTATTAGCTAGGTCTAGCTAAACAGTCCACATTCCTTCCTGGACTGTTTCTCCTCTCTTGTTTCTGTGACCATCTCGAACCTGCTCTGGACTGGGACCCAGGGACACCGAGGATTTGCACCGTTTTGGCCTGCAGCAGCTGCCCCAGCGCCGGAGGGACTGAGAACAGAGCAACCACCCCCGAAAGAGACTTTCTGATTTTGTCATCTTTCTCAGAGCAGTGTCATTGGGTATTGTTAATTTTGTGTGCTGGGGGGTGCTGTGCCTGAAATAAACAGGTTCTTTCCACTTCCCTCCAAGGAATTTTTTCCCGAACCGGTTGGAGGGAGGGGCCGTGTGGGTTTTGCTTTCTGGAGGGGCCCTCCTTTGCAGATTCTTTAACAACTTTGCCCTAAACCAGGACAGATGGATATTAGAACACTGGGATGACAGCCCCAGGAGGGTGGGAAAGTCCAAGGAAAAGATGATACATTTTTGTATGAAAAGTGTGGGGGGAAGGAGATTGAAAAATATGTGGTTTGGCCGGTGTTCGGCACTTTCAAGGATTTTAAGGAAATTGAGTATGTTGAGATGTGGAAATACGCTTGTTCGGGATTATACCCGATCAGAGCTCTCAGATGCTTGGCAAACCAGGGCAAGGAGTGGGAACTGCTGGAAAACCTTCCACCGCCCTACCTTGTCCCTTCGCCTCAACCCGCGCCAGCCCAGGTACCTCAGGTGCCCACGCTGCCTCCCGAGGCATCGATCCCACGGGGACAGGCTTCGGCACCGCTGCTCCCACCGGAGATGGCCGCGGCACCTTCTCTCCCATGTGAGCAGGTATTGGCGCCTCCACTCCCATGCGAGCAGTCCCAGCCACTGACCCTTCCCAAAATCAAGGAGAAACAGATAATTTCCCTAAAGAAAGCAAACTCTCCTCCGGCCAATTGAACAAGGTGGAGGACGAGGAGGGCAACCACTGGAGATAGTGATGACGACGAGGAAAAGCCTGGACTCTTCCCTTTACGGGAAGTACCAACGGCTCCAGGGGTTAGTGGCTTCGTACATGCGCCAATCGACACTGGGGATGTGAGGGCTTTCAAGAAAGAGATGGGGAAGTTGATGGATGATCCTTTGGGGGTGGCAGAACGACTAGATGAATTTCTAGGAACCAGCACCTACACGTACAAGGATCTCAGTGCGATCCTGAGGTCACTGTTCAACAATGAGGAAAGAGAAATGATCAGACAAGCCGTGATCAGGGATTGGGAGAACAGGAATCCCCAGGGGGAGCGAGGAGATTAGATGTGGCCATCTTGGAATGCCCAAATGGAGGAAGGGAGGCAGAAAAGGATAAACTCGAGAAATATGATAATAGAAGGTATCAGGGAAGCAGTGCCGAAGGGACAAAACATGAGCAAAGTACTCAGGGAATGCCAGGGAAAAGAAGAAACCCCCATGGAATGTCTGGAAAGGCTCCGAAAGAGCTTGAGAATGTATTCCGGGACAGACCCCGAATCTCCAATTGGGGCGGTCTTGCTGAAGACGCAATTTGTGGTGAAATCATGGGAAGACATAAGGAAGAAATTGGAAAAGATAGATGGATGGCAGGACAGGGGACTGCATGAATTGCTCTGAGAAGCCCAGAAAAATCTACATTAGAAGAGACAAAGAAAAGCAAAAGATTCAGGCGAAAGTGCTAGCGGCTGCAGTGAGGGAGGCACAAGAACAGGAACAGGTCAGAGACTTGGCACAAACAGCGCCGATGAAGAAACAAAATCCTTCCCAAGGAAAAGGTTCAAACAGCCAGAAAAAGGACTTCAAGTGCTACTACTGCAAGCCAAAGGGGCACATTTGGAGGAATTGTCCCAACAAGGTCAAGGATGAAACTATGTTTCAGGAAGATTAGGGGTGTCAGGGGCTTCTCAGTTTGGGGTCTGGAACACCAGGGGAGGCCTTGATAAAATTGTGAGTGGGACCTCACAGACATGAAATTTGGTTTTCGGTAGATTCTGGGGCTGAACAGACCACGGTGCAGCAGTTACTGCGACGGTGCTCTCTAAGAGATGATGCAATGATGGTAATTGGAGCAAAGGGGAACCTTTTAAGGTTCCGATCATAAGGAATGTTGAAATAGAGACAGAAAGTAAAAAGTGTAAAGCAAAAATGTTATTGATAAAAGATGCAGACTTGAATTTGGTGGGGTGGTATTTGATGGTGGCATTGGAAATGGGTTTAGCAGTGCAAGATTCCCAGCTCAAAGTGAGATTGTATAAACTCACCACTCAGGATGAGGAGATGATTTATCCACAGGTTTGGTATGTCCAGGGGGAGGCCGGGAAGTTGGACATAGAGCCAATCCATGTTGAAATTGAAAGGCCAGAAGACCCCATTCGGGTCAAACAGTACCCCATCCCCATGGAAGGGGGGAGGAGGCTGAAACCGGTGATTGATGAATTGATGAAAAAGGGAACAGTGGAGCCATGCATGCCCCAACACAACACCCCGACTTTGGCAGTGTGAAAAGCGGATGGTAGCCACAGGCTAGTGCAGAATTTAAGGACTGTGAATCAAAGGACTAAGACACTGTTCCCCACAGTCTCGAATCCCTACACCCTGCTGAATAACATCTCTCCCGAGGACACATGGTACAGCCTGATCGATTTGAAAGATGCTTTCTGGACCTGTCCTTTAACAGAGCACAGTAGAGATTACTTTGCATTTCAGTGGGAAGACCCAGAAACAAACAGAAAGCAGCAGCTCAGATGGACGTCGTTGCCTCAGGGCTTCGTTGATTTTCCAAACTTTTTGGGCAAGCACTCGAGCAAGTGCTGAGTCATTTTGTACCAATAGAGGAAATACAATTGCTACAATACGTAGATGATTTGTTGATTGCAGGTCTTAGGGAGGAGGATGTGAGGACGAGTACCATTGAACTTTTGAACTTTTTAGGGGAAAAAGGATTGAAGGTGTCTAAGTCAAAGTTGCAGTTCACAGAGCCAGAGGTCAGATATTTGCGACATTGGTTAGCAAAAGAGAAAAAGAAGTTGGATCCTGAAAGGGTGGTGGGGATTATTGCCCTACCACCCCCACGGACAAAAAGAGAAGTTAGGCAACTTCTGGGGTTGTTGGGATATTGTCGGCAGTGGATGGAAGGATACAGTGAGAAGGTGAAGTTTTTGTATGAAAATATCACCATGGACAGAATCAATGGACAGAAAAGGATGAGGAAGAATTTAGGGGAGTCAAGGAAGTGCTCACAGCAGTACCAGTGCTAAGGCTCCCCGATGTGAGATGGCCATTCCAGTTGTTTATGGATGTGAGCAATCACACAGCACATGGTGTGCTGACACAGGACTGGGCAGGGGTCAGGAAACCGGGTGCTTACTTGTCTAGGCTTTTGGACCCTGTAAACAGGGGCTGGCCCACGTGCTTGCAAGCGATCGTAGCTGTGGCATTGTTGCTGGAGGAAGCCAAGAAAGTAACTTTTGGAGCACCTTTGGTAGTATTTGCACTGCACAATGTGCGGGGCATACAACAACAAAAGGCAGTTAAATGGCTCATGGAGGCTAGATTGCTGAAGTATGAAGCCACTTTGGTTCACTCACCAGACTTGGAATTGCAGACATCAACCGCGCAAAACCTCAGTTTTTGTTTGGGGAAGCTTCGGAAAAACTCGTCCATGATTGTGTGGAAGCAGTCGAATTGCAGACAAAGAGCAGATTTGGAAGAAGAGGAATTAGACGAAGGAGGAAAAGGGCTTGTAGATGGCTCAAGCAGAGTGATTGAAGGGAAAAGGAAGTCACGATATGCAGTCGTTGACAGGCAAACAGGAAAAGTGATAGAAGCAGGCCTCCTGAACGTGGGTTGGTCAGCACAGGCTTGTGAATTGTATGCAGTTCCGAGAGCCTTAAAGAACTGAAGAGAAAGAAAGGAACAATTTTTACGGACTCTAGGTATGCCTTTGGGAAGGTTCACATCTTTGGGAAAATTTGAGAAGAAAGGGGGACGATCAACAACCAGGGATGGGCACTGATGCACAGGGAATTGATCCGGCAAATTCTGGAAGCGATAACGGAGCCAGAGGAAATATCGGTTGTCCATGTGAAGGGACATCAGGCAGGGATGCAGTTCCAGACCTTGGGAAACCACTTGGCAGACCAGGAGGCAAAAACCACGGCATTGATGATGGTAAGTACCCCGCAGATCAAAGGGATCGAGGTCCCAAATGACCCTCCTCAATCCTCCACAAAGGAGATTGAAAGTTCTGAGAAGATTGGGGGAAAATTGGAGGATGTGGAAGCTACTGGATGGGAGAGAACTAGCCTCTGAAGGTTTTACCAGGAGAATTTTGAGGAGACTGCAGCAGCAAATACACTGCGGGGTTCAGGCCCTGGCTTAACAATTTTGGAAATTTTTCTGGTGCAGAGGAATTTATGAATTGGCCAAACAAAGAGGTACAAGGATGCCTGATCTGTCAGAAAGTTAACAAAATCAAGGCAAGACAGGCAATCCTGGGGAGTCGCCACATTGGGTACTGAGCTTTGGAGAGAATTCAAGTTGATTTTACTGAATTGCCCCAGCTGAGAAGGTTCAAATTTGTGCTTGTAAAAGTCGACAAATTGACCCATTTGGTGGAAACTTCCCCCAGTCCAAGGGCAACAGCTCAGACAATGTCCAGGAAATTGCTGGAAGAAATTGTGCCCCGATATGGGGTGGTGAATTACATTGACTCGGATCAAGGGACTGATTTTACTTCGAAAATTATTAAGCAGATGGCAGAGGCACTGGGCATTTGGTGGGAATACCACTTTGTGGCATCCCCAGAGCTTGGGACAAGTTGATAGGATGACTCAGACTTTGAAGGCACAGTTCTCTAAATTAATTTTAGAAACTCGGATATCCTGGCTGAAATGCCTCCCTCTGGCCTTGCTTAGTATCAGGACGATGCCTCATTCAGAAACGGGGCTCTCACCTTTGAAATGCTATATGGAATGCCATATAAGCACAGGACACCAGTGGGACACCCCAGATTGGAGGACAGCCAAATTCAACCGTATTTAGTAGCAATAAACAGAAACTTACAGGAATTGAGAGAACAGGGCATCTCAGAGTGCCACTCTGGGATTAGCTATCCACAAAATTCAGCCAGGTGACAGAGTACTTGTGAAAGTACGGAAAGATTTACCCCTCTCCCCTCACTGGGAAGGCCCCTTTCTTGTCCTGACAAAAGACATAGCCATTTGGATGGCAGGAAAAGATTGGACTCACGTGTCCAGGGTGAAGAAAGTGGAGCATCAGGAGGAGGCTCCCGAGTAGAGGATCACCTCTTCTCCAGGTGACCTAAAGATCAAACTCCAACATCCTCATAAATGACTGATGGTGAACGAATAGGTTGTATACTGTCTGACTGTGTGTGCTATCCGTTTGTACACTTCAAGTGTGAATATTTTCAAGGGGTTTTTGTTGTATACTTTGGTAGGGGGCAGAGACCAAATGGATTGTGCCCCCAGTGTCTGGAAGAGGAGCTTGAGCTGACTGACCGCAATCTAACCCTAGACGCAAATTTAGGAATTATCGAATTAGATTCACAGGAGTGGTTCCACATTTTCCAGAATGGCATGCATGGAAAACTCAAATCTAAGGCAGAAATATTGGATGTGGAATGTCAGAAGTCAATCAAAGTACCATGCAGCTCAGATGCTGTCAAGATCTCCTTTAAGAGGAGGAATGTGGCTAGGTCAGAGAATGTGTTCCCTGAAGAATACTCCTGCTGCCGCAAAGATGGTCTTCCTTGCCGCTGGTGGGAATCCTGATTGGTCTGAGCCTAGCCATGTGCGGGATACAGAGTCTGCACAGTGAGACTTCGATACTTGTGGGAAATCAGAGCTCCGTGGATGAGTGCAGTAAGTGCACTCAGATGGTCCTGACTGAGCGAAGGGACAAGGGGATCTTAGCATGCCAAGCCCCGGAGAAATGCATCAAGGGAATCTGGCAGGTACTGTTTGATAAACGGCACTCGGGTCAAATTGTGCAGATTGGGCAAAGAGATCCTGTGTTTAGATCTGAAGGCTGGGACGCTGAACGGGCAGTCAGACAAGCACCAACACTGAGTGCTGAAAAGAAATGTAGAACCAATGTCGATCCCCGTTTGCAGTCAATGTAACCAAACAATGTGGGTTGGGGGAAAGACAGAATCAATTTCTGTAGTGTATCACCAGGTGAATCCATTGTGTTATGACAATTTGAATCTGGGAATGTGCGTGATGAACGGGAAAATGTACTGTGTGGGAAGAAATATGAAATTTGATAGCAAATTCACCCTGAACAGAGAGCCAACCATGTTGGACTTAGCACAGGCAAATGATGATAGAGTCTGCCTGCAATATGTTTAGGGCTGTCTGTTTTGCAAGGAACAAAGATGGAATAGATCCTGAGGGAAAAATGAGAGCAATTACTCAGGAGCTGAAAAGGAAGGAGTCAGAACCGAGAAAGAAAAGGGTGGAAGAGGAAAGATTGAAAACTTTGAGTGATCAGTACGAACAGCTCAGAAGACAATACACTGATGGGGAACTACCTTCCCAGATCGAAACTTACTCATTGATTTAGTTCAGGAAATTGCCACGGAATTGGGACTGTCAAACTATTGGATTTGTAGGGGGCTGAAATTGGCAGAGAAGTGGCCTTGGAAGGGTGAAGGTTTGGCTCCAGAAACAGCTTTTGGGGACCACCCAAGGGTCTCAAAATTGGCACTAAGACCTAAGGGATGGGTGTTGGAGCAGCGAGTGATTGGGACTATCTGCATCAGTCGAGAAGGGAAAGAATATACTGAAATGGTGGGATACACACAGTACTTTGTTGGTGAATTCAGACAGCAAGAGAAAAAGTCTGGCAACCAGAACCTCCTATGGTGTGCTGGAGTCAGAAGAATGAAACAAATTGTGATTGGAATGGTCAGATGGCACTTTGTTGGGTCAAGAGTCCCGGAGCTAATCCTTACCAATCCTTGGCAGGACTGAGAGAATATTGGGGAGACCCAGGGAAATCTAATATCAGATGGAAAGCCACAGAT
Source organism: Melospiza melodia melodia (assembly GCF_035770615.1). Lineage (NCBI taxonomy): Eukaryota > Metazoa > Chordata > Aves > Passeriformes > Passerellidae > Melospiza > Melospiza melodia. The sequence continues at coordinate 5,716,856 of NC_086203.1, read as the reverse complement.
GGAATTTATTGGATTGTGGAAAGCAAGCCTACAGTGAGTTACCTCCAAGGTGGAAGGGATCATGCACTTTGGGCATGATCCAGGCAGTTTTCTTCACTCTTCCTCAAACAAAAAGCAACTTACTCGGGGCTCCTCTGTATGAGACCCTGAGGAGGCAGAGAAGAAGCTTGAAGAAAATTATACCTGTCCTAAGTGGCAGGCAAACTTGGGGGGAGGAGGAGTGGCTGGCAGCAAGGATAATTGATTATTATGGGCCGGCCACATGAGTTCAGGACAGAAGCTATGGATAAAGGACTGCAATCTATCTACTGAACCAGTTGATCAGGCTGCAGGCAGTGGAGGAAATTGTGTTGAATCACACCTCAGAGGCTCTGGATTGTTGAGTCGGCAGCACACTCAGGTACAGGCTTTTGTGTACCAGAATCAAATAGTTTTAGACTATTTGCTGGCTGAAGAAGAGGGAGTCTGTGAAAAATTCAATGAATCATAATGTTGTATTGAAATTGATGATTATGGGGAAGCCATAAGAGGATTGGCAGCCAAAATTAAGAAAGTAGCCCATGTCCCAGTCCAGAAATGGAATTCGATCTTGCAGTCATCTTGGTGGGACAGATTATTTGAGGGGGGCTGGTGGAACAAAATAATATATTTTGTGCTGTGTTCACTAGCAGGAGTCATATTCCTCCCTTGTCTAATACCTTGTTTTAATAGACTGATACACTCCGTGGTAGAGGGTATGCAGATAGCTATAGTGGACCTGGAGTTGGCTTCCAGAAACAACATGTCCATGATCATGAACCTGGGAGACGGGAAGTGTACAAGCAATGCTGCTGAGGTCTTGGCAAAATTTGAGAAACAGGTCAAAACAAATGGGAACAATTATAATGGCTATTAGGGAATCCCGCAATGAGTGCATGGCATGAGAATTTGATAAAGCCAGCTCTTTGTAGGGGACCCTTTACAGTGGAGGGTAGATGTAGGAAGTAAATAGATAATGGTAATTTGGGATGCAGAGGGAGCATAAATTAATGTGTTGAAATTAAAGAAGGGGGATTGTAATATATGTTGGGAAATAATTCATGCTATAAAAGAATGTATTTTAAAAAGATTGTGAAATCCAAACCGGTCTCTGACCACAAGCAGCCCAAGAAGTAGATGTCTATTCAAACTCCGAAATTCCTGAAGGAGGCAGGATAACGCTCAGCATTTAGCTTATGAATAAACGCACCCAGCGTGATGATCACCGCCGTCCTGAGCCATCGGAAGATGCCTAAGAGCGATCATTGCCCTGTTGATAACATCAATCAAGATAGCCAAAGTCACCAGGAACATACATGTGAATAAGCGACTTCCCGGGATTCGATCAACGCTGGCTATTACCACGAAACGGCAATTGTCCAGCTCTGCACATTGAAAGAACCAACTAAGAATGTGAAGAATTCCAGAAGAAACTTGGACTCCTTCTCCTCAGGCACAATAAACTGTATAAAACATCCTCGCTAGAAGCGGCTCTTGTGAACAAGGAGGGCTCTGATGTGATAGAGATTTGATCCAGGCTCACCCAGCACCGAACCCAGGCTCGACGCTGTCTCTTTGGCTATGGTGGTTTTGAAGACCATATTTTGGTTGCAGAAAAAGATAAATAAATATTTTCTCATTTTTTTATAATTTTGCTTTTGATTGATCATTTATAACAGCAATATTGGTAATTCCAATAAAGGAGAAACAGGAGAGGAATACGGCTTCCAGTTCAGATAAATGCCAGCATTTTGCTGCCCATTCCTGGTTAAGAAATAAAGGAATGTCCTGAAGATCCCTTCATGTGGGTGCATTATTGCCCGTATCAGTACATGTGTTCTGTATAACACGTAAGTTGTCTCTTTTATCACTGGATGAAACCCAAATACTGCATTGCTTCTTGTCTACTTGCTTCCAAGTCAAGGCAAATTTTGGTCATGACTGAGTGGGACATATTCACCTGTTCACAAGCAAATTCTTCTTGCCATTCACACAGTGGCAAGATTGCTTTGTGGATTTGCTCTAATCGCACTGTAAATAAGGCGTATCTCTCACTAGAATTAAAGCTGATGCATTAGGATGCAAAGTTTTGCGTAATTTGTCCTGGTGTCTGCAACTGTAGAGAGTTGTTCTGGATTTAAATGACATTTGAAGACACGTGTATTCTACCATACTTCTCGCATACTAGAAGTGAAAAAACAGCCTTTGAAACACAATTTTATCCTTTCTTCCTTCTCCTCGTCCCAGGAATTTCAATGTCTGAGGTCTAAGCTCTTCAGCTGCCTCACAAACATTGTTTTAATTCAGACAGGCATCCATGCCTTGAGCCACAAATCATGACTGTGGCTGTGAAGCTTGAAGCAATGTAGGTTTATAGCATTAAAAATGATAATCCATTCCCAGGTTAAGCCAAGCATTTTCCATAAAACTCTACCTATTCTCAAGGATGTTTCAAAAAGGATCATTATAAAAGCTGGGAATGGGGAGAAGGAGTGTCTTCAAAATTAAATATCCAGCTTTCTGAAATCTATATATTCCTATAAAGAGATTCAAAATTGTTCATTATCGGAACATTACCTAAGAAGTGAATGACAAATTGTCAATATAAATGCATGGGAAACAAAAAAACATAAATAAAAATAAGTTTACATGTAGATAATAAGTAAACCATCACTCTAAGAAAAAAACCAGAGATGCAAAAACTAAAACCAATAAGGCTCTTTCATCTCTCTCAATACAAAAAAATTACTGAAAAGAATTGGAGATCCTCAAGACCATTACCATCGGCAGGAACTTCCAGCTATTGGGAAAAAAAATGAAGGAAACTGCAGAGTGCAATTCACAGAGGTAACCTGAAATTTATTGGTGGATTTGTTGAAAAATTTCTGAGAGCAGACTGGAAAGGCATAGGGGCTGGTCAGCCCATGGGTGGGCATTTAGAGCAGTGTGAGGGATGTTTCTGAGACCAGCTCCAGGGAAGAATAGAAGAAATCACTGGGGCAATCTCTTTGCTGGCTGTAGAGTTTGTGTCAGTCAGTTCCTTGGGCTGGGGGAGCTGTCACGGGGCAGGGAGGGCCAGGGCTGGCAGTGGCTGCTCAGGGATGGCTTTGGCCCGTGTCCCTCCAAGCAGCCACTGCCCAAGCAGCTGCGCTGTCCCCGGGCTCTCCTCCCGGCCTGCTGGGCTTTGTTGGGTGGCACAGCCTGTGCCAAGGGGCGGCAAGGTGCCTGCAGGCCCCAGCTCTGGGGGAAACGGAGAACGTCCTGCCCGCATCCACCGTGCTGCCAGCTCAGCAGTGCAGCACAACACAGGCTCACGCTCCCCCTTGCTCCTACAGAAGTGCTTGGCAAGTCAGACACAAATGCCCAGAATCCACGGAACACCCCAAGAATTATCTGCCCCCCGGACGTGCGCAGGTCCTGCATGATAGGCACGGTAGTGACACTGTTCACTGTGCCGATTTCCATGGTGCTGTGCTATGCTGGGTTCCAGTGGTGGAAGGAAAAGAAACAGTAAGTTGTGCTCATCTCTACCTCAAACAGCTTCCTTTAAATGCTTCTCATAGGCAGGGAACATTCCCAGTGAGGCTGCAGTGTAGGTGTGGCCAGTCCATGGTTGTCCAAAGAACGGTGGGGAGGGTTCTGCTACTGCCCAGTGCTTTCATTGTCCTCTTAATTGCTGGGCCTTGTCCTGTGGGTCCCGCTTGGGCTGCAGCCAGTGCTGGCTCCCACTGAGGCTGCCTGGATAAGAGCAGCCCCAGGGGCACAGGGCAGAGGCAAAGCATGGTGGGGAGGAGAAAGAGCAGGGGCGAGATTGCCCTTGAAAGGCAGAGGTGCTCTGGGGCCCGCTCCTGTCCAGGGAGCCTGCCCAGAGCCGTGCCCTGCTCGCCACGGCCTTGAGGGGCAGCTGTCCAGCTGGGCCAAGCTGTGCCAGCAGCTCCAGCCGTGCTGGTGAGCCTTGCCAGCTCTGGGCCCTGCTGTGCAGGAGGGTCCCTGTGTGCCACTGGCAGCTGGGGCCTCAGCCACCTCCTCTCTCCGCAGTCACAGTTCTTGACAGTAGCTGAAGGACAGTGACAGGATCTCACCCCCAGATACCTTGAGCAGCTCCTCCAGCAGTGGTGAGGACCTGGGTAGCCCCAACAAAAGCTCTCAGAGGACAACTCCAGAACAGCTGCCATACAGGAGGAAGCAGCCGATCCCTGTGGAGATCCCAGTTCCACCACCACTCCCTGCAGGAATCCCTGAGCCTCCTCCACTCCCCACAGTGATCTTCAATATGCCTCCACCCCACTCCGGTCCATCCCAACCTGTGCCGCAACCCCAAAACCACTTCAGCAGCTTCCGTACACAGCTGAGACCACCACGTCCCCCTCATCTGACCTGTCTTCCAAATGACACTGAAGGTGCTTTTGTCCCCCACCCCACGTCCACATTCCAGAGCCTTGCCCAGATTTTTTGTTGCAATAAAGAGATGAAGCTGTAACCTCAGTGTCCAGGTGGTAGCAGCAGCAAAGCCCACCCAGCGGAAGCACAGGCTGAGCTCCATGGCCAGGAGCAGCCATGGATGCCAACGGTGTGGGCAGGCAGGAGCCAGGCAGGGGCTGCTGTGACCAGCGGCGGGGCCCCGAGGGCTGGGGGAGCCCATGCTGAGTGTCCCTGGGCTGAGGGCACATTTCCTTCCCTGGCATCATCTAGGTCTGGGCCCCATGAGGCACACCAGGAAGTTTTGGGGTCACTGTTGATGGGTGCAGGGATCCCTCATGAATCACAAAGGAGTATTGATGGCCTCTTCCAACCCGTGCAGGGACCCCTCATGAGGTGTGCAGCGGGGTTACATTTGAGGGGGTTTTTTACTCTTCTCAGCACAGCAAAGGGTCACTTGGCCGAGGTTTTGCAAAGCTGGGAGAAAGCCTCTTGCAAAGCCTTGGGCCCGGCCTGCGGGCACAGCGGACAGGCGGAGCTCATCCCCTGGGGCCAGGCCGGGCTGCTCAGGCCGGGCCGGGCCGGGCCAGGCTCGGGCCCCGGCAGGGAAGGGCCATGGCCCTGGGCTCTGATGAGGCTGCTGAGCTCCGCCCTGGCCCTGTGCTGCAGCCCAACACATTTACAGCCAGGGCCATGCCCTGGCCCACAGGAGGCACCCGGGGCTGCAACTGAGGCCGCATCTTCTCCCACTCAAGGGGGCTGGCTCTGTTTCTTTGGAGTATCCCGAGCCTTGTACTTTGGCCTGATGGTGCAAAGATCCCCCCAGCATCTCTGAGTTTGCACAAATAAAGGCTTTGTTCTCATTAACATGAAAAGCTGTATGGGTGGCCTGCAGCTATTGTTTTTTTGTTGCCTTGCCCCCAGTCAATGCTCGAGTCTAAATGACTCACCCAGCCCCGAGCGGCCTTTTAGACTGATTTGATGAAAGGGACTGAAGCTCTGTTGACTGCAAATTCTCCAGGAAAACAAGTACAGGAACTTGGATACTTCTGGTGACAAAAGCAGAGTGCAGATTTTAACCTGTGAGGCCACCTCACTGCCGCCTCCCCCCACCCTTTTATTTTCATTTTGTTTAATATTCTGAGTGCCAGCTTTTGCATGAAATGGGCCCTCAGCAAGGAGATGTTGGGCCTCCTGGCTGTGTCCCTTTGTGCTCCCAGTGCTCCTGGTCTGGTTGGGCTGGTGTGATAAATTGGTATGATTCGTGCTGATGAAAATTGAAACAGTAATCAATATTGATACAGTAACTAATATTTAGGAATAATAAAATAGTTAAAAGTTTTAATGCCCGAGAAGAGAGGGAGAGGAGGGGCTCCACTACCCCCCTCCCGGCAGATGTTCACAAGGACAGGAGGAAAGAAGCTGAAGATACAGTTTCTAAAAATGAGCAGAAAGGAAGCAAAACCTGGTTGGGTCCCAGAAGTTGCAAATTATAAGGGATTTATTGCCTTGATATGTAGATATAGTGATATGTTATTCTTGGCTTACATTGTACTGGCTTGATGCGCACGTGTAACCCAAAGGTGAATTAAAGGACAAAGAAGAGACTACAGAGCCTTCATCAGTGACGACTCCCAAAGACTTGTGCGACCACCAAACTGAGTAGCGGCACATGCGTGGTAAAAGTGGTAATGAAAGCAGAGATAGAGATAAGACAAACCGAAAATGGGAGGAGATGGTATTGACACATGGCATATAAGGGGTGATTTTCTCTTGGCAAGCTTGTATGTGATGTGGCAAGGGTCCAAGAGCCCTGCACTCCGTACCCCATGGTTAACTTTTGCTTATGCACTATTATTGGAACCAAATTATCCCTTATTTTAATCAAATTATATTGTATCCAATTTTATATTTTTTTATTTAACTATTCAATTAAAATTGTTACTATTTTAAATATTGTTTGGTTATTTTATGATGGGGTAATTGGGAAAACATAACAGCTGGGACACTTGTCCATCATGCCTATGTGTCTGTTTCCTGTCATTCCAATGCACAGCCCTTTCCCGCTGCTTGTCATTTAAATACTGTAATTATTTTATTGGATAACTTACACCTTGTTATAAATGTGAAGCTTGACTAGGCCAATATTCAAGCAGCAATCAATTTATTAAATAATATGGTAAAGTATGAGCAATACAGTGGTAGGTACAGTGGGAGAAGTTTTCCCTCCCACTGCACACCGATAGTTGAGGCTTACAGGTATTGATAGGGGTATTCATAAGCTTTCTCAAGAGTTTCTATTCCAATTTTTACTCATCAGCAGTTTTTATTCCCAATTTTGTGTCACAATTTTATACACTATTGTGATTTAGTTTTTCTCAGGATGTATCCCAGAAAAGGAATGTCCCAGGTGGTGGTGGTCCGGTTTCCGAAATAAGGAAGAAGTATCCCATCTGGTGAGGTCCAGGTCTCCAGATGTGTGTCCAACTTTTAATTGCAAGGACTATAAATCTCATCACAGTGATGTCCAGCTTCCCTTGGTCAAAACTATTAATCCTTGAGTTGATGTTCATCTTCTTTTCTGAAGCTGCTTTTCTCTGTTTTGTTAAGGCCTGAGATAAGCATGCTTCCTTTTTATATATTCTAAAGCTGTAGTTTCCAAGATCCTTACTACAAGGAATATTCTAAAATTATACTTAATTTATACTAAAATTAAAAGGTTAATATTGCAAAACTCTTTAAGGCTTAGCTACAAGCAGAAAGTTCCTGTCAAAAGGGAATATCCTTAATGCTTTAATTCAAATGCTCCTAAATCAACTTAAGACTCATACAGGTTAATTGCAAACAAAAGATAGGTTCAAAGGCCTTTTCCCATGCTTTACTTTCCTCAGTTATTGTTAGAATTTGTCTTTATAACTGTCCTATGGTTGGTTTCCCCACATATCACAATGACAAATACATACGTTGCCTGTATGTACCTGACACATAACACAGCTTGGTATTTCACAATCCTGCACTTCATGATATTAAATTGTGTTAATCAGACTTTGTCCCATCATGAGTTTCTGGAACACATTTCCAAGCCTTCCAGCTGTAGCCCAAGGGAAGCTGTTTCTGTCTTGCATCACCAAATTGGCAGGGTTTTTGCAAAGACAGCCCTTTAGAAAGGACTTGTGTGAGCATTAACATCTAAGGGGCTGCTTTCAAAGACAGACCCAAACCTCATAAACAAACAGCAAATCTACCAAACAACATATTTTTAAAAGTACTTTATTTGTAGCTCTTGTTCCTTATGTTTTCCAGTTGGCCACCTTTTCCACTGCAGTGTCTTTCCTTGGACAGAAAAGCCCCCTTGCTAGATGATGTGACTTATCAAGGAAAACAGAACTCAAACACAATGGATTTATTAGAGCTAAACATGGAGGTTCCCATGATCACAGTAATAATCATTGATTTTCGGTTTATTTTGGTTTCAGATAGTTTTCAGAAGGGTGAGAACAGTATCTCAGATCCCCTGGGTGCGTTGGTGCCATAGCCACTTATTATCTCTTCTTTCTTATTATCTGTCCTTTCTGTAGTCCTGTAGTTCCTCTGCCCATTTGTTGCTCTTGGATCTCTGCCTCCTTCACCTGATTTTTATCTTTTTCTGGATTTGTGAGGATTTTTGTGTTGGTTTTGATTTTTTTTCTTGGTGGTTGTTTTGTCTGCCTGTTCTATTTGGTCACAGTTTTGCTATTGGTTTTTGAGGTTTTTTATTCCCTTAACAGCAAAAATTAGCTTGTGATTTGTATTGTGAAGTTTTGATACACAGGTGTTGCACATAAAGGTTGGTTTTGTTTTTAAAGTCATCTCAGACCTGCAAGGCCCTGTGTCTTTGAAAACTGTGTGCTCTTGAAGCGATACACAAAACAATTAGAATCCACAGTCTGATGTAATTATGAATTGGGTACGTATTGTCAGCAGCCGACACAAGCGAGATAGCTCTCGTGAAAACTTGTGCCCTGAGCCTTGGTCTGACTCACATCTTCATTCTCAAAGATGTTCCATGTTCATTACATTGCACAACCTTGCCATGCATATTCAACCCCTGGCCCCTCCTGTCCTGGCCTCGCATGGTAATCAGATCCAGGTCGTTCTGGGCATGCATTGTTTGCTGTGGTGTTCGCACAGGGGTCTCTTAGTGATCTCTGAGGCGGAAGACTGTGGTCTTCCTCATGACTGAACTTTGGAACTTTTCTCCTTTGTGTGTGCGCTTTGGTCCCTTGGTGGGGGTGCAATCTGGGGGTATAGCTAAGGCCATGAGGTCACAGCAGGCTCTGAGGTCACAGAGGTGCCAGAGCCCCGTGGTTGCACAGCAGCACAAGGAGCGAGCAGTCAGTGCTTGAGCACAACTGTTGCGGCAGCAGCAGCGGCGGTGGCAGCAGTGGTGCTGACATTGGGACAGCGGTGTCAGGACAGCGGTGGCAGCAAGAGCTGCGGGACTGGCAGAGGGCAAGGCAGCATGGCCCTTGCTCTGCGCCCCTTCCTCCTGCTCCTCCTGGCCGTGGCCCTGCCTGCCAGGGCTGCCCAGGCTGCTCCACTGCAAGCGCAGCGAGCAGGTGAGCCGGCAGCCTGGCTCCCCTTTCCCGGGACAGCGCTCCCTGCTCCCCGGGAAGCGCTGGGGATGGTTTTCCCCAGGCCTTTAGGGAGGGTTTCCTCTGGGGGAAGGAGAGAACCCCCACGGGCCCTCGGCTGGCCCTGTTTCCTCTCCAGGGATGTGTCACAGGGCCTGCAAAGAGGGTGGAGAGTGACCAGGACCAGCCCAGATCTCCCCAGGCCCCTGTACAGCTTTGGCCTTGTCCATTCACATCTGGCTCCCATGGCCTTTCCCAACCCCCTTGCAGTGCCCAGTTCCTATAGGCAGAGGGGGATCCCAGCACACCATGGAAATGGGTCTGTTTGTGCTCCATTCTAGATTGGGATGGCGTCATAGATTATCTGGATGCCCTATCAGATGATGGCTTGAAACCCCTGGAGAATGCTGGTGGTAAGTTCTCTCTTTGCCTTTCCTGACAAAATTATCCGTGTCCATGTGCGAAGAGGTCACCCATGAACCCTTTAGGTTAACATCATTTCAGGGTTGAAAGAATCTAGTAACCTTTCCCTGCTCCCTTCTGGACCCTGAGCGATCCCACTCTGGAGGCCCTGGGGGGCATCCCTTAAGTTACACCACATTGGCTCCCTCCACTGTTCTTATGTTCCTGAGCCATTGCCTCCCATTTCCTTGACTGGCCCTTTGTAGTGCGCTGAGACCAACGTCAGACCTCGGGCCTCCAGAGAGAGAAAGCTGGACCCACTGTGTGTCTGTTTCTGGGACCTGAATATTTCACTGCACGGCTGAATTAAACATCTGCGGATATTTTGCAAAGACCCTTTTTGCTTCTTTACCTTGAATTTACTAGCAGAAATGCAGGCTGCAAAATCCCCCAGGATCGCTGTCATTGAGAAAAAGGATCATTTATCTGTCCAACATCCTCCCGTGTGCAATGCCAGTGTGTCCTTCCATGTGCTCTGTGCAGCCACAGAGAAGAGCGCAGAGGGAAGGGGCTGGGCCCAGGGCTGTTCCATGGGGCTGAGCCTTTCTCAGCTCCTTTGCCGGCCCCAGGGAGCCTGAGCTGCTCCTTCTACCACTGCCAAGCCCTGGCCTTGCCTGGGGCTGTGTTGGGAGCTGCAGCAGCTCCAGGGAGTCCTTTCTGCCCTCACTGCCCCGCAAGGGGCTCCTTCCATCCCAGTGTGGGGCCACTGCAGGCACGAGGTGCCCCTGGCCCTGCTCCTGAGTGGAAGGAAGAGCTGAGGGAGTGCCTGGGAGGGCACCAATCACCCAGGTGCCCTCACTGCCACTTGGGCCTGAAGGAAAAATGGAACTTTCCATTAAGGTCCTCCTAAATGGAAGAACCGAGACATAGGAGACACGAAATCCTTGGAGGCAGCCAAACTTCTGGACCAGATGCTGAATGACCTGGAGAGGCGCCGTGGTGGGTGCATTTCCCTCAGCCTTGTCCTGGGGCTCAGCAGCCGGGGGCTTTGGCTGCACATCTGGACACGCCGTGCCCGGCACAGCAGGAAGGGATCCATGGCAGCCTCGCTGCCCCGCTGCTGCTTCCACGCCCTGCAGGGCTGTTTGCCAGCCTGGCCTGGCTGCAGCTTCTCCCCAGCCGCTGCAGGAAGGCATTTGGCATCTGCTGACAGGCAGACCAAACTGCACCATGGTTCATACAAGCCCTGAGATCCCCTGCAATTGCCTGGACCATGGGGAGATCAGGAATGACAGCAATTTAGAGAACGGTGAACCCTGGCCAATCCCAAAAGTTTTTACGAATTCTTGCTCATTATCCATCAGTTTGACCAGTATTGCTTCCTGAAGATGCCACCTCCCAGAAAGGGGAACATACCCACCTAATTTAGCTGTCTCTTTTTCTTTCTCCAGAGATGAACCGAAAGGCTGTGCTGAAAACAGCAATGCCTGCAGGAAGCAGGGGCTCATTGGCAGCCTCTGCTGCAGGAAGGGAGGTGATGCCCAGCACAGTCACAGGAGGTAATTGCTGTGCCTCTGGGCCTGAGCCCTGCTGGGGCTTGAGCTGCCATCTTGGCTGTGCGTCAGTGCCTGCCCTCCAGGGATGTCAGACAGGCCCTGCAAAGAGGGTGCAGAGTGACCAGGAGCCAGCCCAGAGCTCCCCGGGCCCCTGTGCAGCTTTGGCCTTGTCCATTCACACCTGGCTCCCACAGCCTTACCCGATCCCCTTGCAGTGCACAGTTCCCATAGGCAGAGGGGGATGCCAGCACACCATGGAAATGGGTCTGGTCTGTGCTCCCTTCCAGATGAGAGTGGTGCCATTGCTTTGCCAGCAGCTGGGATGGAAGATGGTTTGGAACCCATGGGAGCTTCTGCAGGTAAGTTCTGAGAGAATTTTCATTGACAACCTGGCAGGAACTGTATGACAGAAGCTTCTGTGGCTCTTGAGTTACAGGTGTGTCTGCAGGAAGGATCTTCCCAGGTCCTTTGGTGGATGTTGCACACAAGCCCAGCTCCCATCGCAGGGGTGAGTAGTGTGTCCCTGCTGACCCCACGAGCTGAGCCCTGCATCTGTGGGATCTATTCCTGGTGAAATGGAAATACTTTCTCTTAAGGTCCTCTGAGAGGGAGGAAAACACCTACAAAACAGAATGTGCCCGTGGAGGAATCCAAACAACTGGAACAAATCCTGATTGACCTGGAGAGGCACCGTGGTGGGTGCATTTCCCTCAGCCTTGTCCTGGGGCTCAGCAGCCGGAGGCTTTGGCTGCACATCTGGACATGCTGTGCCTGGAACAGCAGGAAGGGATCCATGGCAGCCTCGCTGCCCCGCTGCTGCTTCCACGCCCTGCAGGGCTGTTTGCCAGCCTGGCCTGGCTGCAGCTTCTCCCCAGCCTCTGCAGGAAGGCATTTGGCATCAACTAAGTGAGAGCCCAAACTGCACCATGGGACTGGGATTTCCTGGTCTCTGAGCAGATCCGGTGGGGCAGATATTTGGAGGAGGGAGGACCCTGTGGCAGCCCCAAGGGCCTTGGCCTTTCCCTGATCCTTATCCATGTCTTTTACAAGTGGTACCTCCTGAAGATGCCACCTCCCTACTGGGCAATGGCTCTACCTGATCTGGCTGTCCCTTTTCCTTTCTCCAGAGATGGACCAAAAGTCTTTCCGGAAGGCAGCACATCCTGGAGGACGCAATGTACCTGTGCTAGCCACAGATACAGGACGTGACGAGATGCCAGACAGTGCCACAGAAGGTGATTGCTGTGCCAGGCTCAGCCAGTCTGAGCAGTCCTGCTGGGGTCCCTCCGTGTGGGACATGTCCTGAAACCTGGGAGAGACTGCATGGGGTGCCCATGGTGGGGAAAGGGCAGAGGGGGAGAGCAAGGCTCCATTGTGTTTTTAGAGGGCCTGGGTGTGTGTCCCTGGGGCTGGGGGAGCTGTCACGGGGCAGGGAGGGCCAGGGCTGGCAGTGGCTGCTCAGGGATGGCTTTGGCCCGTGTCCCTCCAAGCAGCCACTGCCCAAGCAGCTGCGCTGCCCCCGGGCTCTCCTCCCGGCCTGCTGGGCTTTGTTGGGTGGCACAGCCTGTGCCAAGGGGCAGCAAGGTGCCTGCAGGCCCCAGCTCTGGGGGAAACGGAGAACGTCCTGCCCGCATCCACCGTGCTGCCAGCTCAGCAGCGCAGCACCGCACGGGCTCACGCTCCCCATTGCTCCCACAGACGTTATCACTGAAACAGGAATATATGTCCCGGATCCAGTGCACCTCCCAGAAATTGTCTGTCCCCAGGATGTGCGCAGGAAATGCATGATAGGCACAGCGGTGATAGTGTTCACTGTGCCACTTGTGCTGCTGGGCTGCTATCTTGGCATTCGCAAGGTGCAGGAGAAAAGACGGTCAGTTGCTGATTTTTCTCCACGGTTTTCTTATAACTCTGCTCCATAGCATTGGTAGCCTGACTCGTTGTCGTGCTGCTGTGGAGTTGTGGCCAGTCTGATATTCCAAAGAGCTCTGCTGAGGGTTCTGCTGCTGCCCAGAGCTTTCATTGGCCTCCTCATTGCTGGGCCTTGTCCTGGGGGGCCCGCTGGGGCTGCAGCCAGTGCTGGCTCCCACTGAGGCTGCCTGGCCAAGAGCAGCCCCAGGGGCACAGGGCAGAGGCACAGCAAGTTCTCAGCAGTGTTTGGGCAGCACAGTTCAGGACAGGGCAATGCTTATTTAGTAGCTCATATATAGTTTCATCGGATTTGCTCCAGCTCAGTGTTAAAACAAATCCAACCTGATGAAGGTTTGGCTTTGGCCGTGAAACTTTGCTCTTTGTGTGCGCCCTGTTCTGGATTGATTCCCAATCAGTCTTGGAGCCACTTTTGGGGGAAGGCTCATCCCAGCCCTGAGCCTTGGCAGTTCAGGCCTCAAAGGGACAGCTGAGGCTGCAGTGCATATGACTGGGCATCGGGGCTGCATTATCCAAGGGCTTGGGAAGTTTAAATTACTGTAATTTTTCTATATGTTTTTTTTCTATGAAATTTGTTCACTTTTTCTAATTTTAGTTAAAAAAAAAAATTTCCAATGCTTTTTGCAGTTATTTGATATTGTGAATGCTGCCATGATTATCCCATGGCTGAATTAGAAGACTGTAAGTATCATAAAATGGAATAATTTTTACACTCCTATGTCTTTCACAGGCTCATGAAACTTTTGTTGCTTTGATGTGACCAACAGAAGAGTTCTGCTCTGCTTTTAATTCAAACAAGCAGCAGGTCTGGAACCTGTTGAGAGGAGTCTCTTCACAGCTACAGCAGCCTGCAAGGTTTCTTTGTTGAGGAATATAAATCTTTATTTTATGAATATATTTGTCTTGGTTTGGAAAGACAGGTGCCTGCTAAGGAAGGCAGTAGCGTCCCCTGAAATGGAGAATGTACCCCCTTTGAATTGTTATAAATTTTAAATTAAGGGCCTCAGGCAAAAAAATGTGGGAGCAGGAAATAACAGTTCTTTAACAGGGAAGAAAATAAAAGTATAAAATAAACAATGCAGTAAACTAAAACAACACTGACAGAGTCAGAACACAACCCGACACCCAGTGGGTCAGGGTGTTGGTAGCAGTCCAAGTGGAATTATGGCTGCAGTCCTCCTGGAGTGTCAGATGTTGTTCTGCTGGAGCAGGAATCCTGTAGAAAAGGCTGTAGTCTTCCTCTGAAGATCCAGGGGAAGAAGAGGCAGCTGCTGTTTTTCTGGGAAAGCCAGTGGAGAAGCTGTCTTGGTGTTCCAGAATCTCCACATTATATCTCTGGCAGGAATTTCCTCTGGGGCAGAGCATCTCTGACTGGGATGCTGTAGTTCTTATCAGTCATGCAGTGACATTCAATAGCCTGTTATCAGCAGATGTTTGTGTCCCCGCCCCCTCCCCCAAGGCAGGAATGGGTGTGGAAGAGATAAGGCAAACTGGCCACTTAACAGAAGACAGCTGCCATACAGATAGAAAACATATTGCTTTGCAGTCTGGGACACTATGCACCCCTTATTCTATTGCCATCTGCATCACAATGAAACTTGACACACAACTCTAACTTAATACCAGGTTTTTCTGTGGTACACAAGGATCTTCATCTTCCTGCATTACCCACCAAGTGTAACCATGTTCTTGAGCAAAAACAATTCCATGGATGGGTTTTTCTTTGCCTGAGGTGGGATTAATCCAAACAGTCTTTCCCAAAATACCTTTCATATGTACAACAGGGACATTATTTCCGTCCACTGTGTGCTGGGGTTCAGACTGGGCAGGACCAGCTCAATTGATGGACCCTTGGGTGTTGATCATCCAGGTGACTTTTGCTAAGTTCATTTCCCTGTTTGTAAAAGTCTCCTCCCCAGGTGCCTTCAGGGTAGTCTTAAGAAGTCCATTGCACCATTCACCTTTCCTAGCAGCTGGTGCATCATAGAGGATATCCATTCAATGCCATGTTCCCTGGCCCAGGTGTTGATAAGGCCGTTCTTGAAATGGGTCCTGTTGTCCAATTCAATCCTTTAAGGGGTGCTGTGTCTCCACAGAACTTGCTTTTCAAGGCCCAGGATGGTGTTCCAGGCAGTTGCATGAGACACAGGGTAGGTCTCCAACCATCCAGTGGTGGCTTCCACCATGGTCAGCACGTAGCGCTTGCCCTGGCGTTTCTGGGACAGTGTGACGGAGTCAATCTGCCAAGCCTGCCCATAC
Organism: Melospiza melodia melodia; assembly: GCF_035770615.1. Taxonomy (NCBI): domain Eukaryota; kingdom Metazoa; phylum Chordata; class Aves; order Passeriformes; family Passerellidae; genus Melospiza; species Melospiza melodia. The sequence goes on along the minus strand of NC_086203.1, from coordinate 5,701,660 downwards.
TTGGACCACCACCCCTACCCTACCATAGGGGCTTCACCTGCTTGGCCTGCTTGATGGCAGCACATGTCTTACAGTCATGGATAACCCTAGAAATACTGTCCATGGTTAAATCCACCCCTTGGTCTTGTGCCCACTTAGAGGTGGCATCTCTGCCCTGATGGCCTGAGGCATCATGGCCCCATCAAGCTAGGAACAACTCCCCCTTATGCTGCCAATCTAAGTCTGTCTTCAACACCTCTATTTTTGCTGCCTGATCTACCTGTTCATTGTTTCGGTGTTCCTCATTAGCCCGACTCTTGGGGACATGGGCATCTACATGATGGACTTTCACAGGTAGCTTCTCCAATCGAGCAGCAATTCATCTGCAGCCCAGACTGGTTTTCCCCTATGCTGCCAGTTGACCTTTTTCCACCTTTCCAGCCAGCTCCACAGAGCATTGGCTACCATCCACAAATCAGTATTAAGGCAGAGCTTTGTCCACTTTTCTCTCTCAGCAATGGCCAGGGCCAGCTGAACAGCTTTGAGTTCAGTAAGTTCCTTGAACCACCTTCTCCTTTAGCAGTTTGTGCAACCTGTTGTGGGGGGCTCCATATGGCTGCTTTCCACTTCCAGTTCATCCCTATGATGCGACAGGAACCGTCAGTGAAAAGAGCGTAGCGTGTTTCCTCTGCTGGTAGATGGTTGTATGGTGGAGCTTCTTCAGCACGTCTCACTTGCTCTTGTTCACCAGTGAGACCAAAGTTTTCACCTTCCAGCCAGTTTGTAATTATCTCCAAAATCCCACAGCAATTCAGGTTTCCAGTATGGGCGTGCTGTGTGATAACAGCAATCCATTTGCTCCATGTGGTGTCAGTGGCATGGTGGGTAGTGGGAATCTTTGCTTTGAGCATCCACCCCAGCACCGGTAGTCAGGGTGCCAGGAGGAGTTGTGCTTCCATGCAAATCACCTCCGAGGCAGCCTGGACTCCTTCATAGGCAGCCAAGATTTCTTCTGTTGGAGTGTAGTTGGCTTCAGACCCTCTGTAACTTTGACTCCAAAATCCCAGTGGTCGACCCCAAGTCTCCCCAGGCACCTTCTGCCAAAGGCTCCAGGACAAGCCATGGTTCCTGGCTGCAGAGTAGAGCACATTCTTTACCTCTGGTCCTGTTCTGACTGGGCCAAAGGCTACTGCATGAGCGATTTCCTGCTTAATCTGGGCAAAAGCTTGTTGCTGCTCAGGGCCACAGTGGAAATCATTCTCTTGCAGGTGACAAGGTAAAGAGGGCTCATGATCTGAACTGTACTCAGGAATTGGCATTCTCCAAAAACCGATGGTGTCCAGAAAGCTTGTGTTTCTTTCTTGCTGGTTGGTGGAGACATTGCTGTGATCTTACTGATGACCTCAGTGAGAATCTGACACTGTCCATCTTGCAACTTTACTCCCAGGAACTGGATCTCTCGGGCACGTCCCTTGACTGTACTCTTCTTGATGGTGAAGCTGGCTTCCAGGGGAATCTAGAGGATCCTCTCTCCTTTCTCAAATACTTCCATTGCTGTGTTCCCCCACACAATGATGTCATCAATATATTGCAGATGTTCTGGAGCCTCACCCTTTTCCAGTGCAGCCTGGATCAGTCCATGGCAGATGGTGGGGCTGTGCTTCCACCCCTGGGGCAGTCGGTTCCAGGTGTACTGCACTCTCCTCCATGTGAAGGCAAACTGAGGCCTGCATTCTGCTGCCAGAGGAATGGAGAGAAACGCATTAGCAATGTCTATAGTGGTGCACCACTTTGCTGCCTTGAACTCCAGCTCGTACTGGAACTCCAGCATGTCCAGCCCAGCAGCGCTCAGCCGTGGAGTCCCTTCATTCAAGGCACAATATTCCACAGTCAATCTCCATTCTCTGTCAGACTTGCACACAGGCCAGATGAGACTGTCGAAGGGTGAGTGGGTTTTGCTGACCACCTCCTGGCTGTCCAGCTCACGGATCATTTTGTGGATGGGGATCACAGCATCTTGATTCGTCCGATACAGCCGGCGGTGCACTGTCGAGGTGGCAATTGGCACTCGTTGCTCTTCTACCTTCAGGAGTCCTACTGCAGATGGGCTTTCTGATAGTCAGGGCAAGGTGTTCAACTGCTTAATGTTCTCTGCCTCTACAGCAGCTATTCCAAATGCCCATCTGAGTCCCTCTGGGTCTTTGTAATAGCCATTCTGGAGAAAGTCTATGCCCAGAACACAGGGGGCCTCTGGGCCAGTCACAATACGATCTTTTTTCCACTCTTTCCCAGTCAGGCTCACCTCGGGTCCCAACAGGATCAATTGCAGTGATCCCCCTGTCACCCCGGCAATGGAAACAGGTTTTGCCCCCCACATGTCCTGATGGTATCAGGGCACACTGTGCACCAGTATCAACTAAGGCATCGTATTTTTGTGGCTCTGATGTGCCAGGCCAGTGGATCCACAACATCCAGAAGATCCTGTTTTCCCATGCCTTTCCCTGGCTAGAGGCAGGGCCCCTCTAACCCTGGGTATAAGTGGTAGAGATATCTTCAAGAGGATCTGACAGATCATACTCAGCAGCTCGGTCATGGGAGGTTGAGGCTACCTTTACTGGAATTCCCTCAGTTAGTGTTTCCCTCCTTGAGTTGACTCACCTGTACTGCCAGGACAGAAGTGGGTTTCCCATCCCACCTTCCCATATGTCTCCCATGGTTACACAGAAGGAACCACAGGTCAGCCCGTGGGGTGTACCCTCTCTATCTAGCTGGGGAATGTTGGGCTCTGACTCTGGGGCCTGTGAGTGGTACTGGTGCTATGTGGGAACTGTTCCTCCTCACCTCCTCCCTCATCTCCTCTCTGAGTTCTTGGACAATGGCAGAGACATGAGCCTGCATTGGGCCATTGATCATACTCACACAATTTCTAAGCTTGGTGGCCACAGAACCCACTGTCTCTTGGTTGGTGTTGGCATTAATTGTTGCAACGAAGGTGGTGTATTGAGATGGCCCCAGATTTGCCAGACTCCACAACATTTGGCCTGCGCACCTGACCTTGTTGGGGTCATTTTCATGCTGTCCATCCCTCCCAAAGAGTACCTCCAATACTGCCACTTCTCTCACCTGTTGGATCCCCCCCTCAAGGGTCTTCCAGCACATTCTATGGTGGTGCTCCTGCACTGTCTCCCTGTGGACAAACCTGTGGAATCCCAGGGCACCAGGAATATTTCTCTGTCTGCTCTGGAGTGCCCTGACCCCCAGGGAAGCTCTGACTTTGAGGGTACTCTCTCTAGCTGGCGAAAGGCTCATGTGGTGTCTTTTGTCTACTGGAGATTTCAGTTTCCATTGGCAATAAGAGCATAGAGGGGTCTGGCGATCAGTCCATAATTATAAACCCACAGCTGGCACTACCCTACCATGCCTAAGAAGGTTCAGAGTTCCTTCGTTGTCTGGGGTTTCAGGGTTTGGCATACGGCTTCTTTGCCTTAAAGTCTGCTGCTCAGCACTCACTTCTTACTCTAGGTAGATTACCTTCTGTTTCACTGCCTGTGCCTTTTTTTTTGAGACTCTGCGTCCTTGGAGTCCTAGGAAATTCGAAAGGCTTACCGTCCAGGCTTCTCCTGCTTCCCTTGTCCGAGTGGCTACTAGAAGATCGTCTATGTACTGCAACAGCCTCCTTTCCTCTTGTGGAGCTTCCCAGGACTCTGGGTCTTTGCAAGCTGTTCTCTAATCGGAGTGGGGAATCTTGAAGCCTTCGGGCACATGGACTATGTGAGCTTGAGTTTGAATGCAAAAAATTTTCTGGCTGGCTTCGTGGATAGGGAGGAAAAGAAGGCATCTCTTAGGCCTAAAACAGGGAACTAGGTTAGCTCAGGTGTTAAACAAGTTAGTAAGGTATATGGATTTGCTACCACAGGGTATAAATTCTGTGTTATCTTATTAACAGTCCTTAATCTAGTACTATCAATTATTGGGCTGATTCTTTCCTTATCTTCTTTTTGAGGGTACTACTCAGTTCTCACTAGTTGTGTTCTTTCTTTAAGCTTGATGCTCATGGGGGAGCATCTTTCAGTCTCTCTGGTACACCAGAGGCTTATACCCTTGAAAACACTTATTCACTTATTCTAATATCTCTTTACTAATGTCTTTCTTAATTTCAGTGTCTGTTAATGTTAAGCCTAACATCTTTATATCATTTGCTTCTAGAGTAACCTTTCTCATTTGAGAATGTTTAGTAAATTGAGCAAATTGTACAAAAGCTTTTAGGTACACATAGTACACATGTTACTTTAAAGGTTTGCACAAGTATGCTTTCTCAGACTGGCCAGTTGTTCATTCCCCACACTACAACATAAACATTCTCCACAGGTACTAAAGCTTTATTAAAACTGAATATACGACCCTTGTGTCGACAAAAATTCTTCCCTTTTTGGGAGGTCATCTTTACTCTTCCTCCCTTACCTTGGGAGGAGCTTTTAGCAAATCATATGTACTCATTTTGTGAACTGTGATTGCTTTGCATTTCAGCATGATAATCTTTGCCTGATTTCATACGTTGCTATCTTATGCTGCATGCTGAACAACATGTTTGATTTGCTTTCTCTTTGCCTTGTTTCCTTTTTCAAGGGCCAAGACTGGAGGGAGGTCTGATCTTACAGTCTCGTTGCCATTCTGGGTGATTTCTTAAAACAAAAAGACATTTCAGCATACAAAAACTCTATCTCATTTATCTTCTTATTTTAAAACAGTACTAACAGCAATGAAGTATTATAAATCTTTTTATTTTCTGAGCTGCTCTTACTGGCAGCTTTCTCTTAGTGAGCCCCTCCCAAAAGGGGCGAATTTAGGAACCTCTTTGCTCTGGTCAGTTCTCATTATTTATTTCTCCTTGCTTTATCTCGCTTCCACTCAAACTTTTTTACAGACCTTCACAGTAGTTTCTCAACTTTCTTCTTATACACACAGCTCTAGGTGGCAGGTATCAGATGTGGTTCTCACACACAAGCTCTAAGACCTTAGGTTCTGAATCTGCTTGACTAGAAACTTCTAATTTACACTCGGGGCATGTGTCCTGACAGCAAAACAGCAATACCAGTGTTTGTCATAAACACCACACTGCAATAATACCTGCACATCTAGCTTTTGCTCACAGGCCATTCCCGTGTTCCCTGGGGAGACGGGGCAGCCAGAGCTGTCCCTGTGCCCAGGGGACAGCCACTGTCACCTCACACAGCATGCTAATCAAAAACGTGACATAGACACTATGTTCTGATCAAACAAAATATCAGTCTTTTCTAGTTCTCTTCTTGCACAATCTAATTAAGTACTGTGCTTACTTACACTTCTTTTACTGCTTTGCAAAAAGGCTGTGCTAGTCACAGCCAAAACTCTGATATGCTCACAGACACGGACACATGCACCCACACCCCCCCTTTATCTCAAATTCGCTAGAGCCAAGGCTTGAATTGCTGTGAGGGGGGGAATTCTTGGAATTCCTTTAACTCGCTTTATCGTAGTTAAGCATAAATCACTCTACTATAGTTCTCTTATATAAAATGCCACTTTTGTTGCAACAAAATCTTAAAATCTCTACAAACACTACTATACAATCTGAGAATCAAATTACCACAATGCAGCAGAAGAAAATCTCCACACAAAATCACTGGGAAAGGGCATATCTCTCAAAGTGCTCACTTTTCTCAACACAACAGAGCATACCATAATTCAGCATTTACTCACATCAATTTTTCTTTGACACAATCAAAATAACAGCATACAGTCTAGAGATATAGTCTAAACATCTAAGGCAAAGGAACTCTCTGAGCTCATACTCACGGTTAAAATGTACTAAATCTACACAAACTACTACATTTAAACACGATAAATACCATCACTGACATTCCTCCACTCGCTTCTCTGCGGGGCACTTTTCTCTCTGCCCCCACAGCCTGCTGCAGCTTCAGGCTTCACTGTAGGGCACTATAGATTTATTCTCTTTTATACACCATACACTTATACACTTGCACAATTAGAAACACAGTGCACTGACCACACAATGCACACATTAACTATACAGCAACACAGTGTCCGGACATCACACACACACAAAAACAAAACACACACGGGCTCAGCGGTTCTGCTCCATCAGAACAATGAACCCCCAACACACACATACACGGGTTCACCTGGCTCACCCGCAGAACTGCTTGCGGTCTGCTCTATCAGAACGATGAACCCCGTCTCTAATACAGCTGCTCTATCAGCTGAACCCAGACGTCTCTGGGTGGTTTATTCCCTTGCTCTCCTTTCCCTCCCCCAGGGGCCCCTCAGTACATACCGTATCTTCCTCCGCAGGCCAGCAGGTCCTTGTCTGTCTTCGCAGGTGGCAAGTTGAGATGAGCGGAGCCCCACCAGGAAAAAATCCTAGGGCGCGCCTTGGAGGTCCATCTATCCCCCCTGCCCCTGCGGGGACAGAGAAATCCTGCCTGGCTCGCCATAATGTTTTGCGGAGAAAAGAAGAAACCTCACATCTTTGTAAAAGTTGTAAATCCCGGTATGCTTTTATTACGATGCGCACCAGACACAAGTCCCCCAACAAGGCACGCGTACCTCTGAAGACCTCGGGTCTTCTTTTATCCCCCTTCCAAATGCATATGCATACACTTTCACAATAAGTTCATACATATTCATTCCGCGTGACATGTAGCACCAGTTCTTCTTTATCAAAGGAATTTCTAAGTCGGGGGCAAATCGACCTTGTGGTCTTTTCTGTTTTTCTTTCTCTGTCTCCTTGCTGTCTCGGCATGCGAGTTTTTCTTTCAGCTTTGGCCTCACAGACTTTTCACTTTTCTTAGACACTTCACCTAATTCAGAATGGATCTGTACTCTGTCTCACTCATTCATGGAGAAAGTTTCCTACACTTCAAGATAAACTAGAATCCACAAAAGTGTGAAATAGATTATAGAGAGTAGTGTAGTTATATCACTTGGTGAGAAATTTAGTTTTGGGATTTTTAGTATTTTGTGGATGAAAGCAAGATGGAGGGCACAGGGTGTCATCCTGGGTTTCTTCTTCATGCTTCTTCTTCCTCCTTCTTCATGGGTTTGGGTGGCATTTTGTAATTGGGCAGAAAAGTCCACATTGTAGCTCTTTGGGATCAGTTATTGGGTTAAAAGGTAAAATAATCTAGGTGTCAGTTCTTAATTGGATAGTTTAGTCTTAAAAGACCGTGGAACAAGAGCTTGTTGGCCATTTTGTGCCTTCTAATGAAAAGCTGCGGAACTCACCGTAATGAGACTGTTTTACTGATAAGAAATAATAAACACTTGAGTCTGAAGAGAAATTACCGTCTCAAGTGCCTTCAATCCAGACCCAGAAAAACCAATGACTGGGACCCCCACACAAACCTCTCTCTGACACTTACTAAAAGCCACTCCCAGAGGGAAAGGGACCCTGGCTCCCTTATAAAAATCTGATTCATACCGGAGTCCTGGGTCAAGGCTCCCAGATTCCTTGCCTCACCACCATCCAGCTGGACACGTGTCCCCATAAGGTCCCAGACCCGGAGTAGCCAGGTTGTACAAGCCTCACATCCCCGTCATACAATGTCTTTGTGCAGATTACGGAGACTTTCATACATTAGGGACTCGGTGATGATCGCAACCTCTGGCTCCCCTATGGGTTTTGAGGGCCCTCCCCTATCTGGGTGCTCTGCTTTCATCTTAGATATTCTTGTTTCCACAGGGGTGACTGCTGCTGGCTGTGTCTGCCTTTGCAGTTCACCTGGAACCTGGACAGTTGTAACATCTGTGGGTTCTGCTGCTGCACTATTAGACTCTCCCTCTTCAAGGCAGAGGGAGGACTTCTCACCAGGTGGGGAAGTGTATTCCTTCAGCATCTGGCCCATATCACGCATCTCCTTCACCAGATCCCCCACCCAATCTGGGTAGTTCACATCTGGGATGGGCTGTGGGGCAGGGTCAGGCTCTGGGGCAGCAGCATCCCAAGGCTCTGGTGCCATGTCAGGTTCTGGGGTAGGTGTCAGGGTAGTTATCCAGGTTAATCTTCCCTTCTCTCTAAATGCTAAATAGAACAGGCCTATCAGCAACACCAGCAACTGCATGATATTGTTAGTATTGAGAGTGGATCTGAACTCTTCAAAAACTCGTCGGGCAGACCCAAAGAGATGATTAAAGGGCTGGGAGAAAATTTCCTCCCGTGTCATTTCCTTACACCAGCTGCCATTAATAAAGTAACCCCAAAAACATACAGTTAGTGTGTGATAGCTGTGAATCCATGTACCTGCTTTCCAGAGCAAGTTAAAAATCCATTAATTCCTCACCTTATTCACCCATAAAACAAACCAGATAACAGACACAGTAGCTTTGGTTATAGGACCCATGTTTAGATAAGGGCTTGCACATGGGAGGAATACAGCCAGTACCACGTGCCACCCAAACCAGGGCAAGCTGGACCCCATGGGGTCGCTTAACAAGGTTTCTATAGTCATACACAGAAAAATTGATTACTCAAGAACTGTTATTCGCTTTTTGTTTCTGTGCCCTCGAGCCTCACGGTGGGCACCAAAATCGGTCTTGGTTTGGAACAGACAGGAGTCTGCTAAGGAAGGCAGTAGTGTCCCCTGAAAGGGAGAATGTAAGTGCCCCCACTCCCCCCCAACCTCCAAATTGTTATAAATTTGAAATTAAGGGCCTCTTAGGAACAAAAATATGGGAGCAGGAAATAACAGTTCTTAAATAGGGAATAAAATAAAAGTATAAAATAAACAATGCAGTAAACTAAGAACACAACCTGACACCCTGTGGGTCAGGGTGTTGGTAGCAGTCCAATTGGAATTATGGCTGCAGTCCTCCTGGAGCGTCAAGTGTGGTTCTGCTGGAGCAGGAATCCTGTAGAAAAGGGTGTAGTCTTCCTCTGAAGATCCAGGGGAAGAAGAGGCAGCTGCTGTTCCTCTGGGAGAGCCAGTGGAGAAGCTGTCTGGGTGTTCCAGAATCTCTACATTATATCTCTGGCAGGAATTCCCTCTGGGGCAGAGCATCTCAACCGGGGATGCTGTAGTTCTTATCATTCATTCAATAGCCGGTTATCAGCAGAGGTTTGTGTCCTGTTCCTGAATGTCCCAGTCCCGCCCCCAATCCCCCCTAACCAATCCCCCTCTGCCCACCCACACTTCCCCCACCACCCCACCCCCCAAATGAGGAGTGGTTGTGAAAGAGATAAGGAAAACTGCCCACTTAATTGAAGATACAATCTGGGACAATACTCCTGTCAAGTGACTGATAGAAATGAGGGATTTGGACTCTTTGGGATGTGCTGACCAGCCGTGCATTGGCTCTCCATAGCTCAGTCTGTAATAATCAATCTTTTTCAGAAGAGAATGTTGAGTTTCTTCCTGGCACTCACTCTTGCATTTGTACTCAGAACCACTTCTTGAAAGAAATTTACAACTGCTTTTTGTGCTCCTTTAGTTGACTTTCCTCTGTTTCTCCAGAGATACCAATGACAATCAGGATGATTGCATTAAAAAAGCTGCAAAGCAGATCCTGGAGAAGAGGGCATACATCTGCTCCCACCCTCTGGACAGGACCTTCTGATCCCTCCCTGACAGCAGGCACTCATGAAAGTCAGTCAGGGAGGGATTTGCTGCAGTTCCAGAATTTGACAGCTTGAAAGCATCTGTTATTTAATGTCTTTAATACATGTAACGGCATAAAATAAAACTTCTTCGTAAACACTACTTCATAGAAAAAGGAAAAATAAACAGATTTTATTTAAAGTGGAATAGATATACATATATATGTCTGTTCCTCTTGGAGCTGGATAAAGACAGGGGAGGTTTGGAGGGGGAGATGTTTCTTCCCAGGGAAGGGACTGTGTGGTTTCTCAGTATCTTTTCACTTCAATCAGCTGCTCATTCACTGAGCAAGTCTGAAAGACTTGGGCAATCAGAACAGTTCTGTTTTGGAGGCCCCTCCAGCTCTCTTGTCCAGCAGCACCACCAGGACACTGAGTCCCCAGTGTCCAGGAAGTTTCTGCTGTCACCCTGAGGGACACCACTGGTCACTGACGTCCCTCGGGCCTCTGAGCCATTGACCACAACCCCCTGGATGTGACCAGCCAGGCAATTGCTCATTCTGCAAACTGTGCCTCCATCAGATCCATAGCTCACCAAAGGAGGGACAAGGATGCTGGGCAGGGCTGATGTGTCCAGGGCATGGCAGAAGTCCAGAGTGGTGGCATCTCTAGCTCTTCCCTTGTGCTCTGGGGTGTTGTGGTGTCTCTCTATTGTATATTCAATTGCAATTCAGTTTTAACAGTCGGTTCTATAATCCCCTGCAGTCTTTTGTATTGCTATAGCATATTTTATCCTTAATGGATTGTTCCTTTGCACCTCTCTTGTTGGTTTTGCCCTGGGTTTCCATCTTCCCAAAAACCTGCCCTTTGTTCCTTAATGTTCCGTAGTCCTGCTCCCAGGAAGAACAATGCCAATCCCTCCTCATACCTGCCCCTTTCTCCAGAAACCTCCCTGTCATTTTTGTATACCACGAGGTCCCATTGGTTTGTTTACCCTCTTCCCCTCCCCTGTAATTCCCAATTGGTTTAAACACTGTATTCCCTGCCTTATGCTTCTCCCCAGGTTTCTCCCACTTGGTTAAAGTTTTGTACTCTCCTCTTGAACCTCCCCTTGTTGAAAAACCCCTTCTGGAGCCTGGACTTGTGTCTTTCTGTGCCTGACCTTCCTGGACATAAACACCTTTGGGAGTCATACAGAAGACCTCTCCTTGTTCCTTGTCCCTGTCCTTGCAGCATTCCCCCTGCGCCATAGAGCAGTTGTGCCCTACAGCCGCACCCCAAATTGTGTGGCTTTTTGGGGGCAGCCCCCTCCTGGTGACAGTGCTGGGAGCAGCCCAGGCTGAAGAACTCTGGCACCACATCACTGAGGCAGCCACTCCATCATGGAAGGGCTCTGGCTTGGTCAGGCAGCACAGACCCACCTTGTGCTCCTCAAGGTTTCCTTTGACATATCCAAGCATTGAAGAGGTTGGGTGGTTTTTCCCCCTGTTTTATTGGCTGTGTCCTTTGAGGACACAGTGCCTTAAGAGGAAGCAGTGACTCAAATTGCACATGAAGAACAAATGGTGAAGTAAAGGCTTCACATTTCCTATGAAACCAAAGGGCTGTGTTAACCATGGCCCCCCAAAGGTGCCAAATTTCCAGCTGGGAAGCTGCTGACAGGAGGGAATGTGGCACTTGTCTCCAGCCAGAGATCACTCATTCCTCAGCATGCTGGGCTGTGGCTGACAGTGCCTGAGGAGCTCAGAAATCATTGGATGTGATCTCCTGTGCCAGTGCCCAGAACACAGAGCAGTGAGCTCAACTTGGGGGGACGCAAGGCCAGCCCTTGGACACAATAGCCAGGCAAGCATGAGCTCCCTCCCAGAGAAGGAAAATTCCAGCCATGAGGTCAATCCCCAAGCAGGCCATGAGGTCACAGCAGGATTGTGAGGTCACGGCAGGCTGACGTCCAAAGAGACTCTGGGGTCACAGCATCACAATGTCCAGCCCCTCAGTCCTTAGCAATTCTTGCACATGGGTGTCAGGACAGCGGTGGCAGCAAGAGCTGCGGGACTGGCAGAGGGCAAGGCAGCATGGCCCTTGCTCTGCGCCCCTTCCTCCTGCTCCTCCTGGCCGTGGCCCTGCCTGCCAGGGCTGCCCAGGCTGCTCTGCTGCAAGCGTGGCGAGCAGGTGAGCCGGCAGCCTGGCTCCCCTTTCCTGGGACAGCGCTCCCTGCTCCCCGGGAAGCGCTGGGGATGGTTTTCCCCAGGCCTTTAGGGAGGGTTTCCTCTGGGGGAGGGAGAGAGCCCCCAGGGCCCTGGGCTGCCCCTGATTCCTCTCAGGGGATGCGTCAAAGGGCCTGCAAAGAGGGTGCAGAGTGACCGGGAGCCAGCCCAGAGCTCCCCAGGCCCCTGTGCAGCTTTGGCCTTCACATCTGGTTCCCACAGCCTTACATGACCCCCTTGCATTGCCCATTTACTATAGACAGAGGGGGATCCCAGGAAACGATGCAAATGTTCTGGTCTATGCTCTCTTCTAGACTGGAATGATAAGATGGCTTATATGGAAAAGCTGGTGAATGACAATATGAAGACTCTAGGGCATGGTGGAGGCAAGTTCTCTGTGTGCCTTTCCTGAAAAATAATCAGTGTCCATGTGGCAACGGCTCACTCATGAGCCCACTCCCTTAACATAATCTCTGGGTATAAAGAATCTGGACATCTTGCCCTGCTCCCTTCTGTGATCCCACAGGATCGCGGTCAGTGGGAGGAAGGAGCATTTATCTGTCCATCCTCCTCCCGTGTGCAATGCCACTGTGTCCTTCTGTGCGCTCTGTGCAGGCACAGAGAAGAGCAGAGAGGAAAGGGGCTGGGCCCAGGGCTGTGCCCCGGGGCTGAGCCTTTCTCAGCTCCTTTGCCAGCCCCAGGGAGCCTGAGCTGCTCCTGCTGCCACTGCCAAGCCCTGGCCCTGCCTGGGGCTGGGTTTGGAGCTGCAGCAGCTCCAGGGAGTCCTTTCTGCCCCGACTGCCCCACAGGGGGCTCCTTCCATCCCAGTGTGGGGCCACTGCAGGCACGAGGTCCCCCTGGCCCTCCTCCTGAGTGGAAGGCAGAGCTGAGGGAGTGTCTTGGAGGGCACCAACCATCCAGGTGCCCTCACTGCCACTTGGGCCTGAAGGAGAAATGGAACTTTCCATTAAGGTCCTCCTAAATGGAAGAACCGAGACATAGGAGAAACGAAATCTCTGGAGGCAGCCAAACATCTGGACCAGATGCTGAATGACCTGGAGAGACGCCGTGGTGGGTGCATTTCCCTCAGCCTTGTCCTGGGGCTCAGCAGCCGGGGGCTTTGGCTGCACATCTGGACACGCCGTGCCCGGCACAGTGGGAAGGGATCCATGACAGCCTCGCTGCCCCGCTGCTGCTTCCACGCCCTGCAGGGCTGTTTGCCAGCCTGGCCTGGCTGCAGCTTCTCCCCAGCCTCTGCACGAAGGCATTTGGCATCAGTTCACAGGCAGCCCAAACTGCACCACGGGCCATACATGTCCTGAGATCCCCTGCAATTTCCTAGTCTCCAGTCAGATCAGGTGTAGGGGCTTTTTCGGTCAGGGAGGGCCCTGGCCCAGCCCCAATAACCTGGCTATTTTCCTTATCCTTATCTATGACTTTACAAGTATTGTCTCCTGAAGTTGCCACCTCCTGCAATGATTCCATTGGATCCAGCTGTGCTTTTTCCTTTCTCAAGCAATGGAGCAAAAGTCCATGCAGATGGGGCCATATCCTGTAGGAAGCAATGGCTTTGTGCCAGCCACTGATGCAGGAAAGGAGGAGATGCCAGACATGGGCACAGGTACAGGAGATAATTGCTCCGCTAGGCTCAGCCCTTGGCGGGGCTGTGTGGCAGCAGCTCTTCCCCCAGGCCCTGCCCTTGCCCGGCCAGGCAGCAGCCAAAGCTGGAGGAGCCTCTGGAGGCTTGGAGACCTCCGGAGCTCGTTCACAGCCCAGGGGAAAGGGGACTCGTGCACCAACGTCCCTCCCGCTGCAGCTGCTCTGGAGCTGGCCCTGAGTGCCCAGAGGCCCAAGGCACAGGAGCAGCCCCGAGCGGGAGCCCTGCCACGAGCCCAGGGCCAGAGCCAGCCTCGGCTCCCGACTGGGCAGGGGCTGCACTGGGTCCTGACAGGGCCTGACTCTGTGCCCTGGGGCTGGGGGAGCTGTCACGGGGCAGGGAGGGCCAGGGCTGGCAGTGGCTGCTCAGGGATGGCTTTGGCCCGTGTCCCTCCAAGCAGCCACTGCCCAAGCAGCTGCGCTGCCCCCGGGCTCTCCTCCCGGCCTGCTGGGCTTTGTTGGGTGGCACAGCCAGTGCCAAGGGGCGGCAAGGTGCCTGCAGGCCCCAGCTCTGGGGGAAACGGAGAACGTCCTGCCCGCATCCACCGTGCTGCCAGCTCAGCAGTGCAGCACAGCACGGGCTGACGCTCCCCATTGCTCCCACAGAAGTGCTTGGCAAGTCAGACACTGATGCCCAGAATCCACGGAAAACTTCAAGAATTATCTGCCCCCAGGACGTGCGCAGGTCCTGCATGATTGGCACGGTAGTGACACTGTTCACTGTGCCAATTTCCATGGTGCTGTGCTGTGTTGGGTTCTGGTGGTGGAAGGGAAAGAAACGGTAAGTTGTTGCTCATCTCTACCCACCAGCTTCTTTAAAGGCCGCACACAGTCAGGGAACATTCAGGGAACAGAGAAGCTGCAGTGTAGGTGCGGCCAGTCCATGGCTGTCCAAAGAACTCTGCTGAGAGTTCTGCTGCTGCCCAGAGCTTTCATTGGCCTCTTAATTTTTGAGCCTTGTCCTGGGGGGCCCGCTTGGGCTGCCGCCAGTGCTGGCTCCCACTGAGGCTGCCTGGCCAAGGCAAACCCCAGGGGCACAGGGCAGAGGCAAAGCACGGTGGGGAGGAGAAAGAGCAGGGACGAGATTTCCCTTGGAAGGCAGAGGCGCTCTGGGGCCCGCTCCTGGCCAGGGAGCCTGCCCAGAGCCGTGCCCTGCTCGCCAGGGCCTTGAGGGGCAGCTGTGCAGCTGGGCCAAGCTGTGCCAGAAGCTCCAGCCATGCTGGGGAGCCTTGCCAGCTCTGGGCCCTGCTGTGCAGGAGGCTCCCTGTGTGCCCCTGGCAGCTGGGGCCTCAGCCACCTCCTTTCTCCACAGTCGCGCTGCCGCCGCTCCAGCATCCCGGCCGAGAAGGCGTGCCTCTCCCTCGCCCCCAGAGAGCCCAGAGACCGTCGCCTTTGACAGCTCTCACACGAGGCCTCGGCAGCAGCAGTTGCCCAAGAAAGCAGAGCACCAGCCCTTCGTGCCTCCCCCACGGCCCCCCAGCCCGGCCTTGAAGCGGAAGCCTCCCGAGATCCCCCCACCTCCTCCCCTCCCGAGCCCACCGCCCTGGTCCAACTAGGACTGCAACTGGGCCAGCCACGCAGGGCTTGGGCCACCAACAGCTTGGCCACCTGACCTCCTCTACAATGAGCATGTGTTACCTACGGGCAACAGCCAGAGTCAGTTTTCATACTCTTGGACCTTCCACAGGAAGGGCTGAAGATTCTTCCCATGCCCTTTCTCATCCTTTACCTCTTTGCTTTTCATACAGTTGGGAGCTAGTTGCATCTCTTAAAGCTTTATTAGCACTGCATCTTTACCTTACCAGTTAAGGGGGAAAAAATAAAAAAATTCTTCAGTTTTGATTTAATTTTTAGTGTGGTTGGGCTGCTCACATTTTCAGCAATTAATTTTCCACAGTACTGCTTCCATTTTCTGTACTATCCACAAAAAGTTCATCTGGACATAAAAATCACCAGCATTACTGAGATTTACCTCAAAGCCCAGATAGAGAATCTAGCACTAAATATTCTCCCTGTGTACTGCACAACAAGAAATATTCAGAAGAATATTCACTGGCAGCTGAGGCTCGTGGAGCTCCCAGAATACTGAGCCTGCAGAGGAGGCAGACAGCCCTGGCAGTGGCTGAGGGGACTTCTCGTCACAGACTCCTCTGAAAGGGTGTCACTCCAGGAGGAGAAAGCATTTAAACCTGTGCCTTACCTTCCTCCTGTGCTAAAATGTAAGGTTCCTCCTGAGCTACAAACAATTCTCCATTCCTCAACAAAGCTACTCATGTTCTTGACTTATCTTAAAGAGCAATAGCAAATGTGGTCAGAAATTTCTCATCAAAGCCTCTTTGCAGAGAAACGCTGCCATATGTGAGATAGCATCAGCTCAGTCAAAAGAAAGCCAACAATTGAGCAGTGCTTTAAATGAACTTGAATTCTCTTTCCTCACCTATCAGCCGGATTGGTTTTGTGGTAAATAGGTATGAATTTTGCTGCCAAAATTTAAACACTAATTAATATTGATACAGTAATTAATATTGGGAAATAATAAAGCAGTTAAAATGTGTCATGCCAAGAAAGAAAGGGAGAGGAGGGTTTCCACCCTCCCCCCTTTCCTGCAGTTGTTCAAGGACACGAAAAAGCAAGAGATAATAGTTACTAAAAATTAACAGAAAGAAGGGAAAATCTGGTTGGGTCCCAGGAAAATCCAGCTATAAAAGATTTATTGCTTTGATGCTTAAATGTGGTAATATGTTAGTTTTGCCTTACATTCTTCTGGCTTGATGCGCATGTGTAACCCTAGTGTGAGTTAAGGACATAAAAGAAGAGGAGAGGCCTTCATCAAAAATGACCCCCAAAGAGAAAAGGAGGCCGTGAGTATCACCAGGTTTTGGGTCTGGGGGGCGACTGTATGTATGTGTGAGTGTGTGTGGAGTATCTGAGACAGAGGCTGGGCAGTCCTGGACCCCTCAAGCGGGTGAGGCCTCCCGGTACCGCGTTTCCAAGATATCCACAAGGAGACTGGCCAGTAAAGGAGGGAAGTGAAAGAAAAGTGAACGAGTGGAGACCCCAGGAGGGTTTGACCCAGGGGGAAGGAGGGCGTCCCTGGTCCAGGCACCTGTGCGAAGGTCCTTGAGCAGGAGGGATTGACTCAGTAGGGAGAATGAGAAGGAGAGTGATTTAATAGGTTCAATTTCCTTGGAGGGCTTGGTAGCTGGCAATTTAGTATGAGATTAGATGGTGAGAGGACGTGGCTAATAGATTGAGAAAGAGTGAGAAATAGGAGTGGAACAAGTAGATTGAAAAGGCAGTGAGACAGAGTAGTAAGTGAGGAAGTTGAATCATGAGGTGAGTGTGGAAAACCAAGACTCTCTTGGTACCGGGGATCTCTTAGTTTGTTGCTGCCAGAGATGGGTCAGGGAAAAAGTAAGTCCTTAGACCCAGGGGCTGCAGATTGTGTGAAAGAACCGCAGGAGTTTAGGGTATCTGGGAACTTTGAGGGGGGTTCTCAGGAAGGGAGCATTCCTCAGGACAGCCCACTGGCGATGATGATACGGTTTTGGGATGGAATGGGAATCCTGAAGGGGAAAAAGTAAACAAAAATGATTAAGTATTGCATGTTTGAATGGACAAAGGAAATGATCCTGAAAGATATATTGGCCTAAGTTTGGATCATTTGAGGATTGGATTTGCCAGGCTCTAAATATATATGTGAATTCGAAAAACCCTGTTAATCAGCAGGCGAGTGAGTATGCTGCCTTATGGAGTCCTGAGGGGAGAAGTAGGTTTGTTGTTCAGAGGCAGGAAGCTGGGGGTTGCCGATGTTTCCTTTATTAACCAAAGGGAAGGTGGTTAAAAGGAACAGGCAGGAGCCGTGGGACCCACTAAATCAACTCCCACCCCCTTATGGACAACCCAACCAGCTAGCTCAGCCACAGGCCCCTGAGAGTCCCCCCATAAATCCAAATGCACCTCCTATTGAAGAGGAGCTGGTGGCACACAGAACCAGAGGCAGAGGGAGACAAGGGGAGGAAAATGATGGAGATGAGGGGGAAGAAAGGGAGAATCAATTGTACCCACTTAGAGAGGTTCCCATTGTTAGTGTTCAAAAACACATAATCATGGAGCAATTATATGCGGTGCTTTTTATTAAGAGCTCTGGGAATCAGGGTATATTCAACCCAAATCTGACTCCGACCATACATCCGAATTGATCATGTTTTATACTCTATCGTTACATAACTTTCATGTTAATTATTAAACTTATATTGTTCTATTGTATACATAAATTTAGCCCCTCTCTGAATTTCTAACATAGTTTCTCACTATTCTTCTTATGGTTATATAATAATTACATTTAATTACTAAACAATCATCACATCTAACAATTCTATAGTTTATCATACTGCTTATGCAGGTGCAGTTGATCTGGGAAAGCACAAAGTCTAACATGTTAGATTCTATCTTTAACTTTTTCCATGGTTCCACTATCATTCTCCCCCCTTTGAAAGCATTTTCACTTCACTATAGGTGTAAATGTTTTCACTTGATACAGTCCTTTATTCCTCAGTTCGTACTTGGTTCTTCAAATCCAGGGTTGATTTAAATGTTGTCGTGGATGCTGTTATAAACTGGAGAACCAGAAGATGGTGGGCGTGGATCTCGTGTTAGTGCCTTTATTATCCTCTGGTTCCAGGATGTTTTCTTCTGTATCTCTCCCTTTAAGATGCTGTAAACTAACCAAATTGCTAAGAATACCTAAGAATACAATTAGTAAGATTATCACACTCTCAATGATAGATTTAATCCATGAGCTCACATTCCACCCTAATCCTTTAAAGATTTTTTCCTAACCAGCTTGTAGCCAAATCCTTTTGCTTTTCTTGTGCTTCATGATCTATTTGTTTCAACTGATTGATGTCATATTCTACATCTGCAGTTACATTTGGGATATGAACGCAGCAACGATCAACTTGTCCCTTTAAAAATCCACATACTCCATGCTCTTTCAGGAGTAACATATCTAGGGCCAATCGATTTTGTAAAGTCAGTTTTGTGGTGGCTTGTAACTGTATATTTAATTCTTTAAATCCTTCCCAGGTGACTCTTGCCAGTCTACCTACCTGACCTGTAAGTTTGTACAGCATCTCTCTGCTCTTATAGTTTGCTATAAGACCAAGCAATGACTCTAGGGCCCATCCAAATTTCACTCCACTAGAGGGTTCTTGCCAAGTGTCATCTGGATTTTCATTGTCTAGAACTTCTCATCTTGCTCTTATCTGCAGAAGTTCATGTTTTCCATTAAATGGGGACTTTTTCCAAATTGGACATAAGGTTGGCAGGCCTAAAGTAATCTCCTTTACTTTCCCATCTACAGGCAGATGTGTTGTCCAGGTACCATCACTTGCTGCCCATACAAATTGTCTTGGACCTCGGATTGTAATCCTGGTACACCCTATAATTACTTTATAATTCACTCTGCCTTGGTTATGTTCGATCCCTCTGCAAGCACAACCAATTTGTAGGGCTATTGCCAGGGGTGGCATCTGTTTCATCTCTTCATCATCTGAAGTGCAGTCGTAAGTTTTATTACATGCCCACCAACTTACTTTGTCTGCCCTCGTTCTGCTACTAGTGTCAGTGTTTGTTATTGCTGGATCTGTTTCATTCTCAGGGCCTTCCCACTTAATACAGCAAGCGGTGTTTGCCATATATTGGAATCTTTGAAGAAAACTCACAGACCACGCACTGTCCCAAGGTTCTATCTGATCTTTCTTATCCTTGGCCTCACATTCCCATACCAGAGTTGTTTCTGTAACTTGCCTTGATTCGGGTACCAGTTTACATGTAATTGTTTTGTTCTTTTGTATTTCAGGTAGTTTTGATGTTATGATTCCCCAGTTTACTGGGTCTCCTGCTGCCTTTGGTATTGGCAGACAGGCAGTTATTCAGCTGGTGTTTTGCATTTTGGCAAAATCTTTGACTAATCCAATCATTACATTCTCAGCCTTAACTGCATTAGAAACCTTTATCACCTGTGTTTCCATTTGTACCTCTCTCTTCATTCTAGAATGAAGAGTGGTTAGTTGATCATTTTGCATTCCACATCCCAAAGATATTAATAACCATAATGTTAGCACAATTACTGATAGCATTCTGAAAGCAATTAAACACTTCTTATCTGCAGCCTTTGTTCATTCCAGAGTTTATACAGTCTGTGATCCAGAATGGACTTTCTTCACTCGGGTATAGTGAATCCAGGGGTCCACGCCGGCTACTTTGACTGCTGTAAAGGTGGTCAGTAGTACCTGATGGGGTCCACTCCACTTTTCTTTCAGCGGTTCCTCATTGCAGTTCTTGATGTACACCTCGTCTCCTGGATGTATGTTATGGACTGGGTTCTCGAGAGTCAGTGGTCTATTCCACACAAGGATACTCCGGAGCCGAGCTAAAGTTTTCCCAAGAGATAGAACATAATTATACACTTCCTGCTTTCCTGTGACATGTACATTAGGGTTAGGCTCAGGAGATTCATATGGTTTCCCATACAATATCTCATAAGGACTGACTGACATCCCACTCCTAGGCTTTATCCGAATCCTCAACAGTGCTATTGGCAAAGCCTGGGGCCACTGCAATTTGGCTTCTTGGCATATTTTACTGATTTGCCTTTTTAGTGTCTGATTCATCCTCTCTACCTGTCCACTTGACTGGGGTCTCCACGGTGTGTGGAGGTCCCAAATTATCCCCAACAATCTACTTACCTCTCTTACTACTGTAGCTATGAAATGGGGTCCCCTATCTGATGATACCCCTAGGGGTACCCCAAACCTGGGAATAATCTCCTGTAGTAACCACTTAACTGTTTCCTTTGCTTGGTTCGTGCGACAGGGAAGGGCTTCTGGCCACCCAGAGAATGTGTCAACCCCCACTAACAGGTATTTGTATCCTCGAGTCCTTGGTAGTTCTACAAAATCTACCTGCCAATAGTTTCCTGGCTCTATTCCTATCCGAATTCTTCCTAGCTGTGCCTGTCGCCTGGCCACCGGGTTGTTTTTCAAGCAGATATCACATTTTGACATTACTGATTTTGCCATTGTTAACATCCGTACTGAAATTAAACTCTGCTTTAGCAATTTTACCAATGCCTCTGCTCCCCAGTGACATTTGTTATGTTTAATTTGTAGAACTTCTCTCATTATCAAGGGGGGTACCACTATTTGTCCTTGTGTAGTTACATACCATCCCTCTGAATTCTTTTGTGCATTTAGCAAAAGTGCCAGTCTCTCATCTTCTACTGAATATTTTGGTTTTGGAGGCAAATTGAATTGGGATACATTAAGCTTCAAAGGTATCAATGCCATTGTTGTTTGTACCTCTCGAGCAAACTGTCGGGCTGCCCAGTCTGCCTTTCGATTTCCCTCACAGATTTTGGAATTTCCTGATTGGTGTGCTTTGCAGTGTATGATTGCCACTTGTTCAGGTTTTTGTACTGCCTTTATCAATTGCAGGACTGCATCCTGATGTTTAATGTGCGTATCCCGAGAAGATAACAGTCCTCTTTCTTTCCACAGTGCTCCCTCCGTGTACATGCACCACTCCAAAAGCATATTTTGAGTCAGTCCAGATATTTACCTTTTTCCCTTCACTTAATTCTAGTGCCCTGGTTAAAGCAACCAGTTCTGCCTTCTGGGCAGATGTATTTGGTGATAATGCCTTTGCCTCCACTACTGCATTGACTGTTGTTACCGCATATCCAGCATATCTGGTTCCGTTTTCCACGAAGCTGCTCCCATCTGTAAACAGCTCCCACTCCGGCTGCTCTAGTGGGACGTCTTTCAGGTCTTCTCTTGCTGAATAGGTGTACTCTATTACTTCTACACAGTCGTGTTCTAATGGGCCTTCTTCAGTTGTGGTACCTAGGAACAAAGCTGGATTCAAAAGGTTAGTTGTTTTTAATGTGATATCATCCTGTTCAGTCAGGACTACCTGGAATTTCATCATCCTGCTGGGAGATAGCCAATGGCCCCCCTTTTGTTCTAAGACAGTGGTTACCATGTGTGGTACATAGACATCTATGTGCCTTCCCATAGTAAGTTTCCTGGCTTCTTGTATCAGGATCACAGTAGCTGCGACCGCCCGCAGACATGGGGACCACCCGGCACTTATGTTGTCGAGTTGTTTGGAAAAGTAGCCCACCGGCCTTTTCCAGCTTCCCAGACGTTGGGTCAGGACTCCTAGTGCTAGGCGCAGCCTTTCATGTACAAACAGCTGAAAATCTTTAGACAGATCAGGTAACCCTAATGCTGGAGCAGTTGTCAGTGCTTCCTTTAATTTTAGGAAGGCTTCTTTCTGTGGTTTGCCCCAGGTGAATGGCTGCGTCTTCTGAGCTTCATACAGGGTTTTGCAATCAGTCCATAGTCCATGATCCACAAGCGACACCATCCTGCCATCCCGAGGAAGACTCGCAGCTCATGTAAATTCTGGGGCTCTGAAACAGCACAAATAGCTTGGATACGATTACTAGTTTTCGTTGCCCTTGTGAAATTTCACATCTCAGGTAAATCACAGTCTGATGTGTGATTTGTGCCTTTCCTCTTGATACTTTATAGCCTCCCATTCCCAGTGAATTTAAAATCTCAACGGTTACCTTTATACAGGTTGCTCTTTCTTCTGTAGCTATTAGTATATCATCAACATACTGCCACAATAAGTATTGGTCTCTTGGTACTTGCCCATTTTCAGTCTAAATCTCCAGTTCCTTCGCCAGTTCGTTTCCGAATAGGGTGGGACTGTTCTTGTGGCCTTGTGAGAGTCGTGTCCAGGTGAGCTGGGTCTTTCTTCCGTTCCCTGGGTTTTCCCACTTAAAGGCAAACAGTTTCCTACTTTCTTTGTCAAGGGGGATGCAGAAAAAGGCATCTTTTAAATCAATTACGGTAAACCATTTATATATCTCCTTTACGGATGTTAGCAATGCATAAGGATTTGTTACCACTGGATAAATGTCCTTTGTTATTTTATTTATTGCTCTCAAATCCTGCACTAATCTATATTCACCATTTGGCTTCTTAACTGGAAGTGTTGGTGTATTAAATTCTGATTCGCATTCTTCTAAAATTCGGTATTTCAAGAATTTCTCAATAATCTTTACTATTCCTTGCTGTACTTCTGGTTTTATGGGATATTGTTTGACTTGTACAGCCCTTGCACCTTCTTTTAACTCTACATGCACTGGTTGTGCCAATTTAGATTTCCCTGGTATATCTGTCTCCCATACAGAGGGAATCACTGCATCTTCTACCTCCCTAGGGATAGAGGGGACAGGTTTTTCTTTGATCATTAATATCTGTCTCGTCTTTGATTCAGGTATTTTCATTATAAGCTCTCCATTTTCAAAGGCAATTACTGCATCAAGTTTTGCTGGCAAATCTCTCCCTAAAAGCAGAATTGGACACTCAGGTACATATAAAAATTCGTGTGTTATAACCTTGTTTCCAAAACACAAATCTAGGGGTTGCAGGAAAGGCCGTTTTTCCTCTTTCCCTGTAGCGCCGATTATTGTCTCTTCCTTGTCCCCAATTTGTCCTTGCAAATCATTCAATACAGAAAAAGTAGCTCCCGTATCTATTAGAAATCTGACCTCTTTATGCCCTAACTGTATATTTACAACAGGTTCCTTAACTTGTTCTACCGGTTCTATGTCTAGTCAGCTGGTATACTCCCCCAGGACCATCTCCTTGGTAGCCTGCTGGAACTGATTGCTCTGGTCAAACTGGTTATTCAAACTTGGGCAATTTGGCTTCCAATGCCCCTCCTGCTTACAATATGCACACTGATTCAGGCTTACCCCTTGGGTAACTGGTCTCCTACCCCGACCATTCCTGTTACGCCCCCTGAAATTTGGGTTCCTTCTTCCCTGTATTACTGCCAAAAGATTCTGCTGCTGCCTTTTACTAGCTTCTTTTTCCCGATTGTTATATACCTTCCAGGCGACCTCGAGTAACTTATCCAAATTCCTTAATTCTTCCCCTTCTAATTTTTGCAATTTTCTACGAATGTCATCCTGTGATTGGCCCAAGAATATGAGAGCAAGCTGAACCTTTGCTTGCTCTGTATCCATTTGAAGGTCTGTATAATTTCCTTGCTACCTCCTTAAGCCTCTCCAAAAATGCAGTGGGAGATTCCTTCTTTTCCTGTCGAACCTCATATAGTTTGGACCAATTTATAGTTTTGGGCACAGCGTTCTGAACTCCTATTTGGATCCACTCTTGGTATTTCCGTAATCTCCTCATATCGCACAATAAATTAGGGTCCCAATTTGGATCCTCAATTGGGAAATTCACATCTAAATTCCCTGTTACCAGCCCATTTCTAATATCTTCTCTTGCCCTGTCTTTGGCTGCCTTAAGTACCATTTCTTTTTCAGTAGAATCCATCAGAGTATCTAATATTACTTGTATGTCATCCCAGTCAGGATTTTGAGTTTTCATAACCATTTTACTACGCGTGCCACTTTATCAGGATTTTCTCTACAAGTTCCGGCTGACTGTTTCCAAATAACTAAGTCTACCAGGGAAAAAGGCACTTTTACAAATTCTGGCCCTTCCACTCTGGAAGGGGGCAATCACAGTCCGTTTTTGTTTCCTTATGCCATCTCTATGCACAACTGGAGCATGCTTTGCCCAACCCCAGGTTCTATGGGCTATTGGGGTCACTGATTCATTACCATTGCTATCTTTTTCACTCGCATACCTCTTTCCTCTTTCTATCACAGTTAGGTTTTGCTCATCTTCCGAGGAAGAGGGATCAGGTGATGATGGGAGAGGAGGATAAAGAGGGAAAGGTGTACTAGATGAGAAAGGTTCAGGGTAGGTGGGTGAGGAGCAGGTAGTGGGATAGGGACAGATGAAACAGGTGGGATAGGGTTAGGTTCTCTTGTTCCTATTGGAGCTACTTGTAAATCAATATCTGTATAATTTTCCCTACTCAAGCTTTCTCTTAACGCCAAGTGTTCTAAACAACGTTCCTCACAAACCCCACACTTTGCAGATGTTTTAACCACTATTAATCCACATTGATCCTGCCATTCTGGCTTTCCCCGTAAGTAGAAAAACAGATCAACATATGGGACTTCATCCCATTTTCCTTGTTGTTTACAAAATGACATTAACTGCGAAATAGTGTTATATTGCAGAGTACCGTATTTTGGCCATTTTTCACCGTTCTCCAAGGCATATTCTGGCCATCATGAATTACAATAATCAATCAACTTAGTTTTACGTAATCCTTCCCCAAAGTTACCTTGTTTCCAATGTGCTAATAAGCACCCCAAAGGAGAATTTTGCAGGATAGGGGTGTTACTGCCCAAAATCCCTTTAAGTTTCTCCATTTCAAAAATACCACAAATGCCGAACCCGCAACGCTTTCGCGATTGTCTTACGGAACGGCGCCTAGGCTTACACCAACAGGAATTCCTTTAGCCCAACCAAGCGTAGCTTTCGCTGCGTCTTATTGGCAGGCATCCAAACCAAAGTAAAAAGCACCTTACCTTTCTCCCAGGGACGTTTGTGAGCAGCGGAAGCGGTCGCGGCCGATGGGCTCCCCGAGAATCCCTCGGTGCCGGCTGGAGCGTGATCGAGTCGCAAACTCGCTCAGCAGCACTCACAAGGGTCCCTTCTGGGTTCACCAAAATGTTAGCGTTCAAAAACACATAATCACAGAGCGATTATATGCGGTGCTTTTTATTAAGAGCTCTGGGAATCAGGGTATATTCAACCCAAATCTGACTCCGACCATACATCCAAAATGATCATGTTTTATACTCTATCGTTACATAACTTTCATGTTAATTATTAAACTTATATTGTTCTATTGTATACATAAATTTAGCCCCTCTCTGAATTTCCAACATAGTTTCTCACTATTCTTCTTATGGTTATATAATAATTACATTTAATTACTAAACAATCATCACATCTAACAATTATATAATTTATCATACTGCTTACGCAGGTGCAGTTGATCTGGGAAAGCACAAAGCCTAACATTTTAGATTCTATCTTTAACTTTTTCCAGGGTTCCACTATCACCATGGCAAATCCAGGACAGAGGCCACCTATTGGTTATGTGAGTGTTCCCCTAAAGACCGGGGATGTCAGGGAGTTTAAGAAGGAGATGGGTACACTGATAGAGGACCCCGTCGGAGGCAGAAAAGTTAGATCAGTTTTTGGGACCAAACACATATACCTGGGTGCAGATGCAGTCTATGCTAGGAATTTTGTTTACAAGAGAAGAGAGAGAGATGATCAGACAGGCAGGAATGTGGATTTGGGACAGAGAACTGAGGGACAAGGGCGGAGTGATCAGAAATGCCCTATCCAGGATCCAAATTGGAATAATCAGAATGCAGAGCATAGGTAGAATATGAGTGATCTCCGGTGGATAATAGTTCAAGGAATTTGTGGGTCAGTGCCTAGGGGGCATAATATAGGAAAAGCTTTGAGTGAGCAGCAGAGAAAGAATGAGTCCCTGGCAGAATGGTTAGAGAGATTAAAGAAAGACTTGCAATTATATTCAGGCATAGATACTGATACTGCAGCGGGGCAGGTTCTTTAAAAACTCAGTTTGTAGCAAAATCCTGGGGAGACATCAGGAAGAAGCTGGAAAAATTAGAAGATTGGCAGGACAGGGGACTTCAGGAATTACTGAGAGAAGCACAAAAGGTGTATGTAAGGAGAGATGAGGAAAAGCAGAAGGCAGATGCATGAATTCTGGTGGCGGCAGTTAAAGAAATGCAGGCAGCTTTGATTACAGAAAAACCTGCAGGAAAGAACAGAGTAGATGTCAGGATCTATTTTTAGGAACACAGGACCCATGTGTTTTTCTTGCCACAAGAAGGGGCATTTAAAAATTCTTGCCCTACCTTGAGGGGTGCAGGACCCACCTGTTTTTACTGTCATAAAAAGGGGCACCTACAAAAAAGTTTTAGGAAGAAACAGCAAGAGGAGAAAAATTTTCAGGAGGATTAGGGAGGTCAGGGGCTCTATTTAATGAAGGGGACCAAAACACCACCAGAAGAGCCCTTGATAAAGTTCAAGATAGGTCCCCATAGTAAAGAAGTTGTATTTTTAGTGGATACTGGAGCTTCTCGGGCAACAGTTAGAAAATTACCCCAGGGATGTAAGATAAGTCATGAGCGAGTTCCAGTAATTGGAGTTAAGGGAGAGGCTTTTCCCGTTCCTGTAATTAAAGGGGTGCAAATTGAAACAGATGACAAATTTGGAGTAAATGATTTATTGTTGATACTGGAGGCCGAGAATAATTTATTAGGCAGAGATCGAATAATAGCCTTGGATTTACAGATAAAACCCTGTGAAGAAAAACTTAAAAGTTATTCTTTAACTGGAGAGGACAATCTGGAAATTAATGATACGGTTTGGCATTCGGGTGAAGGGGGGAACCTCAACATTCCGCCTATTAAAATTGAAATACAGAATCGAGAAGTACCAATCTGAGTGAAGCAATATGCAATATCACTAGAGGGGCGGAAGGGATTAAAACCAGTGATTGAAAATTTGATACAGCAAGGAATATTAGAACCTTGCACGTCACCCCCTAATACTCCCATCTTACCGGTAAAGAAACCTGACGGGAGTTACAGGCTGGTTCAAGATTTAAGGGCAATAAAACAAAGGACTATTACACATTTTCCAATAGTGGCTAACCCATATACTTTGTTGAGTCAATTGCCTCCTAATTACATGTGGTATAGTGTGGTGGATTTAAAAGATGCCTTTTGGCCTTGCCCTTTGGATGAGGGCAGTAGAGATTATTTTGCTTTTCAGTGGGAAGATTGGGAGACAGGTAGAAGAGAACAGCTCAGGTGGACGGTACTACTGCAGGGTTTCACTGAGTCACCTAATCTTTTTGGGAGAGCATTAGAAAATCTCTTAAAACTTTTGAGTTGCCTGAAGGAATCAAGTTGTTACAGTATGTGGATGATTTGTTATTAGCAGAGGAAAGGGAGGAGAAAACTAGGAGGAGCACTATTCATTTGCTGAATTTTTTTAGGTGAAAATGGTCTGAAAATATTCAGATCCAAATTACAGTTTGTGGAGTCAGAAGTCAAGTACTTAGGTCATTGGATCAGTAAGGGAAAGAAAAAGCTGGACCCTGATAGAGTTTGAGGAATATGAAACATGGGACCCCTGAAATAAAAAATAAGACAGTTTTTAGGTCTTTTGGGTTATTGCAGACAGTGGATTGAAGGATTTAGTGGAAAAGTGAAATTTTTGTATGAAAAATTGCCTACAAACCATTTTAAGTGGACTACGGAGGATTAGAAAAAATTTGAAGAGGTTAAAGAAGTTTTGTTGCAGGCTCCTGTACTAAGTCTTCCTGATTTGGGAAAACCCTTTCAGTTATTTCTAAGTACAACTCATCAGACAGGGGTACTGACTCAAGACTGGGCAGGAAGCTTGAAACCAGTGGGCTATTGTTCAAAACTATTAGATCCAGTTAGTAAAGGCTGGCCAACATGTTTAAGGCTTTGGTAGCGCCTGCCTTGCTAGTGGAAGAGGCCCAAAAAGTAACCTTTGGTGCACCTTTGGGAGTATACACCCCTCACAATATTAGGGGAATTTTAGCACAAAAAGTTGAAAAATGGTTAAGAGATAGACGAATACTGAAGTACGAGGCTGTCTTGATTACCTCCCCCGAATTCGACTTGAAGGTGACACAAGTACAGAGCCCTGCTCAATTTCTTTATGGGGATCCAGGGGAACAGCTGATACATGATTGCATAGAGGTTACAGAATTACAAACAAAAATACCTCCAGATTTGGGAGACCAAGAATTACAAAGGGGAGAAAAGTTAGTTACAGATGGATCATCTCGGGTAGTGAGTGGGAAAAGAAAATCAGGTTATGCTATAATCAGTGGGGGACAGCTTGAGGTAAAGGAGTCTGGTCCCCTTAGTCCATCCTGGTCAGCACAAGCTTGTGAACTTAATGCATTACTCCGTGCATCATTAATACTAGAAGGGCAAGAAGGGACTATTTATATGGACTCCAGATATGCTTTCAGTGTAGTACATACTTTTGGAAAAATTTGGAAGGAAAGGAGACTTATAAGCACTCAAGGAAAAGGGTTAGTACACGAGAGATTGATAATTCAGATACTTGAAGCTTTAAAGGGCCCAAAGAGAATAGCAGTGGTTCATGTAAAGGGGCACCAGAGAGGGAGGGATATTAGAGACAGAGGAAATAATCTGGCCAATGAAGAAGCAAGAAGAGCAGCCTTAAGGAAAAGAGATACTGAAATCATGACCTTAAAAGAAACAGTCATTCAGCAGGAGACACTTTCCCTTTCACTAGCAGAACTGGCAGCTATAAGGAAATTAGGAGCAACATTTAAGGAGGGAAAGTGGGTTCTTCCTGATGGCAGGATTATGATGCCAAAGCCAGTGGCACGTCAGATCTTAGATAACTTGCATAGACAGACACACTGGGGAACAAGAGCCCTTTGTGATCACTTTTTAAAATTTTATGGGTGTATAGAGATATTTGAAAGTGGAAAACAAATTACCCAGGGGTGTCTAAGAACATATTTTGGAGCCCTCTCTCTGGAGAACACAAAACAGCCTACAGGCCATTTGAAAAGATCCAGGCTGACTTCACAGAATTGTCTAAAGTGGGTCAGTGGAAGTATTTGTTAGTTATAATAGATCCATTAACTCTGTGGGAGAAGCATTTCCAGCAGCTTGGGCTACAGCTCAAACGGTGGCTAAAATATTGTTAGAACATGTAATTCCAAGATTTGGATTAGTGAGGGTCATTGATTCAGACCAGGGTACACATTTCACTGCAATTTTAGAAACTGAGATTGATAACACCTGTTGTTAAAAGACCTCAGAGACAAGTAAAACGTTGGGAGTGCGGTGAACATGGTTTAAAGTGTCATCTCTGGATGTGTATTGTTTGCACACTTTGCTTTAACTTATGGTTGAGAGTAACTAAGAGGGAAGAGAAGGAGAGACAATTGATTTGTTGGTTTTGCTATGGTTATGTATTTAGCTGGCTAACTATAGAACGCATTGCTAGTGATTTTTTGAGATACCTTTGAGACTGGGAGACGGGACCCTTCCAGCAACAATTGGATTAACAGAGAACTTAGATCAATTGGTTCTTGCTATATTGGCTGTAGCACAAATAAGAGAACGAGCAATTAATGGCCTTATAGACCAGTGTCTTATAATCAATAGTTGTTGTGGAGAAGAAGTCTATATACCACATCATAGGCACATTCCAGGGGCATATTGGTGCTGCAAGTTTGCCTATTGGAGGCGGCGACTTAATGAACTCCCCGCCCTTGAAGCAGAAAATAATTGGTAAAATCATATTGTGGTTGGCACATCCCAGAGATTTTGGAAAATACAGGTTTATGGTGTTTCAGCCTAACCTTTTCCCTGCTCTTTTAATTTTAATTATCTTTTCTTAACCAGCCTGAACTGGGAAATGGCATTTAAAAGGGGAAAAGCAAGCTCTGTGGGGCTATGGGTACCAAGGAAACTAAAACCACCAGTGACTAGATCCCGGGATATTACCTTTGCTACTGAGAAGACTGGCATCTCGGCCCTTGGTTGCAACCCAAGGGGCCTTGAGAATGGTAGAAAGGTAGATTTCCTGAGGATTATTTTCACTGTGTTTATTATGGTACCCTGGACAGTTGGCCAAAGCCAGAAAGCCACACTGGACAGAGTTCAAGAAATGAAAGTATCGGCAATGAAAAAGCAAACAGAAAAAAACCAAGTCCCAGCAATTTCAACATTTGTGACTATTGCAATCACCCTGTTTGGATTAGGGACAAAATAGAATCTCTGTTAGTTCTGCCTGCTACAATTGCAGTAGCTTTATAGATGTTTGTGTTAAAAAGGGAAAGATGTATTGGGTAAGGAAAAATTTGGAATACCATGAACGAGCTCCTTATCCCCATGGTGATCAGATTTGCCCTCAATATGAAAGATTCTTTTGTTTTGAAAGCGATGATAATGGAGATGATCCAAGTATAGGCATAGGAGGCCAGGAAATAAGAGAAAAATTAAAAGAGAACAGGAAAGAAGAAAAGGAACCAAAGGGGAATAGAGGAAAGAACAGGAGAAAAAAGAGTCAAAAGAACTGGCCGAATTGTAAAAACAACTAAAACAGCACTACAAAGATTGGGACCTGCCAGCCTCAAAAAGAATCCGTTTGTGGGATTGATGCAAGAGATTGCTGCAGAATTGGGATTACCCAAATGTTGGATTTATGGGGGTCTAAAAATGGCTGAAACGTGGCTGTGGAAAGGTGAGAGCTTAGCTCCAGAGCAATTTTTAAAATGGAACCACACCCAAATTTCTGGAACATTGAAGAGACCTGAAAGATAGATTTTAAGCCATCAAGTAATTGGAACCATTTGTATAACCTGAGAAGGAAAGAAATGTAATAAAATAGTGCAGCATACTCCTGTTAAGTCCACATTAGTAGTCAATACAGATAATGGTTCAAAAGTTTGGTGACCTGAAATTCCTGATGGATATGGGGGACCAAGAAAAGAAATAAACTGTGAGTGGGATGATCAAATTGATTTATGCTGGTACAGAAGTCCTGGAGCTAACCCCTACCAATCCATCAGCAGCCTGAGGTCTTATTGGGAACAGCCAGAGAAAACTGATAAGAAATGGAAAGCCCCATAGGGGATATATCAGATTTGTGGGCAACGAGCATACAGTGAGTTACCTCAAAAATGGGGAGGAACCTCTACCTTAGGAGTAATACAACCCTCCTTCTTTGTTCTACTGAGGTCTAGGAACAATACGTTAGGAACTCCATTGTATGAAACCCTGCAGCAGAAGAAAAGAGATTTGAATTTCAATTTTCCAACAGCAGGAGGGAACCAAAAATGGGGAGAGGACAAATGGCCTGCAGAAAGAATTATAGCATATTATGACCCAGCAACATGGGCTCAGGACGGGCCATGGGGATATAGGACCCCAATTTACCTGTTGAACTGATTGATAAGGCTCCAAGCAGTAGTGGAAGTGGTGTCAAATAACACCTCCGGTGCCCTAAAATTGCTGGCCAGGCAATATTCACAAATGTGGGCGTTTGTGTACCAAAACAGGATTGCCCTAGACTATCTGTTAGCAGAAGAAGGAGGAGTTTCTGGGAGATTTAATGAATCTGAGTGCTGCATAGAAATTGATGATTATAGAGAAGCTATCACCGAACATGCGGAGGAAATTAAAAGGGTGGCTCATGTGCCAGTACAAATGTAGAATTCAATCTTGAAAGCAGATTGGTGAGATAACCTCTTTGGAGGTGTTTGGTGGAAAAAGTTAGGATTCACGTTGTTATGTTCAGCTTTGGGACTTTTGTTTCTGCCTTGTATGATTCCGTGTTTTAGTAGGCTAATTCACTTGTGATTCAAGGGATGCAGATTACAACAATGCCTCTAGATCCAGAATCAGCAGTGAAAGGAAAACCAAGATCTATAATGGTAGTAAGAGCTAAATCGACCAGTGTTAAAAAACAAGGAACCAATTAACTGTGGGCAGGACCTGGAGAGATTGAAACACAGGAAATGCTAACCAAATTTGAAAAAGAGTGTGAAAAACTAAAGGCAGCGAGAGAAATGCTAGAAAAGTTTGAAGTTGAAATGAGACAACAAGAAAATCCAAATTCTGAAGAATATAAAGGATATCAGGGCACAGTTTTTTGATAAAGCACAAATCAATGATGTAGAAGAGAAATGGGGGATTTGTGGTAAATAAGTATGATTCATGCTGACAAAATTAAAACAGTAATCAATATTCATGCAGTATTTAATATTTGGAAATAATAACACAGTTACAACGTGTCATGCTAAGAAAGAAAGGGAGAGGAGGGGTTCAACCCCCCTCTTTCCTGCAGATGTTCAAAGCAGGAAAAAGCAAGAGATATCAGGTACTAAAAATTAAGAGAAAGAAAGGAAAATCTGGTTGGGTCCCAGGAAAATGCCAGCTATAAGAGATTTATTGCTTTGAAGCTTAAATATAATATTATGTTCGTTTTGGCTTGCATTATGCTAGCTTAGTGCACATGCGTAACCCAAAAGTGAATCAAAAGACATCAAAGAAGAGGACAGCCTTCATCCAAAGATGACCCCCAAAAAGGGGTGGGACCACCAAAAGAATGGTGGAGCATGCATGGTAAAGGTGGTGATGAGGGCGAAGGTAGAAGTGTGATGAATCGAAAATGGGAGGAGATGCCATTGGCATATGGCATAGAAGAGGAGAATCTTCACTTGGCAAGCTTGTTCGTGAGGTGGCAAGGGTCCAAGAACCTTGCAACCCGTACCCCACGGTTATCTTTTGCTTATGCACTATTATTGGAATCAAATGATCCCTTTTTTTTAATCAAATTATACTGTCAATATTTCAAGTGTATCCAATTTTATATATTTTCTAAACTATTCAATTAGATTTGCTAATACCTCTAATATTGTTGGGGTTTTCTGATGATGGGGTAATTGGGCAAACATAACAATGAGTGCAAAGCCTTTATTTCTGCAAGCTTAGGGATGCTGGGGGGATCTTTGCACCATCAGGCCGAGGTACAAGGCTTGGGATCCTCCAAAGGAACAGAGCCAGCCCCTTTGAGTGGGAGAAGGTCACTCAGTTGCAGCCCCGGGCGCCTCCTGTGGGCCAGGGCACGGCCCTGGCTGTAAATGTGTTGGGCTGCAGCACAGGGCCAGGGCGGAGCTCAGCAGCCTCATCAGAGCCCAGGGCCACGGCCCTTCCCTGCCGGACCCCGAGCCTGGCCCGGCCCGGCCTGAGCAGCCCGGCCTGGCCCCAGGGGATGGGCTCCGCCTGTCCGCTGTGCCCGCAGGCCGGGCCCAAGGTTTTGCAAGAGGCTTTCTCACAGCATTGCAAAACCTCGGCCAAGTGACGCTTTGCTGTGCTGAGAAGAGTAAAAAACCCCCTCAAATGTAACTTCGCTGCACACCTCATGAGGGATCCCTGCACACCTTAGGAGTGGCCATCAATACTCCTTTGTGATTCATGAGGGATCCCTGCACCCCTCAGTAGGGACCCAAAAATATCACTGTGTGTCTCATGAGGGATCCCTTCACCCCTCAGCAGGGACCCCAAAATATCACTGTGTGCCTCATGAGGGACCCCTTCACCTCTGAGCACAGACCCCAAAATATCACATTGTGTCTCATGAGGTTCAGGCCCAGATCATCCCCCAGAAGACAATGTGCCCTCAGCCCAGGAACACTCAGCATGGGCTCCCCCAGCCCTCGGGGCCCTGCCGCTGGTCACAGCAGCCCCTGCCTGGCTCCTGCCTGACCCCACCGTGGGCATCCACGGCTGCTCCTGGCCATGGAGCTCAGCCTGTGCTTCCGCTGGGTGGGTTTTGCACATGCTACCACCTGGACAAAGCTGTGACAACTCCATTTCTTTATTAAACATCAAATGTGGGCCAAGTCCTGCCCTGGCAGACAGGGGCTGGCCAACTTCAGTGCTGGCCAGGGAACAGGACCATGGGGCTCAGGGGAAGAGGGTCTCGTTTGGGAGGGGTGGGTTTTGGAAAGGGTTCATGACGGTGCTGCAGCCAAGGAAGAGGGGGCAGATGTGGAGAATTGGGATAAGAGGTCGGAAGAACTTTGCCTGAGTTGTTAGGCTCCTCTTCTGACAATGAACACGAGCACCTGTGGAGAGAGGAGGTGGCTGAGGCCCCAGCTGCCAGTGGCACACAGGGAGCCTCCTGCACAGCAGGGCCCAGAGCTGGCAAGGCTCCCCAGCACGGCTGGAGCTGCTGGCACAGCTTGGCCCAGCTGCACAGCTGTCCCTCAAGGCCCCGGCCAGCAGGGCACGGCTCTGGGCAGGCTCCCTGACCAGGAGCGGGCCCCAGAGCGCCTCTGCCTTTCAAGGGCAATCTCGTCCCTGCTCTTTCTCCTCCCCACCGTGCTTTGCCTCTGCCCTGTGCCCCTGGGGCTGCTCTTGGCCAGGCAGCCTCAGTGGGAGCCAGCACTGGCTGCAGCCCCTGCGGGACCCCCAGGACAAGGCCCAGCAATTAAGAGGCCAATGAAAGCACTGGGCAGCAGCAGAACCCTCATCAGAGTTCTTTGGACAACCATGGACTGGCCACAACGCCACAGTAGCCTCACTGGGAATGTTCCCTGACTATGAGCAGTCTTTAAAGGAAGCTGTTTGAGGTAGAGAATCACAAAACACTCACGATTTTCTCTTCCAGCAATACCAGATTGCTGCACAGCAAATCAACAGGCAAAGTGCTGCACCAGACACAATGGCCATCAACTTCACCAAACAAGGTTTTTCCCAGCAGAAAACTCTTCTCCAGATGTTGTCAGCACATGTTGAGTTGCCGGCTACATCTGTGGGAGCAATGGGGAGTGTGAGCCAGTGCTGTGCTGCACTGCTGAGCTGGCAGCACAGTGGATACAGCTAGGACGTTCTCACTCCCTGTTTCCCCCTGAGCTGGGGCCTGCAGGCACGTTGCTGCCCCTTGGCACACGACTGCTCAGTACCCGAACCCCTGAGCCTGCATGCTATAATTCCTCTGTGCTGTGCCCTTCTGCCCCAGGCAATACTTGTCAAAGGCATAGAAAAAGACAAGAAAAATGCCCAGGGTTTTAGAGCTGCACCAGGGCCCTCCCTCCTGCAAACAGCTGCCTCTCTGCATCTACCCAGAGACTGGGAAATCGCAGGGGATCTCAGGCCTGTGGTGCAGTTTGGGCTGCCTGTCAGCAGATGCCAAATGCCTTCCTGCAGAGGCTGGGGAGAAGCTGCAGCCAGGCCAGGCTGGCAAACAGCCCTGCAGGGCGTGGAAGCAGCAGCGGGGCAGCGAGGCTGCCATGGATCCCTTCTCGCTGTGCCGGGCACGGCGTGTCCAGATGTGCAGCCAGAGCCCCCGGCTGCTGAGCCCCAGGACAAGGCTGAGAGAAATGCACCCACCATGCTGGCTGTCCACATCACTCCGTTTTTTTTCTGGATGTTGGGATTCCTTCAGGGACTCACTCACTCCTCCAGGTTTGCTCTTCCTTCTCAGGGGACCTTAAGAGAAATATTTCCATTTCCCATGAATGGATCCCACAAAAGCAGGGCTCAGCCCTAGCGTCAGCAGGGACACCTGTTTCTGTCCTGTCACCTGCAGTGATGCCTGCTGGCCGAGCTTTGGGCTCTGAGCTGGCAGCTCTCCCAAGGGAAAGGCCTTGACCTACCGTCACCATCTCTCCGTGGCCCAGTAATGGGTATGGGCTGGGAATCCAGATCAACGTCATCAACAGGATCATCGTCATCATCAGGATCATCTTCGTCATCAGGTTCATCTGCAAAGAAAGGCAGGACAGAACAGCTCCTGTGACACTGCTGAAGATTCTCCTTCAGGCCCAAGTGGCAGTGAGGGCACCTGGGTGATTGGTGCCCTCCCAGGCACTCCCTCAGCTCTGCCTTCCACTCAGGAGCAGGGCCAGGGGGACCTCGTGCCTGCAGTGGCCCCACACTGGGATGGAAGGAGCCCCTCGCGGGGCAGTCGGGGCAGAAAGGACTCCCTGGAGCTGCCAGCAGCTCCAAATCCAGCCCCAGGGTAGGCCAGGGCTTGGCAGTGGCAGCAGGAGCAGCTCAGGTTCCCTGGGGCTGGCAAAGGAGCTGAGAAAGGCTCAGCCACGGGGCACAGCACTGGGTCTGGCCCCTTCCCTCTCTGCCTATTTCTGTAGCTGCACAGAGCACACAGAAGGACACACTGGCATTGCACACTAGAGGGGGATGGAGAGATAAATACTCCTTCCTCCCACTGACAGCGATACAGTGGGACCAGTGTTGGGCACAAGAGGTGAAATTTGGAGGCCAGGATTTCCAGAATCCATCAAACTTCAGAGGAGAGGATCTTTAGGGAAATGATGCTCTAACATTACTTGGGCAATGATTACTCTGTTAGGAAAGGATTGCTGATAGCCTACCTTCACCAAGCTCTAACATCCTTATGCCATGCTTTGCCACCATTCCCAAATGATGCAAGTCAGGATCCCAGTCTAGAAAGGAGCACAGATGGGAACCGTTCCATGCTGTGCTGGGATCCCCTTCTATAGGGAACCCAGCACTGGAAGGGAATCAGGTAATGCTCTGTGCCAGGAGTGCCAAGCAGCAGAGAGGGCAGCTCAAGCCTCAGCAGGGCTCAGGCCCAGAGGCACAGCAATTACCTCCTGTGGCTGTGCCTGGCATGTCCTCCTTTCCTGCAGCAGAGGCTGCCAATGAGCCCCTGCTTCCTCCAGGAAACTGAGCCTTCGGCAAATCCTCTTCTTCCATCTCTGCAGAAAGGCAAAGGGACAGCTGGATCAGGTGGGGCTGTTCCCCAATGGGAAGGTGGCATCTGCAGGAAGCAATGTATGGCCAAGTAATGGATAAGATGCAGAAGAAAGATCAGGTTATTGGGGCGTTGCAGCTGGTGTTCTCTGTCAGCAGATGCCCAATGCCTTCCTGCAGAGGCTGGGGAGAAGCTGCAGCCAGGCCAGGCTGGCAAACAGCCCTGCAGGGCGTGGAAGCAGCAGCGGGGCAGCGAGGCTGCCATGGATCCCTTCCCGCTGTGCCGGGCACGGCGTGTCCAGATGTGCAGCCAAAGCCCCCGGCTGCTGAGCCCCAGGACAAGGCTGAGGGAATGCACCCACCATGGCGTCTTTCCAGGTCACTCAGGAAGCTGGCCATGGGTCTGGACACCTCTAGAGACTTTCTGTCTCCTCCAGGCTTGTTCCTTCCTCTCAGAGGACCTTAAGAGAAGTGTTTGCATGTCAGAAGAGTGGATCCCACAGAAGCAGGGCTCAGCCCGTGGGGTCAGCAGGGACACACTACTCACCCCTGTGATGGGAGCTGGGCTTGTGAGCAGCAACCCAGAAAGGAGCCTGAAAAGTCCTCCCTGCAGACACTCCTGTAACACAAGAGCCACAGAAGCTTCTGTCACCTGGTTCCAGCCAGGTTGTCAAGGATTATCCTCTGAGGGGAACATTGACAACATACCTGCAGGAGGCTTATGAGGTTGGAAATCCTCATGGAGCCAAGCTGCTGGAGAAACCTTCCTAGCAAGCTCATCTAGAGAGAAGCAATAACCCAAACCCATTTCCATGGTGTCCTGGGATCCCCCCTCTGCTTTTGGGACCTGGGCACTGCAAGGTGGTAGGGTAAGGCTGTGGGAGCCAGATATGAATGGACAATCCAGAGCTGAATAGGGGCCTGGGGAGCTCTGGGCTGGCTCCTGGTCACTCTGCACCCTCTTTGCAGGCCCTGTGACACATCCCTGGAGAGGAAACAGGGCCAGCCCAGGGCCTGTGGGGGCTGTCTCCCTCCCCCAGAGGAAACCCTCCCTAAAGGCCTGGGGGAAACCATCCCCAGCGCTTCCCGGGGAGCAGGGAGCGCTGTCCCGGGAAAGGGGAGCCAGGCTGCCGGCTCACCTGCTCGCCGCGCTTGCAGCGGAGCAGCCTGGGCAGCCCTGGCAGGCAGGGCCACGGCCAGGAGGAGCAGGAGGAAGAGGCGCAGAGCAAGGGCCATGCTGCCTTGCCCTCTGCAAGTCCCGCAGCTCTTGCTGCCACCGCTGTCCTGACACCGCTGTCCCAATGTCAGCACCACTGCTGCCACCGCCGCTGCTGCTGCTGCAACAGTTGTGCTCAAGCACTGACTGCTCGCTCCTTGTGCTGCTGTGTAACCACCGGGTCTGGCACCTCTGTGATCTCAGAGCCAACTGTGACCTCATGGCTGGGGCAGGATTGCATTGGAATGGATCTCAAGAGGTACCCTTCCAGCGAGGAGAGCCTGTCCCGCCTTGTGTCTATTTGCAATCTAGATTTTCTTTAAAAGAAGTGAGATACATGATATTGGAAAAGTGGAACATTTCCTGGCTCTACATACAACAGCAATGCCAAATCCAAAATTCCACTCATGTTGGTGATTCCAGCTATTGCAGGCAGCAGCAGCCCTGCCATGCTAACACCGAGTCCCTGCTCTGCGCTGTGCAGCCCTTTGTCCCATATTTTAAAAGTGAAGAACTTGATGTGAAAGCTTACAAAAATA
The DNA here is from genome assembly GCF_035770615.1 of Melospiza melodia melodia. Lineage (NCBI taxonomy): Eukaryota > Metazoa > Chordata > Aves > Passeriformes > Passerellidae > Melospiza > Melospiza melodia. The sequence continues at coordinate 5,663,136 of NC_086203.1, read as the reverse complement.
ATGTAACACAGGACATCATGGTAGTTGCACACTTCAGGGGACACCCAAACCCACAGCACAACTTATAGGTGTCCTCAGCCACCCTAAACTCCCCCTGTGTGCCTCACAGGAGACCCCCAAGTCCTGCTCAATTTACAGATGCCTCTGCACAATTTGGGACATTCATTAAATTCCATGCACAACTTCTTGGTATCCCCAGTCCCCTGCACAGCACAGAGGTGACCCAAAGCCCCTGCATGCCTTTAGAGGGACCCAAACATAACACTCAGGGAGCAGCACCAGTGCTGAGCCATCTTCTGTGTGTGTGTGTTCACCATGTGTCCCTGGGTGAACAGATGAGGCCTGGGGGGCAAATCCCCACTCTGCTCATAAGAGATCCGGGGCTGCCACAGGCCCAGTGTCTCTCAGGCTCTGAGCTCATCCCTCAGGCTATGAAGGACTTCCTTCAGAGTCCAGCCTCTTTCCATTATTCTCAAGGCAAGCACATCCCGATGGCTTCCCTCTTTTCCTGGGCTTGCCACTGGAGGAGGTGCAGGCCCAGATGATGCCAGGGAAGGAAATGTGCCCTCAGCCCAGGGACGCTCAGCATGGGCTCCCCCAGCCCTGGGGACCCCGCCGCTGGTCACAGCAGCCCCTGCCTGGCTCCTGCCTGCCCACACCGTGGGCATCCACGGCTGCTCCTGGCCATGGAGCTGAGCCAGTGCTGCTGCCGGGTGGGCTTTGCTGCTGCTGCCACCCGGACACTGGGCTGGCAGCTCCATCTCTTTATTGCAAGAGAAGAGCTCATTTGGGAAGTGCTGCAGTGCCCAATTTCTTCAGCCTGACTAGCTGCCAACACCAACACCCAGAGCGGGCCGCCCCCAGAAAACTGTCAGCTCTGGGGTTTGGCTGTAGGGCACAGCTGCTTTACAGCACAGGTGGACTGCGCTGGGGTAGAGACAAGGAACAGGGAGAGCTCTTCTGGATGTTTGTTCCCCGCAGAGTCAGCGACAGAAAGACACTGAATTAAAGCCGTACACCAATTTCCAAACTGGGGAGGTCCCTGGGCTGGATACAGTCCAGTTGGGAGAAACTGAGGGTGGAACACAAGGCGGGGAATACATTGTTTAAACCAATAGGGGATTACAGGGGAGGAGGACAACTTAAAAAAACTAATAGGGTTTCAAAGGATACCAAATTGATAGGGAAGTTTCTAGAGAAAGGGGTAGGCTTGGGGAGGGATTGACATTGAATGGGAGGAGGAACAGGGAACAAAAGTGCAGGTCTTTGGGGAAATGGACAACTAGGGAAAAAACCAGCAATATACAGGGGGGAATTGAGCAACCCATTGGCAATAAAATATGGTATAACAATACCAAAAAAGGGGGTGTTATAAAACTGACTACTAGGACCGAATTACAATCAAAAACATGCACCGCAACAGGGAAGCTCTCAATCAGGGCTTTGTTGAGCACTTCCAAATCTTTTCCTGGCATCAACAGAAGGTCAAACTTGCCCTTATCCCAAGCAAATAGAGTGTTCCCCAACAGCACCCCATTCTGAGGTCCTCTGAGAAATGTGTATTTTATGATTGGCTTTTTGCAAATATAGCAGCCACAGGACGGCTGAGAAAGAATTTATTGCTCTCCTATCAGAATTAACTAATTTCTTCCTGCCTCGCTAAGCTCTCAAGAAGCTGGTTAGGACTAAGAGGGAGAAGTTGAGGATGACCAGACAGAATCCTGTGTTTGAATGGAATTTATGCATCATGTATGAGATGCATTAATATGCAACAGGTTATTGTTTCCAAGGGTTAATCCTCTGTTCAAGTGTGTCCTTTTTCGGGCTTATGCTTCCCAGAAAATAGGTACTCAGATGTCCGTAACTCTATCTTTCTATTGTCTCCTAATCCAGATTTTCCAAAATTTCTATCACTCTAATGATATTGTAATTTTTATAAATATTTTATTATTAATAAAATTTTAACATTTTAAAATCAAGTGATTGACATTTTTCACACCTCTTCTGGGAATCAGGAACACGTGTGGTGGGGCCGGCTGCACCTGTGGGAGCAATGGGGAGCGTCAGCCCGTGCTGTGCTGCGCTGCTGAGCTGGCAGCATGGTGGATGCGGGCAGGACGTTCTCCATTTCCCCCAGAGCTGGGGCCTGCAGGCACCTTGCCGCCCCTTGGCACAGGCTGTGCCACCCAACAAAGCCCAGCAGGCCGGGAGGAGAGCCCGGGGGCAGCGCAGCTGCTTGGGCAGTGGCTGCTTGGAGGGACAGGGGCCAAAGCCATCCCTGAGCAGCCACTGCCAGCCCTGTCCCTCCCTGCCCCGTGACAGCTCCCCCAGCCCCAGGGCACAGAGTCAGGCCCTGTCAGGACCCAGTGCAGCCCCTGCCCAGTCGGGAGCCGAGGCTGGCTCTGGCCCTGGGCTCGCGGCAGGGCTCCCACTCGGGGCTGCTCCTGTGCCTTGGGCCTCGGGGCACTCAGGGCCAGCTCCGGAGCAGCTGCAGCGGGAGGGACGTTGCTGCACGAGTCTCCTTTCCCCGGGGCTGTGAACGAGCTCCAGAGGCCTCCAAGCCTCCAGAGGTGCCTCCAGCTTTGGCTGGTGCTGGGCCATGCAAGGGCAGGACCTGGTGGAAAGAGGTGCCGCCACACAGCCCTGCTAAATGGCTGACAGTGGCAGAGCAATTACCTCCTGTGCCTGTGCCCATGTCTGGAATCTCCTCCTTTCCTTCAGCAGGGGCTGCCAGTCAGCCTCTGCTTGCTTGGGGAAACACTGCCTTCTGTCCTGCCTTTTGCTCCATCACTTGAAAAAGAAAAAGTTCAGCTGGATCAGATGGAACAATTTCTGATTTCTTTTGGTGGCATCTTTAGGACATCATGCTTATCAAAAATAGGGATAAGATTCAAAATCCATCTGGCCTTTTGGGGCTAGGCCACGGCCCACCTTCCTCCAAATAGCTGCCAGGCCTGAGCAGAAGGTGTGAGGGGATCAGGCCGGGCGAGGGCACACACGTGCATGGCTCTGTCCTGGCACCTGCAGCGATGCCCCCCTGGCTGAGCTTTGGGCTCTGAGCTGGCAGCTCTCCCAGGGAAAGGCCTTGACCTACCCTCACCATGTCCCAGAGGCTCAATCCTGAACGTGGGTTGGGAAGTCAGATCACCTTCAGCAACAGGTTCAGCTGCAAAGAAAGGCAGGACAGAACAGCTCCCGTGACACTGCAGGAGATCCTCAGGCTGCAGGAAAGGCTCAGACCCGGGGCACAGCCCTGGGCCCAGCCCCTTCCCTCTCTGCTCTTCTCCGTGGCAGCACAGAGCACACAGAAGAACACACTGACATTGCACACAGAAGAAGGATGGACAGCTAAATGCTCCTTCCTCCCACTGACAGTCATCCTGTGGGATCCCTCAGGGCTCCAGAAGGGAGCAGGGCAAAGTTTCCCAAACTGAACAACCTTTAGAGGAACTTAAATGAAATGCCATATGAGTGAGCTGTTGCCGCATAGACATTGATTATTCTGTCAGGAAAGGCACGTTGAGAACTTGTCCCCAGCATCTGACAACATCTTCAAACCACCATTTACCAGCATTTCCAAATAACCCAAGTCATGATCCCAATCTAGAAGGGAGCAGAGATGCTTCAGAACCATTTCCATGATGTGCTGGGATCCCTTTCTGACTTGGGGAATTGGGCAATGCAAGGGGGTGGGGTAAGGCTGTGGGAGCCTGTGGCTCCTGATCACTCTCCAGACACTTTGCAGTCCCTGTGCAACATCCCTGGAGGGGCAGCTGGAGCAGCCCAGGGCCCTGGGGGTCTCTCGCTGCCACACAGGAAACCCTCACTAAATGCTCGGGGAAATCTGCAGTGCCACAGCTATTGCTCCCAACCTCTGTCCCGCCCTCCTGTTTGCCAACCTGCACAAGGAACAGCTTCCCCAGCCCAAGGGCACATAGCCAGGCTCTGTCAGGACCCAGTGGAGCCTTGCTCTCCCTCTCTGCCCTTTCTCCACCATGGGCACCCCGTGCAGCCGCTCCCAGGTTTGGGGACGTGTCTCCCACGGAGGGAGCCCAGCAGGACAGCTCAGTACCTGAGTGCCCTGAGCCTGCTCGGGACAATTCCTCTGGGCTGTGCCCGTCTTGTCCGGGCTGTGCCCGCAGTGCCAAGCAGCAGAGAGGGCAGCTCAAGCCTCAGCAGGGCTCAGGCCCAGAGGCACAGCAATTACCTCCTGTGGCTGTGCCTGGCATCGTCTCCCTTCCTGCAGGAAATGCTTCCTTCCACAGAGCCTCTCTGTCCATCCCTTGAGAAAGGAAAAGGCTTGGTGGGATCAGATGCAAACATTGCACATCCAGGTGGTGGCCTCTTCAGGAGGCAATACTTGTCCACAAAATGGATAAGAATCAGGAAAATCCTGATCCCCACAGGCTGTTGGGGCTTCCTACGACCCTCCCTCTGCAAAGCAGCCACACCTCAGGATGTGCTCAGACCCCGGGAAAATGCAGGGGATCCATGGTGCAGTTTGGGCTCTCTGTCAGTTGATGCCCAATGCCTTCCTGCAGAGGCTGGGGAGAAGCTGCAGCCAGGCCAGGCTGGCAAACAGCCCTGCAGGGCGTGGAAGCAGCAGCGGGGCAGCGAGGCTGCCATGGATCCCTTCCTGCTGTACCGGGCACGGCGTGTCCAGATGTGCAGCCAAAGCCCCCAGCTGCTGAGCCCCAGGACAAGGCTGAGGGAAATACTCTCATCATTCCCTTTGTGCAGTTCTGTCACGATTTGATTAAGGGTGGTATTTGGCTCATCATTTGGCCCTGTGGCTTTCTTCTTCCCTCTCAGAGGACCTTAAGAGAAAGTGGTTCCATTTCCTATGAATGGATCCCTCAGAAGAAGGGCTCAACCTGTGGGGTCAGCAGGGACACACTACTCACCCCTGTGATGAGAGCCTGGCTTCGGTGAAGGAACCAGCAAAGGAACAGGAAAAGTCCTCCCTGCAGACGCATCTGTAACACAACAGCCACAGAAGCTTCTGTAACCAGGTTCCTGCCAGGTTGTCAACAATTATTCCGTGGTGGGACAATGAGAACAAACCTGCACGAGGCTCCAAAGGCTTCAAAACTTTCTTCAGCCAATCTAATGGAGAAATCTTCCTAGCAAGCTCATCTAGAACAGAGCAGAGATGAGAACGTTTTTCAGGGCATGCTGGGATCCCCGTCTGCCTCTGGGAAATGGGCACTGCAAGGGGGTCGGGTAAGGCTGTGGGAGCCAGATGTCAATGGACAAGGCCAAAGCTGCACAGGGGCCTGGGGAGCTCTGGGCAGGCTCCTGGTCACTCTGCACCCTCTTTCCGTGCCCTGTGCGACACTCTTGGTGGGGCAGTTGAAGCAGCCCAGGGCCCTGTGGGCTCTCACTCCCACAGCTGCAACTCTTGGAAAAGCCCTGGGGAAAGCTGCAGCAGGCAGTCCCTCAGCTGTCCCCCTGTCCCTCTGACTCTCCTGCCCTTTCTCTTGCCTTTCCCACCTTCTTCTATCTCTCCATCTCTCTTTGCCTTGGGACCCCTTCCCCATCCCAAGGGCACATGGCCAGGCCCTTTCAAGACACAGTGGAGCCTTGCTCTGCCCCTCTGCCCTTTCCCCACCATGGGCACCCCGTGCAGCCCCTCCCAGGTTTGGGGACGTGTCTCCCACGGAGGGAGCCCAGCAGGACAGCTCAGTACCCGAGTGCCCTGAGCCTGTTGGGGACAATTCCTCTGGGCTGTGCCCGTCTTGTCCGGGCTGTGCCCACAGTGCCAAGCAGCAGAGAGGGCAGCTCAAGCCTCAGCAGGGCTCAGGCCCAGAGGCACAGCAATTACCTCCTGTGGCTGTGCCTGGCATCGCCTCCCTTCCTGCAGCAGAGGCTGTCAGTGAGCCACTGCTTCCTCCAGGAAACTGAGCCTTCATCACAGCCTCTCCATCTGCTTCTGGAGAAAGGATGAGGTACAGCTGGGTCAGGTGGGGCTGTTCCCCTTTGAGGATGGGGAACCTTCAGGAGGCAATGCTTGTCACAGACATGGTTAAGAAGCAAGAAATCCCTATAAAATTTTTAGTGAGGCCAAGGCCCTCTGTACTCCAAACAGCTGCCCCTTCTGATTTGACTGGCGACAGGGAAATCGCAGGTGGTCTGAGGTCCGTGCTGCTGTTTGGTCGGCCTGTGAGCTTATGCCAAATGCCTTCCTGCAGAGGCTGGGGAGAAGCTGCAGCCAGGCCAGGCTGGCAAACAGCCCTGCAGGGCGTGGAAGCAGCAGCGGGGCAGCGAGGCTGCCATGGATCCCTTCCCGCTGTGCCGGGCACGGCGTGTCCAGATGTGCAGCCAAAGCCCCCGGCTGCTGAGCCCCAGGACAAGGCTGAGGGAAATGCGCCCACCAAGCTGTCTCTCCAGGTCACTCAGCATCTGGTCCAGAAGTTCAGGAGGCTTCAAGGATTTATTTTCTCCTTTAGCTTGGGTCTTTCTTTTTGGAAGACCTTAACAGAAAGTAGTTCCATTTCCCAGGAATGGATGCCACAAAAGCAGGGGTCAGCCTGTGGTGGGGTCAGGAGGGACACACTACTCACCCCTGTGATGGGAGCTGGGCTTGTGTGCAGTATCCAGCCCAGGAGTTGGAAAATTCTGCTCTGCAGACACACCTGTAACTCAACAGCCACAGAAGCTTCTGTCCCCTGGTTCTTGCCAGGTTGTCAGTCATTGTTCTATGGAAAAACATAGATATCTTACCTGTGGGAGGTTCCACTGGATCCAAACTATCTTCCAGCCAAGGTTCCAGAGAAACATTTCCAGCATCCCGATCTAGAAGGGAGCACAGATCAGAACCATTTCCATGGCAGCAAGTGACAGCATGAGAGGACACAGTCTTAAACTGTGCCAAGGGAAATATATGTTGGATATTAGGAAAAAGTTTTTTACAGAAAGGGTCATAAAGTACTGGAATGGTTTGCCCAGGGAGGAGTGGAGTCATCATCCCTGGATGTGTCTTAAAAAAACTGGAAGTGGCACCTGGTGTCATGGTGTATTTGAGGTGTTAGGGCTGGGTTGGACTTGATGGTGTCTTCCAACCCAGTGATACTGTGATTCATGGTGTGCTGGGATCCCCTTCTGCCTCTGGGAACAGGGCACTGCAAGGGGCTTGGTTAAGGCTATGGGAGCCAGGTGTGAATGCACAAGGCCAAACTGCACAGGCTCCTGGGGAGCTCTGGGCAGGCTCCTGGTCACTCTGCACCCTCTTTGCAGGCCCTGGGACACATCCCTGGAGAGGAAACTGAGGCTGCCCAGGGCCCTGGGGGCTCTCTCCCTCCCCCAGAGGAAACCCTCCCTGAAGGCCTGGGGAAAACCATCCCCAGCGCTTCCCGGGGAGCAGGGAGCGCTGTCCCGGGAAAGGGGAGCCAGGCTGCCGGCTCACCTGCTCCCCACGCTTGCAGCGGAGCAGCCTGGGCAGCCCTGGCAGGCAGGGCCACGGCCAGGAGGAGCAGGAGGAAGAGGCGCAGAGCAAGGGCCATGCTGCCTTGCCCTCTGCCAGTCCCGCAGCTCTTGCTGCCACCGCTGTCCTGACACCGCTGTCCCAATGTCAGCACCACTGCTGCCACCGCCGCTGCTGCTGCCGCAACAGTTGTGCTCAAGCACTGACTGCTCGCTCCTTGTGCTGCTGTGCAACCACCGGGTCTGGCACCTCTGTGACCTCAGAGCCTGCTGTGACCTCAGCCTGCTGTGACCCCTGAGCCTGCTGTGACCTCATGGCCTCAGCTGTACCCCCAGAGTGTGCCCCCATCTGTACAAATGGGCTGCCCTGATTGTAAAAGTTTTGCTTCATCAAAGGGCCATTGCTCAGCAAAACTTTTTGTTTTTCCAGCTTCCATTGCTGGTCGGTCAGGCTGTGTCTCTGAAGATGCTCTTGATCGTTGCAGTTTGAATTTATTTTATTGATTCCTGTTTAAGTGGTTCATGGTTTACCCGTGGGTTTTACCCTCCCTCAAAGCTGTCCCTCATGCCATTCCCCGCCCCTTGTTCCAGCTCTTTCCCTGCCTGCCACAGCACTCCAACCCCTTGGTTCCCGAAGGAGCCTTCGGGCCAATCTCTGACTGCAACAGCCCTTTGGAATTCCCCTATTCCGGAGGCCCCGTGGGCCCATGTGAGCCATCCTCTCCACCCTCCTACCACAATGGGCCCCAGACACTTGACTAATCCCCTCCCTGCTCCCCTGAGGATTCCCTATTGCTCAGCTGTTTGTATGCCCCCCCTGACTTCTATCTGTATAAACCCCCTTGCACAATAAATCTAGGGGCTTTTTATCCTATTTCTTTCACCTGGAATAAACTCTTCCTTGTGGAACCTCAGAGGGCCTCCTCCTTTCTCCTCTGCCTGCTCCCTGTCGTGGCTGGTGTCTGGCACAGTAGAGCAAGTGGCTCTAAAGGTTCTGCCTCTGGAAAATCCCTATCCTGAGGCAGATCCCTACTCCTGCGGTAGTGCCGGAGTTCTGAGAGTTAACCCAGGTTCCAACAATCTAGTCACTAATCCCCCTGTCCTGGTTTAGGGCAAATTTGTTAAAGAATCTGCAAAGGAGGGCCCCTCCAGAAAGCAAAACGCACACGGCCCCTCCCTCCAACCAGTTTGGGAAAAAATTCCTCAGACAGAGGTGGAAAGAACCTGTTTATTTCCTGTTTATTTCAGGCACAGCACCCGCCAGCACACAAAATGAACAATACCCGATGACACCGCTCTGGGAAAGATGACAAAATCAGAAAGTCTCTTTTGGGGGTGGTTGCTCTGTTCTCAGTCCCTCCGGCACTGGGGTAGCTGCTGCAGGCCAAAACGGTGCAAATCCTCGGTGTTCCCAGGTCCCAGTCCGGAGCAGGTTTGAGATGGTCGAAGAAAAGGAGAGGAGAAACAGTCCAGGAAGGAATTTGGACTGTTTAGCTAGAGCTAGCTAATAAGCAGAGGCCAAAGCAGAGCAGAAGCGAGAGCAGAAAAGAGAGCAAGCAAAGCAACAAGCTGAAAGCAAGAAGTGAAAACAGCCTTAAGTACTGCCCCTCTCTGTGTCTGTGATAAGAGAAACCCAAACAAAACTTCCACTCTTCAGAGCCGGTCTTAAAGGCACAGAACAGATGAATGGGGATACAAGCATCATAACGTCACCCCAGGACATTCCACCCCTTATCCCCATATCATCAACATACTACAACATATCATGCCTTATTCATACAAAACTTCCATCTGTTCCCCCAAAATGTACAAGCAATACCCATCATGCCTTCATCACATCCCCACACTGGACCACTGAATCCAGGCCCTATATTACAGAGCTGCAGGATTCCCCCTTTTCACTTTAGTCACTTCAAGCTCCATCTATCACTTGCTCAGACCTTCAACACTTACACATTTCCTTCTCCATCTTCCACTTGCCCAGACCTTCAACACTTACACATTTGCTTCTATCTCATGTCTGTATGGTTTAATGTACAGACAATGGCAGTAACATTCAATGAACAGCGATATTGCACATCATTCTTAGCCCACAATCAGATCTCCTTGAGGTACACATCGTGTTGTTCCATCTCTTTGCATTATCCACCACGTGCAACCTGGTCCCTGAGCAAAGACAACCCCATGAATGTATTTGTCTGTACTCGAGGCAGAATTGATCCACACAGTCTTCCCTAACAAACCTCTGATATGTACCACTGGGATTTTGTCTCCTTCTATTATATTCAGGGACTCAGACTGGGCAGGACCTGCTCAGTTGGTGGAACCTCGAGTGTTAACTAACCAGGTGGCTTTTGCTAAATGTTGCTCCCAGTTTTTAAAGATCCCCCACCCAAAGCTTTCAACTGGGTTTTTAGTAGTCCATTGTACCTCTCCACTTTGCCTGCAGCTGGTGCATGGTAGGGGATATGGTACACCCACTCAATGCCATGTTCCCTAGCCCAGGTGTTGATAAGGCTGTTCTTGAAATGAGTCCCGTTGTCTGACTCAATCCTCTCAGGGGTACCATGTCTCCACAGGACTTGCTTTTCAAGGCCCAGGATGGTGTTCCGGGCTGTAGCATGAGACACAGGGTAGGTTTCCAACCATCCCGTGGTGGCTTCCACCATGATCAGCACGTAGCGTTTGCCCTGGCGAGTCTGGGGCAGTGCGATGGAGTCAATCTGCCAGGCCTCCCCATACTTGTACTTAGATCACCGCTCACCGTACCAGAGGGGCTTCACTCGCTTGGCCTGCTTGATGGCAGCACGCGTCTCACAGTCATGGATAACCTGAGAAATACTGTCCATGGTTAGATCCACCCCTCGGTCTCGTGCCCACTTATAGGTGGCATCTCTGCCCTGGTGGCCTGAGGAATCATGGGCCCATCTAGCTAGGAATAACTCTCCCTTATGCTCCCAATCTAGGTCTATTTTGGACACCCCTATCTTTGCAGCCTGCTCATTGTTTTGGTGCTCCTCATTAGCCCTACTCTTGGGTACGTGGGCATCTACATGGTGGACTTTCACAGGTAGCCTCCCTACCCCGGTAGCAATGTCTTTCCACTCTTCAGCAGCCCAAATTGGTTTCCCTCTACGTTGCCAGTTAGCCTTTTTCCACCTCTCCAGCCATCCCCACAGAGCATTGGCTACCATCCATGAATCAGTGTAGAGGCAGAGCTTTGGCCACTTCTCTCTCTCAGCAATGTCTAGGGCCAGCTGAACAGCTTTGAGTTCAGCGAGATGGCTTGATCCACCTTCTCCTTCGGTAGCTTGTGCAACCTGTTGTGTGGGGCTCCATACGGCTGCTTTCCACTTCCGGTTCATCCCTACGATGCGACAGGAACCATCAGTGAAAAGAGCGTAGCGTGTTTCCTCTGGGGGCACTTGGTTATAGGGAGGAGCCTCTTCAGCACGTGTCACTGGTTCTTGTTCCTCTTCATCTGTGACACCAAAATTCTCACCTTCGGGGCAATTTGTAATTACCTCCAAAATCCCAAGGCAATTCAGTTTACCTATACGGGCGCACTGAGTGATGAGAGCAATCCACTTGCTCCATGTAGCACTGGTGGCATGGTGAGTGGAAGGAACCTTGCCTTTGAGCATCCACCCCAGCACTGGTAGTCAGGGTGCCTGGAGGAGTTGTGCTTCAGTGCCTATTACCTCCGAGGCAGCCTGGACTCCTTCATAGGCAGCCAAGATTTCCTTCTCTGTTGGAGTGTAGTTGGCTTCAGACCCTCTGTAGCTTTGACTCCAAAATCCCAGTGGTCGACCCCGAGTCTCCTCAGGCACCTTCTGCCAAAGGCTCCAGGACAAGCCATGGTTCCCGACTGCAGAGTAGAGCATGTTCTTTACCTCTGGTCCTGTCCTGACTGGGCCAAGGGCTACTGCATGAGCAATCTCCTGCTTGATCTGGACAAAGGCTTGTTGCTGCTCAGGGCCCCACTGGAAATTGTTCTTCTTGCGGGTGACCAGGTAAAGAGGGCTCCCGATCTGACTGTACTCAGGAATATGCATCCTCCAAAAACCTATTGCACCCAGGAACGCTTGTGTCTCTTTCTTATTGGTGGGTGGAGACATTGCTGTGATCTTGTTGGTGACATCTGTAGGAATCTGATGCCGTCCATCTTGCCACTTCACTCCCAGGAATTGAATCTCATGAGCTGGTCCCTTTACTTTGCTCTTTTTAATGGCGAAACCAGCTCCCAGCAGGATCTGGATGATTTTCTCCCCCTTCTCAAACACTTCCGCAGCTGTGTTCCCCCACACAATGATGTCATCAATATATTGCAGATGTTCTGGAGCCTCACCCTTTTCCAGTGCAGCCTGGATCAGTCCATGGCAGACGGTGGGGCTGTGCTTCCACCCCTGGGGCAGTCGCTTCCAGGTGTACTGCACTCCCCTCCATGTGAAGGCAAACTGAGACCTGCATTCTGCTGCCAGAGGAATGGAGAAAAATGCATTGGCAATGTCTATAGTGGCGTACCACCTTGCTGCCTGGGACTCCAGCTCATACTGGAGCTCTAGTATGTCTGGCACAGCAGCACTCAGTGGTGGAGTCACTTCATTCAATGCACGGTAGTCCACAGTCAATCTCCATTCTCCTTCAGATTTTCGCACAGGCCAAATGGGGCTGTTGAAGGGTGACTGGGTCTTGCTGACCACCCCTTGGCTCTCCAGCTCAGGCATCATTTTGTGGATGGGGATCACAGCATCTCGAGTGGTCCTATACTGTCGTCGATGCACTATGGAAGTGGCAATTGGCACTCGTTGCTCTTCTCCCGTCAGGCATCCTACTGCAGATGGATTCTCAGACAACCCAGGCAAGGTGTTCAATTGCTGGATGTCCTCTGTCTCTTCAGCAGCTATTCCAAATGCCCATCTGAGTCCCTCTGGGTCTTTGAAGTACCCATTCGAAGGTAGTCGATGCCCAAAATACATGGGGCCTCTGGGCCAGTCACAATAGGATGCTTCTTCCACTCATTTCCCGTTAGGCTCACATCAGCTTCCACCAAAGTGAAATCCTGGGATCCCCCTGTCACACCAGCAATAGAAACAGACTCTGTCCCCACATGTCTTGATGGGATTAATGTGCATTGCGCACCAGTATCAACCAAAGCTTTGTACTCCTGTAGTTCCGATGTGCCAGGCCAACAAATCCACACAGACCAGAAAACACGATTTTCTCTGGCCTCTACCTGGCTAGAGGCAGGGCCCCTCTAAGCCTGGTTATCCTTCTTTCCCTGGGCGTATATTTTGGATGTTCCTTCAAGGGGATCAGACATGTCATCATCATCATACCTGGCCATTCGGCTACAGGCAACTGGAGCTGCTTTCCTTCTGGTGGCTTCCTTCAGTTCACGCACCCATCGTGCCATAACCGCGGTAGGTTTCCCATCCCACCTTCTCATGTTTTCCTCACAATCACGCAGGTAAAACCACAGCTCAGCTCGTGGGGTGTACCTTCTCTCACCATCTGGGAAACGTCTGCCTTGGATACCAGAACCTCGGATCTGTACTGCTGAAATTTGGAGAAGGTCTTCTTTAATCTCCTCTCTAAGCTTCTTATGATTCTCCTCTATCTTATCATCTAAGTTCTGCGGAAGTGTTTCTACCGCTGCGATTCTGGCATGTGTCGGGCCATGCACAGCATCTGCATATGCTCGGAGCTTCCTTGCCATGTCAAGCACAGTCTCATCCCTCTCATCCCTCTTCATGATGGCTAAGGCAGAAGCATATTCATGTGGCCCAAGTCGTACAAGTTTTCGCCACATCGCAGATGTGCATGGTACTAAGTCTGGGTCCCTAGTTGTTACATCATCTGAGAAGATAATCTCTGCCACTGCCATTTCTCTCAGGCATTGGATCCCTTGCTCTATGGTCTTCCACTGAGTTTGCTGCATATAGAGATCGTCTGCGCACAGGTATCTTTCTGCTACACTTCTGTCGTGGGGTGACAGCCTTTATCCCAATATCTTGTGTGTTGTATGGAGTCCCACTCGACGGGTTGCAGAGGCTACTGAAGGAGAGGGTGAATCCAGTCAATTTGCTGAAATCAAAGCTGTTCAACTGGCCCTAGGTATTGCAGAGAGAGAGAAGTGGCCAAGGCTCTATTTGTATACCGATTCTTGGATGGTAGCCAACGCTCTATGGGGATGGCTGAAGAGATGCAAAGAGGCCAACTGGCAGCGCAGAGGAAAACCAATTTGGGCTGCGGAAGAGTGGAAAGATATCGCTACTCGGTTAGAGAAGTTACCTGTGAAGGTTTGCCATGTAGATGCCCGTGTCCCCAGAAGTAGAGCTAATGAAGAGCAGCAAAACAACCAGCAAGTACATCAGGCTGCAAAGATAGGGGAGTTGAAGATAGATCTCGACTGGGAGCATAAGGGAGAGATATTCTTAGCACGATGGGCCCATGATGCCTCAGGCCACCAGGGTAGAGATGCCACCTATGGGTGGGCACGAGACCGAGGGGTGGATCTAACCATGGACAGTATCTCTCAGGTTATTCGTGACTGTGAGACGTGCGCTGCCATTAAGCAGGCCAAGCGGGTGAAGCCCCTCTGGTATGGGGGGCGGTGATCTAAGTACAAATACGGGGAGGCCTGGCAGATTGATTACATCACACTGCCTCAAACCCGCCAAGGCAAGCGCTATGTACTAACCATGGTGGAAGCCACCACTGGATGGTTGGAAACCTACCCTGTGTCTCATGCTACAGCCCGTAACACTATCGTGGGCCTTGAAAAGCAGGTCCTTTGGAGGCACGGTACTCCCGAGAGAATTGAGTCGGATAATGGAACTCATTTTAAAAACAATCTTATTAATACTTGGGCTAGGGAACATGGCATCGAGTGGGTATACCATATCCCCTATCATGCACCAGCTGCAGGGAAAGTGGAAAGGTACAATGGATTGTTAAAAACCACCTTAAAAGCATTGGGTGGGGAGTCTTTAAAAAACTGGGAGCAGCATTTGGCAAAGGCTACCTGGTTAGTTAACACTCGAGGTTCCACCAACCAAGCGGGTCCTGCTCAGTCTGAGCTCCTTAATATAGTAGATGGGGATAAAGCCCCAGTGGCCCATGTCAGAGGTTTGTTGGGAAAGACAGTATGGATCAACCCTGCCTCAAGTACAGACAAACCCATCCGTGGGATTGTCTTTGCTCAAGGACCAGGTTATACATGGTGGATAATGCAGAAAGATGGAACAACATGGTGTGTACCTCAGGGAGACCTGATTGTGGGATGAGACTCATATATGAATGTCATTGTTTGTTGAATGTGAGACAGAAGGAAACTGTAAGTATCAAAGGTCTGAGCAAGTAAGATGAGAGGAATGCGTAAGTGTCAAAGGTGTGAGTAAGTGAAATGAAAGTTTTTTATTGTATGTTCACGATATGGGATAAGGGGTGGAGTGTCGTGGGGTGACAGCCTTTATCCCAATATCGTGTGTTGTGTCTGGCAGCTGTGCCTTTTCTCTCTTCCCCCCCCCCCCCCCGGCCGTCTTGCCGCAGCGGGGCGGGGAGGGAGGAGGGAGTGTGACCGGGGCACTTTCGCTTTTGGCTTTTGGCTGCTTGGCTTGGCTTGCCGCTTGCTTGCTTGCTTGCTCCTGCCTCGGCCCCTAGCTGATAGGATTTTTTGCTGCTTTCTGCTTTCTGCGCTGGTTTTTTTTCTTTTCTTTTGTTCCCTCTTTCTTACCCTCCCCTGAAGATACTGGACTGGCTCCGGACCTGACCTGAGACGTCCAGGACCCCCGGAGTCTGAGAGAGAAGCTCAGCGCCCTCTACAACACTGCCTGGTTTCTTTTCTTTTCTTGTGTTGGGGAGTGTTCTTTTGTTACTTGTTAATAAATAGGTTTTGTTTTCCACTTTGCTCCTCCGAGGAATTCCTTCCCGAACCCGGTATTGGGGGAGGGGTGGTTGGAGGTTTGTTTTTTTGGGGGCTCCCTTTTGGAGATTTCCCCTAATTTGTCCTAAACCAGGACAACTTCTTAGGACCCGTTCCCAGAGGCTGTGAGAGTTAGCCCCCCTCATCATTCCCTGGTCTATGGCAGGATCCTGTGACAGGGATCCCAAATGCCTGGCTTCAGTGCCATCCAGAATTGTAGCCTCGCCTGCAGCATCCCAGAGATGGACCAGCCAACTAATTATGGATTCATCAGACCTTTGAGTGTAATCCTTCCGTAGGCCACGAAGGTCCTTCAGGGAATAAGACTCAATATTTGCATCTGATCTTGCACCTGCTGCTTTGACTCCTGATTTTATGTCCGGAGGCATTGAGGTTCCTTCTCCTTCATCATCATCATCATCCACTGGTCGATGGGTCTTGTCCGTGCATTTCCCACTTCTAGTGCTGGTAGCAACAGCCATGGGTTTAGATGCTGGCTTCGAGCCTGGAGTGTTAGCTGCAGCCTGAGTCACCGGGATAGTGCTGATTTATCTCCCTGCCCCCTGCCTCTGTCTGCTGCCCGACAGTATCTAGCAGTGTGCGATAAGCATATGCCAGGGCCCAGCTCACTGCAATGACCTTCCTCTCCTTAGGCTCATCCTGGTACTTCTCTTTGAGATATTTGCCCACCTCAGCTGGGTTCTGAATTTGTTCATGGGGAAAATCCCAGACGATAGGGTCAGAGAATTCCTTCAGGATTTGGCCCATATCCTCCCATTTCCCACACCACTTAGGATTTTCCACACCGGGGTTTACTCCTGAGTCAGGGGTCTCATCAGCCCGTCTAGAAATCTCAGCCCTCATTCCAGAGAAGCAGCAGGCTGTATAGAGGAAGGTTACCAGATTGAATACCAGAAAGATGGTTTCTTTGACATTGAGGGGAAACTGAACATCCTTCACCAGTGATGCAACAGATTCATAGGAGAAGAAGGAAAGCAGAGGCTGAAAAACCTCATTCCCTGCTGCTCCTCCTGCAACAAACTGGATGCATAACCACAGCCATGAACCATTCATACCATTCATACCCAAGCATGTTTATAAACTTCTTGCACATCATTGCCACCAAGCCCAGCAGGATAGCTACTCTGGTCACTGCCCCTCTGATGTAAAAACTATCTATTAGGGACAATACTAAAGCTATTTCTGGATGAGAAAATAAACCTGGGGACCAGAGAGGTATTAAAATCTCAAAAAACCCTAGGGACCAGAAATGCATGCAAACCTTCATCCCAATAGACATTATGAACTCAAAAAGCATGGCTACTAGCTGACTTAAATGAACACAGAGTAATAGCAACAAAAATGCAGTCAAAACAGGGTTTTTCCACTCTCTCTCGAGCCCCACGTTGGGCGTCAATATTATGTCCTGGTTTAGGGCAAATTTGTTAAAGAGTCTGCAAAGGAGGGCCCCTCCAGAAAGCAAACGCACACGGCCCCTCCGCCCAACCGGTTTGGGTAAAAATTCCTCAGACAGAGGTGGAAAGAAGTTGTTTATTTACCAGACACAGCACCCCCCAGCGCACAAAATTAACGATACCCGATGACACCGCTCTGGGAAAGATGACAAAATCAGAAAGTCTCTTTCGGGGGTGGTTGCTCTGTTCTCAGTCCCTCCGGCACTGGGGCAGCTGCTGCAGGCCAAAACGGTGCAAATCCTCGGAGTTCCCAGGTCCCAGTCCGGAGCAGGTTTGAGATGGTGGAAGAAAAGGAGAGGAGAAACAGTCCAGGAAGGCATTTGGACTGTTTAGCTAGAGCTAGCTAATAAGCAGAGGCCAAAGCAGAGCAGAAGCGAGAGCAGAAAAGAGAGCAAGCAAAGCAGCAAGCTGAAAGCAGGAAGTGAAAACAGCCATAAGTACTGCCCCTCTCTGTGTCCCTGATAAGAGAAACCCAAACAAAACTTCCACTCTTCAAAGCCAGTCTCAAAGGCACAGAACAGATGAATGGGGATACAAGCATCATAACGTCACCCCAGGACATTCCACCCCCGAATGTCCGTGCTTCAGGGCCTGCTCTGGTGCCCTGCCATCTCCCACACCACAGTGGGATTCACATACTGCAGCACAGAGTTAGGCTTGTGCAACAGTGAAATGGGTGTGCTCAGCAGCGTTGCTGGAGTTACATCCCTACAGATATAAAGAAAATGTGTGCGCCAAGCCAGGGCTTCAATAGGCACATGAATTTTGGAAAGACAAGGGCACGGCAGCAGAGAACAATGTAAAAATCAGCTGAAAATAAAAGGAGGAAATGCTGAAGGAGTTATTTGTGCACATTTGAAGATTTATTTTTCTTGGGTGCAAAGCAAAATCAAAAGGTCCTAAATGCCCAAAAGATTGGAAATGTGGAACGTCCTCCATAGCAGAGTGTTGGACCTCTGGATCCTTAAAACAATTTTATGGTGGTGGAACAGTGGCAGCTTGAGCTGGTGCCTCTGGGGGCTCTGAACAAAGAACCCCTGTGCTTTGATACCCTCCCAGGTGAAGTGTGACAGTCTGGGGTATTGCTGCTGTATCCAAGTGCCCGGGCACTGGCTGGCACCACAGGTCCCCATGTGAAATACAAAGTTGTGTTTCGTGTCAGGTACAAACAGGCGATGTGTGTAGCTGTGAATGCGAAATGTGTGGACACCGACAATGGGAGAGCTGTGAATTCTAATAAGAACTGAGGAGAATAAAGCATGGAAAAAGGCCTTTGAACCTATCTTTTGTTTGCAATTAACCCTGGTTGATTTAAGAGCATTGGAATTAAGGTGTTAAAGATGTTGCTTTTTGCCTGCGTTTAATTCATAAAGAGTTCTGCAATAATAATCTTCTGAAGTATAATTTTAGAATATAACTTGTATCGTTGAAACTATAGCTTTGGAATATATATAAAGGAAATATGCTTATCTCACGCCTTATTGAGGCAGAGAAAAACAGCTTGAGAAAGGAAGATGAACATCATCTCAAGGGTTTATGGTTTCGACCAAAGGGAAGCTGGACATCACTGTTATGAGATTTAGAGTCTCTTCAATTAAAAGGTGGACACACATCTGGGGAGCTGGATCCCACCAGATGGGAGTCGTCTTTCTTCTTTCGGAAACTGGACCACCACCATCTGGGGATATTCCTTTCAGATACATCCTGAGAAATTAAAATCACAATAGTGTATGGAATTGTGATGTAATAATTTGGAATAAAAATTGCTGATGAGTAAAAGATTGGAAATAGAAACTGCTGAAAAAAGGTGATGAGTACCCCTATAAATACCTGTAACCCTCAATTATCGGTGTGCAGTTGGAGGGAAAACTTCCCCCACTGTACCCAGCGCTGTATTGCTCATACTTTACCATATTAAATAATAAATTGATTGCTGCTTGATTATTTGCCTAGTCAAGCTTCTTATTCATAACAGATTTGGTGCATTGGCCGGGAATTTCCAAATCCATTGAGGGAGACTCCTGATCTCGGGGAGACGCCCCACCTTGGAGGCTTCTGCCTCCAATGGCTCTGAGTGACGGGGGAATGTCTCAGGGAAGAGGAAATCCATAAGGTAAATTATGAGCAAAGAATTTGGAGCTCCCGGAGTAGACTGCAGTAAAATTCACCTGTAATAAACTCGTGCATGAGTTTATTAAACTCTCACCCAGGCGAGAAAAGGAGGCTGTACGTATCGCTTGGTTTGGTGGGATAAGAACGGGTGGGTGTAGGTGTGTAAGAGTGTGAATGGTGTGTGTATGAGACGTGACCTAGTCACGACACGAGTGAGGAGCTCTTCTAACCTCGGTTTCGCTGCCCCGCGAGGGGGGCGGCAGGTGAAGGAACAAAGCGTGTGGAAAAGGATTCTCTGTATGTAAAAGGTCGGGGGTGGTGAGATAAGATAATGGTTACGGAGAGGAATTTGTTTTCTTTTCCCGGTAGAGAATCAGAGGCGGGAGGATTTAGAAGGGACTTTTTATTCAGGAAATTCCTGACAAGAAAGGACTAAGGTCTGAACAAGTGAAGTCAAAGCCAGTGAGGGAACACCCGTTTGGTGGAAAAATGGGTCAATGCCAGAGCAAAAACCCAGGAGCTGGTATAAATCAGCAGGAAAATAAAGGTACTGAAAGTACTGGAAAAAGAGGGAGCATTTTGCCAGATATACCCCAGGACAGCCCCCTTGGGGTAATGTTACAATTGTAAGATAAATGTGAATCCAGCAGAGGAAAAAAAATAAAGAGAAAATGATACAATATTGTATGGTAGAATGGACTAAGGAAATGATACGACCGGATAATTTATACTGGTCAATGTATGGGTCATCTGAAGGGTGGATCTGTAAAGCCTTGAATGCCTATGTAAATGAAAAGGACCCTATTAACCAAGAAGAAAGCGATTATGCTGCTTCATGGCATGGGTCCTGGCCTACTCCCCTGTATGCATTAAAAACCAAAAAGAAAAGGGATCAGTGGGACCCTTTAGATAACCTTCCTCCCCTTATCTACCACAGCCAGCTGCACTGGCAGAGGTGCCTCATCCAGCACCTAGCCCGGCACCCTTTGCACCCATTCCAGCACCCGCTGCACTGCAAACCCCAGAGGTTCCACTGCTGCTGCCACAAGCCCCGGTGGCTCCGGTCCCGCTGCCACAAGCCCCGGTGGCTCCGCTCCCCATACTTGATTCACCACCAGCACACAGAACGAGAAGCCAGGAAAGGGCACGAGCAGAAAGCAGTGGGGATAGCAATAAAGAAGGGAAGGGGGGGCAGCTGTACCCATTAAGGAAAGTACCATTAGTAGGAAATCAAGGGACACCAGTCCTTGGGTATGTGCCAGCAGCCCTGAACACCGGGGATGTAAGGACTTTTAAAGAAAGAAATGGGAAGGTTACTTGAAGATCCTCTGGGGGTGTCTCAAAGGCTAGATCAGTTTCTAAGACCCAGACGGAGATTCAGTCAATTTTAAGTCTTTTATTTACAGCAGAGGAGAGGCAGCTGATAAGACAGGCTGGCATGAGAATTTGGGATAGGGACCACCAGCAGGGACCTTTAGGAGAAATTAAATGGCCCCTGGCAGTCCCTAACTGGGATCATAACAATGACCAAGATAGGCAGAATATGGTGGATCTCAGGAATATAATTATTCAAGGAATTCAAGAGGCAGTCCCTGGAGGGCAAAATATTAGCAAGGCCCTGAATGAACATCAGGGGAAAGATGAGTCAACCATAGATCAGTTAGAAAGAATAAAGTAGAGTATACAAATGTATTTGGGATTAGATCCTGATACAGCTGTGGGGAAGCAGTAATCTAAACTCCGTTTGTGGCAAAATCATGGGAGGAAATTAGAAGGAAACTTGGAAAGTTAGACGGCTGGCAGGAGAGAGGTTTGCAAGAATTGTTAAGGGAAGCACAGAGAGAGAGATGAAGAGAAGGTGAAAGGTAAAGCTAAGGTTTTCATGGCTGCAGTAAAAGAGGTTCAGAACGGTAGCGCATCTTCAAGTAATGCTAAAAGCATGAGAAAAAGAACAGGTGAGGGTTCTGAAAGACCTACCTGCTTTTACTGTGGTATGGAAGGACATGTTAAAAGGGTTTGCAGGAAGTGAGAGGCAGATCAAAAACTGTTTGTAGAGGAAAATTAAGAGTAGTTCCCCAAGGTGAAGAAGTCAGCCTTTTAGTAGATATGGCTGCTGAAAGATCAACAGTGCAAAGATTACCAAAAAGATGCAAAATCAGCCGGAAAACAGCTCCAGTAATTAGAGCAAAAGGGGAGGCCTTTAAGGTTCCCATTATTGAACAAGTACTAATTGAAGCAAAAGGACAAGTGGATATTAGTGATCTATTACTAGTTTCAGAAGCAGAATGCAATCTTTTGGGAAGGGACCTGATTATTTCCTTAAGAAAAGATAAGGTGAGGACAATTTACACAGACTCAAAATATGCTTTTGGAATTGTGCACACATCTAGATAGAAAGAAGTTTGATAAACACTCAAGGGAAGAAACTGATCCATCAGGAGTTAAAAATCAGAGTGTTTGAAGCCCTGAAAAGACCTAAGAGGATAGCGGTAGTACATGTAAGAGGTCATCAACAAGGGTCAAGCTACTTAGTAAGAAGAAAAAGAGGCAGCTTGTAAACTAAAAGAGACTATCCAGCTGAACACTATAGTGGAAATTCAAGAGAAGCTGCCAAAAAGCTATAGTACTCAAGAGGAGGAAGCTATAAAAAAATTAGAAGCTAAGAAAGAGCTGGGAAAATAGATACTATCAGATAAGAGAGAGATTTTACCTAATGCTTATGCTAGAAGGATTTTAAGCCAGTTGCACCAACATACTCATCGGGGAACAAGAGCCTTATGTCATCATTTTTTAAAATATTATAGATGTATTGGAATTTTTGAGATAGCAAAACGAATAACACAGGAGTGTTTGACATGTCAAAAAGTTAACAAAAAGGTAATGAGACAAGCTTCAACCGGCGGTAGAAAAATAGCCTACCGACCATTTGAAAGGGTTCAGGTGGATTATACTGAATTACCAAGGGTGGGCAGATGGAAATACTTGTTAATATTAGTAAATCAACTGACTCATTGCGTGGAGGCCTACCCGGCTGCCCGAGCCACGGCGAAGTTTGTAGTTAAAATATTGTTGGAACAAATCATTCCTCAATTTGGGGTTATCAGGGCCATTGATTCTGATCAAGGCTCCCACTTTACTTCCAGCATCATAAAAGGAGTAACAAAAGCCATGGGGATTTCCTGGGAATATCACACCCCTTGGCACCCCCAGAGCTCTGGGAGGGTAGAAAGAATGAACCAAACAATAAAAGAGCAGTTAACAAAATTGATGATTGAGGCCCAAATGTCATGGGTCAAATGTTTACCTTTAGCATTGCTTAATATAAGGACACTTCCAAATGCAGATACGGGACTTTCTGCATGTGAGATGCTTTATGGGCTGCCTTATTCCCAGGAAGTACCCCAAACATTAACAGTCATAGCCGATATGACTATTCAAAAGTACATCCAGAAGATGGGACAACGTGTCCTAGAACGAAGGGAGAAAGGCGTAATTGCTCAATCAGCCCATCTCAGATTTAGAAGACATCAAATAAAACCAGGTGACTGGGTGCTGATTAAAAGCGAGAAGGAAGAGAGTTTGTCTCCTAGATGGGAAGGTCCATATTTAACTCTGCTGACCACTGATACAGCTATCTGAACTGCGGAAAAAGGCTGGACCCAGGCGTCGCGGGTCAAAGGACCAGTGGAACCACCGACAGAGATGGAACCACCGACAGAGACGCCTGCTGAATCCCAGTGGAGAATTGCACCTACCCCCGGAGAACTGAAAATCAAGTTAAAAAGAGACTGATGTATGTCACGAAAACGCTCCTACCTTAAGCTGCAAAACCAATTGTACTCACAAGAGGTAGAATGTACTACTCTAAACTGTAAGTGTTGTACATGGGGTTGTTTTAAGTGTATAGGGTGTGTAGAATTTTGGTATACAAACCTACCAAGGGGACAGATCCCTAATGCTCTCTGCTGTAATTGTATGAAAGAAATAGAGAAAGAAACTGATAAAACTTTGTGGGCTCCAGTAAGGAAAGGATATATTAAAACAGGAGATAAAGACTGGTGGAGAACCTGGGTACACGGAACAAGAGCAGGAATTGATTTGCAGGAAGTACCAAAAGCCAAATTAGAAAAAGTAGAGTGTGACAAGAGCAATTGGATACCGGACGAATATCAAATTAAAGCAAAAGAGTGGCAGGAAGCCAAGTACCGCTGGAAGAGGGGGAGGCACATACACCAACCCCATTGTAGTCGCACATCCCCCGAACTCAGGGGCCAATTAGCCTGAATTAAAAAGATTCAGACCACAACCATGATAAATAGAGATCTGAAGGCTCATGAGTCAAAAGGCAAAAATGAAATGGAAAATATCAGTGACTAAATCCCAAGGCATAAACTCTGCTACCGAGATCTACATCTCGGCCCTTGGATGCAACCCAAGGGGCCTTGAGAGAGGTAGAGAGTTCAACCCCTTGAGGATTATTTTCACTGTATTGATCATTGCATCCCAGGCAATGGGCCTTAATAGCCTCACTCCTGAACTCCACGTAATCCACGAGCGAGCTGCAGGATCAGAGCCTATTGCTCCAGCTGTCTGTGACAAATGCAATCATACTGTCTGGATTGGGGGAAAAATAGAATCAATGTTCATGGCACATTCCCATGTTAGTGAAGTGTGCTATGACCATAACCAATTAAAGATGTGCACTATAGGTGGCAAATTATACTGGGTTGGAGAAAATTTAAAACCTGAAGGTGTAAATGACCCATTGAAAGCCCAAATGGTATATATTAGATTTGTGGACAAAAAGCTTACAGAGAACTGCCTGCCCCATAGGTAGAAAAGTTGAGATTGATGACTACGGAGAAACTATCCGGGGTTTAGCAGCAGAGATCAAAAGGGTGGCTCATGTTCCTGTCCAAAAACGGAATTCCATTCTTCAAGCCTCATGGTGAGACCAGATGCTTAGAGGAGGAACTTAGTAGAAGAAAAAAGGGTTCCTGATATTGTCCTCATTAGCTAGGTTATTGTTTCTACCTTGCCTTATTCCATGTTTTATCCAACCAATCCACTCGGTTATTCAAAGCATGCAGATTGCAGTAACCGACTCAGAACTGGCTACCAGAGAAGCTGGTAGATTTGAGAAAAGAGCTAAGATACTCAAAATAATGAAATTAAAGATAAGAGACCAAAAAGAGAAAGCTTCCAAAGTTTTAGCCAGAGTTGAAGCCCAGACACGAATGAGTAAGAGAAATGAAAATTTATACAAGCAGAGGGGGGATTGTGAAATTCAAAGTTGTGTTTCGTGTGAGGTACAAAGAGGTGATGTGTGTAGCTGTGAATGCGAAATGCGTGGACACCGACAATGGGAGAGCTGTGAATTCTAATAATAACTGAGGAGAATAAAGCATGGAAAAAGGCCTTTGAACCTATCTTTGGTTTGCAATTAATCCTGGTTGATTTAAGAGCGTTGGAATTAATGTGTTAAAGATGTTGCTTTTTGCTTGCATTTAATGCATAAAAAGCTCTGCAGTAATAACCTTTTGAAGTATAATTTTAGAATATAACTTGTATCGTTGAAACTATAGCTTTGGAATATATATAAAGGAAATATGCTTATCTCACGCCTTATTGAAGCAGAGAAAAACAGCTTGAGAGAAGAAGATGAACATCACCTCAAAGGTTTATAGTTTTGACCAAAGGGAAGCTGGACATCACTCTTATGAGATTTAGAGTCTCTTCAATTAAAAGGTGGACACACATCTGGGGAGCTGGATCCCACCAGATGGGAGTCGTCTTTCTTCTTTCGGAAACTGGACCACCACCATCTGGGGATATTCCTTTCAGATACATCCTGAGAAATTAAAATCACAACAGTGTATGGAATTGTGATGTAATAATTTGGAATAAAAATTGCTGATGAGTAAAAGATTGGAAATAGAAACTGCTGAAAAAAGGTGATGAGTACCCCTATAAATACCTGTAACGCTCAATTATCGGTGTGCAGTTGGAGGGAAAGCTTCCCCCACTGTTCCCAGCGCTGTATTGCTCATGCCTTACGATATTAAATAATAAATTGATTGCTGCTTGAATATTGGCCTAGTCAAGCTTCTTATTCATATAAAGGACAAGGTAGCAGAGAACAATGTAAAATTCTGCTGAAAATAAAAGGAGGAATTGCTAAAAGAGTTATTTGTGCACATTTGGAGATTTATTTTTCTTGGGTGCAAAGCAAAATCAAAAGGTCCTAGATGCCCCAAAGACTGGAAATGTGGAATGTCCTCCATAGCAGAGTGTTGGACCTCTGGATCCTTAGAACAATTTTATGGTGGTGGAACAGTGGCAGCTTGAGCTGGTGCCTCTGGGGGACCCTGAATAAAGAACCTCTGGGCTTTGATACCCTCCCAGGTGGAGTGTGACAGTCTGGGGTACTGCTGCTATGTCCGAGTGCCCGGGCACTGCCTGGCACCACAGGTCCCCAGTGCCTCTGCTGAGCCATCCCTCTCCTACAGTCAAGTTTGCTCTGTCACATTTGGCTTTTTTCTCTGATGCACTAGCAGGACCACAAGAGCACGTGGTGCTGAGGATGTAAAAATGCCTGTTCTGGCTGGAACATTGCTGTTGCGTGACAGCCTGCAGGCAGAGCGGGCAGCTGGAGGGATGTTGACTCGTGTCCCCGGTGCCAGCCGTGCTGCATACATGAGAGCTGCTGGGTGTTGGTGCTCGCTGGTGTTAGAAATAGGGCCAGGAGAGGAGCTAATTTAAAATGCCTTTATTAAAGACAGCTCTGGGTGGGGAACCCGAGGTGTCACGCACACCGCCACTGCTCCCACTGGACGACGCTGAGGAGGAAGAGTACAGCTTTGTCTCTCGGCACAGCTGGGCCTTCCATCCTCACCAGAGTCCTTAGGAAGGCAAATATTGGCTCACAGCCGAGGGGCATCTTCCAAGCTGGGTACTATCAAAATTATGGGGACAGGACGGAATCTGGCTCTGGCCAAGAGTGGGTGGCTTAGTGTGGTTCTGATGGGCTAAAGTCAAAGTTTATGTGCTGGTTTGTTGTTTTGAGAGGGTTCATATAGTTCCCACAGCCTCTCATTTAAATTCAGTCCGGGTGCAAGTCCTCCTGCGAGGAGGGGAGTAGGAAAAGTGGTTCCCGAAGGGAATGGATACAAATCCCGGGTGAGACGGAAAGGGGAACAAATACAGAGAATGATGGGGAAAGATAAAAATACAGGGTGAAATAGCAACATCTAACAGCGGCAGCTAAAAACAAGTCTTAGAATACTAACATTCAAAGTTTTACAAATGACTAACACGGGGTACAAATACAGAGTATGACAAGAAGAGATACAAATACAGGTAAAATAGTAACAGTCAGCAACAGCAACTGAAGGCAAGTCCTAGAACTCTTACAGTCAATGTTTAACAACAGACCAATACTTCAAATTAAGACCTTATCAATTTCATTAACGTCAACTACCAATGACAACTCTGAAAAAGAGCTCTGATCTCCAGGATTTCATTCCTCACACTGGGACCCGGCGTGGCCCGGCGCCACGGGGAGTTACAAAGTGTCTTCAAGGAATCCCTGTGGCATTGTGTGTTTTATACGGGTTTTATTGTAAAGTTGGTTATTTTGGAAATTAGGATTTTGGGTTGACCCTCGGTTCCCCCCATGTTCTCCCTCATAAAGGTTTGTTCCTCCGGCCAGTTACCTGTCCATCATTGTAAGCAGCCCCCTTTCCTTTCGAGAAATTTCTGTGTCAATCTTGCCTTACTTAACACATGATTTGTCCCCCGACCCTTCTCCCTCCCCAGTGCCATTGCTATTGGTTCGGTTGTGTCCCTCGCTCCTCCCCTGGGCTTCGTTCATTGGTCCCTTGTGTCCCCTCGTGTCACGCCCTTCGCCTTTATAAGTGCCCCCCCCCCCCCCCCCCCCAACAGTTTTTCTCTGAAACCGCTGCTGGCCGCGGCTGTGGCAGTGAAGCGTCTGGGCATTCCTACGTGTGTCCAGTCCTTCCTTCCTTCGCCTCAGTGCTTCGCAGTGCTGCTCTCGCCTGCGTCGCTGCGCCGCAGACGGAGCCAGAAGTCGGGCTCCTGGCAGCGAACCTGGGAGTGGCGGGATTGGCGGTCTCCACCCGTCAGCTGCTGTGGCTGCGGGACGAGACTGCAAATACCCAGGCGTTAAACCACATGATTTAGCCTGGGATTTCAAGTTGTTTCGCAGTAAATCTTGTAAAAGGCCTGAGCAAGTCTCCTATGAATTGTCTCCCTGGCAAGCCCAGTCCCGGCCCCGAAGGCCCCTCAGCGTTGTCAGGGCAGTGGCAGGAGCCGGCAGCTCGCCCAGAGCGAGTCCCTGCCGCCCGGGATGGCCACAGGAGAGGCGGGCGGGCGGCGCCAGGGCCCTGCGCGGGGCTCCCCAGGCTCCTGCGGCATCGGTTCCGTCCCCTGGGGCGCCGAGCGGAGCCCGGAGCCGCCGCTCTGCCTGCGGGGCTGTGTGTGCCCGGCCCCGAAGGAGGCAGGGCCGGGGCTGTGGCGCCGCCTGCCCGGGGCTCAGCGCCGCCCGTGCCGTGCCCGTGCAGCGCGACCCGGCGGGGCAGCTCCGGCTCGGCTCGTCGCCAGCGCCGTCCCGGCACGGCGGCTGCCCCAGGGCCGCGGCAGCCCCGAGCCGGACGGGCCCGGAGGGCCTCGGGAGGGAGCGCGGGAGGGCCCCGAGCCCTGCGGGCTTCAGCAGAGACTCCCGCCCCACTGCGGGCAGCAGGAGGGGCGCAAAGCTCCGGGACACTTATGAGAGCCCACAGCCCTCTCCGCATGTGAAGTGCGACCCCAAAACCCCGTCATGTGCCTCAGCAGAGACCCCAGTGCCCTGCACACCTTGGGACAGATCGCTCACTCCGTGCATACCTCACACAAAATTCCAAATCCTTTGCATGACTTGAAGTGGACCGCAGCACCCTCCGTGCCTCAGAGGGAGCCTGAAATATCCCTGTGTGTCCCACAAGGGACCCCAGCCCCTCGTGCGCCTTATGGGGGTCCCCAAAGCCCCCAGGTGCCTTACGGGGAAGGCCAGGGCAGCTAGGGCTAGGGTTCTGACCAGGAAACAGAGTGTGGCTGCAGCTGGGCTGTTGTGCCTCTGGGGCTGTTCATCAGCCCCATCGGGCCCCAAGGCCACACAGCCCTTCCCTTCCCTCCCCTTCTGGCCCTCGTCCAGAGGAGCAGACCCTGTGCAGCACCCTGCATTGGTGATGGGCCATCAATTAGGTTCTATCAAGTGTGTGTTAATTAGGGTGGGGCTTTGTTTTGCCTGCTGGAATTGCTGGTCAGGGTGTGGCTGTGGAGATGCTCTTGATGGCTTCCCTCTTTTCCTGGGCTTGCCACTGGAGGAGGTGCAGGCCCAGATGATGCCAGGGAAGGAAATGTGCCCTCAGCCCAGGGACACTCAGCATGGGCTCCCCCAGCCCTGGGGACCCCGCCGCTGGTGACAGCAGCCCCTGCCTGGCTCCTGCCTGCCCACACCGTGGGCATCCACGGCTGCTCCTGGGCACGGAGCTGAGCCAGTGCTGCTGCCGGCTGGGCTTTGCTGCTGCTGCCACCCGGACACTGGGGTGACAGCTCCACCTCAAGCACCACAGAGATTTCAGGTACAATTGTAATCTGGTCAGATTCAGAGCTGCTGCTACTGCTCTTCCGGCTGTAGAGGTCTTGTGACCAGCCACCAGATTTGAACTTTTCTTTGAGGTGGTGCCTGTGAAGAGAGGAGGTGGCTGAGGCCCCAGCTGCCAGTGGCACACAGGGAGCCTCCTGCACAGCAGGGCCCAGAGCTGGCAAGGCTCCCCAGCACGGCTGGAGCTGCTGGCACAGCTTGGCCCAGCTGCACAGCTGCCCCTCAAGGCCCCAGCGAGCAGGGCACGGCTCTGGGCAGGCTCCCTGGCCAGGAGTGGGCCCCAGAGCGCCTCTGCCTTTCAACGGCAATCTGGTCCCTGCTCTTTCTCCTCCCCACCTTGCTCTGCCTCTGCCCTGTGCCCCTGGGGTTTGCCTTGGCCAGGCAGCCTCAGTGGGAGCCAGCACTGGCTGCAGTCCCAGCGGGCCCCCCAGGACAAGGCCCAGCAATGAGGAGGCCAATGAAAACTCTGGGCAGCAGCAGAACCCTCAGCAGAGTTCTTTGGACAATCATGGACTGCCCACCCAACCACTGCAGCCTCACTGGGAATGTTTCCTTCCTATGAGAAGCATTTAAAGGAAACTGCTTCAGTCAAGGACAGAGATAAGGGGGTGGCAGGGGACACAGAGACAGAGGAACTGCTATGAGAACAGGCCAACCTGACCTGGGAATTCTTTCTGATAAAGATTAACGAGCGGTAAATGTCCAACTAAATTTGTAAAAATGAATATGTATGAACCTATCGTAAAATTGGATGCATATCTATTTGAGAGGGTGATAAAAAAGGATCTGGAATTCCCAGAGGGACGCATGTCTTTTAAGGAGAGGAATCTCCACATGCATCCAGCACAGTAATAAACATACCAACTTTACAACTTTCACAAAGTCGTGGAGTTGCGTTTATCTCCGCAAAAGAGGCCCCGGTGTCAGCTGGCTCACAGAGACCCTCCTGCACATCAGGAGATTCCCACTGTGCTCAAAGTTTGCCTCTGAAGACTGAGAGATGAGCTTGTAAGAAATGCCGTAAATTCTCAGGGAAAGGGCTTTAAGTCCGTTGTTGTCACTAGGTAAAAATCTCCAGTGGGAAAAGAGCCTCTCCAGTACACTGGGTGTCTTGTGATGACTTAGTTCATCTAAGAGTAATGATCACAAATTATTGCAGTTTTATTTTTTATTTGGCAAGTGTAAAAGTGTTCCAGATTTTTCAGAATTCTAAAACTACTTTGAAAAATCCTAAACTACAATGGGAAAAGGGAAGAAATACTTGGGGATATTTTTCTACAAAAAATGTTTCTAAATATTTCTAAAATCTTCAGCTGTGTATAAATGTCAAAGACAAAATGAGGTTGCTTTGTCTCAGGAGCCCCGTGCTCAGCTGCTGCCTGCCCAGCCCTGGCTGTGCCCAGACAAGCCGCTCCGCCAGAGCTGGTGGTAGCACAGACACACCTGAGCTGAACCCCAAAGATGTTGCCAGGCTCAGGCCCTTCCCTGGTAGGAGGGCTGCACCTCCTGGCCTGGCTGGACACCAGGGACAGCACCTTTGGGGACAGAGGCTCCTGCTCTGGGTGGTGATACCAACAAGCTGTCCCTAGCAATGAGCTGGTAATGCAGCCGTGGAAGGGACAACGGACACGGGCATGGAGATGCGAGATGACAGGACCAGTTCTCCCTGGCTGAGTTATTTGGCCTGTCTTGTGAAGCTGCAGAGGCATCCCTGTGGAGAGAGGAGGTGGCTGAGGCCCCAGCTGCCAGTGACACACAGGGAGCCTCCTGCACAGCAGGGCCCAGAGCTAGCAAGGCTCCCCATCTTCTCTGGACAATCACAGACTGGCAACAACACCACAGCAGCTTCTCTGGGAATGTTTCCCGTCTACAGCATTAGACTTTTAAGAGAAGGTGTTTGAGGGAAAGGTGAACAAAACACTCACCCTTTTCTCTTCCAGCAAGTCCAAATTTGGACACAGCATAAGATGAAAATAAGCTCCAAAAAAAGCAGGCCTGCAATTAATCCTATCCAGCAGCCTGTTCCCTGACAGAAACCCCTTCCAGGGCCCTTCTGGGAATCCAGAACACGTGTGCTGGTTCCAGCTGCACCTGTGGGAGCAATGGGGAGCGTGAGCCCGTGCTGTGCTGCACTGCTGAGCTGGCAGCACGGTGGATGCGGGCAGGACGTTCTCCGTTTCCCCCAGAGCTGGGGCCTGCAGGCACCTTGCTGCCCCTTGGCACAGGCTGTGCCACCCAACAAAGCCCAGCAGGCCGGGAGGAGAGCCCGGGGGCAGCGCAGCTGCTTGGGCAGTGGCTGCTTGGAGGGACACGGGCCAAAGCCATCCCTGAGCAGCCACTGCCAGCCCTGGCCCTCCCTGCCCCGTGACAGCTCCCCCAGCCCCAGGGCACAGAGTCAGGCCCTGTCAGGACCCAGTGCAGCCCCTGCCCAGTCGGGAGCCAAGGCTGGCTCTGGCCCTGGGCTCGCGGCAGGGCTCCCGCTCGGGGCTGCTCCTGTGCCTTGGGCCTCGGGGCACTCAGGGCCAGCTCCAGAGCAGCTGCAGCGGGAGGGACGTTGGTGCACGGGTCCCCTTTGCCTGGGGCTGTGAATGAGCTCCAGAGGCCTCCAAGCCTCCAGAGGTGCCTCCAGCTTTGGCTGGTGCTGGGCCATGCAAGGGCAGGACCTGGTGGAAAGAGGTGCCACCACACAGCCCTGCTAAATGGCTGACAGTGGCAGGGCAATTACCTCCTGTGCCTGTGCCCATGTCTGGAATCTCCTCCTTTCCTTCAGCAGGGGCTGCCAGTCGGCCTCTGCTTGCTTGGGGAAACACTGCCTTCTGTCCTGCCTTTTGCTCCATCACTTGAAAAAGGAAAAAGTTCAGCTGGATCAGATGGAACAATTTCTGATTTCTTTTGGTGGCATCTTTAGGACATCATGCTTATCAAAAATGGGGATAAGATTCAAAATCCATCTGGCCTTTTGGGGCTGTGCCAGGGCCCACCCTCCTCCAAATAGCTGCCAGTCCTGAGCAGAAGGTGTGAGGGGATCACGCAGGTCGAGGGCACACACGTGCATGGCTCTGTCCTGGCACCTGCAGCGATGCCCCCCAGCCGAGCGTTGGGCTCTGAGCTGGCAGCTCTACCAGGGGAAAGGCCTTGACCTACCCTCACTATCTCCCAGAGGCTCAATCCTGAACGTGGGTTGGGAAGCCAGATCACCTTCATCAACAGGCTCAGCTGCAAAGAAAGGCAGGACAGAACAGCTCCCGTGACACTGCAGGAGATCCTCAGGCTGCAGGAAAGGCTCAGCCCCGGGGCACAGCCCTGGGCCCGGCCCCTTCCCTCTCTGCTCTTCTCCGTGGCTGCACAGAGCACACAGAAGAACACACTGACATTGCACACAGAAGAAGGATGGACAGCTAAATGCTCCTTCCTCCCACTGACAGTCATCCTGTGGGATCCCTCAGGGCTCCAGAAGGGAGCAGGGCAAAGTTTCCAGAAGTGAACAACCTTTAGAGGAACTTAAAGGAAATGCCATATGAGTGAGCTGTTGCCGCATAGACATTGATTATTCTGTCAGGAAAGGCACGTTGAGAACTTGTCTCCAGCATCTGACAACATCTTCAAACCACCATTTACCAGCATTTCCAAATAACCCAAGTCATGATCCCAATCTAGAAGGGAGCAGAGATGCTTCAGAACCATTTCCATGATGTGCTGGGATCCCTTTCTGACTTGGGGAATTGGGCAATGCAAGGGGGTGGGGTAAGGCTGTGGGAGCCTGTGGCTCCTGATCACTCTCCAGACACTTTGCAGTCCCTGTGCAACATCCCTGGAGGGGCAGCTGGAGCAGCCCAGGGCCCTGGGGCTCTCTCTCTGCCACACAGGAAACCCTCACTAAATGCTCGGGGAAAACTGCAGTGCCACAGCTATTGCTCCCAACCTCTGTCCCGCCCTCCTGTTTGCCAACCTGCACAAGGAACAGCTTCCCCATCCCAAGGGCACATAGCCAGGCTCTGTCAGGACCCAGTGGAGCCTTGCTCTGCCCCTCTGCCCTTTCCCCACCATGGGCACCCTGTGCAGCCGCTCCCAGGTTTCGGGATGTGTCTCCCACGGAGGGAGCCCAGCAGGACAGCTCAGTACCCGAGTGCCCTGAGCCTGCTCGGGACAATTCCTCTGGGCTGTGCCCGTCTTGTCTGGGCTGTGCCCGCAGTGCCAAGCAGCAGAGAGGGCAGCTCAAGCCTCAGCAGGGCTCAGGCCCAGAGGCACAGCCTCCTGTGGCTGTGCCTGGCATTGTCTCCCTTCCTGCAGGAAATGCTGCCTTCCACAGAGCCTCTCTGTCCATCCCTTGAGAAAGGAAAAGGTTTGGTGGGATCAGATGCAAACATTGCACATCCAGGCGGTGGCCTCTTCAGGAGGCAATACTTGTCCGCAACATGGATAAGAATCAGGAAAATCCTGATCCCCACAGGCTGTTGGGGCTTCCTACGACCCTCCCTCTGCAAAGCAGCCACACCTCAGGATGTGCTCAGACACCGGGAAAGTGCAGGGGATCCATGGTGCAGTTTCGACTCTCTGTCAGTTGATGCCCAATGCCTTCCTGCAGAGGCTGGGGAGAAGCTGCAGCCAGGCCAGGCTGGCAAACAGCCCTGCAGGGCATGGAAGCAGCAGCAGGGCAGCGAGGCTGCCATGGATCCCTTCCCGCTGTACCGGGCACGGCGTGTCCAGATGTGCAGCCAAAGCCCCCAGCTGCTGAGCCCCCGGACAAGGCTCAGGGAAATGCTCTCATCATTCCCTTTGAGCAGTTCCGTCACGATTTGTTTAAGGATGGTATTTGGCTCATCATTTGACCCTGTGGCTTTGTTCTTCCCTCTCAGAGGACCTTAAGAGAAAGTGGTTCCATTTCCTATGAATGGATCCCACAGAAGAAGGGCTCAACCTGTGGGGTCAGCAGGGACACAGTACTCACCCCTGTGATGAGAGCCTGGCTTCGGTGAAGGAACCAGCAAAGGAACAGGAAAAGTCCTCCCTGCAGACGCATCTGTAACACAGCATCCACAGAAGCTTCTGTAACCAAGTTCCTGCCAGGTTGTCAACAATTATTCCGTGGTGGGACAATGAGAACAAACCTGCAGGAGGTTTCAAAGGCTTCAAAACATTATGCCGCCCATCTAATGGGGAAGCCTTTCCAGACACCTCATCTGAAACAGAGCACAGATGAGAACATTTTTCAGGGCGTGCTGAGATCCCCGTCTGCCTCTGGGAAATGGGCACTGCAAGGAGTTTAGGTAAGGCTGTGGGAGCCAGATGTCAATGGACAAGGCCAAAGCTGCACAGGGGCCTGGGGAGCTCTGGGCAGGCTCCTGGTCACTCTGCACCCTCTTTCCGTGCCCTGTGCGACACTCTTGGTGGGGCAGCTGCAGCAGCCCAAGGCCCTGGGTGCACTCACTCCCACAGCTGCAACTCTTGGAAAAGCCCTGGGGAAAGCTGCAGCAGGCAGTGCCTCAGCTGTCCCCTGTCCCTCTGACTCTCCTGCCCTTTCTCCTGCCTTTCCCACCTTCTTCTATCTCTCCATCTCTCTTTGCCTTGGGACCCCTTCCCCATCCCAAGGGCACGTGGCCAGGCCCTTTCAAGACCCAGTGGAGCCTTGCTCTCCCCCTCTGCCCTTTCCCCACCATGGGCACCCCGTGCAGCCGCTCCCAGGTTTGGGGACGTGTCTCCCACGGAGGGAGCCCAGCAGGACAGCTCAGTACCCGAGTGCCCTGAGCCTGCTCGGGACAATTCCTCTGGGCTGTGCCCGTCTTGTCCGGGCTGAGCCCGCAGTGCCAAGCAGCAGAGAGGGCAGCTCAAGCCTCAGCAGGGCTCAGGCCCAGAGGCACAGCAATTACCTCCTGTGGCTGTGCCTGGCATGGCCTCTCTTCCTGCAGCAGAGGCTGGCACAGAATCACTGCTTCCTGTAGGAAATGCTTCCTTCTGCACAGCCTCTCCTTTCATTTCTAAAGAAAGAAAGAGGCACAGCTGGATCAGATGGAGCTGTTCCCCATTGGGGAGGTGGCATATTCAGGAGTCCTTTCAAATCATGGATAGGTTTCAGGAAATCAGATGGGCTTCGGTGTCTCCCCCTCAACCTCTTCCTCCTCCAATCCTGATCAGCTCAGAGACAGGGATGTTGCAGGGGATCTCAGGCCCGTGGTGCAGTTTGGGCTGCGTGGCAGCAGATGGCCAATGCCTTCCTGCAGAGGCTGGGGAGAAGCTGCAGCCAGGCCAGGCTGGCAAACAGCCCTGCAGGGCGTGGAAGCAGCAGCGGGGCAGCGAGGCTGCCATGGATCCCTTCCCACTGTGCCGGGCTCAGCGTGTCCAGATGTGCAGCCAAAGCCCCGGCTGCTGAGCCCCAGGACAAGGCTGAGGGAAATGCACCCACCTTTTCCTGCCTGCTGCATTTCCTTCGTCCTTTTCCTCATGTATTCAGATGGCTCATGAGCTTTCTTCTGTGCTGTAGATTTGTACTTTCCTGTTGGAGGACCTTCGAAAAACATGATTTGGTTTCCTATGAATGAATATCACAAAAGCAGAACTCAGCCTGTGGGGTCAGCCGGCACACACTACTCACCCCTGCGATGAGAGCCTGGCTTTGGTGAAGGAACCAGCAAAGGAACAGGAAAAGTCCTCCCTGCAGACCCATCTGTAACACAGCATCCACAGAAGCTTCTGTAACCAAGTTCCTGCCAGGTTGTCAACAATTATTCCGTGGTGGGACAATGAGAACAAACCTGCAGGAGGTTTCAAAGGCTTCAAAACATTATGCCGCCCATCTAATGGGGAAGCCTTTCCAGACACCTCATCTGAAACAGAGCACAGATGAGAACATTTTTCAGGGCATGCTGAGATCCCCGTCTGCCTCTGGGAAATGGGCACTGCAAGGAGTTTAGGTAAGGCTGTGGGAGCCAGATGTCAATGGACAAGGCCAAAGCTGCACAGGGGCCTGGGGAGCTCTGGGCAGGCTCCTGGTCACTCTGCACCCTCTTTCCATGCCCTGTGCGACACCCTTGGTGAGGTGGCTGAAGCAGCCCAGGGCCCTAGGTGCTCTCACTCCCACAGCTGCAACTCTTGCTAAAGCCCTGGGGAAAGCTGCAGCAGGCAGTCCCACACTATCCCCCTGTCCCTCTGACTCTCCTGCCCTTTCTCCTGCCTTTCCCACATTCTTCTATCTCTCCATCTCTCTTTGCCTTGGGACCCCTTCCCCATCCCAAGGCACATAGCCAGGCTCTGTCAGGACCCAGTGGAGCCTTGCTCTCCCCCTCTGCCCTTTCCCCACCATGGGCACCCCTTGCAGCCGCTCCCAGGTTTCGGGACGTGTCTCCCACGGAGGGAGCCCAGCAGGACAGCTCAGTACCCGAGTGCCCTGAGCCTGCTCGGGACAATTCCTCTGGGCTGTGCCCGTCTTGTCCGGGCTGTGCCCGCAGTGCCAAGCAGCAGAGAGGGCAGCTCAAGCCTCAGCAGGGCTCAGGCCCAGAGGCACAGCAATTACCTCCTGTGGCTGTGCCTGGCATCGCCTCCCTTCCTGCAGCAGAGGCTGTCAGTGAGCCACAGCTTCGTCCGGGAAATGCACCGCCTGTCTTCTGCACAGCCTCTCCATCTGCTTCTGGAGAAAGGATGAGGTACAGCTGGATTAGGTAGTGCTGTTCCCCATTGAGGATGGGTAATCTTCAAGAGGCAATGCTTGTCAAAGACATGGTTGAGAATGGTTAGGAAATCCCTATAAAATTTTTGTTTAGGCCAGGGCCTTCTGTACTCCAAACAGCTGCCCCTTCTGATTTGCCTGGAGATGGGAAATTGCAGGGGATGTGAGGTGCATTGTGCAGTTTGGTCTGCCTGGCAGCTGATGCCCAATGCCTTCCTGCAGAGGCTGGGGAGAAGCTGCAGCCAGGCCAGGCTGGCAAACAGCCCTGCAGAGTGTGGAAGCAGCAGCGGGGCAGCGAGGCTGCCATGGATCCCTTCCCGCTGTGCCGGGCACGGCGTGTCCAGATGTGCAGCCACAGCCCCCGGCTGCTGAGCCCCAGGACAAGGCTGAGGGAAATGCACCCACCTTGTCCTGCCTGCTGCATTTCCTTCGTCCTTTGCCTCATGTGTTCAGATAACTCATGGGCTTTCTTCTGTCCTGCAGCTTTGTTCTTTCCTTTTAGAGGACCTTAGAAAAACATGTTTCCTCTTCCCATTAATGGATCCCACAGAAGCAGGGCTCAGCCTGTGGGGTCAACAGGGACATGCTACTCACCCCTGAGATGGGAGGCAGGCTTCTGTGTAGGAATGAGGGAAGAATCAGGAAGAGTCTTCCCTGCAGGCACATCTGTAACACAACAGCCACAGAAGCTTCTGCCACCTCTACTCAGCTGCACGGGCACCACTGAGCCGCAGGAGCGGTGAGGGGATCGTGCAGGGCGAGGGCACACACGTGCA
The DNA here is from genome assembly GCF_035770615.1 of Melospiza melodia melodia. Taxonomy (NCBI): domain Eukaryota; kingdom Metazoa; phylum Chordata; class Aves; order Passeriformes; family Passerellidae; genus Melospiza; species Melospiza melodia. Next base: position 5,626,100 of record NC_086203.1, on the reverse strand, counting down.
TGGCTCTGTCCTGGCACCCGCAGTGATGCCCTCCTGGCCGAGTTTTGGGCTCTGAGCTGGCAGCTCTCCCAGGGGAAAGGCCTTGACCTACCCTCACCACCTCCCAGAGGCTCAGTCATGGACATGGGTTGGGAAGCCAGATCACCTTCACCAACAGGTTCAGCTGCAAAGAAAGGCAGGACAGAGCAGCACCCGTGGCACTGTAGGAGATCCTCAGGCTGCAGGAAAGGCTCAGCCCCGGGGCACAGCCCTGGGCCAGCCCCTTCCCTCTCTGCTTTTCTCTGTGACTGCACAGACCGCACAGAAGGACACAGTGGCATTGCACATGGGAGGAGGATGGACAGCTAAATGCTCCTTCCTCCCACTGACAGTCATCCTGTGGGATCACTCAGGGCTCCAGACAGGAGCAGGG